>NC_140583.1:271450042-272855832 GCF_964204655.1 Triturus cristatus | reverse complement strand
CAGTGCCAGAGACTGCTATGGCAATATTGCAATAAACGCTTTTTGAGGCCAAAAATGTTTTTGCTTATAGCCAGTGTTAGCTTTTATATTGGTGGAGGCCTGGCAGTTACACTCTCCACCCGGCTCAGTTCCCATCAAGATTATAAAGTTTTACGAAAGCCATTACAAAACAAGCACTGGCAAAGCTAAAAGGCTGGAGTCCTTGCCAGACTTATTGGCTTTGATTGTGCTTGTTTATTATCCTTCTAGAGAAGCAGGGATACGCCTAGTGCAGCTATTGGAGGCTTGCCCCCAACCATCTTGGAGGTATTTGTTGGCTTCATTGACGTACAATGTTCACGGAAATGTTAAGGAGATAAGGAGACTGCGATTTAGTTGATAATGCATGCAAGTGGTGCAAAACGGTATGTTTCCTATGACACTGTTGCTTCAAGGGTCTCTGATAGTCTGGGTTGCATGAAACCTCTGGCCTGAGCGGAGTGCTGTTGCTGGGAAATGCTGACCGCCTTTCTTTTTAACAACTACAATGGTGAGCTCTCTGTATTTGTCACAGATTGTTCACTAATACTTGTCATTGAGAGACAGCCCACACCTGAAACGAATCTTGAGAATAGTTCTTGTGTACTCATTTAAGTATGAGCTCACACCATGTGCTCTGGTGGTGTTCATTAGTGCTAGTCACCCGGATGTACCCAAGTACCCATGTGGCCTGCCCATACTGACATACTTCGTGCCTGTGCCACATACTGTATTGTTCTGCGCTGTCTGTGCTGTAGTAAGTTGGTCAACCCCAGTGATTGAGGGGCATTAATGTTTAGTATTAGGAGTCTGGACTAGAGGTGATGGGGCTTGCTGGCTTTGGCACAGGGTCTTAGCCAGCGCTCATTTGATGATTTTTGGCAGACTATCTTTATGCTTCTGCAATACATTCTCAAGACAGTACCATGCTGGTGCTGATTGTGGCCATGGCAGTGTTGCTGGACATGATGCACGTGGTCCTAAGCAACATCTGCACATCTGGAGGTCTTCACACTGTATTCTAGCTGGGCATGGTTTCACGGCTAGTTGTGATGCCGGGGCAAAGTACTGCTTCTTCTGTAGCCACCCAAAAGCTTCTTGTCTAAGAGAAAGCTGTAGGGAGGGGCCATTCCACCCTTGTTTATCGTGGGCTTCCTTTCCTCTCACAGGCTGCACGGCTTGTGTTGTCACATAGAATTGATTTTGCTTTGCTCTTGACTATAGCTTAGTAGAAATCTTGACTTATTGAGCGTGCGCCTCAGCATTCCTGAACACTTTGGGGAAAGCATACATCTTGGGAGGAGATTTATGTGGGATCTATGGGATGCAGGCTCAAATCCTATCAAGTTTTACTCCGTCTTGCATCCCTTTCTAGTTTCCACTCTGTGTTTTTCTTTGATTTACTTGTGCATCTCGGGATATGTTTAGATTCAGCAGTCTGTTAGCTAGAAGGTATTTGAGCTCAACTGTGTGTCCTTTCAATGGTGCATGGGTTGCAACATTTGACCTAAACGATACTTCTTTTTTGCTACGGGAAAGAGAGAAATTGTGCCTCTGGACCTGAAAATGTTTTCAACAGAGCTGACTGGGACTTTTACAATTATTGTCATTGACTTTCTAACAGTGATGTTAGAAGAATGAAAGAGAGACACCATAGGTGGAAGGCTACAACTTCCTTTTTAGGTCGAGCCTAGAGGCGGCGTGCATGCGCAGCTCTGCGAGGCATGCTGTATTGCATCTGTGGCTTTTGAACACACCCACCACACACCGACCGCTTTTCATTGGTTGCTTGGTCTGCCTTTACTAATTTCATAGTTTTTGTTTGTGAATAGTGTCAATTTGTCCTGCCATGCTGCATACCCCTGCTACATGAATCCTTTCAGTATGGGACATATGTTTTGGTTAACTGCACTACTTTTTACTTTTTCTTTCCACCTTCTCCTTGCCGCTGGCTGGCACACGGCGCTACTTGCAGTTCACCTAATCTCCTCCTTCGTAGGTATTCCTTGAAGTTGGCACGTATGCATGTTTATTTTTATTTATTGCATTTCTTATGTTCTAAAAAGTCAGAGTGGGTTTCATAATGCAATGCAATGCTGGTCATGTGCTGAAAACATTTCACAATGTTGACGATTTTTTACACCATGGGAGGTCGGACTCACGCACCGGTCGGCACACAGGCCATGCCTGGGCATGTTTGGCCAGAAAGAGGCACTAATGCCTTCTACTATGACAAGGACAGTGTCCACTTCTCCCGCTGTGCCACTGTCAGCTGCCCCCTCTGCTTTCTTCTTCTTCTTCCTCCTCTTTCTGTCTCGGTCCTCCTCACTTGCTGAATGAAAGCGTGACTTCGAGAAACGCTCTTACCGTCTCTTCCCTATCTTTTCCTTCATTTGTTCCCCTGTGAAATGGGTTTAAAAGATAAAAACACTTTTGCTGGAAATGTCGTCTTTTTCTCATGTTTTTCTATTCCAAAGTGTGTCCTCGGGACAGAGAGAAAAAAAGGTTCAAAATACAAAAAATAAATAAAGCAAGACAGAGTGGTTGCAAAGTGGCCAGATTGGTTTTATTCACACTCAAACACGTTAGTGCCACTTTGCAGAGTTAGCCAGTGATTCTCTACTTTCATTTTCTCATCTTTCTGTTGATGCTTGAATTGGAAAATATGTAATGTGATCCTTATCAGCTGTTTTCCTTATTGTAGTTTATACAATGTGTACCACACCTCTGTGTTCAAGGATGTGGTCTTTTTAAACCATACTGCTTACATTTTGTAAGGATATAAGCAAAGGACATTGAAACTGGTCCATTCCGGGCCCTCTAGTCATGTTCTTGACTTTTCAGGCAAAAACTCATTGCTTTCTAAATAACGAGTGTAAAAGCGTTAAGGTAACCATGTTGTTCCTGCTCAAATTTCATATGTTTTACTCAATCTTTCATTCCCTAGTGTTTTTTATTTCAGGATAGTATTAACTTTTTTTTCAGGCACCATATTACTCTTGTTTAGTGCATAATTTGAAACGACTGGTGTTTATAGCGGTGCACAATTGGGTTGTACTTGAAGGCAGTGTGAGTTTCTCTGTGGGGGGTAGTATGGTGTTCGATGGGGTAGAGAATGAGGCACTATGGCCAGAGCTACCGAACTTAGAACTGGGGGACAAGGGTCAGCATTCATGACCAGTCCAGCAGACCACTTTCCTGAGGGAGCACATTCCCATGCTTGACCTTAGAAGGCCTCGCTGGACCTTAGAAGTCCATGTCAGACCTTAGAAGCCTGAGTGTCTTTGCACCAGCAGGTGGACTCTAGCGGTGGCAAGTGTGGCTTAACCTTGAAGGCCTGTCCACCACAATACATACTCAAGTTCACCTACAGTCTTGTGGTCAGGCATACGAAACAGCACCCCTTATAGCGACATTGACTCTGTTACTGAGGTCACAGGACCCTTCAGGCCAGTCCGCCTCACCCATTGGTACCTCCATTAGCCTTGTTCCAACAGTACTAGCGCAACTCACCAGGAATCGGCAATACAGTATTTGCACTCACGCCAAACTAAGTTCGCAAACTTCACAATCTCTCTGCTTCATGCACAAGCACTTTTACCATGTCCTTGTGCATTAGGGTTTGTGTATCATTTTAATCCACGCTAACAAGATCTTCATTTGTTGGGTACATCAAATGCTCTCCTTTCTACTTAGGCATAATCTATTTGCTTGGGTAACACAGCTTAAAAACATTGCCAAAGCAAATAGCTCTGGCTAAACACTTATAGGGTCCCAAAGGCAAGACCTATTGGCTATTCCAAAGCTTGTTGTGTGAGAAGTCACCAGTCATCTCAGCTGGCTTATTTTTCTGACGGTTTCTACTGTTAAGAGGCCTGGGAGTGACAACTGCCCAGGCGTCCACCTCCAGACTACAGTGCTGCTCTTGTCCCAGAAAGCAGGCCACCACTTTTCTTGCCAATACTTTCATTCTTGATGTTGCCAAGAACAAGAAGAAATAACTATTTATTATTAGGACAGTGCTAGCGAGAGAGGGTGAGCACAAGGGAAATACATAAAGAGAAATAAAGAGGGCAGAAAAATAGACAATGAGACCAAGAGACAAAAGAGAAAAAAGAGAATAAGAAAGAGGGAGGGGAAAAGGAAGAGAGTGAGTTAGAGAGAGATAGAGAGACAGGAACAGTGAGAACACACACCGGTCCAGAATGCTTTTTTCCGGGCCAGGGAGACCTGGCTTGGCAGTTCGGTCTGGACTGTTCCCATGAGGCACAAGGTCAGGACAGATTTGCATATGGCTGGGTCTGAACTGGGGTGACGATGTGAGCTAAAGAATGATGATGGATTCAACCCAGATCTGTGACTGGGGGTGAGTGTATGAAAAGTTTTAGCACTCTGTCCAGCATCCCCTTGTGTTTGCTTTGTTTGCCCTAAGTTGGCAGGGTATGCCCAGACATGAGTCACCTGCTCACTTTGCCACTGGATTCAAGCTAGCCTGGCTGATGAGCGCCGTTAACCCGAAACTGATCCCAGGATGTTTGTTTCCGGTCCAGGGAAGACCTAGCTTGGCAGCTCGGTCTGGACTGTTCCCATGAAACACAGGGTCAAGACTGATTTGCATATGGCTGGGTCTGAACTGGGGTGGCAAAGTGACCTAAAGAATGATGATGGATTCAACCCAGATCTATGACTGGAGGTGAGTGTCTGAAAAGTTTTAGCGCTCTGTCCATAATCCCCTTGTGTTTGCTTTGTTCGCCTAAATTGGCAGGGTATGCCCAGACGTGGGTCCCTTGCTCACTTTGCCACTGGATTCAAGCCAGCCTGGATGATTGAGGGGTGTTCCCCGGAAACCGGTTCCAGGATGCGTGCTTCCGGTCCAGAGAAGGCCTAGCTTGGCAGTTGGATCTGGACTGTTCCTATGAGGCACAGGGTCAAGACTGATTTGCATATGGCTGGGTCTGAACTGGGGTGGCAAAGTGAGCTAAAGAATAATGATGGATTTTACCCAGATCTGTGACTGAGGGTGAGTGTCTGAAAGGTTTTAGTGCTCTGTCCATCAGCCCCTTGTGTTTGCTCTGATTAATATGTTGGCGGAAAATTTTCTCCCTCGCAAACGTGATGGATTACTCTTCTCGCCAACATAATGGTCTGCTCACCAAATAAAAAAATGGGCAAAACCATAGTTTGGCAACAGCAGAGACCACTCCGTCTCCACCGCGCTAAACTTTTCTGATTGCCAGATGGAGGAATGGCCGTCAGAGATATTTTTGTATGTCCGCCCAACCAAATTAGATGGGTGCACATACAGCCGTTTTTTACTGCCTGAAAATCTGAGCAGTGAGGTGCAGTGAAAACCCCAAAATTACCCCCTTTCCATTCGAGACGACTCTCAAGGTAATGGGGCATTGTATTTTTATTTAACTTTTGGGTTTTGTTTTAAAAACATTTTTTTAAATGTCTGTACGGCTCCCTCATGTTTGACAGAGCCATATGTCAAAGTTACAATCCATTTACAGGAATCGCCTTGATGGCGGTTCTTGTAAATGCTAGAAATTTCTTTTGGTCCGATGGACGTTTCTAAATTTGGCTGTTAGGACCTCCACCAGGGTGACGGACTAAAATAATCCATCATCCTGGTCGAAACCCAAAACCCAAACAGCTGTATTAAAATCTTGCCCTAAGAGAGTACTCAATTTTTTAACCGGTAATCTCACTCAAATTCGATGGGATTGTTTGACAGGACAGTTTTACCACCTATATTTAAATTAGATCTTAAGAATGTACTCAATTGTTTTACTGTTATTCCTACTCCTTGAAAATGTGATAGGGTTGTTTGACTCAGGCCCTTAACTCAAGGAATGAATGAAATGCAATGCACAATAAATTAAGAGTAAGAATACTTCTCATTTTTGTAAGCTGAGCAGAAAATTAAATATCACACATTGCTATTTAAAAATAAACTCCAATCCTATGAGACTAATTGCTCTAAAATGCAAAAAGCTATTGGGCAAGGAAAACCCCAGCTCTAACCTTAAAGGGTGAATCATGCAGCTATTGAGAACTTCCAATACGTCTCATTAAACAGAAGCTTTCTAGTTTTTACCAGTTTACCCTGGGGTCAAGAGCCAATAAGTCTGCACCATAAAGTACTTGGGGAACTAATTTTCTTAGGACAGCTTTCCTTAAGGGCTCAAAGGAAAAGCTGTCATATGGGTGGCTAAACAATTTTTGAACATTGGAGATAGCTAAAAGCAAACATTTTAGTGCAAGCAAATGTTTATCCCAATGGAGATTATCTGCAAAATGAAAATCTAAACATGTATTATGCGTTTTTAAAGAGCCAGGTAAACGTCTCACCTTCTTTGCACAATATCTTGGTCTTTTCGGTTAGGCGATTGATTTTAACTATTGACTAAGGACACTAATTTTCCTTTGCATACCAGCAAGGTTTAATCTATGATTATCAAGTCATCCACACAAATAGGGCAAGGTATGTTGACATTAACTATTTTGGATGAAAAAGAATCTACAGAAATCATAAAGAAAAAGACTAAATATACACGCCTGAATCAGGCCGTGCTCTACTAAAATCCTACCTGATAGGATGCCTTTCCATTTAGAGCCACCTGGACCAAATTACAAGAGTGGCACTGTTGGATCATGAACAGCAGTCTGTAAACAGTCCGTTCCATAGCATGTTCCGGACCACCAGACCAAAAGCAGGCTGGAAATCCACAAAACAGTATAGATTGATGACCGTTGCCATGGATCTCCTGGGCAGCAACCAAAGGACCATGCAATGGCCTTTGAGATATAATTGACCTCGAACCTACATGTTCTCTGAAATAATACTTATGTCTATAGCACATCTTTCTAAGTATTTTAAAAGGGCATTAGGAAAGATGTTCAAGAGGGTATCAAGCAGTGAGATCAGCCTATAATTAGCTGGAGCATTGCAATCAACTTCTTTATGGATTGGTTTTAGAAAGGCACGCTGCACCTTGAGGATCTCACTTTAATTATTGCCCATTGGAAGAAAGGGCAAGCATAGAAGCTGGGTGTAAGGGATCATCATAAAAGATTAAAGCAGGACGTAAGGGCCTCCTGCTCGTGAGTGTTTCATGCTTGTAATCATTTCTGCAGTAAATCCCACTTCCAGAAGCCATATTAGGTCTGGGTTAGATGCTACAGAGTGTCCTGAGAAGTATTTCCTACTTTTGAAGCACTTTTTATAAAGAGGAGGTTTACCAAACCCATTTATTTTTAGACACTGAGGATTCTAAACTCTTGGAGGAGGCTGGCATCGCCTTCTCTTGGTACCAGCTGGCAAAATTACGGTCGTTGCAATCCTTGCACTCAATAGACCAGGGTAGGGACAGAAAGAAGCTTTCTGTTGTTTTGTGGGAATATACTATTAGTGGTTCAGGCATTTTAATGCAAGAGTTTCTGAACTTAGTTTCGAATTCTTTATTAGGGATTGGCATTCTGCAATTAGGAAATCTGATCTCAATGGTCAGAGTTAAAAGAATGGCGAATGAAAGGCCATTGGAATTGGTAAAATTAAAGAGAGAGAACCCCTGACCTCTAAATATGATTCAAATACATTCTTTCCTTGGATCAGAGGTGATCGGATATTTCCTCGTTCAATCCCGCAATCCCCATAAATACATCCACGATCCACAATGCAGGAATAGAGACCTCATAGAGAGAGACAGGGTTGTATGCAAAAATGGCTTATGTTTTTATGATCTGTGCCTTATATATAATGTTTCTCACTTTTTCTTAGATTGCCTCGTACTCTTAGATGAAAGAAAGAAAATAAGCTGTCCAACATTTTTTAAATAAGGATCTTTTTCTCAGATTGATGCACTTTTCACTTTATGTAAAATTAAATCGTGTGATATTGGAGTTGCCCTTGATTATTATATTAAGGCAACACAAAAAAAATATTTTCCGATTGATGATGCCAGTCATTTTTCTTTTTATCGTGCACTTTACTAAGTTATAATGTAATGATAAAACCTTTTAGTGCCACAGGATGTCAGTGAAAAGTTGAATTAAGTGTGCCATGATTTCTGTAGCTAATGAAATTTTGCTTCACACTATTGTTTAAATTATATTTTTTGTACTTTTGTCCTGTATCTTTAGTTTTGAATCGCTCTATATTTCTATGAGACTATATCGTTAAATAGCAATTTAAGAATCAAATGCAAATCAGGATTTGCGCTGGAAAGGAAATTCCAACACAAAACTTTGCACCAGTTTAGGCACTTTTGTGCTGCAAATCTGTACCAGAACCTGTAAAACAGCTACTGATTTCTGAACATTGTGATATAAACAAATTGCTGTGGCCCATTCTATAACCCATTACGGAGTTATGATGTGCTGTGAGGATGTCGGTATGCTTCATATATTGCAACTGTGCTGTAACCCATCATGTTGTCAGGGTACTGTGGTTCATCAAATGACCATGTGAAATAAGTCGTCTTATATGCTTTCCACACATGTACTACATCTAATCATTGTGTTGGAATGCTCTTCTGCAGCTGCAGGACCGCTGAGTTCCTTTCACTCTGTATGTCTGTAACCTCTCTTGGATTCAGTCACCTGTCTCCAGAGACCGCCCATCTCCTAGGGATTGTGATGCTTTACACACATCTACTACAAGGTATTATACTGTTGGAGTTCTGTGCGTCTTATACTCAATGTAGGAAGATTGGTGCTTTCCTCACATCTACTGCGTCTTCCCAGGGTGCTGTTCTGCAGTGGCGGGCTGCTGAGTTCCTTGCACCCTGTATGTTCTATAACCTCTCAAGGAGCCAGTCGCTGTGTTTCCTAGGATGCCCATCTTGTAGGGAGTCTGGTGATTTACACACGCGTCTACTAAACGTTATCATGCTGTTGGTATGCTATGCTTCATAGGCTGCCCAAGTGGCATAACCCATCATCTAGGGAGTGTACCACTATACACACATCTACTACCGCTCAGCATGGTGTGGGAGTGTAAGGCTGCTGGTATGATTGTTAATTAGCATTATTTTTCAGTAGTACGGCATTACTGTGGTTGCTGGGGGTGTTTTACTTTATTTTGTGTACTTGTTCTATAGCCCATCATAGCTTTAGGGTTGCTGAGCTCTTAGAAGTTTTTGCGTAGATTTACATGAACTGGCGCATCTCTGCATATTAACAGAGATGCGTCATTTAATTTGCGACACACAAAAAAATCCTTGCGCCACCATGGATACGTCGCATTTACAATGTGGCGCACCATGGCGCAAGGATAAACAGGTGCGTGACGCATCTTTTGGCGTAAGGGCATCGCATTGCTGGAGTCGTGTCGCAAGCACGACGCAAATCCAGCAATGGTCAGGAATGCCTATTTCTATCATGCTGCATCACTCGTTACACCTGCTTCAAGCAGGCGCAAGGTTTTGACGCAGTGGCGTCGTAAAAGTAAATTAGTGAAATCTTGTAGATTTCACTGTGGCACTTTTACGAGGCTTCCTTTGCGAAGGAACTCCCACCCTGCATACATTATACCTGACGCAGGTATAATGTAGCGCAGGGCTTTACAACGTGACACAACTGCTTAGGTGTCTCACATTGGAAATATTTCGCAAGGTGGCGCATTGTTTACAACGCTGCTGCATCACAGAAGTGATGCAACGGCGGTGTAAAGTTGTCGCAAGGGGCTTGTAAATCTGCCCGTTGTTTATTATTCTTCATGTATGTGCTATACCCACTCATGGTGTTAGTGTAGTGCTTTACACACTGCACATCTAGAAGAGCCTTGGATGGTATTGGTGTGCTGTCCTCCAGAGATGGGGTGCTATCATATAGTGGGTGCCTTGCTTCATTTCCCGTGCATGTTCTACAGCCTATCGTGTTTTGTGGCCCCTAAGCTGTTGTTCTAGGTATCATTTTGTGTACATGTTCTGTTGCCTGTCGTTGTGGTAGGGGTGCTAGGCTGCTGGGGGTTCTATGATTCATGCGGAGGGTCTATAGTGGAGCATGATGTGTGGTGTACTGCGCTGGTGAAGTGCTGTTCCTGATAATAGACACATATCATATAACTCAGCAGGATGTTAAGGAGATGGTGCTGCGCTTCATAATGTGTGTTGGTTTTTATTAGTTGCACAGTGCTTACATATCGCTCAAGGCAATTTCTGAAAGCAGGCCGCAGATCCGCAAACTGGCATTATAAAACCAATTACAATGCGCCGTAAACATGAATAAAATATACAAAAGATCACACAAGCATTCAGATATAAATAGACAGACTGCAAGAGTAAGGTTCCGTAATGCTTCGCTGTTCTCAGGATTTTTGAAGGTGTTTTTTTCCAATGATGCTCTGCTGGCCTCGAATGGACTGTGGCGTCGCCTGGTGGGGCTGCAATAACCCGTTAATCCCGCTGATGAGCGGGTGGATGGTTTCTTAGCCTCCTTTTCATTTCTCTGTGTAGCGCCTCACTTTCAGCTTCGGTCCAATGTGCTGTGGCCCTTCGCCATCTCCCGAGGTGTCTGGGGGTGCAGGAGCTTTCCGTGACATTGTGAGGGCTCATCATGCTATAATTAGAGCAACGTCCAAGAACTTGGACTCAGCTCTACGTGCATTTAAACTGCCCCAAAATGCAACCCTCGATATTGCACATTTGCAACCCATCATATTAGCTACAATTTCCCTATACCGCGATTCTTGGGCAGCTCATAATATATCATGGGTATGAAGCCTACAAGCATTTCATGGGAATAGGGGCATTCGTCGGGTGCCCCCTCCCCCTCCACCGCCGGTATATTTTGTTGAGTTTGTATGGTCAGATAAGACCTATGCGAAAAGTTACATTGTTTGTATTTAAATCTGGCACTAACAGGGAGTGTGCCTAAAGGTAACCTTAACTACAAGAGAATACAAAAAGAGAGCTAGACCTAAATAGTCTACGTCACAGCTTCTAAACTTGCCAGCACCAAGATCACACAGGAGGTCAGCACAGGCAGCGAGAGTATTTACCTTCCACCCACTGACAACTCTGCAGCTGAGCCATTTAATCCGTCCCTGTGGTCTCTGTATTTATATGCATCCAACAGACGGAAGAATGTGCCACTCTCCTCACAGTAGATCGTGGCGAGCCAGGAGTATGTGGCAGGAGTAATCCAATCCTTCCCCAGTACCAGCAGTCTACCTCCATTTGTCATCCTTGGCACAGAAGTACCAATGACCTTTTGTCTGTCGAGAATAGTCGCCCCCATGGAGGGCCTGTGAACTATGACAGAAGATGAGCCTGCAAACTTACTCCCCTCCATCCTGCTATCAGGCACCCTGCGGTCTGATGCTCTTGCATGCCAAACTGAAGCTATGACCCATCATCTGTGTACCTGCCCCTCTTGCCACCCGTTGGACAGCAGACGTGCATCCGTGCTCTCACTCCTGAAACCTTGCAATTGTTTTAATAAAACGGAAAGTTCTATTTCAAACACCCCCCAAAATTCTAAAACAATCTAAATTCATGCAAGCAGTCAAGCTTGTGCTTAGTACCCATATGATGCTCCAGCGATCTAATCAAAAGGCAGCAGTTTGATTTGCCAACAAATCACCCCAGACTGCCACCACCACACGAACAGGAAAAAAACAAGAAATGAATTAATGTTGCCCTCAATCCGCGCTCCTTCCAAATTTCCAGCCAACTTATGGTGCCCACATCTTGCCTACTGTTGCTCCAAACTGATGTTGGTTGCTTCCTTTGTATGCACCTACCATTCTTTGCTACTCGTCTCTCCTGTCCAAAATTACCAACCAATTACACTCCAGATTCCTGCCTAGGGCTTTAGAGAGATGAGTTGTGTGCCAGCTGTTTCATACGCCCACGGGAGCCCCTATGACGCGTTTCAAAGACACCTTCTGAATCACGTTATTAGGGAAGTGTCATGCAGCTCGTCACAGCAGCCCTGAATTCATGATTTATTGGCACCTTTCATTCCTACTTCATGGCATGGTCTCAGTCCCTGGGCTCGGCAGTCGATTTGGAAGGGCATCACACTTTTCATGGGCGAGCTGCACCCACAGGATGTGCACCACCTTTCTGAATTGCCCTTCGCATTAATATGCCCTTCTACTCAAAAAGACAGTAATCAAGGTAATGGGAAAGCCCTCGTAAACCACTCTACTTCCTGATCAATCACCCCATCAATGTACCAGAATGCCCAAACGCCAAGCAATGGCCTGACAAAACTACTGCCAAACTTGTGTCATAGTAGTTAAGCCTTTGGTGGCAAAACTCAAAACATGAACGCTCTCACGATGATGTGATAATAACTTGAAGACTGACCTAACATCACTTTTAATAGCAGGGCCCTTTCAGCCCTTTCACCCCCCAATTCAACTCTGTCATCAAAGGAAGTTGTTTAGTTTTAAATAACAATGTTTCTTCATAATTCAGCATTATACATACTTCATATTGTTATATTTTTCAGTGCTGTGTCTCTTCTACACTGTTTGGCGGCCATACTTTGAGCTTTCTTAACCACTTTTCTCCCTCCTTGAAGTTTCTGTCCACAATTCTAAGATGGTGCTCTATTTCCTTGAGGCTTTACACAGACCACACAGTTGAACTCCTAAACCCAGTTTTCTTTTGTCGGCTTTGATCCGATGGTTATGTTATCAGTGGATGCTGCCAATGAAAAAATGAGGTTATGGCCCCAAACTCACCAGTACTGCTCCCGCTTGTGCAGCACTTCTTTCCCCGGCCGTGTCCACGAGCAGGAAAGAGGAGGACTTACTTCCTACTCGTGGCACGCAAATCCAGCCAATCCTGGAGCTGCTCTCAAGCTGAGAGCAGCTACAGGATTGCTGGGAGCAGGCTAGCCCAGCGCTCATTTTGAGGCTGGGTGCCTGTGCCAGCAATTCCCTGGCTGTTTCACAGTCAGGGGATTGCTGGGTCTACAGTGCGCATGTCAGGCTGGCCATAGCAAGAGAGCCCGCCAACCCAGCATGCGCGCTGCAGAGGCAGCAGTATACCTACAATGCAGGATTCAGCCCCACCCCCTACCCTCTCATTCGCGGGAACCAGTATAAAATAAAATGGCATGGCAATAAAAGGGCATTACAATGCCATTTTATTTAGTAGTGTGTGCCTGCTGCGCTGCAGCAGGCGTGGCGACGCTACTCCACTACTGAGGAAGAGCCACCCTCGGATGTTATGTTTTGTTATATTGATATGTATAGCTCAATGATCAGCCAAGAAGGCATCCAGGCGTGGGATGCCACTCATGTACACAGAAAGACTGACAGACATAGCATCACTCGATGCAGTGTTTTCCAACTTGTGTATCACATTGGCAGTACCCATTATATTGTGACCTGATTAATGGCTATGCTTTTGGCATTCATGGCCAATCTTTTTGCCACAGTCGTTTTACTCAACCCTTAATGTTTCAGAAGCGCACATCCAAGACGGCGCCTTCTTTCCATGGGGAACAAGTTTGCGACACTCGTGGCCTAGACTGCTGAGTTTATAAACTCAGTCGTTCTCTGTATGTTTTATGGAATAGAGATGCCACCTGCAATAAATTAGGTTGGTTATTGGTTGAGGGAGATGTAAACCCTTTGTAAGCAACAACCACAATCCTTGTCATGGTGTACAACAAAAGCCACTAAATTAACCTGTGCTTAAGCCTCTGGTATCCTGGCACAAAAGCAGTGTCAGAACCAATTAAGAGGAATAATAAAATGATAAAAAAAACTGAGGGGGCAGCAGGCCCGAATGGGCTACCCAATGCACTATTTAAACATGCTCCGGATTTTTGGGCTGACTACCTTGCGCCGTTTTTTAATCAGATCTACAGACAGAACAACGTTCCCAAATATTGGAAAGGGAACATCATTTATCCAATATTTAAACAGGGAGATCATAATAAGCCTAAAAACTACAGACTAATATCATTGATCGACGTAGAGGCCAAATTATATGGATCATGCCTACTACTTCACCTTCAAGATTGGATGGATGAAATGAGCATATCCCCATATTTCAAATGGGTTTTTGACCAGGGATGGGCACCTTAACAAACTTGGCCAATTTGGCACTTTTAACTGAAAAAGCAGCAAAAAGGAAAACACGGTTGTTTGCATGTTTTTTTTGATTTGCAAGCCGCATTCGACAGAGTAAGCAGAAATCGTCTCTGAGAAAAACTAAGAGCCTGGGGGTTGCCGAGTAAATTACTGGACGCAATAATAGCCCTATACAGTGAACCCTGGGCAAGAGTGAAATTAGGCGAAGGACGTAGTACCACCGTCAGTATTTACACACAGCAAGGCCTAAAACAAGGCTGCGTCCTGGCCCCGAGCCTATTCAACTTATTTATGGCAGACATCATTAAATACATGCAAGCAGCCGATTATCATCCGCAAAACTTGTCCAAAGAGCCAATACCCTACTTACAGTATGCAGACGATATTGTGGTGCTGAGCCAAAGCCCTATCGGGCTACAAAGAGCGATCAATAACTTAGTAACCTATTTGGACTAAGATAATTTGGTACTAAATAAAGAGAAAACTAAGGTTTTACGTCCGGTGGACCCTAAAGAAAAACAAGTTCAAATGGTTTGTAAAAGGAACAATAGTAGAAGAGCAAGTGACCTACAAATATCTAGGCTTAAAACTGGGGCGAGGCTCAACATATAAGGAACAAAAAATGGACTAAAAAGCAAAAACGCTATAGTTAATTTTCACATATAGATTACTGTATAAAAAATTGGGTTGCCCGAACCATGCCCATCTTTTAAAAGTGATGGCAGCACAAATCCTTCCCACATTGTCGTATGGCCTAGTAGTCTGGTGCGGTAAAGAGGTTGAACTGTGAAACGAACTCCAGACGAAGGTTTATAAAGCCGTTTTCAACTTACCAGCTCAGGTTCGGCTGGAATTCGGCCTTCAGAATCAGAAATTCCGGAGCATGAGCGGCTTTGTGAAGCTATGCCAAATATTTCGTGCATCTGAGCCGGAGTCATTGAATAGTCTATGCTGGAAAGAAATTAAAATCCAGATGGATCAAGACATTCCAAATTCATGGGGAGCCCATCTGAGAAAATCATTGGCGGAACTTGACATACAAATGACATGGGACAGCTTGGTAGACATGGCAGTTTTTGGTAAATCGGTAAATAATATAGCAAAGAAGAAGTCTTTTGTAGAAGATAAAATAACAACTTCGAAACGCCGGCATGGGTGGACTGTGATCAACTCTTACATATCAACAACGCCTCAGGCTTACTTAGTAACTCATTTCAGCGCTGAGTTAAAAAAAAGCTTCATTGATTACCGGTTGGGTATGCATGACTCGAAAGACCTACAGCCTTCCTGGAAAAGCAACCAACAAGCAGCACACTGTCGCCTATGCGGTTTTTGTAATGAAACACTAACTCACCTGCTGTGTGCTTGCCCCGCATTTAAGGAATTAAGGAGTCTGCTTTTAAAACCCATTTTTAATGAATTGAACATTCACACATGCAGGCAAGCTGTGATACGTTGGTTGGAAGCGTCCTCTATAATCTTGGCTTGCCGGGGAGTAAAATATCTGTCAAAAGTAAGAAAACTTTTAAGGTAAGTCAATTTAGAGGAAACCAAAAAAGCATGAATAAGGTCGGCATGGGCTTAATTCAAGTATGGCACCACTTCACAAGCCCAGGTAATAAGTGGACTAAAAGCCTAACCAATCACAGGATAATTTGAATAACAGAAAAATGGTAGTTGATCAAATTTTAATGTAAAGTTTTGCATCTTTTATCGGCACATTTTATCTTAACAGGACCTAGTTAGTTAATTTTTTGGACAATTTCAGTCACCTGAGTTCCTTGAAATATCTGAATAATAGAACTTCGTAGATTGTTCAAACTGTTAGTTAACATCCTATGCGCATTATTAATGTTGTTCGGATTTTAAAAATCGCAAAGCTCTTTGCTATTGAGTGGTATTGAGTTGGAGGTTTATGTCTAAATATTTTAAATTGTAAATTGTAACGATTTTATGTACTCATATACAATAAACTATTGACAGTGTCAGAACCATTTTCAGTAGGCCATGAGGCACTCGGCTGTTACTGGGTCCAACTGTGGGGGTTGAGGTCGTTCACTCCTGATGTCCAGTGGCCTGACCTTCTATGAATCCTGAGCAACTGGGCTCAGTACCCCTTCAGCACTTAACTCTCAAGCAAAGTCCAAGCAGTCCAAGGCTCCCTTGGGGCGAGGTGGATACAAGTGCGTGAAAAGAGGCTCACGACTCAGAGTGCATGTACCAGTAAATCATTGTCCAGCCAAATGCTGACTTTTATGAAAAAAGAGAAGTATTTTATTTCTCTTGCTAACAACACAAAGGGAAAATATGACATTCACAAACAACTATACAGTTCCTCTGAGGATAGTGGTCCCAAGATGGCTGCCAGCCCTTCCTAGTTGAAGGGCTGACAGCCAGTCAGATACCACCATGAGATCTGTGCTTAGGCTCCACCCAGATATACAATTTCTTTTTCCTTTAATATCTCAAACTACTGAACGTATTTACACCAAATAACAAACAGCCTGATCTGCAGAACAAAATCTACATTTCTTCCGAATTTAGTGTAATTCCGTCCAGCGGGGTCAGGCAGATCACCCCAAAACTTTCCAAGCGCAACTAGAATCACCGGCACACTTTTTAGAAAAAACTTTCGGGAACATTCATAAACCAGCACCAAAGATAAAGGCAAGTTAAGAAACACTTTTCTTATGGACCGCCAGTAGGAAATGTATTATATATATATATTTACATTGAAAGTAGTAATAAAGAGTGAATGGTCACTCTTTATTTGTACTTTAGATGTATTTTGTATTAAAATATTCAACGGAACATCATCCTTAGATAAAATTCCAACTCAGAAACTTGAAATTATTTTTGAGTTGATCATCAATGTCTGGGATTAAAAACAATAACTGCTTTCTTTCGGTTAAAAGCTTCTCGATTTGTTCCTGAGATACATATTTATTATTGCGACAATATTTAATTTACTCAATGTGATGTAATAGCGTAATTGCAGGTATTACACACAACATCCATAATGTGAAATACTAGAAATTATGCAAGATTACATGACATGAAGGACATTTTCCTCAAGTGTACTTATATTTCACCATTGCTAGTAAATGCCCATATACTGTTCAAAGGATTGTAACTTTTCGGGCAAGATGTTTTATAGGTTTATTGAGTGATTCAAGCTCTTAGTAATGTGATTTTATATAAATGTGTGCGTCATCAACGAGGTCAATGCAAATAACACAATGATGGGGCAGATTGTGGAGCCTTACGGGTTGGTGTAGGTTACGGAGCATGATCTTGAGAACACCATTGGAGTGAACTGGTGTAGGCCTGAACAATGCAAACCCATACAGGCCTATGTGCCAAACACTAATGTGAGAGGATAAAGTGGCGATGAGGGCTTGGTTGTGTACTGTGTGAAATGCTTCTGACAGAACAAGAAGAAACCTATGTGCCCATTGTCTGTAATTATGATGGCATTTGACAAAAGTCTGGCTTATTGGTACTTTCCCACCTACATTAGGTTTAGCTCTCACACGGGCATGTGCTGGGGTAGCTACTGGTGGTAACACATTTGCTCCTCCTGCAACTTGATGCCAAATGCACTTTCCAGGATTTTGCCTAAGGGGCGAAAATGAAACATGGGTTGGTAATATAAGAATTTTCAGGATCTAAGATATTTTTAGCAGCGGTAGGATATAACTGTTTGACTGCCGATACCTCAACACAGGCAGCTGTTCATAATCTTGAGATACAAAAGCAATGCCTCTGGTGATATGATCCTGATAGTTGGAGAGTGCCATTCAGTGACTTTACAATGTTGACAAAGATACCAAAAGTCAATAGCTTGAATGAGTACCAGTGGAGAAGCTAGAGCTGGAGGTATGAAGATTATATTGCAACAAGTGGTCGCAAATTGAGCACCGATGTTTTGCGAATGGAATCTTATTACCTGAACCAACCTATGTAGTATAAGGCCTGTTCATGAAATAACAATGTGCAAGTTGTAATTTGCGACCATCTGCGATTGGCTACGATCACAGCGATGGTGGTCTGCAAGGGAAAGGAGATTACCATCCCTGTGATTACATTTCAAAATGGATATATTTTTTAAAGCAGCTCATGTTCCTTAAGGGAACTAGTGCTACTTTAAAAAGGCATCCACCTCAGTACTCTCTGAGACTGCCACCTCAATTTGAATCAGTTACTACCTCCTTTGAGAAGTCAGTATCTGATGAGTAGTTTGCAACTGGATAAGTGGCTGCGAACCATCGATACATAGTGTACCGAATCATGGCTTGGAAGGAACTTTTCTTGCATCTTGTGATTCGGAATGGGTCACAATAATTTTTTTCCAACTTGGTTATATACTTTACAGAAAGGGATTTTGTACATTGCAAACCAATTGATTCTTAAAATTGCAGGGTTTGTGACTGCAACATTTTTTACAACATTCCCTTAATACTCTGCTAAAAGTGGGTTGCTCAAGGAATGGATGAAATGTATGATAGGTCTGCTGTTGTTGATTTTGTTTATGAAAGATTCATTGTTGCAGTGGATTTTTGCACTCAAGCGAGTGTAAGAGGGTAAGGGCATGGCCAAGATGGTGACCGAGTGAGTTGCACGGATTACAACTCTGCAACCCTTGGTCCGCACTAAACGCGCATCAAACAGATTTGGGGCTCTCTGCTGCTTGTGGCATAGTCTGCTGGTCCTGACAGCTATCTGAAAGAGCCCTTCATCTCCCCGCGTAGATCTTGGTAGCAACAGCTGGCTGAACTGTGCGTGGCCTGCAATCTTTGTAGCGCGTAGTGCTCCAGCGCCACATCTATACTGTGCCTCTGATCGACCTGCTCGAAAGTCGAGCACCCACCCAGGACTCCCAGATGGGGGAGCAACCCCCTTGCGGCTCGTCCTGCTAATATCCCTGAAGAGGAGCGAAGTGTGTCCAGTTGGCACCTGAGTGTGTCTCATAACACAAGACTTCTCGGGTCTATGTTAGCATGTGACCAGTATTTTAACAAATAAAAGGTGAGTTTGTGTCTCTCTATAAAGCCCCAAAAGGGAGCAATCCCTTTAAGGACGAATGCCCTCACCCACCATAGGTGGCATGCTTCATCATACGGGCTTCTCCTCCCAATGGGAAAATCTAATCCCACTGAGGGCTACAATTCCCTCACTGTGAGGTAGGTTTTCAGAATGTCCTAAGCTGATGAGGATGCTAAAATCCCATATGTGAGCGAAAGGTGTCATGAGGGTGCAGCGCAAAATGTGAGTGAGAAGATAAAAGTGAGTCAAACTACCTAGTGGGGACAAAAAACTCTTTATTGACTTGTCCGGACTGGCAGGGTTAAAAAGCAGTGCAAAGCAGTATTGATTCAAACTGCTAAGATGTAAATAACGGTCAACATGTTTCAGCCCAAATGATCTAAAAAAGTATCCAGGCTTTCATCAGGGCCCCAATAAATAAACAAAGCTGCTTCTTATGTGAAAGAAATAGTAAATTAATTAGGTGATACAAAACCAGTAATCCTATGTAAAGTTCGGTATTACTGGAACTTATCTGTAAACGTGAGACACAAAGACAAAATGCAACAAGTCAAAACAACATTGATATACATTGTTTCCACACCGTCAAAACTAGCGTTCATGGATTATTATCATATCCAATTAAGTACAAACATAGTAATCTTTTTGAATCTACTCACCCAAACTGAAGGATAAGTAGAGCCACCTCAACCTGGTAACAATTTAACAGGGTTTGCCAGTGATTTCGGTGCCTTACGGAGCTCTCCCTAGTGAGGGTAACTGGGGCTGCGAGCTGCGTGTTACCTAAAGTGGTGACAATTTCCCTATCTGCTACGATCTTGAATGTATTTTAGAACGCTTTTACAGTTGTTATGTTTGCATCTTTGGGGGGCTTTTAATAGCGTTAAGGGGAATTTGTAAGCCAGGCACACTGACACTCTTACCATCTTGCCACCTTCTTCCACCTTGTATAGCCGCTTTTCAGCCGATACTCGGTGGCGGTGGGCGCCATCTTTGGTGAGGCTGGGGGAGCGCTCTAGTCGCGCCGTCCTCACGTCCTCCTTTCTCCCTATATAATGTGCAAACCGGCCAGACGGCGCAGCGGGCTGGCGCAGCGGGCGCGCCGGACGCGCGCCGAAGCCGCGCCTAAGCCAAGCCCGTCTGCGCCCGTCCGCGCCAGGACTGCGCCAGCTGCAGGATATGCTAGGCAACAGCCACACACCATCAGGTATGACAATAAGGCCTTATTAGCATTACGCCCTAAGACGGGTGCCCTGTGTAAGAGTTGTCCACCTACTGACTATCTCCGGGGCCCTTTCTCATGTTCTCATTGTAAATGGACTCCTCCCGCGATGCCTTTAGAAATGCTAAAAATTCCCGTGCCCTCTATGCAAGGAGGCAACAACTTTAAGGGAGGTCTTATCAATGCCCGCTCGTTGTGTGGCCACAGCCAGGACATACACGATTTAATAATGTGTTATAGTCTTGACGCCCTTTTCATAACTGAAACATGGCTCAATGAATCATCCAATCCTGATTTGGCTATTGCCCTTCCCCCGGATTTTACCATCTTTAGGCGGGACAGACAAATCGGGCGAGGAGGGGGGGTTGCAATCATTGTCAAAAGGTCATTTTCGTGTCATACATTTGATCTGGGACACCTCAAGGGAGGTGAGAGTATTGGCTTTTCGATCAGACTTAATGCCTCTACCTCCTTTTCGGGAGGTCTAATCTATCGCCCCCCAGGCAATGCTACTCCCTTTCTAGACTCCCTAGATGAAGTGCTCGGGTCACTTATGTTACGCTACCCACACTTTACTCTACTAGGAGATATGAATTTGCACCTGGAATCAGGTACAGACCCTCATGCTATTTGCTTCCATCATACCCTAAATATTTTTGGACTGGCCCTATTAGTGACTGCACCCACCCATCTAGCCGGCCACACTCTTGATGGTATTTGTTCCAACTTAAGTACCATGACTATGTCTCCCCCCATTCCGCAAATTTGGACCGACCACAGTTTCATTCCCTTTGACATCAAGAAACAAGTTCTAGCTCCATCAACAACAAAGCACCCTCAATCTTCCCACTCGGTAAATTGGAGAAAAGTGATTGATCGTATCAAACTGGATACCCAGTTATTGGCTCAGGCCCCTGAATTGAGAGGAGACGTAACGGCCGACTCTCGTAACTTTCACGTCTGGATGGATCAGATTATTTTAGAAAATTCTGACCCTAAAGGCGACCGCCGGAACTGTCCTAAAAGGAAGTTAAGTGCCCCATGGTACACCCAGGCCTTAACTGAGAGCCATTTACTTTGTAGAATAAGAGAAAGGAAGTGGAGGAAAACATATGATGAGGTCTCAAGATCCCTTTATGTTCAACAGAGGAAATTATACCTCTCTAGCATAAAGACTGCCAAAAAGGCGTATTACACTAAAGCTATCAACGATGCACATCAGAAACAAAAAACTGTTTTTTCCATAGTTAAATCCTTTACTCACCCCAAAGCCCTCCAGCCCGAAATCCCGCCCTCTGAGAGTTTGTGCAACCAAATTGCAGATTTCTTTGAGGAAAAAATTGTAAACATCCAAAAGGATTTCCCGCCTCCTTTGATTTCTCTTGCTTTAGGCCCCCAAAAACATGTAGCCGAAAATAGCCATTCCCTTGGCAGTTTCCAACCGGTCTCCCTCCAACAGACCCGCAAGGCGATCTTGGCTTGCAAATCTGGAGCACCTACTGATTCCTGTCCCCCCTGCATTCTACATCATCTAGTTGAGGTAGTGAATCCAACCATCAATGCCATCATAAACACATCCTTAAAATTAGGGATTGTGCCTAATGAATGGAAAAAGGCTATCGTAAAACCTCTTATGAAAAAGCAGAATAAATCGCCAACGGATCTGACCAATATGCGCCCCATTTCACTCCTGCCTGTTCTAGGAAAGATCACTGAACGGATGGTGCATTCGGAGCTAAAAGCCTTTGTGGAGAATCACAACATCTTGCATCCCCAACAATCTGGGTTTCGCTCCGGCCACTCCACTGAAACGGCTCTGGTAGAACTCTCTGACTCCATCAAGTTCCTGCAGGATGAGGGAAAGCAGGCCGTCCTCATCCTGCTCGATCTAACAGCAGCTTTTGACACCATCTCTCATGTCATCTTGAATGACAGGCTGCGAGAGATTGGTGTGACAGATACAGCTTTGGCATGGGTCAAATCTTTCCTGTCCAATAGGTCCCAGTCTGTATCTTTGGGTCACTACCTATCCAGCGAAAAAACTATTACATCCGGAGTACCGCAGGGATCCATATTAAGTCCACTTCTTTTTAACATCTATATGGCACCCCTCCTCGCTGTGATAGAGTCACACGGGATCCTTGTTACGTCATATGCCGACGACACTCAATTGGTCGTCTCCATTGACAAAAACCGCACGGATACAGAATTGCGTTTTCGGAATTGTCTCACTGAGGTATTTCAGTGGTTAAACAAAAACCACTTGAAGTGCAACAGTGGGAAAACCGAAATTATACCATTGGGCCAGGACCTACCTTTCTGCCCGAGGGATTGGTGGCCTAAAGACTCTGAGGCCCCGCCCAGTGCTGTGTCTTCTGCTCGCAACCTAGGCGTGCAATTTGATGCTACTGTATCATTTGATGATCATTTTAGGATCACGGCTGGCTGCTGCTTTGGCCTTATCAAATCTTTAAAGAAAGTTTTTGACTTCCTCCCCATTGCCTCCAGGAAATCGGTCGTGGTTGCACTAATACTCTCCCGACTCGATTATTGCAATGGGTTGATGGCAGGGGTAAAAAAGTCCACTTTGAAGAAGTTGCAAAGTGTACAGCACGCGGCGGCACGGTTAGTGTTAAAACTCCCTAGGAAATCTTCAGCCTCAACTGCATTAAATTCTCTGCACTGGTTGCCACTGCATAAGAGAATTCTTTTCAAACTCTTGCTCACAGCTTTTAAATCTTTGAAAAATATAGGTCCCAAATACCTTGTTAAACGTTTTATTCGCTATGATCCTGTACGATGTCCGCGATCCTCAGGGGCCATTCTTGCTAAGATCCCGAGGCATAAATACAAAACTAGGGGCGGAAAAACGTTCACAGTCCTAGCAGCAAGAGCCTGGAATAATCTACCCGTAAATCTTAGACTGATCGAGTCTGAATGCCCCTTTAGGAAACAACTGAAGACCTGGGTCTATCAGCAATCAGATACCTATGTGCTAGCAGCCATCTAGATCTTTTCACCACTTATCCCCTATACGCATGCTCAGCGCCAAGATGCTCCTTCAGGAGCGAAAGTTGCGCTTTATAAATATCCAAATAACAATAACAATAACAATAACAAGGGGGCCCCGCTCTGTAAAAAACAAGATCATGTGTCACACAGTAGTAATACGTAGTGCGGGCACTTGTCTGTAAAGAAGGAGGGGTGTGCTGGTGGTGAACCTTACAATTAATGACACTGTGAAAGACGGACTATAACTAGATTGGCAGTACGAAATTTGCCTAGCCTCATCATTAGTGGCCAAGGCTATTTAGAAGGTTTATGTAGTTATGTTGGCAGATATTAACTACCAGATTTGTATTAGAAAACCATGTGTTCCTTAGTGGAAATGAATTTACTCCCACTCGTTGCAGTATAGCTGCCCTCTCCTTACCTCTACAGATAAATAGGGCATTTCCTACAAAAATTCGTTTATTGCAAAAAAAATTTGTATATATAAAATATTTGCACATGCGCAATTAGTAGAATATCATTGCGCGCTTTGATTAACTACAAGCTGAGCCTGAAGACGCGGTGACAAAATGCGCTCTATAGACGAAACTAGAACTGGAAGCTAAGGTGCAAAAGAACCTGAATACTTTGTTCAGGTGCGCACCATGTCGTGCCTATGATCGAGGCTACTAATGCCAAAAAACGCTCTTGTCAGTAAACAAGTAAAATACTTAATCTCAATTTGCGCTAGTTGTAAAAACAACTTGTGGTGCCACCTCTTGTATAGCTTAATCTCGTTAAGGGTGTAGCAAAACCTTTCACAAATATACTGAGCTAAGCCTTCACTTGATAACCACGCCAACATTCAAACTTGCGCCTGACTCACCTCTCCGTCGGTACCCCGTCGTGGTACATGAGCAGCAACCGGAGGTACCGACAGGAGGATTTCATGGCATTTAAATAGTAGCAAGAAAACCTGTGTCATGCTATGTCAGGACCTAAAGGTGTCCTGTTCAGTTGCCCGATCACAGAGGTGCGCATGTGTGAGAAAGATTGTCTCCACCACGGCGCATGCGCAATCATGTATTTATTCTGCTCGCTGTGCTGCGCATGTGGCGATGAGAATGTACTGTTCATGACGCACGTGCGTGAATCTATCATGCTGCTGGCTCTACTGCACACGCGTGGTGTTGCACACTAGTTGAATTGAATTGAATTGAAGAAGCTCTTATATAGCGCATGGCTACTCGAAAGCATCCCAGCGCTCAACAAGGGTAACCCAAGGAAAATAGGAAAGCCGTTAACTAGACCAGAAAACACGACTTAAGTCCTCGGAAAGAGCCAGGTTTTCAACTTCTGCCGAAACACAAGCAGACAAGGCTCCTGGTGAAGCATCAGAGGAAGGGACTTCCAAAGTTTGGAGGCGTTTAGTGAAAAAAGATGCCCACCCGAACGAGATCTCTTAATTCGAGGGATCACTACCAAGTTCTGATCATTGGATCGAAGATTTAGAGGGGATTTGTGGGGAATGACTAAATTTTCCAAGATGGGAGGACCTTTCCCGTGGAGGAGTCTATGTGCCATACACAAAGATTTAAAGAAAACCCGCTCTTTCACCGGAAGCCAGTGAAGAGATTTCAGGGCGGGTTTAGCTGATGTGCGGTGATTGACGCCCATTAGAAGTCTTGCCGCCGCGTTCTGAACGACTTGAAGCCTTTTGGTCGTGGAGGCTGGTACTCCCAAATACAAGGCATTCGCATAATCTATCCTGGAAAGGATCAGAGATTGAATTAGGATTTTTCTGGCCCTTTCCGGCAGTTGTGGGAGGATTTTTCGCAAGGTTTTTAGAATCCCAAAACAAGTGGCAGCAACCTTCCTAGCCTGAGTTCTGAAAGTTAGCTCCGTATCGAGCCAGAGCCCAAGGCTTTTAATTTCTGGATTAGAGATAGGGCCCGGCCCCATACACAAAGGCCAGAAGGTCGCGTTGTCAAAGCTGGCCTGCCGTCCCAGCAACAGCAGCTCTGTTTTCCCGCCATTCAGTTTAAGGTGGGATTGGTCCATCCAACATGCCACAGCTTCTAAACAGTTACGTAACTGCAGTGGAGACTGTCTGAACTGATTCAGGGAGAACACCAGCTGAGTGTCATCGGCGTAACTCACAAGCTGGACCCCGAAGGGGACCACTATCTCCGCCAAAGGGGCCATATACACATTGAACAATGTGGGGCTGAGGGACGACCCCTGCGGAACCCCACACTGTAACGGGACCGGACCGGAGCAATGATCATCTTCAAAGACCCTAAAAAATCTGTCCTCAAGGAAGGATTCCAGCCACTTAAGAGCCTTGCCCGTGATTCCCATATTGCTGAGGCGGGAAACCAGAATGTGATAGTTAACTGTGTCGAAGGCGGCACTGAGGTCCAGGAGGATAATGGCTGCGCTGCCACCATCATCCAGAATCCTCCTGGCATCCTCCACCAGTCCCACTTAAATTCGCAAAGCTTTATCAACATCAGTTGACAAACATGATCTCATTTATTGTTTATCGCGAGCCCACCGTGTACTAGATAAAAGACAGTAATGGGTGCTGATATCCTTAGAGTATCAACGCTATCCTTCGGCAACTTTTATTATACATTTTCTCTGTTCTTATTACGGAGATACCACTGTGAGTGATGGGGCGCTAAGTGATAACTGCACAGGATTTTCTTTTTAAGGCATGTGTGATTTAATATATACTAATGACATTGGATCTATTGTAATGGCAGGTAATGATAGGCAGACACTGACTAGGTAGTAACCTGGCATAGTTACAGGAACTTCTAAACATTGGTCGATATCTTGCATTGGTATGTCTGGAACTTATATGTAATCTTGGGCCATACTCGTGCACTCACAGTGATAGCCAGGGAATCTCTTCATTCAGCCCTGTGGTATCACTTTTAATCCTATCGACCCAATGCTGCTCTCTGCGGAACAAGAATTTGGATATGTCCGTGATGTGCGGTGGAATGTAAGGTTGTCCTAAGATTGTCCAGCTCATATCGTCCGCCTGGTGATTTATATCCAGAAAATGGTTAGTAATCTTTGTTGATCTCTTTTTACATCGAATCGTGCTTTTGTGTTTGAGTATTCTTGTCTTCACTTTGCGTGTGGTCATCCCCATGTAGCGCAATCCACCTTTAACCCTCCTGCCCATTTGATTCCAGCACAGGTTTCCACGTTTGAAAAAGCAGTGCTTCTTGATGTGAACAATTTATTCGAGAATGAGACCAGACAGTACCAAAATTTACCCAAACAAGAACGACTGGCACTCCTACAATTGTCCAAAGGCGATAGTGTTGTCATAAAACCAGCAGATAAGGGGGGGGGGGGGTGATAGTAATTCTAGACACCACCACCTATGGAGCAGAATGCTTGCGCCAACTTGGCAATAGAGAAGCCTATAGACCCCTGAAGATGGACCCGACTAAATGACTCTCTACAGAAATCAAGAGAATGGTGGATGAAGCAAAAGAAGAAGGCTGGATCACTGATCACGAAGCTTCTTTTCTGGTCACATCCCATCCAATCACACCTTAATTTTATGTACTGCCTAATGTACATAAAGGAACGCTACCGCCGCCAGGGAGACCCACCATCTCAGGTATAGGGTCCATACTTGAGCCACTATCTACCTTTGTGGATTTCTTTCTCCAACCGTTTGTACTGAAGATTTCAACCTACATACAGGATACAAAATATCTTCTGTGCCTCTTAGGAGAGACAACTTTCGATTTGGAACAGGATTACCTAGTCTCCTTTGACGTTGAATCCTTGTATACCTCCATACCCCAGGATGAGACATTGGCCACGATAGAGTCAATATTGGACTCAAATCCCATTGACAGCATAACTCGGGTACATTTTATTATGACATGTGCACGTTTAGCCATGAAAGAAAACTTTTTTAAGTTTGAGGATGACCTGTATCTGCAAACGTCCGGGACTTCCATGGGCAGTATTTTTGTCCCCAGCCTTGCTAACCTTTACGTGTACCACATTGAACAAGCCATCGTCTTACAAGAGAACAACCCCTTTAGCAAACACATACTGGTCTGGAAGCGCTACATCGACGATGTGTTTATAATTTGGAGAGGCACCCCTGACACCACCGTATCTTTCCACCAGTGGCTCAATACCAGGAATAGCTTTTTGAAATTTACGTTCGAATTTTCAAATACTAGCCTGCCGTTCCTGGACATCCGTATCTATCCTGAAGGAGAAGGTCTCAGCACTGAACTATATAAGAAACAGATGGCTCGGAACTCACTTCTATCGTACGATAGTTACCATCCAAAGGCCCTCCGAGAGAATTTGCCCTTCGGGCAATCGCCTCAGGATACGGAGGAGTTGCTCATCCATTGAACGAGTGCCCACCTGAAGGAGAAGAAATACCCGCAGAACACGATCCGCATTTCAAGAAAGAGAGCTGCTAATAACAACAAGTAAGCACTGATCGAAGTGGCTCCCCCTAAGGATGTACAACCCAGGTTGACCTGTGTCATCACGTTCTACAGTCATTCCAATCAAATCAAAAAAAGCATTCTGAAACACTAGAAGATCTTGCACATCGGAAGAGAACCTCTACCTACTGCCTTGTTTGCCTTTAAAAGAAGCACAAACATTAAGGACCAAGTCGTACACACCAGGCCTCTCATCAAACCCAAACCCTCAGACCAAGAATCCCTTTAGGGGTTACCTCCAATAAAAGAGCATTTTCCGTGCGGTTCCTGTGCGGTGTGCCCCAAACGTCTCGCATGACCGAGGTTGACATAGGCACCAATAAACCCTGGATCCTGTCAAAACATACCAACTGCAACAGTGAGAAGGTGGTTTACTTGATCAGTTGCCCGTGTGGTTTGCGCTACGTGGGGATGACCACACGCAAAGTCAAGACAAGAATACTCGAACACAAAAGTACGATTCGATGTAAAAAGAGATCAACAAAGATGACTAACCATTTTCTGGATATGAATCACCAGACGATATGCGCTGGACAATCTTAGAACAACCTTACATTCCACTGCACATCACGGACATATCCAAATTCTTGTTCCGCAGAGAACAACATTGGGTCTATAGGATTAAAAGTGATACCACAGGGCTGAACAAAGAGATTCCCTGGCTATCACTGTGAGTGCACGAGTATGGCCCAAGATTACACATAAGTTCCAGACATACCAATGCAAGATATCGACCAATGTTTGGAAGTTCCTGTAATTATGCCAGGTTACTACCTAGTCAGTGTCTGCCTAGCATTACCTGCCATTACAATAGATCCAATGTCATTAGTATATATTAAATCACACATGCTCCTAAAAAGAAAATCCTGTGCAATATCACTTAGCGCACCTTCACTCACAGTGGTATCTCCATAATAAGAACAGAGAAATGTATAATAAAAGTTGCCAAAGGATAGCGTTGATACTCTAACGATATCAACACCCACTACTGTCTTTAATCTAGCACACGGTAGGCTCGCGACAAACATTAAATGAGATCATGTTTGTCAACCGATGTTGATAAAGCTTTACGATATTAACTGGGACTGGTGTGCAACACCACGCGTGCGCAGTATAGTTAGTAGCACGAATAAATTTGCGCACGTGCGTCCTGAACAGTACATTCTAACCGACACATGCGCAACACAGCGAGCAGAATAAATACATGATTGCTGATGCGCCGTGGTAGAGACAATCTTGCTCGCACATGCGCACCTATGTGATTGGGCAACTGAATAGGACACCTTTAGGTCCTGACATAGCATGACACAGGTTTTCTTGCTAGTATTTAAGTGCCATGGAATCCTCCCGTCGGTACCTCCGGTTGCAATCATGTACCACGACGGGGTACCGACGGAGAGGTGAGTCAGGCGCAAGTTTGAACGTTGGCGTGGTTATCAAGTGAAGGCTTAGCTCAGTTTATTTGTAAAAGGTTTTGCTACACCATTAACGAGATTAAGCTATACACTGTTAACAAGAGGTGGCACCACAAATGGTTTTCACAACTAGCACATATTGAGATCAAGTATTTTACTTGTTTACTGACAAGAGCGTTTTTTGGCATTAGTAGCCTTGATCCTAGGCACGACATGGTGCGCACCTGAACACAGTATTCAGGTTCTTTTGCACCTTAGGTTACAGTTCTTGTTTCGTCTACAGCGCGCATTTTGTCACCGCCTCTTCAGGCTCAGCTCGTAGTTAATCCAGCACGCAATGATATTCTACTAATTGCGCATGTGCAAACATTTTATATACACAAATTTTCTTTGCGATAAACGGACTTTGGTAGGAAGTGCCCTATTTATCTGTAGAGGTAAAGAGAGGGCAGCTATACTGCAACGAGTGGTAGTAACTCCATTTCCACTAAGGAACACTTGATTTTCTAATACAAATCTGGTAGTTAATATCTGCCAACATAACTACATAAACATTCTAAATAGCCTTGGCCCCTAATAATGGGGCTAGGCACACTTGGAACTGCCAATCTAGTTATAGTCCGTCTTTCACAGCATCATTAATTGTAAGGTTCACCACCAGCACACCCCTCCTTCTTTACAGACAAGTGCCCGCACCATGTATTACTACTGTGTGACACGTGATCTTCTTTTTTACAGAGCGGGCCCCCTTCCCTGAGTTGTTACCAGGTTGATGTGGGTCAACTTATCCTTCAGTTTGGGTGAGCAGATTGAAAAAGAGTACTATGTTTGTACTTAATTGGATATGATAATAATCCATGAACGCTGACGATGTGGAAAAAATGTATTGTGATGTTGTTTTGTCTTTGTGTCTCACGTTTATAGATAAGTTCCAGTAGTACCGAACTTTACTTAGGATTACTGGTTTTGTATCACCTAATTCATTTACTATTTCTTTCACATAAGCAGCAGCTTTGTTTATTTATTGTGGTCCTGATGAAAGCCTTGATACTTTAATAGATCATATAGGATGAAACATGTCGACCGTTTTTTACATCTTAGCAGTTTGAATCTATACTGCTTTGCACTGCTTTTTAACCCTGCCAGTCCGGACAAGTCAATAAAGAGTTTTTTGTCCCCACTAGGAAGTTTTAGACTCACTTTTATCTTCTCACTCACATTTTATGCTGCACCCTCACTACACCTTTCGCTCACATATGGGATTTTAGCATCCTCATCAGCTTAGGACATTCTGAAAACAACCCAGAGCTCCTACCTCACAGTGAGGATGTTGAAGCCCTCAGTGGGACTAGGTTTTCCCATTGGGAGGAGAAGTCCATATAACGAAGCATGCCACCTATGGTGGGTTAGGGCATTAATATTAAAAGGGAATGCTCCCCTTTGGGGCTTTATAGAGAGACAGAAACTCACCTTTTATTTGTTAAAATACTGGTCACATGCTAACAAAGACCCGAGAAGTCTTGTGTTATGATTATAGTAAAAGGGGAATTACTTCTCGCAGGTCTTTAAAATGTCTCCCTTGGACCCTCTCCTCAGGCTCTTTGTTTTTCGACCTGAGTGTGTCTGCCTTCTCACCTGAAAGCTCCGTAGACCACTGCCATCTTAGGAACATGGGTTCCCACACTCTAGGAGCCTTGAAGACATTGAGGAATGATACAGTGACGGCACAGCCACCTTTTGTCATAATTGGTGCGGCATGCAGTGAGTGAACGAGCTGGGGAACCCATCGTTACATTAACTTTCTCTTGAAGGGACAATGGTGGTCAGAAGAGCAGATAAAGTATTATACAGATCTTCTCAAATGGCCTAGAACTTAGCCACATAACAGGCACTCCAGGCCGCTGGGGTCTCCTGATTGTCATCAGGATTATAATACCTGTGCTGGGATTTGGCAATCCACGAATGAGGACTGAGGGTGGCAGTGGGTCCCTCCTCCCTGTCATGCTACATTGTGTGGAGAGACCTGAGCTGCATGGGACACTGAAGTAACGGTGTATTAGCATGTGGTTTTCTTGCTGCCTCCTCCACTCCCCACAACTGCCTATAGCCGAACTGTACACCTAGTGCCTGGTGGTGGAATGATATGACAGGGAGCAGCTGAGCAAGGGCCTTTTGGAGGAACCGAAGTATCTAGGGGCACCCACATATTTCCCTCTTCCCCCTCTCATCAGGCCTTAATAATTAGCTGCAACCTGTGAGTGGCAATCATGAACGCCTGCTGTTGGAGGATGAGGAGAGAGCTTTCATGACTACCTCTATTCCGCCACCATCAGAGCTCGTAGCAAGAGATTAGCGGTGGGAGCACCTACTGTCCACGGCAGCGGGATGGAGGGGGCGCCATCACGCCCAGCTTAAGGTATGCTCGAAAAGACATTGGGAGCCCACTTCCGCAGGTTTGATAAAATCTTATCTGCTGTGCTGGATGTGAAAACCTCCCTTGAGCCATAGATTGATGCCCTGAGGATCGCCATGGGCCGCATGAGGGAAGATCACAAAAAGTTGAAGGAGCAAGAAGAGAATGCCGAATCTGCTTTGACCACCCTCAGACCGACGGTCATGGATTCTAGTGCATTTCTTAAGGCCTTTTAAGATGAGATTGACTACTTCAGGAAATGGGTTGATGATCAGGAGGGCAGGGCCCAGCAGAATAATATGAGAATCATGGGCCTCTTGGAGCGAGCTGAGGGCCCTAGTATGGAACTTTACCTTGAGGAGTGATCTGCAACTACGATCCTGCAGGGCAAACACTCAACCTTCTTCTTCATGGAATGCTCCCTCTGGATTCCCCCCCCCACGGCCAGTGTTGCCCGCCTCTTCAACTACAGAGACTGGGATCACATCATCCAAGTCACTCAAGTTAAAGGTCCGTGGACGGTTGAGAAAGTACACATTTTCCCTGACTACACCATGGAGGTGCAGCAACTCAGTATGTCTTTCCTGGCCGTGAAGACATGTCTACTAGAACACAACCTCACATATGTTCTACAGTTCCCTGTCAGTCCAAGGATATTACATGGGGGTAGCATCACATTTTGCGCAACTCCCAAGGAGCCCTGGGACTGGGTGAAGCGCAAGGGTCATGCTACCCGCCTTATGTAGATGAATGACCTCTCCACTGGATGGAAGGCGCAGTGATGATGCAAACCTCACAACAGAAACCATGTGCCGGGTCCAACAAGGGAACAGGTGGCCATAGAAAGGTCCCAGGTGGTCACAGAGGTGGAACAGCATGTGGTGACCCCTTCTCCCACTGGCTCGGTGGCAGAGAGACTCAATGATGAGACACAGGATTTTGACCTGGCATTGTTGAACACGTTGTTTTTGGGGGGGGGGGGGGGGTCGGTCACCCCTCAGACTGGCGAGGAAACTAAAATGACTGTCTTTCAACATGGGTTGCACCTTTCTCCCTCTATGCCACTGTGAGTACAACGATAATAGGGACGGGCGGACTACTGATATACTCACTGAGGGTTCCGGGCACCGTTCCCCAATATTGTGGATATTAACTAATCCTGAAGGAAGATATACGATCCTGGAGGAGAAACTAGAAGGACTCGCTGTGGCTTTCCTTTTGCTATATGCCTCCAATACCAATCAGGCCCTTTTGCTCTGCTCCCTCACCCTTGCACTGCTGCACTGCTGCATGATGCGCTAGCCCCTTGCTACTGGGTCAGGGATTTTAACTGCATCTCTGATCTAACCCTAGATCGTTCCCGCCTACCGATTTCAGGTGCGCAATCCATAGCTCTCAAACATCATCTACAACGCTGGACTTCCCATACTCAGGTACTAGACGCTTGGCATAGATTACATCAGCCAGGGAAAACTCCTTCCATTCTGGTCTACATGACCTCCACACAAGAAACAACCTCTTCTATTGTAGCCGAAGTGCTATCAAAGGTCTCACAAGCCGAGTACTTGGGGCGCAACACATCAGATTACTGCCCCTTACAACGACAATTGGCATGGGGACAAAGCCGCTCATGTATACCTACATCCCGTGGATGCCTTGCAAGATACTGTGTTCCGCACCACCGTATCAGTCTATTTTACCTCATATTTTCAGGACAATGAAGGCATGGCATCAAACATTGGCAAATAATGGGACACATTTAAGACTGTCCTCTGTTGGATCGCAATTATGATGGTACACAGCACCAAACTAGCCCAGCGCTGTGTACTAGAAATAGAAATTCAACAGTACAAGCGGATGTTTCCCACATACTGCACAGCCACTGTCTTGCTGGCGTGAGTGAGACTTGAGCACCAGACGACACGTGAGGCATTGGGCAGCCTGGATTACAGAGAATACTTGACAAGAAACCACATGGAAGGCAATGAATTGGGCAGGCTTTTGGCCTGGCTCCTCATTCCACTTCAATCTAGGGTCCCAAATACAGCCATCCGTGACGAGAAGGGTCTTCTACACAATACCCAAGATGCAATCAATAATGCCTTCCTTTACTACTATGCTAAGCTGTATGCAACCCCTCAGCTGGCAGATCCAGTTTTGATCGGGCCATTCATGGATGAAATACGCCTCCTGCAGTTACTGGCCTCCCAAGAAATGGATGTGGAAGCACCCTTATCTGTGGACCAAATTTCTTAAGCGATTAAACAGGTGGCAAAGGGGCCGGTGGCTGACGCTTTTAACTCCCAACTCGCTCCACAACTGTTGAAGGTCTTCAACTCTGCCTACGAAGTGGGTGCTCTTCCTACAACCTTCCGGGAGGCGGGACTGGTGGTCCTGCCCAAACCAGATAGTGATATTCTGCAGCTGGGATCGTATTGCCCCCTCTCCTTACTAAACTCGGACTATAAGATCCCTGGAAAAGTGTTGGCTAAAAGGCTGATACCGGTAGCTCAGCATGTAGTACATCCCGATCAGAACAGATTTATACCTGGCAGGAACACGTTCCTGAACCTGTGCCATTTGTGTATGTTGATGGATTGGGTGCAGTCATCGGGCATGGGCCCCTGAGTAGCATCGCTGAACTTTGAGAAGGCGTTTGACACCCAGGGATGGGATTACCTAATGGAGGAACTTCTGAGATTTGGGATAGGTCCCAAGTTTCTCCCTTGGATAGCTATACTATACATTGCTCCACTTGCATTGGTGAAAACTGGACAGTAGATATCAGACCCCTTCAAAATTGAACGTGGCACCCATCAGGGCTACCCCTTGTCCCCAACAATTATTGCGCTATGGAGCCTCTTGTATGTGCCCTCTGATTGCAAGCCCCGGAATGGGGGATCCAAGCAGATGCCAGCTGGCACATATTCTCACTACACACTGATGATGCTTTGATGTATCCTAGGAATGATGCTACAGTACTCCCTAGACTCATAGAGCTCATGTGCCAGTTTGGTGAAGCCTCCATGCTGAGTGTGACCTGAGACAAGTCTCATTTGTTCCCCTTGACAACCGTGTTTGAGGCTTAGCAGAGAGAACTACCAAGTACCCCGCTTCCTTGGTCTTGTACATTCATTAAATATGTAGGCATTTGTATTTATCACTCAGACAGAGACCTGATGGACAGCAATGTGGGCTGTGCCCTGACTGGGGTGCGGTCCTCCCTCCCATTTTGTACGTCCCCACCGCTCTCACCAGTGGGCCCGATTGCCATTTCCAAGATGCTGATATTGGCTCGGTTGCTATATTTGTTCTCTGCCATCCCTGTCTTGTTGCATCATAGATTGTTCTCAGAGCTACGCTCACTCTTGACCGCACTGATATGCATGCTCCCATAGGCAAATGGCGGCCTACACTCCCCACATTATGAATAATATTACGCCACAGTTCAGCTGCAATGGCCACTCGCTGGTTAGCAGGTCAAAATGAACTGGAGCATTGGGTTGGTGAGACGACACCATTCCCAGTGCTGAGATGACTGTTGGGCGCTACTTGACCTCTCCGACCTTCGTTGCGGCCAGTTGTGACTTCTTGGGAAGAGGCTGGCCTTACTAGTGACAAAATCACTGACAAAATCATTAGTACGTTTGAGTGCTTGGTGGAGGCATACGATATACCGCCGGACTCCTTCGTTATTTACACCAGACTCACGCAACAATTCACCCCGGATTTGGTGTGAAACACATGATGAGCCAGGGACCTCATTATTCTTCCAAGTTTTATTGACAGACGGGGCTGGCCATTGGGCTGCAACGATCCTTTATAGCTCCCTACTCACTGATAAGGAGGTGCCCCCCCACTCCCTCCAGGCCTATTGGGATGCTGGACTCTGCACTACACTCGTGGATAAACAAAGGTCACAGTGTGAAGAGGTACCCAAACGTATCTCCACAAATGCTAGACTAAAATGCACACAATTCAACTATCTCCACCATACCTACCTCACCCCGGAGCGACTGGCACATATGTATCCTGGGCTGCCACGCTGCCAGGCCTCTGTCTCAGGTTTCACACACATGGTCTGGACATGCCCACAGTTAGATGACTACTGGGACAGGGTACTGTAGTTGCTCTCGGAGGCCCTGGGCTCCCTGCTCCAGAGAGAAAGACTGCATTTATTATTGGGCATCCCTTCTCGCTCTGCAGCCCGTTAGCCTATTAATAAATCCATCGACTACGCTTTGGCTCTGGCTAAACACAGGATCGCCATGAGCTAGAAATTAGCCCACACTCCCTCTACTCAATGTGGCTGACAGATCTACGGTCCCACCTATTAGCCGAACAGCAGGCACTAGGTAACGGTAGATATGGGAGCTCGGTGCCTCTCCCACCCCACACCCCCAGATTAGCAAAAGTACAAGGGGGCATATTATCAAGCACGGCGTTAAAATTATCGCCGCTTTAGCGGCAGAAAACTGCTGGTAAAGCGGCGACAATGGGCTTGATAATATGCCGCAGAGAATTCCCATAGAAGCCCATGTTGACACCAGAACATGGGCTTCTATGGGAATTCTCTGCGGCACATTATCACCGCTTTATCAAAGCGGCGATCATTTTAACACCGTTTCTTGATAATATGCCCCTTGGAGAGGGTGGAGGCCAAGTCTGACGATAGGCCACCCTGAGCACATGAAATGCTATGCTTGACTCAGGGACACTGGACTTAAGCCCGCTCCCTTTCAACAGATGGAAAGACAAACAACCCAGACTGCAGACCCGATAATATAATTTCCTACATATATGACACTCATGCCAATATCTCCACACCAGCAAGCATTAATCATCCTCTCCCTTCTCTTCCCCTGCCCCCCCTCACCTGGATGCAGGCGACAGAATGCCATAGTTAAGTTGTTTTAATGAAACTAGTTACGTTCATGCTTCTCTATGTACGTAATGTATGGACTGTGAGTTCTACGATCTATGTACAGTTATCACAATCATTTATATATTAATATTTGTGACACTCAATTCTGATTGCTTTAACATCTGTGAGTGCATCTCTGTAAACGCTATGGACAGAACTTGAAGATATACTGCTTGATATTGCTACTGCTCTTATACTCTAAACGAATAAATGTTTTTATTTTTTTTTAAGCCAGTGTAAGAGTACATAAAAGTGGTTTGAAGCAGTGCCCAGCTGCCTTAAAGAGACCCTTCTTTATACTGTTGGCCTTTATAAATGTTTCTTGTTCAGAGTTCGATTTAGCTGTGTTCTATTTGGGAGTTGTGCAAGCAGCTTTGAGTGTTTGTCAGAAATCTGTGATCTACTCCGCAGATTTTCTATGATCTTTATTTTTGTGCAAGGATGTTGATGGTTTCTATGAGACCTTTCTGGTGTGAGAGTACTTGGAAGCTAGCTGTGATATGCAAAGGGTTGTTAAAAGCGTCAAGGACAGTGTCTTTATCAGCGGCTAAGACAGTCAGGAAAGTCTACCAAAAACTGGTGATGGCAAAGTTTTCGAAGGGCCTGGTGGTGATTTGGTTTGGGTTGGTCTGTGTGAATGTATTTCTAATATTTTTTGTGATGTGTGCTATGTCTCATCAAAGAGAGTTATTGCAGTGATAAATCTCCTAGCAAGACCATCTATTCATTGGGTAATAGAGACAACTCTAGACTCCAATAGCTTGTACTTTATTGCAGGTTGTCACTCTCGGCTTCTCTGGTCGTGAACACAGGGGTAAATGCACCTTTCCTGCCTCAGTTTTCTGCCACATTTTTCACCCTCAACTGTAGTTTGCTAGTTAAGCATAAACATGAAGTTTATGATTTTCTTAAAGAGCATCAGCTAAAACCAGTCTTTTTGACGGAGACCTGGCTCACTGAGGACTCTTTCCATCACTTATTACAAGCCATTCCCCAATGTTTCGCCATGGTGAAACTTGGAATGCAAACCCAGAGAGGAGGAGGGATTGCCATTATTTTCAAGCAGACACTGCCCTGCACCTTCTCAGAACTTTCTATCGATTGGTGTGAAGCAGCTCTTTTTAGGTCGAGCCTCGGCAGGGCGCATTCGCTGTCTGCAAGACCTGATGTAAACTAGGGGTGGGCGGAATTTGCGAAATTCACTTTTGCAAATTATCGCGAAAATGTTAAAAATCTCCGCAAACTCGCAGAAATATCGCAAAGATGCAGAAGTGTTTTTCCCGCCCGTTCACAGTATTTTCTGCGTGGTCGCGGCTCGCCAACTTACCCATGCGGTTGCTCGCGGGCGCGGCCATCTTGTTTTCACTTGTCTCGCGGTGCATGATCGCGAGAAGAAAGACGTGATCGCGCGACGAATGACGTTACTGCGGGCACGAACTGTCGCGAGACAGCGCAAATGGCTACCAACAATCCAACATCTCGTGGAGAACGCGACCGGATCGGGAAAACTTGTCGGCGAACGCGGGGATTCAGGTAAGGCGATCGTGCGCACGCTAGAATGTATTATTTTACAGGGCGAGCAAGCAAAAAATTTCCGGTAAAATGCGGATTGCGGAAATTTTGACATTTTCGCGCTCTCCGCGGAACGCGAAAATGTCAAATTATCGCAATTTCCGCGAGCGGAACGGAATTTTAGCCCAGGCCTAATGTAAACACTATAGCGTGCGTAATTCCGCCTGCTGCTTGCGATTGGTTAATTTATGCGTAACTCTGATTTCTGGGCTCCCTGTTGGCTGGTGCTCCCGATTCATCACTTCCGTTTTATAGGAAGCAGCACCGACCAACTACAGTTTATATATGCTGTTGTTGGTTATGTGCTTGGGTTAGGGACTCTTTTTCGTTTCCCGGGTCAGCCTGTCGCTGCTCTACCTCGGACCCTGCCAGCATGTCACCCAGTGGGGAAGGCTCTATTTCCGGTGGGCTTTGCCCAAGCACTTCAGTGCCTCTGTGACCTCAGACGAGGACGGATTCAGCCCCAGCAACTTCAGGGGCTCCTTTCTCAGCTTGATACCGAGCTTACTCGGCCACACTCAGCCTGCCTATGGGCTTGCCTACATCTGCATGGGGCGCAGAGCCCCACCAATTCGCCAGCCCAAGATCTGGGTTTCAAGAAGCAAGCACACTCAATCGGCACCTCCCCACCGCCTCCCGCAGGCCAACAGCGAGCCCCGTGCCCGACCTGAAGCGAGGGCTACATTTCTGTGACACAGCTCTGCTGTCTGCTTACCTTCCAGCCCCCACACTGTTACCCAACAGAGTTCGGAATACGACAGATATATGCTTGTGACAGTTGCTCCCGCCATAGCTGCGATGCACAACTGTCCATGGAGAGGGCGATACCAGGCTGCCCTGCGGGGACTATAGAGACATGAGCCCGGCCATTGGCTCCAGCACCCTGACAAACGGCTCCTAGCCAGCCGGTGTGGCCAGTCAACCATCCTGCGCCTACTACTCCCTTCGGTGCTCCTTCAACAATCTACACCTCCCTGGCGGTGAGGACTCTACATCCTCCACCAGCAGCAACTGTCAGCGGCAGTGACAAGGCAGATCTAATTTCCTGAAAGGCGTGGATTTCCAGCCCACAGGTAATCCGTGCTCGCTCTAGAGGTGATGTTGCTCCCGATTTACTCGTGTGGCTGGTAGCAACAGGCTTTGTGTGTTTATTTATACATGCGTTTTTATATAGCATGAACTTTACCCTAAGGTGTCCCAGCGCTTTACGCTTTAAACCCTCCTAGGCGGCGGGGGTGAAGTGTACAGGAATCGGACATTGTTTAAGCTCATTCTGGCATTCAGTGCTGCGGGGAAATCACGTGGGTCCAGCCCCATGTGTCCTACTTCTGAGATGCGCACACCCGAAGCATATCCAGCTTGATCTGTACAGTTATCATAGTACCCCCAGGGGCACCCCGCTGTCCCCCCTCCCCCCTAATAGGTTACCCAAATGACACACATAAGACCGTTGGTGTTGGGTAACAATGCTGCAGGTTTATTACATAATTCCAGAATATGTAATGGGTGGGTTATCTTACGGGCGATCCTAGGGCAGGCAACCAACTGGGTCGCCTGCCCGCCTGATGAGCCGGGCAGCGCGGGAGCGATGCCCGCCGTTGCTGCCCTCCAGGTGATTCTTTCTACGATCACGTGCCGTTGGTAATTCTACTCACGCCCCCCCTCTCGGGGCGGAGCGTCACATAGCAAGCCCCCGGTTGTTCAGGCCCACAACTGCCCGCAGGACTAGCGGTGCGCCGACACGGCTTCCGGGACCTCCCTTGAGGCTCCTCGGTTTTGGCTCAGGCACCCCCTATGGTGCCGCGCAGAGGTACCCTTTGTACCGGCCTGCTTCCAGATCGCCCTGTAACTCCGCCACAGCCCTGGAGGCGGCTCACCGTCGCAGCCAGGGCCCCCCACCAAACCGCTAGAGTCTTACCTGCAACCTCTCCTAACTAGGGCTTCCTGCAACTAGCTGGAAGGGAACCACCCTTGCAAAGGAAGAGTTTGAAATTCTGCCACCTCATGACCGTGTGACAGCGCTGGCGGGACTCAAACCCTGTGAGATCCCTTATATCCACAGGTACAAGACTTACCAGTGAGCTATAGCTCCTGGTGGTGTGGATGGCCCCATCTATGTCCCCAAGGCCCGAGACGCTATCCTAGGGTCTGCTGAAATAAAGGACCCGTAGGGCCTGATAAGATGTGCCAAGAACAATTCGCCCCCCATGCGGGAAGGTTACCCCCTTCACAATTCTGGGCCTGCCCGCTTAGGCTATTATGGCGAGAAGGGTTTTGCTTAACCTTTGGACAGTCCCCTCTGATTGCTAAACCTGGAGCACAGGAGAGCTCCTGGCTGCCAGCGCATGACCATGGGCAAGGGGCGACTCTTGCCCCTGCCCACCATCCCTTATTCCTTATGGGAATTATGCCCCTACAGATCCCTCAGTGATGAAACCCCCTAGGCATACCAGCTGCGGGAATCTGACTGGCTTAAGCATTGCGCGCTGTCAGTAAAGTTCATGCATTGAGGATTGACTAAGTCCTACTTCGCCCCTCCCATCATGCTCCCCAGTAGGAGGGTGGCAGGGGGGTGCCCCCCCTACAAACCCAGAACATCCCCAACGGTGCCAAATTCCTGCTCCGTTGAAGTAGAGATTTAGTGCACCCTGGGCGAGACAAATGTTCTATTGACATAATGTCCCCTTGTGTTTGCCCCGCTGACACCCCGGTTCTTGGGACAGCAGCACCATATGTTGGCTGGCAGCGCCCCCTGAGCACGGTAAAAGTGTCCGTAGACCAGGATCCCAGTCTCCTGCAGCTGCAGTACGCGACCAGTGAATCCGGTGGGGGTACCCCCAACCGCAATGGTCCTCTAGACATTAAGAAAAGCCCTATTTTATCTGGGCCTATCTCCAAATGATGGTGGTTTCACCCAGCTGAAGGACAGAGGCCCGCCTATGGAGCCTATTTACTTGTTTTGCTACTCGGCCCCCTTATGGGTAGGCCTCAGAGTTAGGGCATGCGCGTGCTCCCAGGGCACGGAGCCGCTGGAGAGCAGATGTCTGTTACCCACACGCTGATACTTTATCTGTTGCTAAATGCCCTACCGCTGGAAGCTTCCCAAGTCTACGTGGTGTTTACCAAACTTTTTGAACGACCGCACCCTTGCTATATAACAACTATACCACCCACAAGCCGCCCTGGCTAAAGCGCGGGTGGATACGTCTTCAGTGAAGCAACCCGAAATCTGTCTTTGGTTGCAGGGGAATGCACCCCAAAGTACATCTGGACCTATTTCTATATGGTTCCTTCAGCTACTCCTCCTGCAGGCCTAACTCTTGGTTATGGTGCCCAGCTCAGTGAGCTGCAGGCTGGTGTCGGGCGTCCTCTCACATGGGCTCTAAATGTACATTTCAAGATCACACTACCCCTACAACCCCCGGTGCCGATGGCTTGACGAGGCTTGTGAGTTAGCCTAGGTGTTTCCCTTCAGTGAATAGCAAGCTCGCCCCTGGCATGTGCTGCGGGCACCGTGACGCCAGTCAGCCAACGTTAAGCTAAGTAACGTGACATGCGGGTAGTCCCATGCTAATATTCTCTGCCTGACACCCCCAAGGGCGCTGTGCTTACAGCCTGCCCTCTCTAGAGGCCCCTCTTATTCTCACTGACCTGCACGGATGCTGGGGCGGGGGGCCTGGGAGACTGCAGTGCCAGCTGTAGGCCGAGTGACACACGACCACCGACCTAGAGTTGATCACGGCAAGACGTACATAGAGAACCAGACTGCGCAAAACTAGATACTGGTATACGCGCGCGCTTCCACCGCAGGCAGTTCTACGGAACCTTGTATACTTCTTCAGCTGGCGACATTGGATATAAACCACTGCATAAATCCGAGCCCGTTGGGTCATCTCAACTATATACAGGCTGCCCCGGCCGTGGTTGCAATCCGCTCGCGAGCGGCGCACCCGCAGCCACTTGGTCAATCACGCCGGGAACCTTGTGCCGTGATTTTGGCCCTAGTGAGGCGCTATGTGGAGACCCCTTATTCTTTCGCCACTATGTCAGTGCGTCCCCGTATTCCATGCGATTGGGGCACTGAGCTACACCCATATCTACACCCATCTAGTGGCTTAAACCAAGCTTCCCTTATCAGTAGATAATAACTACCATTCTATCTCGGTTGCGTTGCCCTTCCCGACTAGGCACCCACCTGGGTGTCCAGGTTACAGTCAGATATGTGTGATTTCCCCCATATCTGTGCCACTATGAGTGACCGTTGAAGGCGGCCCACATAAGCGTGTTGGCGGGGCAGAGTTGCGGGCTTAAGCATACCTCTTTTACAACAACAACGACAACGACCCGAGCCCCCTTTCAGCAAAAGGTTGGAGACGAGGGACACGTGGTCACGTGTGGTCAGGATCAGACTGCGCGACCCTTGCTGTAAGTAGCACTTTTATATCGCGCGAACTCGACCCGAAGGTATAGCAGCGCTGTGCATGAGCACCATATTTACACACATATTCGGGCACGGGAGTGAGATCATGAGCCGCCAGGTCCGCGACCCTCGGGAACCCAGGCATACTATGTCCAGCAGCTCGCATACATATTCGGGCACGGCGATATTCATTGATTTACCCAGCGTCACAACCCGGCGCGAACTCGATCCGAAGGTATTGGCGCACAGTTCGTGAGCACCGTATTTACATACATAATCGGGCACGGGGAGATTAAGTGATCTGCCCGGAGTCACAGCGCGACCCGCCCAACGGTATATGGGGCGCAGTCCATACGCCCCGTATCTACCTACATAATCGGGCACGGAAGTGGGATCATGAGCCGCCAAAATTCGCGACCCTCGGGGGCCCAGGTAGACCAGGCCCAGCAGCACGCATGCATATCTGGGCATGGGGTGGTCAGTGTTTTGTCCAGAGTCACAACCACAGCGCGAACTCGATCCGAAGGTAAAGGCGCGCAGGTCATGAGCGCCGTATAAACATGCATCATCGGGCACGTGGATATTAAATTATCTGCCCAGAGTCACAGCGTGACCCGGCCGAAGGTGTTGGAGTGCAGTACATGAGCCCCGTATTTACATACCTATTCGGGCACGGTGGATTAGTGATTAGCTCAAACCGTAAAGCGCGCGAAATAATTAGAGCGCCGGACATGAGCACCGGCCAAATAACCCATTCGGGTGCAGGGGGTGTCGTAATGCCCGGAATCACCTAATGCGCGCAAATGTGGGCACGAGCAAATTCTTGTGAATAATACATGCACTCGAATCAAGTGTCTGCATTATAGGAAGCCAGCCAATACATGTTGCATATTTATCTAGCGTGAACTCGACCCGAAGGTATTGGAGCAAAATCTTGTGAACAATGCCTGCGCTTGTATCAAGTGTCTGCCTTATAGGAAGCCAGCAAATACATACCGCATATTTGTATAGCGCGAACTCGCCGCCCATGGTATTGGAGCGCTTTATATGAGCACCGTATTTACATTACACATGCCGGCACGGGGAGCGTAGGAGATTCGTACCATATAACACGATCCCCATGCCAACTCACACGAGCACCGCACTCGATTAACCATTGAGGTGCGGGGTGTTTAGTAATGCCCGTAATCGCGTAATGTGAACAATGCATGTACTTGTGTCATGTAACTGCCTTATAGGAAGCCAGCAAATACATGTTGCATATTTATATAGAGCGAACTCGACCGGAAGGTATTGGAGGACTTTACCTGAGCACCGTAATTACATTACACCTTCAAGCAGGGGGTGCTTAAGAGAATCATACTATTGCATTATTATATAGCGCGAACTCAACCCAAAGGTATTGGAGCGCTTTACATGAGCCCCTTATTTACATTACACATTTAAGCACGGGGAGCTTACAAGGTTCGTACCAATTAACCATTGAGGTGCGGGGGTCTGAAATGCCCGTAATCACATAATGCGGACGCGACCTCAAGGGGCGGACCTGGCTTCCTTAAACCAGCGTCCAGCTCGCAGTCGTCGGACTACCCTCCCTCTGCAGGTCACCACGCCTACCGCACGCAGCCCACTGCATGCCCCCCTCCCGCCCTCAACGGTAGTATAGCCGCAGGAGGGGGGGGCGATAACCGTATCCAGGGAGCGCCACGGGGGTTGCACCACCCGCGATCCGCGGGGACCCAGGCAGCTCCCTGCCCTGCAGTGCTGGTGTATTTGGGCCGTGAACCCACGCTAATCTTCTAACGGCTCCCCCGGCGCAGGGTGTGCGGCTTCTTTGCCGGCCGCACCCCCATCCATTTACTTTGCTCGCGAGGGCCGCTGCCATTGAAAAGTATGCCCCGTGGGCAAAAGGCCGACGGACACACGATCGATACAGTGTGTAATGAGCGCTTTAGCCTACACTGAAACTCGCTGCGGCGACGCTTGGGCAGGGGAAGGTTTAGACCTTGCCCGCGAAACCCCCCGAACCCTAGATCGATGCGGTCGCCAACCTCTATCTCACTGCAGCTGATGCATGAGCAGGAGGTAGTCTAGAAGGCATTGAAGCGCTTTACCTAGTACAGTGTTTACATTACACATTCACGCATTCAGTGGCAGCGCATCCATTGCCCAGGACCACGCGGCCCGCTGCATGCCCCCGCGCCCCCGGCGGCCGCGCAACCGAGGGGGGGGTGCAAATGCCTTCTCCCTAAAACAAGCATGAGGAGGCGACACGGGGGTCGGAATTGCCTTTGCACCTGATAAAGAAAGTGCATCCCCTCTTGCCCTTGCTTACCCTGCTAAACATGCCGTATAATTAGTTCTCTGCGCAAGACACGTATTAAAGATGCCACCTCTGGACTGCGCCTGGTGAGCAGGCTACCTGCATAAAGCTGTTTCTGTCATTGACGCGACCCCCCTAAGAGGTTCGCAACCTGCGCTAACAGAAGGTTCTTATTGTGAATGTTTATATAGCGCGAACTCGACTCGAAGGTATTGGAGCGCTTTGCATAGTACCGTATTTACATTTAGATTGAAGCACGGGGAGATTAAGTAATTTGCCCCGAGTCACAGCTGTGGACGCGACCTCGAGACTCGAACCCTGGTAGCCTATGTTTCCACGACTAACTTTTGTAGCAATTTTTTTTTTTTTTTCCCAGTGGGAGTGGGTGTGGAGGGGTGACCGGTGCCCCGGGGGCACCAAGGCGCCGACCGCCGATTGGCACCCTGCGGGGGCCGCGGTCGTCGGCAAGTGCCGCGAACCCTAGGGCTTCAGGCTCCTCGGTGGGATCAACTTTCACCAGCATCTCACCATGAATTCATAAATCAGTGGCGTGCTTGCCTTGTGCCGTTTCTTGCTATATGCCGGAATCCTTCTATCTGGAGTTGAGGAATCTTTCATAAAGTTTGAAATAAAAACAGAATGTGCCTAGTCCCGATCATCAGTTAGTTTACAAACTTCCTTCCTTAATACTGAATGCATAATAGCAAACATTGTGGAGCTCATTTATGAGCCCCTGCGTCACTTTTGCGCCGCCGGTGCGTCACTTTTTGTGACGCACCAGTGGCGTAAAACATGTGCCATGTTGCGCCATATTTACAAAGTGACGCATCTAGGTAGATGCGTCACTTTGTAAACCCCTGCGCCACATTATACCTGCGCCAGGTATAATGTATGCAAGGGGGGCGTTGTGACGCAACAAAGGGTCGTAGAAGTGACGCAGTGAAATCTACGAGATTTCACTGCGCCACTTCTAGGGTGCAAATGCGTCAATTTCTTGCGCCTGCCTCAAGGCAGGCGTAAGACTGACGCAGGCCCTTTCACATGGGGCTTGCCCCATGTGAAAGGACACATTGCTGGAGTTGCGTCACTTTTGTGACACACTCCAGCGATGCGTCACTTTTGCGCCTACAGATACGTCAGAAATACTGACGTATCTGTGACTCCTTGCGACATGATGCGTCATACTGTAAATATGACGCATCACTGGAGTCGCAGGGAGGGCGCAGTGAAAAGTGGCGCATCACTGTTTTCACGCAGTGATGCGTCACTTTTCATAAATGAGGCCCTGTGTGTTTTTCACAGCTCATAACACAAATGATGGTAACGTTTCTTCCAACAGGTAGGTGGTCACTGCTGCTTCTTGTTTATACTGCATTCAGCACCACTAACCCCGTTAGACCCGGATCTGACCACTCCCTCCTTTTCAAAATCATTCCTATGCCCCTGGTCTGATGTAATTTGTTGCCTCCACCATGTTATTCAGGAGCCGGTGACAGGAAACAAAATCAGAAAGGCAAAGTAGAAAACACAGACACAGGCAGGAACAGGGTCTCACACAGTCAAGGTCTCTCTGTGCAACTTCATGGCATATTTGCCGCCACCTTGGGTTAACCACGAAAGATGGGTGGGAAAGAGTTTGATGCTATGCCAAAAAACCTCAGCATTATCTCTGCCCACTGCTATTCAGGATGTGCCCCATACTCCCTATTCTCTCCAACCATCAAATCTCGTATCTGCCTAATACAATTCCTCTCTCCATTCTTCCCAGTTCACTGTTTCTGATCTGTTATTTTATTTTCTTACTGAATGGCTTATCATACTGCTTGCTATCCCACCCCTTTTGCCTATTGTACCTGGAAGTGCACATAAGTCTTAACCCCTTCTTTAAGAGGACATATTGAGTGCTTGAATGGAGTAGTCTGACTACCCCCCGGTATCTTTTTTTTATCTCAGCTTCTCTTACCTGTTTTTCATTTACTGTGTTGTCTGCCTTTGAGCCATAGTTATGCCTCAGCTTTTTGCTTTTAGTACACTGACTGGGTAATCGTGCCCTTTCCATGCTAAACAAGCATTTGCAATGCAATAGGTTTCACATTACTGAAAGTCTGAGCGATTGGCGTTGCATATAATAATGTTTGTTACATTTTTTTGTTGTTGTTAACAAATATCCCAGCAGTAGCATAGGTAAGGGTGCAATGCCTTATGTGGCTAATAGAGGTCCCTTTACAACTCCACAGGGACACCTAGTAACAGCCTGTGGTACTGCACCCTTTTCTTGCTTCGTGGATTTTATTTAATTACTTATGCTACTGCTGGAATATTTTTTAACAAAGAAAAACATAACCAACATCATTTGCAACGCTAATAGCTCATACTTTCAGTAAAGTGAGACCTGTTGCATTGCAAATGCTTGTTTCTCTAGCTCTCACTAGCAATTTTATGGTATCAGGGACTCTGATGTACCGTCCCTCTGGTCCTGTTTCTAACTTTACTTCTCTAGCTGATGTTCTGTCTCCACTAGTTCTTCACTACTCTAACATCATAGTAGTATGGGATCTTAACTTGCACTTTGATAACACCACCTGCTCTGCGGCTACTGCTCTGGTTGCAGACTTGGAGGCCTTACAGCACTCTCAATACGTTTCTATCCCCACATATAGACTTGGGCAAATCTTCAAAACTATTTTTTCAAATCTTGCCCTCTTAGTGACTGGCCCTCCCCTCTCGCTCACCTGGTCTGATCATTTTGCATTCCCTTTCTTTTGTTCTCCACAATAAGTCGCCCATCAGTCACGTTTCTGCTCATGTTGTACTGGCACGTCAGTAAGCCAATGTTGCCCCCTCTAAATTTAACCAAGCGCTAGTCACCTGCCGACCTACCGTGGATAGTTGTGTCGAAATGGCCAACTCACAACTGGACAACTGGATCAGTGGAGCATTGGTGTAAATAGCCCCTAAGTTAACCAGACTTTTCACAGACAAAAACCATTGGCCAAAAACGATGAACATTTATTTAAAAAACGAACTGTAAGCGTCTTGAGCCCCTCTGGCGCAGAGTCTATGATCCACCTTACAAAGCTGAATATATGGCAGCTCTTAAATTTTACCACTGTTATATAAAGCAATCTCGTCACGACTTCTATACTAATAAAATTAAATCTGTCCAGAATTGTTCCCTCAGATTTTTCACCATTGTTAAGTCACTCTCCTAGCTGCCTCCAGTCTCAGCCTCTGCTCAATTGTTTCCTGAAAATATGGCAAATACTTGTGCCTTCTTTCCAGCAAAGCCCAGAGACGCTCCTTGTTTAAGCAGCTGGTACGATCCTTCTGATGACAGCTCTTGGCTGCTGAACTTTAAGTCCATCGAACCTGAGGAGATGACCCTACTCCACATTTCGGTTAAGTCTGGCTCCTAGCTTGACCCATTATACCCCTCCATCTTGGAGCAGGGCCTGAAGGTTGTCCATCCTGTAGTACGTCAGCTGCTTAACAGCTCCCTGGCCTTAGGCTAGGTTCACAAGCAGTAGAAGCATGCCAGGGTTGTCCCACTCCTTAAAATGCCTTCGTTGGATGCCATCAAGCCCAAAAACTATTGTCCTGTCTTGCTGCTTCTACTTTTCTCTAAGATCACCGAGAAGCATGTCAGTAAGCAGCTTTCCAGCTTCATTGTGGCCCATGGCCTGCTTCACACAGCTAAATTGCGGTTTCTTCCCTCTCATATTATCGAATTAGCCTTGCTCTTCATTATAGAATCAATCAGTCAAATTCTGGATGCTGGTGATTCTGCAGCATTACTAATGATGGATCTTCGTGCCACATTCAACACTGTGTCCCATAACATCCTGATTAAAAGACTTTGGAACTGCTGCATTGGCCATAAAGCACTGAGGTGGGTCACCTCTTTCCTGCAGGAGCCTACCTTTCAGGTGTCTCAAAAATCCATTCAGTCAAAAGTGCTCTCTTTGTAGCAAGGAGTGCGACAGTGCTCTTTCCTAAGACCAACCCTCTTTAATATTTACGTGTATCTTTTGGCTGAGGTCATTGAACTCTATGGGTTAACCATCATCTCATATGAGAATGACACTCCGCTTTTCTATTCTTCACAGAAATCCTCTCATATAGCCTCCTCTCTATGCCTATGCCTGGCAGAGGTTGCCATGTGGATGAACTCGAACTGTCTCACGGTAAATGCTGAGTAGAATGAGGTATTGACCTTAGGTAATCAATCTGAGATCTGGTCTACTGCTTGGTAGCCCAACAATCTGAGCCCACTACCCTTTCCTAAGCCTAAGGTCAACAATTTGCGCACTTGGTTTGATGGAAGGTTTCTTTTGACAACCAAATTACCGCACTTTCAGGAAAATGTGTTAGGCTGCTTAAGACTCTAAAGAAAATATTTAGCTTCTTGCCAGAGTCGGCAAAAAAACCAGTAGTCCAAGTCTTGATTATGTCCAAGTTTGACTACTGTAATGTCCTGTTCCTCGCGGTGTCGCAGTTCCATACGAATAGACTCCAGCAAGTGCAGAACGCTGCGGCATGCATTCTGTTGAATCTTCCAAAGCGTGTCTCTATCAGGGTTGTGCTCAAGAGTCTGCTCTGGGTCCTGCTGAAGCAGAGATCCTATGCTACTGTTATAAAGCATTTGAAACAAAGCCCATGGTACTTCCAATCCTTTATAAAACCCTACCTACTATTGAGGAATCTAGAATCTGCAGGTGCCATGCTGGCTAGTATTCCCAAAGTGAAGAGACCTTGCATTGGTGGCAGCTCTTTCAGCTAGTTCGCTCCCACACTATGGAACTCTCTTCCCTCTCAGCCCGTCAGGCCCCATCGAAAAATCTCGCTTTCGAAAAAAACATAGAACTTGGCTACTCAAATCTAGCTGACCCTGAGATAGCTGCTGCATTCTTGGATTGTGGGAGTCTGGACCTTAGCGATGAAACACTTCATCTGAAGCAGCTACGCGCTTTAGAAACTCCATTATTATATTATTTATTATTATTAAATGTATAAACTTTGTATATATTGCGCAGATACATTTTACATTCTTTTTAGGTCTTGCCTAGACAGAGCATGCACTGTCTCTTCAAGGCATTTCTCAGTGTGTTAAGGCACCACTATTGCTTACCATTGATTGGCTTCATTGTCACTCTCATTTTCTTGCTTCATACTGGTCAGATGCTGTAGGGTTCCTTTTTCTTTGTGTGTGTTGTCCCTCGTCTGGAGCATGGACACATTACTTATGTCCTGTTGCATACCCTAGAGCTCTGGCCTAGGTCTTCATTGTTTGACATTCCCGCCCACGAGTGTCCCACTGAGGATCTCTGCTGGTGTTGGGTTACTAACGGTCCTGTAAAGGGGTCAGGGATGCAGTGGTAATTAAAACCCAATTTTGTTCTTTAGAATAGCACACCAAAACGCAAATTAAACGTGTTTATTTCAGCAGTCTCCTCCTGTTGCTTAGTACATGAGTAATAACCAGAGAGAATATAATTAAAAAAAGCGATAATGCATTTTGCTAGCAGTGAGAATACCATGAAGAGTTCTAACATGACTAGGATGCTCCTAGCAGCCTAACACCCCAAAAACTACTTTTTATGCACTACACTATTGGAGCACAGACTTGCCTTTAGAGTTACCTGGCACTCACTCAGCGCACTGCGTACCTGGTAACAGCGAATCAGCTGTGATTTTCAGACTTCAGCCAGGAGAGGGTGTTCCCTGGGAAAGAGTACCCACGTCAGCTGGATAAGCTCCTCTTCTGTGTGTATCGGCTTTCAACATACAAATGCGTGCTGTTAGTCTTGAAGGACCTCCTTTGATTACCAAGGGTGTCGGCCTTTTTCTTTCAGTGGTCAATTCATGGGGCTTATATAGGCTGACTTTCACTCTACATCAGAGGACTTTCATTAAATCCAAGACCTACCTGGTGTGAACCTGCAGGATGAAAATATGTCAATTTTGACTACATGTTTCTCCAGTATTAGCTCTTTTATAGATTCACATGCTTGAATAATAATGATGGGAGTCCCACTGTAACAGTATAAATAGCAGTATTGAAACATTACCATAGACCTCCATGCAACAGAAACCCCACTTTAGTAACCTTTCAATCTTATTTTAGAACATCCAAAGTTCAGCCAATCACAGCAGAGAGCTCAGAGTACCCTTCTCGTCAGAGCCACCAAACCTCAGATTTCTTACTGCATGTCGTGTGATAGGGAGCCTCTCTGAGCTCTGCTCAGTTACAGTGTTCTATATTCAACTTTTGACCTCCAGTTCTAGCCTTGGCTACTTTCAAGGTATTTCTGGACTATGTTTTTTGTTTTTGCCTCTCCTTTTTATTAAGATGCCAGAGCCTAAAAAAGGGCTTTTTTCGGCCATGCAAGACCTGTGGGAAGTGTATGCTGTTCCCTGAAGACCCCACAAACAGTGCTATATTGCCTCTACCCTGACCACAAGCCCAGGGAATGCAAATATTTCTGCACTTTTTCAGCCAAAACCCTCAAGGACAGGTGAGGGTAGGCTACTCCTCTGGCTCCTGAAGAAGAAAACTGCCTCAGACTCGGAGTCTGAGCATGAGGAAAAAGTTCATTCTTTCTCAAGAAAGAGAAAGGAAGACAGATCCTCTTCCCATCATGGGGGCTCACAAAGAACCAAGGGGGATATCAACAGCAAATAGCGATAATTATCGTTAAGTGCTGTTAGCTCTAAAAATGTTATCGCCGGCGAAGTCCTTTTTTTATCGCCGCAGTAGCGACGTATTATCAAGGCGCCGCTAGCCAGCGATAGCAATCAGTTCCGGCGCCAACGGATGGCGAAAAAATCTTAGCGCCAGCGATAAAAAAACGCACGTTAAGCCGCGAAAAGTCGCGCTAAGCCAATTATCTTCAAAATCAGCCCGACAATTGCCAACAGGCCTGCATTTTGCATGCAGCAAGTGGGAAAATGCACTATAAAAGGCCACCAAGCAGGCCAAAAAAAAAAATATCAGAGAAGAGTCCAGAGACATGGAGGAAGCGGGGCCAAGCGCGGAGCCCACAGCAAACCCCACAGCCAGCCAGGAGGAGCAGGGAGAGAGCCAGGGGAAGGCAAAGAGGAGGAGGAACCCCAGGTTCAGCCACCAGGAGAATCAGGTCCAGTATGGCCTGGTGGCTGAACACCAGCAGGAGCTCTTTATCCAGAGGACAGTGTCATTGTCCAGGAAGAAACAGATCTGGGAGGAGATCACAGCAAAGGTCAATGCTGTGGGAGAGAGGAAGAGGAGGACCGTGGAGGAGGTAAAGAAGCGCTGGAATGACAGCAAAAAGAACACTAAGGAGAAGATGGCCGCCAACCGGAGGGCAGCCATGGCCTCTGGAGGTGGTAGCCCTGGGCCCCTGTTGGAGCTGGATGAGCAGGAGGAAATGGTGGCACAAGTCATCACCGAGGAGACGGTGGTTGGAGTGCCGGGTCGGGACACTGCTGCAGGTGACCAGACACAACCACAGGGTGAGTACAAACTATGGAGTGGGTGGACGGGGGTGGTTGGCCACAATGGCACACATGTACAATAAATAGCATTACATACCCACAATTACTGTGGTTCAGGTCCCAGATAGCCCTGTGCATGGTGGCATGGACACACATCAACTGATCCAACATAAACATTGCTAGACACACTTTGACAGACACACTGACATTGAAATGTGCACTGAAACGTCAGAAAAACACAGTCCAGGTACATCACCAGACCACAAAATAAGTGCCACATCACATATCAAAATGCCACATCACATAGAGATGCAGCATGCTGCCAAAATGCACCCCTTGCACCATCACAACCCATATCCAAATCATCTCCACAAGGCCGCAACTCACATGTGCCAAAATGAGTATGCAGTGTGAATGTGACTGATCACATGCACGAGTAAGCATGCCAACAGCAAGACCAGCACACCTGCAAAATAGCACATGTGGCTGACTTGTGTGCAAGGATGTGCGTGGCCAACAAGGGTGACTTGGAGGACCACACACAACCTTGCACACGAGCCAGACACATGTGCAATGTTGCAGGTGTGCTGAGCTTGTCGCTGGCATGCTTACTCATGCACGTGACCAGTCACATCCACACTGCATACTCATTTTGGCACATGGGAGTTGAGGCCTTGTGAAGATGATTTGGATAAGTGTGGTGATGAGGCAAGGGGGACATTGTGACAACCCCATGCCTGTACTACAAAAATGCCCCCTTTCCTGTACATGCTATGCAGCACTGTGTACAGCAAGATGAGAAAGTAATGAGTGACTCTGCAGACCGACAACACATGCAATGTCACACCAAAAATACGGATTATGGGGCATATTACAAAGGACGGCATTAAAATAATTGCTGCTTGAGCGGAAGAAAACTGCCACTAAAGCAGCGATAATAGGCGTGATAATATGCCCTGGAGAATTCCAATAGAAGCCCATGTTCACACCAGAACATGGACTTCTATTGGAATTTCCCAGGGCATATTATCAAGCCCATTATCGCCGCTTAAGCGGCAGTTTTCTGCCGCTCAAGTGCCGATAATTTGTAATGCCGTCCCTGATAATATGCCCCTTAGTCATGTGCCCTCCATTGCAAAATGTGATGCAGGGCGCACCATGAAATCCATTCAGTCATCCAAAGTCAACTTACCTGCATTCACACATATCCCTGTCCATAATACCCACCACCCTCCCCCGCCCCACGTCAACGCATGGCATGTACTATTTTCTCTTGCAAATTAAAAAAATCTTCATGTCTGCGAAAGCTAGATCTTCAAATCTAACAATCGCACCAACCTATGGACTACTGTAATGTCCTGTTCCTCGCGGTGTCACAGTTCCATACGAATAGACTCCAGCAAGTGCAGAACGCTGCGCCATGCGCTCTGTTGAATCTTCCAAAGCGTGTCTCTATCAGGGTTGTGCTGAAGAGTCTGCTCTGGCTCCTGCTGAAGCAGAGATCCTCTTTTAAAACCCGATGCTACTGTTATAAAGCATTTGAAACAAAGCCCACGGTACTTCCAATCCTTTATAAAACCCTACGTACTATTGAGGAATCTAGAATCTGCAGGTGCCATGCTGGCTAGTATTCCCAAAGTGAAGAGACCTTGCATTGGTGGCAGCTCTTTCAGCTAGTTCGCTCCCATACTATGGAACTCTCTTCCCTCTCAGCCCGTCAGGCCCCATCGAAAAATCTCGCTTTCGAAAAAAACATAGAACTTGGCTACTCAAATCTAGCTGACCCTGAGATAGCTGCTGCATTCTTGGATTGTGGGAGTCTGGACCTTAGCGATGAAACACTTCATCTGAAGCAGCTACGCGCTTTAGAAACTCCATTATTATATTATTTATTATTATTAAATGTATAAACTTTGTATATATTGCGCAGATACATTTTACATTCTTTTTAGGTCTTGCCTAGACAGAGCATGCACTGTCTCTTCAAGGCCTTTCTCAGTGTGTTAAGGCACCACTATTGCTTACCATTGATTGGCTTCATTGTCACTCTCATTTTCTTGCTTCATACTGGTCAGATGCTGTAGGGTTCCTTTTTCTTTGTGTGTGTTGTCCCTCGTCTGGAGCATGGACGCATTACTTATGTCCTGTTGCATACCCTAGAACTCTGGCCTAGGTCATCATTGTTTGACTTTCCCGCCCACGAGTGTCCCACTGAGGATCTCTGCTGGTGTTGGGTTACTAACGGTCCTGTAAAAGGGTCAGGGATGCAGTGGTAATTAAAACCCAATTTTGTTCTTTAGAATAGCACACCAAAACGCAAATTAAACGTGTTTATTTCAGCAGTCTCCTCCTGTTGCTTAGTACATGAGTAATAACCAGAGAGAATATAATTAAAAAAGCGATAATGCATTTTGCTAGCAGTGAGAATACCATGAAGAGTTCTAACATGACTAGGATGCTCCTAGCAGCCTAACACCCCAAAAACTACTTTTTATGCACTACACTATTGGAGCACAGACTTGCCTTTAGAGTTACCTGGCACTCACTCAGCGCACTGCGTACCTGGTAACAGCGAATCAGCTGTGGTTTTCAGACTTCAGCCAGGAGAGGGTGTTCCCTGGGAAAGAGTACCCACATCAGCTGGATAAGCTCCTCTTCTGTGTGTATCGGCTTTCAACACACAAATGCATGCTGTTAGTCTTGCAGGGAATCTTTTGATTACCAAGGGTGTCAGCCTTTTTCTTTCAGTGGTCAATTCATGGGGCTTATATAGGCTGAATTTCACTCTACAGAGGACTTTCATTAAATCCAAGACCTACCTGGTGTGAACCTGCAGGATGAAAATATGTCAATTTTGACTACATGTTTCTCCAGTATTATCTCTTTTATAGATTCACATGCTTGAATAATAATGATGGGAGTCCCACTGTAACAGTAGAAATAGCAGTATTGAAACATTACCATAGACCTCCATGCAACAGAAACCCCACTTTAGTAACCTTTCAATCTTATTTTAGAACATCCAAAGTTCAGCCAATCACAGCAGAGTACCCTTCCCGTCAGAGCCACCAAACCTCAGATTTCTTACCGCATGTCGTGTGATAGGGAGCCTCTCTGAGCTCTGCTCAGTTACAGTGTTCTATATTCAACTTTTGACCTCCAGTTCTAGCTTTGGCTACTTTCAAGGTATTTCTGGACTATGTATTTTGCCTCTCCTTTTTATTAAGATGCCAGAGCCTAAAAAAGGGCTTTTTCGGCCATGCAAGACCTGTGGGAAGTGTCTGCTGTTCCCTGAAGACCCCCACAAACAGTGCCTATATTGCCTCTACCCTGACCACAAGCCCAGGGGATGCAAATATTGCTGCACTTTTTCAGCCCAAACCCTCAAGGACAGGTGAGGGTAGGCTACTCCTCTGGCTCCTGAAGAAGATAACTGCCTCAGACTCGGAGTCTGAGCATGAGGAAAAAGTTCATTCTTTCTCAAGAAAGAGAAAGGAAGACAGATCCTCTTCCGATCATGGGGGCTCACAAAGAACCAAGGGGGATATCAACAGGAAATAGCGATATTTATCGTTAAGCGCTGTTAGCTCTAAAAATGTTATCGCCGGCGAAGTCCTTTTTTTATCGCCGCAGTAGTGACGTATTATCAAGGCGCCGCTAGCCAGCGATAGCAATCAGTTCCGGCACCAATGGATGGCGATAAAATCTTAGCGCCGGCGATAAAAAAACGCACGTTAAGCCGCGAAAAGTCGCGCTAAGCCAATTATCTTCAAAATCAGCCCGACAATTGCCAACAGGCCTGCACTTTGCATACAGCAAGTGGGAAAATGCACTATAAAAGACCACCAAGCAGGCCAAAAAAAAAAAAGAAAAAAAAATGGATACCAGAGAAGAGTCCAGAGACATGGAGGAAGCGGGGCCAAGCGCGGAGCCCACAGCAAACCACACAGCCAGCCAGGAGGAGCAGGGAGATAGCCAGGGGAAGGCAAAGAGGAGGAGGAACCCCAGGTTCAGCCACCAGGAGAATCAGGTCCAGTATGGCCTGGTGGCTGAACACCAGCAGGAGCTCTTTATCCAGAGGACAGTGTCATTGTCCAGGAAGAAACAGATCTGGGAGGAGATCACAGCAAAGGTCAATGCTGTGGGAGAGAGGAAGAGGAGGACCGTGGAGGAGGTAAAGAAGCGCTGGAATGACAGCAAAAAGAACACTAAGGAGAAGATGGCCGCCAACCGGAGGGCAGCCATGGCCTCTGGAGGTGGTAGCCCTGGGCCCCTGCTGGAGCTGGATGAGCGGGAGGAAATGGTGGCACAAGTCATCACCGAGGAGACGGTGGTTGGAGTGCCGGGTCGGGACACTGCTGCAGGTGACCAGACACAACCACAGGGTGAGTACAAACTATGGAGTGGGTGGACGGGGGTGGTTGGCCACAATGGCACACATGTACAATAAATAGCATTGCATACCCACAATTACTGTGGTTCAGATCCCAGATAGCCCTGTGCATAGTGGCATGGACACACATCAACTGATCCAAAATAAACATTGCTAGACACACTTTGACAGACACACTGACATTGAAAAGTGCACTGAAACGTCAGAAAAACACAGTCCAGGTGCATCATCAGACCACAAAATAAGTGCCACATCACATATCAAAATGCCACATCACATAGAGACTCAGCATGCTGCCAAAATGCACCCCTTGCACCATCACAACCCATATCCAAATCATCTCCATAAGCCCGCAACTCACATGTGCCAAAATGAGTATGCAGTGTGAATGTGACTGATCACATGCACGAGAAAGCATGCCAACAGCAAGACCAGCACACCTGCAAAATAGCACATGTGGCTGACTTGTGTGCAAGGATGTGCATGGCCAACAAGGGTGACTTGGAGGGCCACACACAACCTTGCACACGAGCCAGACACATGTGCAATGTTGCAGGTGTGCTGAGCTTGTCGCTGGCATGCTTACTCGTGCATGTGACCAGTCACATCCACACTGCATACTCATTTTGGCACATGGGAGTTGAGGCCTTGTGAAGATGATTTGGATAAGTGTGGTGATGAGGCAAGGGGGACATTGGGACAACCTCATGCCTGTACTACAAAAATGCCCCCTTTCCTGTACATGCTATGCAGCACTGTGTACAGCAAGATGAGAAAGTAATGAGTGACTCTGCATACCGACAACACATGCAATGTCACACCAAAACTACGGATTATGGGGCATATTACCAAGGACGGCATTAAAATAATTGCCGCTTGAGCGGAAGAAAACTGCCACTAAAGCAGCGATAATGGGCGTGATAATATGCCCTGGAGAATTCCAATAGAAGCCCATGTTCACACCAGAACATGGACTTCTATTGGAATTTCCCAGGGCATATTATCAAGCCCATTATCGCCGCTTAAGCGGCAGTTTTCTGCCGCTCAAGTGCCGATAATTTGTAATGCCGTCCCTGATAATATGCCCCTTAGTCGTGTGCCCTCCATTGCAAAATGCGATGCAGGGCGCACCATGAAATCCATTCAGTCATCCAAAGTCAATTTACCTGCATTCACACATATCCCTGTCCATAATACCCACCACCCTCCCCCGCCCCACGTCAACGCATGGCATGTACTATTTTCTCTTGCAAATTAAAAAATCTTCATGTCTGCGAAAGCTAGATCTTCAAATCTAACAATCGCACCAACCTATGGACATATTATCAAGATCAGCGTTAAAATTATCGCTGCTTTAGCGGCAGGAAACTGCCACTAAAGCGGCGGTAATGAGCTTGATAATATGCCTTTGTGAATTCCCATAGAAGCCCATGTTCACACCAGAACATGGACTTCTATGGGAGTTCACACGGGCATATCATCAAGCCCATTACCGACGCTTTAGTGGCAGTTACCTGCCTCTAAAGCAGCGATAATTTTAACGCTGATCTTGATAATATGGCCCCTAGTCCCTCTCCCCTCACTATGATGTTCAATTTTCTGAGCATAGGATCCTTGGCTTGTTACTATGACATGTCTCCTCTGCTACCTTTAAAATTAAGAACCATGTAAAAAGGGGATTAACAAATAATCTTCAACACAGGCCATATAAACAAACATCATCATCACAAATCCATCCGAAAGTCTATTTCACACTCCCTCAAGGCATGTCACTACCCATGTTGCTCTGTACTCCTTGATAGCCTTAGCTGTGCGTAATCTGTGGTATCCAGAAGGTAAACACTAAAAACAAAACATACAGGCTGCTGCTTTAGATTCACCCATCATGCATGTCTACAATGGTGTCAAATGGTTACATCTACGGACTATAAAGGCCCTACCTTGGTACCAGCTCACCTGGATCAGTTTTGACATCGCTCTCGCTGTCTTCGTCCACCAATGATCCCATGCCCTAGCCGCCTCAAGTGATCCCTTGCTCACCGTACCCTTGACCAGTAGTAGCCTAACTATCCTATCACACTCTGCCCATTTGGTGAACTCTCACTCCTATTGATCTAAACTCGTGGCCCCACTTGCCTTCCGGTGCATCGTACTATCCCCTCATGGCCACTAATAATCCCCTATCCATAAACTTGCGGCAAGCCCACTTTGAGCCGTGTGTGGGAAGCAATGTAGGATACAAGCCCCCAACGCCAGATCTACCTCCCTGTCCGTCAACACCTTCAATAGTGTCATCACTACGGTCCAATAAGTAGCCCGAAGTGGTCACCCCCAAATCATGTGAGGGAAGTTTTCCCCCTCTCCCTGAACCTTTGTGCATTCCTATGAGTCAGTGTAGAAACATGCATTTACTTTTTACCGGTGTGAGGTAAGGCGATGTAAAACATTAAAAAGAAGCCTTTGGAAGCGGGTGTGCCTGGTGCACCTCCATGCTTACTCTACAATCTCAGCAAGCCCTTTCCGGTATCTCTCTCCCTACATCTACCTCCCATTTCAATTAAGTATGTCCAAAGGGGGCAGCTCCACGAGACCCATGCACATGTACAGGCATGTGACTGCCTTAAACTTTACAGCTGCTGTCAATATGTATTGGCACCGTAAAGAAAGCTCAGGTCCTGCTTGGTCCCCTTTACAATGCGCACGAATATCCGTTGTGATCGCTGCATGGAGTATGTAGTCCCCCCTTTTTAAAATCAAAGCACTCATGCAGACTCCAGAAGGTCAGCGCCTGGTACAACGATATTTTGGATTCTAGATTTTTGTACTTACCTGTTTGGAGATAGGGCTTCGATATTTTGTCATTCTATATTTTTTCCTTGATATTTTGGCAATTCGATATTCTCCTTCTCGATATTTCGTCAGTGATCCCTGCAGGACAAAGAGATTCACATGGTGCAGGACACCTCACTGATGTTGCGGAGTGTGGAACACATCCTCAAGGGAGCATGTCACACCCTGTCACAACCTTATGTACACACAGCCCCTGATGTGAACAAGACACTTGATGACCTACTATGCACAAGTGTCACAACTCTGACAAGGACACACAATCCACACAGATTTCCACATGTCTGCAATGTCCATACACAAAAGTCAAAGGCCCATTTCATGAAAGTGACAAGGGGCAGCTAAACAAAGGCAGCAGGTGCCACCATCACACAATGCAGTGTACACACATACAAATCTGAGTACACCAACATTGCCTAATAGGTGTTGCGGACTGCATTAGTCACATAACACAAACCAGGACACAACGGGTAGCATTTGTGTGTAGACACTGTCAAGACACATTTCTCACCTAGTCAGCTTGTGATATTACAATGTACAAGTACACCCTCACATCCGTGATGTCTCTGAAATAATCACCATTCAGAAACTATCATGCATATTGTCCAAAATATCTATATTGTACAGTCTCCCTCAGTCTGATTGTTAAGTCAAATAATGCATGCCCATACATGGATTCCACTGTTAAACTGTATCTCCCATGAACATTTCAGAGGGAGAGACAACACCTCCTGGTCAGCAGGACGACCCACTCCGCCACGATGATTCGTCGGAAACACCCACCATCAATGTGGATGCATTTCAGCGTCTCCTCGATTCCTTCGACACACCAACTCCAGCAGCAGGGCTACCCAGCAGCATTGTTCCCAGCCCACCCCCTGCACAAACCACCCAGCAGCAAGCACCTCCACCACAGCTGCCTCACAGGACCCAGGCGACCCATATGTGGCCTTTCACACCATGGTGCTTGAGGTCCAACGTGAGATACGGGACTATGTGCGGGTGGGCTTGGAGGGCCTGGCAGTCAAATTGGAGGAGCTCAGTGGGTGTCTGAATCGCCTCGACAACAACATGCAGAGGATGTCAGACATCCACACACCCCTCAATAACATCCAACGCACCCTGGATGACATTGCTGGGGACCTGATCCGGAGAGCGGACACACTGTCCCGGCAGGATAGCTCCAGTAGTGTCTGTGCTGCATTATCCAAACTGTCAGGGATAATGGAGGCCAGGGAGCGGAGGGAGCTCCAACAGATAGCTGCCACGACTCAACACCAGCGCAATCTGGAATGGACATGGCAGGCCATGCTCCTTCATATGACATCTTTACCTCCTCACGGTCTTGCGACAACATCTGCTGCTTGTGCATCCACATCCTCAGCTCTGCACCCTGATGTGTCTGTGCCTCACAGTGCTGATACCACCATACCACCACCCACATGTGAGACACATGACACATCATCGGACGAATCTGAGGATGAAACTGCCACCATGGTAATGCGCAAGTCCAGCTAGTAGTGATGTAAAAAGGCCTGTCACACCATCGGACGGATTGTACATACCATCATCCCTCTGTCTTCCGACGTCCACCAACACACAGCTTGGACCCACACATTGACCTTCAGCAAATCTCCTTTTTTTCATTGACAATGGCACTGGAAAATCTGCCTCTTCCCCTGGCTCTGTCACTCACAATGGACTCTGACTGCTACTCCAACGGGCATCCTGCCAATCCTGTGTCCTATGGGCCACTTCTGGTCCATTCCAAACCTTGTCCTGTAAATAAATTCCCTTAAATCACACAGGTGTGTGTTTCCATGAACAATCAAGTATTGTAACTAAGGCAATGAGTAAGAGGCTGTGAATTCACAAGAAGGTCCAGCAAGGCTAATACAATCCATGTACATGTGTCACCTGACACGGATAGGCAGTGAGATGACCGTGTATGTGCAAAAGCAATCAAGCTAATTTTCCTATGACAACATTTTTAAAGTGCACCACTAACCCGTGAGTGTCTCAAGGAGCGGGGGGTTTGGGAGTCTGCCACTGCTTGGAAATCCTGTTCTTGAGGAGTCTCATTAATGTTAGCATGTGCTGTGCCTGCCGCAGGAGGGTGGGGAGAGTGTTCCAGTTCTTTCTGTTGAGGTGGCATAATGATCTGCCGCAGGAGTTAGCTTTCCAGATGCGGGGGACTGTGGCGATTGCAATGTCAGCGTAGCGGACCTGCTGGTTTGGGGTGCAGAAGCTAAGTCGTCTGTTGAGGTATGCATGTCCGGTGTTGTGGAGTGGCTTGTGTGCGTGGTTCTGGCACGTGGAGGTGATACACTTGTTGGCAGTGGGCCAGTGCAGGTCTCCCAAGTGGGGTGTGATGTGCTGTCGGCGAGGGATGTTGAGGACCAGGCGTGTAGAGGCGTTTTTAATGCGTTTAAGTCGTTTTTAGAGTTTGGTCGAGGCTCCTGCATAGAGGGTATTAACGTATTCCAACTTGCTGCTGCTGAGTGCCTGTGTGACTGTTCTCCATGTTTCGGTGGGCAGCCACCTGTAGAACTTGACAAGCATCTGGAGGGTGATGAAGCAGGAGGACGAGACGGCGTTTACCTGCTTTGGCATGGAGAGAGTAGAGTTGATGTTGAACCCCATGTTGCGTGCGTGGTTGGTTGGTGTTGGATCTGTTCCCAGGGCGGCCGCACACCAGGAGGAGTCCCAGGCGGAGGGGTTGGATTCGAGGATGAGCATTTCTGTCCTGTCCGATGTTTATATCCTGTTGGCAGTTCTTCCTCCACTCAGCAACGTCTTACAGTCCTACATGGTGTTTGATTGTGTAAGTGAGGGTGGCCATGGTGAGGGAGAAGATCAGCTGGCTGTTGTTCTCGTAGGAGATGATGTTGAGCGTGTGCAGAGTGTGCAGTGCAAGACAGTGTTGAAGGCGAATCACAGCTCCTGGCCAATGAGTGCTGCTGTTTCACTGTTGTCCATCCGTGGCATTATGTCATTGGTGGTGGAGATGAGTCCAGTTTGCTGCAGGAGTTGCCGCTGAAGCGTGAATGGGACGGATCCAGGATGCTGTTCCCATAGAGCTAGTGGGTCAGTTGTCTGTTGATGGTCTTGCAATGACTCCTCACAGGAATGGTAGCAGGAAGATGGGACGTAAGTTCAGGAGGTCCTTGGGGTCAGTCTTTTGTTTGTGGAGTAAGGGGTTGATATCGGCGTGCTTCCAGCTCTGCATGAATGTTGAATTTACGATGGAGATGTTGATGGTTATCTGGAAATGGGGTGCAATGGTGGGGCTGGCTTTGGAGCAGATGTGGTGTGGGCATGTGTCTGACGTTGATCCGGAGTGGATGTTGTACCAGATGTGCATTGTGTTTGTGTCGTTTATGTTGGTCCAGGAGAGCAGGGGGTTGGTGCGTATGGGGTCCGTGGGGATGGAGGTCTCAGTGTTATTCATGGCAGTCGTGGCGCTGTAGCTGTCGTGGATGTCTGCACCCTTGCGATGGACGAAAGTGTCAAAGGAGATGCACAGGTCTTGCAAAGGTGGGATGGTGTTGGTGTTGGAGCTGGTGTTGGAAAGTTCTTTCACTAGGTTGAAGTGCACTTAGCTGGTGTGTGCGTTGTTGGCAATGCGGTCTTTGAAGGAGGCCCGATTGCGTATCTGATGAGGTGATGGTGTCTGCGTGTGGCGTCTTTGTTGGTTGTGTAGCTGTCCAGTGTCTGTTCACGGTGCAATTTCTTCACTAGCTCATGGCAGGTCAGCATTGAGGCCTGGTGTTCTGCATTGAACCAGCTGGCTTACTTGCTGGTGTGTCTGTTGGAGTGTGTCTTAATCTGGGCGATTGTGTTGGCGCAGTCGCCGATCCCTTGTTTGAGGTTCTGGGCGGTGGAGTCAGTGTCGGTGGTTGTGCTCCAGGCAAGGCTGCTGGTTAGCTGTGCTTCTGTGACTTTGCTCCAGCAGTGCCAGTGGATCTGTTGGGTGTGGTGGCGCGTGATGTCTTTATGGAATGTGAAGTTGATGCATCGATGGTTGTTCCAGTGGAGGTTGGTTGTGTGGTTGGAGTAGACGTGTGAGCTTGCGGAGAATATGTGGTCAAGCGTGTGGCTGTTGTGGTGGGTGGGTGTTGTGACAAGTTGTATGAGGCCGAGGTTGGCCAGGTTGTCGATCAGGGTGGGGGATACGGTGCCGTTAATGTACATGAGGTGAAAGTTCAGGTCAACGTGAAGGATGTAGTCTGTGGATGTGAGGGCGTGTGTAATGACAAAGTTGGTGATCGAGTTGCAGAACTGTGTTTGGGGTCTGGAGGCTATGTAGACGCGGGTTACTCTGAGGGTGGTGGTGGGATTGGTGGGAATCTGGAAGTGCAGGTGTTCGGCGTTGATGAGGATGTCGTATTTGTTGGTTGAGACTCTGAGAGTGTTCCTGTTGACGATGGCAATTCCTACTCCTACTCCGTTGGTGCGGTCCCTGTGGCTGATATTGTAGCTGCACTGGATGGCTATGGCGAGGTATTGTTCCGAGGAGGGGTACAATTAGGTCACTGTCATGGAGACCATGTCTGGGGAGGTTGAGTTGAGTAGGTCCCAGAGTTCACTTGTGTGCTGGCGTCTGTGGCGGGTGTTGGGGACAATGCATCTGGGGTAGTTGGCTCCCAACACAGTGGGTGGATTTGCAGATCGGATGCTGGTGACAATGCAGTTCCGGCTGGAGAGGTGTCCTTGTTTGCGTTCTGTTCCGGGCAGGAAGCAGGTGTGTGATCGTCCTATGTTGAGGGCGTTGAGTGTGCTAGCATCGTAGTGGCAACATGTGTATTTGTGTTTGCGGGCCCAGGATGTTCCTGCACTTTGCGCGGCCCCGGCGTGGATGTACGTCAGTGAAAGGGAGGTGGGAGGATCAGCCTGGCATGTGGGCAGTACGAATGTGCGTGTTGCTGTGCGGCTCAGCAGGGGATACTGTGGCGGAAAGGGAGAGCGGAGGCGGTTTGAAAAACACGTGTCCGAATACAGGGTAAGAAATGTAAATGAGCAATACAACTAAACCCGGCAGAAGGGGGCACAGTGAGCCAACACTTGCGATGACGGCACAGATGAGACAACCGGAGTCAGACAGTGAAGAAGGGGCACAGGGGGTCCCACGAGATTACACGGGCCAAATTGCACTGACCACATTGATCGGATAGCACAATCTAGCAATATACCAACTCTGACCCCCTGACATGTATGACATATGTGTGAGAAAGTGCCATCTTTCCTGCATGTTATTCCCCCACTTTTTTCTGAACTCCTGAATGGACTTTGACTGAGTGTGCCCTGGACTCCTGCCAATCAGGTGCCCAGGGCCTATGTTCCTTCCCTAAACACTAAAAATCGAAATTGGCAAACCCTGGCCACATGTCAGCCACTGGTAAATGGTACCCTAGGTACCCAGGGCCTTATGACAAGGGAAGGCCTCTAAGGGCTGCAGCACTTATTTTGACACCCTTAGAGGCCCTGTACCCTAACACAACCACACTGCCCTTGCAGGCAGAGTGTCTGGGTACAAGGTAAAACAAAGAGTCGACATGGCACACATCCCTGTGTTGCATGCACACAACCTACACTGCCCTGGCATATATCATCCACCCCTCTAGCTGGGTGCCCTATGCCAGTGGTGTGGGCACAGGAGCATTAGCCCTCTGCACCTACAGTACTCAGGTCCATTCCTGGGCACTGTAAGTGCAGTGCTGCCATTTACGAGTATATGGTGCAGAGAGCTCGTCAAACACAAACTCCACAGCACCATAATGGGAACACTGAAGACTGAGAAGTTTGGCATCAAACTTCTCAGCACATTAAACATGCACTGATGCCAGTGTGTGATTTTATGGACAAACAACTACTGAGGGCATCTTAGAGATGCCCCCTGACAACTAACCTACAATCCACGTCTAGTCTTGGTGGCTGCCTAGGCTGCCACACATCAGACATGTTGCTGGACCCCAGGGTGGAGAGCCCCCGCTCTCCTGGGCCTGCAACAATGCACATCCTGGGCGAGGTGCTAGGTCTCCTCCCCCAGGATGGCCTGTCCTGTACCTACCTGTAACGCACCTCAACCTAGTATTTAGAGGCACCCTGAACCTTCCTTCTCCAGATTCCGAAAAAGCAAAGAAGAGCAAGAAGAAAGAAAACCTGCTGTGCAGCTGCTAAGAAGAGGAAGACACAAACTGCTTTGGCCCCAGCCCTACCGGCCTGTCGACCCTTGAACCGGTCCCTGCCAAAGCCCAGCCCCACTTGTGGCCAGCAACCTCACAAACCCTGGAGGACCTGGCTACCTTGTGACTCTGATCATCTGGGAGTCCCATGAGCAGTAGCTCTGCTCAAAGCAAGTTTCTAACCCCTGGCATCATCCCGAAACCGCAAACCCTGCACACTCTGCACCGGCCAAGCCTGGCCAGTGCCGGAGTGGACAAAGACCACGATGACGTCCCCACCCGGCGACTGTGACCCCCGAATCTGGCCCCCAAGGTCTCACCTCAACGCTCATGACGACGCCTGCAGCCTCAGAACCAGGGACCCTCCCAACCAAAATCAACAGAGGGTAAGATTTCCCAAGACCAAAAGTCACACCAGCATCCAGCGCCCTGCGGCCCCCTGTGCCCGACTCATGGGTACATACCCACCCTCCAACTACCAAAATTACCTCCCAAAGTGGTGGGGGCACATGAAGAATCTTCAACCCCGAGCTTGCAGCCTTTGTTCGTCCTGAAGCTTTCCCATTGCAATCCATTGAGCGCACGAAGGGTCAAAGGCACCCTGCACCCACCCACCCGAGTGGCCCTGGCAGTGTAACTTCTACTCCTACCTATTTCCCCATTTGCCCTGAGCAAGTGACCAGGAGCCCAGCTCCCACAGCCGCGTGGTCTGCTAGTCAGCAGCCACCAACCAAGGCCCCTCTGCCTCCCATGGGATAACATCGGGCAGAACTCACTCTGCCTACGTCCACCACAGTGCCGCAGAGGGTGTAACAACTGTACCAACCTGACCCTGGGGGACCCCTGAGTCTGTGGTCAGAACCTTAACTCTGCCAGTCGAGTACTTACCCAAAAGCCGATAACCCAATTTTATTCCATAGGGTAACATTGATTGGTTTCATTAGAAATTTCTTCGAAGTGTGGAGATTCTAGGAGTTAAAATATTCGCTTAAAGCCAACCAAGTAACAAAAATGGAAATACTCACCTGCTACTAGGAGAGATCCCACTGTTGGATCTTGGTGCCCAGCACTGACCCAGAAAAGCACTCACAACCGTACTTACCAATAACACAATTTTCTTCCATAGGAAATCATTGCCAGTTTTTCTGTTAAATTTCTTCAAAGTGTCAAGTTTTGAAATAGCAAAATATTGCCTGAAAATCACAACAGCAACCACAACGAATTTACTCACATGTTTCCAAGACCTTGCCCTGGACTGAATATAGGATCCAGTCCTTGAATTAGAAAAGTAATCCTGGAAGTAATCTATTGTAAATAACTTCAAACTCACATTCAGCTATTACCTACCAAAGTCAATTGCATATTTCAAAAGTATGTAACTAAAGCCTCGCAATCTGAAGAAGTATATTTTGATACCAATTGTTGGTTCTAAAATAAAACAAACATATATTTTTATATAAAAACCATTGGCCTAGAGTTCAGTTCTTGAGTGTGTGAGACCATTTGCTGACTGAGTGTGTACAACAAATGCTTTACACTGTCCTCTGATACTGCCTTACTGCTTGACCAAGCTACCACTTTAGAGAGTAGGGTTATATCTAACTTTAACCTCTGCCCAAACTCTGGTGACTGTGGACTCTGTGCACACTGTACCTATTTGGGAACAGTATATACCTAGCCACTTTCTCACAATATGCATGTGTGACAACATGTACAAGTCTGTTGCAGGACACAAGTAGTGTCACCAAGAAGGATAGCAAAGCATAATCTCCTGGCATATCGCCTTACACCGGACGTGTTGGTCAAAGATTGTTGTGATGTAGCACATTGCATGTCACTTCTCTAGATGTTCACAACAGATTCACATTGCTGAGGAGACCCAAGAGCACAGCTCTAACATGCATACATGGAGCTACAAAGTAAGCCACACTGAAGTTGAGTCCACAATACTTACTGTAGCCAAAGTGCATAGCGTAAGTCAGCCCCTACCTGTGCACAAACAATCCCAAAGCAACTTCTGAGCACTGCCATGAAGTGCACACATATTGGCCAATGTGCCCACTGATGTCAGTTGAACTGCACTTAACATATAGTCTGAATCAGTGGCAAGATAACAAGGGTGTCGTCACTTTGAGACAATGCGAAAGTTACAGCTAGGATGAGTGGCTATGGCACTGTTGGTACAGGTAGCAATGCAGCATGTCACCACTTGTGTGCAGCAGAACTGTGTGCCTGCAAACAAACATCATCAGGTCCAAAAGCATAACTGTAATGATTAAGTGTGTCACAAAAGCAAGAAACTCGAAGTTAAGTCTGTATTCAGAACAGTGCTAATACTCCAAGACACCTGTGAGTGACCTCTATTCTAAACTCATGACTCAGTCTCATATAACACATGTGACTCACTAACACTGTCGTGCCATGTGACGTTAACAATGGACCCACAAATGACCAACAGCATACATGGAATGGAGATCGATTGGCCATGCCCAGGAACATGTGAGATGTTGGAGATCACAATGAACTGTCACCAGAGTAGGCTGTAAACCATAATTGCTAATCTATCAGACATGCAAGGTCATTGTGCTCACATCTAAGGTATCTGGCCTCAATCCATCCTGCAGAGTGACAGGTCAGGACCATAGTTACACATACAATGATTACTCCAGTGATGGTATGAGTTGCACACAATGGGGCAAGCCCCACTCCCCGCATCAGCCATGATATAAGTGCAAGCAGAAATCTAAAATTAACAAGATTTATTCAACAATAATATATAAAAAACAACCCTACACTAATCTATGTCCCTAACTCTAGCCCTAAACTAACTACAAATATTTTTTATTTATTATTATTATTATTATTATTATTTAGAGTTTTATATCGCGCACGGTTACCCTTAAGCATCCCAGCGCTATCCAAAGACCAACCGAAGCTAACACGTGACACACTAGTCTGGGAAAAGATGAGTTTTTAATAGTTTGCGGAAACGCCGAGTACTAATCTCAGCCCGCAGAACAAGTGGAAGCGAGTTCCATGCGGAGGCCGTGTTCACTGAGAACCTTCTCCCTCCAGTACGGGCTCGTCTTACTCTAGGAGACTGGAGGAGGAATTTATGATCCGAACGGAGGGCCCTTGCTGCTTTATAGGGTTGGATCATGTTCCTTAAGATCGCAGGACCCTTCCCCTGCAGACTCTTCTGTGCCATGCAGAGTGCTTTGAAGGTTACTCTTTCCCGCACCGGAAGCCAGTGAAGCGCCTTTAGTGCCGGTTTGGCGGACTGCCTTCTGGGAACGTTTGTCAGCAGTCTGGCCGCGGCATTTTGCACCTGCTGCAACTTCTTAAACGTAGATTCCGGCGCGCCCAAAAAGAGTGCATTGCTGTAATCCAGCCTTGAGATGATGAGCCCCTGTATAAGCAATTTACGGGAGGTGGCAGGGAGGAGTGACAGAATCTTGCGGGCTGACCGGAGCATACCAAAACATACACCAGCGGTCTTTTTGGCGTGTGTTCTAAATGTCAGATCCTGCTCCAGCCACACCCCCAGGCTCTTGATCTCCTTCTTCGGGCTGGGAGGGACTCCCATGCAGTCAGGCCAACTACTGGGAGACAGAGCAAAAGACGTTTGGCCTAAGATCATGAGCTCCGTCTTTGAGCCATTCAGTTTGAGGGATGAAGTCGACATCCACCTAAACACTTCCTCCAAGCAAGAATGAAGTACCGCAGGTTGCTTCTCTAATTGAGAGAGCCCAACAACCAACTGCGTGTCATCCGCGGAGCTAATGATGTTAAAGCCGAACGGAGACACCACATCCTCCAGGGGGGCCATATATACATTAAATAAGGTAGGGCTCAGCGACGAGCCCTGAGGGACCCCACACTGGAGGGCAAAGGGGGAGACTTCACATTTCCTTCCCACACTTCAAATGACCGTCCTCCTAAGAAGGAGGCAAGCCATCTTAGAGCCATCCCTGTGACACCCAGCCCTTCCAACCGTTGGAGTAATACCTGGTGGTTTACGGTATCAAAAGCCGCACTCAGGTCCAGGAGGATCACTGCCACTGACCCTCCTGAATCCAGAATGCACCTGGCTTCTTCCACCACGGCCAGAAGGGCAGTGTCGGTACCCTGTCCAGGGCGGAATCCCGTCTGGGAATCCCGTAGCCGGCCATTGGTCTCCAAGAAATTAGATAGTTGATGGTTAACCAATCTTTCCGCAATCTTGCTTACACCCGGGAGCAGGGAAATCGGCCTAAAATTAGCCAGATCAGTGGGGTCAAGGCTCGGCTTCTTCAGGAGGGCCTTGACGACCGCTCCTTTCCATCCCGGTGGCACCACTCCCTGTGACAGAGACAGATTAATCAGCTCGGTCACTGGGGCCACAATGGTCGGCGCAGCCTGTTTTAAAAATCGCATCGGGACAGGGTCTTTAGGGGAGCCACTCTTTAATTTCCCAAGCACACTTAGTACTTCTTCCGCCATCACAGGGCCAAACAGATCCAACTCCGGTGTACCTGCCCTATGCTGAGCAGTTGGCACTGCCACTGCGGTTAGCTGGGGGAGTGAACGTAGGATGGTCTCAATTTTGGAACTGAAGTAAGTAGCCAGCTCCAGACATTTCCCTTGGGCATTATCGTAAATAACCGGTGGGTCGGGGTTTTTTTCTAACTAAAGCTAACTTACCTAACTATTTACAAACACAGAAAATAAATAAATACATCAACCCCCCACCCAAAGATAAATGAAACCTATCCCCAAATCCTATAACATTCAATAAGTAAAAACGTCTAAAGCTAATCCTAACTAAGCCTACACTAAAACTATGCTAAATAACAGACACAACTATGACATTACACAACATAATACTAAAATAGGGACATTGTGGGAAGGGAGAAGAGGGGGAGGGGTGAGAACAGGGGCAGTCTTCATTGCAGTCCAAGGTGGTTCCGGATCTCATGTATCTGCTTGAGGTAGAGAAATTCACGGCGAACGTCTTGGAGGATATTGGTGTTGGTCTGGACCATCGGTATCAGTTGGGACAGACCAGGATCCATGGGGGCAGGTGCGGGTGCTGGTGCTGGTGCAGGTGGCGGCACATGGTGGCCTGGCACCTGTGCGGGTGTGGCAGCAGGGGGATTGACAGGTTGGGAGCCCACACTGGCACTTGAGGTTGATGGTCTGTTGCCGCTGTCAGTCAGGAAGCATTCCGGCAGCGACTTCCAGGTCCCTGACTTCTTCTCGGCCAGGTACCTCCTTGCCATCATTCTAAATCCCTTATGTACCTTACGCACGTGGAGGTACCGGTCCTTGGCGACCTGGAATCGGTGCTGTTCCTCACGTGTCATGTTGTCTGAGAGAAAAAAAATCTATGTCAGTTTTCTGTCCCCTACACTATGTAACCGTCCAACATGAGATCTGTATCACAAGTTAAAAACAACATGGAAGGCAACACATCCGCTTCACCCTGTTAAGTCAAGGACTGACCTGTTAAACCCAATGTCTACGCATGATTCAATAACTACATGCTGTGGAGACTGACATGACAGTGCATGGCATGGTACATGCACTGACACAACTGAAAGCTAAGGACACGCTACAAACATGGCACCATTGGACAACAGGGCTGTGGGTGACATGTACAATTGACTTCATTTGAGAGGCATAACCCCAACGTGCACAGCAAACCCTCTCCCATCCTGTGACAGACAGCTGCATCAAAAGTACAATGCACATGTGCAGCCATGTGTGTCCCCCAGGAACTGTGTGCAGTACATCAAGTCAGTGCTAAGACAGGCAAGGGTGTATGTATGCAGGTGTGAATAACTACCTATTGTAGTCTCACACGACATGCACAATAACAGGCCTGGGACTGCACTACTCACACTTGCAATCATGCTGCATCATGCCGCACACATGGAAACATGTTTGGGGTATGAATGCTGACTTAGGCACTTACTCACTCCACCATTACTATGCAATTGTTGATAGTCATCCACTGAGAGGGGGATACATCATTGACCCACAACTGCCAGTCATGCATGTGTTGTAACCCCCAATCTCACTCCATAATAGAGATGAACACACATGCATCAACTACGCAAACTGTTACAATGGATTACACATTGTAATGGCACCCTGGGGTCATGAGGGTTGTGTAATTGTTATGGCTAATGCGTACACACAGATATTGTTTCCGCAGGCTGGATTTGCCAATCTATGTGACATCAAATGATGCATAGCTAATGCATGCATATGAAATGTGTGTTGAGTGATGTCACCAATTGTGTCAGATGAGTTGGTACACATGATCCTGATTCCAGCATGGAATGTCCCACGGACATAGCCTGTCAACACCATTGCAGTGCACAAATATCAAATTTCAATTGACGTAACATCTATGGAATGTGTTTGTGTAACACGCCATTGACAAATTTGGATCTGAGCTACACCCTGCAACTTCTGCTTCTGTGCTATGCAGCATACCTTAGGTATCACTGTGCCAAGATGTCTGACCTTGTACGGACATAATAACACTGCCTCATTGTGCACAATGCTACACCCACTGCACGCCCCTTGGCCGATGTCTACCGCATGTAAGTGTGCCATCTTGACTAGGCTGCGCAAATGAACATGGGAGTAAATGCTAGTGGCCTATTGACAACACAACTGCAGTGTAAATGCCTAGTTGGCAGCATTAGTTGTTTGGAAATAGGCACATACATTGACATGTGTATCAATGACTGTTGATGGAAAAAGTCACAACTCTGAATGAGATGCATTGTACCCCTTTAAACTACCATATTTGACACAGATCGGAAAGGCTGAATACCTCTGCACATCGTAGGCAATTGACATGCGATACACACCCAAACTGCTAATCAACAACGTGTTGCATTTGGCACAGACACACATGACCACGCAACATGCCAATATTTCTTTTCAGTACTCACCAGTGGCATGTGGGTCCCGGAAACGGTCAATGTCCCCCGCAGTGATAGGTTGGCGTCCATCTGTGAGAGGACAATCGCAAATAGGTGTTAGCAAACCCCAGCAAACGTGGCATATTCACAATGTGAATTGTTACAGTGACAGACAATGCTACATCCCTGTGGTGTTGAATTCATGTTGGCCACATGACTGGGCCTACTTTGAATGGCATCCACACAAGAACATGTGGAAGCAGAGGCTGCACAGCCAAAACATTACTGCTGGCCGAGCTGCACATATGAGTTGTGTCACGCAATATCAAGGCACCTCATCCACAAGGAGCGCAAAACAAAACTGTTTTACTCATCATCCTTGACCGATCGCTGCGGCGTTCAGCACTGTCTCACAAGGCCCACCAATATGCAGACTCACAACAAAGGGATCCAAGACAAGGCCCTCAACTGGCAACCAATATAACAAGGGGAACCCCTGGCAAGTAAATGTAGGCAGAGAAGCAGGGGATTACAGAAAATTCACAAAAAAGAGAACCTATCTCTGCCTGTATATTTAAAAAATGTACACCGTATCATTTAATTGGGGACTGACACTTTGACTGAGCCTACAGACATGCCATTAAGCACAAAAGAAAATATTTTTTCTTAAATTTTATTTGTCATTTTTGTATAAATAAAAAGAGATTAATTCGAATGCAATAACATATTAGCGATATATGGGTAATTTTGCAATAAAGTGCCAAAAGATTTGTATGCAGCAGAATTAATCAGACTCAAAAACAGGTCCCAAACAACATCATTCACACCACACTCTCAGGCTCACATCAATACCATACAGCATCAGCAATTCATACATCACACTTAGACCAACCAAAAAGTAAATGAGACAGAGGTCTTACTAACAGCAAAATCGAAATTCAGATTCAATATATAAATATTAAATGCTGTGCATAATTGTACATCTTAAGTTGTAAATTAAAATGCATTTTCAATATTCGAAAGATGGAAACAAGTTAGAAAGTTTAAAAAGGTTAGAAGGGCCTCATTCAATGCGCCGACGCGTGTTTCGGTGATCGCACCCAAATTCGGGTACCATCTTCCTTAGGGCGTACCAACGAAAAATATAAAGCCGGTAAAGCGATGAGCTGGGACCTGACAGATATAAAGTACATGATAAAGATTTAAACTAATGTCAGAAAACATCAAATAAATCATTTATATCTTCTCTCTTAGATGGCATGTATAACACAGTATTCGTCAGTCAAAAAGCATCAGAAAACACACGAGTTTTCAAAATTATAGCAAGATTATAGTCAAATTACTAGACCCCATAATGCACCAGTTAAGAAAAATTAAATGAAATCACAATAATATAAGAGATAAAGAAAGAAAATACAGATTGAAACAAAGAAAGCTGAAAACAAGATACAATGTAGAAAGTTTATAAAAACGAACACACTATTTTGGGCTTAAGAGGACAAAATGAAAAATAACAAAGGAAACGAATCAAAGGATCAAGTAGGGAAAAGTCGGTGTCAATAAATCCTGAAAATAATGAGAAATAGAAAATACATAACATAATAATAATAATGAAAAAGACTCATGAATTATAAGGTAACACGGTAAGAAAAAAGCTGACAGTGCTGTGGATGAAATAAGCAAGCCAAAAGTTATCGTGCTCACCTGTTCTTAATAGGAAGAACTACTCTAACCGTGGCTGACTAAATTCAGTTGAGAGGAAACGCAGGGAAAGGAATCCTGATCTCCAAAGGGGGGCCGCCAGCGCTCTTAGTGAATCGAATCCGCTAGATGGATAAATGAACTTCCAATTAAATGAGTATAGAGCAAAATAAATTTGGCAAAGCGGTTTTTAACTAAGATTTAAGAGACCGTCATAAAACAGAACAAAAGCAAAAGCGAAAACGAACAATAGGCTGATAAAGGAATTATTTTACCGTGTTTGTGGCAGGTGATGAATTGAAAAATTCCCAAGTTCAGCCGGTATAATAAGGAACAAGAGAGATGATTTAAAGAGATTCTGTTGACAAATAAGGAGAAGAATTGTCTAGTTGTCGACGCGTTCGCTGCAAAGTAAAGATGAGTACATAAGCTTCGTATCTCACTAAACGGTATACGTTGGCTAGTATGATAAAGGACTCACCAAATAGGCGATACAAGGTCTGTGTTCAACTGGATAACAGGATTACGAAGACATACAATTTTCTTGTTTCGAAAGAACTAGAGACCGGAAAAAACATGAAAAGGGGCGTAAATTCAAAAGTTAATCTATTGTGCGCGGTGCAATCATTTAATGCAAAGTAGGAGTACCTACATTTGAACGTCTCTTCAAGTCAACGATCAATTAGAGAGCAAATGAGGACTTTAGTCCAGGATATCGTACATAATGACAGCGTTTTAGATACCCTAAAAAATTAAGAATGCATAAGTTTAGAAGCATGATTTAATTAAATGGAGCAGCAAATATGCTTAATGCGTGAATGTTCTCACAATGCAAAAAACGAAAAGAAAAGAAAAGACCGTGGGGGTCTTATCAAAATACCTAAACTGCAGAGATGATAATGAATTCCCACCGATAAGGGGAAGCTTCAACTAGGGCATCCATCCGATGGACAAGCGGAAAAGGCGATCCGATCAAAGCGCGCGAAATATTTGTAGTCATTTAAATGGGCCAGTAAATAATCACGTGTTCAAAGGGGGGGCGTGCCACAGACAGAAATGTTGCAACATAGTAGAGTAGGAAAGGCAATTTTAAAGGGGCAAAGTCCCAATGGCAGTACGCAATATTTACAAGACTTTTAAATGGGCCGGTAAATAATAACGTGTTCAAAGGGGGAGACCGTTCCGCAAACTGAAGTGTTGAAGCTTAGTAGAATAGAAAAAACAGTTTTTAAAGGGGGCAAAGTCCCAATAGCAATGCACAAGGAACAACATCGACTCCAGGCCAGTAGGGATATAAAATGACAACAATCGCATATTAATGACCATTTCCATATATTGGCAAAGAGAAATGAACTAAATAAAGACGCTATCGCATGAGTGAATCGGCCAAAGCTAAAAAAATCTCATATAATGGCATTTTCCCATGGAAGGGATTCGTTCAATCCTTTGTCCTTAGCGTTGAGAACAAAGATCCAAAATACTTCGCGCTTCCTGCGTGTCTTGTTGCTATCAACTCCTTTTTGATAGCAAATTTTTTCCAAGATCGGCCAGCGAAGGTCCTGTTCAAGATGTCCTTTTTCTGTCCAGTGAGTTACAAGAGGAGCTGCATGCTTAGAACGTCTAATGTTGGACTTATGTTCACCTATCCGAATTCTAACCTCTCTCGCAGTTTTACCTACGTAGGTCAGAGGACAGGGGCATTGGATGGCATAAACGCAATTAGAGGTCCTGCAGTTCGTCATCTCTTTCATGTTCACGTTAAAGTCGTTGATGCAAATTTGATTGCCAACGATAGCGTTGGCGCATGCATGGCATGTGCCACATTTGTGATTACCGTTGACAGGAGTGACCCCGTCAATCGACTTTTGTATCCAGTCCTTTGTTTCTGATGTTTTGGCCCTAACAAGCCAATTTCTCAGATTTTTATTTCTGCGAAACGCAAACAATGGTTTTGGCAGTTGGGCTGTTTCAGTATCCAAATTTAAAAGGTGCCATTGTGAATTAACGATCTGCCTGATTTTATTGTCCATAAGTGAGTGCTTCGTAGCACACACTAACTTGTCTGTCTCATCCTGTTTCTTAGGTAGGAACATGGAGTCACAATTGTAGAAGCGGGCTCTTTTGAGTGCATTCCTAACCATTCTAGGTGGATATCCTCTTTGGATGAATTTCGCTTTCATGACCTCAGCGTTACAAAGATAGTCATTGATGGTAGTACAATTTCTACGCATGCGTAGAAACTGACTGAACGGAATTCCATCCTTCTGGCTTCTCGGGTGAAAGCTTTCAAAATGGAGCAGTGTGTTCCTAGCCGTGGGTTTGATGTATAAGGACACAAAGAGTTTGGATTCCTGGTGTTCTATCCAAACGTCAAGGAACTCTAGTTTGATAGTGCTCGTGTGTGCCGTAAATCTGAGGTTAACATCTGCTTTATTTATCCATTCGATGTATTCATCAAGAGAGGCCTGGTCGCCGGTCCAGATGAAAAAAATATCATCAATGTACCGGGACCAGTGTCGGACATTTTCAAAGAAGGGTGCGACCTCATTGTAAATATTCCGTTGTTCAAAGTCGCCCATATACAGGCAGGCAACACTAGGGGCACAAGCTGCCCCCATACTGACTCCCTGTACCTGTTGATAAAAGTTTCCATCAAATTCGAAGAAATTCTCTTCCAAGACTATCTCCAGACAACGAATCAGAAATCTACCATTTTGTAGAGTTTGATCCATTTCAATGAAATTGCTCAGGACCCTACACGCTTCTACTTGGGGGATATTCGAATATAAAGATTCGACATCAAGGGTCACTAGGATATCCTGATGCGGATTGTAGTCAAGTCCTTCTATCTTGGAGATAAAGTGCCCTGTATCCCTAACATAGGAGCGTAGGTTACCCACCATTGGTTGAAGGAACTTATCGATGTATTTAGATAATGGTTCCGTGGCAGATCCAATGGTGGAAACAATAGGTCTCAAGGGAGGATCCAACTGGTCCTTATGGAGACCTGGATGAACGCCTCCTCAGCACCCGATGTCGCCATAGCCATCCCGGACGGATACAAGATCACCCGGAGGGACCGCGTCAACCAGACTGGAGGAGGCATCGTCATCGTCCACAAGAACACCATCCGCATCACGACCAACTCCGACGACACCCTCACAGCCGCCGAACATCTTCACTTCCAGATACACACCGACCCCAAGACAACACTCAGAGGCACCCTCATCTACAGACCCCCAGGACCCCGCACACAATTCAGCGAAGACATCGCAGACTTCATCAGCCCACACGCCCTCCCCTCCGCTGACTACATCCTCCTAGGGGACCTCAACTACCACCTGGAGAACAACAACGACAACAACACCACCACCCTGCTGGACAACCTCGCCAACCTCGGACTCAAGCAACTGGTGAACACCCCCACCCACTACGCCGGACACACGCTTGACACAATCTTCTCCTCCAGCAAGCACATCTCCTTCAGCCACTCCACCGGACTCCACTGGACAGACCACAGCTGCGTCCACTTCAGCTTCAGAAAGACCACGACTCGCTACCTCCCGCAACAGGTTCCCCGCAGGAACTGGAACAAGATCACCACCGACCAACTCACCACATCACTGAACCAGAACCCTCCCGCCAGATCAACGGACCCCAACCAAGCAGCCCACAACTTCGCACAGTGGATCACCAACTGCGCCGACGACCTCGCACCCCTGAAAACCCAGCCCAGCAGCCCCGGAAGCAAGAAAGCCCCATGGTTCAACGACGACCTCAAGAACTCCAAGAAGAACTGCCGCACCCTCGAGAAAGCCTGGCGAAAGAACCCGACCACAGACAACTTGACCGCCCTCAAGCACGCCACCCGCAAACACCACCAGCTGATCCACACCACCAAGAAGTCAGCATTCAAGGAGCGACTAGACAACAACGCACACAACAGCAAGGAGCTCTTCAGCATCGTCAAAGAACTCTCCAACCCCAGCGCCGGAAACAACGACATCACTCCCTCACAAGACCTATGCGACTCACTCGCCGCGTTCTTCCACAACAAGATCGCAGACATACACAACTGCTTCGGCCAACAGTCCACGCACCCAACCACAGAACCAACGCCCACCACCACCACCCTCCGCGCTTGGACCCCAGTCAACACCGAAGACACCACCCACACGATGAACACCATCCACTCCGGATCACCAACCGACCCATGCCCCCACCACGTCTTCAACAAGGCCGACTCCGTCATCGCACCCCAACTCCGGGACATCATCAACTGCTCCTTCAACACAGCCACCTTCCCGGAGAGCTGGAAGCATGCCGAACTCAGTGCCCTCCTGAAGAAACCATCAGCAGACCCCACCGACCTCAAGAACTTCCGCCCCATCTCGCTCCTCCTGTTTCCTGCCAAAGTCATCGAGAAGACCGTCAACAGACAGCTTGCCGCCTTCCTCGAGACGAACGGATCCCTCAACCACTCACAGTCCGGCTTCCGAGCCAACCACAGTACCGAGACCGCCCTCATCGCAGCCACTGACGACATCCGAACCCTGCTCGACAACGGGGAAACAGTGGCCCTCATCCTCCTGGACCTCTCCGCAGCGTTCGATACTGTCTGCCACCGCACCCTAGTAGAACGCCTCAGCAACGTCGGAATCCAAGAGAAGGCACTGGAGTGGATCATCTTGTTCCTCGCCGGAAGAACCCAGAGAGTCCGCCTCCCCCCGTTCAGATCCAAGGCCACCAAAGTCATCTGCGGCGTACCACAAGGATCATCACTCAGCCCCACCCTCTTCAACGTATACATGAGCCCCCTCGCAGCCATCGCACGCCAACACAGCCTCAACATCATCTCCTACGCCGACGACACCCAGCTGATCCTCTCCCTCACCAACGACCCCGCCACCGCCAGAACCAACCTACACGAAGGGATGAAAGAAGTAGCCGAGTGGATGAAGAACAGCCGCTTGAAACTGAACTCAGACAAGACAGAAGTCCTCATCCTTGGATCATCACCATCTGCCTGGGACGACTCCTGGTGGCCCCCGGCCCTAGGCAGCGCACCCAAACCTACGGACCACGCACGTAACCTGGGTTTCGTCCTGGACTCCTCCCTATCGATGACCAGACAAGTCAACGCCGTCACGTCATCGTGTTTCAACATCCTACGCATGCTCCGAAAGATCTTCCGATGGATCCCCACCGAAACCAGGAAGACGGTCACCCAGGCACTTGTCACCAGCCGACTGGATTACGCAAACACCCTCTACACCGGAACCACAGCCAAACTGCAGAAAAGACTCCAACGCATCCAGAACGCCTCCGCACGACTCATCCTGGACCTCCCCCATCACAGCCACATCTCCGGACAGCTGAAAGACCTGCACTGGCTCCCCGTCAGCAAAAGAATCACGTTCCGCCTCCTCACCCAAGCACACAAAGCCCTCCACGACCTAGGCCCCAGATACCTCAACAACCGCCTGACCTTCTACACACCCACCCGCCAACTATGATCGACCAGCCACGCCCTCGCCGTCGTTCCACGCATTCGAAGAGCCACCATGGGAGGAAGATCCTTCTCCTACCTGGCAGCCAAGACCTGGAATTCCCTCCCCATTCACCTCCGTCTTACCCAAGACCACCTCTCCTTCAGGAAGCAACTCAAGATCTGGCTGTTCGAGCAGTAGCGGACCCCCCCCCCCTCAAGCACCTTGAGACCCTCCGGGTGAGTAGCGTGCTATACAAATTTCTTGATTGATTGATTGATATGTGTTTTAGGTATCCCGTATATAATCGGAATACGAGTGTATGTTGGAGTAAGAAAGTGGGCTTCCTGAAGGCAAATTTCTTCTCTGTCAACTGCTTGTTCCACTTCGAATAGGATTCTACGTTTAACCCTAGGTTCCGGGTTGGACATGATTTTAGAATAATGTCTGGGTGACCCAAGAAGGTCCAGCATTTTCTCTTTATAACAGTCACTGTCAAAAATGACAATTCCACCCCCTTTATCAAAGGGCTTGACCGTGAGGTCACTGTTGTTCCTGAGGGATTTGAAAGCAGTATTTTCTGCTTTAGAAATGTTATAAGTGGGAATGGGAACAAATTTAATCGCCTTCTGTACTTTATTAAGAACAGCTTTTTCAAATAAACTTACCTCCATACCCAAAGTATCTAGACCTGGGTTAAAGTTGGCGGCTTCAAGCCAGATAGATTATTGATGTCTGTGTTGGGGTTCCTGTTCAGAAAATACTTTCTCAATCTCACTTTGCGAAAAAAGGCATGCAAATCTTTGAGATGTTCAAATCTATTGATTCTAGTAGATGGTACAAAGGATAAGCCTTTTGTAAGCAGTGCCACAGTGGAACAGTCTATTTTTTGGGACAACAAGTTAAAAACAGAAATCCTATTTACGTCCTCCAATACTGGCGTTGATGAGTCTGAATATATCTCTGAGGAGGCCCTCAACTGGATCTGCTCCTTCCTCAACGTGCATACGGTGTGGGTCAGACACCCCTCTGTTGTCTTCAAGCCTACAACAACCAGCCATGGAGTCCCCCATAGATCCTCATTCAGCCCTACAATCTTTCACATCTACATGTCTCCACATGCCACAATCGAGATTAGCTATGGACTCAACATTGTATCATAGGCATACGACTGGCAACTCCTCCTCAACAAATCCAACTAACACAACTCCAGTAAACACAAGTATTGCAAAGCCATGGCAGAGCTTGCTAGATGAATGTCAAAGAGCTGCATACAAGTGAGCAACAACAAAATATAAGTACCCATCATGCTCTAAAACCTCCATGCATGGAATTACACAGGGTCCTCACACGGCATGGGGAACCCACACCCCAACACGGACAAGGCACGCAACATGTAATCCATCATGGACTCCGATGTCCAAGATAATTGCAAGATCTATCCGGTCTCATCATCGTGCTTCCACACACTCTGCCTCCTATGTCAGACAGTCAAATGACTCCTACTCAAACACACATAGACACTCACTCATGCCCTGTGCAATAGCTTACCCTACTACGGCACCACAGTCCATGACAGAATTGACATGAACCACATCCGCAAGCTGCAGGACATCTCAAATGCAACCACAGTTCTGATCCTCATACTGCCAGGACCCTGTCACACCTCCCACCACCTGCGCACACTCCACTGTCTCCACATCAAAGCTAGAGTCACATTCAAGATGTGCACCCAGGCTCACACAGCCATCCACAACACTGGGCGAAAATTCCTTAACGTACACCTCTCGTTCCATGGCACATCAAAGGACCCGACAATCCGACCAGCTGGCCTATGCCGTGTTCCCCCGCCCCAGAGAGACCAGATTGTGAGTCTGCTCCTTTTCCTACCTTGCAGACATGGCGTGTGGCAACCTTCCGCTATACCTCTGACAAGCAACGTTGCTCCCCATCTCCATGCACTAACTCTGAACATTGCTCTTCAACAGACACACCCCTTGCTATACTTCAACATGCAAACACCGACACGCCCTGCAACCCTTCCTGCTGAGTATACGCTCACATTAAGCATGTGTATTTTGGGATGGTTAACACCGGGGATCTCCATTCTTATGTGGTATTTCCAGTGGCAAACGTAATCTATGCGGTCATTGCAACGCCAATCGTCACTCCATCTTGCACTGCATGGCGCACATCAATGATGGGTATTTTGATTGACTATCCCAACACCTTCCGTACTGTTGCACACACTGTAGTGGGAAGAGTGAGTCATGCAAATCCAAAGTCAAGGCCATCATGCGCAAGTATTTTTGGCAAGTCGCATTGCATTAACCACGTTGTTACAGTGTCACGGTCTTGGGACAGCATTAAGACTTCATATCTTCTTCTCACACACGTCACTCATATATGTATGTAACATTAGTCGTGGACAACAAGGGAATTGGTGCTTACCACCCTGGATGCCAGGCATGACTCCGGTGTAGTCAAGCAGGTCCGCCTCCCGCGCCAGCATGTCCTGCCAGCGGTGCTTCCACTGGCGCACGGTCTTGTTGACCTTGAAGCAGTGGAGCATCTGCACCCGCACACGCTCCCACCACAACTTCCGCACAGCCACACCATAGCCCTGGAGGATACATCCTCCCCTCTCCAGCATCAGAGGCAGGTAGCACCGCACCAGCCACAGGAAGCCCCCCAATGCCCCCTCTGACATCCGCCCTGACCTGCCCACCGCCAGCATCTCCACACACCCCAGTTCTCACCCAAGACTACCAAAAGAAAACCCTCTAATGACAATAAAGGAAAATAACCCACAACAAACACAACAAGACTGAGGACAATAGACAGTAAAAAGTAAATAAAATGTGAAATAATTCAAAAATACACGTTAGACAGGACACAGCAACACTCCAAAATCCACTCTCCACCAGCACAATCCACAAAACACCTCCTCACTCAGCCAAATCAACCACAATGTGCTCAAAAGACAAAGTGAAAGTGAATGCCACACACAAGGAGGCAGGAAGCAGGCATACATCACTTCCTGTGTGTTAGAGGCAGTTTTTGTACAAAGCGCCTAGAATCTGCATGCTAAGGGGCCACTAATGTACTCAGGTTGATACTGCAATGTGTATGCGGCCCGTTTTATGAAATGCGATCATAATCTGAACGCTAAGGGGCCGCTAATTAATCAGGCTGAATACATGCGATCAGAATCTGCACGCTAAGGGCCCGCTAATGTCCATAGGCCTACTGTATCGTGTATGCGTCCAGTTTTATGAAATGCGATCAGAATCTGCACGCTAAGGGGCAGCTAATGTCATCAGGCTGAATGCATGCGATCAGAAACTGCACGCTAAGGGCCCGCTAATGTCCATAGGCTTACTGTGATGTGTATGCGGCATGTTTTATAGTTTGCAATGGGTTTCTTCATGCTAAGAGGCTGCTACTGGCCTGATGCTGATACAGTGTTGGGGCGCGGGGACATATCATCGTGTTTGAGATAAGAATCTCACACCCCGCCATTTTTATAGCAATGATGGACATTCAGGCCAAAACTCTGGTCACAACACAATAATACAATGTAAAGATAGGTTTGCACAATGAAGGCAGACTCCATTTTAGGGTTACATATTGTTATAGGAAGGCAGGCTAATTTGGCAAACACAGCTTGCTGACTACATCCGGATGCCGGCCGTGCAAGCATTGTGAGCATTTACACAGTGTAGACAGCTTTGCATTTATTGGACATTAAGCGTTGTTTGAAATTTTATCCACAAAGAACAAAGGTCTTTCGTAAATCATCTCCGTTGCTGATTTCATTCTCTGCACCTGGACAAGGACAAGCCTTAACACAGGCCAGTAGTGCTTGTTGGGTCACCTCAACAATTGTCTTCAGTCATGTAAAGGCTGGCCATCTACTTCTTCTGCCTTGTTTGCAGGAGCATCTGTACCTGACATCTGGAGGGCGGCAAAGCACACATTCACAAAGCATTACTGCCTCGATGGTTGGAAGAAGGCAAGCAGCACTTCGACGCCTCTTTGCTTAACGTATGCGGCTGTTAGCCTCCTTTTCTTTATATGCTCATAGGCTATTTTATACTTCCAGGCATATTTCTTGTTGTTGTTGTACGATGTTCCTATTTTTCGTCATGGCGGGACAGTTTGCCTACCCACTGTCATTCTTTTGTTTTATTACTGGTATACTACTTACTAGTCGAATTTAAGCATGTGAATCTATAAAAGATATAATACTGGGGATAAAATAAGTTACTTACTTGTACACTGTGGTTCTCTAGTATTCATATATTTTATAGATTCACATGCGACCCTTCCTCCTCCCCGATTACGCTCACTAGTGAGCTCAGAGTTTTATATATATCTACACTTGTGCTCGAAATCTGAGGTAGGGTGGCTATGTAGGGGAAGGGTACTCTGAGGTCTCTGCTGTGTTTGGCTGAACTTTGGATGTTCTAAAATGTGGTTGAAAGGTTACTAAACTTGGGCTTCTGTTCTATGGAGGTCTATGGTGATGTTTCACCATAGACCATAGTACTGCTCTTTCTACTGTTACCATGGGACTCCCATCATGACGACGGGGAAGATTAAACATGTTAATCTATAAAAAATATCAACACTGGAGAACCACAGAATACAGGTGAGTAACTTGTTTTTTTATTTTACTCATTCACTGTCAGACCTTCAAATGTAGATATCATGTAGCTTGCAGCAGACGTGTGTCACCTTATGTGTTAGCAAAGTCATTGCTTAAATGAATTCACACTTTTCACGAGTTCCGCAAAAAATAATGACGTGCTGAATGTGAACTAAAGGCAGACAGAATAACTTAATGTGCTCAAAATGGAGTCTGGCTTTGGGAGTTTGACAATTCCACTTCTCATTTGTTTTTGGTGCTACTTTTTTCTTTGGATTCAAGCACCATATCACAGTGTGTCTTTTCCAGAAGTCTCTCTTATGTACTTCTCCTCTCTCTCTGTTCCTCCCCTATCCGTCTGCTCTTAATTCCACCCACCCTCCACACTTCACTTGTCTGAGTTGTCATGCCACCACCCTCCATTCCTCAGTTTGTTGTCATTGTTGGCTTGCGACCATTCCCTTTACTCCCTCCCTTGCCAATGTTGGCTTGCCCCCTCATGCACCTGTCTGTTGTCTCTGTTGGCTTAGTGCCACCCTCTTTCCCGCTCTCCATTAATAGAGAATCGGCAGGAATGTGCTTGTTTATGTTGGCATTGTGTTTGTTTTAATCTAATTCTTTAATTCTTTTTGAAACAATACCAGCAGTCTTCTGTGACTATTTTTTAATTGTAGCGTCTTTCACTCCTCTCCCACACTTAATTCCCCTCCTGAAACGTCCCCATACCGCAATGGCTTGTGCCGCTTGAGCGGAGGAACGTGGTCTCCTGATCTTTTCGGTGTGTTTACTGAAAGTGAGAGTCGGCATTTCAGCTGCTGCTGCCCCCACATTTCCCTTTCCGGCCTACCTACTTAAGACAAGAAAGGGCGCGGGTGTGCAGCATGGGGATGAGATCAAATGGGAAAACAGCAGCTCCTACCTGGGGGTGACTCTGGACTCTAAACTCACATGGAGACACCACATAGAGAAGACCTGCCAGAAAGCAGCAACAAAACTGTCTGCACTATACCCAATCCTGAAGACCAAGTCAATGCCCTTGCAGAGCAAGGTGCGAGTAATCACCGCAATAATTCGACCAACCATGACGTATGCTGCACCAGTTTGGAGTGGCTGCCGCCCGCAGCTTTGGAAAGACCTGCCGAGACTACAGAGCAGGGCCTTACGGATTGCAGCAGGTGCTCTACTCTTCACAAGAACAGCAGACCTCCACAGAGACCTAGGCGTTGAGATGTTGGATGACCATCTCCGCAAACTCAACAGGACATTCTACAAAGGACTGGATCAAAAAGATAACCTACTGATCAGGAAACTTGCAGACATTTCTACAAACCCATTTGACCGCTACCCGAGACCCATCGAAGCGCTAAACTTGTAAAACTGAAACAGCAACACAGCATCCAAAAACCCATCACTGCCTGAGGGCAAATCGCCCCGGCAGGTACCCAAAACTCATCACTGTCAGAAGGCAACCGCCGCGGCAGCCATCAAAAGTTCATCACCGCAAGAAGACATTTGGCAGACGAATACAAGACTCTGCGACAAAACTTGCTGACACTTCCGCAACCCAAATTGACCGCAACCCGCGGCCTATCACAGCGCTGACCTTGTGATCCACCCTCAACTGTGACAAAGCGTCACCAGGGCCGGACTGGGACCCAAAACCGGCCCTGGCAAAGTGCTCGGCCGGCCCCCCCGGGGCTTGGGGGTGCCGCCGAGCTCTTTGCCAGGGCCGGTTTTCGGCCGATTTTGTTACAGGGCCGATTTTGCAGCTATGCTGCAAAAACGGCCCTGTAACAAAAATGGCCCCCATGGGCCCAAAACAGGCCCCCACCCGTGCGGCGCACCGGGGGATTGCCCGGTGCCCGCTACGGCCAGTCCGGGCCTGAGCGTCACACATCAATAAGACAACCTAATCAGCGACTAAAAAAACTCAAAATGAATGTGGAGTAATGAGGCTATCACCTCGGTATCCAAAAACTCACCACTGTCAGATGGAATCTGACAGGCGAAAACAAGACACACGGATGGGTGTGCAGCATACTCCTCGCTGAAGGTCAGACTTCCACGACCTCAGCCTTTTCTTAGTAATTTAAAAGCAAATCGGCAGGATCGTGCTTGTTTATGTTGGTATTGTGTTTCTTTTAATCTCTTTCATTTAAATATTTTTGAAACAATACGAGCAGTCTTCTGTGATTTATTTTTATTGCAGCATCTTTCACTCATCTCCCACACTTAATTCCCCTCCTGAAACGTCCCCATTCCGCCACGGCCTGTGCCGCTGGTCTTTTCGGTGTGTGTATCGGAAGTGAGAGTCCGCGTTTCAGCTGCTGTTGCCTCTGTATTTCCCTCCCAGCGTACCTACTTAAGGCAGGAAAGGGTGTGGACGCACAGCGGACTCCTCGCTGAAGGCCAGACTTCCAGGACCTCAGCCTTTTCTTAGTTATTTAATAGAGAATCGGCAGGAACGTGCTTGTTTATGTTGGTATTGTGTTTCTTTTAATCTAATACGTTTCATTCTTTTTGAAACAATACGAGCAGTTTTCTGTGACTATTTTTTAATTGTGGCATCTTTCACTCACCTCCCACACTTAATTCCCCTCCTAAAACGTCCCCGTTCTGCCACAGCCTGTGCCGCTTGAGTGGAGGGACGTGGTCTCCTGGCCTTTCCGGTGTGTGTACCAGAAGTGGGAGTCAGCATATCAGCTGCTGCTGCCTCCGCATTACCCTCCCGGCCTACCTACTTAAGGTAGAATGTGGCGCGGACGTGCAGCGGACTCCTCGCTGAAGGTCAGACTTCCACGACCTTAGCCTTTTCTTAGTAATTTAATAGAGAATCGGCAGGAACGTGCTTGTTTATGTTGGTACTGTGTTTCTCTGAATCTAATTTGTTGAATTGTTTTTGAAACAAAACGAGCAGTCTTCTGTGACTATTTTTTTATTGAGGCATCTTTCACTCATCTTCCACACTTAATTCTCCTCCTGAAACGTCCCCGTTCCACCACTGTGCCGCTTGAGCGGAGGGACGTGGTCTCCGGTCTTTCCGGTGTATGTAGCGGAAGTGAGAGACAGCATTTCAGCTGCTGCAGCCTCCGCATTTCACCCCTGGCCTACCTACTTAAGGCAGGAAACGGCGCGGACACCTGCAGCGGCATGCCCAAGACGCACCAAAGGCAAGCCCATCTGCGTCCATCCGCAACTGACCACTGCCATGACCCCTGACCGTTTTTTTTTAATACTTTTTTTGTTTTTTTCTTTAGCTAGCATCAGCTCCCCCTTGCACAGGCAATGATTGCACTTCGCTATTCAGGTCAAGAGCTCAAATCATTAAACAAATCTCACACAACCGTCTTACCTGAAGGGTTCTTGGCAACCCCTGTACCCACACTCATTCCTAAAGTAGACAGTGGAACCAATCAACATGAATCCGTTCTCCACCTCGAACCCTTACCTAAGAACATAACAGCCTGGACACTGCTGAGACACTTAATCAACTAACAGGGCTCTACTTTAATGTCCGTTCAATCCCCAAACATAAGCTTGTTGGATATAGAAAAGCCAGACATTTGTTTCATCACTGAAACCTGGCTCCATGAGTTTGCCCTCCCTGATGTGGCAAACGTGTTCCCTCCCGAATACCATTTAACCAGACTACACAGAAACATCAGGAGAGGAGGCAGTATAGCAATAGCCGCCAGAGTTGGACTGGAGATCACTATATTGGAACCACTAACGTGGAATGGACCGAACTGTGCATTTTTAGAATTGAAAAACAATCCAAAGGAACTTGGAGAGGGGTGTTAGTGTACAGACCTCCCGGCCCGAAAACCAACTTTATAAACCATGTGACTGAGACAATTACCCCGCATGTATTAGCAGATGATTTTTCGCCTCATTGGGGACTTTAACTACTATGGGGAACTCCCTTCAGACACTGATACAAGTCAACTGATCTCTAATCTGAATACACTGAGACTAGTTAAAATAGTGACGGGACCCACCCACCTGGCAGTTCCCATGACCTTTTGTTCACCAATACGGCCAGTGTCAAAGTGGAGTCCTCCAACCCTCTGCTCTGCCCACAGCCTACTGAAATTTTCCTTACAAATAGTCACTATCAAAAATAATTTTAACAGTGAGCAAAGATGGAGTAGGCCGTGGCGTAAAGTCACCCCTGCCGCCTTTTCGGCCCATTTCAGCCTCTCGCCCCCACCAAGCACTGAGAATATTGACCATGCTCCAACCGCCTTTGAGGCAGCAATTATACTGACCTTGAATACCATTGTACCTTTGTCTAGGGTTAAGTTTAAGCCAAAGCTATCACCCTGGTTTACAGAATTACTAAAAACTGAAAAACATTCCAGTAAGATAGCCGAACGCAAATGGAGAAAAACCAAAAGCACTGAATATCGACAAAGGTATAAACTTACCCGCCGAGATTACCTAGAGAATATCAAGCTAGCCAAAACACGATATTATATAAACAGGATCGATATAGCTGTCAACTCTAACAAGGAACTCTATAAAATACTAAAGGAATTTACAAACCCTTCTCCCTGTCAGCCCAGTAATCCATCTTTACAAGAAGGGGTAGACACGTTGTCCACTTTTTTTTGAGGAAAAGAACAATATTGTTCATAGTTCCTTCCTGTATCATGATATTAAAAAGTCTGACAATGATCCCAACATCAATCTCAAATCTACCCTCCCCCTTTTGGAAGAGCTCACCACATTTACCTCAGATGAAGTTTCAACTGCCTTGTTTAAAATGTAGTCGGGTTCCCCAGAAGACCTGATCTCACCTCTTCTTTTTTCTATCCTGGACCCCCTACTCCTCAAGAACCTCAACGATCTATTTAACATGTCTTTAGCCCAAGCAACAGTCCCTGTCAGATGGAAAGCAGCAAAGGTTAAACTCATTTTGAAAAAACATTCTACCGATCCTAAGGAACCCAGTAACTATCTCCCAATTTCTCTGCTTCCTTACTTTGGAAAGGTACTCGAGTCCCTAGTCAACAAGCATCTCACCACCCACTTAGAAAGCCATGGATTGTTGTATCCTTCACTATCAGTGATCATTGGTGGCCAATGGAGCTTGGTCCAACTCCTCTCCCTGCCACTGAGGTCAAAAATCTTGGGATTTGGTTGGATTCCAGACTTAGCTTTGTTCCCCACACAAAGAAAACTGCTGCCACGTGTTTCGGTATTCTTCGAAGGCTTAGACCTACCTTCAAATTTTTTGATGCTCCAACCAGACAGCTTATTGTACAGGCTACGATTCTGTCTCGGTTGGACTATGCGAGCTCTCTTCTGTTAGGAGCTAACCTGGCCGATCTCTCTAGACTTCAACGCGTCCAAAACGCCGCCGCCAGGGCCCTGGTTGGCCTACCGCGTTTTTGTTCGGCCAAAAAAACCATCAGCAGACTCCACTGGCTCCCTGTGGCTCAGAGGATTAAGTTCAAGTCTCTATGCCTATTGTTCAAAATCTTGAAGCACTCCTCTCCTCAGATTTTGGAGCATCTTATTCTGCCCTATGTACCTTCGCGTTCCCTAAGGTCCTCTGGACTTCATTTGGTCACAGTTCCACGCTTTAAGAGGGCTAGGGCCGGTGGCTGCTCTTTTAGAGTGCTTGCTGCTAGGCTCTGGAACTCTCTTCCTGTTCATATCCGCGCAACTGATGATCTTTTGGCCTTTAGAAAGGCAGTTAAAACCTTCCTCTTCCCTCAGGATTCTTAGTGCTGCTCCTGTCTCCGGTATTGCTTATGTCCGGTATTTTGTCCTCTGTAGCGCCGGGACGCCCCTTTGCTGGGGCATCTGTGCGCTCTATAAATCCGGCTAACATAACATAACATAACTATCAGGGTTTAGGGCTGCCCATAACACTGAAACCTCGCTGGTGGAGGTTGTCGACAATATAAGACTTGCCCAGGACAACGGGGAGTCAGCAATGCTTGTCCTGTTGGACCTGTCGGCTGTGTCCGACACCATCTCCCACAGTATTTTAGAACAACGGCTCTGGGGGATGGGTGTCAGGGGATCAGCTCTAGACTGGCTTTGAATTTACCTAACCTAACCCTGGTCTCCTGTAGTCGGCCGGTAACAATGGGAGTCCCCCAGGGACGCATTCTAAGTCCCATGCTTTTCAATCTTTACGTGACACCTTTGGCCAAAGTGTTTAGATCCTACAGGTTTGAAGTGGTGTCGTATGCTGACGACACCCAGTTACTGATCACTCTTGGCCCCAACCCTACTGACACGAGGCTCCGATTCAAAAATTGTATGACGCACATTGATAATTGGATGCATATTAACCATCTCCAACTCAATGCTAGTAAGACAGAGGTCATCCTCTTTAGTAAGGCACTCGAATTTTGGTCAAATGACTGGTGGCCCCAGCGCCTTGGTCCCTGTCCCGCTCCTAAGCCTATGGTGCAGAACCTTGGAGTAGGGATTGACAACCAGTTATCCATGAAAAATCACATAAATCACATAACTGGTACTGCTACAGATTAATGCATAGCGTACGTAAAATATTTCAATGGATTCCAATTGAATCAAGGAAGCCACTGGTCCAGGGACTAATCATGTCGGCTCAACTACGGAAATGCCCTACTGCAGTGGTTCCCAAACTTTTGACTCCTGAGGACCCCTATTGAGTCACTATTGGAAGCCAAGGACCCCCAAACAATTTGTACCATTTAAATTTCAAACATTAAATCAGTAGTTTGAAAAAAGTAAACACACACTTGTGCACACCAAACAAATACTCGAATCACGAAAGATTTTAATATTTTATATAGAAAGAATTAGCAAAATCGAAAACTTTTAATGGGATGGTTGGTGCTGTAACACAGCAACTATCCTTTCAATATTTGGTTCTTTTTCGCAGTACGAGGGTCCTGCCAGGGCCAGACTGGAAACCCAAAGCAGCCCTGGCAAATGTTGTCATACCAGTCCCAGTACTAAGTGCAGTGAGTGAGCCTGGCCACTGCAAAGCAAACTTTGGGGGACTCTCCCACCAAGGAAATTTGGGGGAAAATGGTGCATTCTGCAACACATTTGTCATTATATATTGAATAGAATTTGCTTTTAAAGCATAGTAAATGATGACCTTACTATGCACCAATACAACAATCTTTTTGGGGCTCTTTTATGAATCCCTCACTATCACTCTCCAAGAGTGCCTCTCTTCTCTCAATAGCTCCTCTATCACATGTATTTCATTTGTTTTATAACATCTCTCATACAAGTGTAGGGTGTCAGAGCACTTTACATCACCCACATACAGAGACAATGAATTGCACGTGTGTAAATCGGTACATAGAAAATGTTATGTTATATAAGGCAAAGGGGACTTCAAGGTGTAGGATTCACATGTCATCCATACTGGTGAGCATTTTTTAAGAGTGCTTGGTCTGGAGAAGCACTACATCTTGATACTGAATGTAACATAGGGATTAGCTTTGACTTTAATTATAACAGTTTAATTCTACCCAAACAAACCTTTTTTGCAAAATGAGGATTATGAAAGACTGGGAAAAAATTATAGCATACTAACTTGTACCATGCAGTTTGCATTCAGCTGTTGGACGGCAGGTCATAGTTTAAGGTGCTAGATTATGATTGTAACTCATAAACTGCACAATAACAAAAGAATCGCTGTGACAAAATCAGTAACCCACTGAGCTATGCACATAAACTTCTGTTTTTTTTTTAATGCATGGTACACATTGTTTGCAGCAGGAGCATTAACCCTCTGCGCTACCTTAGATGAGTTAAACCTGCTACTGAACAAAACACGCTTCTCTCTCTAGAAGGTACATTAATCACTGGATGTTATCTTGACACGTTTATAGTTGCACGAAAACTACAGATTATTCAAGGAACTTTGAAGTGCTTTTAAAACTGTTGCTTGCGGACCCCCTGGGAATGTGTCACGGACCACTGGGGGTCCGCAGACCACAGTTTGGGAAACACTGCCCTACTGGCATCCATTATTTAGGAGCTCTATTCCAGACTTCAAGTCCTGCAGAATAATGCTGCCAGGCTGGTACTTAACATCCCTTCGAGATCCCCATCTGCGTCCAGTCTGAAGACCCTCCACTGGCTCCCCATCAGGAAACAAATTTGTTTCAAAGTCCACTGCCTGCTACACAAGAACATGTATGAGACTGGGCCAAGCCACTTTGCCAAAAAAACTCAGTTGGTATCAGCTCAATAGGACGCTTAGGTCAAGTGCCAAATTTCTCTTTACCCCTCGTAGGATCCGCACCGCCAGGAATGGTGGTAGATCCTTTTCTCACCTGGCTCCTGCTTTTTGGAATGAGCTTTCATTACAGCTCCTCATTATCCTTGGCCACAAGCTGTTCTGCAGGGAATTAACAACCTGGCTATTTGATCATCTATAATGTCCCTCTCTGTTTGAGTTGGCTTTTGGCCCTTTAAAGGAGTTTTTACGCTAGCGCCATGAGACCCATGGGTAATATGTGCGCTCAATAAATCTCTTTGACTTGACTTGAAAAGTCCATGTTGCCTCCCTCTCTATCTGTTATAACAAAAAGAAAAAAAACACTATGATGTGGACACCACGGATTGCGTCATAAGGATGCATTATAAGGCTTTTTTTCCCCATACACTCTGCACTTTCCATGTTGATTCCCCCTCCGTCCGTGCTGCCTTCTGCCCCACCCGCCCTCCCACCAGCAACATAAAGAAAACTAAAGCCTATTTATTACCTTTCCGCTTTGCAGCCTGGCTAAAATAAAAAGACAAATCCAACACCTTGGGTAAGTGAGACCTTTGGCTTTACCAGTGCCTGTTTCTACTTCTTGCTTTGTTACTCCTATGCCTTCTATAGCTGGGTTACAGTTGAAACTGTGCCTTTTACTATAGACATGATCATTTACCTGTCATAGGGTCATTGAATTCTGTTGGATACATAAATGTTTATTTTAACAAGTATGTGTGGAAAAGGCCTTATTTCCTGTTCAACCTACAGGCTCAGGAAGGGGGACACGCAAAAACATTATAACAGAGCGGATTCACAATGACAGCTGGGTGAGGAAGCATGTCAACTGTGGGTGTTATAGTCGCTGCACGTGACTTGCCCTTTGGTACCATGTGACGTCGTTTGATAGCCCTGTTCTCAGAGTTCAAGTTGCCATCACCAGACACCAAACATGCATAGGACTTTAAGTGCCATGTATTGTTTTCTTTAGTTTCTACTCCTTAGCATTTTTTTTGCTTTTCAGTAACAAATAGGAGGCGGAGAAGAGCTAAAGGTGGGACAAGTACTCAGCGCTGTGGTGTCACCAAAGGTCAAAGGATGAATGTTGTTCCTTCCTCTGCCTCTTTTTCAGAGGCCGCGCTCATTGGTTCTTCTGTATTTCCATTCTCATCGGAAAAAACAATAACTCGTCGCTACTGGCTCCTGGGAAATATCTTTATAGATAGAAACATTTTTTTGTTGTTGCAAGAATACTCTTGGCATTTGCATAACCATTGATTCTCTACATGCTAATATATGCATGCGGAAAAAATAAAATGCCAACTGTGCCTGGCTTTTTAATAAAACACAGCCTTTGCTTGATAATGGCGTCCCTGGTTCCTCGTCCACCGAGGGTGACTGTGGAGGGAGTCTTTGGAATTTAGACTATTCCTTAATGAGGTTAATAGAAATCGAGGGGCTCCTGTGGGCCACTCGGCCCAGTCGGGGGCCTGCAAGCTGGCTGATTAAAGTTAAGTAATTAAAATTTCTTTCTCAGCAATATCCCTCCCGCGGCCCCTCCTGCTCTTCTGTATCTTTGTCAGAATCAGTGAAATGATGCACCTGCCTTTAATCTCGCGGTAGAAATAAAGAGCAGTGATTTCGCTAATTCACCCTCCCTGGGTCGCAGCCTGTCGCCTACAGAGCTTTCTGCCCTGGGAGATAATGGCGTTCGTACTCTGCACACGTAACGTCTCCTAAAGGCCGCGCGCTGTGCTAGAGGGGGTAGTGATGAAGGGCAGTCGGTCTTCCGTCCGTACCCCGGATATCCAGTATCTCTTACGCCCTCAATTCTGCGGTAGATGGGGAAGCTGTTCTTTAAACTATTGGCATGCAACAACCCCTAAAGTCGCGGGGAAGCTGTTCTTAAATCCCTGGCGGCAGATTTATGTTTCCTGGCGCATCCCTGCAAATCAGCAGGGATGCGCCAGGAAAGATGCGTCACGCAAGTTTACCCTTGCGCCACCACAGATGCGCCGCATTTACAATGCAGCGCATCATGGCGCAAGGATAAACAGATCTGTGACGCATCTGATGGCATATGGGCGGCGCATTGCAGGAGTCGTGTCGCAAGCACGACGCAACTCCAGCAATGCTCAGGGGCTGCCCATACCGAACATGCTGCGTCATGCCTTACGCCTGCTTCAAGCAGGCGCAGGGTTTTGACGCAACAGCGTCGGAAAAGTGACTCAGTGAAATCTTGTAGATTTCACTGCGTCACGTTTCCGAGGCTTTTTCCGACGTAACGCCCACCCTGCATACATTAAACCTGACGCAGGTTTAATGTAGCGCAGGGCTTTACAACGTGACGCATCTCCCTAGATGCGTCACATTGCAAATAAGGCGCAACATGGCGCATGGTTTACTCCGCTGCTGAGTCACAGAAGTGACGCAATGGCGGAGTAAATGTCTCACAAGGGGCTTGTAAATCTGCCCCCAAGTATTTAGCAAACTGTGATGCTACAGCACGCTGGTGGGGATGGAAGCTGTTCTGTATGCCCTTGGCATGTAACACGTCCCATCTTGTTGCAGGAACACACTGCACTGATGGTAATGATCTACTTTATACCCTTGGGGGCAGATTTACAAGCCCCTTGAGAGACATTTACGCCGCCGTTGTGTCACTTCTGTAAACCATGCGCCATGTTGCAATGCGCCGCCCTTATGCCATCAGATACGTCACACATCTGTTTATCCTTGCGCCATGATGCGCTGCATTGTAAATGCGGCGCATCTGTGGTGGCGCAAGGGTAAACTTGCGTGACGCATCTTTCCTGGCGCATCCCTGCTGATTTGCAGGGATGCGCCAGGAAACATAAATCTGCCCCTTGGTATTTAGCAACCCCTACAGAGTGCTCCCCCCCCCACACACATACACACTCGGTGGTGCTAGAGCGCGCTGCATTGATGGAGAAACTAGTCTTTATGCCCTCTGTGTTTAGCAGCTCCTAGAGTCCCACTGTGGTGTGATAGCGCTTGCACTGATGGGGAAGCTGTTCTTTATACCTTGACTACCTAGCAATTCCTGGAGCCCCACAGCGATGCTACAGCGCACTTTACCAATTGAGAAGCTGTTCTTTGTACCCTAAGTATCAGTGACGTAACACAAAATAATGGGGCCCCCCGCAAAATTGATGAAGGAGCCCCTGAGCCTCTCATATCTCACAAATATTCATTGTCCTTGGGGTGAATGGGGACCTCAATGAAGGGTTTGGGCCTCTGAAGGGTTGGAGTCCCCTTGCGCCCTACGGGGTGCAGGGGCCTGCGTTCTGCCCCTGAATGAATGATTTATGAATGAACGTTTTATAAAGTGTGACAGCTGATCCAAGCCAGTCACAGGAGGTAGAAAAGCATCCCAGGGTCCTATCTCTTTGAAGAGGTGTGTCCTTAAGAGAGCCTTGAGGGTGGACTCGGTCGGGCGAGATATCCCGGAGGTGTTCGGGAAGAGAGTTCCACAACTTGGGGGCCAGGAAAGTAAAAGAGCGGCCTCCAGTTCTTAATATTTGTGGCCTAGGGATGCAAAGCAGATGTTGGTGAGTTAAACATAGATTTCTAAAGGGTCGGTACTTTTTGATCTTGTATTGAATGTAAACCGAGCCTGTCTGTTTCTTCGCCCTAAACGTTAATAAGAGGGCTTTGAAGTTTATTCTTCCATATTGAATTATGTTGTGAAATGTTCAGCACAAGTCGGGCCACTGCGTTCTGTACTCGCTGTAATCTGTTGATCAGCTCTTGGGGGGACCCAGGAAGGAAGCCACTTGCATAATGCAGCCTTGATGTAATTAAGGCATGGATAATGTCCTTCCTTCCGAGAGTTTACTGACAGAAATACCAGAGTCTTCCCAGTAATTTCAACACAGCGAAACCGACTCCGGTAGTCTCCTTTACTTGGGGCTTATAAGAAAGTTCAGTACCTATTTTTACCCCCAGATCGTTTGTAACGTCTGTGGGGGCTGGAGGTTTTCCCAACTCTGTAGGCCAAATTCTAGTCATGTCAGGTGTGGAGGATGGAGCAAAAACCAAGATCTCCGATTCATCTGAGCTCAGGCAGAGGCATCTCTAATGCACCCATTCAGCTCATGCCAAAAGTCATCCAGGTGATTGAAGCCATCCTTCAGCTGAGTGTCATCGGTATAGGACACAACGTTAAAGCCGCATGATTGTACAATGGAGGCAAGGGGGGTCATGCACAAGTTACATCGAGTTGGACTGAGGGCTGAGCCCTGCCGCACGCCACCATTGACCTCTTTGTAACCCGAGACGTAGGGAGGTAAGTATACAGCTTGCTTTCTGCCAGAAAGGAAGGATCTTATCCCGTTCCAAACTGTGCTAACCGTGCTAGCTTTTCCCAGCCACTGCAGTAAGAAGTCACGAGACACCAGGTCAACAGCGGCCTATAAGTCAAGTAGCATTAACTATCGATTCCCCGCAAGCCGGGGTTAGATGAAGTCTGTCACCGCGAGAGGACTGATTCCATGTTGAAACCAGACCTGAAGCCAGACAGCGAGGGGTGGAGAAAATGATTGGCATCAATAAACCTGGTAAGTGACCCAAGACTCCTCACATCTTTCCTAGTGCAGGAAGTAAGGAGATGGGTCTGTATTTGCCCAGGTTGAATGGATCTAGATTCGTTTTTTAAAATATATTTATAAGTGGAAGCACCAGTGCCTTTTTCCAACTTGTGGGCACAGAGTAAGATACTAGGGAAAGATTAAATATGGAATTCATCTGAAGGTTTAAAGAGCGGGCCGCCCACCTAACAATATGCGGCGGGTATACATCCAGCTGGGCGTGGCTTTTTGAGTGATCCCTTCAGAATGGTCCTGTTGAATATGTAACAGCGCCTAGACCCCTTCGGGTAAACGAGCGCTCTACAAATCTTTTTACCATAACCTTACTCCTAACATCCCAGTGCATTCCTGGAGCATGCTACACAGATGGGGACACTGTTCTTTATGCCTTGCGTACTAGCAACTTCTAGAGTCGCACCATAATGCTAAAGTGTGTGCTACACATTACAGGAAACTGCTCTTAATTCTCTTGGCTTTTAAATCTCCTAGAGCCACATGTAGTGTAAGAGGGGACTGCGCTGAAGGAAATGCTGTCCTCCATAGCTAGCATATACAGAATTGTCTGGATCCTTAGTGTGCTGCTAGAGCATGCTGCACTAATGTGGAAGCTGGAATCAGTAACCTAACTAGAATCCAATCATAGGTCTAGCGTATGCTCCACCTCCTCAGAAGCAGCTCTTTGTTTCATGGGTATTTGAAATCAATAAAAGTCCCAACAAAGTGAAAGAGGGCTCTGTGCTGATGGTGATTTTGATGACCTTCTTACCCTGGGTATTAAACAGTCCCAGAGTCCCAGGATGGTTCCAGATTGTGTTGCACTAATATGGATTCTGTCTGCCATACACTGGGTATGTACGATCTCCTAGACCTTCAGCATTCTGCTGGAATACAGGGGTCAGGTGCTCTCCATCATGCTTGGGTTCCACAAGTTTCAGCTCTGTAGCAGGTGCTTCTGTAAATCGTCAGCCTGGGTGTGGGGTAATCATTTTTTTCTATCCTAAAAAACCTGATGGTGAAAAATAATACACCAGCCTGTCCACTGTAAATAGAGTTGGCAGTGTGGTAGCTTTACTTCAACAGCCCCTATCCAGTCTGGCCTTTGGAGGTGGATTGCTGTCGATGGAGCCAACGGGGGCTCTGTTGACAGAAAGCAGATGGACCCCGACACTAAGTAGGCCGGACAGACCGTCACTTTGTCGGACAGGATACTCTGTCACATTTACAACAGAGTACTCTGTCTGCCATACTCAATCACCTGTTAGGGTCCAGCTTTTCTATAATAAGGACAACATCTGTCTCCTCTTTGTTTGTTTTCTCTGTAGCAGTCAAAGATTTATGTACACTCCCAGTCTGCATTGATTCTACTTTGCTGTCTCCAGTCCAATTATTTTCTCCTGGTAAACAAACCACGTATCCACGTGTTGGCTATTAGGATTCCTTCTGTCTGTGTTTTTGTTTAGCACGAATCTGGAGTGTTAAATTGATGAGTGCCATGGATGAAGAAGGTTGATTCACCAGCAGTGAGAGAGCATCACTCAAATCCTCCCGCAAATCCTGATAAAAGGCAGCCACTGCTGCCTCTTTGGTCCTTGCCACTTGTGCTATTAACTGCTGGAAATGTGATAAACACAGCACTAGTTCTCAAGACCCTTGTTGTAGAATCAACAATCCATAGTTGGAAACCTGAGTAGTCTGTGTTGCAGGGGCTTCTGCGCCCAACCGTGGTGGTTGAGGCCTTTTACTCTTGATGTCTGGAGTCCCAACCTACTATGGATCCCGAGCAACTGGTCCAAGTACCCTTCTACACCTTACTCTCAGTGGTAGCTGTGGTCAAGCAGTCAAGGCTCCCTCGTGGGGGGTGTAGCTACAGGTCAGTTAGCACAACTCATAACTCAAAGGGCACACAGGACATACAATAACTCCATGTCTAGTCAAATACTTGCTTTTATACAAATAAAAGAAGTATTTTATTTCTAACTCTACACATGTAAAGGTATACCACAATCAGAAGCAACAACACAATGCCCCTTGAGGTCGGGGCTCTAGCAGTTGTCCGTCAAATCCCTGGCCCACCCTCCTTCGTGTAACGTGTTCGGTTTTGTTCCTCAATTACTAGTGGCTGCATTCAGGGTTTACACACTATTAGGCCATGCTCAAAAGTACATCTTAGACTCTTCAGGAGTTTTGTTGAAAGAGTCTATTGTGCAGCAGCAGCGTTAGTAGCGAGTCCCTCTGGGCCCAACTTTCCCAGTTCACGTCATACCCACGCTTACAGCACAGAGGAGTTCGGCAGAACCGTGGGTGTCCTCGGAGCAGGCACCCACGATTCCTGCTAATTTCAAAGAAGTCAAGTTGCTCGTGGCCCACGCAGCAGCACCCGGTGACGTAGGCTTTCTCTCCTGAGCAGTGCTGCCGGAGTCCTTCTCAGTTGTTGGAAAAGCTCATGAAGACGCAGTAAGTTGGATTTTATCAGCGACTGGGGGGAGGCATCCTCGTCAGCCCTTCCGTCAGTCAGGTGCAGTTCTCTCGCAGTTTGGGTCCAACATGCCAAACTTAGCCTCAATTTCTTCTTCGGGTAGGGGCCAGATCCCTTTGACAGGTTGGTATCAGCAGCCCCTCCTGGCATAAGGGGTTGTCACAGTACTTGGACAACACAGGCGCAGACTTTCTTAGTGAAAGGTTTTATGGCTTTAGCTGCAAGGTCCATGGTTCGCCTTCAAGAGAGCCAATGAAGTTCATGTTTCTCAGTGTGGTACTGAACTGCAGATTGCTGGGCTTTGACATGTCATCATTGGATGTCAACGAAGGCCACAAGTGTTTTCAGGCACTCTGGATGTACACTGGAGGAGATCATGTGGCCTTCAAATAAGAAGCAAGTAAATGAGTTTGAAATGAAGGTCAGTCGTTGGTAAGCAGTGGCTGTCCTAAGGCCCCACTGCAACTGTTGATAGTGTCCACAATATGTCTTTTGATCATAGACCGATAACAACTAAGCCCTAAAAATAAGAATGAGAGATAATATACAAATACATAACTGCTGTGGAATATGAAAGTCCGGTACAATGAAAATACTCACAATGTGGTGGATCTTAAGCCCATTAGAATGAACACTAGACAGAATTAGCTGAGAAGGCTTCTACCAATATTTTAAAGAGTGCGTATTTCTAAGCTTCAATATGAAATTGATTCCTACCTATTGAATATATATATAGGGATCCATTAAATATATGGACCCAACTCAGTCGAACTCGAGAGAACAAACGGTTTGTAACTATTGCTAGTAAGCTTGAATAATATCTGAGTAGATTACTTATCTCCGTTTCTTTTCCCACACATTATTTTCTTGAGTGTTTTCCACTTCATAAAACAGTTGTCCGTTTCCTATACATGATAATAACATTTAGAACGTTAGTTTCTTCACTCCCCTAAATTGGTTGTCTGATGAGCACGTGCAACCCCTTCTGATTTGAAAATCTTTGTGGTCGGATTTTGCCTAGCAATAACTTTTGGACTAACAAATCGACCAATCTTGTTTCTAATTATTTTACTGTTGATTTAGAATTCGTGAGATTCCCTTTGAACTTCTTCTATTCCTGCGCCAAACCTGTGTCACTTTGTTGACAGTCCACGCATCAAGCGTTAGACTAACGCATTTCAGTGTAGTGCTCCACATCACTGCCCTGAAATACATTGTCACGCTCAGTGCAGAGCTCCTCAGCTGTCAAGACAAGTCGTTTATAAAGCTGCCTAAATAAAACTGTGGCATGGCAGCACGTATAGTGGCATGCGCAGCTGCTCCCATACTGGATTGGGGCTCCCTCTGCTGGCAGGACAGTGCTTAATACTACAATGTTGTACCATGAGGCGCCGTGGGGGCAGGATGTCACTTCCTGTTGCCAAAGTTTAGTGAGCTTGTGGGAGGCTGGCAGGCGCTGGGCTACTTTGTGGCAAATTATCATGACGGCCACCACAGCCTCGGTTGCTAGGAGAGGGACTTAGACTGACTGGATTGACCGGCATTGCAGCGCAGCCAGAGTCGAGCTGCAAGAGAAGTTAATGAGAGAGTGGAGTGCAACCTAAATAATTAATTTCATTCAGGCGCCGTTTTCCATGAGCCGCCTACTCTCACCAGTAAGGAGAAATAAGCAGTGAGGCAGTTGAATATAGGAAAACCCGCTTTGGAATCACGTGTATAAAGTTCTTCCAGGTGGCCCTAACTTTTAAATCATCCATGTTGTAGTATTAGGGGTTAGATCTTTTCTCATTTCTTGCTAGGACGTAAAACACTTGCGGCCTGATTCACAAAGGGCCTCCACATTGGTGGCCGAAGCCCCGCAGGCATTGGGGAGTCTCAGCTCTCGGCGGAATTTCTGCAATTCTCATTGTGGACATTCCACCCCGGAGCGGAGACTCCCCCACGGCTGCAGGGTCTCCACCACCAGTGCGGAGACCCTTGGTGAATTAGGCCCTAGGTCTCCAGAATACACTACAAGTGACGGCCCGGATTGTTCTTCCTAATTGGTGTAGACATACTGATGGAGCATGAAAAAGCACAAGTGTTGTAAAACTCGTGTTGGCTCTACGATTGTCATCAATTTGTGCATTTTCTCCTTTCTTTTTTTGTATTTAAAATTAGTTAAAGTTGTATTAATTTGGTCTTAAAGGAATAGCATCTGACACATCATCATTATGACAAAATGAGAGTATAAAAGAATCTACCTAGCTCTATGTCATCACAAGATTTAGGAAAACAATAGATCTGAGTCTAATAAAGAACTGCACTCTGGATTGTCTGGCTTTCGTGCCTCTTCCATTTGTTTCCTTGATTTTTACCTTAGGTAGGGTGACAGCGGTAACTATCACCATAGAACGCACCTAGAACCGGACTATATGTTCGATTACTACCTCCTCTTTTTGATATATGATACGTCTCAGAATGTCATCTGACTTTTTGGTAAGCCCCTATTCCCCTCCATGCACGGACGGGACAAAGCCTAATGCACACACATGTATTTGTTTAATTATTCTCAGAAGGGAAAACAAAACATTTTCCTCTTTAGCCCCCAAAAAATCTCATGGTGATCCGTTCCCCTTCCTGTCCTGAAAGAAGAGTTGCAAGGGGGGAAAGCGGATGGATGGGAGCCTCGTCATGCCAACAAACATACGTTTGTAGGAGGTCTTGAACTTCCAATCCATCTGTGTAGAGGTGGAGGTATGCTTACAAGCCCCTACCCTCAAAGGCATGGACTGAAACCTGTACTTGTAGGGTAAGGGTCTGAGGAGCAGAATAATGTTGACTGTTGTATGGAAAAACAATATCTCCCAATATGTGACCTCGGATTGGCCCTGAGAAGCTGTATGTGCTTCTGTCCTGAAGAAATTAAGAAATTATGTAACAGTTCCTCTAATTGATTCCAAAACAACTTCTAGCATAGTAAAGTAATTTAGAAAAACATCTGATTGATCAGCCTGTCTCTCGGACAGGCATGCTTTTGGCAGCCACTTAAGTTCTTGTCATCAACACTGTACCTCGCAGGCTTTTGAAGGAAACATTGGAGATGTACTTCGCCTGTGTCGCCATGTTAGCCAGCAGCTCTAAACAATCCTTCCGCAACTGAATATCAATATTAAAAAATAAAAAAACCTGTTGACTTAGGGAATGGGTATAGTGTGCATGTGCCTGCCCTCACCAGCAGGCTGAGACCAGCTTACAACCATTCCAAAGAAGTCTCCACTTTCTTACACACAGAGTGACTGAACACAAAGTCCTGTTAGGCCTGGCGATCTTTCCCACAAGACTGGCCCTCATGGGATCTAACATAGCACATGTAGAACATGTGGCAAAATAAACATCTGCATTCACCAAGGAATACTGTTGAGCCATTAAGTGGGCATGGAAGCTAAATATGGATATTTCCGTCCTCAGACAAGCCAATACTATGCAGAATCTTGAATGGGTGGTTATTGAGTGGAGTGATTCTGAATCCATGTAAACAATCTCTCACTACTGGGTGGATGCTGGCCATCTTTGGCTCCTCCTGATCACCTACTGAGAACTACAATAATGAAACTGATGCCATTAAAGGTTACTGGATCAAACGCAGACAAGTGGCAACCCCAATCAGCATACTGAATGATCAGATAAGTCAGTGGCTACATGCAAAAAATTAACAACATCGAAAATAGTCTTGATCCCTGGTGCACCCTGAAAGGCATCGCAAGCTTTCCTCTTCATGAGCACTACGCCCCAATGTCCATAAGGGTGTTCAGTATTGCGTTGAGTATCCCTTGTCCATTAGTGTTGATGCTCATAAAGAAATCTTACCCTATTATGCCATTTGTCAATTTAAAATACTGCCTGTTAGAAGGTGGTTCTGACACTATGGCTGCCTGGGTCAGTTCAAACATGAACCTTGGTGAAAAAGCCAGGGGGAAGATGGCAGCCGGCAGAGTTTGCTGAGCGGTCGCGGTCTCTCACCGCTCTCGCTGGATGGGAACACGCTTCCTGAAACAGATGGTGCCGGCGTCATTTCAATAATTTTCGGCTAAAAACCTACCGGGTCTTTTCGCTGCTTCTCTCTTCTGTCTCCCGAGTGGCGGTTTTGTCTGTGTGCGTTCCCGTTTAATGCTGGGTCCTTGGATCCTTGGACGAAGCTTCCGCGGTGGCTGCAGCGCTGAATGTCGGAGCTATCGAGCCGCCTCTTCCAGGCGGGATCTGGGCAGAGGCGGCGCTGCGGGTTTCTAGAGGTCGGCGCGCAGCTGCTAGAATCGGCTTCCCCACTGGGGGAAGCCCTTTTTCAGCGTTGATCTCAACAGCAGCAGCGGGTCGGCAGAAGCCCAGTACGGTAGGAAATGACAATCTGCCACGGATGTCTCCGGTAAGGAGGAAGAAGAAGGGGATGCGGGGGTTTTCATTAGAAGGCAGTAATATTAAGTCAAACCTTGTGGGAGCCAGTTAAGAGTTGATAGACCCTTTCAGTCATTACAGCCATTGAGGGGGCCTGAGCCTGTAGCTGGAAAGGGGGGAGACAGCAACCCCCAATCTAATAACTGTATCAATAGATACACTCTTCGTAGCAAAGACATCTGGGGGCAGGAACCGCCACCTACAGGAAGTCCCTCAGACCATATCTCATCGAAAATTATACAAGTGGAGAAAGTGTCTGTTCGAACCCATTTAGAAGGGAAAAAAGCTATAAAAGAAAAAAGTAAAAAAGTTAACCTCACTAATTCAGTAAGCTCCCGCGTTACTCCTTCCCTACGTACTTACTTTAAAATACAAGCCTTAACCCAAGCCTCCACCACGCAGAATAAGCAAAATCCAGAGGTACTGGAGGGACTCAATATTGGGGTCCCAGGATCTAGGGGGGAGCCAGGAGACCCAGAGAAAAGAAACGAAATGACCACGAACAATAGCTTTTCATGCCTAGCAGGAATGACGGATGCTGTTACTGCACTACCAGACAACCCCATTCAACAAGATTTAGGGCACCAAAATCTTGTAGCTACCACCTCGCTTTCTAACTTTACTCCTGGAACTGTTTTTACCCCAGATAATCCTTTGACACAGCCTGTTAATCAGGGAGAGGGTCTAGGGGACCAGGCGACGGCTAGCTCCACTACAGAGAATTTGCTCCTAAATCTGATTACAGAAATGAGAGAAAAATTCACAATTTCAGAAAATAACCAGCAAACGATACAAGGGACTTGTGAGTTACTGGAGGTAAAATTAAACGATATAATGGGTCGAGTCGAGTCAGTAGAAGCTTCAGTAGAAGATCTTTCAAGGCAAGTCACAGAGAGTTCTGCAGAGATCAAGAGACTGAAAATGAAGGACAGAATAGTGGCGGACAAACTGGAGAGTTTGGAAGATAGCGCCAGAAGAAATAATATCCGAATCTTGAACATTCCAGAAGATCTTGAGGGAGGGGATATTAAATCCTTTGTAATAGATCTCTTAAAACATCTCCATCCGAATTTGAGAAATCGATCCTTGAAAATGATATCCAAAGAGTTCACCGAGACCCTTTCAATAGACGATCAGGAAAGAAAACCCCAAGGAAAATCCTAGTATATTTTAAAACATATTCCATAAAAGAAGCTGTTTTAGCACAAGGACTACAAAGAGGGGCATAAAATAAAGGGATCTGGTCTTTTCGTATCAGGTCTGATATTTCACGCACCACACAGGACAGGCAGTGGAAATTGGGAAAACAGATACAGGAGCTGGAAAGCTTAGGGGCCACTGCAAAACTCCAATTCCCTGCTTCCCTGAAGGTCATGTGGAAGAATAAAATGCTTAACTTCAGAGATCCGGAAGAGCTTAGCCTTCGGATTCAACAGATTAAAGGCACATCTAATTAGCTCAAAAAAAAAAAATCACAATTATTGTTCCTATCCGCCCAGAGAGGGTGAGAGCCCAAAGAATAGAGGCACTCCAGCTTGCCTCTAGAGATGAGGGAGGATTCCCCAGGGAGGAAGGGAGAGGGGGAGGGAGGGAGAGGGACTAAGTCTATCAAAAATGTAAAAGAAAACATTTTAAACCACAAGGTGGTGGAGCATTGGGGGGGGAATTTTTTTAAAATGTCCTCATTTACAAAATGCAGCTTTAGAAATGAAGCTACGGCGGTATAAAAGTACCCGTAATAGATGTGGCTTGGCAAATAACTATGGCTAGTCCACTGGTTTTAAAACGTTCTATCTTGGAACGTGAACGGACTTAGGTTTCCTGCCAGAAGGAAGAAGATTTTAGAATACCTGTACCTCACAAGTTATGATATTATATTCATTCAAGAATCGCATCTTACAAAAGAAGAGTGGGAAGAAATATTAAAAAACTATAAGTGGATAGAACATTGTTTTTGTTCAACACAGACAGTCCCGACAAAAGGTGTGCCCATTATTTTCAGGAGGAATAGTCGAGCAGTTATTGAGAATGTACTGGCAGACACTCATGGTAGATGGGTATTGGTCAGGGCAAAAATTATCTTAACGCGCTCACCTTTGTCAGCTACGATGGCCCGAATATTGACGACCCGTCCCATCTCCAGTCTCTCTTCCTGCAGATCGAAAATGTAAACGACCAAATAATAATAGGAGGAGATTTTAATGTAGTCTTAAACCCTAATCATGACTCTTCCTCTAACAAAGCCATGGGAGCTACTAAAAAATCTCGAAAAATCCTGAAACAGCTTATGACAAACAGCGGTCTTCTGGATATATGGGCAGAAAAAAAGCATGTTTTGGGGTCAGCAGGGGGAAATTTTACCTATCATAATAAGAAATACAATCACCGTTCAAGGATTGATTTCTTCCTGGTGGACCGCAGGACTAGTAAAAACACGCTCCAAATTACCCATTTACCAGAACATCTTTCTGATCATTCCGCTGTTCTTTTAGAAATAAATCTTCCTCAGTGTTTCACTCTGCGAAGATGGACTCTGAGTCGTGTAATACTCCTTGAGTCCACAAATATCGATAAATTAAGAGAAGCTACAAAAGAGTTTTTCCTGTTTAATTTAAACTCAGCAGCCCACCATATTGTATGGGACTCTTATAAGGCCTTTTTAAGAGGACTATTAACCTCCCTCTCCATAGCACAAAATAAGCAAGCAAAGGAAGATATTATAGCACTGGAAACAATAATCGCCCAAAAATCTATAGTGCTAGAACAGTCCCCTACGGATCCTATTAATTTACAACAACTGTCCTTAGCTAAAAATAATTTAACAGATCACTTAGAGGCAATAAATAAATAAAAATGAGATGCAAGTAGACTTGCCCATCATGACTACGGGGAGAGTTGTGGAAAATTCTTGGCATGGAAGACTAAATCCGATCACGTTAGAAATACTGTGAAGAGTCTTAAATGCCCAAATACAGGAAGGACTATTGAGGAAGATTCAGAGATTGAAGAAGCCTTTGTTAATTTTTTCTCAGTCTTATACTCTGAAGACTTAATTCCATCTAAGGAAAATACAGAGGCTTTCTTCCGAGATCTCCAACTCCCTACACTATCAGTAGATGACAGGGATAACCTGAGCGATCACATCAAAATAGAGGAGATACTACAAGCCATTAAAACATTGAAAAAAGGGAAAGCCGCTGGCCCGGATGCCATCCCAAATTAAATATATACTATCCTGAAGGATGAATTAGCTCCATTCTTACTCCAACTTTTTAACTCTGTCTATATTTTTGCTCAGGAATTACCAGTATCCTAGAATGAGGCCACAATTACTATAATTTTGAAGCCAAATAAAAACCCCTATAATTGTGAATCATATAGGCCTATCTCGCTTTTAAACAGCGACCACAAACTTTATACTCAAATTCTCACTAAAAGATTAGACAAAGTCATTGGCACTATAATACACCCTGACCAAAAGGGATTTATGAAAGGGAGGCAACTGAAGGAATTGACTCATGATCTCATTGGAGCAATGGATTTGGCAAACTACTATCAAGTTCCATTGGCAGTTTTAACATTCGACGCTGCTAAAGCCTTTGATAGGGTCAATTGGTCCTTTTTAATAGAAGTAATCCAACGCTCCAATCTGGGAGAAACATTTGTGGAGGCAGTAACGGCTTTATATAAAAACCCCTCTGCTAGGATCCTTGTTAACGGGAACTTAACAAGACAACTTAAAATTTCACGTGGGACCCGACAGGGCTGCCCCCTCTCGCCCCTTCTTTTTAATCTATATATCGAGCCTCTTGCATGCAAGTTAAGATCGTGCCAGACTATTTCCCCTTTTAAATGTCTGGGCTGGGAAAAAAAAATTGGCCTATATGCTGACGACCTTATGATTCTGACAGGGGATCTAGAACAGGCACTCCCAGAGATCTGGTCACAGTTGGAGAACTTTGGGAAAATATCAGGTTATTCTATAAACCAGCAGAAAACTGAGCTGATGCTATGGAATTCTCCATATAAAAGCGATCTTGAAAAACAGCAAATAAGATATCTGGGGGTTCAAATTACTAAGAATATAGATATGATAACCAAGCTGAATTTTGATAAGACCCTGGTCAGTGTTCGTCAGCAACTACAAGCTTGGGAGTCTATCCCTCTATCTATTATAGGTTGATCTAACCTGTTGAAAATGTGTATTTTACCCAAATTCACTTTCCTTTTTGACACCATTCCTTTGGAATTTTCTAAAATTTTGTTTAAGAAAGCACAAGGGCTATGCTCTTCATTTATCTGGGGCAGAAAAAATCTCAGAATCTCTCAGAAAAAACTTAGGAGGTGAAAACCTAATGGTGGTATAGCTACTCCAGATCTCTATCTATACTATTGTGCTTTCCATCTTAAAAATTTTTTGACAACTTTTAAACAATAGAGAGATATATCCGCCTCTTTTTAATGCCCTAACACAGATATATAAAACGCAAGCTGACTTCTTCCTCCTTAAATTTGGCCACCCCAAATTCTTTAAAAAGATAAGGCTGAAGATTCTCATAGCGGCCGCCAGAGTTTGGGTTCAAGTGAGGTTACTACTAGGCATACCCTTTTATAATGAAGAAACGCCGATTTGGGACACCCCGGGTACTCCACCATGCCTACAAGATGCCCTGTCTCTACCATTACGTAGAGCTGGGATAGTAAGATGGGGAGAGCTAATAGTAGAAAATGAGTTAATTCCCTGGCAATCCTTCTATGCTCTAGCCAACAATTCGATATCAAAATTTAAATATTTACAAATCCTCAGTTGGACCAACTCAATTAATCATGAAACAGTTGAAAATGGGGATGTGGTAAAAGCAATTTCTATAAGATCATCACAAAAGGAAGTAGCAGCATGGTATTGGCAAATGATCGAGGCTGGAGACAAAAAATCGAATATATTTGCTGATAGCTGGAAGAAGGACATGCCGGGTGTTGACCTCGAAATTCTTGGGCGAGCATCAGTGTCTACCCTCTGGTCGTATGTGAAAGTGGCCCCCCTAAAAAGAAACCATCTTTTTACTGTCCATAAGGCGTATTGGACACCATTGAAACTTTCCAAATTAGGGAATGGAGTGACAAAGAAGTGTCCGAAATGTAAAGGTATCAATGTAAATGAACTACACATGTTCTGGCAGTGTCCTTCAATTAAGCTTTTCTGGGATCACGTGACTGATATCATGGCTGAAATCCTATGCAGTAGGGTTGAGCTTACACCATCTATAGTCATTTTTGGAACTCCTGAAAGTGAAACAGTTAACTCAGTTTTCACAAGAAATCAAAAGACACTTCTTTTTGTTTTGATTCTTCTGGCACGAAGAGAGATTTGCATTAAATGGATCACACCCGTCCCACCCATTAAATCAGAATGGATAAATTCAGTCCAACGTATTTCAACCCTTGTTCGAGTAAGCAAAAGGGGTAGAAAAATAAAATTCTGGGACCTATGGGATAGCTGTTTTTCAGATTTTGCTTCAAGTCTCTCAGTGCCTAATTAGTCTAGATTGGTGTTTATTTTATTATTTTTTTTTTCAGTGGTCCAATGATTATTAATATGCTCACCCTGTCGAAGTGATAAGAAAGCAGCTATGGTTAGTTGTGAATCGACCACCGAAGAGATTGACCTTTGGTTAATTCCGATAAGCCCGATTGAAGGCACTGCTTGGAGGTCTCATCCACCTTTTCTTCAATGAGAAGAGACAGACTTCTTTCCTTTTCTTTCATACTGGGCTATATCTTTCGGTTTGACCAGCTTTATATTCTTGAATTAAGAGCATATTTTGTACAATGAGGACTAATAAAAATAAAAAAAATAAAAACTATGGCCGCCCGGATTTTTCACTTTTTGAGCACCTAATTGTTGAGCTTTTACTGTGGGGGAGCCAAATAAGTTGGTACTCACCCACAGTGAACTCATAATGAAAGAGACTGCATGGGGATTTTACTGTTGTTCCCCTGGCTTGACCAGGCCACTGCGCAGCAGCTAGAGTAAGGGACACCGGGCTGGCTACATGCAGACACATGTGTACATGCGTGTGCACACGTGTAGGGGCTGCGCAGGGGAGATTCCTAGCGTGCGCAGCTAAGGAGCAGGTGCAGATAGACTGGTGCGGCAGGACTTATGCAGAAAGGGGTGGTGACATGAAATAGGCTTTATACACTGGGAAGAAAAATACCAGGGAAAGTCAGTGTGTTTTACTGTGTTTTTCACTTCATTATTCCCTTATGGGGATGTGGAGCCCATGGGCTAGATTAACTTAAGGCCTACAGATTCCAGCCACGCACTAAAGTCCACTGTAACAGGTGTGAGAAGAAGTATTCTGCAGAGTCCAAAGTCATATTTGTACTGCTTTTGGGTCATCCATTAATGTCATATTTTTCTGAGTCAGCCATAAACAGGGCCTGGCTGAGGGTTGACCTCAGCAGGCTGGATTGATAACCATTCTTCCACGAGCTAAGGCCTCCTCTCCACGAAGAGAAAATGGGTGGTGCTACAGGCCCATCCATCAGCAGCTATCACTGCGAGGGGGGAAGGGGCTCTCAGAGACCATGTGCTAGGAGACCCTGGATGACGCTATCTTGAACTAACCCAGAGGCCTGGGCAGGAAGGAGGGAGCAGGGGCAGAGAAGTGATGTGTCGCTGTGTGATAGGGCAAACAGAGACTTCCTGCCTGCCCCCTTCCCAACTTCTTAAAAGAACTTGCACAGGAAGAGAAGCTCTCTCTGGGGTGTGGTCTGCTGAGGCAGAGGGTGCTAGAGCTGGCGCAATGGGCAGTTAGAAGGAGGAACACCCTGGCTGCACTAGAATTCTGAACAGAGCCAGGAGAGGAGACCGGGGCCAGTGCGCAGAAGCAGAAGCCTCTACGCAGGGAGAAGAGAGTCCCAGGAGGAGAGCCAGGCGAAAGGCTGGTGCAGGGAGCCAGTGAAGACAACTCCCTGCTGAATCCCACCTCTCAGAAACCCAGAGTGAGAAAGAGAGTGCTCCTAGTGGCTGGGGAGCGCCACCAGGAGCAAAAACGGCGCAGATCAGTACCCAGAGGGCTGAGATATGCCCCCCCAGAAGGTAGGCGACCTTTGACCTCCAAGAAGACAGACTACGAAGCGTGTGGGGCTCCGCTGCCGGTCTTGAATATGCCTCCGGGGTGGGTCAGGTCCCAGGGGCTGCTCCCAGCAGAAGAGGAGAAGGCGGGGAGCGCGATTGCGCTCCCCCGTGAAGATCGCATAGGGCCCGGGATCCCAACTCCAGGCCCCATAACACACAATATCTTCTATCTCGCCGTTCATGCTGTTTTTTGCACCCTTGTGTCACTGCGCCGTCCACTTCTCACTAGCACACTCAGCACCCACCTTGTGTGTTATGTTCATTGTATAAATATATGTACTGTAGTGCTTCTCAACTACTTACAAAATTATATAACATTTGACTTTTTTTACCTCACCCTGATGCTGTGGTCTCCCCTCATTTGTTCCCCTCCCCACATGTGATTGAATTCACCGCTTGTAAATTGTCCTCTCTTAAATACTCTCCAGTTGAGACATTGTTTTTGTTCCTTAAGACCAACTACAGCAATGTGCCAGCTTTGAACCTACAGATGCGTCCGTACTTCTGATGCATCTAGAGTTCCTTGTGTCATGGAGCCCTGTATTGTAAATACAGTGCATCCATGGCATTTTAAGTGTATCTGGCGCAGGCACAAGAAAGTTTACGCATTGCTGACGCTGCGTCAGTTCTTGTAAAAATGACCTAAAGTCTTTAAAATCCATTTGTATATAGCTAGCAGGAATTTCAGACAAAGAGAGTGATCCTTTCACCTCGAAATCCAGATGAAAATTGAAAAGTGACCAGGAGATTGACAAAGCACTGGGAGAAGTATTCTTGACAGGAAGAGAAAGTTGGAGTCTCTTTGGCACCTCATTCTTGTTGAGGAAAAAACCTGTAAAATAAAAAAAAATGCTTTTTGCCCTAAAAAACTACCTGAATTATCCATTGAAGTAGAATATTCACTTGAAAAGATATGTTCTAGTTTCTTTAGCTGCTTCTGGAATAAAAAATCTAGTTGAGAAGCAGCCCCGACTGCTCGTGTCTGCCGGCATTGCAAAATGGTGCCAGAACGCTTCGTGACGACCAGGAAATCACAACCCAACCGGGGCTGGCAAATGGTTTGGGAGCCTCACGTTCAGGGGAGTGTCGCAAGGCACGAATTGGAATATAATTCTACCACGTGTCAGTTCGGGGTAGGAACTCTGTGTTACAAACTTTTTTTTTTAAACAAATTTTATTGCCTTTTACATTTTATACAACAGGGCTGCTCTCTGCGGGGTCAACAGATAAGTAACAGGATCAGTGTAGTGCATCACATTGCAGCTTTTACCTGGTCTGGTGGTCCCAAGTTCTGAGTTTATCAGTCTCCTATTCAGTCGGAGAATGCTTCCACATGTAACCAGGCAAAATCCCCCCACCCCACCTCCCCAACAAATAACTAAACTAAACCCCACACTCCTCCCCCTCCCGCCCTGCACTGCTTTCTCCCTACTACTTCTGTGAGCTCAGACGGGAGCCTCCCTTGCGCTTGAGGTGTGGGTGATGGTGCTTCGCCGGGGTCCCTCTGTTGCATCTCTGTCCTTTCCTGTGTTGTTCCGTTGGGTGTTACCCCCTCCCGGGATCCATAGTGGTATTCTGTCCTAACCTGAACCCAGGGGGTTCTCTATTTGTGGGAGTCGTGGAAGCTTCAGATGCTCTGCCATCTCTCTGTAGGGCTGCCGCAGCCCCTCCCATGCCTGAGCTCTCGGTTTCATCTGTGTACGTTGGGGCCTTCCGGTTTCTTCCAACTGCTAGTAATTTCCAGTTTTGCGAGTATAAATGCAAGGTCCTAAAATCTATTTGTGGTCTTGGTTTTGGCAGTGTGGGGGAACAGGTTGAGCAATACATGGGCTGGTGTGAAGGGAACCACCCTCTCCGTTATTCTAGCCATCTCCTGTGTGATTTCCTGCCAGTACTGCGTTAAGGAGGTGCAGCTCCACATCATATGGGTAAAAGTCGCCCCCTGCGTGTCACATCTCGGGCATCAAACGTCAGCGCCATCGAAATAGCAGTTGATACGCTCTGGGGTTAGATATGCTTGGTGAAGTATGTAGAAACTTATCAGACTAAACCGAGCGTTTCGGGATACTTTGGTGGTCCATTCTAGAATATTGTCCCAGTCCTTGTCATCTAGCGGCCGGTCAATGTCGTCTCCCCATTTGTGGCGCAGTCGGTCCAGTGGTTGTATGGAATCTCGCCCTATACCTCTGTAGAGGCATGCAACAGCCTTGATAGTGCCCCCAGCTAGGCTTATGTATTCACAAGTGGCATGTCGTGGCGGTTCCGTCGTGCCCGTTTCCCAGTGGCGCCTTATAACCCCCGTGACCGCCCCATAGAGCAGAAAATGCCCTTATAGTATATCTCGGTCAGCGCTGAAGTCCTCGAAGGAGAGAAGCTCCCCGTCCCAGAAGAGATTCCCCACCTTCGTTGCCCCTGCTTGAACCCAATCGTCAATTCCCTGCCACTGTCCTCCATGGGGAAGGGCCTCTAACAGCAATATCGCCATTTCTGACGAGTATGGGCGTTTTGTTCTGGTTTTCTGCAGGCATCTGCCCCAGCAGCGACGTGTCACTCTGTGTTTGTTACTATGGACCTGCTGGGGCCTGGCAGCCCCAAGCAGGGTGTGGAACACCCCAGCTGTATCCGGGGTGAAAGGTGGCACTCTCCTGTCCGGCTCCCTGCTCCGTGCCACCCACTGCGTGAATCGCTACAGCTGGCCTGCCAAATAGTAGGCCTCCTTATCAGGCATAGCCAAACCACCACCCGACTTTGGCCATTTTAGAGTATTGAGGGCTACTCGTCTGCGCCCTGTTCCCCATATGAACGCCGATAGGCAGGAGTCCAGCTCTCGGAACTACGCTGCCGATATCCACACAGGAAGCATGACAAAGAAGTATAGCAGCCGGGGAAGAGACAGCATTTTAAGCAGTGAGATGCGCCCCATTACTGAGAGGGGAAGCCTACCACAGAAGGCCATAGTGTCTTTGAGCGAACGCAGTGCCCTCCCTATGTTGCCTTCCTTCACATCCTCCATGGTGTGGAAGATGTGTACACCCAGATAACGGAAGCACCGGGGCTCCCACCGCAGATCACCTAAGTTCCAAGGTGGTCTCCTATCCCTCACCAAAGGGAATAGTCTGGACTTCAGCCAGTTCACTCGCAGCCCTGACAATGACCCAAATCGTTCCATCATGGCCTTCGCTCCTGGCAGTTCTTCCCCCGCGTCTTTCAGGAATAGGAGGAGGTCATCCGCATATAATTCTATTTGGAGCCTCTGCTCTCCCAGCTGAAGCCCCCTGTAGGCCTCTCCAGCCCGCGCTACGCAAGCTAATGGTTCTACAGCAAGGCCGAATAGCAGCGGGGAGAGGGGACACCCCTGGCGCGTCCCCTGCTCCACCCAGTACTGCTCTGATATCATGCATCCCACCGGGTCCGTATATGGTAGCCGTACCCAGCGTATAAACCCCAGTCCTAGGCCCATTTTGTGCAATACGGCATATAAGACCCCCATTCAAGGCTGTCGAATGCCTTTTCCATGTCAACACCGCCCCTCCCTGGTCTGCAGTCGCCCCAAGCTCGATAATGGACAGCAGCCGCCGAATATTTAAGGTTGTGTTCCGGCGAGGAATGTAGCCTGGCTGGTCATGGTGCACCAGAGGTATCATATAAGGGAGCAGCCGCGTTGCCAGCACCTTGCTTAGAATTTTAAAATCGAGATTTAGCATCAACAATGGTCTGTACGCTGCACACTCCAAGGGGGATTTGTCCGGCTTCAACAGTGGGATGACCACCGCCTCCCTAGTGGTACCCGGTAAGTGACCTTTCTCCCTCGCTTCCGTGTACATCTACGCCAATTTGGGAGACAGTTCTCCCGCGTATGCTGCATAAAATTCCTTGGGGAGCCCATCCGTTACCTATGTTTTCCCCCTCGCCAGTTCCTTGATAGCTACCTGGATTTTGCGTTCTGAGATTTCAGATCCTAGGAGCTCTGCGTCCTCATCTGTTAGTGTGTGTAACGGGAGGTCTGCCAGGTAGTCCTCGACTTCCCCGTCACCTCGGGGCCCAGAACTCCTATAAAGTCTCTCGTAGTAGCTGCAAAACCAATTGTTGATGTTGTCCTGTCGGTATAGATAATGCCCCTCTGAATCTGCCAATTCTATAATCATATTCTCCCTGCGGGTGGGACTGGCGAGCCACGCCAACAGTCTACCCACCTTGTCTCTCTCGGCATGAGTCCTGACCATGTACGCTCGATAGACAAAGCACCCCAGCCTCTCTTCCTGCACCGCTAACTCCTCCTTTGCCTCGAGTAACTCCTGGCGGAGTTCTGGATTTTTGGGGCGTCTGCGTTCTACCTCCCTCAGTGCCCGATCAGCCCGTTCCACGGCGTTCAGTAGCTTACGTCGTACCCCTATGGACAGTGCCATGCAACGGCCCCTTATCACTGCCTTAAAGGCCTCCCATTCTGTCACCCTGGAGTCTGTGGATTATGCATTGTCTGCAAAGTATGTGGTGATTTGTTCCTTAATCTCGTGGTGGAAGACCTGGTCTTCTAGTCCCTCGGGCTTGAGGCGCCAGGTGGGGATGGGCTGCCGCTTGAAACCCCACTGTAATCTAACCAATAGGGGGTAATGGTCTGACACTGTGCGAGTGAGGTACTCTGCGCTGTGAAGTTGTGTGTGCATGTCCGTGGAGCATAGAAAGGTGTCCAGGCGGACGTGTAAGTCATGTACATGGGAAAGGTGAGAGTACTCCCTATCCAGTGGGTGCGAACGTCGCCAACGTGTCTACCAGCCCCCAATGGGATTGCCTGTCCCTGAACGTCCTGGCTATCCTATGTACTGGGGCATCGCGCAAGGGTGGGTGGGAACGGTCCATGGCTGGGTCCGCTATACAATTAAAATCTCCCCCCATAATAATTGACCCCTTCATGTATGGCACCAGCGAGCCAGACAAGCGCTCAAAGAATGTCCCTTCGTCTGTATTCGGGCTATAAATATTTATCAGTGTGATATCTTGCCCGTCTAGTCACCCTGTGACCACCACATATCCACCCTCTGGATCTACTTTGTGTCCGGTGTGTTGGAAGGGGACACCCGCCCTAATCCAGATCAAGACCCCTCTGGCGAATGCAGAGAACCTAGTGTAGTATGCCTGGCCTCTCCATCTGCGGTGCAGTGCCACCCCTTCAGAAGCCAATGTATGCGTTTCCTGCAGCATCGCTATGTGGACCCCTCGCCCATTCAGATGGGAGAAGATTTTGTAGCGTTTGTGCATAGAATACATCCCCTGGATATTCTAGGAAAGGAGATTATATTCCCCCTGATGGGGCATTATAGATTAGTCTTTCCACCTCTGTCTGGCCTTCCCGGCCCTGCCCAATTCTCAGCACCCTGTGTTGCATGGTGGGATCCTTCGCGCAGCGGCTCGTAACCCCACATAAGGATAGACAGCAGTGCCCCCAACTTAAAACAATAGAACTCCCCCAACTCCCCCTCGCCAGGACAAGTGAGCAACTCTCTCCCATCCAAACTGCCTTCAGGCATACAAACAGGCTAAAGCCCAACTTTCGGGTGGTGGCTAGACTATAGCTCGCTAGGAGGAAAACCATCCCCTCCGCCACACCGGGTTCCCCCCTTTCCAATGGTTAGCTTACATGGTGTACACCCTGAGCCCCTCTAGCTCTCGATCCAGTCTCTAGTCCTCGTGCCCTCCCTCCCCCGAACCCCAATGTCCAGCAGGTACTTGTGTGTCAGGCTTATGTTAGATCAGGTCGTCCGCCGTTCTGGGAGTGACCTTTGGCATTGTCTGGCTAGCCTCCCCCACTGTGCTTGAGCTGGCATCGGAGTCCGAGTCTCTCTGTTCCTCCCCCGATAGAGAGGAAGCACCCTGTGGACCCGCTGGACTCAGGGACGCTATCGCCACCACCGCTCTCTCCCTCTTCCAGCGAGCCTCCTCTGGGTTTGGGTAGCCTTCCAGGGGTTCACGTGTGAGTCTCCTCAGGAACTCTGTGTGCCCGCTCCAGGGCAAAGTATGGCGATAGACCCTCCTCAGCTACGTGTGGATCCAATTCTCAAGGTAGGCCACCATATTGTTACCTTCGATTTTTTCTGGCTGCCCAGTGACTCTTATGTTGTTCCGTCATGCCCTATTTTCAGCGTCCTCGGCGTGCAGTTGCAACACTTTAACTTGCTTTTTAATGTCTGTGAGTTTGCGGGTGGACTCAAATACCTGTGGTTTCAGGTCATCGACGTCCCCTTCCACTGATGTGACGCAGTCCGCCAGCTTCCTGTGGTCTGCCCATAGTAGCCCCAGATCCTCTCGGAGCATGTCTAGATTCCACTGCTGTCCTCGATGCTTCTATGGCCTGCAGGATGTCATGTAGGGATGGTTTATCTTGGGTCGTCGTCTTTTCGCCATGGGATCCCTTGTGTTGTCACGCCCCTATAGCGTCTTCTCCCGCTGGGTCCTGCTGCTCTGCCTCCTGCCGTTTGTTAACTCGCCCCATGGTAGGTGTAGGCCTTCGCTCCTCCTGCCCTTCGTGGTCTGTGCGCGCTCCGGGGCAAAAGTTCTCTCTGCGTACACCAGTCTGTTCCAGCCGTTAACTGTGGTCTCTGCTAATGTTCCTCCTGTCGCAGTACTCGGGCGTCCGCCGTGCTCCTTCTGTGGTCCCTTACGGAATGAGCAGCAGGGGACGCAGGCCACCAGGTGGGTCTCCCAGGTGGTAGAACTAGTTGGGTTACTTTAGGCCTTCACTGTGGGGCTCAGTTGGGCACCGGTGCCAGCCGCATAGGTTAATGATCCTAGGTACCCCTGCAGTTAACTGTGGCAGCCGGGGCAGATCCTCCCAGGTGGGGGTGCCCTCTGGTCTCATTTAGCAAGTGCAGCCTGCTCCGGTATCGCCCTTAGGCAGCAGCAGCGATCCCGCCAAGGTCGGTGCTGTGGGTGGCTGGGTCAGGTCCCAGGCAGGCAGCCTCGACACCAGCGCTGGGGGGCCAAAGTCTTGCAGCTCTCCTTCTTCAGACTGGGCCCAAGGTTCTAGTGGTGCGAGTCACTGGCAAAGCCCCCCCCTCACTGCAGCGCCAAGAGAAAAATCAAGTCAAGATGCAGGCAGCAGTCCTCAGGTCCCAGGGGGCACCTCACCCCATCCCGGGCAGTCCCTCTTACCGGAGTGAAAAACCGCTCCTGCGGAGATAAGCGAGCACCCTCCAGAGTTGACACTCTCTGCGGCTGCAGGGCTCCACGGGCCGCTGTGTTCCCAGTGACCAGATGTTCACTTTTTGTTGGGGGGAATGGGTAGGTTTTTCCGCACTTCCGCCCCTGGGGCCTGGATGCGGCCGCCTTTGATCTCCGCTGGTTGTGCTGGTCCCGGGCCGCGAGCACCATCTTGTCTGGCTGCTCCACTCTTACCGTATCGCCGATCTGTACCTCCAGGCTGGCCCTGTTGCCCCTGAGCTCGCCAGTCCACACCAGCCCTGTGCTCTGCCGCCTCGGGTCCATGCCAGCCACCGCCTCCCAGGTCCGCTAGCGGCCAGTCCGGTCTCGGGAGGCCGCCTCAGGTTGCGGGCGCCATTTTGTTGAGCTCTGGATGTCCTCCGTCCGGGGCGATTATTTGGCGAAGTCTCGCCTAATTTTGCCTTTCACCCGCTTCTGCCAGTTCTCTTGCCCTGCAAGGGTCCAGGGGCAGGCAATTGAATGTTCGTTCTCCCCAGTATCGGTTAGGATGGGCTGAATTGGGGATCACCCGCGGGAGCTCCGGTTTGGGCGCCCTGCTCCATCGGCGTCCGGCCACGCCCCCCTCTGTGTTACAAACTTAACACAGAGTTACCAAATCCCTCCAATTCTGTTGGACTGGAAATGCGCCTAGCTGACTTCTTTTAGCATTGTGTGAGTTAAGTTAGCATAGCGGTACAAAAGGGGGTGGTGATGGAGGAGCATCAGAACCAATCAAACACTCACACCCAGACAACAGATCTGGGTTTGATCCATTACCATTCTTTAGCCCACTCTGCCACCCCAGTTCAGACATGGCCATATGCAAATCAGTCTGACCTTGTGCCTCATGGGAACAGTCCAGCCCAAACTGCCAAGCCATGCCTTCCCTGGACCGGAAACAAGCTTCCTAGGACAGGTTTCTGACATTTCAGCCGTCTTCAGCCAGGCTTGCTTGAATCCAGTGGCAAAGTGAGCAAGGGACTCACGTCTGAGCACACCTTGCCAACTTATGGCGAACAAAGCGGTACAAAAGGGGGTGGTGATGGACGGAGCATCAGAACCAATTACACACTCACTCCCAGTCAACAGATCTGGGTTTGATCCATCACTGTTCTTTAGCCCACTCTGCCACCCCAGTTCAGACATGGCCATATGCAAATCAATCTGACCCTGTGCCTCATGGGAACAGTCCAGCCCGAACTGCCAAGCCATGCCTTCCCTGGACCGGAAACAAGCTTCCTAGGACCGGTTTCTGGCATTTCAGCCGTCTTCAGCCAGGCTTGCTTGAATCCAGTGGCAAAGTGAGCAAGGGACTCACGTCTGAGCATACCCTGCCAACAGTTCGGGCTGGACTGGACTGTTCCCATGAGGCACAGGGTCAAGACTGATTTGCATATGGCTGGGTTCAAACTGGAATGGCATGGTGAGCAAAAAAATGATGGATTTAGGCCCAGATCTCTGTACTGGGGTGAATGTATTACATTGTTCTGCATTCTCTCCATCAACTGTTGTTTTTGCATTTGTCACCCCGAGTGGGACGGGTATGCTCAGACGTGAGTCCCGTGCTCTCCATGCCACTGGAATGAAGCTATCCTGGCTGAAGAGGGGTAAAACCCCGAAACCGGTCCTAGGATGCTTGGTCCCAGTCCAGGGAGGACCTGGCTTGGCAGTTCGGGCTGGACTGTTCCCATGAAGCACAGGGTCAAGACTGATTTGCATATGGCTGGGTTCAAACTGGAATGGCATGGTGAGCAAAAAAATGATGGATTTAGGCCCAGATCTCTGTACTGGGTGAATGTATGACATTGTTCTGCATTCTCTCCATCAACTGTTGTTTTTGCATTTGTCACCCCGAGTGGGACGGGTATGCTCAGACGTGAGTCCCGTGCTCTCGATGCCACTGGAATCAAGCTATCCTGGCTGAAGAGGGGTGAAACCCCGAAACCGGTCCTAGGATGCTTGGTTCCAGTCCAGGGAGGACCTGGCTTGGCAGTTCAGGCTGGACTGTTCCCATGAGGCACAGGGTCAAGACTGATTTGCATATGGCTGGGTTCAAACTGGAATGGCATGGTGAGCAAAAAAATGATGGATTTAGGCCCAGATCTCTGTACTGGGGTGAATGTATGACATTGTTCTGCATTCTGTCCATCAACTGTTGTTTTTGCATTTGTCACCCCGAGTGGGACGGGTATGCTCAGACGTGAGTCCCGTGCTCTCCATGCCACTGGAATAAAGCTATCCTGGCTGAAGAGGGGTGAAACCCCGAAACCGGTCCTAGGATGCTTGGTTCCAGTCCAGGGAGGACCTGGCTTGGCAGTTCGGGCTGGACTGTTCCCATGAGGCACAGGGTCAAGACTGATTTGCATATGGCTGGGTTCAAACTGGAATGGCATGGTGAGCAAAAAATGTTTGGATTTAGGCCCAGATCTCTCTACTGGGGTGAATGTATGACATTGTTCTGCATTCTGTCCATCAACTGTTGTTTTTGCAGTTAAGTTAGCATGCCATTTTGTCTTTAGCCGCCATTTTGTACTGTGATCGAAAGTAAGCTTCTGTCTCATTAACTGTCTAGCTCAGCGAAAAGCTGCTTCGAGTTACTTCTCCTTATCGTATTCAAGGTTGAATCCTAATGCACTAATAAATGGCTTATACTGTCTTTGCATGCCTTTCCTCTACTGTAGCCTTGCTCCCTGCTTGTTCTCTAGCTTCACATGCTGTGGATGCAATGACTGCAAGTCTCCCTGCTATGCCTATTGTTTCTGCTTATGCTCTCTCTCCATCCCTCACACCCTCAACACAGCCATTAATAACGTTAGTGCCTGCCCCTTCATCTATTTTGTCTTCTTCAACTGTCTCTTCCCCGACATTGCTGAGTATTGGGATGCCGGTGCGTGGTCCGGAAGATGCGAGTTGGGCAGTAGCTCGAGAACTAATGGGGCGGGTGCTGATTCGATCTAATGTGGGAAATAAGGAGAAAAAGATGGTAGCTGATCAGGCTGCACAGTGGGCTCGGAATCCGATTTACAGCGTGGAGGATGTGTGGAGTGTGGTGAACGTTTATGAGCCGTTTGTGCAGAAGCATGCCCTCAAGCATATGTGGGCCACACTAATAGGGTTGTGGAAACAGTGCTTCAATAGTGTCGCACCTCAGATAATTTATGATATCCAGGACCATGTGTATGCTGCCAACATGGCTCCTAACTACGTTTTTAGTAACATTGCCACGCTGAATGGTTATCGAGGTAGGTTACAACAGAAAACACCAACGACAGTGTCCCAGTTTCCAATGAGGGAAGTACATCCTATTTTTCATCCTGAGATACCGGAGCTGCGTAACCAGCATGATGCCATTATTGGATAGCGAGTAGAGGCCCACTTTCAAGAACAATGGGTTTACACTCCATGGAAAAGGAGTAAGGTTTTAGCAGTTAGGAGTAATTTCCCAGACCCAAGGAAAAATCTGACTGCATATTACAAAGAATTAAGCAAAACCAAAGGGGATGATGGACGGAGTGTTGAACAATGCAAGCACTCACCTGAGTCAACTGATCTGGGTTTAATCCATCATCATTCTTTAGCTCACTCCGCCACCCCAGTTCAGACATGGCCATATGCAAATCAGTCTGACCCTGTGCCTCATGGGAACAGTCCAGCCCGACCTGGCAAGCCATGTCACCAAAGTGAATGATGGACGGATGCTTGTGTCCGGTCCAGGAAAGACATGGCTTGCCAGGTCGGGCTGGACTGTTCCCATGAGGCACAGGGTCAGACTGATTTGCATATGGCCATGTCTGAACTGGGGTGGCGGAGTGAGCTAAAGAATGATGATGGATTAAACCCAGATCAGTTGACTGGGGGTGAGTGCTTGCAATGTTCAACACTCCGTCCATCATCCCCTTTGGTTTTGCTTTGTTCGCCCGAAGTTGGCAGGGTATGCCCAGACGTGGGTCCCTTGCTCACTTTGCCACTGGATTCAAGATAGCCTGGCTGATGAGGGTTATGAACCCGAAACCGGTCCCAGGATGCTTGTTTCCGGTCCAGGGAAGACATGGCTTGGCAGTTCGGGCTAGACTGTTCCCATGAGGCACAGGGTCAGACTGATTTGCATATGGCCATGTCTGAACTGGGGTGGCGGAGTGAGCTAAAGAATGATGATGGATTAAACCCAGATCCGTTGACTGGGGGTGAGTGCTTGCAATGTTCAACACTCCGTCCATCATCCCCTTTGGTTTTGCTTTATTACAAAGAATTGACAGACGCCGCCTCGTCAACAGTGATGACATTGGCAGATATGGAGATGTTTTTCGGTTTGTTGGTACCGGTGGATATTTGGAGACAAGTGCATACACAGGACCACGTTGTGGAGTTGGGTGGCACTTGGGATGAAATCAGGGCATGGGATAAAGGGAGGAAGCCAGGTGAAAAGCCTAGGGCTGAGATACTAGCCTTGCCGAGTCGCATTGTTAGTTACATGCATTCACTCATACCACGAGTAGATTGGGACAATTTAGCAGCATGTCGTCAGAAGAAAGATGAAAGTCTATCAGATTATTTAACAGGTGTGTTTTTGTATTTCAGTGAGCAGGATTTGTCAATGGAGGGAGGTGTCTGATTGTTCATTAACAGATTTGTTACCAACCTGCTTCCCGAGATCGCGACTCGGTTACAGGCTTCGGAGAGCACTTGTACTACATCCTCCCCTTCAGTGATATTGAGTATGGCCCAGTATTATGGGCATAGGGAAAATGAGGAGAAGGAAAAGGTGGAGAAGAAAAATAAAGAGTTGAAGACGAAGGTGTTGATGCAACACGCAACTAGGGGGAACGGTAGAGGACGTGGCACTGGCCCGTCCTGACAGTTGCTCTGCACTGGCAGAAAAAGTGCACCTGTGGGGCTGAACCAGTGTGCATAAGAAGGACAGACACTGGCGCAGTGAGTGCTCGGAGTTGTTGCAGAGGACTGGGTCCTGGCAGACGGGGTCGTGGTGGAGGTGGTCGTGACGAGGTTCAGGCAGATGAGTCGTTGCAGGGTCGCACTGATCAGAACTATTTTGATGACCCTCGACGTAGACAGTACTATCACAATGATTATAATATGGACGAGGTGACAGGGATGGCAGACAGCTAGGACTGCCACGGACAGGGTGAGGAACCAGTTCAGATACCTGTAGATCAGCGTGGTCCTTATGTCAAAGCAGATTTGCACAGCTCTGTTAAAAGTTTGTGGTGGATACAGGGGCAATTATTAGCTCTGTTTCTCTTTCGCTGGTCCCTGGGTCAGCTCTGTCTGGCCAAAATAATGTTTTGGTAGGCTTTTCAGGCGAACCGATCGTGAGCCCCATTTCCAAACCCCTTGCTTTGACTATTGGCCATTTTACCGTAGATTCGCCATTCTTATTTACAACAAATTGCTGAGATAATTTAATGGAACGAGTTTTGTTGAAGAAGTTGCATGCAACAATTTTTTGTTCTCCGGGCGGTGTCTATATGGCGATATGACCAAATGTGGCTAGTACCAAGCAGTGTTTTTCCAAAGACGCGCCGTTCCCTACTGAATTCAAAGATGTGCCGGCAACGTTGTGGGCTACAGGTGATACGGACATAGGGTTGTTGTAGATACCTCCGGTCTCTATTAAAGACAATGCTGTGTTGCCTCATATTCCCCAGTACAAAATACCGCAGGCAGGGGTACGGGCTCTATTGCAGATTATACAGGATTTGATTAAGTCAGGAGTTATTGAGGTGACAGCAGCAAATATGTGTAATAGTCCTATTCTTCCCATTCTTAAGAAGGCGTCCTTGGATTCCTCTGATGCTCATCCTGATGTCTATCGTTTTGTGATTGATTTACATGAGGTTCATAAAATAGTCGTCCCTCAGTTCCCAGTGGTCCCTGACATCACCGCCCTTCTGACGATGATTCCTTTCACTGCAAAATAATTTTCTGTGATTGATTTGAAAAATGCTTTCTTTAGCATTCCCATTCATCCAGATAGCAGGCATCTTTTTGGATTTACCCTGGCCGGCAGAAGTTTACGATTCCGTTGTGCTGCTCAGGGCTATACTGAAAGTCCTAGCATATATAGTCAAGCTTTAAAAGGCCAATTAAATTCCCTCACACTTCCCCCAGGTAATGTATTCCTGCAGTATGTAGACAACCTCTTAATAGCTTCTGACACTGAGGACGGTTGCAAAGATGCAACGGTCAAATTATTACTACATTTGGCATAGCCCAGACATAAAGTGTCACTTTCAAAGTTTCAATATTGTCGATAGGAGGTCACCTACTTAGGTCACCTACTGTCAAAGGAGGGAAGGAGACTTACTCCTGAATGCATTAGTGCTATTGTCAAAATGCCCATCACTAAGACTCAGCGGAATGTGCAAGCCTTCATTGGCATTACTTTGTATTGTCGCCACTGGATTCCTAACTACTCTGTACTAACGAAGCCTCTATTGCAACTAACCACTAAAGATGTGTATGAACCCTTGCCTTGGAAGCCTGAATGTCAACAAGCTTTTGAGCAATTAAAAGTTGCGCTTTTCTCTGCACCTGTGGTTCGCACCCCAGAATATGCTAAGCCGTTCATGTTGTATGTACACAAGATGGCTGGTTGCACGTTCTCTGTTTTAACACAAGCCTTTGGTGGTAAGCAGAGGCAATGTGCTTATTTTTCCGCTTTGCTTGATAACGTCACGAGAGCCCTCCCGAGCTGTCTAAAAGTGGTCGCGGCCATGGCGGTCTCTATCCGACAATCAACGGGGCTCGTCCTTGATGCTGATCTCACAGTAATGGTACCTCATGCTGTGGACACACTTTTGAATAAAATGAAGACACAGCACCATACCAGTGCACGTCTGACCGGCTATGAACGGACCCTCTTTGCACCACATGTTTCAATCAAAAGATGTGCCACTCTGAACCCAGCCACGTTACTACCCCTCCCTTCTGAAAGTGAGGACAGAGATATGCATGCTTCCATCCGAACAGAAGAGGAGACGAAGGGACAGGTAGAACTGACTGATTTTCCCTCATCTGACCCAAAAGTGGAACTTCATATTGATGGCTCTTGTTTTAAACTACCAGATCGTACCACCACTACAGCGTACGTTATTACGATGCTGCGTATTGTAGTTGAAACATCACAGGTTCCTTATCAATTGGCCCAAGCTGCAGAACTAGTTGCTCTCCTTTGAGCTTGCGAGTTAAGTGAGGGACTGACTGTCAATATTTATAATGACGGCCAGTACGCGTTTGGGGTGTTCCCATAATTTTGGGCGGCTCTGGGCAGAGATGGATTCTTGACCTCACATGGATTAAGGATCCAGAATGGCTCACTGATACACAGGCTTTTGTCAACTCTGACACTTCCTAAAAAGCTAGCAAGTATGAAGTGCAGTGCCCACAAGTCAATTACTGATGATGTTGGGGGGGAAATCGGTTTGCAGATCAGACAGCTAAGGAGACAGCCCGATCAAAAATGAAAAGAATGTTTGTGGCAGGTCCTGCTAGGTGGGTACCCGACGGTGCGATGCTCAAAGATACATTGGAGAATGTTAAAGAGATCCAAAGCAATGCAACAATTGAGGAGTTAGCAATATGGCAGGAGGGAACAGGACGTTTAGACGAAGAAGGGTGTTGGACTGGTAAATCAGAGAAGCAGAGATGGATGTTACCAGATGCATATGTACCCCCTGTAGTCACAATGGTGCACGGCCAGCTCACATTAGTGCAAAGGGAATATGTAAGTTGTTAGACCCTGTATGGCAGAACGATAACATCCCTAAGGTAGCTGCTTATCTGGTGAAGTACTGCATGGTCTGCATGATACATAACCCTGGGAGAGGCAACCCTACACCCTGTGGTAACTTTCCACCACCTTTCTTCCCTTTCAAGGTTCTCCAGATGGATTTCATCAAAATGGAACGAGTCAACAATTTGAAATATGTGCTAGTGGTTGTGTGTGCGTTCAGTAAATGAATTGAAGCTTACCCCACTAAAGAGAACACAACCATGGCAAGGGGGAAGACACTCTTAAAAGAGTTCTTCCCACGCTTCGGCTTGCCCTGTTTGATTTGGAGTGACAATGGAAGTCAAAGGTTATCCAGTTAGTGTGCAATGGTTTGCACATCAAGCAGAAATTCCACGCAGCAAACCATGCAGCAAACCATCCCCAATTGGCAGGTTTGGTTGAGAAGTACAATGGTACTCTCAAACTGCAGTTGGCAAAGATCAAAGAAAGCACAGGATTGATGTGGGATGGGGGAATGGTATACAAGGGCTGAAAGACAGCACCCCATGCAGTGCAGACATCTCTAGCAGCATGCTACAGGATGGGACAATGGGACACGAGGGCTGAAAGACAGCACCTCCTGCAATACAGACATCCCTAGCACCATGCTAGGAGCTGAGGTAATGGTACACAAAGACTGAAAGACAACCCCATCCCACAGCATGGTGCTAGGGATGTCTATATTACTGGAGGTGCTGTCTTTCAGTCCTTGTGTACCATTGCCCCAGCCCCTAGCATGGTGCTAGGGACGTTTGTACTACATGAGGTGCTGTCTTTCTTTCATATGATTGTCCCAGCATCGTGTTAGGGACGTATGTACTGCTGGTGGTGCTGTCTTTCAGTCCTTGTGTTCCATTGCCTCAGACCCCAGCATGGTGCTAGGAACATCTGTACTGCACAAAGTGATGTCTTTCAGTCCTTATCATTGCCCTGTCATGGTGTTGAGGTGATGTACTGCTGTAGGTGCTGTCTTTCAGCCCTTGTGTACCAACCAGAGCCTCCGACCCAAGCATGGTACTAGGGACGTCTGTACTGCAGAAGGTGCTCTCTTTCAACCCTCGGTATCATTCCCCCATCCCACAGCATGGTGTTAGGGACTGCTGTACATCAGGAGGTGTTGTCTTTCAGTTCTTGTGTATCATTGCCCCAGCCCACAGCATGGTACTATGGACGTCTGTACTGCTATTAGTGCTGTCCTTCAGTTCGATTCCCCCAGCATGGTGTTGATGCGTCTGTACTACTTTCAGCGCTTGTGTTCCTTTGCCCAATCCCACAGCATGGTGCTCGGGATGACTCTACTGCAGGAGGTGCTGTCTTGCAGTCCTTGTGTACCATTGCCTCTGCCCCTAGCATGGTGCTAGAGACATCTTTATTGCAAGAGATGCTGACTTTCAGCCCTTGTGTACAATTGCACCATCCTACAGAATGGTGCTAGGGGCATCTGTACTGCAGGAGGTGCTGTCTTCCATTCCTTGTGTACCATTGCCTCTGCCCCTAGTATGGTGCTAGGGACATCTTTTTTGCATGAGATGCTGACTTTCAGCCCTTGTGTACAATTGCATCATCCTACAGCATGGTGCTAGGGGTGTCTGTACTGCAGGAGGTGCTGTCTTTCAGCCCTTGTGGGCCATTGCCCCATCCCACAGCCTGGTGTTAGGGATGACTGAACTTCAGGAGGTGCTGTCTTTCAGTACTTGTATACAATTGCCCCAGCCCCCAGCATGCTGCTAGGGATGTCTGTACTTCTAGAAGTGCTGTCTTTCAGTACATCTGTGCTATTCCCCTCAGCATGGTGTTGGTATGTCTGTACTGCTCTAGGTAGGTGCTGTCTTTCAGCGCTTGTCTACCATTGCTCAATCCCACAGCATGGTGCTAGGGATGTCTGTGCTGCAGGAGGCGCTGTCTTTCAGTCCTTGTGTACCATTGCCTCTGCCCCTAGCGTGGTGCTAGGGACATCTTTATTGCATGAGATTCTGTCTTTCAACTCTTGTGTGCCATTGCCCCAACCAACAGCATGGTGCTAGGAATGTCTATATTTCTATATTTCGGCCCTTGTGTACCATTGCCTCAGCTGCACTGCTAGAGGTGCTGTCTATCAGTCCTTTTGTACCATTGCCCCAGCATGATGTTTGGGACGTCTGTACTGCAGGAGGTGCTCTCTCTCAGTACTTTTGAACCATTGCCCCAGCATGATGTTAGGTACGTCTGTACTGCAGGAGATGCTGTCTTTCAGTCCTTGTGTACCATTGCACAATCCTACAGCATGGTGCTAGGGGCTTCTGTAATGCCGGAAGTGCTGTCTTTCAGCCCTTGTGTACCATTGCCCCAGCATGATGTTAGGGACGTCTGCACTGCAGGAGATGCTGTCTTTTAGTCCTTGTGTACCATTCCCTCGGCAAGGTGATAGAGGTGTCTGTCTGTACTGCTGAGTACTGTCTTTCATCTCCTGTTTTCTATTGCCCCGGCTGGTTATCAAGGTGTGTACTGCTGAGGGCGGTGGACTTTGAACCCTATTTTTCTTTATTCTCAGTCATGGAGGCATGGTCTGCTGAAGATGAAATTCTTTCTAAACTTCGACTCGAAGACAAAGTTTTGGCGTGGTGTCTGCTTAACAAATATTGTTAATCGCTCAGTAACTCAATCGATATAGCTCACTACGCAACATTATAACACTGTGCTAGGACACTGTGTTCTGCTTCAGATATTGTCATCGCATGCACCTTCTCAAAGGTGGAAGCATTTGGTGATGATCCCTTTCCAGGAAGAGATAGCTGAGAGACTGGAGCCTCTTCTGAGACTGGGTGGTGGGGATCTTGGCAGATTGGGATAGGAGAACTGAGCTTGGCCAATGGTCCCTCACTAACTGCATAATGTCCCTGCCAGCGACCAGTCAGTCTGGAGAACTCTCTGAGTTGCATCCCTTCGCAGAATTGGGTCTTTCCATTGATGGTACCTGACCGGCCTCAGAGACAAGTGCAGTACGTAGGAACCATGGTCCCAGAAAGTGATAATACAATGCACAAAATTCTCATGGATCAAAACATAAATTCAAATTCAAAACTAGGACAAAGAGTATTTGTTTCACACAGTGTCTTATTCACACTGGGCATCGATCTATTAGTGAAAGTATTTACACATTATTACATATGAAAGTGCCCCTAGAAAGGAACGGGAAAAAGGGGAAGAAAAGGTAGGGTGACTGTGGTTCAGTGAGGATAGGGAAGTGACCGCAGGATAAAGTGTGCATCAAAACTATATGTCACTCGGGTCAGAATGAATGGTTAATTGGCTATCAGGGCTTCTCTCATTGAGCCAGGAGTGGAACATACCCAGTTCAGTTGAATCCCCAGTCCAAATCATAAGTATATCATCGATATACCGCCTCCATAGGGATACCTTCTCAAGGTAGGGGTTTTCCTCCCCAAATACAAAAGATCTTTCGAAATGGTCCATGAAGACAATGGCCAAATCCGGGGCGAAAGCAGCCCCCATGGCTACTCTCTTCATCTGAAAGTAGAAATGGCCACTGAAAAAGAAAAAGTTTTTCATCATGGCAATCCAGAGGAGACCAATGATGAACTCTGTCGGCACTGTCATAGGAGCCGTTCGCTGGTCCAGTACTTCACACATTACTTCCAGGGCAGTTTGTTGCAGTATACTTGTGTAAAGGGACACAACATCACAGGTCACAAGAAGTTGACTGGGTCATGAGGGCGTTTGTCAACAAGGTTTATTGTTTGCATTGTGTCCCTAAGGTATGCCCTGTTGCCTCAGCTATGGGTTTGAGGAAATGGTCAATATATCTACTCAGGGTCTCCAGCATCGAGCCACACCCGGAGATGATAGGACGCCCAGGTGGACTCAGTGGGTCCTTGTGTATCTTCGGTAGTGTGTAAAGTGTGGGTAGCCGGGGTTGCTTCTGATTCAAATACATAAACTCATGCTTCGTTAGGAAGCCTTGTTCCAGGCCGTGACTGGTAATTGCCAGTATCTCTTGGGCTAGATCCTTAGAGGGGTCTGAACCGATCCTCATGTAGCTCACTCCATCCTGGAGTTGGTTCAGGATTTCTGTTTTGTAGTCGCCGACATCTTGCACCACAATAGCCCCACCCTTGTCAGCTGGCTTGATCACTATATCCTTATTGTTCTTCAAGGATGTCAGTGCATCCTTCTCCAGCTTGGTGATGTTATACTTAGTGTGTTTATGTTCCTTCAGTATTTTGGATATATCTCTCAGAACAACGCTCTCATAAGCTAGGATCTTGTTAGTCATGCGTTTGGATGGTGGGACAAACGTAGAAGGAATTCTCAATCCTGTCTGAGAGGTTACTCCAGGTGTGGGTGACTGCTTGAAAAAATACCTAAGATGGATTTTTCTGAAAAAACTGTGGAGTTCTGTTTTTAATGCAAATTCATTGGGGCGTGCTGTCTGCACGAAAGAAAGCCCTTTACTCAGGACACTGGTTTCTTCATCCTTGAGTGTGTAGGAGGAGATATTCACTACGGGGTTCTGCTTTCTTCTTACCACATGTAGACCCTGCGTCAGGTTTGTATCTCTCCATGGTTCTCCGGTTGGAAGCGGACCGTCTTCTGTGTCTTCCTGCGTCCTCTCTCCCAGCTGTTGTTGTTTGCTGGCTGTCCTCGTAGTTGTCCTCTGGGCCAGCTCCCACCTCGGCCTCTGGGTGGTCTCCATTGGCCCTCAGCTAAAAAAGGAGAAGGGTAGGGTCCTTGGGGTGGGTACCATGTGAGACAAGTGCGTCATACATAATGTGTGTAGTGTTAGCGATTCTTGTGTGTTTGGTCTACTCGAAGAAGCAATGCCATTTGAAGGTCAGGGAATTGTAAACAATTAACTGTCATTCCACAAATCCCTCACAAGAGCTCAGTTAATTCCCCCACAGCCAAGTAGTGATAATGAACACTTGCAGTAACAGACATGAACTCCCGCCTCAAGATGGCCACCCGACAGGGCTCTGTTCTAAGGTGGCACGAAAATCACAGTGACGACACGTTTAGGGCTGAAGCTCATTCCCGGTTTACGGACATAGTGAGTCACATTATGGAAGACCTTGTTTCCCTTTAAAAACCCAGACAACAGTCTCACTGTGCCTCTGGTTTAAACTGGATAACCAGGGTAAAGCAGCTTCCCCTCCAGCTAGAGGAGTAAGGTGTTACATTTACCCATGAACCATTGGTGCTGCTCATATCAGGAGCTGGCCTGTCTTCTTCTCGCGCAGTTTGCAATTGTAAGAATTCTGCAAGGCATTATAATTTTAGCAGCACAATAACTAGCAACTCACAATGAAATGTTCTAAAAAGATTCAGACTTCCTTCACCTAAGCAAAGCAGGTTTCAAGCATGTTTTAATAGCTTTGCCTGAAACTGCTGCAATTTGGCCTGGTATGAGGTGCTAGGTGTATTCAGGAAATTAGACCGCCATTATTCTCATAAATATACTTTGTGTCCACTTAGGAATCAGAGTCTAGGAGACCCTATAAACTGGTCTCACATTGGTGCAATGACAACACATAAAAAATAGCCTGGGTGCCCTACCCCTAAAGGTTATTTGCATATACTGTGGTCCTGATGTCATTCCACATCCTTCCAGTGAACCTGATGAACATACACTCTCAGATGGGTAGGCACTCTGTACCTGCACATGCCTACAGTCATATAAATAGGTAGGGTCATGACTCATCACCACCAAGCTCTAAACTGTCCTGCCTGGGATTGTAGCCCTAACTGTCCTAACCTGCAGCATGTTGCCTACTTACTGCCTAGAGAGAAATCAGCGGGTGCTGGTTCCAGGGACTGAAGCCCATCTTATGCACCTCACTAATGTTGAGGATGTTCTTTGACATGGGTCACCTCAGGAAACCAGACTGCCAATGTCTTGCACCTGGCTGGCTTCAGACCAGCCAGCCTTCTGGTCTTTCATGGCCGGCTCCATACTACTGGAGTATGCTCCTTTTAAGAGTGCTCTGAAAGAGATACCGTCTCTGCCTCCCCCCATGATGGGCTAGTGAGGGACATGGACCCGCAGGGCTGCCTGCTTGTAACTCCCCGCAATCTCCTTGTTCATTTTCCTGTGAGACAGAGACTGAGTCTCTAGGATCTTTGTGACCTTACAGATGCATTCTCTACAGCCAATTACCTGGTGCACCCTAATGAAATCACTGCCACTCACAACATAATTCAGCTCCAGGCACACCTGGCTATTTCATCCTCCCTTCCTTCTTGAAAGCAGATATAATGTGCTTCCTCCCTGACCTCCCAATTGTGACTTACCTAGGGATCTGGAAAAGAGGGCACCCACTGCAATCACACTTCATTTAAAGTTCGCCTACATGACAGGGAAGAATGCAATATATAAACATAAAATACAAGCAAAGGAAAACCAATTTGTGTCTTGTGATAGATATTCTATGCACTCTCTATGACATCTCTATTTGTTGCCCTTTTGCCGTAATAATATTAATTTTGAAGGATTCGATGCTGCCCAAAGGCAGTTTCTAAGGGCTTCTTTTGAAGAAATGAAATAACTGAAGGGAAAAACATTGACTCAATCTGTTCTAAGTGGCATTTAGAAAGTTCCCTGACGAAGAAATGGCGGTGCCATTTGTCTAGAGCCTCAGAGGGGAATTAAGTAACCCTGATGTGGCAAGGTTTTATTTCTGCCATCCATTTTGGTTAATGATGCATGCATGTGCAAGAGTGATGGGGTGCTTTTCACTTCGCAGCGTGCGTGATGCCAGGTCCCTATGATGTGCAAAAGCGTCTGCGTGCTAGTGAGGGTCTATTCTATTCTAGGAATGTCACTGCAGAATCGCAGTTATAATATGTGAGTTTCTGAAAATGTTGCAGCAAATACCCATGTGGTTGTATGCACGATTAGACCCCATCTGGGAGGTGTAAAAGGCTCACATACGTACTGCCTATTTGAAACAAGAATATTAAATTGTAATGGCACTTATATAGATCTTACTACCCCTGACAAGGCGTAGAAGCACGTTACGCCTGCAGCACACTGCGGTAGAACCCAAGGTTAGTATGCCCAGACTATTTATTATTCCGAAAACTCCTAAAAACTGAGCTCTTCTGAAATCTCTTCTCCTTCTTAACTGTTGCACTTCTGTAGCACGGAGATACCCCTCCGGGGGTGATTCGGGCGCTTTATAAGTTATAAAGATAAACTAATTAATCCAGTGGGTATTGTGCTCTCAAGGACACCATTCCATGCACTTACCTCGGTATCTTTATGGTGGATTAAATTAGTAAGAGTTAGGTTTGACCATTAGTGTGGGGGTATGTGAGTTCATGCCAATTGTTAGGTTTGATAGATGAACTAGATGAGACATAGTTTGTATAGGTTGCAGGGTATGACTTTCAAAGAGGGACAGGTTGTGATCTTTGAGAAAAGCTGTGGGTATTTTGCAGAAATACAGTAGAGATTAAGGCAAACATGCAAGTGATCTAGGGTATGTTGTATTCAGAGAGTGGAGGCATGCAAAGGATGGAAAGTAAGGACAGGGACATTAAAAAACAGAGAGGCGACAATCAGAAGTTTAAGGTCAATGTCAAAATGTTCATGATAAATTTTATGAATATAGAGTGAGGCTTTATGAGATAGCATGTGAAATAGTTCTATATTTACGTGACTTTTGATGGGCCCAAGAATGAGGTGAACAATCTGCTGCTAGGTGACTGCTAGCCCACCACTTCAGCAAGGGTAACTGATCAGCTCATGGGTTGGAAGTATAATGTAATTGCTGAACACATATAGAGGGAAATAGCAAGAACTTTAGGCTGCACTTGAAGGAAGTAGCAACCTCATGATCATAAAATTGTGAGAGAATATAAAGGAAAAATAATGCAAACATCGAAAAGGAGATTTTGCTAATGCTAGAAGGCATGTCTTTTGAGGTCCACCCTTAAGGGTAGGCTCACAGTACCTATTGACAAAGCAAAGTGGTATTGATTAGGTTTCCCCAGGCTTAGCGTACACAATATGGGAGTTTTGACAGCCTCCCGAGACAGGGGAAGTGTATTGCTTGCAATTCTGTAGCCGGAAGGTGGAGACCCAGACACTGAAGTGAGAAGGGAGAGGCAGGCCTACTCCATAAATTCAACACCACCTTTTGTTGAAGGAGTTGCAGATTAGTCTTCCTGATCACTGCATTTTGTAAATGGCCGGGGTGAGGGTCGGACTGGAGTGTCTTGTTTAGGGTGCGGAAGTTTCTAGGCCAGGTCTGTCTTTTGTCTATTGTGATTGTTGCTCAGGAAGGATGAGAACAGACGGGTGCTGAGATTTCACACTTCAATGTGTCCATGTTGTGGGTGCTCTGGCTTGGAGCTAACCCCACTGCCCCATGCTGTGAGAAACATCATTTTATACAATGACCATTCGTCAAGGGAAGCCTGAGAAGGACATGTGAAAGAAGGCCTGCAGACTTCCTTGAGCTTAAACAGGTTCAGGGAAATCTGCAGAACATCCACTTTCACTTATAGAGTCGAGATGCCACAGAGGGTCTCTGGGTGAGGGATACATGAGAAGGGAAGGTAGCGGGTCTAAACTGCTCGGTTTTTGTGTTTACCGCAGACAAATGCATATAATCTCCTCCGAACAAAGTGGAGAAAACCACAGAAAATCCGATTTCACTGTTTTCACCCTCAGTTAAAGACATATACGTCCACTCTCCTGCATACGATTGGTTCATTGTCTATTTGCCTGACATACGACTTGTGCTGGAAGTAACCCCTGAATCATACATCCTTCAAAGGCATAGAGGTAAGCAGCTCAGTGAGTTTGAGAACCTGTTGTATAGATCTGCGTCTGGTCCGAAGGCCATGGGTTGCTGTTCAACCATGCCCCAATAGCACAGAGTACAAAGAGACAGACAATGACATCACAAACATGCACTGGCAGAATCTAGCTGTAAAATGGCAACAGCAAAAGCATCCTATATGTTTGTGACCCCCAAGTAATCTCCCATGGTAGCGCTGTGAGTTACACATGGACTATAATATAGCATAGATTTGCAGGACATAACATACCATAGGGCAGTATAACATTCCACGACTAAGTATATAAACAGTCTAGCAAACCACTGCATAGCATAAAGTAACATAACACAACATACCATAGATTACATATCATAGCACAGCATAGCATGACATCAGACAATGCTTTACATAATATATTAACATGTCATAGCATAACATAGCAAATGGTAGTATAGCATTACATAATACTCTTTACAAGCATAACACAATTAGATACATAACATAAAGCAATACCAAAACTCACCCGTAATATGGGCTGTTGAAAGCAATGTGAACAACTACAGTGCTAGTAGAAAAGATACAGTCCTTTGTGGTTACTAGGGCTGTGTAGTTGCAACTTCAGGGGCTGAGCAATGCTCGGATTACCACTGATTCACGTTAACAGTATTTTAAAAGTGCACAGGTGACGGGTCTGTGCTTTATAAAGTGCTTAATTGCAGTTTAGCGGTAAATAGATGCATAAAACATACAAAAGAATTGGACTGCTTACCTTGGATCCTGTGACTACATCATCGGTGGCGGTCTTCCATTGGGTTGTACTTACAAACCAGTTGTTTTTCTCTCTCCGTTTTTCAGAAGTAATAGCCAAACATAAAGCATTTCAATTTGTATTAAGGTGTGCATAGCCCACACCAATTACACTAGTCCTTGGAGTCACTATGGTGGTCCTGGGTATAAATTGCAGGTCCAGTCCTTGTCACCAAGGGAAGAGGGCAGCAGATCAGCACATCAGGACAAAAGTCCAGAAGAGCGGCAGTCCTTTCAGCATCAGCACAGCAGCACTTCTTCCTAGCAGAGTCTCCCACGCTTCCTGAAGTGTACTGAAGAGTTGGTGTCTGAGGTCCGATATCGATACCTGGTGCCTTCTTTGAAGTGGGAGACAATTCTACAGGATTCTCTATGAAGTGCTCAGGATTCCTGACTGCCCTGGCTCGACTAACTCCAGGGGGTATGTAGGCCTTAAGTGTGGAGGCAGCACACACACCTATTCAAGTGTGAGTGAGGCTATGCCCAATGTCGCCCTCTCATCATGCCAGTGATTGCCCATCCACCAACACCTAAGCTGTCTACTGTGTGTGGCTGTCTAGTAGTAATACACAAATACCAACTGCACTTAGTCATATGACCTAGAGACCGGCTGCAAGTGCTGAATGGCTAAGGCAGGCAAATGTCAACTTTCTTAAATTTGTAATTTAAAATCCGACTCAACTAATAAAAGGATTTTTCATTACAATTCCAAAGACACGAAACATTAACTGTTTACCTGCTCCCATTTGGAAGATACCCATATTAAAGGTAATAAGGTAACTCCAATGTAATCCTATAGGAGAGGTAGGTCTTGAAATATTGGAAAACAAATTTAAAAGGTTTTCACTGCTAGGGCAAGTAAAACTTAAAAGTACATGTCCTGTTTGGAGGCATTTTGCTTCTCTGTCCTTATTAACAGGCTCACAAAAGGAGTGAGGGCTCTAGCAAAGCCCCCCCTACTATAATTACTGGTTTCTTTATGGTTTAAATATTTGTATTGAATTTTATGGAATAGTAGCTACCACCTACATCCAATGGTCGGTGGGGATAAACATTATAGGAATATATAGGGAGAAGTAAGAGGGGTATAGCTGTAGAATAGAGAGATAGAAAGGAAGAAGGAGTTTCAGGAAGCTAATGCTGGCTTAGAATTGGGGGAGTGGTGCATGCCTTTCCTGCAATCAAAACTGTCGCTGTGAGGGGTGTTTATTGGTCCTATGAGTGATCCCTGGTGAGTCCTAGTACCCAGAGATATTTTGGGCATGTAAGTTCATTGAACTCAGTTGACAAGAACTCTAAGGTGGATCCCCATGTTTTGTTGAAGCGGGGAAGCCGGTGTGCTAAGCTTGCTGTTATCTTTTCTATACCGATTACCTCCCACTGCTTAGGTAGCCAGTCTAGCCTGGTTGGGACTACCCTCCGTACGCCATTGAGATAGTGTCACCTACTTGGCAGCCCCCAGCACCAATGTAATAGCTCTTCCCCGGCATAATCCTAGGGGATATGTTAGGGCATTGGGAAGACCAAGGAGGATATAACTACGGAATCTTCGTATGTCCGTATCATAAGAAGCATTTATGTCGGGTAGTATGGAGTCCCAAAAGGATTGTATCTTCGGGCATTGCCATAGTAAATGGGTTAGGTTGCCCACCTGGCCGCAATGACGCCAACAGAGGGAGTCTCCCCCTGGCTTCCAGCGTGCCACCCTGTCAGGAGTATAATACCAGTAATGTGCTATTTTGAGAAAAATCTCTTTTCCTGCGCACTGCAGGAGGAGGCCCTGGCTATTGGTTTCTTTAGAGGAGAGGTTTCAATTTGAAAAACTTTATTATTGGCACAGTTGAACACATGCAGGGCCCGATTCACAGAACTAACTTAAGACAAAATCCTAAACTTACTACCATTTTGGTATTCACAGAAGGCACTTACTCATTTTGGTATTCACAGAAGGCACTTACTCATTTCGGTATTCACAGAAGTTAGGAGTCCTAACTTTAGGACTCCTAAATGCCTTCTGTGAATACCGAAAGTCTTAAAATTAGGATTTTTCTCAGTTTAGTAGTAGTATAGTTAGGACTCCTAACTTTAGGACTCCTAAATGCCTTCTGTGAATACCGAAAGTCTTAAAATTAGGATTTTTCTCAATTTAGGACTACTAAATTGAGAAAAATCCTAATTTTAAGACTTTCGGTATTCACAGAAGGCATTTAGGAGTCCTAAAGTTAGGAGTCCTAACTATACTACTACTAAACTGAGAAAAATCCTAATTTTAAGACTTTCGGTATTCACAGAAGGCATTTAGGAGTCCTAAAGTTAGGACTCCTAACTTCTGTGAATACCGAAATGAGTAAGTGCCTTCTGTGAATACCAAAATGAGTAAGTGCCTTCTGTGAATACCAAAATGGTAGTAAGTTTAGGATTTTGTCTTAAGTTAGTTCTGTGAATCGGGCCCGCAGTCTTTATAAAGCTAGTAGTCTGATCTATTTTACAGTAAGTGCACCACTGAATTCAGTGATGACAGAGGACCCATAATTAGTTATTGATGCCTCTGAGAAGATATGTAAAAGAATTTGGGTACGCGTTATCAATGTGTCTGTACAAAATGCATTGAATATATCTATGGGTGCAATTGGTTCCTCTCAATCCTCTACGGATTGAGGCGTGCTACGACTTGCGAACTACGTTGGAGAACTTATTTATAGACTATCTGAGGTGCAGTGATGTGGAGTGGAAGGGAAAGATACCTAACTGGTGAGCTATTACTTGATTCCCGCCCCTAGTTGTTATGGTTAAAAACAAGGGTGTATACTAGGAAGACACCTGACCATAATGAGTTTGGCTCATCTAGTACTTTTGCGTCAACATGTTTAGAGCTGTTCCCTACATGCTCTTCATCAGGACTCCACGGGGTCCAGCCCCGAGTGTATCACTCCTCAGCAGTCCTATATTAAGGACACAGTGATGTGCACACCTAGGGCCTCATGTAGGTAAATAAATTTTACCGGTTCTTAAATACCGAGCCGTACCGAATCGGTAAATTAGAATCGGTAAGTTATATGTAGGTAAAAATTCGGTAACAGTTACCGATTCGGTAACATTCGGTAATCACGAATCGGAATTCACCGAATCGGTAAATACCGAGGTGGTATTTACCGAATCGGTAAATACCGAGGTGGTATTTACCGAATCGGAAAATACCGAGGTGGTATTTAGCGATTCGGAAAATACCGAGGATACTACCACCTTCCCTTAACTAAGTAGCTAATATCATAATTATGTTATAATAGAAGGTCTCTTAGGCTTGAATAGGGGACCCCATACCTCAAAAATCAGCTCAGTGAAATCACATCACAGGAGCATCAGGAGCCGTCTCGCAGGAAGGCTCGTCTTCGGTCTGAATAATAAACATGATGTCTGTGATATGAAAAGCACCAACTGTCAGGTATTTGCAGCTGCGCGTGTGTCATGGCTAAATAGTGGGTCGAACAACCTAGAGTGGAAAACATGCATTGTGTAAAATTCCAGACTGTGTGTCACAGCATGTACAGACCAAGGTCGCTGCGCAGAGCTTGGGATGGGAACAACAGAATGCACTCGTCTGAAGGAAGTCTCGAGTCAGCAGTTTATTCAAGAAAGAACATGTAAACGCAGTGTCGTGTGCAAAGACAAAAAGATGGCTACATAACATTCAACGTGGTTATGCTAACTGAACAATGTATGTACGTATTCAGGGAGAACTCACTACACGCCCCCTTGAGCGAAGCAATATTTCATAGGTAAGAAAAGAGAGAACGCAGAGTTCAGTTTCGTCAGAGCAGAACAAGGCGTAACCAATGCTGCGCCAAAGTCCTAAAGTCCAATTAATTGCAGCATAAAATTCCAAAAAACACAATGCAAGTATAGTAAAAAACTCAAGCCGACCATCAGGAAGAGAAAAAAGAGAAATAAAAGAAACAAATGTTGCGCCAGGGTGCTGTCCAGTAGCACAGGCGCAATGGACGACAATCCAGTTAATCCATGAATGTATAGGCAGCATATGTGGCCACGGCCTCCAACAAAAAATCGTTTGCAGGGCCACTAAAAGTCTCAGCCATCCAATTAAGTAAAGAAAAGGAACATACGTGTTCTCCAACCAACGGAGCCTCTAGCACAATCAGAGGGCACCCGGAATGTTCCTCCAAATAGCTCATGGACAAGAAGTCGTAGGCTGCCGCTGAGATGTCCCAATTACCCAGGATACCATGCGCCGCACCACACGCCATGATCCGGACACCAGAACAGGACAACTCGTGAGACACTAAGGGCCTCATCAGTCGATCGAAATCCGGCACCGGAGACACCATGTTGGTCAAGCACAAATCCAGAGGCCATTCAAAGGGACAATCCAGGCAGTGTAATACAGGTTGTACGCAGGTGAAGTAGGAATACCTGAAGGATAATCCATAAGCCAGGCTCAAAGTCGCCAATGGCAGAGTACCATAAAAGTCAAGCATCCTATCACGAAGAAGATGCAGACGGGACAGGTGCTCGTGTGGCACAGAAGGAGCAGCCATTCCGGAGTATGAAAAGGAAAAGCAGCACACCTGCCACTAGCGCCAGGAGCAGCGGGACACCTCCAAAGATGCTCGAGAACAGTGAATGAACAAATGCCGGAATTACACCAAAAATAGGTTGGAAAGAGGTCACGAGACCCGAGCCCACATGTGTAAAGAAATGAGCCAGGCCGGTCGTGGACGAGGCATTGAAAATAGTTTGGATCAAAGAGCCGAAATGCAGGGGGAGGTCAGTATTCAGAGGCGCCTGTACCTCAGTGCGCGTATTAGCAACGTGAAGGACAAATGTTTCACGAGAGGAAGTCAAAGGCACCTGTTTGTGGGACAATAGCGCTCTATTCTGCTCAACTTGTTGAACTCTGCTTTCAAGGTTGGAATCGAAGGCCAGATGGAAACATCCAGCCGCAAATGCGGGGGTGGAAGAAGAACAGTATTGCAGCAGACAACTTTATGCGAGACAGTTATGTACGGGATTCCCACTCACATCCCGCAGCAAGCTTCATTATTCAACATTAAATAAATACCGTTTGCAAGCAGAGTGAAAGGAGGTGTAATCACAGGCACTGGGATACCTCGTAGGACGCACGCCAAATTCGGGGCTTGTACATTGCATGCGCCGTGTACTTGCATGTGCCTATTGTCTCATGTATGAATCCTAGAAGAGAGAGTGCTGAAGCTATTATCTATAACGGCTAAAGCCTTCTCCATGTTTGCTTGGTCAATAGCTCTCAATCTGGAAGCCGCCTCACTGTGCGACAACTTGCAGACTTCGTTGTAAATAGCATACGCCCACCTTTTGGTTGTGCCACCCACAGGACCATTCACAAAATCATTCAATTCGGTATGCACATTGATGGAGTGGGTGGACTTCCTGATCCTGTAGATGTGCTCTGTGTCAGCTGGTGGACAGATTGGGATGTGTGTACCATCAATGCAGCCAATGAAATGGGGGAACTGTGCCATGTGAGATATGTCTGTTTTTGTTTACTGCAGTGCAGCCTGTGTGTTGTGGAAGCTGATGTAGTGGTGCATTCTCTGCATCATGGCATCCAGGAAATTCCGGAAGGAACGGGACAGCCAACTCTGGGATACACCACCCACCGCAGCTGTCACCACCTGATAACTGCCGGATGCCAACAGATGTGGGCTGCAGAGCACCTGCACATGTGGGGGTATGGCGTGCGCCCTTCTTATTGGCTGGTCCAGGAGTGGGTGCAGGTCCCTGATTAAGGCCATGATGTTTTCGGGGTGTAGCCTGTACCTCTCATGTATCTCTGCATCAGTCAGCTGGAATAGTGTGATGCGCTGTCTGTAGATGCGTTCCTCCCGTCGCCAAACCCTCAGTCCTGCTGCCTGTAGATGTAGGCGCCTTGCAATGACGTACATAGCGGGCATGTTGTCCACGCTGTTGCATTTTGGGATTGCTTATCTGCACTGTTGATGGTTACCACCTGCTTCCAATCCGTGTTAATTACCGACTCTTATTTACCGATTTTCTTGGATTTCTTAATTACCGAGTGCTCCTACATGTCATTTTCATTTTTACCACTTCATATTTACCACTTCATATTTACCGATTCGTTAATTATGTATTCGGTAACTCTGATTCGGTATTTTGGAATTCGGTAAATATGAATCGGTATTTACCGCCTCATATTTACCGAAAAGTGGTTTTTGGACTCCTACATCTCACTTGTCTGAATACCGGTCGGTAACGGCATATTTACCGAAAATCGGCCGTTACCGACCGGTATTTGGCTACCTACATGAGGCCCCTAGTGTGTATACACACAATACATACTTTTTTTTTTTTTTTTTAGAAATTCTGTATTCTTGTTAATGCAAAACTATTGCCTCCAGGTCAATACCAGGGGTAGTCAAGCTTTCATCAAAGCACACCCCTTCCACTCCACATCACTGCACCTCACATAGGGCCTCATGTAGGTAAATAAATTTTACCGGTTCTTAAATACCGAGCCGTACCGAATCGGTAAATTAGAATCGGTAAGTTATATGTAGGTAAAAATTCGGTAACAGTTACCGAATCGGTAACATTCGGTAATCACGAATCGGAATTCACCGAATCGGAAAATACCGAGGTGGTATTTACCGAATCGGAAAATACCGAATCGGTATGTACGGATTCGGTAAATAAAATCACATGACTTGACGAAACAGCTAATCCTGTGCAACGACAGCCCACCCAACCAGGAAGTGCCCACACCCAGGCAGGTGTACATAATTAGCCGAAGTGGCCACACCCAGGCAGGTGTACATAATTAGCCGACCCTGGAGAGGCTTGGAGTGCAGAGGAGAGGCAGGGAGCCGTTGCATGTGCGAGCGGGTAAACGAACAGCATGTCCAGCCAGAGAACACAGAAAGACGGAGGGGAAAGGAGGAGGAAGCTGAAATTTAGCCCCAAGGAACTCCAGGTGCTGGTGGAGGAGGTGGTGAAGCAGCACCAGAAGCTGTTTGGAAGGCAATCCCTGCAAGTGCCTGAGGCGGAAAAGCGCAACATATGGCTGGCCATCCAGGCGCAGGTCAATGCTGTGGGAGTGACCCACAGGGACATTGAGGTCCTCAAAAAGCGCTGGTATGACCTGAGGATTGTAACCAAGAGGAAGATGGGCGACATCCAGAAGGAGGCCAGCCAGACCGGAGGTGGAACCAACAGGGCACCTGCCCTCACCGAACTGGAGGAGCTGGTGGCGGCCACAATCCAGCAGGAGAGCGTCGTGGGTCTTGGGGACGCCGACAGCTCTGCCAGAGCCGCAACACACCAAGGTAAGACGAAAGCACAGCAATGTAGCCCCCCCTACCCCTATCCCACATCCCCCATTGTGAAACGAGAATCACACTGCAGTCCACACGTGTCAGTGCAGACAGGCAATGCATTCCGGGAGATGTAGTCAGGGCAACACTAACCATGACGTAAATGTTACAGGGCAACAAGGCATGTCACGCACTCGAGGCACAAGGAGACAGAGGACATATTGGAATGTGAAATGTTTTATTGTGACGCTTGCAATGCAGCCCTTCGGGGACACTGAGCCAATGTTGTATTTCTGTCCACAGATGTGACATCATGCAGGACAGGGCATGCTGCAGGAGAGACGGCACACCGGCCACAAGTATCACCTCTAGCCAGCACAAGTACAGACCAGGGAGCAGGCCCACTGGCAGCCGCACCACCAACACAGCCAGCCTCGCCGCACCCAGAGCCAGCATCACCTCACCGAGAGCCAGCATCACCACAACCAGAGCCAGCATCACCACAACCAGAGCCAGCATCGCCACTCATGTTCGAATCACCGGCCACATCTCCGCTTGCAGGTGTGAGAATGAGGAGGCGTCCAGCAGCCAGGCTACGAGCCTTAGACACCTCGTCAGACGACAGCATGGGCCCAGAAGACCGCACCGGGCCCCAGGAAGGGAGCCATGCCACTGTGCCCCACACCTCACAGGCAGCACAGACGGGAGCAAGAGGGCGCCGCAGGTCGCGTGTCCAGAGTCCACCAGCACCCACTGACGGCCATGGTGTCTTCTTGGGTCTCGAGGGCCAAATGTTGAAGCAACAGCGCCTGCAATCAAAGGCAGTCATGTCAGTCCAGAGGCACATGCGGGTGATGAGGACAACATTAGTCAACATGGACAGTAACATTAGCGGCATGGCTGCGGGCATTCGGGACATGTCCCAGTCAATCCAGCAGTTGTGCAGCAAATTAGATGCTGACATCGAAGCACGGCGCCGGGAACGCCAGAGAAGGGACACTACCAGCAGGGCACTCAACCGTCTGGCAACTGCGACTTCTCTACTGTGCCGGCGCTCTGTGACGATGCAGGAGGGCCTAACACAGTGCTGCAGCGACCTGTCTCGGGGGATGGTGCAGGTGACAAGTGCACTAGGGGTGCTATTGACTAGTCAGGCGTCGACAACTGCTGCAGGGGATGCTGCGGAGAGCATCGACACCAGCAGCAGCATCACACCCCCCGTCCCAGAAGCACGCAGGAGCAGCAGGCGGCTTGGGGTTGGCTCTAGTGAGGATGCACAGGCCGTGCAATCCACCACTGCAGCGCGTATGCGCAAACATTGATGTAGCCCTGCTAAGCCACTTCCCATTGGGTGACGTAACCCTGGACATACTCCTTGTATAGATGGTATATTGCCTGATTGGCCTGTTCATGTGTCCATGGCGTGGTGCCACATTAAAACTACGTCAGTACTTCTCACAACTCGCTGTGTCCCCTCACTTACTCAGAAATAGTTGCATGTGATCTCTGCCCGTCTCTCTCTCCCATCGATTGCAGTTGGCACTCTAGCTGCGTTGCCCTCTGGCTGGCCTGACTCATCCTCGCTGTCCTCAAAATATGTTAGTTCCACATCTGTACCTTTTTTCGTGGCAAGGTTGTGCAGCATTGCACAAGTGGCAATAATCTTGCAGCATGTGATGGGTTTGTACTGGCGTGCGCCTCCGCTCTTGTGGAGGCAGCGGAACCTGCTCTTCAGTAGTCCAAACGTGCGCTCCACCACATTGCGTGTTGTTTTATGTGCCACGTTGTATCGTCTCTCACTCTGGGTTGCTGGGTGTAGGTAGGGAGTGAGGATGAATGACCGGCATGCATATGCACTGTCGCCTGGATGAGTAAAAGGGAACCATCAGTAACATGCCTCTATACACTATGATTTGCAGGTTTCAAGGGTCGTCACTGTTACTTACCTAGCAGGTATCCCTCTCCGAATTCTCCGGCACTCAGTCGTGTGTAGATCCCACTATTCTGGAAGATGTAAGAGTCGTGGGTGCTCCCAGGAAACTTTGCAACAATATCTGTGATGATGTTCCCTGCATCACAGATCACCTGCACATTGATGGAGTGGGTGGACTTCCTGTTCCTGTAGATGTGCTCTGTATCAGCTGGTGGACAGATTGGGATGTGTGTACCATCAATACAGCCGATGACATGGGGGAACTGTGCCATGTGATAAAAGTCTGTTTTTGTTTTCTGCAGTGCAGCCTGTGTGTTTGGGAAGCTTATGTAGTGGTGCATTCTCTGCATCATGGCATCCAGGAACTTCCTGAAGAAACGTGACAGGCAACTCTGGGATACCCCACCCACCGCAGCTATCACCACCTGATAACTGCCGGATGCCAACAGATGTAGGCTGCAGAGCACCTGCACATGTGGGGGTATGGCGTGCGCCCTTCTTATTGGCTGGTCCAGGAGTGGGTGAAGGTCCCTGATTAAGTCCATGATGGTTTCGGGGTGTAGCCTGTACCTCTCATGTATCTCTGCATCAGTCAGCTGGAATAGTGTGATGCGCTGTCTGTAGATTTGTTCCTCCCGTCGCCACACCCTCAGTCCTGCTGCCTGTAGACGTAGGCGCCTTGCAATGACGTACATGGCGGCCATGTTGTCCACGCTGTTGCATTTTGGGTTTGCCTATATGCATTGTTGATGGTTACCACCTGCTTTCAATCCGTGTTAATTACCGACTCTTATTTACCGATTTTCCTGGATTTCTTAATTACCGAGTGCTCCTACATGTCATTTTCATTTTTACCACTTCATATTTACCACTTCATATTTACCGATTCGTTAATTATGTATTCGGTAACTCTGATTCGGTATTTTGGAATTCGGTAAATATGAATCGGTATTTACCGCCTCATATTTACCGAAAAGTGGTTTTTGGACTCCTACATCTCACTTGTCTGAATACCGGTCGGTAACGGCATATTTACCGAAAATCGGCCGTTACCGACCGGTATTTGGCTACCTACATGAGGCCCATAGTCTATAAATAAGTGCTCATACGTAGTTCACAAGTCGTAGCATGCCTCAATCCGTAGAGGATTGAGAGGAACCCCAATGATGAAGAATGCCACCTAGGGTAACCCTGGTGGGTGCGGGGTCTCTAGAAAAAAGTCCTTTTTTCTAGTAAAAGTGGTTGCAACTAGCTTTCGTTGGATCCTGTTTGTTTGCTCCCCCATGGGCAGGTTTTCTTTGATATATTCGATTTTTGTGTAACCATATTCTGTAAGGAGGGTAAACCTAGCCTAGAACCTCTACCTCCTCCCTATTTTTTATGGGTGCTATTGTGCAGGATTTTGGAACACATTTTAAAGAAACTGTTCAAGCTCACACTGAGGCTACTGATAGGAGCAGTTATTTCACTTATATTTCTGACAACTCTGTGTTTCAAGGGGACAGTTCTGTTGTAAATTTTCCTACAAAACCATTGCAAAGCTAACTATTTAATTAGGTTTGAAAAACCAAACATTCTATTAAAGACCCTGCAGGATCCTTGGTGTGAGGATTGAAAGAGCTCTATTTTCCCAAGATGTAGGCTGTCAGCCTGATTCCCCACCCTCTGAAAAAGAGGTAGACATGTCTCACAGGAAGCGATTTAATTTCTCAATATTTTATCGACAATGATACATATTTGATAACATATTTACATGACTCCCACTCTGACGGTCAGGATGGTAGAGGCTTTGATTTGGTTTGGTCAGAAATAGCACAAATGGTTATATCTATGCAAGAATTTTGGCATACATGTTTTTGCCAGGACTTGCGGAAGATGGGGGTCATTCTGCCATTCGATACAAGTTTGAAATCAGGTGTCAAAACTTCTCCACCTGAGGCGTTAACTTCAACAGGCCAACTTTCTATCCTCAAATGCATAAAGGATTCTGTCAGTACACCATACAGGCTTAACAAGAACCGCTATCTCCAATGTTAAACATTCAGCCTATTCCAATAATTTTAGGTGGTTCTGTTCTTTTATAGATAGAAAATTGGGCTGTTATTTCCTCAGACCCTTGGATTCTATAAATGGTCCAGATTTTTCAGGTGGGGTTTTACAGGCTATATCCCAAAATCTTTGCATCCTTCTCAGTTAAATGCAGCATTTATTCATTAATTAATTAAAACGTTTTTGACAAAGGGCCCTATAGAAGCCACTGGTTTGTTGCTTGAAGTGAACACAGAGAAGCCAGCAGCAGTTAGTTTTACGAGTAAGCAACATTCCCTGGGGGTATTCTCATGCTTTCACCTTCCAGAACGTTTTGGAAGCTTCTTTCAGGTTCCAACCCAAAACAGAAGAACTCCCTGTTTACAAATTCCATTTTCAGCACTTAATAAAGAATCACAGAACTGCTGCTTCTTACATTATTTTCTCACCTTGTTCTTAATTTTCTGGGCGCCATTGGGAATCCTGTTCCCCAGTTTATTGTTTTCTCTAGTCCATCCTGAATCCTACCAGTTTCCTCCTACTTTAATAATTTCTTAACTTCAAATTGCCCTGGTATGATGGTAATTACTATTCTGAAACCAAAGTTAACTCCATGGGATCAGCCAAATGTTGCCTTTTCTCTTTATTGATGTCCTTGATCATGTATGCTGAACTCTGGTAATCCCGGTTTTAACCACTCAAACATGTGGAAAAGATACATTGATGACAACATGAGTTATCTGAATTCATTACATGGCCAAACAACGTACAGCCTGATTTACACTTCACACACCACTGCACTCATTTTAGCATTGCCTACCTGGACCTCACTGTCAAGATTAATGACAATAGAAGGCATGAACCTTTATTTGGAAAGTCCACTGAAAAACCACTCTGCTGTAATCCTGTAGCCACCACCCTAGAGCACTGCAAGATAGGCTTCCTTTTGGGCAATTCCAGAAAGCATAGAGAGACTGCAGATTGAAGGAAGATTTTTTAAGAGAGGCCAACATTCTGTCACTAAAATGACTAGCGCGTCGGCGGCTCATCCACTAACGCGGAGGAGCGTCGTTCCCACTGAGCAATTAAAAACAGAAAAATAAAATGATATTAACGTTATTATCATTTTATTTAAGCTACCAGCACAGTCGGTTGGCGGGCCGGGTGGGGCTGGGCTGTTTAGAGGCTGGGGGAGGAGTGGTAGGCACTTTCTAAGAGCGCATGCCATTTTGTCTGGCCGTCTCGTGCAGGCCAAAATGTCATGTGCACTTTGCATGTTCTCCACCCAGGTTGCATTACAGCCTGGGTGGAGAACATGCCCAGCCTTCCAGCCCCTGTCTGACGGACGAACTATGGCACTCAGACCAATCACAATGCTGATTGGTCAGGGGAGTCTGGGAGACTGCCTGCTTCCTGCTGCCCCAAAAGAAGGGAAGAGGACGGAGGAGAGGTTGTTGCTGGCCGGCCGCATCCAGGTAAGTGGGATTTTATTTTTTGAATTCCCTCCGCTCCCTCACCACGCCACGCCAGTTCGGTAACAGCCGCTACTGGACCAGAGAGAGGCTACCCTAAAAATCTAGTGAGAAGTTACATGAAACTGGTATGGTATTTCTTTAGGGAACCTCTTCTTATACCCCAAAGTAAACAACCGCTCGACAAGATGACGTGTCGCAACGTTTTCGTCTTTACCCAACAAAATCGTGGAAAGCATGACAAAACACTGGACTGCATTGTGCTCAGGTGCATTTTCCCTAGACCTGAATCTCTTTCCTTTAAACGAGTATATGGCATGAGGGACCATATAGTACGAGCCTGTAAGTTCACACAAAGGGCCATATGTAGGAAGCCAAATACCGGTCGGTAACGGCCGATTTTCGGTAAATATCCCGTTACGGACCGGTATTAAGGCTTTTGCTATGTAGGGGGCATATTTCAGGATTCGGTAATTTACCGAATCGGTAAAATTACCGATTCGGTAAATACCAAATCCTGAAATGATATGTAGGGGGAGTGTCTCGTTGGTGTGGGGATTCGTTATTTACCACCAACTAAAAGTTGATGGTAAATTACGAATACCTGTGAAAATGCATTTTTGTGCAATTTGAAGTGTGCAATGTGGCAGACATACATGCCCTTAGGGCATGTATGTGCGCCACATGCGCACACATGGACGAATCAGGGGTGCAACAGGGTGTCAATGTGACACCCTGCCACCCATGATACTGCCTCCCCCATTACCGATTCGGTATTTACCGATTCGGTAATGGCAACTGGCTTCCCATTCATTCCTATGGGACTCCAGGCCCATAGGAATGAATGGGAAGCCAGTTGCCATTACCGAATCGGTAAATACCGATTCTTAAATACCGATATTTACCGAATCGGTAATAATTTACCTACATTACATTTACCGATTCATAAATACCGAATCGGTAAAATTCGGTATTTAAGATTCGGTAAATGTAATTTACCTACATATGGCCCAAAGTGAGAACACCATTATCTCCATGTGGGTTATGCCACATGTTACTGCCCACCACACATTTGGTAACTGTGTGGCTTGTATTTCACTTTAAACAATAATACGTTTCATTGTCAACACATAAGACATAATATATGCAACTCGAACGTGATGCACTTGGTGCCTATGCTACTTGCTTTTTATTCGACAGACTGCCCATAGATAAAGATAAAGCCCATATCCGCCAACATCGGAGGTGGACGATGTGATCTGACTCATTCTTTATTTGTATATAGTTTCCTCTGACTCCTTACACTTTTATTGTGTTTAATATGCTCGATGTTGCATTCATTCAAATACAGTATTACTAATTTGATTAAATTCGCCGAGGAAAGTAACCCAACGCTAACATTATTATCATTTACAATTACCTTTGTAATTGCATTGATTCATTATTCTTTACCTTTTTTCTGCCCTTTTATCTCAAATTATTTCTAATTCTCTTTTTCTACTCGTCCAATCTCAGGTTCTTCAAACTACTTGATTCATCATAAGAAAAGGATTGGATCAAATTTGTTTCCTGTTGTTTGGTGTATGATTGTACTTAATCTTTTTTTTTTTGTATTTCTGTACAAAGTAAACTTACTTAGTCGCTTCAAGAAAAAGAAGCTGGCTGCTATTATTAAACTCCTCTAATGGATCACCTCTGGGACATACTGTAGTTTAGAACTTGAGCCTACTCGGAGTATTTAAAAAAAAATAACTTTGGTGTTTATTGTTCAGGTGTGTGACTGCTATGAGATAAAAGCAAGGAAGGTCATAGATAATAATCGCCCAATGTCTTTAATAAAAGTAACAGATCCGTGCACTAAATGTTGGAAAATCCATACTTTTATCAAGCCTAGCGCATAATAGCTCAAAAAATGAATCTGGTAGTACCACCTACGTCTCTCCCACATCATGAGTAAATGCAGCCGAGGTCTGCCTTTGAAAGTTCATCATTCGCTGTGATCTCAATTCTTAACGCTGCAGAGTTACAGAGTGGTACAAATTGTGACAGTGCCAGCTATGCCAACATGCTGCTGCCCAGTGCATGAAACTCACCTTTGCGAATACGGAATGAATACTTATGTCTCACTTAAGCCCTGATGTCATTGATTACCAAAAAGTGCATTGATGTCTCAGAGCTAATCCCATTCAACAGTAGCAATCATCAAGAGGTTTCCATGACAACTGTCAATGTTCCAGCAACTGACGCTATCTGCTGGAATCTCACCTTCATCAAATATTTCCAAGTGAAGAGTACTTGTCCTTCCAACAAATAACATTTCCTGCTCTTAAGCCCCGCCAAGAAGCCCTTCACATTCAAGGCCTGATTCACAAAGTGCCTATACAGTCGTGGCGGAGTCTCCGCACTTGGGGTGGATATCTGCCCTACAGTTTCTCATTGCCAAGATTCCGCCACGTGTGTGGAGCCTCCGCCACAATTGCTCAAAGCCTCCGCCATGACTTAGGAGCCTCTGCCACGAGTGTGGAGCCCCCTGTGTATCGGAGAGTACTCCTCGGACTAACCATGCCGGCGTGATTAGTCCGAGGAGTACTCTCCGAATACACAGGTGACCATGAACCAACATAGGAACAGTGGATATATGTGAGAGAAGATTTGAACTTTGAGGTACGACTCCATAGAGATATATACGTGACGATACTTTAAAAGAGCCCTGAGGAAGTCAGTGATGCTTCCACATCTATCTGACGAAACACGTGATGGCTACAGGACACTACTGATGGTGGTGGATTGAAAAAATAAATCGACCTGAAAGCAAGAAGACTTGAACACACTTTTTATTTACTGTTTTTGAATTTGAGTTGGGTGCTCGGGACAATCTGTCTATGGTACTACGTGTACCTAGGGTCTGTAAATGAAATGTTAAAATGGATTGCAACACTCATTGTGCCACCCCCTAAAGTAGCACTGTAAAACATGTGCCACTGCAACATGGCAAAATGATTATTTTGCCAGGCCTAAACCTTCCCTTTTAGTACTTTCAAATCACCCCTGGTGTGGACTCTCAATGCCCATAGAGCAGGGTGCATGGTTTGTAAAATATAGGACATGTATAGTTAGTGTTTTACATGTCCTGACATTGAAAAATATCCAAAGTCGTTTTTCACTGTGGCAAAGTTGGACTACCATAGACTAACACAGCTAGAAAAATATGTTAAAGATGCCTTTCAATAGCAATTTAAAATCCAACTTAACAGAAAAGTCAGATTTTAATTTTTTATTTTGAAAATTATACTTTTAGAAAGTTGTTGTTTCCCTGCCCAAACCTAAAATCGCCTTACTGCCATTGTCTACGTGTTACATGACCCCTGCTACCTCCCAGGAATGAGATGTGTATTGATCCCAGACAGTGGACAAAGGGCCTGGATGTGGAGAGTTGGGGGTCATACTGACAGGCTGCCTAGAGAGGAGCAATGCCTCCTCCCCAGTTACGCCCCAAAGGGCCTTGCCCTTTCACACTTAGAAGAACGTGACATCTTGCCTGCCCCTGCCTTTGTTCATTAGCCCGCCTGTAACCAAACTCAGAGGAGAGGAGGGAACCGACAATAACTAGCTTAGGCAGTAGACAAAGATTGCCCTCCACCAAGAGGCTGGGTCTGGACATAAAAGTGGCATCCCCAGAAACCGAAATCAGGAAACTCCTGGACCTGTGTAGATTAAGAAGAAGGACTGCCTGAAGAAAGGTTGGAACTACTAGCCTTGAACGCAGGACCCCAGAAGTCACTCTAGGGGTCAGTTGGCTGACTTTCTTTCTGAACTACATGGATACAACTGGTTTTAAAGGGCCTTACCTTCTTCCCAGCTGCCCAGACCCAACTGGACCTGACCTGGTCCCCTCTTCTGGCCTCCGTGGAGTGACTTCTGACCCTTACTGTCATCAAGGTCCTGACCCTTGACTGGAGTCAGAGTGCAATCCTCCCTACCTAACAAAAGGTTTCACTGCAGCTCCTATAAGAAAGCTCCACGGGTCTGGCATAGAGCCCCTCTGAGCTGTGACACTGAGTTCCCAGCTGAAAGCGTTACTAGGTTCGATGCAGACTAATGCAGAGCCATAGCTCGCAGCCCCGACTGAAAGCTTCACCATGCCCAATGAATAGTGGTGCAGAGTCCCACAAAGCAGCGCCGCACAACTCCCTTACTGAAGTCAGAGAGTAAAACTTTCAACAGGATACACCTGGTCCTATACCTCATCCCACTCTTCAACGTAGTTCGCCTGAACTTGTGACTTTATCCCGGTCTCACATGACCAGATACCCTCACTTGGAACTTTGCGTCTCTTGGGTGCTATTTTTAACTAATGGTTTTTTAACTCATATCTTTGGTACTAATTATTGGGTTTTTATTGTTTAGGTGTCATTTTATTTATTAAAACTTACTCTATTGTTTGAAATTGGTTTAGGGTGGATTTTCCGTGTATTGTGTTTTTACTTTATTAACCTCTTGAGTGCCCATGACGAGCTGGTCTCGTCATGGGCCGCGGTTGCGCTGTGCCCATGACGAGACCAGCTCGTCATAAACCCCGCCCGCTAATGCAACGGCCGGCACAGGGCGGGGAAAGGGGCGGGCACTTAAGGGGTTAATGTTTGAGTTCAGTATAAATACTTCACACATTGCCTCTCAATTAAGTGGGTTAAGCACAAGTTTATTTAATTACTTTTGTCGTTCACCCTGGCAAGGATTGTGGTTATTCGCCCCCCTCAATTAATACTTCAAGTTTCTTGCAATACCAAATCTTATTTTTCTGTGTAAGCTGGTGAAATGCTCAATTTGGGAACACATTCATTTGAATTTGTTAATTGCAGCAGAATCTGGATGGGTGTCTTGTTGGAGACCGATTGAACATTCTAAAATTGTGTTTGTTTTCTTCTTTTATGAAGGAGGGTAATGTTCTGGGCATTCACTACCATTTCATTCAGTGTCCAGGTGCAACACACAATTTGTTCAGCTTTGAGTAAGCTGTAATTGGGCAATCAAGGAACAGCATGGAAAATATGACGCTAGAAAAGGCATATGGGGTAGATGACCAGCAATCACCCATGAAAAAGCTGTAGGATGTAAAGCAGAACTCAATGAGAGACTATGCTAGTCATAAAAAAGACTACAAAGAAGTTTCAAGAGAATGGTAACCCATCATAATGATAAGCAATGGAAAATAACCTGAAGCTCTTTTATCAGGGAACAGAGCTTCACAATCTTTGGTTATTGCACGGGGAATGCAGCAACCATACTCACTCTAAAAGTGAATGCGAAATATTAAAAAATGCCTAAAACAATATTAAAGTGACATTAGCCTATCAAATATAAACAGTGAGGGCAAAAATATTTCAAATGCTGCGAAAGCTCACAACACAGTAGTAAGGAGTACGAATAGCTGAAGGCGAGGAAAAGATGATACAGCTGTTGTTTGCTAGCTGCCAATTTGGAATGTGTACAACTGGGAGACTCCTTCTATGCCAGAAGTGGCCAGTGGGACAGATCTCTTTAAGTTTTCCTGCTCCATACTGACTGAACAACCCCCCCATACCAGGAAGGTCAATGGCAGGTCCTGGATGTACAGACCCATTCCCGAAGACAGACCCATCCCTGAAGACCTACGCAGGTGGAAAAGATGTTTCACTGCCTGCAGAAGGAATCGGTGGAAAATAGGAGAGAGAGAGAGAGAGAGAGACAGAGTGTGTGTGTGTGTATGACAGACAATGGACAACTCGGAACTACTTCAGCATTGGAGAGACATAAGCTCACGCATCCAGCTGTAAGGAAGACAGAGGACAACAGATGAATAGGGAATACGAGCCAGCACAAGCCTGAGAGGCTTACAGTTTCCGAGCTGGAATTGCTATGTTGAGCCTTGATCAGATCTAGATTTTCATTTGAGACACCACCGCAAACCAAGCCGGTCATAATGTGAGGGGGTGAGCGAGAGAAAGATGTCTGAGGGAGTCGAGCAATTACAGCACAAGTGAGAAAGTGTCCCTAATGGGAAATATAATAGGAGGGAACAGAATGGGATCTTCTCGCAAACTTCTTAGAGTGAGATAACATTCCTTTAAACAATAAGGTGCAGAGAAAAAAACAGATGGAGTCTGCCAATCGATTATATGATTATGGCCAATCATCCAGGGAGTTCCTAGAATAACAGGAATGTTTAGACAGTCTATAATATCAAACAAAACTGTTTCTACATGTCAACAAACAATACTCAAAAGCAGTGGTTTAGCCTCTTCACGTGCAGCTCCAGACATGAGTACGAGGCCATCAATTCCGTTTATATCTTCAGGTTTCTCCTCGGTGTGAACAGGTCTTGTAGACTGCAACTGAGAAGCATGATCCACAAGCTAACCAGATGCTTCAGAATCCACTAAAGCATGGAGAGGGATGGGACCTCCAGGCATGATGATGAATAGTTTCAGGAAAAAAATGTGACTTGGCAAAGACAGACTGGTTAATACTGGATGTGGCCCATTTGGAGTTAACATGCCCCCAAGGGGGGTCTGACCCGGTGGATGCGGACGCCAGCTTGGAGAGCTGGTTGAGTAGCTCCTTAGACGTCATTCTTCCAAAGAAAAAGATGCTCATCAGGGATAAGAGAGCGGGCTCAGCCCCATGGTAAAGAGCTGCAAAAGGTTAGAACGGGGGTGGAGGAAGGACTGGGGGATAACAAGTAGGAACAAGTATCGCTTAGGCATGAGATTGTATAAGAACGCGATAAGGGAGGCCAAGATCAAATACTTCGACGAGAGAATTTGTAAAGCCACCTGCTCCTCGAGAGAGTCCTTCAAAGTGATGAAAGAATTGCTAAAAACCCCCGACCCACCGGTTATTCATGACAACGCCCAAGAGAAATGCCTGGAGCTGGCTACTTACTTCAATTCCAAAATTGAGACCATCTTACGCTCACTCCCCCAGCTAATCGCAGTGGCAGAGCCAACTGTTCAGTACAGGGTAGGAGCAGTGGAGTTGGACCTTTTTTGCCCTGTGACGGCGGAGGAAGTACTGAGTGTGCTTGGTAAATTGAAGAGTGGCTCCCCTAGGGACCCTGTCCCGATGCGATATTTAAAACAGGTTGCGACGACCATAGTGGCCCCAGTGACCGAGTTGATTAACCTGTCGCTATCGCAGGGAGTGGTGCCACCGGGATGGAAAGGAGCGGTCGTTAAGGCCCTCCTGAAGAAACCGAGCCTTGACCCCACTGACCTGGCTAATTTTAGGCCGATTTCTCTGCTCCCTGGCGTGAGTAAGATAGCTGAAAGACTGGTCAACTATCAACTATCGAATTTCTTGGAGGCCAATGGCCGGTTACGGGACTCCCAGATGGGATTCCGTCCTGGACAGGGCACAGACACCGCCCTTCTTGCCGTGGTGGAGGAAGCCAGGTGCATTCTGGATTCAGGAGGGTCAGTGGCAGTGATCCTCCTGGACCTGAGTGCGGCTTTTGACACCGTAAACCATCAGGTATTACTCCAGAGGCTGGAAGGGCTAGGTGTCATAGGGATGGCTCTGAGATGGCTTGCCTCCTTTTTAGGAGGACGGTCATTTGAAGTTTGGGAAGGAAAGGAGAAGTCTCCCCCCTTTGCCCTCCAGTGTGGGGTTCCTCAGGGCTCGTCGTTGAGCCCTACTTTATTTAATGTATATAAAGCCCCCCTGGAGGATGTGGTGTCTCCGTTTGGCTTTAACATCATTAGCTACGCGGATGATACGCAGATGGTGGTGGGGCTCTCTCAGTTAGAGAAGCAACCAGTGGTGCTCCATTCCTGTCTGGAAGAAGTGTTTAGGTGGATGTTGAACTCATCCCTTAAACTTAATGGCTCAAAGACCGAGCTTATGATCTTAGGTCAAACCTCCTTCTCTCTGTCCCCTAGTAGCTGGCCTGACTGTATGGGAGATCTTCCCAGCCCGAAGAAGGAGATTAAGAGCCTGGGGGTGTGGCTGGAGCAGGACCTGATGTTTAGAACACACGCCAAAAAGGTCGCAGGTGTATGTTTTGGTATGCTCCGGTCTGCCCGCAGGATTCTGTCACTCCTCCCTGAGACATCCCGTAAGCTGCTTATACAGGGGCTCATTATTTCGAGGCTGGATTACAGCAATGCCCTCTTTTTGGGCGCGCCGGAATCTACTTTCAAGAAGTTGCAGCAGGTGCAAAACGCAGCGGCCAGATTGTTGACCAATGTCCCCAGAAGGCAGTCCGCCAAACCGGCACTGAAGGCGCTTCACTGGCTTCCGGTGCGGGAAAGAGTAACCTTCAAAGCACTCTGCATGGCACAGAAGATTCTGCAGGGGAAGGGTCCAGCGATCCTGAGGAATATGATCCAACCCTATAAAGCAGCAAGAGCCCTTCGCTCGGATCATAAATTCCTCCTCCAGGCTCCTAGAGTAAGGCGAGCCCGCACCGGGGGGAGAAGGTTCTCAGTGAATACAGCCTCCACTTGGAACTCGCTCCCACTCGTGCTTCGGGCAGAGATCAGCACTCTGCGTTTTCGCAAACTATTAAAAACTCATCTTTTCCCAGTCTAGTGGGTCATATGTTGGCGGCGGTTGATCTATGGACAGCGCTGGGATGCTCAAGGGTAACCGTGCGCTATATAAAACTCCATATAATAATAATAATAATAATAATAATAATATAATGTGCTCAGCCTCGTCTGTCTTCTAGGGAGGAGCAGACCTGTTTCCACAGATGTGGACACTGTCATATAAAATGGCCTGAATGTTCACCCCAGAAAAATAGGTTCTTTTTCATGCATTGCTCCTTTTCTTCCAGACTCGCCATCTTTCTTATGCTACCCTCTTGTATAAGCTCCTCAGTACCAATTTTTGCGTCAGAATTGTTTGAAGCGGAAGAATACCCAATTCAGTGTGAGAACTCTCTCTTCTTCCTTCTTTGTCTTGTAAATTGATGTGTAGCATTGAATCAAAGGAAGCTCAATTCACCAACATACAGAGGGTGTCTTTTAACTCTTCCCTCCAGCCTTGATAAAAGTAAGAGGCTGCCACCTGATCCATCAAGCCAGCTCCAGGCGTTAGCTGTTGGAACTGACCGACATAATGAACTAAATCTTGACTGCCTTGTTTTAGGTTTAGACGCCACGTGTGAGCCGACTACAGGGTCTCTCATTCGTCATAATCACCTTAAATTGAGCCATTAAATAGTCGTAATATGCGAGGCAAGCACTCTAAACTAAGTGGTGTCACTTGATTATTACCTAGGCCTAGATAACAAATCTAACTGACACTGAGCCAACAATGACTGAAAATTGAAGGGATTGTGGGAATACTTTTCAGGTGGAGCTAGTGGTGATGCAGGGGGTCTCTGTACAGGTGACACCCAGTTGGATTTCTTCCCAGCTACTACTGTTGGTAACCGGAGTGGAGTCGATTAGTGCACTACAGCTTACATGAATTCGGGAGGTAGGACGAAGCAGAGATCTGATTAGTGCGATTAAGGAAAAAAGCTCTGTCCTCCTGACTATCCATTTCAGGCTTGGCCTGAATTTTAGCAATAGCTTGAGTCATTGTCTGAAGTGAACTCTCAGGGAAATTCATGCCAGATAGTGTCTTAGCAACCTGTCAAGTTTCTGCCCAACATGTACATCCGCTGAGAGTCTCCGCTGTCCCCGACACTCTCCAGAGGTGCTTGCCAATTAAATACCTCACCTGGGAATGGAGAGGAATACTGGAAAGGGAGAACGAAAATACAGGAACTCTTGCTGTTACACGTTGGTGTTGGCAAAACCAGGGGTGGGACTCCATCTGCTTGAGGTCAGGCCCAGTACCCACTCTTAGTTGGTGTAGAGTGTAAGCTAAATAAGTGTGAGGAAGATGTACTGGTCTGTAATCTGAAAGGCTTAACGGGTGTAATTTTGTATACAACCTCACACATAATAAATCCAGCAAGCCTAACCACATCCCAAGCTAATGGTACGGTGATGAGAACAGATGCCAGTCTGGATACCAGCGTCTCCTCCTAGGACACCCAAGCATCAGTGACTAATGATCAGTGGAAAATTGTCAAGCTCCAAACTCAAGTGAAGATATAAAAACAGGGAAAGCCACAGAAAGTATAATCAAAAGAAATATGTGAGGGAACCAAGGTAGTGCAAAAACAACAAAGGTGAGGGACTCAAAATCGAGTGACGAGCAGGGGCAGCTCCACCGCTATGGCGGAGGAGCGTCGCCCCACTGCTTTCAAGCAGTGCAGAAGCAAAAACATAAAATGATAATAACTTTCAGTTGTTATCATTTTATGTTTGGCTGCTTTGCAGGCGGGTGAATGGGTGGGGCTGCTCTGCGAGCAGGGCAGTGGAGGAGAGGTTTGCCCGCTCGTAAAAGTGCGCAGTGACTGTTTGGTCGGCCCTCTCCGGCCCCCCAAACCAGTCATGCACACTTTCCCACTTCTCCATGCAGGCTGCATTACAGCCTGCATGGAGAGCATGCCCACTCCTCTAGACTCAGGCTGAGCGCTGTGTCATGGCACTCTGACTAATCACAACGCTGCAATTGCAGCGTTGTGATTGGCTCAGGGGAGGGAGTCTGACTGCCTGCTTCCTGAAATCGGAAGCAGGAGAGCAGGAGCAGCGATGCGGGACCGGGTGGCGGCATGGTAAGTGATTTAAAAAAAAAAATTCCCTCCCTCCCGCAATCACGATTCCCGCTTGACCACCCTCCCCCCCACTCACGGCCCCCCACACCCACTCCCCTACCCGCGAGTCATGCCGGCCACTTCTGGTGACGAACTGTACTAAGTGGAGAGCAAATGCAGCTCTTAGGTGTGGCCTGCCAAGACGTCTTGTGTGAAGGGCTGTAAAATACCTTCTGCCTCTATCAACCTCAAAGTGTACTGCAACCTGTTAGTTCCCACCTCCTCTTTGCACAGTGGTATTCCTTCTTGACTCTCTATGGCCTAGTCTCCCAAGTTTTCCATTCCTTTCTGTTCTCCTCTGACCCCCACTAGGGTGTTAAAAAAATATCAGAGTGAAGACTGATAGCAATCTGTCTTTTAAAGAGAGCACAGTAGGAACATGCTTTAGTCTCCATTGGTTTTTAAGGACGTTTTTGTTCCTTCTTCCTACTCCTTGTAAGAAGACACTAGTCTATGCCCTTATAACATTACGGCTGGTCTAAGCTAATTTATTATACTGAGTCCTCCCTCTGGAGTTACTGAAGAGACTCCAGTTGGTACAGAATGCTGCAGCCAGTCGCCTGCTGAGCATCTCAACGAATCTCTGTTCAGGTCCATCTGAAGGAGTTACACTGGCTTCCCATATGGGTGGGAGTGAAGTTCAAGGGACTGGTACTCGCCCATAGAGCTTACTATGGATGGGGTCCCAAATATCTATCTAAGCGCATCCCTCACTTTCTTCCCTCTAAAATTCTACACTCAATTGATGCACTGCTGGCTGTGGTGCCGAAGACACGGAGTAAGTGGTAGGATGGTACTTCATTTTCGGCACTGGCGGCGGTTGGTTGGAATGATCTTCCATTCTGTCTCCTTGCCATAAGAGATGAAGGCTCTTTTAAACGTAGCGTGAAAACCTGGCTTTTTAATGCTGGCTTCCAGTGCTTGTCCTCCCTTGCAAGCTTGCTGGTCCACAAACCGGTAGCGCCGGGGCACTCTCTTGAGGAGCAGTGCGCTTTGTAAATGTTTTCAAATTCGAAATATGAGGGGGTTACATCTTCAATACTTAAACGCTTCCTTGTGCATTTTAGGACGTCTTACAGTAACTCTGTGATAAAATCCATAGAGATAATGTTCCAAGGTTATCTTGAAGCAGGAAGAGGTTACAAGACTCCAGTTGTAAGCATATGTGATGACGTGGCTTGGCCAAAATTATACATTTCTCAATGTTTTCCTTGGCTGATTTCTTTAGGCCAGAACACGAAAAGTCTTGACTTAAATCTAATATCTTCCAGCATTGTGGAAACGACGCAATTACTTTACTGTTTCACTGAATTTTCTTGCATGGAATGAAAATAACTTTTCTGTATAATAATCCATTGTGTAAAGATTCTGTAAAGATGTGGTCCATGGTTCTAGTAACATCCGCTGTTGATTCTCCAGTCTCCACATCCTATGGAGTTCCTTTTACTGTCTTTGAAATTAGACTCTGCTGATGTAGATATTGCAAGAAGAGAGGTAGCAGGTTGGCGCTATTGCAAAGTCAACGTGAGTACGTCAACCTTTCCATGCCTGTTTCTGGGTCTGTAAGTTATAACATATTCAAACCTGCTAAAGAAGAGTGTCTTTTGAGCATGTCTCACATTGACATATTTCATGGTCATAAGATAGAGCAGATTCGTATGATCTGTCCACAATGTAATTTTTGGGCGTGCTACTTTCAAATGACATCTCCAATGTGAGCAGGGTTCTTTGATAGCTAGTACTCCTTGCTGTAGAGCGAGCAATTTCTTTCTATTTCTTTAATCCCTTCGCTGCAAGGCCTTAACCTCCTCCCCCACGGTGTTCTTCCTTCTTTTGGCTACTAAGGGTAGTTCGTGCTTAGGCCCCCATAACTTTTGTCCACATAAAGTATCCATGCCAAATTAGCGTCCTTTTTCCCCCAACTTCCTGGGTATTGTAAAGGCAGGCAGGGTCTGAGGATTCCCCTGGAGGGGACCAAGAAATTTGCTAAAATACAGCTAAATTTGTTTTTTGGGGAGGGAAAAAGCATCTGTTTTTCTTCTCCTGCAAATGGCATCAACAAAGGGTTTGTGGTGCTAAAACACCACTTTCCACCTTTCAGCAACAGCAGACTTTAATCAGAAAACCACATTTTTCAACACAGTTTTGCCATTTTACTGGCACATAGTCTATTTTTCCTATTCTTTGTGCTTTTAACCTCCTTCCAATGAATGGTAGCAATAGGTGTGAAACCAATTGTGAATCCCCAAAAACTATACATTTCTGAAAAGTAGACAAAAGTCTGGATTTAGTAAGGGTCATTTGTGTAGATCCGTCAAGGTTTTCCTATAAAAAGTAACAGTTGATATAAAAATAATATTGATATTGAGTTGATAAAACAGCCATTTGTGTCTATGTGTTCATCTGTAACTTCATCTAACTATGGCAGATTTTCAAAAGCAACATACTGTTACGTTCGCTGGACCCTTTTGTTTGTGGGGATATATAGGGCTTGTAGGTTCTCCAAGAATCCAAGGTACTCAGGGCCAATAACTGAGCTTCACCTTGCAACAGTATTTCATTGTGCAACGGGTATACAGCAATTCATTTGGTAAAATATAAAGAGTGAAAAATAGATATCAAGGAAGCCTTTGCATTTCCAACATAGGGACAAGATATTTGTTTAGAAGCAGAGGATATTTGTACATCTATGAATTTCTGGGTACCCATACTAGCATGTAAATTAGAGAGCATTTCTCAAAATGACTTCTTTCTTACACACTGGTTTACATTTGAAAGGCAGAAACGCAGAGAAAGACAATTCATAACAACATTTGTCCTACTATTCTATGTTCCCCTAGGTCTCCCGATAAAAATTATACCTCACTTGTGTGGGTAGGGCTAGAGGCCGCGACAGGAAACAGCGCAAAACGCAACATACACACATCTCATTTTTCCACTGAAAACTGACCCTATTTATAGGTCTCGCTGAGCCAGCGCATGCGCTGCTCAGCGAGAAATTTAGTAAGCAGGTTTTCAAAGTGCTACCAGAGAGGCTTTTGCTGGCCCCAAGCTTGCGGGCACGCGCATGTAAACGTGCACAGGCCATCTGGCTTTTGTAATGGCTCATTAAGCCTTACAATGCTCCTCCACCCCCTCTGTCTCTCTTCTCTCACTACCCCCTCCCTTCTCCCCTTCCCTCTTCGTCAGCTTCATTTTCAGGCACCCTTACAGCGCACGATATTACTTTCACTTTCACGGCTGTATTTTCTTTAGCATTCTCGTCTCAGGTTATTTGTTTTGCTTAAAATCCTGAACAGCGCCACGTGAAGATTAAACCAGAAGCCTCACTTAAGTGTGCCGATTCCACCACACCACTGAAGCAGTCACCCTTCCTTCTCTGTTGCTCCCGTAGGTAATTGACCCATCAGACACCTCTTACGACTTTCCTGGAAGTGACTAATGAGATATTTTATTGGTCACCCTGACTCGTTAAAAGTCTCTGTTTTCCTCCTTGCCAGCAAACTGACATTCGGCAACCACAGCGTCGGAGCCACAGATTCGTCAGACCTCAGCCGGGCTTCTCCACACGCAGGTGCTCGAACTGACACACGAGCGCATTCAGGCCGTCGTAAATGCGGGAACTACGGAAGCTGTGTCCCTCACCAAAAGCAGGAGTGGGAGGTATTTCTCCTGTATCCCATTGATTCTTGACGCGCAGGGCAGCACTTGACCACCTGTGCCCGGCCGCAGCTCACCAGGAACTCCAATCGTCATGCTGTTTTGATCAGTGTGAGATCCGCCGGTGGGTGAAGCAAATTCCCTAATCGTCGCCAAATGCAGTAAGTGTAGTAGGCTCACATAAATATCTGCTTCAAATGTGTTTTCTTCTTAATAGGCTTCACCCACGACATGGAACGACTCTCTGGTCTGTAGGTCGAACCGCAACTGCCATTCGAACCTCTACCAGCCTTCGCTCCATGCGCAGGTACACAACTGAATCACAACACTGAGCGAACATTCCAATACATTCCCAATACTACATGTGCACCCAGGGCACCTTCCGAGATGGAGAAGTCCGATGCTAACTCTACAATGCTTGCCACGGTGACGAGTCCTTCGTTCCACCTGTCTGCCGTCTCCCACCCACATCCCACCCTCACTCACTTCTCTATATGTAAACGACCCCCCTCAAACATCCTATGATTCCACTTAATCTTCCCGGAGTAAAAAAACAATATTTTAAAAAATGAATCTCACCTAGTGTAATGTAATTGGTGTTTGTGCAAAGCGATGCAATGCCCGTGGGCCGAGGCTGTGCTATTTAAATTGTAAAAAACAAAAAGTACAGCGCTACATTGCTTTGAAGTTAGGCACGAGTTACATAAATCAACATGCACACTTAGTAAATAAAGGACAATTCAAATGCTCCAACGAGGGCCCATCTCCAAATTTTCATTAATATTACATTGTAAATCAAAATATTATTTTACTATTAAGTTTTTGTCCTGGCTGGCACGCGCATTTGTAAATGTCAGCTCTTCTGCAGAGCATTAATGCAGTCTGGCTTCAAACTATTAAAGAGACAATGAAGCAACGACTCTAGTTATACGACACCACGCCTGCCGAGTAGAGGCGCAGCCATTCACAGCTGTGAAATCTCTCACAGGTTGGGCACGGGCAGAGACATTTTAGAGCTCACAACATTAATTTGGGCATTATGGGTTGTTAAACACGGTAGCAGCATGCCATCTGGAAGAAGACCAAAAAAAAAAGATGTGATTACTTAATAACCTACACCAATTTCCAGTTCCCTGGAGCTTAGACCTTAAAAGCGAACGTATAAAGGACGAGTGTCTTAACTAGATTCCTGGCAGTGATTACTCAAACAAGCATTGGCATAGCCAATTGGTCTTGCCTTTGGGACCTTATAAGTGTTTAGCCATGCAACAGTTGATGTTGTTGCACCAAGGATATTGTGCTGCATAACTAAATACTTATAAGGTCCCAAAAGCGAGACCTATTGGCTATGACAATGCTTGTTTGTAATGTGCATAGCTGTGGATTTTGGGCCCTTGGCCAGCCAGCACCTAGGAAAGCCTAGCAAACCTGTGCATTATTTAAAACTAGACACATAACGGAATCCAGGATGGGGTGACTTGTGTGGCCCGCACCAGGTTCTATATTAACCAGAATCCCTTGCAAACCTCAACATTTGTCTAAAAACACATTTTCCTCATTGGAAAGTTCTAAAATATGAGGGGAGACACAAACCTCCTTCTACCCAACCTTCCCCCAAGACTTCTTCTAAAAATGCTATCTCACTTGTGTGTGTAGGTCTAGTGCCCGCAACATGGATGCATCACATTTATCCACTTAAAACGGAGGCTTCTTTTCCAATGTTATCTCTAGATTTTGGACCCTAGCTCAGCCGGTACCTATGAAACCTAGCAAACCTGTTTATTTTTTAAAACAGTACACCTAGGGGAATCCAGTATGGGGTGACTTATGTGGCTCTCACCAGATTCTGTTACCCAGAATCCCTTGCATACCTCAAACTTTGACTAAAAAACACATTTTTTTCCAGAATATGCAGGTTGCCAAAAACTTCGATCCACCTGGCATCTACCCCAGTCTCCAGATAAAAATGGTACCTCACTTGTGTGAGTAGGCCTAGAGCCCGCAACAGTAAATGGCCCAAAGCGCATTGCATTTTTCCACTGAAAACTAAGCCTTTTTCCCCACTGTGGGTAGCTCTAGATTTTTTTAAACTAGACACCTAGAGGTATCCATGGTGTGCTGACTTGCGTGGCTGTCACCATTTTTTTTTACCCAGAATCCTTGAAACCTCAAACCTTGACTAGGAGAACACGTCCTCACATTCCTGTACATTTTTGAACAATAGAAACATAGGGATATCCAAGGTGGGCTGACTTGCGTGGCTTTCACCAGGTTTTTTAACCCAGATTGCCCTGCAAAGCTTAAACCTTGCCTACAAAATACAATTTCCTTGCATTTCTGTGAGGAATAGTCCTGGAATCTGCAAGCAGCCACAAATTTCCTACCACCCAGCGTTCCTCTAACTCTCCAGAGAAAAATGGTTTCTTAAATGTGTGGGTAGGCCAAGTACTCATGACACGAAAGGGTGCCAAACACAACACAGGCTTATCGCATTTTCCACTGAAAAATGATGTGGTTTTTGCAATGTGGCTAGCTGTGGATTTTGGACCCGCTCAGCCGGCACTTAAGAAAACCTACCAAATCAGCACATTTTTTTTAAAACTAGACACCCCGGGGAGTCCATGATGTGGTGACTTGTATGGCTCTCACCAGGTGTTTTCACCTTGAATCCTCTGCAAAGTTCAACCTTTGCCTAAACAACACATTTTCCTTGCATTTCTGTGAGGAAAAGTCCTGGAATCTGCAGCCAGTCACAGATTTCCTATCGCCCAGCGTTTTCCCGAATCTCACAATATAAATGCTACCTCACTTGTTTGGGTGGGCCAAGTGACCACGACAGGAAAGGGCCCAAAACGTATTAACGAGACATCAAAATTATCTATCATAAAACTACCTGGTTTTGCAAGGGGGCCACCTGTTTTTTTGGTCCCGGGCTCAACGGCCATCCACGGAAACCTACCGAATCCAGACATTTCTGAAAACTAGACAACCAGCAGAGTCTAGGGAGGGAGTTTCCACATCACATTTTCCTCACATTTCTGTGTGGGAAAGTTGTGGGATCAGTGGGCTGTCATTATTTTCCTACCACCTAGCATTCCCCTCAGTCTCTCGATAAAAATGATACCTTAGTTGGTGGGTGGGCCAAGTGCCGCAAAAGGGGAGGTCCCAAAATGTATTGTGGACACAACAAAATTATCTATCCCAACAATACCTGGTTTAGCAAGGGGAGTACCTGCTTTTTTTGTCCTGGGCTTGACAGCCATCTATCTGGGGAAACCTGCAAAACCCAGAAATTTCTGAAAACCAGACACCTGGGGGAGTACAGGGAGGTATGATTTGTGTCAATGCCCCAACGTTTTCTTAACCAGAATCCCCTGCAAATCTCAAATGTAGCTAATTATGATGTCTCCACAATACGTTTTGGGCCCTTCCCTGTCGCGGACACTTGGCCCACCCACACAAGTGAGTTAACATTTTTATCGGGAGACCTGGGGGAACACTGGGGGTAGGAAATTTGTGCTGGTCCACTGATCCCATGACTTGCTCACACAGAAATGTATTGAAAATTTGACTTTTTAGCTGAATTTGATGTTTGCAGGATGTGACTGCTACTAAGAGTCTGTTACTAAGCGACCTAGTGCCCCCTACCTTTAATTCTACTGGTCCTTTCTTCACAGACTCCAGCACCCTGTTCCTTCTGCTTAATCAGACATCTTTGCTTCGCCTGATTCCAAGTAAGCTGATCTGCTGTTGTGAAGATAGATTAACTCTAAACTTAGAGTCTCATTTAGAGTTTGTCCGGAGCCTCATCATAAATTGAGACTTCCTAGTATTGGACTATGCCTAAAAATGAAATTTTTTGCAGCAACTGTATTCCATAAAAAGTCCTAACAGACAAATTCTGCCATTCCAAATGAAAGAGTGATCTTGTTGCCACCAAGATGTTCCTTAACTGACAGATTCGGAAGAAGTATGCACCAAGACCATTAACTGTATTACCATTGGTAGAGTCATTCTTGTTCTGTGCTCCATCTATGAGCACCTTGCCCATTAGTAGCATGTGAAAGGTCGTGTACAAGATTTCTGGAATGAAGTCAAGAAGACATTTTATCATATCTTCCCTGGTCTTCTCTTTCAGATCATGGATCATTGTAATGTGTATGCAGTTTTGATTTTCTGAGCCGCAGTGAGTAAGATCAGACCAGCTATTACACTCCCAAAGCTCTTTCAAAGAGAAGAAACAAGATTGTTTTTCCAGCCTGGATATTCTTAGCTTTAACTTCACAGTCTTGAACTGAAGTGGTTTAATTTTGCCTTCGGCAGCCTCCACCAAGTTGTTTGTGAATTCCATGCAAGGATTTGTCCTCTTAGCTCGTTCATGATAGAATCAAGGATAGGATCCAAGTGGGGCTGCTTCAAATTAACTTGCTGTTCTGTAACTAACATGTAAGTTGAACATTTGCACAATCCATACATTTTATCAAAGCCCGTCTGCACATGCAAATTTCTAGAGAACAATGGTGTTAACATACAAACTCTCAGGTCTTTGAATTCTGGGCACGTACAACCAATATGCTCAGCTGACCTATTATAATATTCGCAAAAAGAACAAGATTTGGATATACGTGAGTTTTCCCACGAGGTTGCACAGTCTTTAGAAGGAAAACAACAAAATCTATAAAGCAGAATCTTCCTTTTTAAAACCAAGAAAAATGATTGGAAGAGGTATTGCCGGGGTTATAATAGTTTCTACGGGTTTATCACAAACCAGGCATGTGAACGTGAGCTGAAGAAATTTTTGTCCTCAAGAAAGATGCTTTTTTGCCAATGAACTGGCATCTTTTTTTAAAAGGTTGTGAGCCATTGATGTTTCATCATTGGGTTCCCAACCTGGTCACCGAATGTTTCCAGGGTGTGCTACGATGCCTGATTACAGCGGAGATGGTTGCTTATGAGGGTGAAGCGGTGGTAGTGAGGGAATAGTGCTCAGGTGCAGTGCTTTTTAAAACTGGCTTAAATACTCTCAATCACTTTGACCTAAATTTTATTTGTGAGAGTATAGGTCAATATTAAAATAGTGAAGAATATGTGAAGGGTGTAAATTTGATCCTTCTTATCCTGTATGAGGTCTACATATTGTAGCTATATGTGCCACTCAGGGTCAAATGGCTTTCGTCTCGACCAATAAAAGCATGCGTGCACACTAATGCATGCAGCTCTGGTGTGGATTGTACTTACAACCCACCGGGAAATCACTGCGTCAACTTTATTTTTGAGTGGTGGTAGCCCGTTACCACGTGGGATCGGCCAAGGGGGTGGACCCTGTAGTCACACTTTCATCAAGGTATCTTACCCTCCATGATACCTGTTCTGCCATTGTCGCCCCGCATCCTGGTAGGTGAGTGAAGGTTCTTTTACAAAACCTTTGGGTTTCCCAGGCAGTACACACACCTGATAAATCCACCCACAATTTAGGAAAGTGATAGGTGTATGTCTAATACCTAAAAAATACTTATTTTTTTTTGGTTTTATACTATTTCTTGGGAAGACGGATGGGCCCGTCTCCTGACTTCTCACTTTCTTAATGTTGTTAAGGCATTGATGTTAGCCAAAAGTCCTGGAGCTCAAACTGGCTTATCGATCCCATAAGAAGCTGCATCCACTGATTTCCCTTTGGGCGGGGGTGCTTGAAATTTCCTGCCAGATATAACTTAATGTATTTTGAGTAGATGATTTTATTTTATGCATTAATTTGAAAATGGACAGTTACCTCACCATAAGTAAATTGCGAAGGCCAAATTCCAGCCTAATCGGGCTTTGTGCAGAATGAGATAGAAGGAAAAAAAAGCGTTTGCACCAAGAGTATTCAAGTGATTTGCTAAGCCAGTTGGAAGCAATGCAAGACCATAGATTAGTACGGGCTCTAATTTACCTTGGATTATTTAAACAAAAAGGCTCAAAAGACGGGCCCAGCAGTTTAGCATATGATTGTTTGAAAGGAACAGTAATGCTAACGCTTTTGAGGCTAAAGACGTTTTATGCTCATTGAATGAGCACCGACAATCAAAGACAATGCCTAGGTATTTGTCTGAGCTAACAGAATCTATTCTTCGATTCTTTCCTGAGAGATTAATTAGAGCCCAGGACTTCCTGCTATTTCCAGATCTAGTGATGTGGAGTCGAGTAAGCCAGAAGGTATCATAAGCAGCTGTTTTAGCCTTTCTTACCAAATTTGTGTATTCATTCTTTAGTTTTTTCATAATATCACACCATTTACTGTACCAAGGTAGTTTCCTAAACCGTCTCAATTCCCTCATGGAAGTCTTTTCTTTATCTGAAAAACTTTGATAAACCACTTGTTAAGCAGGTACTTCTTTTCTGGAGAGGGGTTCTTAAATGTAGCAGACTCAGAACTTGGTGGTAAGGGAATTTGTATAAGATATTCTTCCCAAATAGGAGAGTGTAACGAAGTTAGCAGTCTAGCAGTTGGGGGGCGGAGCGAGTAGGGTGGAGGGGAAGAGGAGGAGTCACGACAGGAGGAGGGCAGTTAGCGTAGGGACAGTGTCGAGGTTGGATGTGTGGAATAAAGCTCCTATTATATATATCCACGAAGTGTCTGTGGTCCTTTGTAGCGCGATGCTACAACTGGCGACGAGGATGGGATGACCAAGCCCCACTGACCACAGAGCTCCAGAGATCGTGGAGGAGCTGAGAGCGGCCACAGGAACGAGCGTGGACCTGCCTGAAGGGAGGAAGCCGATCGCGCCGAAACGCGACTCACGCTGGAAGCGTGTGCCTTGGATGACGCTGGTGAGTGCAGAAGTCGGGAGCCCACCCCGACCCTGCCGTGCGCCCAAGAGTGAAGAGAGAAGTGCCCCAATACCGGAGACGCTGTCCCCGAAGGCCCGCCAGCGAGCGCCGTTGAGCGCATTGAAGTCGAGCTGGAAAGCTCGTTGATGCCGGCAGATCTCACGCCCGATGCGTGAGTTTTGGCACGCTGTCGCGAGGAGAAACGCGGGAAGCTGCCGAATAAGGCGGGAGCCCACCCCGACCTCATCTGATAGCCGTCGCCGTTATGGAGAAGCAGGGCCTGAGGAGTGCCACCCTTGAAGAGGCCCGCCGGTGAGTCCAGCATGAAAAGGACTGAATGAGCCATGAGAGAAAGCCTCGTGAGTGTGCAGTGACGGCGGCCATCTGGGAGTCAGGCACTTTTCAAGACAGACCCCTTGATTGTTGGAGAGCGGCCATTTTGAAGTCAGGCATACAGTAACAGAAACAAGCATTGGTAGAAAGGAAAATAAACAAGCATTGACAAGAGCAAGTAAGCAAGCATTGGCAACAGCAAATAAACAAGCATTGACGAGAGCAAGTAAGCAAGCATTGGCAAGAGCAAATAAACAAGCATTGACAAGAGCAAATAAACAAGCATTGACAAGAGCAAATAAACAAGCATTGACGAGAGCAAATAAACAAGCATTGGCGAGAACACATACCGAAATAGGCACCAACAAAGGAGTGGAAAGAAGACAATGACACAATGGCGACCTCACCACAGCGGAAGCTCCTTGTTGCGGGAGGATCACACCTGCGAGCTCCGGAACCGCTGACCGTGACCACAGGAGGAAGTATGGGCCCCAAGTGGCAAGAATGGTTAGAAGACTTCGAAGATTACATCGAGGGATCCAGAGTGACGGAAGACAAAGAGAAGTTAATTGCCCTCCGCAACCTAGCAGGCCGGGAAATAAGCAAAATCATCAAGGATTTCTCACCTGCAGATAGTGGAACATATGACAAGGTGCGTGAGGCACTAAACAAAAAGTTTCTACATAAAAGAAACGTGGACTATGAGCGCCACGAGTTTCACCAAGCGCGTCAAGGAAAAGAGGAGGCAATGAGTGCATTTATCACCCGGTTACGACGGCTGTCGAGACACTGTGAGTTTGAAACCTTCTCGCCTGACGCTGCTTTCAAATCACAAATCATAGTTGGCTGTCACTCAGAAGCTCTCAGGAGACGGCTACTGAGGAAACCCCACGAATTGGAAGAGATAGAAGAAATGACTCGTATATACGACGAAGCGGAGGAACACGCCGCTACCATCGAAACGGGACACAACGGCCGCCTGGAGCAAGCGCACCGTGTTCAAGACCGACCTCGTAGCAGAAGGAAGTATTCGCGGGTGAATAAATGGAGACAGAGACAGTCGTCTCACCAACGACGCCCGGAGTACAGGAGAAGAGAAACGGGGCGAAGGGACCAAAAGCCAGAAAGGACTAGCCGATGTTATCGGTGTGGTTATGACTATCCCCATACAGACACCTGTCCGGCCATGGGTCAGCGATGCAGGAAATGTGGGCGATCCAATCACTTCGAAGCCATGTGCGGGGACTATCACAAAGAAAGGCGAGGTGAGACAACGAGATCGTCCCGCTCTGACACAAGAAAACATCACATTAGAGTTGTTCAAGGAGAGCTCAGGCGGTCCCCAGGTTCATCACATTCCAGCCGGGAATCACGCAGGTCACGTTGGGGACGCAGATCCCCATCTCGGGACTCGAGATCATCTTCCTCCAAAGACTCGACCTACACTGTGGAACACTTGAACCTGATTGCGGACCCTGATCAACTAAAAAAGTATCCACGTCTAGATATTAGAGTGGGGAACCACGACACCAAATTTATATGGGATAGCGGAGCCTCGCTGAACTATATTCCAGTTACGGAACACGAGAAAATGGTCCCGAAACCCCCACTAACTTTTGCACCAGTCCGCGTCTTTACGTGGATGTCCAAAAAACCGCTCCCCTGTCTGGGTAAATTCCACACAACTCACACCCATGATGACATCACTGAACCGGCGGTCATACATGTCATCAAGGGGCCTGACGCCGACTGCCTACTTAGCCTCCCCACTGCGGAGCGTCTTTATCTGGTGGAAGTCTTATTCATAGTCAACGACAATAAGAACTGTGTCAGCAAGTTTCCCAAATTACTTCCCAAACCGGGGAAGGCGGAGAACCCGGCTGACTACATGCCCTGCCACCCTCTGCCGTCGTCAGAATCCAAACCATCGATTGCTGAGGAGTATATCCACTTCGTGGCTAGCCAAGCATTGCCACCTGCCATTCCCATGGACGCCATTCAGGAAGTCACCGCCAAAGACACTGTTTTGCAAATGGTCCTCCACCGGATTCAAACTAATGGATGGAAATACAACCCGCGAGAAGAAGACACAGCCTCTACAATCCGGAAAGAGATACAAGCATTCCGCCACGTCTGCGATGAACTGTCGGTCACCACCGATGAAGTCCTTCTAAGAGGTCAACGACTTGTCATCCCCAGTCAACTACGGCAGGGAGTTATCAATCTGCGAGATCTACGGGAAAGAAACTGGTTCCCCTTTCTGGACCAAATGGTGGAAGCCACACTGAAGGATTGCCATCTCTGTCAGTTGACCAGCAAAAGCAATCCACCGGCACCATTACAAATGACCACCCTACCCAGTGGAGTGTGGCAAGAAGTTGCCATGGACTTCTATGGACCGCTGCAGTCTGGAAAATATGTGGTTGCCATAATTGACGAATATTCACGATTTCCCATCGCTCAAATAATATCGTCTACAAGCGCCTCCTGCACTCTCAAAGTGCTAGATGAGATATTCGCAACATGGGGTGTCCCCAAGGAAGTCAAAACAGACAATGGGCCCCCATTCAATGGACACGAATTCAGTGCTTTTGCGAAATACATGGACTTTGTGCACAGAAAAGTTACACCGCTCTGGCCACAAGCGAATGGCACCATTGAGAGATTTATGGCTACGATTAAAAAGACATTTCAGCAAGCCACTGCTGAGAAGAGAGAACTGCAGGCAGCTCTGAATGAGGTTCTAAGAGCCTACAGGACAACTCCCCACTCAACCACCGGACAATGCCCTGCCACCCTCATGCTAGGGCGGCCAGTGAGAAATCGTATCCCGACAGGGGAAGGTGCTCTGCAAGCGGCATCACCAAATTACATGCCCCAGGAAATAGCTGTGACTGACAAGCATAACAAGGACAGAATGAAATCGTATGCCGATGCCAAGAGGAGGGCGAGGTCTCCATCCTTGCATGAAGGGGATCATGTCCTCATTAAACAGGAGCAGCAGAGAAAGACTGATTCCCGATTCCGTGACGAGCCATCATTAATTATCCAGCAGAAGGGCACGATGCTGACGACGGAATCTGAACAATGCAGAATCACCAGGAACATCTCCCACTTCAAGAGGTGTCCGCGAGACATAAAAGGACCGGGGGTGAGCCCGACTGACACTCCCACACTTGAAGAACCTGATCCTAGTGATACAGGAGGCAGAGGTCAGCAGAGTGAGTCCGTGTTAAGCATGTCCACTGGGAACACGTCGTTGCGGCCACGTCGCGATATCCAGCCACCAAAGAGACTCATTGTAGAGATGGACTGAAGCACTGCTTGTTTGTTTGTTTTATCAAGAAAAGGGGAGATGTAACGAAGTTAGCAGTCTAGCAGTTGGGGGGCGGAGCGAGTAGGGTGGAGGGGAAGAGGAGGAGTCACGACAGGAGGAGGGCAGTTAGCATAGGGACAGTGTCGAGGTTGGATGTGTGGAATAAAGCTCCTATTATATATATCCACGAAGTGTCTGTGGTCCTTTGTAGCGCGATGCTACAGGAGAGTAAACTGGCTGGTGTAAATTCATTGCTAAATGAGAGGCATTCAAAATCGTCAGAAGTTGTTCGGCCTTGCAAGCAGGACCCTCGGATTCCCCCGACCATCTCAGTCTTTTCAAGTTGCTCACAGGCAAAAAAATAAAAAACCTCGAATAGGTGGTAGACCCAAAATGAGATTCTGATTATGATTGTTGTAATTTGAGGATGATGGTCACTTTCAATTCTTGGTTCAATTATAACGTTAATTATAGATGATATAGTATGTAACTGACAAATGTGTACTCAAGGGTAAAGTATTCATGAATATAGAAAAGTCCATTGGGTAAGCAGGGATATCATCAGTAAAGTAGGTAATCGAAGACCCCTAGCTTCCAGTGAAGACAACAACCTCTCACCTTGAGAATCACGTTTTTGTGATACATTGATTGCTGGAAGTCTGCCCCAAAGCTTGTGTTTGCAATCATCCACCTCTGCTTTTTTTGATGGTTGCATCAAATTAAGATTAAAATCTCCTGTGACCATATTAAAGATGTAATGGACTCAATTAGTACTTAATACTGAGCCCATTAGATCTTTAATATGGGACCTTTTGGGGAGGGGGATCTTGGGTTGACATAAACGTTAACTATTAAAACATATGTGAAAGGCTCGTTATTAGATTGAACTACTGCATGTACAGCCTGTAATGTACCACTCTCAGGGCTTGATTAGGAGTACAGCGGTCCATAATCCCTGGCTGGTTGTGGCGTAAGCAAACTAATCTATGCTCCACCCTCTGATAGCTTGGCACAGAGCAGTCAGGCTTAACTTAGAGGCAATGTGCAAAGTATTTATGCAGCACTTCAAACAGTAAGAACGTGAAAATACCACTGAAAAAAGATCCAACACAGATTCGAAAAATAACGATGATTTTAATAAATAAAACACGGCCAAAACAATAAAAATCCAATGAGTAGAACCGGACATATGCAATTAAAAAAAAGTAAGTGAATACACGCCAAAAAGCATAAAGCGTCAACTGTGGATATCTAGTCATGCAGAACTGGGACTAAGCCACGAGTTCAGGCCGACCGCGATGGTGCGCGGGGCGACTACAGGGACCCACATAGGACCGCTGAACATAGTACCTTGAATCCAGTTTTGGAGAGCATTGTGAGGGTCTGCGTCAAAGATGCATCGCGCAGCCAAGGCGATACGTCAGGTCTGAGATCCGGCAAAACTGCGAGGCGAGGTCCTGCGCCATCATTGAGTTTCCCGTCGACGAGGCCTTGTGATGCAAAGTTCGACATCTGAGACGTGTTGGGCAGTCAAGACCATGAGTCATTTCTGAGGAGCTGCATGGCTACATTGTGGAGCCATCATTGTTGTCGAAGCTACAGTCGAAGAGGGATGCAAAGGGCTAGGTCAAAGATGTCTCATGCAGTCATAGTACAAGGCGGTTGCAGGCTGCAAAGGTGTTGCAAGTCTTTGCGACAGGGTCGATCCATGCAACAGCGGTGATACGTCGGTTCTGCTCGGGGTTGAGTCACGCAACAGAGGAAATCTGTCAGTTCCACCTGGTCCACAGAGCTGGTAGAGCACATAAGGCCCCCTTCCCTAGGTCTATGACTGGGCTGGCTCCACTTGGCAAGGTAGACTCACGGATGGCAGAATCTAGATGCTGGAGTTGAAGTGGTTGGAGCCTGAGGCTCAAGTCAAGAGGCCAGCCAACTAGCCCTTGAACTTATTCTGGTGGTCCTGGGTTCAACAGTTGCAAGTCCAGTCCTTCTCACCCAGACAGGAGGGCAGCAGGTCAGCAAGACAGCAGTCCATCAGAGCAGCAGTCCAGCAGAGTGACAGTTCTTTCAGCAGCAAAGCTTTCCTTCCTGGCAGAGCATCCGCAAGTCCAGAAGTGTACTAAAGAGTTAGTGTCTGGCGTCAATATTTATACCTGTATCTTCCTGTGAAGTGGGAGATGCTTCTAGAGGTTTCCCTTTGAATTCCACAGATATCCTGCCTTCCCTGTCCTGGATCCAGACTAACTAGAGGGATTAAGCATCTCTTTGTGTGGAGGCAGAATACTGCCTATTCAAGTTGTAAGTAGGGCTGTGCCTAGTCCCGCCCTCCCATCATGCCTGTAATGCCCCATCCAGGCACACCTAAGTTCTCTATTGCGTGTGGCTGTCTAGGAAGAATACACAAAGACCACCTGTTAACTACAGCCAGGGAGAGGCTGCATACACTAAATGGCTAAGACAAGAAATTGCCAACTTTCCTAAAGTGCAAAAAGAACAATTGATTGACAGAATGCTGAACAATGTCAAACATTCACCCCAGTACAGAGATCTGGACAAAATCTATTGTTTTCTTGCACCCCATGCCATTCCAGTTTAAACCCAGCCATATGCAAATCAGTCTGGACCCTGTTCCCCATGGGAACAGTCCAGCCCGAACTTCCAGGCCAGGTTTTAAGGGGCCTCACTCTCATATAAATCGATGGGAATAGACTTGGAGTGGGAATCAATCATGTGGGAGGAATTGAATGGCCATTTCTTTGGGCCGTCTTGGCGAAGTTTGGTTTTGGGGAGGGGTTCCTTAGCTGGGTGAAGCTCCTTTATGCTGGACCAATGGCTCAGGTGGTTGTCAATGGGCGGGTTTCTCGGCCTTTCGCTCTCGGGAGGGGAACTAGGCAGGGGTTCCCGTTGTCCCCGCTGCTCTTTGCTCTCGCCCTGGAACCGCTCGCTGCCTGGCTCCGTTGGGAGCCCTCGATTAGAGGGCTCCGGTGGGCCCCGGGCTTCGAGGATCGGGTTTCATTGTACGCGGATGATATTCTCTTGTATCTCACCTCACCGCGGAAGTCGCTCAATGTTCTCTTTGATGTCCTTACTTCCTTCGGGAAAAACTCGGGTCTGATAATCAACTGGTCCAAATCTTGTGTGTATCCTATCTCTGGTGGTCTTCCTCTCTTGCCGCCTCGGCTTCCGCTCCAAATATCTCAGTCCGGCTTAAAATACCTGGGGGTGTACATTTCGTTGGATCCGGCGGTCCGCTATGAGCAGAATCTCCTGTCTCCACTCCGGCGTTTGAGGGCAGATACGGCTCGGTGGTGTAAGCTGCCCTTGTCTCCGCTTGGTTGCGCGGCGCTGTTTAAAATGATGTCCCTTCCCAGATTCCTTTATGCACTCCAGAACTCCTTCGATGTCATTCCTGCGGCCTACTTTAGGGAGGTGGAGAGTTTGCAGAGGAGACTGGTTTGGGACGGGCGATCGCGTATCGCTTTGGCCAAGCTGACTCTTTCCTGGTATGACGGGGGCATCGCGCTTCCTGATATTCGACGGTACTATTGGGCCTCCCAGCTGTCTGCCATTAATCATGCTACGTACGCTCCTGGTTTGAACCCAGCATATGAGATGGATAAATTCCTGCTCCCCGGCGGTAACTATAACAGAGCGCTTTACTCGCGGTCTGCTGGTAGGGCCCTTACGGGCCCTACCACGATTGCGGTCCGTGTATGGAAGGCGGCTAACGTAGCGATGGGCTGGAGTGAGCGTTTAACGTGCGCCACTCCTCTATTCGACTCAGACCGCTTGGGAAGCCTCTGGACAACGAAAGGCTTCGAGCGCTGGGATACGATCGGCATCAGCAGAGTGGGGGACCTGTGGGTTAAAGGTGTGGTTAAATCCTTCGCGGCGCTTCGGCGCGAGTATGAGCTTAGTGACAGAGAGTTCTTCCGTTATGCACAGGTTCGACACGCCCTGCTTTCGGTCTTTGGGGAGGGGACCACGGTCCCTTCTTCTTCGCCTCTCGAGGACCGCATACTCGATGGTCACGTCCCCGACAGTACTATCTCCCTGATTTACAAAAAACTGATAAACAATCGGGCTGACCTCTTGGTGCGTCTTCGGGAGGCATGGACGGGAGATGGGGTGGAGCTGGACGATGAGGACTGGCAGACTGCACTGTCATCCCCTAAGGAGGTGGCCATCCCGGCCCGTCTCCGCCTGGTCCAGCTTAAGATTCTCCATCGTGTATATGTGACGGGCCCCCGCCTGGTCTCGATGGGGTTTTCAGACGACGGACTCTGTAAGCGTGGCTGCGGGCTCAGTGCTACCTTTCTCCATATCCTATGGGAATGCCGCGAGGTGGCGGAATACTGGCGCCGGGTGCATGATATTATGAGACGAGTCACCGGGGTCGCTCTGCTGCCGGAGGTGCGTCGTTGTCTGCTGAATGTATGGGAGCCCAATGACTGCAATGCGGCTCAGGCTCGGTGGGCGGCCTTGGGTAACATGATTGCAAAGAGAGATATTGCACAGCTTTATGGTTCCCAGCGGCCTCCCACCGTGTCCGTCTGGAAGAAGAATATGGACTGGTGCATGTTCAGGGAGAAAACGGTGTATGTGGCTCGTGGTAAACCGGGGGCTTGGGGTAGAATTTGGGGGCAGTGGAACGCGTATCGTGGGTCTATCTGTGCTCCCCCTTTGGTGGATACGTCCGGGGTTACCTCGTCCCCCTGATCCTTGAGGGTTCCTTGTGTATCTCGTACTTTGGAGTACAGATTTGGTTCTCTCGTGGCCCCCCCCTCCCTCTCAGGTCTTCTTTTATTGACCGCCCTCGGGTGGTTGGGTGTTGACTCCCCCGGCTGGTGTTCGCTGCCCTTCATAAGTCTTTTCGCCTTGTTTGTTGTATTTTTGTATTTTTCTTTTTTGTTGTTATTTATACTAAAAGTGTGTATTCTGATCTCCCTTATGTGCAGTCTGATCTACTGTGATAGTGCGGAGCACCTGTGGGCCAGTCATTGTTTTCTGATATGCTGGAACACTTCGACTACTAGCGGCCGGCCCTGGTGGTTGTAGGCCCGTGTTTGTAACCCTTTTTATGCACAATAAAATCTTTTATAAAAAAAAAAAAAAATAAATCATGTGGGAGGACCCACACCAATTGCAGTCACTACATCTGCTTTGCTATAATGCCTTATTTTCCTTCAAATCATTAGCGGCTGATGAAAGAGCGATTACTGACCTAACACAGCTTGGATTGTTGTGGCCTAAGTTCTCCTGCATACTGCTGTTCGAAGAGCCTTGATTTTCAGGGAGCTCTTCTTGCCTGGTTGAAAAAGTGGAAAGCTATTTCTTGGACAAAGGAGTAATATTTGAGGGTTCAAGTGTCCTTTTGCCACTCTGTGTGAACAGAGATGGGAATCCCTTTTGCCGAACCTTTTTGTTGTGTGCTTTTGCAACCTTTTCCTTTGCCAATTTCGACATAGCCTTAAGGGAGAGGGACTCTTGAGAATCAATAGCTGCAGCAGAGGCATGGTTACAGACTGAGCCAACTTCAAGTCAGCTCTTAACGAATCCCACCAATGACTCAAAAACACGAAAAAGGACGCCCTTTAAGACCACACCGAGGCAAGCGCCAACACCACCAAGGAACTCTTCACATCGTTAAAGAGTTCTCCTGCCCAACAGCCACTGAGAACACTATTTCTCATTCACAGGAACTCGGTGACACTCTAGCGAATCACTTCCACAACAAGATATCCACCATCTACAGGATCTTTGAGCCCCAACCCACCAACCTCCTCACGCCAACAGAAACCTCCCCTGACCAGCATCTCACTGCATGGGAACAGCTCACTATAACGAACACCACATTCATCATGAGCTCCATCCACCCAGGAACACCCACGGTACTCTGCCCCCACTGCCTCTTAAACCTAGTAAGCAATGAGATCAACCTCCAACTCACCACCATCCTCAATGCATCCATTGCCACAGCCACTTTTCTCGACCCATGGAAACATGCCGAAGTCAAACCTCTCCTCAAGAAACCTTCCACCAACCTGATCGAACTTCAGTACTAATTCCCCATCTCACTACTCCCTTTCCATGCCAAAGTCTTGGAGAAGACATCAACTAGTAGCTCACTGATCACCTGGAGAGAAACAACCTGATAGATGCCTCCCAATCCAGTTTCCACGCCAAACACAACACCAAGACCACCCTGATCACCGCCAAAGATGACATCCGCACTGTACTTGACCGGGGAGAATCGGAGTCCCTGATCTTCCTCGACCTCTCCGCAGCTTTCGACACCGTATCCCATCACACACTCATCAAGAGACTGCACCAGATCGGGCTCAAGGGTGATGCACTCAGATAGAATGCATCATTCCCCATGAGATGAATGCAGAGAATCTACCTACCTCCGTTCACACCAGAACCTAAGAGCACCATCTGCGGTGTCTCTCAAAGTTCAGCCCTCAGCCTCACCCTCTTCAACACCTGCAATGCCATTAGCCAACATCGTCAGAACCCACGATCTCAACAAAATATCCTATGCCGAGGATACCCAGCTCATCCTCTTCCTCTCAGCAGACCCCACCACCACTAAGACCAACTACCATGAGTGCATAAAGAATGTCGCAAACTGGAAGAAGGACAACTGTCTGAAGCTCAACACTGAGAAGACCAAAGTGCTGATCTTAGGCAACCACGCCTCCATATGGAACAACACCTGTTGGCTTGCTAAACCCAGACCCACTCCCACACCAAAAGACCATGCCCGAAACCTCAGCATCATCCTGGACAGCAAACTCATCTTGAAATGACAGATCAACATAGTCTCCTCTGCCTTCTTCCACACGTTCCGCATAATCCAAAGAATTTTCAGATGGCTCCCCATCAGCACGAGAAACAGTCATGCAAGCTTTAATCACCAGCCCGCTGGACTATGGCAATGCCCCATACTCGGGAACCACCACCGAACTCATGAGAAGTTTCCGGACAATAGAGAACTCAGTGGCCAGACTCATCTGGCGTACCTTGCCCTGCTAGGTCACTCCCCAGCCACTGCGCTGCCCCCCTGAATACCGCTCTGGTTTCGTCCGCTGCCTGATTGCCTGCTTCCTGCTCCCTGATCGCCGATTCCCACTCGTTTTTTACCGCTCCCCTTCCCCTCGCTGCCTTGGTTCCCGCCCCCCTTCCCTTGTTGCCTGGTTTCCCGCCGCTGCTCCCCTGTGGCCCCGCCCCGAGCATCCCATTCGCCACCCCGCTCCCGCCTCCCAGCTGCCCCTCCCTCCCTCAGCCCCTCTTATGGAGGCCGCGCAGCGGCCGCGCCGCCGGCATGCCAAAGGCAAGCCCGTCTGCGCCCGTCCGTGCCTGGACCACGCCCAGCGCCAGAACCCCTGGACCCCACGCTCGCCGCGATGCTAGACTCAGATACGACGCCGACTCCCTCCATGCACTCAACGCTGGCCGACACAACAGCTGCTTCCAGGCCGCCCCGAAACGGACCCACGGAACCTTCTCGTGCCGCACCTGCAGCTTCACCTGCGACAGACCCACCAAACCTCCAAGAACTGGACCCAACCACCTCTGCTGCATTCTACTCAACACCCGCTCCGCACGCAAACACGCCGTCAAGATCTGGGACCTGCTCGACACCTTCACCCCAGACGTGGCCTTCCTCACCGAGACCTGGTGGAACGACTCCTCGGCACCCGACATCGCCATAGCCATCCCAGACGGCTACAAGATCACCCGCAGGGACCGCACCAACGGAATCGGAGGAGGAATAGCCATCGTCTACAAGTCCACCCTCAATGTCACCACCCACGCAGACGACACCCTCAACACCGCCGAACACCTGCACTTCCAGATCCACACCGACCCCAACGCCACCCTCAGAGGAACACTCATCTACAGACCCCCTGGACCCCGGGCTCAGTTCAGCGACTCCATCGCCGACCTCGCCAGCACCCACGCACTCACCTCCACGGACTACATCCTCCTCGGGGACCTGAATTTCCACCTCGAGAACAACAACGACGCCAACTCCGCCACTCTGATCGAAAACCTCGCCAACCTCGGCCTCAGACAACTCGTCACCGCACCCACCCATGCCGCAGGCCACACGCTGGACACCGTCTTCTCCACAAGCACCCACGTCACCTTCGACCACACCTCCGAACCCCACTGGACCGACCACCGCTGCATCCACTTCACCTTCAAAAAACCAACCACGCACCATCACACGCAACAGCTGCCGCGCCGCTGCTGGAACAAAGTCACCGAAGACCAGCTAACCACCACCCTCGCCCAGAACCCACCTATCAACCCCACCTGCCCTGATACCGCAGGCCGCAACCTCAGACAGTGAATCGACAACTGCGCCAACACCCTCGCCCTATTTAAGAGACCATCCAACAGCCACACCTGCAGGAGAGCCACCTGGTTCACCGACGAGCTCATGACCTCCAAACGCGCCTGCCCTAAGCTGGAGAAGAAATGGCTCCACAAAAGAACGCCAGAAAACCACGCAGACCACAAGGACGCCACCCGCAGACATCACCACCTCATCAGACTAGCCAAGAGATCCTCCTTCAAAGACCGCCTGGATAACAACGCACACGACAGCAAAGAGCTCTTCCGCATCGTGAAAGAACTCTCCAAGCCCGCGCCAGCGCCAACGACATCCCGCCCTCACAAGAACTGTGCGACTCACTGGCCATCTTCTTCCACCACAAGATCGCTGACATCCACGACAGCTTCAACTCCACAACCGCACCAACGATGCACGACTCCACCCCCCCGCGATCACCAACAGCGCCAACCGCCTGATCTTCTGGGCCAACACCAACGACGACGAGACACGCAAGATCATGAACTCCATCCACTCAGGATCTCCGTCAGACCCATGCCCACACCACGTATTCAACAAAGCAGAGGCGGCCATCGCACCCCAACTACGGAAGGTCATCGACATATCCTTAAAAAAAGCGACATTTCCGGAAAGCTGGAAGCACGCCGAAATCAACGCCCTCCTCAAAAAGCCCCAGGCGGACCCCAAGGACCTCAAGAACTTCCAACCCATCTCCCTGCTCCCGTTCCCGGCAAAGGTCATCGAGAAAATCGTCAACATTCAACTGACCCGCCACCTCGAAGACAACAACATCCTGGACCCGTCCCCATCCCGATTCAGACGAAACCACAGCACTGAGACAGCCCTCATCGCCGCCACAGACGACATCAGACGCCAACTGGACAACGGCGAAACATCAGCCCTCATCCTCCTGGACCTGTCAGCTGCATTCAACACGGTCTGCCACCGCACCCTAAAGACATGCCTCCAAGAAGCCGGAATCCAAGAGAAGGCCCTTGACTGGACCACGTCCTTCCTCTCCGGCAGAACCAAGAGCGTCCACCTCCCACCTTTCCGGTCAGAAGCCACTGACATCATCTGTGGAGTCCCCCAGGGCTCATCCCTCAGCCCGACACTGTTCAACATCTACATGGCCCCCCTCGCACAAGTGGCCCGCCACCACAACCTCAACATCATCTCCTACGCCGACGACACCCAGCTCATCCTCTTCCTCACCAAGGACCCTCACACCGCCAAAACCAACATTCACGAGGGCATGAAGGCCATCGCCGACTGGATGAGGAGCAGCCACCTGAAACTGAACTCAGACAAGACGGAGATCCTCATCCTCGGACCCACCCCCTCAGCCTGGGACGACTCCTGGTGGCCGACCGCTCTGGGTACAGCACCGACACCAACCGACCACGCACGCAACCTAGGATTCATCCTCGACTCCTCCCTCTCCATGTCCAAGCAAGTCAACGCCGTCTCCTCCTCCTGCTACAGCACCCTATACATGCTCCGCCGGATCTACAAATGGATCCCGACCGAAACAAGAAGAACAGTGACACAGGCCCTCGTCAGCAGCAGACTGGACTACGGCAACGCACTCTATGCAGGAATCCCAGCCAAACACCAACGGCGGCTACAACGCATCCAAAACGTCTCCGCCCGACTGATCGTCAACGCCCCCCGCCGCAGCCACATCACCCCCCTCCTGAGAGACCTGCACTGGCTCCCCATCGACAAGAGGATCACCTTCAAGCTCCTCACCCACGCACACAAAGCACTCCACAACGCTGGACCAGCCTACCTGAACAGCAGACTCAGCTTCTACACCCCCACCCGCCAGCTCCGCTCCGCCAGCCTCGCCCTCGCAGACGTCCCCCGCATCCAACAAACGACCACCGGCAGCAGATCCTTCTCCTACCTCGCCGCCAAAAGCTGGAACACCCTCCCAACCCACCTACAACAGACCCAAGAGCTACTCGCCTTCAGAAGACTCCTCAAGACCTGGCTCTTCGAGCAGTAGCGGCACCCCCCCACCCCACCCCCAGCGCCTTGAGACCCTCACGGGTAAGTAGCATGCTTTACAAGTTCCCCTGATTGATTGATTGATTGATTGATCCTCAACCTACCCAAATGGACCCACATCACCCAACCCCTTGAGGAACCTCCACTGGCTCCCCATCCAGAAAAGATGGCAATTCAAGATACTGACACATGCCTACAAAGCCCTCCAAGACCAAGGACCAGCATACATGCACCATAAGTCATAAGTCATAAGATTTTATTAAGCGTACATATCACCCGGGTGGCTTTCAAGGGAAGGCTAGACAGTTGACAAGAGGGGGAGAGCGGTCAGAAGAACGGGTTTTTAGTCTCCTTCGAAACTGTTTGTGATCAGTGACCATACGGAGCTGCAATGGAAGTTCATTCCAAAAGACTGGAGCTAGATGAGAAAAGGATCTACCGACGTTCCTTGCCTTACGAATCCTGAGTGGAGTATGAAGAAGTTTAGTTCCTGACCTGATCGTCCTATTAGGCAAGTACCAGTTGAGTTTTTTGGCAAGGCAGCTCGGCATGTTTCCATACATGGTCTTATGTACCAGACAGATGATCTTAAAACGGATTTGTTTCCTGATGGGGACCCAGTGAAGAGCTTTCAGACTGGGTGCAGGCGGAGATCGTGATGGAAGATTTAGCACCAGTCTGCAAGACTTGAAGTCTGGTGAGAAGTTCTTCACTTATGGAGGCCATCAGGGCATTTCCATTGTCGAGCCGACTTATAATTAGACCCTGGACAAGCGGTTTCCTTTATTCCACTGGAATCCATTAAAAGATCTTAGGTAGGCTTCGCATTAGTCCATAGCAGGTGCTCAATATATGGTTAACATGGTCTTTCATGGACAGCTTTTTGTTGATCTTCACTCCAAGGTTTCGCACCGTGGGTTTGCTAGATGGACAGGGGCCATGGCTTTGAGGCCACCAATCTTTAGACCAGAATTCATGAGCCTTCTGGAAAGTCTCATTGGCATTAGGTTGAAGATGGTTGGTTTGCATCCAGATGTTAATGTGAGTCATGCAGTTTTTAAATCTGTATCTGCTGGATTGGGACCAAGAGATATTTTTAGCTGGGTGTCATCAGCATATGACACTACATTGAACCCATAGGATCGGATCACCTTGGACAGGGGTGCCAGATAGAGGTTGAAAAGCATGGGGCTTAGAATGGATCCCTGGGGGCCTCCCTTGTCTACCGACTGACTGCAGGAGACGAGTGTGCCTAGTTGTACAGTGGTAGTTCGATCGGTCAGGTAGTTTCTAGGCCTGTCTAGGGCCGTTCCCCTGACTCCCATCTCTTCCACAGTCATTGTTCTAAAATACTGTGGGAGATGGCATCAAAGGCAGCCGACAAGTTGAATAGGACAAGCATGGCAGACTCCCCGCTTACCTAGGCAAGTCTTATGTAGTCGACTACCTCTACCAGCGATGTTTCGGTGCTGTGGGCAGCACTAAACTCTGATTGGGAGGGGTCCAACAGTTTGTGGCTTTCTAGATAGGTTGTGAGTTGTTTGTTGACCAGGAACTTGAGTACCTTTCCAAAGTAAAGGAGAAGAGAAATAGGGCAATAGTTACTGGGCCCTTTCGTATCTGCAGAAGGTTTTTTCAGAATTGATTTGACCCTGACTGCTTTCCATTTAATAGGGACTGTTGCTTGATTTAGGGACATGTTAAAGAGGTCAGTGAGACTCTTGAGGAGTGATGGGGCAATGGTAGCCTGAATGTGAGGTGAAACCGGGTCAGCCGCGAACCCAATTTGATCTTAAAGAGGGCAGTTCTAACTTCTTTTTGAGTGAGTTCGGAAAACTCTTCAAGAAGTGCGGTGGTGGACGTCTGATTACTGTTGTGTTCGTTATCATGATTTTCGGTATTGTGATTAAGGAAGCTGTTATGAATGGTGTTGATCTTTTCCTCAAAGAAGGTGAACAGTGTGTCCACCCAGTCTTGTGAAGACGGGTTATCAAACTGGCAGGAGGAAGGATTGGTAAATTCTTTCAGTTTTTTATAAAGCTCCTTGTTTTAATCTCCAGCCTTATCGATTCTATTAATAATATTAATTTTTTTGGCTAACTTAATATTGTTTAGATAACATCTGTAGGTGAGGTTGTACGCCTGTCTGTCTTCAGTGCTTCTGGTTTTCCTCCATTTGCATTCAGCTTTCCTATTGGCTAATTTTTCAGATTTTAGGAATTCGGTGAACCACCGCCTGAACTTCCACCAACTATCCAGAAACCTTTGCTCCACCCCCTCGGCCTCACACAGAGACTGTGTGTGAGAAGTTGGCCTGGCATATGCTGTCTCCTAGTTATAGGGGACACCTTGCACCAGTCCAATTCGACTCTTATTGATGATAGGTTTAAGACAACCTTTAAAGAAAGCTATCCTAGTGGTAGCTGTGGAGAGCAGCCTTCAGGCTAAGTCTTGAAGGAATGTTAAGCTTATTGTTTTACCATAGATAACCTCTTGAATGACCAAATGAAAGAGTAGCCCACACAGGTATATATATAAAATATATGTATTTATTCTAAACAGAATCCCACAAGTTTCTTTATGAGGCTGAGGCAAAGTTACAATTCAAACAAGCATTGATAGATACAATAAAATAGCACTGGAATCATAGGGCCCCAGGGGGGGACCAAACCATATATTAAAAAAGTGGTATAAGAACCACGACAATTCTACAGACAATGCCTAGGGCATTTAGGATCGCTGGCCCCTTAAGAATCCACCCCAGGTTATGAGGAAGGGGACCCACGGGAGGCGCGTGCAGTGGAAATAGCTGCTATCGGGATCTCGATTAAAGCCTATGAAGAATGTTGCGGTTTGATTTAAACAGATTAAAGTCACTTCTAGCAGGAGTACAAAGTTAAAACTTTAGAGTTAAGCTTTTGAAGAGCCCACTACCACGAGAGTACTGAGGTACCACTGTTACCTGCCCCAGGGAAGCCGGGTGCATAGGTTGTTTTCGATGTCGGGTCGCGGGCTGATTTTCAAGGGGAAAATGTTCAAAAGTGCTGCTAGCCAAAAGCGTCGATGATGCCGTGAAGATTGAAGCTGTAGATCTTGTAGAGAAGAACCTGAAAACAGAGGGGACAGAGTCTGGGTCACGGCACAGTGACCAGGGAGCTCAAAGCAAAGAGCCCTTCAATGTCAGGTGCTTCAAGTGGAAAGAGGTGTAGCTTGGATCTGCAGCCACGGGCTCCGGGAGGCTTCAAGGAATGGCAGCTTCAGGAGGGCGACTGTCCCACGTCGGATGAGGGTCGCTGCGGTGTTAGTGTCCAGATTGGATCCACTAAGCCTTGGCAACCGCAACCCACACAAGATAAACAAATCAGCTACTGGTGCAGACCCACGAGGTCTGTGAGAGATCTCCTTTGGAGAGACTGTAGAGCAGGCCTGGAGCAACCAGAGGAACTCTTAGATGTTGAGATTGTCCTCCGCTCGGGCTCACAAGTCGAGAGACAAGGGACCGCGGAAGGCAGCAAAATGGAGTGCGTAAAAGGGAGCCCACGGGCCACTGGAGGGGGCTAGGGTGCTGATCTTTGGCACAAATGCTGCTTGGTGGTTGGCTCAAAAGTGGGCCAAAGCACAACTTCCCCACTGGTCAGGGTCAAGAGGTGGCCGGTGTCCTGGGGTATTGGGAATCTCGGCACCCACGTGGTCCACGGTGCTCAGGTTTGCTGTGCACACTCACTGGCCTCTGGGATGCTTAGGAAACCCACCTCAAGGGTGTTGAAAGTCGACGAAGTTCGTGAGAACCACGAAGTTCCAACCGGGTCACTTGCAGTGTTTCAGGTGCCTGCCAAGCAGGGGGATAACTCCTTTATCCCAAGGGAGATTTCTTCAGTCAGCTGGGCAGCAGCTCGTCGAAGGTCAAGTCTGTAAAGTCCAAGATTAATCTGAGGCTCTGGGGCCACGTTATTCACCTTTATCCCCAAGATTAGGGGAGTGTCCAGAGTAGTGTCCACCAATGAGAGGTGAGGCGGGAAAGGGTGGCTACACCCTCTCCCCTTTGTGTGTTTCCTGTCTGGGCGATGGGCAGGATGCACCTGAACCGGTTCCAGGCGGTGTATGCAGAATGTAGGCGCTGTAGCTGCCTACGTGCAACTCTGAAAGGCAACTTTGGTGCACCCACCCTGTTCCAATCCACATATCCTGTCTGGGGAGTTGCTAGCACCTTCCTGCCACAGGAGCCCTATTGTCCAGCTGGCCAAGCTGGGGTTTTCCCCAGCAACAGCCAGCCAGAGTCGTGTGGGTGGCGGGTAGTAGCCATTTTGTACTACATGTGCACTTTTAAATTGGTGTCCGAATTCTGCCGCTTTTCCCATATCGCCCCTCTAGCAGGGGGGAATCGTGCCCTCATGCCCATGGCTGGACTGGGGGTAGGATTCCTACATGTTTGACACCAAACACTATATGGTTCTGTGTAGCCATTCTCAAGTTATCACGCTATCGCGATAGACTTATAATGCGGTTAAGAGTATATGGTATGGCTACACTATAAACAACCCAGCAATGATTTTACGAGGGTTGCAGAGAGGCCCTACTCAGGTAGGGGTCCCCCCTCACACATATCTCAGCACCCTGCCCTGTAGGATTAGCAAGGCCTGCTATAGGGGTGACCTATGAGAGTACATGTGTTGTAATGGGGTGGGATATAGGGTACCTATATCCCTGTAAGGGGTGCTAGCACCACCTTACCCAGACTACAGTAGCGGTCTGGGGGTGTCAGTTTGTATGGCTGTCCCAGGGTGGCACAATAAGTGCTGCAGCCCTGGTAGGCCTTCTGAGGGACCCATGCCCTGGGTACCTAGGGTACCATCTACAAGGGACTGTCAGGGCATCCTCAGCATCCAATTGGTTTGTACCTAGGGTACTCACATCGTTTAATGAGAAAGCAGATAGGCTGGGGTCCTGGATAGCAGGATCCCAGCCAGACTAGTCAAAAACCACTCAAATACCAGGCAAAAAGTTGGGGGCAACCATTAGTCAGATTCCACCTTCCTACACCGTGCACCCACTGTAGCCACAGTGGAGGCCGTGCCTTCTCCCATCTCTCCTTCAATTCCTGGAATGCCCTCCCCCTCCGAACATCACCCTCAATGATGAGCTTCAGGAAGAGACTCAAGACCTGCCTTTTCGACTAAGCCCAGCCTACCCAGCGCCTGGATAACCTCATGGGTATTAAGCAGCGTTTTACAAGCAATCGTGAGTGACAAGATTTCCACTATATGATCGATGGCTGTTATCGCAGAGGCCATTAGTTGGAGTTAGTCGATCTGGAGTTCCAATTTAGTTTAGCGGTAGGTTAAAGCTTTTGCTGTTTCACCAAGAGAGTTTATTAAATTCACCCAGGATGGAGAAATGCCATCTTCTTCTTCAGGTGAATCAGGGGCGAGTTTGATGTTTAAATGATCATCCTTTGGCCTCAGGGCAGGTAGCGAAGACAGTTATGAGGCCTTAGAAGTTGATATTTGTAGTGCACCCAGATTGGTCGTCATGGTACTTCTTTCATTGTCCCCAGATACTACTGGGGAATTGTTCAGAAAATGCCCACTTTGGCAACTCTTTTCAGGATCAAGATCCAGAGCTGATGAAAAAGCTCTCAACTTTGGAGCAGGAAGTGGACCCCCGGCAAGTGAGGTAACCAGCTGTGAACTGTTTGTGGGGAGCCATGGTGATGGAGTTAGGATTTAAGTCATCCCCTCCTTCTTGTACATGGCTAGATACAAAAGAGCTAATATGAGCCATGCCACCATTAGTTTTTAGTCCCCTTTTCTGCTGCATGCTATCTTTAGAGCCGTCTTCAGGGCGATAGAGGTATTCAAAATGATTCCTGTTTTCAGAGTTTTAAATTAGGTTGAAGGAGCGGGACAGGCTACACACACTCTTGTACACATCATTGATGAGCTTAAGTATTATGGTAACGCCTTTCTATTTGTTTTCATGATAATAGTGGAAACACTTCGGGCCTGATTCACAAATTTAAACCTACCGTTTTGTGTAAGTTTACTCTTTTTCAGTATTCACAAACTATGATTTAACAGTAACACCAGAGGGTTGTGGATATTTAGAATCACCGGAGTATGAGGGATTAAAACTAGTGTGCACCACTTCTGGCCGCACTGGTGCGATCAACCTTTAGTATAGGGCGCTATTCACCCAGGCAACGAGTAAGTTAGGAGGCCTCCGTGTGCGCTGGGTTACGGACATAGATCGGCCACTGATGGACTCGGACTGGTCTAATGTGCTGTTGTCTACTCCACGGGTTTCCTGAAACGCTCCTTTAAAGTTGACTAAAAATTAGTATTTGCATAGAGTGCATCTGACCCCAGACTTATTAAACTCATGCTCTTGGTGGCCCACGCCACCTGCCATTGTTGCCAACTGTAGGACGCTGTCTTCTAGCACATGGTTTGGGACTATCCAACACTTGCATCCCACAGGGACACTGTCCTGTACTTGATTAACATTGCCTTCGACAGATCACTGGAGGTCTCCCCAGCAGTTTGCCTACTGGGACTGTGCCTCAGGCCCAAGTGTAGGTTAATCACCACCAGTTTCCCAGACCTCACATTGATACTTTCTAGAAGACAGCAGTCTATGACCTGGAAATCTCTCACAGACCCCTCTCTACAGGTATCGTGGATAAAATTGAAGAAATGGGCTGAGTGTGAAGGGGCATTGCTGAGGTAGGAGGCCAGTGTCCTCCTGACCATGCGCAGGCATGGGAACAGATTTTCCGAGATTGACCAAGTGTTGATAGCCCTGGGCAGCTGCTCCCGCCCACACCCCAGACCAGGATTCCACAGACGAGTGAAGCAGCCAATGGTATTCCTGGGGTATGTATTGTTCTGTGAGTGGGGTGCAGCACACTGTGACTGCTGTTGTTGGATGGGGATGGTATGGAACGGGCTCTAGCGGATAAACATCCTCCCCACCCCCCTTGCTTATCTGCAATGTCTACCCAGTGATCGATTGTTATGGTGCCATACTTTTGGTTTCTATTCTTTTTCTTTCCCCCCTTGCCCTCCCTCCCCCCCCCCCCCCCCTTCTACCCTCTCCTGTGGTAATATTGTTTCCCCAGGATTTCTTTCCTTTTTTCCTCGCTTGTTTCACAATATTGTTGATACCTTTAACCGATGTTGCTGCCTCTCTTACCCCATCGGTCCATGTCTGCTTCCAGTCCACATGCCATCGCGGCAGGACCTTTGACGGCTGCCACTGGGACGAACAGTGTAATGTGTTGGGCAGTTCTGCGCCCAGTGCGATTCATTTTTCTTTTTTTGTATTCTGTTATTATACTTTTCAATACAATGCGTTTTTAAAATTCTCTATGGCTGACTTGAGTCTCTGCAGTCGTAAAATGATCATTAACTCGTAGTTTGTGAATACTGTAAATGAGCACACTGACACAAAAGGCCCTCAGACGGAGAGCTAAACTCACTGCAACGGAAGCGAATTCATTACTATGTCTATAAAGATTTAGTGAACAATATCAATGGCCCGTGGTGAAGCAAACTTATTTATGTGGGTTGCGTCAGACAATAGGTTCTATGTAATGATTGAAAAGAAAAAGTACTCCCTTTCATGTTTCAGCAGTGGCTTCAAGGGAGTCATATCCTGTTCAGAGTTCAGAGGAGGAAATGACAACCATGGTTGGAACAGTAAAACTGCAATTAAATCTGTGAATGAATGGCTGCGTATGCATCGATGCATGTGTTAGCTTATATCAGGGGCGTGCAAAGTTGCACAGATTGTTGGAAAATTTGGGGTATTTCTTTGAAACATATGCGAAGTTTGCATATGGAGTACATTGAGTGGCTCAGTATTACCATCTGCTCTCAAAAAGTCGTTCACTCAGGTCGAATGACACCTGCTCTAGTGGAGCCGCCACAATATCTCAAATCTGCCCTTCAACAGCAGCTGAATATCTAAAGCTGCTCAGTGGCCTCATGTCATATGTGACACATTAAGCTAGTTTGGGCCCTCCCTGATCAAAGTCACTAACCCTCACCTTTCTGCAGCAGAGGTCGGTTGTGCAGCACGTTCACCACGAGGCAGGCGGCCGCAGGGTGTGGATTAGGGCAGGGGCTCCTTTGCTGCTGCAAGACTGCCAGCCGAAGTGAGTGGAAGGAGGGAATCTGAGTCGAGGACGTAGAGTGTTGGCCGCTGGGCGTGGCTGCTCAAAGCCGCTAAAGGCCGGAGAGTAACGTCCTGACTTAGAGTGAAAAGGTAGAACTCCTAAAGATGTCAGCTGTGGAACCGAGTGAAAGGAGGGGATGCTGTGAGTGTGAAGGCGCACAGAAAGCAGCTGCATGGGATGCTGCTGATGGGTGGGGACGCTGGGAATTCATGCGGAATAATGGCCACCTTTATCATTTCAGTGTTTGGACCTCGTCACTCTAAAAGGAGATTACAGCATTCTGGTTCCTCTCTTTGAAACTACCCCGGAAGAAAAACAGGATGAAGAATTCATGGCATCATTCCCTATAAACAGGATTTAGAATTCATCGTTTTCCATACATCAGGACTTCAGAGCCTGTCAAATCTGAACTTGCACATCAGCATTGGCCAATACACCACGGAGTACTTGCATCTCTTCATATAAGGTACTGTAATTTAGAGGCTGTTTCTGCGTTTTACGAGATTGTTGATTTAGTGTGCAGCACCAGTTAATCAACACGATCTCTTCTTTTTTATGATACCTGGGATCTAATGTGTATAGTGCCAATATCGGCAACACTTCTCTGTTCTCATACAGCAACATACATAAGTAAACCACAAGACACCTTCTCCGTTTTCGTACAGCTAAATACATACATAAACCACACATCACCTTTTTTTTAGTGGAGAAAATTGCTGCAGGTTTATTTGCTTAACAAATATTCCAACATGGTGGGTTATCTTACGGGTGATCCAAGGGCAGGCCAGCCCCTATGCTGCCTGCCCACCTGATGAGCCAAATTACACCGTGGCCGTCGCCAATCGGTGGTTACCAATTTTGGGAGGGGCCACCACTCCCATCCGTGGACCGCCAGTCCACGCACTTACTCACGTCCCCCAAAAGGGGGGCGGTGCGTTCCAGGCAGCCCCCGCTTGCTCAGGCCCACAACCGCCCGTAGGACCAACGGGGCGCCGTTGATCTTCCAGGGGACAACGCTAAGACATCCCTGGGTATCCTTGGCTTAGCACCCTTATTGTGCTGCTGCATGTAGTACCCTTCTGTACCTTGCAGACTCTGGATCGCCCTGTAACTCCTCCACAGCTCTGGGGGTGGCCACCGTCACAACCAGGGCACCCCACCAAGGTAGGCATCTTTACCTACATCCTGTTGATTCCCGGGCCTCTCCCAGGACCAGCAAAAACAAGTCCAAGCCCATACTGGACTGGAGGCCAGCATGCCCCTCCTGGACAGGTGCCCCCATCCTTTTCCTACTCCCTGTGGACTTTAGCCTGATAAAACCAAAACCTCTCTGTTAAGGGATGGATGCATAACTTACACCAGGGGGGATTCAATTCTGGCAGCAGGACTCTCCTACCCTGGAAAGTCAAATCATTGCCTCCCCGTTGTCAGACCCCAGTGGTGAGAGGGGAGACACCTCCCCCCGCGCCCGGGCCACTGCTTCTACAGAAGCTGTTCCAGTTCCATGCACAATTACACCACCCCACCCAGGGTGGCTTACAGCCGGCTGTCCCCTTAAATGCCTTGGGATTCCCATCGCCCCACCTGTTAGCATGTCCTGCTGAGTCTGCAACTAGGAGGGGGATGTAGTAGCTGTGGTATGCGCCCAGGATGACCTAAAACCATTCGTTTGGTGTTGGGTCAATGTTAAGATTGCCTGGCTGATGAGCAATACCTTTGACAAGCCACTCCTGACAAGATGTTCCAATGCGGGTGGAAGTAAGAGTTATCAAGCCCGCCTTACTTCCTCACCCAGGAACTGTGTATAGCACTTGTCGGAGTATGTCCATCGCATTCAGCCAGTCACCACCCTAGGTGACGCCTTGCCCTCCCAAACTTCTGCTAGTATACCAGGGAGCAGACAGGACAGTGTGAACCTGAGGGGAACCATAAGTAAAAATACCTGCCATTTTAGACTACTGGGAATGCCAAGTGTTCTTTAATACTTGTAGCCCATTTGTGCTTAACCCAGGGATTTCCCCATTTTACGGACCATAGCACCCTCGTTGGAGGACAACTTCCCTAACCTGCATGGCTGCCAGCCAAGGCTATAGGGCGGGAAACTTTGCACATGTTATTGTTACTCAACTCAATGGTACTTGTTTCATCGACCTCAGAAGGATGAACTGCTAAGTGAACCTACCAGGATGTGAACCTGTGACCAGCGGTCAAACACACGCCCCTTTCAGTTTTGCCACTCCACCTGCCTGTGAACTTGTATCCCAGAGCAGACTTCAAGCACCATACCCATACTTGGCCATGCCTGAGCTAAAAACACATCTAAAAGGCCTGACAACAGGCTAACCACCAACATTTCAGTCTGAATGTTCGCTGACAACTGCCAAGGAACATTTGCATAACTGAAGCAGCTGGTACCATGCCATAAATGTATCAATTTAACCTTCTATGACTGCAAAATGTGCTCTTGTGGTTGTCCGTATTAGTGTTCCCTCCCAGCCATATCAGCCCTAACCAGGCAACCCGCACCCTCTTGGCACTGGCACACTCCCGCCAAGCTGACAGAAAGTGCCTATTCATGTGTAGCCCCGTACCTTACGTTTATCACTGACGGTACACCAGGGTATGTTGAAACTCAGCTAACTCTACTGCTGAGTGCACGTTGCACCATCACAGGTATGTCTTTGCCTATTCCGTGTCTGGCTGCAAAGTTTGATGGCATTGCCAGCCCCAATCCCGGGCGAAATAGAAGCTTTACAGCTGCTGGTGCTATTGATGGTAAACATAGCCTGTTGAAACTGAATGCAATTCCCTTACTACTGTTGTGCAAGAACCCACAACCATTGGCTCTCCATGGTTGAATACCTTCCTGCTAATAATGGTTTCCTTGAAGAATGTTGACAATTCTTATGTTCTGCAATGGCGGGACTGCAAGATCTAATGAGTTTCTTAAAGGTACACCTAGTTCACACCCACAAAATTAGCACTTTATCGCCCTGTTGCATGAGCAAGGGTAACCTGTCAAGGTATCCAAACGCAACCAAGAATTCTCACCTTACCCTGAACAGTAACCATAACTGGCCCTGAAGCGAGACAAACAATGCTAGGGCAACTCAGCAGCCTCCCTCCAACTTTCCTGCTGGTTATATGCTCAAAAGTTTGGCAGCTGATAGCTCGGTCCCCCGTGTGACCCCTGCTTGCCATCCTTGCAAGGGGGGGTGGGCCTTCAGGACTACTTAGCATGCACCATTCTACCAGTGCCTAAAAGACCTTTGTCATGCTGCAGTTGCCTAATGATTCTGGCCCTGCACTAGAGGCTCTCACTTCGGCCTTGGGTCAAAACAATTCACCAGGAACATTGCTTAGCAGAGTGTGCTGCAAGGTTCTGCCTCCTCAGCCATCACATCCAGTTATGTAATCAACACTCATCATTCCACCTACAGCAAGCAGAACTAGGACTCCAAGAGTCACATCAGGAATCACAGCCACAACGCCGGGAACGGACGTGCTCACCCCAACCTACTGATGCTCAGACTGCTTGCTTAATGCTCACAGTATGGCAGAGACAAGAGAGGCTGTTAATTTAAAGCCTTTTGAGATGATCATTAGACAGACCCGACAAGGAGAATCATGTGAAATGAGGTAGGGACCACCACCACCACACCCCGCCTGTGAATCAGCCCAGGTGTATTTTGTCATGACCCCTACTAAGCCCTTAGAGATCACCATCAACAACCTGCAGTGGCCAGGTGGCAGGCACCCAGCGGGACCTTCAAATCCCATTTACTCCCCAACTCCTTGCTGCCTGGCGGCACTCCCTGCTGCAGGTGTCTTGTTGCCACCACAACTCGCCCCACCTGACCCGTAGGAAATTACATCGCTGAAGATGTGTGGTTACCTCTCATCGGGGGTCGGAGGAACGTATAACATGTGTCCCGAATGTACAATATATGTGATGGTGTGCAAGCGTATAGGAATCAGAACCTAATATTAACTGTGCAGAGGACCTTAGTATTCAAAACTGTGACCTATAGATTATGCACGGTACTTTGCAGCACAGCTTGGCCCATCTGATCAACTTTGCAAACCCAGGAAGCAAGACTTTGCTGGTTACCCTTAGAACCCTGCCGTGCACGCCTTAACCCAGGGAGCTCCCTTACTAACGGAGCATTTGTCCACACAGAACTGACACCTGCATCCCCCTTCCGGATGACGATATGTGTGCTTAATGCTAGCCAGCTTTACTGCCAAGTTTCCCAGGTCATGCAATGCTATATCCAACCAGATTATCTACTTTCTCTGACCGCAAGTGAAAGGATAATGCATTCACCAAACCCAATGTAAACTAAAATTGCAAGCGGCACTTGTCAGGAGACATTCAACATCTGTCTTTGAAGCGCAGCAAACGTGGCAATTGAAATTACAGAGCTGACAAGCCTCTATTTCCCTTGAACTCCAAGTATGACAAATGAGGCAATCCAGCCAACCCCCACCCCCCAAGGCTAAAAGGATGGCTTGGGAAGGAGGAAAGCTGACTGTAACCGACAAACCAAATCCTACCACAGGTAAGCACACAGTTACTGCGAAAATGGGTACCCTTACATTCAACAGGAGCCAACAAAAGACCGTCATGATTGCCCTAGTGGTATCGGTTTACTGCCTCACTCATAAAATTACCGGACACCCCACCTGTATACTCATGCAAAGCTTTTAAGTTGGCACTGGGCAACATGCCCACAATCAGTTAATGTCATTTTGGGTCGAACAAATGACTGTCCTGCTGTTACTAATGGAGTCTTGGAGCAGACCTAGAACCCGGTGCTCCTGGGGTTGCACGCTGTGTTTCAATCAAATAGACATACTGCACGGTTCAAGTATGTAAAGAGTGTATCACTGTGGCTTTATGTGGCAGGGGAGAAATATGTATGGTTCCCTCCCCCTGGAGCATTGAATACCCAATAGTGAATCCAATATAATATAAGTCTCTGTTGTTCCATCACTGTCTTGCAAATACCTGAAACTGACCTTACGCGGAGTTACTCTCGTGCGCACATGCTGCCCAGGTATAGAGCGTTGCACATGATCGCCAGGTGTGTCACAGGTAGACCCATTCAGATGCTTAGGCACGGGTGGATTGTGGGAACCCTCCCTTGAGGGCAGACCACAAGCATCTAAGTACTTACTGCATGCAAATACCTGCTCCAGCCCCAAATTAAGGCCGAGCTGGCTGCCACACTAGTCAACTGGGGGGGGCGGGAGCCCCCCCCAGTTGGCTTGGAGCCCCTGAAATCTCGATCTCCCTTACACCACTGCATTATCCACAGTGGGCTGCCGTATTTCAACACTGGTAAGTCTAGGCAAACTCTGGCAGTCCTTTGCTTCCCCAAGTATATTCACATTTGCTGTGGTTCATTGCATGGTAAGACATCCGCAACGCATGACCACCAGAAAAGCATGTAGATCCGGGTGGCGGATTTAATGACTTAAAGAACCAAAGGCTGGGTAAAGAACTCGACACTGAAATATCTGTCACGTGAGAGGCATAGTGCTGTTCGTGAATACCACATACTTCTTAAAATTATATATTTGCCAAGCTTCCTTTCCCTAACCTTTCTTGATGTCATCCCAATCAAGTAACTTAAGCATGATTTTTTTTTTTTTTTTAATTGCCCAAGTAACTGCCTTTAGTTTTTCTTTGCACTTTGGCGTAATAGCCAGTGCAAAGCTGCAGCATACATTTAGGTCCCTGACTGGAATAAAAAACCCTGCATTTTTATCGGTAGCATGTATCCACTATGTGCTAGCTCTGCCTATCATTTGGGCGGCTGGGTCACTGGATCTATGCATGCCTTCAGGGCTAGATAAGAATATTTGTTTATTTCAAATATTTATAGGGTTATATATAGCATGAACTACGACCCGAGACGTCGGGTATCATAGCGCTTTACATGAGCACCAGTTCCGTTACCTGAGGACCCATACATTTTGTAAGGCACGGGGAGATTAAGTGATTTGCCCAGATTTCCAGGATGTTGAGCATTGTTGCCGAGACTACAAATTGTGTTCTAGATTTTAGCCCCAAACAATGTAAGTATTCTATCCTGTCATCCTTGGAGCATCACCTTGACCTTCGATGACACAGACCCTCCCGGGAACTTCCCAAGGCCCTAGTAGGCCAGCTGCAGTCAGATGTGCAACTATATGCCTGCACTCACCTCAGGCGGCCACCTCCGTTTGCCCCACACCTTGCTCCAGCCATGCTGCCAAGCAAAGTAGCATCCCTGCTATACCCTGAGCAAGTGAGCTGTCGGGGCGCCGATGTTGAAAATCCGTTCCGGTGCCGCGCACCTGGACCCCCGTCAAGTTTTAACCAGCTAAACTTGCTGTATATAACAATAGTAGGCAGTGCAATGGAACCTTGGGGGAGGTTGGGTAAACGTCTGCCCTTTTGGTAGCCCAGAAACGATAGTCCTGGTAGTCGCGAGGACTACACGTAACATGAAAAGTAAGAAAGTGCGGTTAATGGCGACCCGGATGCAACCCACCCCCAAGAACTGGTAATGCTGTCCAAATTAGAAACCCCATGGCCGCCCGGAAAAGAGCTTGTAAAATTGGGGGGGCTTGGCCTACGGGTCATTCAGTGTGTGGGATGCGGGGAGTATTCTGGCTCTGGAGGTGAAGAATGCAGAAATACCAGGTAGGTTGATATAAAGAAACTACTGGCTACATATGGAATGTGTTATTATCAACTGGAATGCCCAGCTTGTTGCCATCACCTCGAATGCCCCATCAGGGTGAAAATTACATGCCCATGTGGTATCAATTCCCTGATAACTTATAGAATAGCCAGTGCGAAACTCTAACCAGTAGTATCTATGTTAAAGTAGAGCTTCTAATACTCTAGTGAATAAGAGCCTTTCTGCTTGTCTCATGGAAGAAAAAACATTTACTTTGACGCCCCTGTGTAAAGTGACCGGGCCAGTAGAAAGCGCTGTGACACCTTCCAGTAAAGTCCGTCATGTAAATTCACATACCATCAAGTGAAGGTGCCGCGCACCAGAAACCCCAGTCAAGTTTCAACCGGACACTTTGCGGCATAACTCAACAGACCCGTCCACCCCACGCCCCCAACCCCCGCTGCTGTTTGGACCCGGAATCATGGTTCATGCACCTTTCCTTAGCATATACTTTGTGCTAGTTCACTGGTGGTGGGCTGGGGGGTAGGGGGGAAAGGCGAGGGGATCCCTACCATCGTTGCCAGTCTGAGAACTTGGGTGCTCACATGCATTGTCATAAGAAGTAGGGTGGGGCAATGACTTGCGAATATCTTCTGGCCTGATGCGAGTTGCGGGGCCCATGAGAATATAAGGGAGGAGGGAGCACCAACATTGGTTCCCCTGCCTGCTTTGGGTCACAGAAGAACACTTAGTTCGCTGGATGTTATGCCCGGGAGAGTAGCTATTCCTTGGCTGAGGACCAGATGCAAGACGCGTTACCGGACTGCCCGACCCTCCCCCATACACATCCATGCTCAACCCCCAATACTGACCACTCTAAGGCTTCTAAGCTCCGAAGTTGTCCTCCCGGGCAGGAAGTGCCATCCTCTAGAACCAGGCCGCAATGCCCCTATGTAGCATGATGGGGGGGGTTGTGGGGGAGCAAAAGCACAGCGGACACCCCTCCCCCCGCACCAGGACCGCTGGTGTCCTGTACCCCTCACATGGCACCCGCACCCACCGAAGCTGGAAGCCACCCAGCAAAGCCACGCAACAGGCCTTACCCGCTATTCCTATCCCTTAGCTTTGGAGCGCCACTGATGGGCAAATACGGGTGGCTCAAAGGTTTCCCCGCTCGCTCCCTGCGTGCCCCTGATACGCCCGGCAAGACTAAAAGGGGCAAGGCAAAATGGATGGCTTCAGAGTCACCGCATGCGGGCGGATGCGCATTCACTGCATCGCCGTCCCTCAAGCCGGTCGGTGTCTCCAGACTCACCGCCCTTCCCTGAGCATCAGGGGGGTTGCAGTCGGATGTGACACGACACCTCAGCGGGTTATGGACACAGTTTGTCCTCCAAGCAACAAACAAGCCTGCGCGGGTCATCGGCCCCTGAATGGCGCCGCTGGCAAGACCGCGAACAGCGGGGGGGGGGGGGGCAAGCATTGTTCCCTGGAAGGTGGACCGGGGTCCCGTGGAGACAGGCAGCCAGAGCCCTGGCTGTAAAGCTACTGGAGATGGAGCAGCACGACATGCATGGCGATCCCCCCCCAAAACAGTGCTAAGTTCCCCTACCCCCACTCCGCTCTGAAGCGAGAGCCTGGTAGCCATCACTGGCCCTCTCGCCTCCGGCACAGACCCGCATGACATGGATGCGTTGCCTGGGCCTTGGATGATGGTGAGTGCCCATCGGAAGCAGCCCAACCCCCCTTCAGGCGGGTGGCAGCCTCAGCGATGGCCGGATGGGGCTCACCGTGAGGCACAAGTCCTAGCACCGACGGCGTGTACACGCGGCTACACACAGACTGGAGGTGAGCAGCTGGATCAGGCTCTCTCGCGGGCATCGCCACGCAGTGGGAAACGTGACCCATCGGGCCTTGGCCCCTTAACCACTTGGCAGAGGCCCAAATTCACCCCCCTCACCTGACCTAAAGGGAGGGGGTGCACCTCTATGCCGCTACCCTTGACACAGAGAGCTGCTCGAACCCCCCACACCCCTCCTCCCTCCGAGGCGGACCGCATCCGTTGGGAAGCCGCCCAGCCCTCAATACTACCCCGATGGGGGAGACCGGGCAGGGAGAGAGAGAGAAGAGGGAGTGGAGTAAAACCTCACCGCAATGTAATTGACAACAGCTCTTGGGCACGTCTAAACAGCGAGACGGGCAGCAGTCAAGAGGCTGCACAGTGGGCGGGGGAAGGAATTTGTACCCTTGTCCTTCCCCACCCCATGGCCGGAAATGACGCAGCCGACTGACCCCCTGGTCCCTAGACCAGGGAGCCTGGTATGCTGAAACCTGTGCCTTCCTGTGGCACTAAGGTGGTCGCCCTGTTGGGAGTTGGCATTGCTGCCAAATCAGTTTTAACAACTTCTGCAACCTCAAATCTAAGGTAAACAACAGGTCATGTGAAAAGAAAATGGCGGGCGTTTGTTATTTATTAAAGGACTGGCCTTGTCACCACTCAACTGGATCATCTGCGAATTAAAAGCAGACCATACAAATGTTTAATTGCTATCTCAATATTAAAGAGGTGCTTGCTGTCGGTGGGCGTGGCTAAACACCAATGGAGTAAGACGTGTGCGGAGCTCCTGCCCGGCGATCCCCCATCCACAATCATCCAGATACCCCACACCCCCATGACATATATGGGGTGGGCTGATGAGAACTGGTTGAATGAGAAGGGAATGCTGGAAGTCGGTAGGGAAAAATCTGGGGGTGAAACACACTGGGGATGTGAAGTAATGACATCATAGCGGCAAACAATGGCGACCACTAGCTGAGGAGTGATGGCCCCGGGCACGGAAATGGATGACCAAGGTGTTTTATCTACCCTTAACCGGGTCAGGCACAACAAGCCTGAGGCAAATGGTGGTGGAAGGAGCCCGGTAGGGGTGAGTAGTGGTGGAGGCAGAGGTGCAACTGGAGCCAAATTTCAGGGGGGGCTAAGAAAAAATTTCGGGGGGGGCTGAATCTTTAAGCAATAGGCATAGTGGAGCTTCAGGGGCTCTTAGAAGGGGTGAAACAACAGCAAGGCCTCATTAACATGCAAATGGTCTTTTAAAGACCTGTGAAGTGCTTGGGTGCGGCTGTGTGTGTGCCCGGGAAGCTGTCAAATGGGTGTTGCGCGCCTGGGCGGAGGCTAGGTGGAGTTCCAGACCCGAAGCCTCAGATGAGAAGCCAGTGAAGAGGCAGTTAAGGCGGGTCTGAGCTGCTGACAGGTAACCCTTGTGAGCCACTGCTGAGGCAGCTGCAGAGTGTTAATGGCCCTGAAGACGCTCCAGAAAAGGAAGAGCTGACGCTGAGAAGCCCCCTACTCGGAGCAGGGGTAACCAGAGTCGGTGACCATCGCTGCCGGGCTGCGGCAACTAGGAGGCGCCCAGACTCCTAGTCTGACTCCTTCTCGGGGAGCCCCCGGGAAGGAGGGAGCCCCCCCAGAGGTGAGGAGAAGCGGTGCGTTTGAAAAGAGGGGCACTCGCCCGCAGTTGAAGAGCGGAGGGCTCCGTAGCGAACAGGGAGCCGAGGGCAATGAGGAGGTGGCTGCGCGACCCAGGCAGACAGAAGGAAGTGCGGCGGCCTGCCGTTATAGGGGAGAAGTAGCAAACACAAAGGACGTCCTCGCGCGAGCCGCGGGGTGTCAGCAGACCCCGCAGTGAGTGAGAGCTGAGGAGTGAACAAGCGGGGCACTTATACATAATAATAACGAGGAGGCTCCACTCCGAGCATAACCGAGCATAACGGAATACCGAAGGATCCACAGCTCATTGTACTGGCTCAGGAGTATTCGCTTTATCGTTGCGTTACTCACAGCACCTTGTCAATAATTTTAGAAATTGGATTGCTTGCTGTATTTCTTGCATTTAGCTCACCGTGCCTCTCCATATCACTAACCCGCAATTGGGATTTGCTCCAATTTTATCATATCACCTTGGCTATGTGCCCAGACTTAACGTGCCTCCGTGAACCCATAATATTTCCTCCCTGGCAATATCGTGTTTGCCTCACTACGTGCCCCTGGCTTTTACGCTTGACTTAAATTCCCTCAGGCATGTAATTTTCACGTCCTGATGATGATCCCAATATTGTCTCTGCAGGATCGAAACGTAGTTGACCTTATATGCACCGTAAACACAATTGAAATAATTACTAATGTGTAACGGTGTCTCTACATATGTTTGCTTGTTGCATTTCTTTATACAAGTTACAAGCATTTCTCGTCCTGCCTGAGCCTCTTCTGTAAATTTGTGAATGTCTGTTAATTTTTGTCTTTGTTATATGTGTTGCGTTGGATGCAGGATTGTGTCCCACTTTATTCTAGTGTTTCTATGATATGATACATTATTAAATTCTCTGTCCGGCTGGATAGCTTTAATAGAGCACTGATTTCAGGCCTATATTCATTGTGTCCTGTGTGAATTTCCCTTGTCAGGGACTACTTTGTAATTGTAACGTAACCCACTCTTTAATTGGGGCAGCGCGCAGACAAGGCAGAAGTTGGACTCTGGTAATCGGAGAGGGAGACAGACTGAAGAGCGGAGGCCTACCGCATTACAGAAGACGACCTCAATAGCTGGGGCAGCTGAGAACAAGAAACGACCCCCTGGGGAGAGCAGAGTGAGGCATAACAGTAGAGCAGGATAATGAGGAGCTGAGGCCCTTTACAGAGAGGGAGGAAATCTCCTAAGCCTGTGTCTGCTAGAAATGCTAGGTGAAGGTCTCCAAACACGATTGAGGCGGCTGGGAGCGCTTACCCAACAAATACCAAGGGAAATAGGCCCCTAGTACCTGAAATTGGAGGAGCAGGGCAGATAAATAGTGAGCCAAGAGAACCCCGATCGCTCACTGCCAAACAGCCACAGGTGAGAAGTCGCACTTAGAGTGGAGGCCTACGAATCTAGAGGCGCGGCATGTAGACTTTCCCAGGGAAGTCCCCAGAGTTATCCAAGGACAGTGTGCCTCAAGACCGAAGAATCACTCAGACAGAGATCACCCAAGGAAGGAGCGGAGGTCCCTCTGCCCCGTCGGTCGGATGATCACTGCAGAAGGAACGGGTTTACACCTGCTGGGAATGGGGAGGATATCCAATCGACGCGTGCAGGGCAACATGGATCCCGGCAGGAGGCTGGAACAAACGGACGAGGAATAAGAGGCGGGGGAGCGACAAAGGAGATGGCCCAGGTCCGTCCCATGTTGGCAGACATCATGCAAGCGATCACAGCATCTCGCAATGCTCTTTGGTCTAAGATAGATGCCATGGGTACAGACTTGAGCCTACCACAGTACGATCATCACCGCCTTGCAAAAAGGGTAACAAACACTGAGCGCACAATGGCGGACACCCCGCCAGAGGTCGCGGAGATGAGTAAATCCCTGTCAGAATTAATGACCAGGATGAGGACCCGGGAAATGAGGGCAGAAGACAGGAAGGGTGGTCCCGTAGGAATAACATACGCATTATTGGAATACCGGAACGAGAAGAGGGTAGCAACATGGTATAATATCTAGAGAACTGGCTGAAGACAGAGGTGGCCTCGGAGGGCCTTTCACAATTCTATGCACTGGAGAAGGCACACAGGGTCCTGGTACGACCCCCATAGCTGGGTGCTCCGCTGCGCCCAGTTTTCGCTCGCCTGCTCCACTTCAGGGGTCGAGACCATATTCTGGCACATGCCTGGCAGACCAAAAACCTACAAATTGGGAATAGTAAAATTATGATATTTCAGGACTTCACGAGGGAGGTGCAGAGATAGTGTGCCTCCTTTCTGGCTGTGAAAAGGCGACTCAGGCAACTACAGTTCCCCTATGCAATGATGTTTCCAACCTGACTGAGTGGTCTCACCGACGGGATTCAATTTTTTCAAACTCCCCAAGATGTGTGGAACTGGTTGGATACTGTCCCGATAAGGAGATCACAGGAAAACTCCCCAGGGGCAACCTCCCAAAAGAAACAAAGAACCCCAGATAAAGCCAGTACACGATTTTGCGAAAGCCGGAGATGAAAGATATAGAATCTTTCAAGAGGTCGCAGAACTAAGCCAGGCGGACTCTAGTCCTAAATCCATGTGAAATGAAAATGAGGAAAGGACACCAGACGGTTCCCGAAGCCCTAGCTCAGCAAGGGACTCTGACACGGATCTTCCTAAAGTCATCCCCAAGTCGATTGACGAGTTCATCTGATTAAAGGAATATGAGAAGGACAGATAAATGAACAATGACTCTTAGCTATTGTATTGTATCCTTTTGACCCTACATAAGGGGTAAACAAAAACACTGATGGGGACAGTCGATAATAAATTGAGGGAGACGGGGGTAATTCACTGACATTCAAGGAGTGGGGAGAGCTGGGAGGTGGGGAGCCCAGAGGTGATATGTCGAAACTTCACCCCGAATACAACTGCGCAGGTTCGCTGCGGAACGATACCAATTGGTATTGAGTTTGGATGGGTATGGGACTGTCACCTGTCCTCGGGAAGGGATGTTGGAGAGTTTGTTTTTCAAGGGGTTTTTGAGTTGGGGCTAGGCGTGCCTGGGCTAGAGTAATTATTAGCTTAATGCTGAGACCATCCCAATGGTTTCCACCATAGATGTTGAATTCCTCTTGTGGAATGTAAGAGGAATGCACACCATGACTAAGTGCCATAAAATCTATGCATACCTGACACAGAAGGGCGTTCATATTGCACTGTTGCAAGAAACAAATATTACTACTAAAGAGGGGGAGGTCCTACAGAGAAGATGGATAGGTCAGGTATACTATACAAATTATTCAGCTTTTGCGAGGGGGTGCTTATATGTGTGAGAGCAGGAGTTCCATTTCAGTGTAATAGACACATAGTAGACCCAGAAGCCCGATTTGTAGCCCTATTAGATAAATTAGATGGCAGAGACATAACAATTGGGAGTATACATGGGCCGAATACAGATCAAGCCTCATTCCAAGCGGCTCTTTCAAGAAAGCTGTCCCCACACTTGACAAGTTCGGTGATACTGGATGGGGACTTTAACTGCATCACAGACGTTGAATTAGATCACTCTCATCCACCCTTGAGGGATACCACTGTTACCCAAGCGGACGAAGCGTGTAGAGCATTGCAACACCAGTGGAGACTGATAGATACTTGGAGGGCATTACACCCAAGAGACAGGGACTACTCATTTTATTCATATCTGCATGATCTGCATGTTAGGCTAGATGCCATACTTTGCTCTCCAGACATTCATGAACACACGAAGACAAGCAAGTACATAACCAGGACATTTCCGACCACAATCCCCCTTGAGTAGGGCTTCAGTGGACAAGAGAAAGACCGAGCATCCCCACCTGACGCCTAAGATTGGAAGCCTTGGAAGACCAGGTCTTTCAGGCAACAATAAGGACGGTGATAGAGCAAAACTTTGAGGCTAATGCAGGGACCGCCACTAACCCAATGGTGTTGTGGGATGCCTTTAAAGAAGTGATCAGGGGGAAATGCATCTCTGAGGTGGTGGGAATTTGGGGGACACTCCTGAGAGACAAACTGAAAGCTCAACAACACATTAGAGACCTGGAGAAAGCAAGGCCAGAAAATAGGGAGCTGCAAGAACAACTTCTGGCAGCCAAAGAGACAGTAGCGGAACATGTTGAAAGACTTCGCTGTTTTGATTATAAGAAATATATGATCCGAGCCCACGCTGATAGGGAGAAATCTGGGACGATGCTAGCATGGTTGGCTAACCCGGCTAAGAGAGGATCGACTATACTTAAAATCAGGGACGAACAAGAAGGGAAATCATATAAACTACAAGATATTAATAAAGTGTTCTTTAAATAATACGCTGAATTGTACAGGAGTAGGACGATGTGCTCAGAGGCCGAGATTGACGACTTCATTGGGCCCTACCAACTATGGACGATGGGGATGCTGAAATGCTGGGAAGAGACATGGGGGGATATGTACAAGGATTGTCGGAGAGAGGCGTTAGCCTTCCTGGCTTAACACCTTTCTCCTCCACTTCTAAACCATATTTACAAGAAGTGGTGCAGCCTTGCATTTCTCCCTGCAATGGTACTAAGTTTAGCAACTCAGCGCCAACGCAGGCACCCTTGCACCAGAGTGCAAGGGTGTCTGCGTGCAGGGAAGGATTGTTTATGTGTAAAAAGGTGTCCCCTCCTGCACATAAACAATCCTAGAAATGCCATACTATCACTTTCATGTGTGTTACTTCATGCAGCTCACATGAAAGTGACAAAATGGCATATAAAAAAAAGTTTATGTACAGGAAGGCACACCTTCCTGTACATAAACAAGCAATGGCACAAGCCAGCACACATGGAAAAAGCAAAACCAAGGAGAATTTATGCATTTCTCCTCATTTCACCATCTTAAGACCAGTTTTCCCTGGTCTTAATTTTGGCACTGACTCCTATGTACGCCACCCTTGTACATAGGGGGCAGCGTCTAAATGAATGGGTGTTGCGGTAGAACACCCACCACAAAACCCACTGCCCACCCCTTTCACGCTAACCATAGCGTGAAAAGGTGCCTTATGGACAAGGCAGCATTAAATCACATTAAGTGGCTTAACACTGCCTTGTACATAAGGTGCAGCCCCTATCGCCGCCACAACATCACTATAGGTGACGTTGTGGTGGAGATAGGAACTTCTACATATGCCCCATAGAGTTAGAAGAAGTTAGGGCAGCTAATAAAGCAATGGCAAGGAATAAAACACCAGGTATGGACGGCCTCCTGGTCGAGTTTTACTCGATGTACATAGACATCTGAGGACCGCGGTTGGAGGAAGTGTATAACCAAGCAAAACAAAGAGGAACACTACCAGGCTTATCAAGAGAGGCATTGATTATCCAGGTGCTAAAACCAAGCAAGCCAGCAGCGGACAAGATGGCATATAGACCATTTTCCATGATGAATTTAGACTATAAGGTCTTAAGTAAAATTCTGGCTACGAGGCTACTCCCACATTTGGCAGACCTAATACATATAGACCAGGGGGGGTTTATTCCAACACGGCAATGAATATTAGAAGATTAACCTAGAGACAGAATACAACGATACAGATGAGGCAGTCATATTCGCGGTTGATATCAAAAAGGCCTTTGATAGACTAGGATGGCCCAACCTATTCAGGGTAATGGAGAGATTTGGATTGGGCCTAGATTTTGTAAAATGGGCGTTCCTACTACAGTAGGATTCTAGGGATCGAGTTAAGACTGGAGGTCTGATATCCGATGCCTTTCAGGTGGGAAGAGGAACGTGATAGGGGTGCCCACTCTCCACACCGTTATTTGCTCTGGCCATGGAGCCCCTGGCAGCCAGGGCCAGAAGGAGTCTGCACTATAAGGGTTTAGAGGCGATGGGCTGAACCCAGCATATAGTGCTATACGCCGATGACTTATGCTAGGGGTGACCTTGTTGGAGCAGGGGAACTGCTTACATCTCTGGCAAGAGTATCGGGCCTTAGACTTAACTGGAGGAAGTCATGCCTCTTCACCGCTAAAGCAGGGGGCGAGAAGCCACAAATGGAAGTAAAGGTGTCCTGGGAGAACAGGTGTCTCTCTTATTTGGCAGTTATCATCTACCATGCAAGGGTGGATCCAGGGCCGGCTTTCGCAATGGTGGCGCCCAGTGCGACAATGTTTTTTGGCACCCCCCCAATGACCACCTTTGCCACGGATTTCCTCCCTACCACCCTTTAACAGTCTCAATAACCACTCTCTCAGAGATGCATTTAATTAATTTTATAGCGTCACTCATAAAAGTGAAGGGTGCAGAGCACTTTACATAACACACACATTACACAGAGACTATCAATCATAGGTGTGTACATCAGTGTATAGGACATGTTACATAAGAAAAGGACAACAAGGGGTGAATTCACATGCCATCCATATTGGTAGGCAGTATAGTTGAAGAGTACTTGGTCTAGAGAAGCACAAACTCTGAATTTAAAATGTAACAATGGATTGGGGCTCTCTTTTATAACAATAACTGATTTGTACCCAAATTAAGCCTTTTTGCAACATTAGAATAATGAAAGTCTGGGGGGAAAATCCATATGCTCTAATCTATACCTTAATGTCTGCACGCAGATTCTTTGATGACAGTGGACAGCTCACTGTAAACTGCAACTAATAAAAGGAATTCCCTGACAAAAGAAGTACCCACTGACCTGTTTACATTACATTCACTTTTTGATCTGCATGGTTCATGTTCTTCGCAGCGGCCATATTAACCCTCTGCGCTACCTTACCATGAATTAAAACTTCAACGAGTCAAAACTTTCAAGACAAAACTCTGATTTCGCCTGGAAGAACATTAATCACCGGAACTCTCTTGACATATTAATTGTTGCCTGAAAATTGCCGCAGTCCAGGAAGTGGCAGCAGGTGTTTTTTTAGCACAATATAAACTAGCAAACAGGCGCCCCCATGCGAAGTCAGCACCCAGTGCGGTGGCACTGGTCGCACCGCCCTAAAGCCGGCCCTGGGTGGATCTACTAGAAGGTAACATAGGGAAAGCAATCAGTGGAGTGAAAGCGAGTCTCACCTTCTGGGGATCACTACCCCTGTCAGTCATGGGAAGAATATCTTTACTGAAAATGGCGACACTGCCGAGACTGTTCTATCTGTTTGGGGTGTTGCCTGTCTGGATCCCAGTGGAAATGTTTCGCTATCTGAATTCCCTAGTGATTTCCTTTATATGGGGGATGGGTAGGAGACGGGTGGCGTGGGCCACACTAACGAGGCCAAAGAGTGGAGGAGGCCTTGCAGTGCCGGACTTCGAATACTACTATCTTGCAGTACAGACGCAGTGGTTCACAAAATGGGGAGCTGGTAGGCTGAGAGGTACAAACCAGCTAGATGACGCAGTCCCTAGTCTGACAGTATTGTCTAACATAGCGCTTCGACTACCGGCAAGGAGGGGGGTGGAAACTAATGAAGTTACAGTAAAATGTAAATGCTGGATTAGGAGTCACTAAAGATCTAAAACTAAAAACCATACGCCCCGAAGATACCACTGACCCTTTGCATGGCACTTCCCCACGGGGGGACTGGCGAGGCCTAGAAGCCTGGGCAGAGGCAGGAGTGACCACCATAGGCATGTTATACGAGGGAAGATTCCTAATTCCATTCAACAAATTTAGAGAGTGTTATGATATACCCAGAGGGCTTTTTTTACTCTATAATGCCCTCACGAAGGTAATAAGGAACCACTGGGGAGAGAGAAGGCTTCTCGGAACCTCCGACATTGAGAGAATGCCAATATGTGGTGTCAGCCTCCAGGACTTTTAAAGTGGTTACCTGCTTATACCGACGCCTCAGAAATGAAACACTGCCTGCCCTCACGCGATTGCGGGAAAGCCGGGACGATGATCTGGGAACAGCTATCGAGGAGAAAGTATGGGACATTGTTATAAATGGGGTTCTCTAGTTGACAATGGTTTGTACCTTTGCCCAAGTAGGGACCCTTCTTCCTAGTCAGGGTAAGGGGGATACACTTCTAAAATAACCCCTGCTCACCCCCTTGGTAACTTGGCACGAGCAGACAGGCTTATCTCAGAGGCAGTGTGTAAAGCATATGTGAACACAAACAGTAATACAGTGAAAACACTACAAATGGACACCACACCAGTGTATAAAAATAAGTAATCTTTATCTAAACCAAACAACACTGAAACAACAAAAATGCACAATACATAAAAATGATGACTTTCAAATGGTAGAAAAATTGCAGATGCAACACTTTTCACACAAAGTACCTTGGATGCGTTGTGCACACAAACAAAAAGGGCCGCAGGGAAGGTGATGCGTCGGTTTCTTACACTCAGGGAAGGTGATGCGTTGGTTCCTTGCTCCAAGGGAGGTGCTGCGTTGATTCCCTACTGCTGCACAGGGGGGGTGAGGGGGGGGGGGTGATGCATCGGTTCCTTACCGGACAGGAGGTGATGCGTCAGTTCCTAACTGCGTGGGGAGGTGATTCGTCGGTTTGTTACTGCGTCCCCATCGATGCAACAGACCTGGCGCCTTGATGCGATGCGATGATCCGGGATGATGTGTGGGTTCATTCAGCTGCACAGTAGGCCTTGCGTCAGAATTGTTGGGGTGATCTGGGACTTCGGAGATCGGTTGACTCGATGCAGTGTGTGGCGATTTCTCAAGCCGCCGTTAATTCGCTGCGCCAATTTCTTTGGCGATGTGTCGTGAACAGGTGCGGATGCATTGTGCTTCTCGAAGTTGCGTTACTTTTCACAGTAAAGTAAACAGGCAAACAGCCTCAAGAGGTCCAAAACAACAGCAGGCACCTCTTAGCAGGTCAGAACTCCCAGCAAGGAAGTTCAGGGGAGCTGGTGGTGAAGTCTTTGTGTCCCTGAGACTTCAGAACAGGAGGCAAGCTCAGTTTGAAGCCCTTGGAGATCTCCCTCAAGCAGGGGACACAGCAAACAGCAAAGTCCTTTCTCCTTTCCTTGGCAGCAAGTAGCCACTGCAGGCGAACCCCAGAGAGTAAACAGCACAGGGGTAGTATTCCTCCTCAGCCTCTCCGGCTCTTCTCCTTGGCAAAGGTTCCTTTTGATTCCCAAAAGTTATCTAAAAGTCTGAGGTCAGGGCCACTCTTTTTAAACAGTAAATCTCTTTGTTCTCTCCTGGCCCAGGGCTCTGAGCCCAGTCCAAACCAGCTCTGGTGGGCACTTTGCAAGTGCACAACAACCTCCATTGTCAGTGTGAGCCTTGGCTCTAGACACACCACAGGGTGGCGGAGCCATTATTGTGAAAGGCAGGCACAGCTCTATTCAGGTGCAGGCGCTACTCCTCACACCACTTCAAACGCAGACCAGGCCTATTCAGCCTAGCGCTGGCTCATTCAGACTCTCTGGAGACACTGGACATCCCCAGCTCCTGTCCCTCCAAAGCCAGACAGTCAATACACATCCAGCAGGGACACACTGGAAGGCTAATCAAGAAAATACCTATTTTCTAAAGGTTGTATTTTCAAACACACAATGTAAAAATAACCCTCACTAAAAGCTGCATTTTAACATTCTGAGTTCAGTCATACTAAACTTTATTTTCCTACCTTGTTCCCAGGGATAGTTATGGTTATAAGATGTTACAAGCAAACTCCCATTCTATCCTATGGGAATAGGTAGCCTTGCAATCGTGAAAAATGGAATTGGCAGTATTTCACTATTAGGACATGCCACACACACCAGGGCATGTCCTACCTCTCACATACACTGCACCCTGCCCACAGGGGTCACTTGGGCCTACCTTAGGGGTGAGTAACATGTAAGAAAAGGGAAGGTTAGGGACTGGCAAGTGTGTGTACTTGCCAAGTCGACATGGCAGCACCAGACTGCACACAGGATCTGCAATGGCAGGCCTGAGTTGCATTTACAGGCTGCTTATGTGGGTGGGACAATCAGTGCTGCAGGCCCACTAGCAGCATTTGATTTACAGGTCCTGGGCACTGTACTAGGGACTGACTAGTAAATCAAATCAGCCAATTATGGAAACACCAATCCATACATACCATTTACCAGGAGAACATATGCACTTTAGCACTGATCAGCAGTGGTAAAGTGCCCAGAGTCATAAAATCAACAAAAACTAGTCAGAAACAGAAGACCACCAAGCAAAAATCTGAGGAATAAAGCACGGACACAGTTTGGGATTATTACTCTGGCCCAGCCGTGCGCGCTACTGCCGTCACATCTGGCCAGGCTCAAGTTTATTGCCTCGTTCACGGGGTCTGTGGGCGTACCTCACACTGCAGGAAACGAAGGGGGGACCACCTCAAATCCCCTGCCATTCTTTATATAAATGGTTCACGCCATGTCGCACCTGTTACCTCACAGGGGCTACACTACATTCTTTCCCTAACAGATTTCACAAATACAGTGCATATGCATCACAGAACAATGAAAACATTCTGAGCAAAAAGTGCAAAACTTAGTCCAGTCCACATCAGCACAATAAGAAACATCAACTGCGCAGGCCTAACCACATAACAAAAATGGATATGTCTTACATGAAATGATCCTTCACTTTACGGGATGGCTCAGGATTCTTTTGCAGACTATACCGGGTGCAGGTAAGATGCCCTGGGATACTGGTCAAGGGCACCACAGGAGTGGCCCCCGTGGGGGCTTCAGGAAGACCAGTCTCAGGATGAGCATTCACGGGGAAGTCCTCTTCAGAACAGTCCCGCTCATCATTTCTCCGAGTGCCATCCAGGGGAAGTGGAGTCTAATCCCCCAACCGGTCCCCGCTGAGAGTGGAACCTCTTGAAAAAGGATATATTCCGAGTCACAGTCTCTCGACCTCTCTGAGCCGTGGCTCGAGTATCCTTCTGATGAGTGATGATACAGGGCTCTCGCTCAAAAGGCAGATGAAATTTGCTGTTGGTGTTGCGAATCTGCATCAGCACGACATCCCCTACTTTGAGGTCCGATGGCATGGCTCTCTGTCGGTGATTCACATGGTTGTTTCGATGTTGACGGCGGGCCTGTATCCGACGATCATCAAGTCCCCCCGGCTGCCATAGCGGATGATGAGGAATGGAGTCCACAACCACTTGTCCCATGGATAGATGCCCAGGTGCTCTTTCAGTTGTGGAGTGCAGGGTTTGGCGGAAGTCACGGAGAAAAGAGAAGAACGCCAGTTCGGGAGACTGCGGACACGCGTGTGCAATGCGAATGAACTTATTTAAGGTACACATAAACCTCTCCACTTCGCCATTGGCCTGGGGCCACCTTGGTATGACTTTCTTGTGAGTGATGCCGAGCGGGAACAAGTAGCTAGCTAGTTCTTGGCCCTGGAAAGGAGGACCATTGTCCGTTCTCAATACCTGTGCCTGTGAGCGGCCATCACTTTTTCCAGCTTGGGGATCACATTGCCAGAACTCAATGATGGAATGACTTCTACTTCGGGATATTTGGAGTGGTCATCAATTACCATGAAGGTGTACCTCCAATCCGGACGACAGCCACCTTAAACTGAACACAGACAAGACGGAGATCCTCATCCTCGGGGCCAACCCCTCAGCATGGGACGTCTCTGGGGACCCCCCCGTCCCCCACCGACCACGCACGCAACCTGCGAGTCATCCTCGACTCGAAACTCACCATGACCAAACAAGTCAACGCAGTCTCCTCCACCTGCTTCAACACCCTCCACAAGATCTACAGATGGATCCCGACAAACACGAGGAAAACAGTCACCCAGGCCCTAGTCAGCAGCAGACTCGACTACGGCAACGCCCTATACGCTGGAGCCTCGTCCAAGCTCATCAACAGACTGCAGAGAATCCGAACGCCTCTGCACGCCTGATCCTTGACGTCCCGCACCGCGACCACATCACAACCCACCTGAGGAACCTGTACTGGCTCCCCGTCGACAGGAGAATCTCCTTCAAGCTCCTGATCCACGCACACAAGGCACTCCACAAGACCGGACCAACCTATCTCAACAATCGGTTCTCCTTCTACGTACCCAACAGGAAAGTCCGCTCTGCTGACCACGCCCTGGCCACGGTCCCACGCATCCGTAGAACTTCCGGAGGCAGATCCTTCTCCCATCGCGCCACCAGGACCTGGAACACCCTCCCCCTCTACCTACGACAAACCGAAGACCTGCTGACCTTCAGGAGACAACTCAAGACCTGGCTCTTCGACCAATAGCAGCAGCATCCCCCCCCCACCCAGCGCCTTGAAACCCTCACGGGTATGTAGTGCACTTTACAAAATACTTGATTGATTGAAAGTCAAGGCTGACACATGACCATGGATGGCGCATTCCAGGCTCCGTGATCACTAGAGCTGCTAGACTGGCCTCACCATTGGCCTGGTACCACTCACAGGATCTCACTGTTTTTTCCACCTTCTCATCCATCAGAGGGAACCACACCTTGGTTCTCTGTTCACCTTTCGTTTTCACCATTCCCTGGTGTCCAGCATGGGTGAATTGTATGACTCGGTCTGTGAGGGCAGTGGGGATGACCAGGCGGTGGCCTCTTAAAAGACACTCTGTTGAGTCTTCATTTAATTCCTGTTGGATGTGATACAAACTTTCCATTATCCGTTGAATCTCCACAGTGAGAGCGCTCCAGTCTTTCTTGGCTTTCTGTCATTAGTTGTGTTTCAGGATGTTCAATGCCCTTTGGAGACACTCATCTCGTTGCTTTTCTTCCCCCAGGACCTCCATGGTCAGCGGAAGGGGACATGATTGGGCAGTTACGTAGTGAACATATTCCTCAGTGTCCTCAGCTTCAGCCTCCTCCTCAGGTGTGGTTGCTCGGGGATGACGCAATAGGTAGTCTGCAGGATTTTGTGACCCTGGATGGTATTTTACCTGGTTGTACTCCTGCAGCTTGAGCATCCACTTTTCAATTCTTGGGAGTGGTTTCATGGCAGTGCCGGCAAACAGTGGAAGAAGAGGCTTGTGGTCGGTCGCCACAACAAAGGGGAGTCCATATACGTGTAAGGGGAAGTGGCGACAGCCCCAATGAATGGCGATGGACTCCTTCTCAATCTGAGAATACCTCTGCTCCATGTTGGTTAAGGAGCAAATGGCACCGGAGCCCAGTCTTCTTCTACCTGGCCTCTCTGCAGAAGGAGGGCACCCAGTCCCTTCAGACCAGTGTCAACGGCAATCATGGTCTTTTTCCACGGGTCGAAGTAGGCCACAGTAGTGTTGGTGGAAAGGGCGTCTTTGATCGCCTGAAACGTTGTCTCCTGCTCTGGGCCCGAGAACCAGGGGACTGACCATTTGGTGAGCTCTCTCAATGGCTGGGTGAGAGTGGTGAGGTCTCTGATGAACCGGCCACAATAGTTGACCATCCCCAGAAAGCTTCTTACTTCTGCCACGGTGGCAGGAGCGAGCACCCCCTTTATGTCTCTCACCTTGTCCAGGTCTGGTGTCACATCTGATGCAGAGAAAACATACCCAAAGAACTGGAGTTTCTGTTTGAGGAATTCACATTTGTTGTGGTGAAGGGTGAGCCCCTCTTCTTGAATCCTCTGGAGCACTTGGATCAGCCGGGTGTTGTGCTCGACGATGGTTTTAGCGTAAATGAGAATGCCGTCACTGACATTCACGACTCTGTCGAGGCCCCTCAACAGTTTTTGAATGGTGTTTTGAAACCCCTCAGCCGTGCTTGACATGCCCAAGCTCAGACGAGTGTACCTCCTCAGGCCCACATGGGTGGAAAAAGTTGTGATGTATCTTGACTCTTCGTTGGGCACCATGTGGTGGTATCCTGATCAGAGATCAAGTTTTGAGTACTGGCACGCTCCACTCAATTCCCCCATGAGGTCGTCTATAGTGGAAGTGAGGTGTGTTTACGGCGGTGTTGGGTAGCCCCTCCTCAAGAAGCCCACGGCTGACCTGACGGACTTGAAGAATTACCGGCCCATCTCCCTGCTCCCCTTTGCTGCCAAAGTCACCAAGAGACTCGTAAACGCCCAGCTAACCTTCTTCATCGAAGAGAACTCCATCCTAGACGCCTCCCAGTCCGGATACCGCAGTAACCACAGCGCCGAGACCGCCCTCCTCGCCGCCACTGATGACATCCGCATTTTACTTGACCAGGGACACACCGTGGCCCTCATCTTACTAGACCTCTCTGCAGCCTTCGACACAGTCTCACATCGCACGCTCGCAGCCAGACTTCATGATGCTGGGATACGAGATTCCGTCCTCAACTGGATCAAATCCTTCCTCACCGGCAGAACCCAGGGGATCATACTCCCTCCCTTCCTCTCCGAACCCACAGAGATCAACTGCGGAATACCCCAATGATCATCGCTCAGTCCCACGCTCTTCATCATCTATATGGCCCCCCTCGCCACCATTGGCAGACAGTTCAGCAGTCTCATATGCTGTCGACACCCAGCTCATCCTCTCCCTCACAAAGACAGCAGACTCTGCTTCCAGGAAGGAATGAAGGACGTCGTGGCCTGGATGAAAGATAGATGCCTGAAGCACAACTCAGAGAAGACTGAGGTCCTCATCCCAGGACCCTCCAACTCTGCCTGGGACAACACCTGGTGGCCCTCCACCCTTGGGAGTCCACCCACCCCTACAAACCACGCACGGAACCTCGGCATCATCCTGGGCTCCTCCCTCACCATGACCCGCCTGATCAACTCAGTCGCCTCCACCAGCTTCAACTGCCTTCGCATCCTCCGAAAGACCTTCAAATGGATACCCTCCGAATGCAGAAAGACCGTCACCCACGCACTCATAACCAGCAGACTTGGCTACGGCAACACCCTCTATGCCAGAATCAATGGAACTCTTTTACACAAGCTCCAAACCATCCAGAGCACCGCAGCCAGACTCGTCCTCAGGACTCCACGACATAAACACATGACCCAACACCTACGATACCTCCACTGGCTCCCTGTCGAGAAGAGAGTGACCTTAAAACTGCTGACCCATGCCTACAAATTCCTCCACAACATTGGACCCAAATACCTCAATGAGAGAGTCTCCTTCCACGTACCTAAAAGGAACCTCCGCTCTGCCAACCTCGGCCTGGCAGAGACCCCCTGCATCTGCAGAAACAGCAGGTGGACGAGCCTTCTCCTACATCGCAGCCAAGACCTGTAACGAGCTCCCGGTTAACATCAGGCGCTCCCCGGACCTGCAGACCTTCAGGAGGAACCTCAAGACCTGGCTCGTTGACTGAACCAGAGATGCAACCCCCTCCCCCAGTGCCTTGAGACCCTCACGGGTGAGTAGCGTGCTTTATGAACCCCCTGATTGATTGATTGATTGCATATCTACACAGATCTTTACTTCTCCGGGCTGCTTCAGCTTCGGGTGACGATGATGGGGGAGACCCACGGGGTTGGTCCCATCACCTTCTTGATGATTCCGGCGGCCTCCAGCTTGGCCAACTCCTTTTTAACCAAGGGTCTCAGATGAAAAGCGACACACCAGTGTTGCAAGGCTACAGGCTGCACTGTGGGGTCTATGTGCAGATGTATTTCCTTCCCCTTCAGTCGTCCAATGCCTTCAAAGACCGTCTGAAACTCTACCAATATATGCTGGATGGTCTCCTGGTGTATCCCAAAAGCAAACGTGATGATCCCCAAGTCTTCCGCTGCTCGACATCCCAACAGAATGCCATACCCTTCTTCCGCAACATAGATCTGTGACACTATGGAGCTGGAGCCATACGAGAGAGTGGTTTTGAATTTTCCTCACATTACCAGTGGCTGATCTTGGCCATATGCAAATACTTTGATGGTGGCAGTGTTCAGGGGCGTAGCTTGTTTCAGATTCTCATAAGCTTCGGCTGACATGATATTAATGGTCGCTCCTGTGTCAACAACAGCGGAGATGTTTTGTTCTCCAACTCGCACTTGGCACTGCAGGAGTCGACGCGAGAATTGGGCAACCCTGCCTATGGTGACTACTGAGTGGACGGTGTGCTCTTCGGCTTCATCATCATCCATGTCACTGTTTCCGCTCCTGAGGTCGGGATTATGTTTACTGTGGGCCGTGGGCCATAACTCCTTCGGGACTGTCATACTCGTACGAAGTAGTTCAGCTTATCGCGGGACCATGAGGGTTTCCTCCACAGTATCTGCACATCCGTGTGTTCACATTGTCTTTCGGCTTGGTGTGGTCATGGGACGTGTCATGAAAGCGTTGACTGGTTCCGTCTTCACTGGGACTTGTAGAGCCGCCTCAATTTGGGCAGCTCTGGCTCGTGACAGCTCCTTAGTCCGACCAAGCGTCAGAATGTCTGCCAGCGGTTTTCCAGACTCTTCCAGTATTCTCTCTCAGAACTTTGCAGAGGCACACCCTTGGATGATTTGTCCTTGTATCTTTTCAGTTTCATCATGAAACCCACAGGTGCTTGCTAGGTCTTTGAGGCGAGCATGGAACGCACCAATGGATTCATCGGATTGTTGGCGTGCATGACGAAAAACAAATCGTTCGTAATCTTGATTCGCCATGGGCTCGAATTGTGCTGAGAGAGCGGCTATATGGGTAAGATGTGTCTTGAGGGTTGCCTCAGTGATGGACATGGAGATCTTATAAATGTCTTTTCCCCCCAAGTGTAGGAGCATGGCTCTCTTCTGACCGTTGTCTATCTTGGTGGCTTCGTAGAATAGAACGATTCTGTCCACCCAATCCTTCAATCTGGGTGTTTGCTCTGACGGGGCTCCCTCTACTTGGAAGGGCGCAATGGGCGGGATGGTGGCCATGATTACTCTCTGGGAGCTGCTCAGGTACGTAGTTTTTCTTTTTTTTGTTTTTGCATGTGCCTGCACCCTCTCCAGTGTCTGACTGAGTGATCTCCAGTCCGTGGGAGGTCTGGGACTCGGGTGCGAACCAAACCAGGTGTGGTCTGGGCAAGGATGGCACCCTGTAATTACCCACCCTTGCTACAATGGAAACCCTGCCTGGGCCACAGTCTTCTTTAGCCCGGTGAGTGAGCCAGTGGCTGGTGCTGGTCTCCTCACACATGCAGGAGGGGCGCTGTGTGTCACAGTAGGGCGCAGTACACACAGTACGAGCTCTCACCTGAACACTATAGGGCACTGTAACTCCTTGCCTCACTTCCCCCTCCGGCTCTCTTGTGCACCACATAGTCACTCTGTGTGCTTCAGTGATTCTGGCTCCCTTTTGCGGTGCTGTGACAAGAACACTGCGTGCATAGGGATACGGCTCGCACTTGCGGCAGCCACGGAGCCGACGTGGTGGTGTCTTGCAACCGCCTTTGCCGCCAATGTAGCGCCGTGACTCACGCGGTGAGTTCGACGCTCATAAATTATTCAACAGGCACGGGGCCACTTCTGCAGGCCGTGCCGCTCAATAAAGCAGGACACAGTTTGGGATTATAACTCTGGCACGGCTCTGCACGCAACTGCCGTCACATCCGGCCGGGCTCAGGTTTATTGCCTCAGTCACGGGGTGGGAGGGCATACCCCACACTGCAGGAAACGAAGGGGGGACCACCTCAACTCCCCTGCCGTTCTTTACATCAATGGTTCACCCCTTGTCGCACCTGTTACCTCACAGAGGCGACACTACATTAATCACATGAAACTCACACAGAAAGCAGTAAGATGGGATGTCTTTGTTGAATAAATCTTACTTGCATCATTATTAAGTAAAACTAGATCTTCGATCAGAACAAATCCCAGTGTGGGCAGTTTCCTTTCGAAAGGTGCATCTTTTTAGGGTATATGTAATGTTTTTAGAAAACCCTTGTTTACGGATTTCCTCTGAATTCCAAGAGAGATATCTTCTTGACAGCTATTGGGACAAAATCAGGGTTCCCTTACTCTGTGTTTCGTTGGGCCCACAATCTGCTCTGGTCTCCCGCCCCATCTATACTGCAGCCTCAACATACTCCCCTCTGCATCCACTGGACCTTGTTGCAGTCCTGCTACTCAGTGGCGTAGGATAGAAAATCTCCCCCCTCCGCAGAATGTGACTTGAGGTGCCTTAGACTCACTTATCTTATAGCTATTCATAGGCATTTGATTGAATGCGGGGACCTCTGCAGTGGCCTATGTTATGCATTTGACCCTCTGCACACCAGTGGTGTAACGGGGGGCCCTTGACCACCACCTACCACTTTGGTCCCAGACCCAGTCAGTGTACTGTGCTGAGTTGGTCCCCTGGAGCTCGGGGGCTCCCTCGCACTGGGGAACTGTGGGCCTGATGTTATGCCACTGCTGCCCACAGATCCGCGACTAAGCCCTTAAATGACATCGCTATAGTTGCTCCCCACCCTATGCAATTATCGCGAAAGGCCAGACATGCGTGTGTAGGGCGGAGTGTGTTCTGGCATATCGTTTACGCCTTGGGAGTGGAGTCACAAACCTATACTCAACGAACAAGTCAATGCAGTACTAGCATTTAATTTTAAACAATGACGCAGGGATTGAGGCAACCGTGACTGCACCTATCTAGAAGTAAGGTATTATTCTTCGTCTTTTGGTGCACAGGACCTGAGGCTCAATACCCCTAAGCTCCCTGGAGTAAAATCCCCACAATAACAAGTGCAGCGATTTGATCCAGCGCTCCTTATTTTATAATTCCCAAACATTTATCTTTAGATTGCATGAATAATGCTTCCTTCAAATATTAATCTGTTATACAATTAAACATGACATAAATTCAGCAGGTGTGTTTCTGTCTCTTTATTCCTTAATTCTTCTTCTAGTGCAGAAGAATTAATGAATACAGAGACATAAACACACCTGCTGAATTGATGAAGAAGAATTCACCAATAAAGAGACATAAACACACCTGCTGAATTGATGTCATGTTTAATTGGAGAACAGAGTAATATTTGAAGGAAGCATTATTCATGCAATCTAAATATAAATGTTTGGGAATTATATAATAAGTAGTGCTGGATCAAATTGCTGCACGCAGTACTAGAATTTAACCTTTCCATCTCCACAAGCAAACACATGCAGGACACCAACACAGAATGTATTTGAGAGATATCTAAATCATTTGTAACTGATTAGTAAAGAAAGCACACCGAGGGATAATTGTCATGTTACAAAAGAATACTGGGACTTTTACACAGATTCATTTCCACTTAGCATCTGCCGGGTCTTGCCGAGAACTGTCAGATAATTACATGCCTCAAAGGCCCAGTAATGCAACAGCTCTACATGACTGCGACAGAGGACCCCACAAGTAACACCAGTTCTACAATCATTGACCCTTAGGCGGTTGTACCCAGCAAAGAGCCAAAAAATACAAGAAGTATCTGGCAAGGTGTCTGCTGTCATCAAAGATGAAATATTCATTCTTGCAGAAGAGATATGGCTTCATATAAAACAGATCTATGATTTAGACAAACATTAGAGAGCCTTCTAAAAACCGATGAGGAATGCCAGCTGCAGGTGCTTCTTTGCACAAGAGTACAGTTGCATAGTGCCACAACTAAAGGTCGACTAAACACTTTCCAAGCAGAGTTTTGTACGGCAATGGGCGTGGATGATGGCCATTGGATTTTCATCACAAGTTCCCGGCAAAATGACAGAACGGAACAAGGTGGCTTCAGGAATTTGTGAGAGAACAAATTGAAGTAATTGTTAGCATAGAAAAGCTCAGCAGTAGTCTTGAGGCCGGTGGAAGTTGCCTGTCTTGCCTGTCATATTGCAGATGAAGTTCTGCATGCTGTTACGTGACATGAGTCCGCAGGAGCAGGTCCCAGACAAGCTCTCCCTGTGCTGCTGCATCGATCTTGCTCCTGTCTTCTCCTTGTTTCTTTCCTGTTTATTTTGAGTGCTTTCTCCTTGCTTTTCCCTAATTTTCACTGCTTTCGCCTTCCCTTTCCCCTATTTCTTGAGTGCCTTCCCCTGCATTTCCCTAATTTTTTACTGCTTTCTCCTTCCTGTTCCCCTTTTTTTTGCCTCTTCCTTGCTTTTTCCTCATTTATCACTGCTTCCTTTTCTTCCATATCTTTAGTGCTTTTTCTTTGCTTTTACCTCGTTTTTACTGTTTTCTCCTTGCTTTTCCCTAAATTTCACTGCTTTCGCCTTCCATTTCCCCTGTTTTCTGGGTGCCTTCTCCCTGCTTTTTCCTTATTTTTCACTGCCTTTTCCTTCCTGTTCCCACATTTTTTGAGTGCCTTCTCCTTGCTTTTCCCTCATTTTTCACTGCTTTCTCCTTCCTTTTCCCTGTTTCTTTAGTGCTTTTTCCTTTCTTTCCCCTCATTTTCATTGCTTTCTCCTTCTTTTTACCTCATTGCTGCTCCCGCCTGCCACCTGTTTTCCCACCTAGCCCTGCTCACTGCTTCCCAGTGCCCCTCCCTCCTCACAGGACCTAATTATTGGAGCCCACAGCGTGACCCCAATGAGCAGGTTCCAGTTTCAGCTCTCCCCGTACTGCTGCTTTGCTCTTGTTGCTATGTTCTCCTTGCTTCCTCCCCGCTTTTTTGTGCTCTCTCCTTGCTTTTCCCTCATTTTTCACTGCTTTCTACTTCCTTTTTCCTTGTTATTTGAATGCCTTCTCTTTGCTTGTCCCTAATTTTTCACTGCTTTCGCCTTGCTTTTTCCTCAATTTTTCCGCCATTTTTGACTGCCTTCTCCTTTCTTTACCCTCATTTTCACTGTTTTCTCCTTGCTTTTTCCACAGTTTTTTAGTGCCTTCTTGCTAAGAAAGTACTCAAGACCTGGCAATTCGAATAAACAGATCACCAAGAAGTAGTTAGCAACTCCAGTGCCTTGAGTCCCTCGCAAGTGATTTGCCTTCGACTGACTGACAGGGAAACAAATCTAGGTAGATGGGCCAATAATGCATAAGTCTCAGCACACTATGAGACAAACATCAGCTTGACAAGAAAGGCAATGAGGGAAAATAAGCAGTTGATGGATTCTGTGTTGGTAGTGCATTGTCAGTATTTGGCTGCACTGCAGGAAATATCTGATGCTATAGGCCAGCACATTTCTGGGTCCACGCCATAGGTGTAAGAAATTGAATTATTATTTAGGGAAGGCCCACCTTGAGGAATTACTACAACCCCTGACAGGGTGAACCCTCAAAGTCACTAAATAAACCTTATTTTAACCCCCTGATAGTTATGGCTTAGAGCAGACAGGCTTACCTTAGGGTAATGCACAAAGGGGCAGATTTACAAGCCTCTTGTGCCACTTTTGCCTCACTTTTCCCATGTTAAAAGTGATGCAAAAGTGGCGCAAGGGGCTTGTAAATCTGCCCCAAAGTATTTATATAGTACTAAACAGTATTAAAGTAAAAATGCAAAACAATAGTAAAATTTAATGAACACAATTACAAAACTCCAATGAGAGGAACCAGATTTTTAGGAAAGAATATCTCTCTCTCAAAAAGCACTGGGTTGGTCATGTGTATTGTTCCTCGGCGAAAGAAAGAAAAAACGGAGTGGTGACACTATTTCATAAGTCCCTTTCCCTCACTATAGAAAAAGAAGAGAAGGATGCCAATGGCAGATGGCTTCTTCTTCACTTAACTATAAATGGTTCTCCTATTTCTCTCCTTAACACCAATGGTCCCACTGGTGTTGATACAAAGTTTTGGCAGTCCATGTCGCATGTCTTCCACTCATGTCCTAATTCCTATCTCCTGGTGGGTGGGGATTGTAATCAAGTTATGGACCCTTTCATTGAAAGCAAATCCACTTCTTGATATATCCCCCATAAAACGCAAAAAACCTTTATGAGCACCATTCATTCAAGAGGTTTGGTAGATGCTTGGCGGATATACAATCCAGACAGTTTATAATTAACTTTTTATTCTCCTACACATAATTCCAAATCTAGAATTGATTACATTTTTCTGTCCCCCATCTTCTCACAAACCTAACTCATGCCGAAATTGGATCCATACTTATTTCCAATCATGCACCTGTTTTTATAAATATTGATCTCCCCTTTGAACCTTCCAAACGCTGTAGATGGCACTTCAACAACTATTTACTTAACGATCCTATTTTCATTGGGCGCTTCAAAGAGTTTTCATTAGAATTTTCTCTCAATAATGCCATTCCGGACATTCATTTCCAAACCATTTGGGAAGCCTTTAAAGCCACAGCCAGAGGATTCATTATCGATTACATGGCTGTTAAGAAGAAAAAACGTCTGCAGGAATCAACCTCCTTATTATCATCTTTAAGCAACTTGAACATGCCTATTTCTCTTCTAACGATGATGTTGCTCTTAAAAAACAAATCCAGGTTAAATTAAGTTTTAATAGGAAATTCTACTGTGAATGTAATAAAGCTGGAAAGTGCTAGCGAACTATTTGAAAGTCAAAACTCAAAAATCCAAAATAGTCAACATCATTGATGATCAAGGCATTAATCATTTTAAATATGAGGAGATATTAAAATGTTTTACGGATTTTTATAAGAACCTATATACTCCTGAATGCTCTCCCTCTAACTCTGCTTTCAATTCATTTTTTGAGTCGTTACCTCCTCGCTCTCCCACTCCTCCTGACTGCTCTTTTTTAGATAAAGACCTGTCCCTATCCGAGATTAAGTTAGCTTTAGCCCAACTACCTAAGGACAAGGCCTCTGGCCCAGATGGTTTTACTGCCAAATTCTATTCCTGTTTCTCACAGACTCTTCTCCCCTATCTTTTATCCCTCTTTCAGCATTTTTTTTCCCATAACGAGGCTCGTGACACTTTTTTAAAAGCCATAATTTGTTTAATCCCAAAGAAAGACAAAGATCTCTCATCTTGTGCCAACTATCGCCCTATTTCTTTGATAAATCTAGATTGCTAAATTTTTGCTAAAGTACTGGTCCTTTGTATAAATCAACAATTCAAGAACCTTTCTAAATATTATTCATCCTGCATCTAAGAGTTCCTCACCTGTAGCAGCCATTACTTTAGATGCTGAGAAAGCCTTTGATCGCATTCACTGGCTTTTTATGATGCGGGCACTTATATGGCATGGTTTTGGCCCTGGTATCTTATCTCTTATAAGTTTGCTATATTCCTCTCCAACCACTTCGGTTTCTGTTCATGGAGCTCAATCTTCTTATTTTACCCTCCAAAGGGGCACTCGTCAAGGCTGCCCTTTCTCCTCTGCTTTTCATATTATCTCTTGAACCTTTTCTTCATTCTTAACGACATTCTTCCATATTTCGGGGTTTTACCTATAAATCTTTTGAAATTAAGTTCACTGCTTATGCGGATGACATTTTGTTATATATCTCTGGTCCCATTACCTCTTTACCCACCTTTACTGATATTCTATCTTCTTGCGCTATTCTGTCGGGTTATAAGTTAAACTTTTCTAAATCTGGAGTGCTCCCACGAAGCAAGTATTGCTTAAAAAACATGTTTGAAGGTACGAGTTTCAAATGGACCACCAATTGCATTACATGTTTGGGAATCAAATTCTCTTCTTCAGTTGCCAAAACAGTTCAACCTAATTTGGAAGATGTTTTATTAAAGGTTTCTCACATGGCAGGGAGATGGTCTCCCTTATATTTATCTTGGTGGGGCAGGTTGGACACAATAAAAATGATGATGCTTCCTGTTATTAACTTCTATCTGTTCATGTTACCTGTGAGGCTTCCATTAACGTTCTTTAAGACTCTTAATAGCATTTTATCTTATCTTATCTTAGGTGCAATTTGTAAAGCGCACTGACACCGAAGCTTCCTGGCGCTGATAAACAGAGTGAGTGAGGAGGGAGTAAATTTCTCTGGAATAACCCACTTTCTTTCTGCTTGGGAAATTCAATCCAAATTTTGCCTGCCCACTACCTCCCTTCTTAAGTACGATTCTTTAAGAACACTCTTAATTCAACAGTTTTCTCTTTTTTCTAGATCTTCATCTACTCCATTAGATACCCCATTAGAACCATTATCCACCTCCTCCTTGGTTCGGCCCTCCCATATTTACAAATATCTTCATTTTTCTCTTCCCAATTGCTCAAAGAGAAAAACTGAACTTCTATGGGAATCGGATCTGCAGCATACTCTCTCTGTTTGCACATGGAACTCTATCTGGACACGACTACAACACACTTCTTGTAATGCTAGCACCACTTAAACTCTTTACTACTTTTATCAGAGGTTATATTTGACCCCAATAGCTATTTCCAAATACATTTCCAAACTACCCCCCAATTGTTGGTCTTGCACAAACCCCCCTGGCACCCATTTACATTCCTTTTTTCTCTTTGGATTAGGGTTTGTAAATCAATCTCCTCCATTTGCTCTATATATTTCCCTTTTGATATTTACCTCATATTCCTGGGCAGTAACTCTACTAATTGTTTTGGTGCTCACAAGTTGGGCACCTTTGTGGATTTGCTACTTGCCATAGGCTTACACGCTATTACCTCTAATTGGAAGGAAGCAACTAAGGTCACCATTTCCGGTTGGTGGAATCTTCTCTGTTACCATCACAAGCTGGATAGAGCTTCTGCCACTACCTCTTTGCAGCTTCTTCGGAAAGAAGCCTTTTGGTTTCCTCTTGCCTACTATTTATCCTCTCCTGTAAGGCGTAACAAAGACAGTACTTTTGTTTTTCAACTGTCATGAGTATTGTAATGCATTCTTCTTCTATTGTACATATTATGATATTATATTTCTATCATTTGTTATCTGTAAGTTATAGTGCTCATTATCGGATATTCCTATTTACTATATTTGGTATGGATGTTGACATCTTTTTGATTTCTCTTCCTTCTTTCTCTTCTTCTCTCTCTATCTTTCTCCTTTTTATTAATCAAACTTAAAACGCTAATTTGCTACGGTACTCTTTATTACTGTTTCCTAATTCTTGGTTTTATTGTTCAAAATATTAGTTGTATCAGTTTTCCATTGTTACCTTGGTTATATATATTGTATGCTATCTTTGTAACTTTTTATATTAGCTGTTACATTGTTGTACCTTTGTTCTTATTTGCTTAATAAAGCTCTTTAAACTAAAAAAAGAAGGAATAGCTCCAAGAAGCATAAAGTACTAATGAAAGTTAATGGTCGTGGTTGACTAGCATCTAGGTGTAATTTGTTGCTGACCACGATGAGGAACCAGTTGAATCCATGAACCAGGTTTTCCCTGGTCAAATATGTTACCTTCTGACTTTAGTCAATTAAGTGCCAATTGACGACAGGAGTACACTTCTAAAGCCCCAAGACCTCTTTGGGATACTTAGACACTCACAGGGTGACAGGCCACTGGTCAGCTGGGCAATTGTAGGGAAAGGCCTCTTGTAGCCTGTTGTGTCCTTGTAGCTTTAATAGTTGGTCATCCTTATGACACTTATGGCCAGATGCATCAAAGGGTTTCGCTAATTCTGTGTCTATGGAAAAATGTGTTCATGCATATGGCCCTTAGAATCCACTTTTTGATCCTGGGTACCATGGGAGTGCAGGTCCAGTACTTCAGAGTGCCTCTCAGGTCACAGATATCAGGCCAAGTCCTCTTCTGTTCTTTCTTAGGTCCAGGAGTGTTTTGTAGGTGGTGCCCGGAAATGCAATATTTATGCTCGGGTGAGCTAGTGAGTGGGAATGACTCTTGGGCATGCACTAACCAATGAAATTTAAGTTCTCAAGGACAACCCTACCCACCTTGAGCATTTTCAATCTGCCGAAAGTCGTCAGCCACACTAAATTTGGGCTCTGAGTACTGTGTGTGTGGGGGAGTGTACTTTGGTAATCCTAGTGTCCTCCCACATCTACCACTAAAATCCAGTTTGAGGCAGCCACTGCCCCCCAATAAACCCAGAGATAGAAGTCTGGTAGGACAAAAGCAGGATTCTTCAGTAACCAGATACTGCATACACAAGATTGTCTAGTCATCCCCTCCCTTCCTTTCAGTTGTGTTCCAAGTGTTAGATGTAAAACCCAGAAACAGATGGCTGTTAGGACAAAAGTAGGACTCTTCAGCAACCAAACCGTGGATACACCAAAAATGTCAAGAATTCTATTGGCATCCTGTTCTCTTGCTTTCAAGTGCACCCCAGAAATGTTATATTTAAACCTAGCAGTCCCAGCAAATAGGGTTTCATGTTCAAGCAGTATTTGACACTAAAATGTCAAAAAGGATACTTATAGCCCTCGTCCTGCATTTTCTGTGAGGTTCAGAGGAGTCATCTCTGCCCATTTAGGTCAGCCTTTTGTGTGCTCCTGACAGAAATGTCACAACATTTTCATTCCTATTCAGATGCTAATTGCTGACCAGTAAAAGTGTGAGGGAAAATGCAAAAAGGAAGTTCAGGCAGGAAAAAAGTACATTTCTAAAAGTAAAATTTTCTTAGTGTTTATAAAAATCTAACTGCCCCATTGAATTGGATCCCTATTAAAAATACTTGTTTAAATATTTTTCTACCTAGACCCGATCCTGTGGTACAGGATCACTATTTTTAATCTGAACTGTGATTTTCTGCATAGGGCAGTTATATAACTTTCCTTTGGCCTAGCTATCCCTATGCATGCTGCAGTCAGTGTGATTAGGGCTAGTGTGGTTGCTGTGAAGCCTAGAATTGGTAGGATGAGTTGTGGCAAGGTCATACACACCTTTTGTTTATAACTTTAGAGAACTCCTTATTTGCTCTCTGCACTCTCACATGATATCGTAGGCACAGGGGTAATCATTTCTGTGCACGTATGAGCAAGACTAGATCCAGGGTATTGCAACACCCTCTGGTCAGTGGTTGTGCTTGTATACTGCTATAGTAGCTGCCGCTTTACTATTTCATGGTAGAGTTGTTGTGGCATTGGCCACCCATGCTTGGTACTCATGTGCTGCAGTTATGATGTGAGCATGAGGCACGCCTGTTGCAGGTTGCTTTGCATCAGCAATTTGACTCACTTTTGACATTGCCCAATAGCTCTTCTAGCCCAGAAATTTGGCCAGTTATATTTCCTTTGTTCCCTTGTTGTTTGTATGTAATAGGGAGGCATTGCAGGTAGCATTGGATACATAGGTGCAACTCACCGTATAGAACATTTTTCTTCTATCTAGATTGTTGCAGGTGTGCAAAGACTCTGCTTCCTTCATTGGAAGACAGACTCATTCTATGAATGCAGGCAGGATTTGGAGAAGATGGCAAAGTGTAGATGCTAACGCATAGAGTTTGGGCTCCTTCTTCCTGACCCCTGCAATGAAAGTTTGTAGGTGCCTGAGAAATAACAGAAGTTAGGCGCAATTACAAATTCATAATTACAGTATAACCCATTTGGCCACACTGTAAAACTCTAAGTCAGAAGATGGGATTAAGTATGGATCAAATGCAAAGCCAAGCTGATATAGATCACTCTCAAAAGCATAGTATAAAAATACAGAATCACTAATGGATATCCAAAACGTCGGAGAAAATGTATCCACTATAACGGAAAACAAATGAGGGGTTCCGTAGCCGCAATACAGAGAATGAGAAACAAAGTCTGATGAGTAGATTGAAAGTTTTGATCCTTTTGACTATAAATGAGGTTGTCTTAGAAATCTATTACATCCTATTTTAAACTAGGGATCAGGGAAATCCTACTTAAGTCAGGGAGGCAAGAAAGGTCCCAGCGTAGCAGAACCTCTGTAGAAGTTCTCTAAAGCGAAAAATATTTTATAGCATAGAGCCAGGCAACAGAGATGTCACAAAGAGGTCTGTACCTCTCAAAGTCTAAAGGGATTCTGAATAAAGCTGAAGTGTGTTCATCAATTATACCTGCATAAAACCTTCGAGAATCCCATGTCACATGTCTCATTATTTTCCATCTTTAAACAATAAAATTTGGAAACTACACTCGAGATTTCTTTCCTTTGGTCCACGCATTAGAACGTACTCGAATTCCTCCTGTCTCCCAATTCTTTAAACACAGTCGTTCTCCCTTCGTTAATTAAGGCTTCTCATCCTTGCCACAAGTACTTCTCCTGAACCGCACTGTGTCCTTTACACAATGTGCCATCTCTATTAATTAGATCACACCACTGCACCTACAGAGGAGAGAAATCATTGCACCCAAAGCAAACGTTCACATTGAAGGTTAAACATTAAGAAAATCAAATGCTTAAGGACTTTGGTCAAGTTAGCGTGGAAAGCATTTCAGTGCATGTCTAAATGCATGAGTACAGATACATATGTGGTTACAATTTAGATGTAGAGTACTACGCAACTGGATACATTTTCAGATATAAAATAATTGCAAAGTGTTATTTAAATGAGTGTGAAAATATATAAGAATTAACAATATTATTCAAACACAAAAATACAGATATATGTAACAACTGCAATCTTTGTTACTGTAACGAAAATGTTTTGTGCACACTCGTAAATGTCAAGATTACACAGTCAATACACTTTCTGTAACTGTTCAAGTGCACTGTATTAAATTAATAACGTTAAGTCACATGAATACATGAGGCCATACGTTAACATATATGTGGTCTAGTCAAATAGGATATGGTGGTGCCACAATTAAGCTGCTCCAGCAAATCAAGCCATCACACATTACAATCTGATCTTATCAGACGGACATCTAAAACCTTGCGTTCTTGAGCATCTTTCATCTAGAATCTTCCAGATGTTTCATGTCAGCATAATATTTACTATGAATCTCCTCTAAATCTACATCTGTTCTCTTCATTCTCACTTCCCATCGAACCTGTGCATACTTATATCCCTTAAGACCATGAATAGGAATATTGCACAAAGAGCAATTATCAAAAGGGTTTCAAAATGGCACCCATATTTCCACTTACCAAGCTTCCAAACCATTTGCCTACAGCAAAAAATCAATTCCCAATGGCTTCCCAAGCACCTGTCGCTTTGAGCTCTTTCAAATCTTTTGTCAACCCAGATATATTCCGAATGTATGTCTCCAGGTCCTTGCTTACGTCCTGCAGCCTCCACCCTTTTTTGATAGTAAAAGGTCTAGCCCAAGTCTGTTTTGCAAAACCATAGACCTTATTGCAACCTGTAACGCCCTGAACGTCTCAGGATCGTTTAACAGACACGATAATGAGAACGCAACCACTTGTGAAGGTTTAGTTATTTTAATGAAGGCAAAAATAATACAAGGAATAAACAAAGGTTATAGTCACTGGAATCCTCCAGGCTAAGTACGTTACCAGCCCACAGCACGGATGGTCCTAACCGTCCTCTGCATATACGCCGATCCCGGCGTATGCCAACAGAGGGCAGAAATGAAATGGCCGACAATGCCAATCGGTAGGCTGTGAGGGGCACGAAGAGTGTTGGGGAGAATCGAGGAGTCAGGGAAACACCCAGCCGGGGTCTCTACCTGAAGGGAGCAGCCGCTCAACCTCTTCCTCAGACTGCACCGGGACGCGGAGTCACCTCCTGGTGATGCGTCACCGATACCCCAATCACAAGCAAAGAAGACTGAACCGAGAGCAGCCGCTCGATCGATCCCGTGGACTTCCGAGTCTGTAACGCGGCAAACACCTCCTGGTGTGCGTTACAGCTGGCAGTCCCTGTATCTATGGTCGGGCTGGGAGTTACGACTCCAACCAGCAAAAGCGAAGCTCAATGGTTATCCGGTAGAGCTTCCGGGTCCTTCACAGGTGACGATGGGGCAAGACACGGCCCAGGGAGTAACGACTCGACCTACCTCCGTTCTTGCCTTACTGGAGCACCACTCTGGAACACTGCTCTTCACTAAGCAGGTACGTCGGTGTAAACACAATATCCGACAGCGTTGTACCTCCCGGTTCCTCCCTTTATAGGGCGTGTTTTCCTTGAGTTATGTAACAGCTCTCCTGTTTAAATAAGGGCGTGTTTTCCTTGAGTTATGTAACAGCTCTCCTGTTTACATAAGGGCGTGTTTTCCTTGAGTTATGTAACAGCTCTCCTGTTTACATAAGGGCGTGTTTTCCTTGAGTTATGTAACAGCTCTCCTGTTTACATAACCTCTCAACCGCTAAGCATCCTGGGAGATGTAGTCCGTTTTCGCTGGTTACCGTTTTCCTCCCCTTGCATGACAGGAATTCTTGACACAACCATCTCAATATTTACAAGCTATAAGTAACTTGTAGTACTAGTAGCTAATTTATTCACAACATTAGACAGCTTACTAATTTTCAGATCATTCAGGATTACCCCTCCAGACAGGACTATAGCACCAACTATATCTCCGACTAGTTCCGCTGCACTAACACCTTGTCTAGTTCTATGTTTCATTTCCTATACAGGATCAATAAAGTGTTTTGCATGGTAAAAGTTGGGGAAAACGGTACCAAGATAACATGTACCATGCTGATCATGGGGCAATTTAAAAATGTGCATACTGTCCACAAATAAAATACACTCCAGGAATCATAGGTTCCTTTCCCTCCAAGAAAAAGTCATTCTTCCCTCTCGCCTTGAAAACATGTTCAAATTTGCTCTGTCCTAAAAATAACGGGTCTATATAACTCTGGTAAATATGTATACATAGCTTTCTCTTAAGTTGATAATCCAAAGTCAAGGCGGACAAATTTCCCTTCACCTGATGTTCAATTTCTTAACAACTCCACCTGTTGTGTCTCTTAAGATCTTTATAATTTTCAGATGTGGACTCTAGATCTCTCCTTCTGTCTTCCACTATATTCAAGATTTTGTTTCCACATCTAACATTGAACAAGTCAAATTATGTCTGTGTGCATATGCAGTGTCTAGTGACTTAAGAGACACAAAATATTTGCTCGCAATCTGCAATTTCAAAATATAGATTCTTTTTCAAATGTCTGAACATAGGAACTTCTAAAAGGACTAAATAAAAATTCAAAAAATAATATTGGAGGCTACTCTGTCTATAGAATAGGTTTAGTAAAAGACTTATCTCATAGAAATTTCATATGTCAACAGAATATGGTGGTAGGTTCCACCCTCAGCAACAGAGGCAGGCATCCTGCAGAACCATGTAAGCCTGTTCACGATGTGTGCTTATTTAAAGAGACGACTTTTAAAGATGTCTTATCGTGAGAAGAGGATTCCACAGAAGTTTACCGCAAATTATCTATTTTTGTCCCGCTTAGGAAGAGCTAGAAAAGGAGGACTTTTTCTAACCATCTTTGCTGGCCACTTGAAGTGGAAATATTTAGGAATTAACAAAAAAAAATAACTGAGGATGTGCTACCTTACTCTGATTCCTGTATGATCTTGCTTTATATATCAGCATTCCCCCCACTGACCACCACCTGAAGCATTTGTATTGTTGTGTGGTCCTGAAGAAGGTGATTGGATGAAATAATTGCCCACACCTAAACTTGCGTTAACCGTTTTAAAGAGTGATTGCAGCTCACATACTTCCAGCACACACTACAAAAATCCAAACTGTTTCACTGTTGTATTTCGTTTTGTGTATGCATAGAGTGGCTAGGTCAGGGTATGAGTGTCAGGGCAGCGGGTGCGCCAATGGTGCGCCGAAGGCGCGCCAAAGGCAAGCCCGTCTATGCCCCTCCGTGCCTGGACCGTGCCCAGCACCAGACCCCCTGGCCCCCGCAGACGCCAGCCCACCCGCCGGACGTACGACGCCGCCACCCTCAGCGCACTCAACACCGGCCGACTCCTCGGCTGCCACCGAGCCACCCCAGGACGCACCCACGGACCCTTCACCTGCCAACCCTGCAAGTTCTCCTGCATCCGGACCTGCACTGCACCCGCACCCGCCAAGCCGAGCACCAACAGCAACCACCTGAAGTGCATCCTGCTCAACACCCGCTCCGTCCACAGACACGCCGTGGAACTATGGAACATGCTCGACACCACATCTCCGGACGTCGCCTTCCTCACGGAAACCTGGAAGAACGCCTCCTCAGCGCCCGACATCGCCATAGCCATCCCGGATGGATACAAGATCACCCGAAGGGACCGCGTCAACCAGACAGGAGGAGGCATCGCCATCGTCCACAAGAACACCATCCGCAGCACGACCAGCTCCGACGACATCCTCACAGCCGCTGAACACCTTCACTTCCAGATACACACCGACCCCAAGACCACACTCAGAGGCACCCTCATCTACAAACCCCCAGGACCCCGCACACAATTCAATGAAGACATCGCAGACTTCATCAGCCCACACGCCCTCACCTCCGCCGACTACATTCTCCTAGGGGACCTCAACTTCCACCTGGAGAACAACTACGACAACAACACCACCACCCTGCTGGACAACCTCGCCAACCTCGGACTCAAGCAACTGGTGAACACCCCCACCCACTACGCCAGACACACGCTCGACCCAATCTTCTCCTCCAGCAAGTACATCTCCTTCAGCCACTCCACCGGACTCCACTGGACAGACCACAGCTGCGTCCACTTCAGCTTCAGAAAGACCACGACCCACCACCTCCCGCAACAGGTTCCCCGCAGGAGCTGGAACAAGATCACCACCGACCAGCTCACCACATCACTGAACCAGAACCCTCCCGCCAGATCAACGGACCCCAACCAAGCAGCCAGCAAACTCACACAGTGGATCACCAACTGCGCTGACGACCTCGCACCCCTGAAAAACCATACCAGCAGGCCCGGAAGCAAGAATGCCTCCTGGTTCAACGACGACCTCAAGAACTCCAAGAAGAACTGCCGCACCCTCGAGAAAGCTTGGCGAAAAAACCCAACCACAGACAACATGACCGCCCTCAAGCACGCCACCCGCAAACACCACCAGCTGATCCACACCACCAAGAAGTCAGCATTCAAGGATCGACTAGACAACAATGCACACAACAGTAAGGAACTCTTTAGCATCATCAAAGAGCTCTCCAACCCCAGCGCCGGAAACAACGACATCACTCCCTCACAAGACCTCTGTGACTCACTCGCCTCGTTCTTCCACAGCAAGATCGCAGACATACACAACAGCTTCGGCGAACAGTCCACGCACCCTACCACAGAACCAACGCCCCCCACCATCACCCTCCGTGCCTGGACCCCGGTCAGCACCGAAGACACCATCCGCACGATGAACACCATCCACTCCGGATCGCCAACCGACCCATGCCCCCACCACATCTTCAACAAGGCTGACTCCGTCATCGCATCCCATCGCCGGGACATCATCAACTGCTCCTTCAACACTGCCACCTTCCCGGAAAGCTGGAAGCATGCCGAACTCAGCACCCTCTTGAAGAAACCTTCAGCAGACCCCACCAACCTCAAGAACTACCGCCCCATCTCACTCCTCCCATTTCCTGCCAATGTCATCGAGAAGACCGTCAACAGACAGCTTGCCGCCCTCCTCGAGACGAACGGCTCCCTCGACCACTCACAGTCCGGATTCCGAGCCAACCACAGCACCGAGACCGCCCTCATCGCAGCCACTGACGACATCCAAACCCTGCTCGACAACGGGGAAACAGCAGCCCTCATCCTCCTGGACCTCTCCGCAGCGTTCGATACTGTCTGCCACCGCACCCTAGTACAACGCCTCAGCAACGTCGGTATCCAAGAGAAGGCACTGGAGTGGATCATCTCGTTCCTCGCCGGAAGAACCCAGAGAGTCCGCCTCCCCCCGTTCAGATCCGAGGCCACCGAAGTCATCTGCGGCGTACCACAAGGATCATCACTCAGCCCCACCCTCTTCAACGTCTACATGAGCCCCCTCGCAGCCATCGCACGCCAACACAACCTCAACATCATCTCCTACGCCGACGACACCCAGCTGATCCTCTCCCTCACCAACGACCCTGCCACCGCCAGAACCAACCTACACGAAGGGATGAAAGAAGTGGCCGAGTGGATGAAGAACAGCCGCCTGAAACTGAACTCAGACAAGACGGAAGTCCTCATCCTTGGATCATCACCCTCTGCCTGGGACGACTCCTGGTGGCCCCCGGCCCTAGGCAGCGCACCTAAACCAACGGACCATGCACGCAACCTGGGCTTCATCCTGGACTCCTCCCTCTCGATGACCAGACAAGTCAACGCCGTCTCATCATCGTGTTTCAACATCCTACGCATGCTCCGAAAGATCTTCCGATGGATCCCCACCGAAATCAGGAAGACGGTCACCCAAGCACTCATTACCAGCCGACTGGACTACGGTAACACCCTCTACACCGGAACCACAGCCAAACTACAGAAAAGACTCCAACGCATCCAGAGCCACCATGGGAGGAAGATCCTTCTCCTACCTGGCAGCCAAGACTTGGAACTCCCTCCCCATCCACCTCCGTCGTACCCAAGACCACCTCTCCTTCAGGAAGCAACTCAAGACCTGGCTGTTCGAGCAGCAGCGGACCCCCCCCTTCCCCAAGCGCCTTGAGACCCTCCGGGTGAGTAGCGCGCTATACAAATTTCTTGATTGATTGATTGAAAGTATGATAGGTGGCCATTCTGGATGTGTGTAAGAGTGAGTGGATTGTTGTGTGGGGGAACTCTGATTTTAATGTAATGCATGCATTATTTCTAACATTTTAGTTGTAATCAAAAATAATTCATTTAACTTTTTGGTGCTATCAAGTATGATACAGAATATAAGAATAAAATTATGTTTGACAAACAAATTTGCACATCTACTACAATTCTGTTTGGGGGTCAGAACCATAAGCACTTGTTAGGCATATAGGAAGTAATGTAGGTCAAGTGGGACTTTGTTTTGCTCTAGTTGGAGTTTTTGCCCCCTTGTCCCAGACCTAGAAGTATAAAAATTGGCAGTACGTTTTTCCTAGGCGACAGGGTTTATTCAGCCTCCTTTTTCTCTCTCCTCTCCCACTTGGGCATCAGACGGATAGTGCAGCCCAATATGTTTGGCCCTCCTTCTCCTCATACACTTGTAAACCACCCATGACCAATGAAGGACATCATTACTGGGGACTGGGCTTTATAGGGAACCCATACACCCTAGCTTCGGCTTTCTTTTTTCTTCTGATTGCCACGTTGTAGAGATGTACCCCTTGCTACCCTCATTATGATGGAGTTGTATACCAGTTGTTTTCTCTGATCCTAAAGCCATCACATGTTCAGTATGACCAGAATGCGCTGTAAGATCTTAACCTTGTGTCTTTTGCTCTGTGTATCACCCCAGATTGATATGTTTGCTGTGTTGCCCAATGTGTACTATTGGATTGCTGGCAATTTTTTGCAATTAAAAACAAGGGTGGGTGAGAATGAATCCCCACTAGCAACATTGCACCCTCAGTCACAGAGATGCATACGTATATATGTGCATTCCAGGAAGAAGCATGGGAATTGAAACAGTGAGTTGGTGCAGAGGGGTGATACAGGTGTAACCACACTGCAATAGTAGTTGTGCCTGAACAAGTCCGTGTGTGGAACTGTGACTGGAGGACTGGCTAGTGCACACAGTGCTGGAGGGATGGCAGTCAGTGTTCTTCTCTATAGAGTACCGGGCCAACCACTGATGCAGGGGCATAGCCGAGGCTGGTGGTAACTCAGTTCATTAACTATCATGATCGGGACCACATCCTAAAAGTGGCCCACACTAAAGACCCTTTGAAAATAGAGAATAGCAATGTCAATATATACTCAGATTACACTGCTGAGGTCCAGAGGCAGAGAACGTCCTACTACGAAGTGCAGCAGGATTTGCACTGCTTGGTGGTCTGCTATGCTCTTGAATACCCTGCCGAGCTGAAGTTTCCTCGGGGCAACACCACCCTGTTCTTTTTTTCACCAGAGGAGGGCTGGGCCTGGATTGTGGACAGGGGTGAGATACCATCTGGAAAGCAAATACCCAATTCCGAGGAAGGCGGAAAAGGTGGCTGGACAAGGCTCAAACTAAACACCGCAGGACCAGAGGACAATCAGCAGGCCCAATCAAAGTGCAAGCAGCCATTGAAACACCCTAAGCGGTAGCAGAAATTGAAGAGCTTAGCCAATCACCCACCTCCTCCAACAGACACCAAAGAACCACTCACACCCCATGATGTAGCTGGCCTGGTCATGGCAGACCGGATCCTTAGGGTAAAACAGACATCAGCCCAATGACTTCAGACTATTTATTGCCCAGCTGTTAACAACCTTAACATTTGAACCTGCCGGCAGGGGCAATCTCCCCCACGATCAGGTTGCGAATGTGCCCTTTCAACAGGTGATCAACACAGGAAGGGCATACTCATAGATGCCCCACTCACCTTACCCGAAGGTGGTCCATTACGGACGCAGATTGTGCTCACAACCCTGCATCAAACTGGGTACATCTTTGGATGTTCCCCCAATGCCCTTTTGGTTGTACATTCAGTTCAGGCCTTGTGGATGTCCAAAGAAAGACAGTCAGCAAAAACCAGGAGGAGACAAAGGAAAGCATTTTAAGGAAATCCCCTAAGAAGGGTCATGTTCAATAGTGGGAAATTTGTAACTGGTCAATGAAGGGTCTATATATTTACTGGTGAAGATTGTGCTGTACTATACTCAACAAGTGTACTATTCACAGTAGGAACAGTAACTTGTGGTTGAGCTACAGTTGGTGGAAAAATTTGAAGTAAGTATCTGAAGAGGTCTCTCCATCTGCACTACACTGGGTTTTACAGGGGCAATAGCCACTGCTCTACGGTTAGTAGTACTTGATTCTCATTGATCAGTAGATGTTACATAAGGTGGAGGTCTTGCAGCTAGCATCTCTTCTAAAATATCATCTCCTGAATCGCTATCTGTCTCATCATTCTCCTTCTCTTCACCCTGCTTGGTTGATTTTTTTCTTACACCTGTTTTCCTGGTATTTCTGTTGTAATAACTGGATATAATCGAGTTCCATCAAGCACAGCTTTTCCCCATCTATTCTGTCCTTCATCCCACTGAGCATCTGCCTAATTATGTGCTGCTCCCTTAGTCCTTCTCTGATATTTTATCTTCTCTTTTTCTCATGCAACCTTCTCCCACAAATTCAGAGCCTCATATTGAGCAGGACTAGGGGCTAATCTAATTTCATACAATTTTCAATAATTCTAGTTTCAAAAGTTCCATATCTTCGTAAACTAAATGGACCCTCTTTTTCCGTGACCCTGCACTCTTGATGAAGCCAAAAACATGTATGTAACCCTTATTCTGGTGTCATAGGTGTCATAATGTATGTAGGCGTACCCTTAGGAGCTGCCGCTTCACCTTTCTGTACTGGAATTGTAACATCTCCCCTCACCAAATTCTTAATTTCTTAAAAAAAATTCAAGATTGCAATAAGTTGAAAGGCAATAACTTCAGTTCAATATTTTGATTCTGTTCTGGATCAGATCTCTATAAACCAATGCTGTCACAGCTTTTTCCCCCAGAATTTTGTCAACAAATCTTAATGCAGTATTCACTCAACCACATACCAATCCTAGCACTGCATATTGATGTCACTAACCAAACCCAGCGCAAAAGCGCACCAACCAACCAATCCCAGCACGGACCCTATGACATGTGACTTCACTCCTTGCAGCTGTTCACCCTCTACAGTTTCTTCATACTTGCACAAACTTCAACAAAAACTTTCAAATGACACGACAAACATATATCAATTTGTGTTTGCTATACTAAAAGAAATAACAGTATTACAATCATCCGAGAAAGAGCCCACAATCGTAAGTGAAATCTCGACCAGAGTGAAACAACTCTAATCAATGCAGTATTGCCCTTTTGCTCAATTAGCTTCTGCTAACATCAATCAATATTAAACAGTCACAACAATATTAGTATCTCTATCTTAATAGCGTAGGTGATGGTACCTCACACTACACCTCAAAACTGCAAACAAGGAATATCATGCGACGAAGTGTCTTCTACACTTGTCACATTCTATCCCGGGATTTTAGACTGCTTCGAGTCTGAAGCTCTTTTACCTCTTTACATGAAACAAATAACATCTTCATCCATGTATTCATTCAACTCCAAATCACAATTCATCGCCATACGAACAACCAAAAACACAATTACAATAGACGATGCATCACCCTATTTATACGCACATCTCCAAAACATCAACCGCCTTTGAATACTATCTTGTCAGATCTTCATGTTCTCGGCATTAGATTTTAGCATACGGGTAATTTAGTCTAACTTGAGAAATGATTTTAAGAGCTCCATTCAAGGTGTGAACCGTACTCTGCTACCAGAAAACTAATAGCATGTAAAGAGTCAAATTGTTTTATTCCCAATATTAGTTTAACCTCTGACTTACAATGAATGGGCTCCAACTCCGCGCCAAATTCTTCTCCTAGGTGACAGATCTTTGCCACCATTTTTTAGTGGAAGCTATGTTTTCATAAAGAGATTGTAATCTTCTTTTTCTTTTTAATCAATTAATAAGTCAGATAAATCAATTTAGAGAAATGTATCAAGAAAATATGGTTAGAATCAATACTACAAAATAACAAGTGTGTTTCATAAAGTAATTACACCCTATTCTAAATAAAGGTTCAAATCAAAAGCTAATAGAACTCATAAAGAGTTTGGGAAAGAGTAAGATCAAAGGAGTATAAAGTTCAAAATCAAATTAAGAAAGTGAACTTCCCTCAAAGAGTAGATCATGAAACTTAGCTGAGTCTCAATATCCAAAAAGCATCAGCATACAGTTGCAGTAGCAATCTGTACAAATAAAGCCTCAACAGGGAAATATGTAGCAACAGATGCAGCATAGCTACAATCGTCAGGGACCATAAGGGTGGTTAAAAGAATCCCAGAGTCTTGGCGAATCTCCTCAGAAATGAGACTCTTTTATAGCTAGAAACACACACTAATATAAAAGATAAGAACATGTAAACAACATTGTTGCAGGTTAGATCACTCCGGTCCAGTGGGAAGACATCTTTCAATGTTGAGCAGGCTTCTTTCTTCCTTTCCCAAAAAAACACATGAGGTTGTCAGTTTGCGATCAAATTTGTAACAGATATCACTAAACATTTGTGTTTCTGGAAGCGTTAACCTTGGTTCCCAGGGAAGCTTAATGCAGAGTCTATTCTACCATCTATTAGAACAATGAAATGTTGGGAGCTCCATTGAAGGCAATATAGTGCTCAGGGCTTCTAATGGCTGGTAGAAGCCCGGAGCATCAACATTCCAATGTTTGCTTTTGTTCACAGCTGTTTCTGTGAACAAAGGCCTCACGAAGCCACAGGGACTTAAACGCCTTTGGGCTCTTTAAGACCATTGTTTTACTATTTAGAACATTCTGCCCCCTAGGGGCAGATTCTTCTATTAGTTTTCCGTAGCGGGCTATACCGACCATTAAAGGCCCACTGTCTTGTTAAGGCCCTCACCTTCAGCTCCAGCCTTTAACCCTGAAGTGGGCCTTAAAATTGCTAGTATAGCCCGCTAGGGGCAATAAGACTATATTCAATGTTTTACTGCGTGACAATGAAGTATACTAAATACAAAAACATTTACTTGCAGATTTTTAGTTAGGTAATGCTTTTCGTATTTCATGTACATTAGATTTATTGTTAAAATATACAATTCTCTGTTCAGTATTTTTATGAACACAACATAGATAGGAAGTTCAAGTTTGGTGCAAATGAGAACATGTACCTAAAGGGATATAATACATTTTAGAAAATTGGAACATTTTGCAGTTATGAGGAGGATTCTGAGCAAGTCATATTAAGGTCAAGTTATCAAATACATTTGTGAATAGTTCAGCAATTTCTAAAGCTTCTATTTGTTAAAGAGAAATATAATAGCTGCCTACCAGTGAATATGACTGCTTAATGCATTTTGCACATTTTGACTACGTGTCATTTTACAGTGTGGTTTCATGTTAATGTCTAAGGCAAGCTTAGTTAATTAATATTAATTTACATTTTCAGCTTTATCATGGCATGATATTATTGTCCTCATAGCTGGTTTCTGTTACCTAACATGGTATGTTGAAGGTTTTCAGCGGGTGAGGGTGTGATGTGACCAAGCCTGGCAAGGTGTTGATGTCTTTTGTCAGTCTGAAATTATGTAGGCATTCCTTGTCAGTTTAGCCGTATAGTGTTTTCTTTTCTTGCACCTTCTTTTCAGCTGTGCTTATTGCGCCGATCGTGTCTGCATTCATCTGTGATTAAACATTTGAGAGGGGGCTTGTGATGCCGGAGTATATGGCTTTATGTGATTATAATTGTGAGTATCACCCTGTGTTTAGCAATTGCATGCTAGGATTTTGCGGGTATTTCCATTTAGGGTCTTATTGGTCCCTTGATGTATATGCTCCAATTCTAGTGTCCCTATGTTCCCTATATAGAATTTTGTAAGCGCTACGCTCATGCATCTTTTATTCATCTAAGCTTCTGTATTCACTTCTTTTTTCATTGTGAATCTCTTTATGGAGTTTCATGTTTTGTAAAACACTTCTTTCATTTGAGGGTCCAGAGGGATGATTTTCAGGTGGCAGAGAGTGCCTTCCCTGATAGCAGCCTAATAGCAGCGTCTCCACCAGATGCAATATTGATTTGATCATTTGAATACGCTAGATGTCACTGAAAGTAGTACTGGACGAGATGCCAGATTTTAGATTTTCATCACCACCTATTCCGTGAAAGAATTTAAAACTTTGTAAACCATGTCAATCTTTAACCGAGTGCCCATCAAATGACCCAGATGTACTGTGGGAAACAATTATCCTGTTAGGGAGACTTGTACTGAGAGTACCCACAAGAGGGTAGAGGGAGAGGGTCAATTTTCAGCACCCTTATTTTCTGATAAAAGTTCTGCAACAGAGTTTTTCCTACAAGAACAGTGTTCTACCATAATATTGTTGTATCTACCTGCAATTATTTCTATTTCAACTCCATAATATATACTACCAACATATCAAGGTAAGAAGAGCTGAAGTTTAGAATAGTAAATCTATACTCACTTATGTATGCTTATCTTGATGATGTGGAAATAATCTTACCCCAATATTTTGACATACAACCATCACATACCATAGCTGCCATTTTTGTAATTGTCAATAGATCTTTAAACAAGGTCCTAAGTGTGGTCATGCCAAGCAGATGTGTGTTTTTCTGTCTTTTATTTGGCTGCTCAGTGTCAGTCTTTGCATTCCTTGGTGTGGTCAGTAAAATATGCTCATCTGTATAACATGGGGGTCCGACTTGGAGCGTAATTATGAGTCTGGCCGTCCAAGAGCCACCAGACTCGCAGAGGAGGTAGGGTCTAGCCACCACCAGCATACCTACTGCCCCATTATGAGTAGAGCTGTTAACCGCCATTGTTTCATGGATGCTGCCAGGGAACTGCAGTTTCCTTGTGGTGGCGCAGTAGTGTAGAGGCAACAATTTGCTTGGCGGGACCGCTGCAGTTCTGCCAAGCATATTATGAGTTTCCTCTCCGCCACTGTTTTCATGGTGGTACCTCCTCCATAAAAACCGTGGTGGAGAGGAAACAAAGGGGTCCCTACAGGGCCCCCTTGTGCCTCTGGGCCCTGGGGTGAATGCAGGGGGGCACGACATGCGCTTCCCTGTGTGCGTCCACCACAGTTCGTGTATGGCATAGATTTTACAGTCCATGCCGTGCAGGAACCGTATTTGGCGTTCCCATTGCAATGCCCATTTTCAGAGGCACCTCCAGTCACGACAAACACTCATAATCTGGTGGGTAGCCCACCACAGGTTTGGCGGTGTGGGAGAGGGCCGCCGTCATGGCGGTCTGCCCCTGCACAGACAAATCCGTAATCAGGCCCTTAGAGTTGGTTGTTAATGGAAATTCTACAATTGTGGGAGGAATTGTTCCGTTTGGAAGAAACTTTGGCAGGTGAAATACCCCCTCCACCAATTTTCCAGTGTAGATTGAATCCTACCATCAAATTCTCATTCTGTTTTAGCATTTCCTACAGAAACTGGAGGAATTTAAATTATCATCCAACACGAAATTAGGTCTTCTACTTCACGTTTGGTTCAGTAAATACTGTGTAAGTGGCAATTTGCCCGTGTAGTGGTGAAAGTTTCCCCCCAGTTACTGTATTCTTTAGCTTTGTGCTTACTTATTGACCACCTAAGGGCTAATCCCTTCAGGGGAGTACTTGCTTGATTTGTATCTCTCATTCGTGCGCAGGGATGAAAGCTGTATCAGCAGCATATTTTTATCTGTGACTTGAGAAGAAGAATAAAAGAAGGATAAGAAGAAGAATAAAAGAGCAAATATGTTACATAGTTCAAACTGTATCAATCTTGTGGCTCATCCCACTGAAAGGGATGGACAATCTCTTGATTGGCTACTACCACATGAATGTCCAATATCCTTCAGTGACTGGCATGATCAGGTAGTAATAATGTTCGATATTGCTTTTAGGATTTGTTAAAGGGAACCTAATAGTTCTCTTACTACGTACACTAGGAATGTGAAAGTCCTTGATAAAAAAAAAGAACACGACTAGTTATTTTATAAAATGTGCATTTCTTGGCCAGCCTTATAGAGATCACTTAACACGTATGTCTTGCTTTGAAGGTGCATCCAAACTTCTAATGACCTGAACAAAGAGTATATGCGAGAACTTAAGCTGGCTAGAGGTCTAATAAAACAGTCAGAAAAGGTCTTGAGGAAAGACTTCCCAAATGTGATTCAAGAAGCAGTGAAGAATAGCATTCTAACTTACAAACATGGTATCTCCATGGTGAAATGTGTAATTGTGCAGGAAAAGCAGAAGGGAATTCAGTTCTAGAAAAGACTCTTAAAACGCTAACTAGGATGCTGCCATAAACACCAGTAATGTTCCATCAAATTGGTATGGTAGATTACAGAACTATTTTGATGATGCCATTTCCCTTACCAGTAGTTAGTGTCTGGGAAATAAAAACACAGACTCTCCTAACTTTAATATGTCGATTATAACTGCCTTAGAGGAGCTTCATAGCCAAATTCATGCTTGGGTTTAGGTGAGTAGTTTAAGTATTACTAATATAAAAGTTGCATCACAAACCGAAGTGTGGTCTACTAAAGCTTTGAACTAGGTTCACTTTGATGGAGGCTACTTACCATTTATTATGTTGATAGACTGTAGCAAACCGCTGTTTCTTATAATCATAGCCTTTGATGGAGCAGGTAAAACTAAATTTTGTATACCTCCTCTATTTGCATGAAATTAATTACGTAATCATTCTAAGCATTAACTCATACTAATTAGTTTGAAGTGAAATGACTAATAACCCTTACACCTTGATAAACGCAAGATACACGTGGGATTAAAGATGCTAATTGCATGGCAGAACAACTAAATTAATTAACTGTGGTACGCAAACTAACTTTAGATTGTGGTGAAATAGAGAATTGCATGATTCATGTTGCTTTTTTGATGGTTTGTACTTTCAGCAATGCAGATGGTGAGTATTATTGCTTTAAATGTTGCTATAAACTAGGAGAATACTAATATACATTGGGATTAGTGTGGGATTAAACATTAGAATCTTCATTTCTATATTCTAATTACTGTTATGTCTGTTTTTGCTTAAATTTGCATTCTGGCCTGCTAGGCCGCAGTACTTAAGATGGAGCTCCTGTGGTGCCGCCGTCATGTGAGCGCGATGACTACTGCGCAGAATAGGATGGCTCTGGAGATCTCCAAGTGACCTCAGCTCTGGTAGCAGCATGTCCCTTGTCAAGGATAGGAGCATGGAGGGTTGCCAAGTGATGAACGGTGTGAACTACCAAGGGGACAATGGCTTGTTATTACTTCGGAACTTTCGCCTGTGAGCCGAAGGATACAGGACACATTTTTTCGCTTTGCTATGCCAAGTCTCATGGAAAACCCGTGGGTCATGTGAAAATTTTCAGAAATTACCAATTGAATTGGACTGACAAATCGGAAAAGTTTCTACCCTAAAATTGTTGCATATTGATCTGAAGTAAGCAGGGAAAAAGATATAAAGACCCTTATCCGTCCAAGGTTCACTGGGCTGATCTTCCGTGGCATTGGGTCTACGTTGAGCTGATGAAGATTTCCATGGTTTACCTTGGGTTTCTTTGATTTTCGAGAAAGGTTATTTCACCTGATGGTTTGATTATTGCTGTGGGTTGAACAAGTTTATCCTGAAGATTGTAGCAGAGACTTTGAATAATCTTCTGTGTGGTCGGAGGGTCGCCAATGTTTGATATTTGGTAAATATAATGCATTTCTAAATCTATGCTTATGTTCCAAAGATTTGATTTCTTCTGGAAATAAGCTGAATTATGTTATATTTTGTAGCGCCTAAATGCTAATGCAGAGCAAATTAATATTAGATAAACACATTTGGATTAATAAGAAATGAGTTTGTGATTCTTTAATTGAGTACTGAAAATTAATCAAATGCTTCCTAGGCTTTAATTGTGTTTTAGCGGGTTCTAAATCACCATCAACCAGTCCAACTAATTGGTCCTTCGACCAAGTGGTGGAGTGCCTTGATGTTAAGGCCAGGATTCCATAGGTGCAGATGTATATAATGTATATAATGTAAAGAAATTTAATCCTTATAGGTAATAAGGTACCCACATTCCCAGCGCTTTTTCTCCCGTGTACAGATTTGTGTGAGGCGAGTGCGTTTTTGGTGTTATGGGACCCCACCAATGACCACCCGGCCCCCGACCACTATTCTGCGACGCCATCGCTGACTTCATCAGCACGCACGCACTGACCTCCACCGACTACATCCTCCTTGGAGACCTGAACTTCCATCTGGAGAACAACAACGACAGCAACTCCTCCACCCTGATAGACAACCTCGCCAACCTCGGACTGGAACAGCTCGTCACAACGCCGACCCACATCGCCGGACACACGCTCGACGCCATCTTCTCCTCGAGCCCCCGCGTCTCCTTCAGCCACGTCTCCGAACCCACCTGGACCGACCACCACTGCATCCACTTCTCCTTCCGGAAACCCATCGCACATCACCGCACCCTACAGATCCCCCGTCGCTGCTGGGGAAAAATCACCGAAGTACAACTACAGACAAACCTCGCACTCAACCCACCGACCAACCCCTCCAACCCCAACGATGGTGCACGCACCCTCAGACGATGGATGGACGACTGCGCCAACACCTTAGCCCCGCTGAAAAAACAAACCCTCAAAGACACCAGCAAGAGAGCCAACTGGTTCACCCCGGAACTCCTAGCGTCAAAGCACACCTGCCGGAAGTTGGAGAACATATGGCACAGCGAGAAGTCGCCGGTCAGCCGCACAGCCCACAAAGACGCCATCCGCAACCACCACCACCTCATCAGGACCACCAAGAGGACCTCCTTCTAAGACCGCCTCGACAACAACGCACACAGCAGCAAGGAGCTCTTCAACGTCGTGAAGGAACTCTCCAACCCCAGCTCCAACGCCAACTATATCCCGCCGTCGCCAGCCCTGTGCGACTCCCTCGCCACCTTCTTCCACTGCAAGATCACCGACATCCACGACCGCTTCAACCCCTGGACAACCCTAACAGGCCCCAACACACTAGACCCACCACACACCACACACCACGTCCCCCTGACAACCTGGGCCAACGTGAGCATCGAAGACACAATCAAGACCATGGGCACAATCCACTCCGGCTCGCCGTCTGACCCTTTTCCACACCACATCTTCAACAAAGCCGGCAGCTCCATCGAACTCACTTGCGCAACATCATCAACCTCTCCTTCGAGAACGCGACCTTCCATGAGAGCTGAAAACACGCCGAGATCAACACCCTACTGAAGAAACCCAAGGCGGACCCGAGATAAGTCAAAAACTTCCGGCCCATCTCCCTGCTTCCGTTCCCAGCTAAGGTCGTCGAGCAGATAGTCAACATCCAGTTCACCCGCTACCTCGAAGACAACAGCATCCTGGACCCCTCCCAGTCAGGATTCCGCAGCAACCACAGCACCAAGACCGCCCTCATCGCCGCCACAGATGACATCAGGATCCTACTGGATAACGGCGAGACGGCGGCCCTCATCCTTCTGGACCTCTCCGCCGCCTTCGACACCGTCTGCCACCACACACTGTGCACACGACTCCACGACGCAGGGATCCGAGACAAGGCCCTGGACTGGACCTCCTCCTTCCTCTCCGGCAAAACCCAGAGAGTCCGCTTCCCCCCATTCCGATCCGAAGCCTCCGAGATCATCTGCGGCGTCCCGCAGGGATCCTCCCTCAGCCCGACGCTGTTCAATGTCTACATGGCGCCTCTCGCACGCATCGCCCGACATCACGACCTCAACATAATCTCCTACGCCGACGCCACGCCACTGATCCTCTCCCTCATCAAGGACCCCCTCACCGCCAAATCCAACCTCCACCAGGGAATGAAGGCCGTCGCCGACTAGATGGAGGATAGCCACCTTAAGCTGAACACAGACAAGACGGAGATCCTCATCCTCTGGCCCAACCCCTCAGCATGGGACGACTCCTGGTGGCCCGCATCACTGGGGACACCCCCCGCACCTACCAACCACGCACGCAACTTGGGAGTCATCCTCGACTCGAAAGTCACCATGACCAAACAAGTCAACGCTGTCTCCTCCACCTGCTTCAACACCCTCTGTATGCTCCGCAAGATCTACAGATGGATCCCGACAGACACAAGGAAAACAGTCACCCAGGCCCTAGTCAGCAGCAGACTCGACTACGAAAACGCCCTCTACGCCGGAGCCCCGACCAAGCTCATCAACAGACTGCAAAGAATCCAGAATGCTTCTGCACGCCTGATCCTCGACGTCCCGCGCCGAGACCACATCACCCCCCATCTGAGGAACCTGCACTGGCTCCCCGTCGACAAAAGAATCTCCTTCAAGCTCCTGACCCACGCACACAAGGCACTCACCAAGACCGGCCCAGCCTATCTCAACAGTCGACTCTCCTTCTACGTACCCAACAGGAATCTCCGCTCCGCAGACCTCTCCCTGGCTACCATCCCACGCATCCGTAGAACCACAGCCGGAGGCAGATCCTTCTCCAGCCGCGCCGCCAAGACCTGGAACACCCTCCTCCTCAACCTACGACAAACCGAAGACATTCTAACCTTCAGGAGATGACTCAAGACCTGGCTATTCGACCAGTAGCAACAGCACCCCCCCCACTCCCCACCCTCAGCGCCTTGAAACCCTTGCGGGTAAGTGGTGCACTTTACAAATTATTTGATTGATTGATTGATTGACAGAATGAGTGTATGGATGAGTGAGTATGGTGATGAGTCTGTGACATAGGGAGAATATGTAAATTTGCCTTTTCCGCTGAAGCAGTTTTCTTGGTAGCAGAGCTACGGTTTTATTGCATTGGTTTGGTGATTATTGATTTATGTCTAATACTTTATGTTGAGCTTGTGTTGCGTTTTATGTTGTCAAATGTTCTAAAGACTTCCGGGAAGTGGGAAGTTGGTTGTCCTGTATGTGGCAAGTGAAGTCGCACAGCGCATTGTCTGGTTTCAGGGTGGTAACATCGTTGTGTGTTATCGGTAGGTACATTTACAGTATGAATGTGTGAGAGTGAAATAGCAGTAGGTATTCTTGTGAAACTCTGGCCTTAATTCTCAGGAGCGTTGTAGTCTCCACATGTTTTATCCCCAGAGAAACAGTTTGCCTTTTTGCTTGTTAGCAGGGTAAGGTAGAGGGAAGTGCTACTTTATCGGCGTTACGGAAAAAAGTTCTGTGGTAGGGTAGAGGTAAACGCTGCCTACTGGAAATACAGGATTCTTGTGTAAATGAACAAAACTATCTCTTTGGTTTAGCGAAACAGGCAATGGAGATGTTTTATGTTGTTACTAACAGATTTTAATTAAAGAAAACATAAGAAAAGCTTGCTGATAAAATTTTGTAAAGGAGGGGTCAGCAGAAGCTGGAGTAGCGAGAAAGGCTGACGTCAGAAAGACCGCGCTGGGATTGGCCAGCCGTAGAGAGACGAAGCTTTCAATGATTGGTGCGTTAGTGTGAGGAGCGCTAGGATTGGAGAGCTTCAGGAGTGACGTAGACGCCCAGGATTGGTGCGTTAATGTGAGTTGCGCTGGGATTGGACAAAATACGGAGAAGCCTTGAAACAAGTGATTTGCAAAACCTAGTTGATTACGAGCTTTGAGAAATAAAAATGATGTACTACGATCCACCTGAGAAAGAGAAAAAATCATGGTTGTGGAAAATTAAAAATCTATTTAAGACTGATAAGCCGATTGTGACTAGGGAAGGACAGATACTTCCTCCACCGATTCACCTGCATCTTTTATGGTAGCGAAATATGGTTATCATACATGTATTTGGCTGGAAAATTGGGCAAGGTATATCAAAGAGGATGGAGTACTAGCGTTTCCAGAAAGTGGTTCGTTTAGTTTGGCTGTATTACGAAATTTAAGAGAGAGAATGATGAGGCTATAACCGAAACCCACACTTACCCAATTCGAGGCTTTGACTGAATGAGAAGAAGAGATGTATGAAAGGGAAAGGCATTGGAGTGGAAGAAGGTATAATTACATGTTTGGTAGACATTGTGGTCAAGCAAGTCATGATGACAGAATGAGAAGATGGCAGAATGCGAATATGACTGATGGTATGTTTCCTCTGAGAAATGCTGAAGAGATAAGTGGCAGGAAATGTATAGAAAAGAGAAATAACACAGGGTCAGAAGGTTATAGATATGGAGTGAGTGAATCAGAAGATGAAGTGCTGGAGGACTGTTTTATAAAAAATCCGCCCCCATATCAACCTAATTCTACGTTACTGACGCCGAGAGTGCCGGTAAAAGAAACTATGATGAATAAAAGTTTTTGAGCAAACGCCACCTAATTTGGGGAAAATTAATCCATTTAAAGATTCTGAAATGCCACAACCCGTTAGAACTGGAAGTGAAAATTCAGCTGAATTAGCTAGAACTACCGTGGAATTAACGGAGAAAATTAGAGAGTTAACTAAGTATATGGAAGCAGTGACCGTACCTGTAACTATAGGGCCGGTGATTCCTGTCTTTGATAAACAAAAAGATAGTGAGCATTGTTTAACAGTTCCTTATAGTGGTAGTAGGCAAAAAGAGACAGAAAGAAGCGGTTCCGGAGGGAACGAATGGAAAAATATGGCAGGAACATCGGGCCCGATTCACAGAACTAACTTAAGACAAAATCCTAAATTTACTACCATTTTCGTATTCACAGAAGGCACTTACTCATTTTGGTATTCACAGAAGACACTTACTCACTTCGGTATTCACAAAGGTTAGGAGTCCTAACTTTAGGACTCCTAAATGCCTTCTGTGAATACCGAAAGTCTTAAAATTAGGATTTTTCTCAGTTTAGGAGTCCTAAAGTTAGGACTCCTAACTTTACTACTACTAAACTGAGAAAAATCCTATTTTTAAGGCTTTCGGTATTCACAGAAGGCATTTGGGAGTCCTAAAGTTAGGAGTCCTAACGTTACTACTACTAAATTGAGAAAAATCCTAATTTTAAGACTTTCGGTATTCACAGAAGGCATTTAGGAGTCCTAAAGTTAGGAGTCCTAACTATACTACTACTAAACTGAGAAAAATCCTAATTTTAAGACTTTCGGTATTCACAGAAGGCATTTAGGAGTCCTAAAGTTAGGAGTCCTAACTATACTACTACTAAACTGAGAAAAATCCAAATTTTAAGACTTTCAGTATTCACAGAAGGCATTTAGGAGTCCTAAAGTTAGGACTCCTAACTTCTGTGAATACCGAAATGAGTAAGTGCCTTCTGTGAATACCAAAACGAGTAAGTGCCTTCTGTGAATACCAAAATGGTAGTAAGTTTAGGATTTTGTCTTAAGTTAGTTCTATGAATCGGGCCCATCAGGTTTAAGTACTCCTAAAAATGTAACTGTAAATTAAAGTCCAGCAAGTAAGACACTTATGACAACAGATTCTGCAACTGAAACCCCAGAGAGAATAATGGAGAAAATAAGAATTGAGACAACCCCTGTAGGACCCACATCTGAGGAATTAAGTGATTGGTTAAGAAGTTTACAGAGGAAAGATACAGAACCACAACCTTTAGATGTGGCAAAATTAAAGGTAACATTAGAAGAATAAATCGTAGGAACCATTCCAACTGAAAAATTAAAAGCATATCAGGATGAGGAGCTAATGTTCCTCTGCAAAAGTATAACTTGGAGTGCGAGAACTTTGCATGAAAAATTAGAAGAGACGGCGAGTGAAATGGAAATTGATTTTGAGAAACTAAGTTCATTATAAAAACCGTATAGAGTAGATTTTTCAGAAAAGGATATTGAAAACTTGAATACGGCAGCCAAATTAAAGAACTGATTGCCTTGCTAAGGAAATGGGGTGATGTGGACCGGTGGAGAAGTAGATTGTTCCGTAACAGCATTCCCGGTGAGAGAAAAGGAGCCAGTGGTAACCGAATGTCCTATGAGGGAAATCCCAGGAGGAGGGTATGTGCATGTCCCTTGGACTAGACAGGAAATTTTGTCGTTTACCAATGATTTCCCAAGGTTAAGAGAAAAACCAGTTGAATGGTACTGACAGGTAGAAAGGTTTGTCAAACTGTCAAAAGTATTGTGGATAGATCTAAATGGTCTTTTTGATATAATTGTACCTGCAGATTTATGGGCAGAATGTAAAATTACAATAATTTGGCCAACGCAAGAGTATCCTAAGGATCCTAAGTCGGGAGCCCCTGAACCGGAGGTAATGAAAAAAAATGATCAGGTAATTACCTTTATGAAAAACAAAGTACCTCCAAAGGAAACTGACTGGGTAAAAATTGACAGAACTCATCAAGAGGCTAAAGAATCTGTACATGCATATTATGAGAGGTTATTATTAGCCTTTAAGCAATATAGTGGAGATGAAAAGGATCTGAGTCATTTTGTGTATAGATTTGTTTATGGTTTAAAGCCTGAAGTTAGTGAAATGATCAAACAACATACAGTGGATTGGAAGAATAAAAAGATAGATGAGGTGTTACGACATGCAAAATATTTCACAGATGAAATTGAAGCCAAACAGCGTAAACTGAAAGAGAAAGCAATGTGGGCACAAGTTATGGTAGCTGAACAGCAAGAAGCCCAGTTGATTGAACAAGCTAATGGCATGGGTCAGGCAAAACAAAAGCCCAATATTGGAAAAGGAAAAGGACAGGTCAGTGTAGAAGAAGCTAAAAAGTGGCCACGTCATAACTGCGGAAAATTAGGGCATTGGAAATCCGAGTTTAAATTGCCACAGAGAGCTAATGGTGATAATTCATCATTGAATTCACAAGTGCAGAATGAGGTGAGTTGCCAACCGCCGCAACAGCAGCAGGTTGTTACCCGACAGTGTCAGGTGTCAAAGCCACCTTTTCCACAGCACGCAAATCCTCAGAGATACAGTAATGAGATAGGATTCTACACCGAGGGACAGGTAACAAAGCTCCCGCGCGCTAGTGCTGTTTCGCAGTATTGGCTGCAATGCGATGAGAGTGAGTCAGAAGAGAGTTATTGACGGTGCCTTGGAGAGGAAGAGGAGTGCATACTTGACGCAACTCTAGAGGTAGACCAGACAGGACCTTTTGTGGATGGAAAGGTGAATGAAGAGAACATCACTTTCCTAGTAGATACTGGTGCCATGTCATTCAACTGTTAGATCAGCTGAAGTTAAAAATCTTCCTCTCTCTGGTGAAACAATCCAAGTATTTGGAGTCTTAAACAGACAGATAAAAGCTTATCTTACGGATCCTGTTAAGGTTAGAACGGGAAATTCACTGACATGCAGCGATTTGTCGTGTGTGACACTAGCCCCGCAAATCTGTTGGGGAGAGATTTGTTGTGCAAAATGAATTGCACTATTTTCTGTACCCCTGATGGCATTGCCTTTGAAACTCCTGACGAAGACGTACTGTATAGAATGACAATGGCAATCTTAGAACCTGAAATCACTGAGGCATTTGCTGTTTTTGAACAGGAAGGATTGCCACAAGAGTTGAAGAAAACCGTAAAATCAGAAGTATGGGATTTCACAGGAGATGGATATTGGATTGATGCAAAGAGTAGATCCTGTGAAAATAATTGTAAAAGAAGGAGTAAATTAACTGAATATTCCTCAGTATAAACTGACACCAGAAATAATTGCCGGAGTAACGCCTGTAATTGACAAAATGATTGAACAAGGAATTCTGAGAGAAATAATGAGTAGTCCATGTAATTATCCGATCATGGGTTTGAAAAAAACTAATGGGACTTTTAGGACAGTACAGGATTTGAGAAAAGTGAATAAAATCATTGTTGCATGTTGTCCTATTGTACCGAACCCTTCGGTAATCCTATATCAGATGCCCCATGAAGCAGAATGGTACACAGTCATTGACTTATGTCATGCTTTGTTTTCTATCCTATTGCACCCTGACAGCCAAAGATTTTTTGCGTTCCGGTTTGGCAAGCGTATTGTATCCCTCAAGGGTATACAGAAAGTCCTTCAATATTTAATCAGATTCTAAAGAAATCCCTAGAAGATTTGAAAATGCCCGAAAGTTCAGTGCTTGTGCAGTATATCGATGTCCTATTGGTGGCATCAAAGACATGAGAAAGAAAAAAACAGGAGCAAACCCGTTAACCCAGTTGAGACCGGGTAGATATGATATCAAAAAACAATGTCTCAACTAGAACATCATGTAAAGGGACTATTAAACATGAGAATTAATCAAAAACAACAAAAAAGGGACAAAGGAGACCAAAGAAATATGAAAATTGTTATTTGTAATTAGAGGCACAGTAGGTATGTCCAATTTACAGTAACCATAACAATCATATGTGCACTGGTAGTGAAGTGAAAAAGTGAACGGCGCAGTGACATAAGTGTTTAAAATGACAACGCGGAACGGCGAGAGAACAATTGAATCCAATCAAAAGGGTCAAACAGAAGTCACATAAAAATTTGCACTTGTAACACTATTAATCCGGTCTTGATTGGCCCTTTGAAAAGCCGCAATTAGCGTTGGCAGGTCGACGGCGTTTCAACCTCCTTTCGTTGAGGTCATCATCAGGACTATGGCTACGAAGGTTTTAAAAAATATACCTCTGTGCAAAAAGGGAGAAGAAAGAAAGATTTATAGGACCCATAGAATTGAATTAAAGGTAGTGAAAAAGAAAGGATAAAGGGAAAGCGAAATTACCTGTTCCACAGAAAGAACGGGGATGATTTCTTAATGGCAGGGAAGTAACAGGACGATGAGAAAACTTGGGTATGTTGGAGATCTAATCTAAAGAGAAAGGAACAATTGGAAAACTGTGGACAAGAGTAAACCCCAATTAAATGGGACGGAGCATAATACAGCTTACCACGAGTGAAGACTAAAGAATTATTCAAATTCGCATAGAATGCAGCCTGGAAGCAGTAGCATCTCAGGAGGGGTGACGTGGTATGTGAAGGAAGGGAGGACTAAATAACTCAAGCTACATGGACATAAAGGACAACTTGAATGTTTACCAAGGACAAGGAATTAAAGTGTGATTGCAGGGTCACTTACCCAGAGTAAGGACTAATTGGATTGTCAAGGTGCATCAAGGCATCCAAAATTGTCGAGTCTACGGAAAATTAAAACCAATAAGTGTGGTGCTTTTCAGGACCGGCATCAACACTAACTGCACCAAAGACACTAAACTTACTGAAATAAATACAAACAAGAAAGGGCGACAGCTTACTTGAAAAATGTAGTGCTAAACGGGATTACTCCGAAGATTTGCACGTAGAATCAATCCATACGAGCACTGCTTCTAACAAACGAACCAAGCGTCTGGGAAACGCTGCCCGGTCAACCAGGAAGTAGAGTCAGTCCGATCAAGTGACTCACTCTAACAGTAAAAGGAAGACAAGGAAAGAGGACTGGAGCCGATGGAGTAGAACAAGTGTACCCAAGGAGAAGAAAGGATGCACCAGGAAAACGGGCCACAATGCCCAGTGTGTTATAAATACAGCAGCGTATTGGACCATACCAATACATAAAGGAAGAAGAGATTAATATGTATACAGCATTTTCAGTAATTAGAAACAATACAATAAATTGAAATATTACAGAGTACATATGGTTTAACACATTACGTAAATTTTACGGCATAATACATAAGACATAACCCGAATCCATAATGATCTATAGACTCCAAAAGTTGAATACGGGTACATATTCATATGGGGAGAAAGGGGGGGAAAAAAAAAAAAATTAGCATCCATAGGCAATTTACAGCATCCGTGCAGTTTTTTCATTTACAGACTCAATGATAATAAAAACCGTGTTAAAAAAGGAGATGTAAATAACTATGCTATGCTAAACCAATAGGGCAACAATATAACATGGCATAATGCATTACTATAGTGCAACATAAGGTGCATGTAACAAGGGGCCAGATTTACTCAGGTGATCAGGACCTAATTGTAGCCACTAGATCATCGTCAAGGAGAAAATTAAGCGCTAGTGATGACTGTATTCCATTCACCAAAGGAATTCAGGCCTTGTGTCACAGAGTTACAGCGTGTAATCCACCGGCATTCAGATTTATTCAGTAGAGCTTGAAGATTACCCCCACGGATAGATAGTTGTGGGCGATCTATGACCTGCCAGGTCATCTCTGTTTCCAGATGGTTATGTTCTTTGTAATGTAGTACTAGTGGTGCCGTAGTAACATTGCATCTAATGCGACTTTTGTGCTGTGAGATGCATTGTTTAATCATCTGCGTTGTCTGTCCTATGTAAATTAAGTTACACGGGCAGCGAATCGCATAGATGACATGAGTAGTGCGACAATTAGAAAAATGTTTCAATTGGTAAGTATGTGAAGCTGTTACAAAAACTTTTGTATTAAGAGTTAAATCACATACGTTACAGTTTTGGCACTTAAAATGTCCTATTACAGGGGGGAGACCCCACAAGGTGTTAACAGAATGATCCTGTTTATCTTTGATGGGCCATGTAATTGCATGGACAAGTTTATCCGATAAGTTGGCGCCCCTTTTGTATGATAACAGGGGAGGATCCAAAAAATGTGGGAAAGTACGCAACAGTTTCCAGTTTCTTTTGATTATTTGGCTAACCTTATTGCTACAGGGGCTATAGGTCGAGACAAAAGGGATACGTGTATTAACGCGTCTAGTGGAAGGTGCCAAAATAATTTCTCTATGGTTATACCAAGCCCTTTTGAGAGCTCTTTTAACCAAATGTTTTGGGTAACCTCTGTCGACCAATTTAGCAGAAAGGATAGCCGCCTCGCGGAAATAATATTTTCGCCATTTGCAATTACGCCGAATACGGAGAAACTGTCCGTATGGCAAACCATCCCTTAAACCACGGGGGTGGTAGCTTGAATAGGATAGAAGGGTGTTTCGTTCCGTGGGCTTACGATATAGGGATGTGCCAATAAGCCCATCTTCCACATGTAAGGTAAGATCCAAAAATGGAAGATCATTTTGGTGAATGTCAGAAGTAAACTTAAGATGAGGTTGGATGGAGTTCAACCAATCCATAAGGGACATCCGATCTTCCCGGGTGCCATGCCACAACAGCAGGATATCGTCGATATACCTGCGCCACAGCGCGATATTGGTCAAAAAAGGGTTTTTTTCATTTAAAAAAAGGGTGGATTCAAGATGATGAACATAAAGTACCGCAAAATTTGGCGCAAAACAAGCGCCCATCGATACTCCTTTTATTTGTAAATAATACGTATCCTTATACAAAAAATAATTATTGGTCAAAGCAATGTGTAAAAGTTGAATTACAAAATCTGTAGGGATGCGTGTAGGCCTTGGTCGTGTGTTCAATAGATGTTCCATGACCACGAGTCCATCCATCTGGGGAATATTTGTATATAGGGACTCAATATCGAGACCGGCCATAAGGTCCATATCCAGGTTAAAGGAGAGGTCATCTACAATATTGATTAGATGTGTACTATCCTTAACATACGTGTCCGTTAATGGAACAAATACCTTAAGGATAGAATCAATATATTTACCTTGGGGTTCCAAAATAGAACCGCACCCAGACACTATGGGATGACCAGGGGGAGAGGAAGAGTTTTTATGGATCTTCGGTAAGGTGTAAATTACCGGTGTTCTGGGGTGTGAGTTATTAAGAAAATCATATTCTTTTTTACTAATGATGCCCTCTGAGAGGGCCTCAGATGTAACCACAGTGATCTTATTTTGAATAATACCAAGAGGGTCCGAACTCAATTTGCGATAATGCATGGTATTGTCAAGTTGGCGCAAGATTTCTATATCATAATCCTCATGGTCCATTACCACAATCCCACCGCCCTTGTCAGCCGGTTTTATGACTAAGTGGTGATTAGAACTGAGATTGTCAATGGCCAGTTTTTCTGTTAGGGGTAAATTGTATGGTATGAATTCAGGTTGTCGTTGCAGCTCATTTACCTCCAACAGAACAAGTTTTTCAAATGTTAGAATCTCGTGTGGCATCATTGAGGTTGGTGGTAAAAAAGTTGATACAGGTTTAAATTGGTGCTCATATGGTCTGTTAGTCTCAGGTTTGTCAGAGAAAAATTGTTTTAGACGAATTCGTCTAAAAAACAAAAGCAAATCTTCTTGGAGTCTGAAAAAATCACTACGTGCAGTAGGAACAAATGACAAACCTTTGCTCAATAGGGAAACCTCATCTAAAGATAGAGAATGATGAGACAGATTAAAGATAGGGATAGTCGTATCAGTAATCAATTGCTGTGGGGGATGCAAGGGCAGAATTGGTGAGGTAGTGTCTTGATCTGCAACTATCTCGTTTGAAACAACGATGTTAAGCAAGGTTGTGTCAACAACTGGTAACTGTTGACAAGGTGGATTGACCGTGTGACTGGTAGATGTAGACCCTAGTCTAAAAGACTTGAGAGAAGAGCCATCCACAGTGCTACTAGATGAACCAGTAGAAATCTCTGTTCGGACATCATGTAATAGATTTGTTATTGAGGGGGCCCCCATTGGTAAAACTTTTAGCGAGTCTGTCTCTCGCCTGCGTATTGGTATTGGTAGCCCTGTCGTCTGCGGCCGCGTCCGCGACCGCGATCCAGCCCTAAAAAACTAGTTGGTAAAAGAGGGGGAGGAGGAGGCCGTCTGAGAGGACCAGAACTAGCTCCTTCACCGCTATCCGAATCCTCTATAGACGTGTTCGATGAGTCTGAGAAAGTAATAGCCTGATTATTCCGATACCGACCCCAGTTCTACGTGCAAATCTTCGGAGTAATCCCGTTTAGCACTACATTTTTCAAGTAAGCTGTCGCCCTTTCTTGTTTGTATTTATTTCAGTAAGTTTAGTGTCTTTGGTGCAGTTAGTGTTGATGCCGGTCCTGAAAAGCACCACACTTATTGGTTTTAATTTTCCGTAGACTCGACTTAAACTTTGAAACGCAAGCAATTTTGGATGCCTTGATGCACCTTGACAATCCAATTAGTCCTTACTCTGGGTAAGTGACCCTGCAATCACGCTTTAATTCCTTGTCCTTGGTAAACATTCAAGTTGTCCTTTATGTCCATGTAGTTTGAGTTATTTAGTCCTCCCTTCCTTCACAGACCACGTCACCCCTCCTGAGATGCTACTGCTTCCAGGCTGCATTCTATGCGAATTTGAATAATTCTTTAGTCTTCACTCGTGGTGAGCTGTATTATGCCCCGTCCCATTTAATTGGGGTTTACTCTTGTCCACAGTTTTCCAATTGTTCCTTTCTCTTTAGATTAGATCTCCAACGTACCCAAGTTTTCTCATCGTCCTGTTACTTCCCTGCCATTAAGAAATCATCCCCGTTCTTTCTGTGGAACAGGTAATTTCGCTTTCCCTTTATCCTTTCTTTTTCACTACCTTTAATTCAATTCTATGGGTCCTATAAATCTTTCTTTCTTTCTTCTCCCTTTTTGCACAGAGGTATATTTTTTAAAACCTTCGTTGCCATAGTCCTGATGATGACCTCAACGAAAGGAGGTTGAAACGCCGTCGACCTGCCAACGCTAATTGCGGCTTTTCAAAGGGCCAATCAAGACCGGATTAATAGTGTTATAAGTGCAAATTTTTATGTGACTTCTGTTTGACCCTTTTGATTGGATTCAATTGTTCTCTCGCCGTTCCGCGTTGTCATTTTAAACACTTATGTCACTGCGCCGTTCACTTTTTCACTTCACTACCAGTGCACATATGATTGTTATGGTTACTGTAAATTGGACATACCTACTGTGCCTCTAATTACAAATAACAATTTTCATATTTCTTTGGTCTCCCTTGTCCCCTTTTTGTTGTTTTTGATTAATTCTCATGTTTATTAGTCCCTTTACATGATGTTCTAGTTGAGACATTGTTTTTTGATATCATATCTACCCGGTCTCAACTGGGTTAACGGGTTTGCTCCTGTTTTTTTCTTTCATTATTGAGCAATCGCTGGATTGCGAGAGTATTTTCTCTTAAAATACGTTACACTTTTTTGTGTTACATAATGTGTAATTGATTTACATATTATGTCCTCTAGGGAGACCCCTTCTTATTCGGATGATTACATCCAGAATATTCTGAGCGGACCTTCTCTCCTCTCTCATTCCTCCACTCCTCTTCCTGCAGCACCCAATAACTCTAGGATTTCACTAGAGAGATTAGAAAATCTTAAAAAGAAACAGATTGGTACTGACTTACATGCTCATATGTTAACAGAGTACTTAAATTCTGATACCATACCCCTGGGGTTACAAATTCGAAATATTCCTGCTATCTTTACCCAGGACCCTAAATTTCGTACTGGCTTTAGTCATCTGGCCACTACTTGTTCCAGACATTGGATGGTCCTCGGTATCGAAACAGCCATAGAGCATAGTAAAAAAGAACTAGACGAAATAGCGGAATTGGAGAAACTTATTCTAGCTGATACAACCATTGCCGATGCTAAAGGCCTTCTTGACAGAGTGAATAGTACTATTGCTACTTTTCATACCTTTGAACAAAATAAAAAAATAAACAAGATTCAGAGAGATATCAAGAACTACAATAAAAATCAAACATATCCTTATCTACTTGACTCCTTTTATAACACCACTTATCAGCCTCCTAAGACTAAGAACTGGGGTCGGTATCGGAATAATCAGGCTATTACTTTCTCAGACTCATCGAACATGTCTATAGAGGATTCGGATAGCGGTGAAGGAGCTAGTTCTGGTCCTCTCAGACGGCCTCCTCCTCCCCTTCTTTTACCAACTAGTTTTTTAGGGCTGGATCGCGGTCGCGGACGTGGTCGCAGATGACAGGGCTACCAATACCAATACGCAGGCGAGAGACAGACTCGCCAAAAGTTTTACCAATGGGGGCCCCCTCAATAACAAATCTATTACATGATGTCCGAACAGAGATTTCTACTGGTTCATCTAGTAGCACTGTGGATGGCTCTTCTCTCAAGTCTTTTAGACTAGGGTCTACATCTACCAGTCACACGGTCAATCCACCTTGTCAACAGTTACCAGTTGTTGACACAACCTTGCTTAACATCGTTGTTTCAAACTATATAGTTGCAGATCAAGACACTACCTCACCAATTCTGCCCTTGCATCCCCCACAGCAATTGATTACTGATACGACTATCCCTATCTTTAATCTGTCTCATCATTCTCTATCTTTAGATGAGGTTTCCCTATTGAGCAAAGGTTTGTCATTTGTTCCTACTGCACGTAGTGATTTTTTCAGACTCCAAGAAGATTTGCTTTTGTTTTTTAGACGAATTCGTCTAAAACAATTTTTCTCTGACAAACCTGAGACTAACAGACCATATGAGCACCAATTTAAACCTGTATCAACTTTTTTACCACCAACCTCAATGATGCCACACGAGATTCTAACATTTGAAAAACTTGTTCTGTTGGAGGTAAATGAGCTGCAACGACAACCTGAATTCGTACCATACAATTTACCCCTAACAGAAAAACTGGCCATTGACAATCTCAGTTCTAATCACCACTTAGTCATAAAACCGGCTGACAAGGGCGGTGGGATTGTGGTAATGGACGTTGAGGATTATGATATAGAAATCTTGCGCCAACTTGACAATACCATGCATTATCGCAAATTGAGTTCGGACCCTCTTGGTATTATTCAAAATAAGATCACTGTGGTTACATCTGAGGCCCTCTCAGAGGGCATCATTAGTAAAAAAAGAATATGATTTTCTTAAAAACTCACACCCCAGAACACCGGTAATTTACACCTTACCGAAGATCCATAAAAACTCTTCCTCTCCCCCTGGTCGTCCCATAGTGTCTGGGTGCGGTTCTATTTTGGAACCCCTAGGTAAATATATTGATTCTATCCTTAAGGTATTTGTTCCATTAACGGACACGTATGTTAAGGATAATACATATCTAATCAATATTGTAGATGACCTCCCCTTTAAACTGGATATGGACCTTATGGCCGGTCTCGATATCGAGTCCCTATATACAAATATTCCCCAGATGGATGGACTCGTGGTCATGGAACATCTATTGAACACACGACCAAGGCCTACACGCATCCCTACAGATTTTGTAATTCAACTTTTACACATTGCTTTGACCAATAATTATTTTTTGTAGAAGGATACGTATTATTTACAAATAAAAGGAGTATCGATGGGCGCTTGTTTTGCGCCAAAGTTTGCGGTACTTTATGTTCATTATCTTGAATCCACCCTTTTTTTAATCGAAAAAAACCCTTTTTTGACCAATATCACGCTGTGGCGCAGGTATATCGACGATATCCTGCTGTTGTGGCATGGCACCTGGGAAGATCTGATGTCCCTCATGGATTGGTTGAACTCCATCCAACCTCATCTTAAGTTTACTTCTGACATTCACCAAAATGATCTTCCATTTTTGGATCTTACCTTACATGTGGAAGATGGGCTTATTGGCACATCCCTATACCGTAAGCCCACGGAACGAAACACCCTTCTATCCTATTCAAGCTACCACCCCCGTGGTTTAAGGGATGGTTTGCCATACGGACAGTTTCTCCGTATTCGGCGTAATTGCAAATGGCGAAAATATTATTTCCGCGAGGCGGCTATCCTTTCTGCTAAATTGGTCGACAGAGGTTACCCAAAACATTTGGTTAAAAGAGCTCTCAAAAGGGCTTGGTATAACCATAGAGAAATTATTTTGGCACCTTCCACTAGACGCGTTAATACACGTATCCCTTTTGTCTCGACCTATAGCCCCTGTAGCAATAAGGTTAGCCAAATAATCAAAAGAAACTGGAAACTGTTGCGTACTTTCCCACATTTTTTGGATCCTCCCCTGTTATCATACAAAAGGGGCGCCAACTTATCGGATAAACTTGTCCATGCAATTACATGGCCCATCAAAGATAAACAGGATCATTCTGTTAACACCTTGTGGGGTCTCCCCCCTGTAATAGGACATTTTAAGTGCCAAAACTGTAACGTATGTGATTTAACTCTTAATACAAAAGTTTTTGTAACAGCTTCACATACTTACCAATTGAAACATTTTTCTAATTGTCGCACTACTCATGTCATCTATGCGATTCGCTGCCCGTGTAACTTAATTTACATAGGACAGACAACGCAGATGATTAAACAACGCATCTCACAGCACAAAAGTCGCATTAGATGCAATGTTACTACGGCACCACTAGTACTACATTACAAAGAACATAACCATCTGGAAACAGAGATGACCTGGCAGGTCATAGATCGCCCACAACTATCTATCCGTGGGGGTAATCTTCAAGCTCTACTGAATAAATCTGAATGCCGGTGGATTACACGCTGTAACTCTGTGACACAAGGCCTGAATTCCTTTGATGAATGTAATACAGTCATCACTAGCGCTTAATTTTCTCCTTGACGATGATCTAGTGGCTACAATTAGGTCCTGATCACCTGAGTAAATCTGGCCCCTTGTTACATGCACCTTATGTTGCACTATAGTAATGCATTATGCCATGTTATATTGTTGCCTTATTGGTTTAGCATAGCATAGTTATTTACATCTCCTTTTTTAACACGGTTTTTATTATCATTGAGTCTGTAAATGAAAAAACTGCACGGATGCTGTAAATTGCCTATGGATGCTAATTTTTTTTTTCCCCCCCTTTCTCCCCATATGAATATGTACCCGTATTCAACTTATTATGGATTCGGGTTATGTATTATGTATTATGCCGTAAAATTTACGTAATGTGTTAAACCATATGTACTCTGTAATATTTCAATTTATTGTATTGTTTCTAATTACTGAAAATGCTGTATACATATTAATCTCTTCTTCCTTTATGTATTGGTATGGTCCAATACGCTGCTGTATTTATAACACACTGGGTATTGTGGCCCGTTTTCCTGGTGCATCCTTTCTTCTCCTTGGGTACACTTGTTCTACTCTATCGGCTCCAGTCCTCTTTCCTTGTCTTCCTTTTACTGTTAGAGTGAGTCACGTGATCGGACTGACTCTACTTCCTGGTTGACCGGGCAGCGTTTCCCAGACGCTTGGTTCGTTTGTTAGAAGCAGTGCTCGTATGGATTGATTCTACGTGCAAATCTTCGGAGTAATCCCGTTTAGCACTACATTTTTCAAGTAAGCTGTCGCCCTTTCTTGTTTGTATTTATTTCAGTAAGTTTAGTGTCTTTGGTGCAGTTAGTGTTGATGCCGGTCCTGAAAAGCACCACACTTATTGGTTTTAATTTTCCGTAGACTCGACTTAAACTTTGAAACGCAAGCAATTTTGGATGCCTTGATGCACCTTGACAATCCAATTAGTCCTTACTCTGGGTAAGTGACCCTGCAATCACGCTTTAATTCCTTGTCCTTGGTAAACATTCAAGTTGTCCTTTATGTCCATGTAGCTTGAGTTATTTAGTCCTCCCTTCCTTCACAGACCACGTCACCCCTCCTGAGATGCTACTGCTTCCAGGCTGCATTCTATGCGAATTTGAATAATTCTTTAGTCTTCACTCGTGGTAAGCTGTATTATGCCCCGTCCCATTTAATTGGGGTTTACTCTTGTCCACAGTTTTCCAATTGTTCCTTTCTCTTTAGATTAGATCTCCAACGTACCCAAGTTTTCTCATCGTCCTGTTACTTCCCTGCCATTAAGAAATCATCCCCGTTCTTTCTGTGGAACAGGTAATTTCGCTTTCCCTTTATCCTTTCTTTTTCACTACCTTTAATTCAATTCTATGGGTCCTATAAATCTTTCTTATTTCTCCCTTTTTGCACAGAGGTATCTTTTTTAAAACCTTCGTTGCCATAGTCCTGATGATGACCTCAACGAAAGGAGGTTGAAACGCCGTCGACCTGCCAACGCTAATTGCGGCTTTTCAAAGGGCCAATCAAGACCGGATTAATAGTGTTATAAGTGCAAATTTTTATGTGACTTCTGTTTGACCCTTTTGATTGGATTCAATTGTTCTCTCGCCGTTCCGCGTTGTCATTTTAAACACTTATGTCACTGCGCCGTTCACTTTTTCACTTCACTACCAGTGCACATATGATTGTTATGGTTACTGTAAATTGGACATACCTACTGTGCCTCTAATTACAAATAACAATTTTCATATTTCTTTGGTCTCCCTTGTCCCCTTTTTGTTGTTTTTGATTAATTCTCATGTTTAATAGTCCCTTTACATGATGTTCTAGTTGAGACATTGTTTTTTGATATCATCAAAGACACGAGAGGCATGTGTGGTGGACACAGTTGCACTGTTAAATCATTTGGCTGATGGAGGACTCAAAGTATCCCCATCGAAATTACAGTTTTGTCAAAAAGAAGTACAATACTTAAGTCATAAGATTGAAAAGGGTCTGAGAAAGGTGACCGTGGACATGATTAGAATAATAAAAGGAATGAGAGCACCAATGACACAAAGAGAAGTCAGAATGTTTCTTTGTATGGTAGGATATTGTCACCAGTGGATCAGCAACTTTTCGGTGATTGAAAAACCATTGGTTCGTTTAACAAAAAGTTATGTGAAAGATCCCCTCGAACTAAATAAAGAAGAGATGAAGGCTTTTAGACAATTGAGAGACAGCTTGTGTGAAGCACCAGCTCTTGGAATGCCTGACTACGAAAAAGAATTCAAGCTCTATTGCAGTGAGAGAGATGGATGTGCACTTTCTGTGTTGGTACAAAGGCATGGAAGATTGAGACGACTGATTGCCTATTTTTCGGCTGTGTTAGATCCTGTAGCTGAAGCTTTGCCTGGTTGTTTGAAAGCTGTGGCAGCCACGTGTAAAAGTTTGGAACAGAGTGAAGGAATAGTGATGGGATATCCTGTGAGAGTGTTTGTGCCCCACGATGTGGCGATCCTTTTGACAAGGAGCAAAACACAGTTCATGACGCATAGTCTTCTGGCCAAATATGAAAAGGTCATTTTAGGTGCTACAAATGTGAGTCTTGTAAGATGCACTAATGTGAACCCATCGACCTTACTACCTGATGCTGTGAATGTGGAGGTGAAGGATGATGTTGATCATGACTGTTTGGAAGTGCTTGATTTTTGCACCAAACCGCGTCCGGACATAAAAGATGTGCCCCTGAAAGAGAGTGACTATGTGATGTTTGTGGATGGGTCATGTCTGCGAACTGGAGAAGGGATTTTGAGTGCTGCATATGCTGTATGTACTGTAGCGGCTGTGTTGGAAGCATCCTGTTTGAAAGGTGTACGATCTGCTCAAGTTGCTGAGTTGTTTGCACTGATTAGAGCATGCAAGTTGGGAAAGAATCTGCGAGTCACTGTGGTTACTGACAGTCAGTATGGGTTTGGAGTGGTGCATGATTTTGGGCAGATTTGGTCCCAAAGAGGTTTCTTGACGTCGTGTGGAACTCCAATCAGAAATGCAGAGATGGTTGGAAAATTACTTGAGGCGATACAGCTGCCTAAACAAATTGCAGTTATAAAATGTGCAGCGCATACCAAAGGTACTGACTATGTGTAAGCAGGAAATTAATTTGCCAATGACATAGCACAATATTGTGCGCAAAATCAGAACTCTTTGAATCGTAATCGGGAGAGGGAAATGGAGTCATGTCCCTTGCTTTTTACTAACACAGTGAATACATGGTATGAAGTGAGACAGTTGCAGGAAGAGGCAGGAGAAGAGGAAAAGAAACAGTGGATAAAATCAGGGTGTGCACCACGAGAGGTAGACAGAGTTTGGGTTTATCGCGATGGAAGACCAGTAATGCCTGATAGCATGATCTCTACCATGGCACGGATGTACCATGGGCAGGCTCACATAGGTAGGGATGCCATGATTAGACTCTTCAAACAGACCTGGTATAATGCAAAGTTTCGGCTTATAGCGGAGAGCCTTTGTCAGAGATGTCTTATATGCCAGCAATATAATCCAGGAAGAAAAACAGTGGTGAGCTTGGGAACCATAGGACGGGAGGGAGGTCCTTTCACTCAAATGCAGCTTGATTTCATTGAAATGCCCCCATGTAACAGGCTAAGATATGTACTGGTGATTGTTTGTCTGTTTTCACGTTGGGTGGAGGCTTTCCCAATCAGAAGGAATTATGGAGTTACTGTAGCAAAACTCCTACTGAGAGAGTTCATTCCTAGGTTTGGTTTCCCAGTAACGATTGAATCAGATAGAGGAACGCATTTCCAAAATGAAATTATAAAATTGATTTGTGACGCTTGAATGTACAACAGAAACTGCATTGTGCCTACCGACCAGAAGCTTCTAGAGTGGTGGAGCAGATAAATGGCACCATAAAGAACAGACTGGGAAAAATGTGTTTGGCCACAGGTCTAAAATGGCCAGATGTCTTGCCTCTTGTGCTCATGACAATCAGGTCAATTCCTGATATGAGCACTGGTCTTAGTCCCCATGAAATTATCATGGGTAGAGCAATGAGACATGTTTTCATTCCTGTCAACAAACTACTGCCTATATCTGATGACTTTGTCTTGGATTATTGCAAGGTATTGGCTGATATGGTACATTCTGTGTTTCATCAGGTTGGACCAGATGCGACCACTCTTAAAAAGAAGCCAGCTCATGACTTGAGTCCTGGAGATTGGGTACGCATCAAAGTACACAGAAGGAGAAATTGCCTGGTTCCACTTTGGGGGAAACCACGTCAAGTGATTCTGACAACAATGACTGCTGTGAAGTGTGCAAAGGTATAGAATTGGATTCATGCCAGTCACACTCTTCGAGTCCCTGGTCCTGCAAATCGATCTGAAGAAGAGCATCTGGAAGCGTCAGATACTAGCTCTGAATCAGAATCAGAAGAAACAAGAACAAGACAAACCCCAAGAGCAGGAGAAGGGGACTTGAGTCAAACCGTGGGGCAAGAGAATACACCACTAAGAAGACGACTTGAAATTTCTGAGACCAGTTCTGAATCAGAGACTGAACAAGTGGGAATACGAGAAAGAATAAATGAGAATACTGGAGAAACTGAAAAATAAATCTTTGGTTAAGAAGTCCAGAGTACAAGCATAAGAGAAATTCCGCCCGAAATCATTGAAATAGAAGGTGAGGAATTAGATACAGAGAGTGAGGGTAAGATCATTGCGGAAGACCCCCGAGGAGGTGTAGGAACAACACACACTCAGGTGGAAGAAGGGATAGTTAGTCAGCAGGAGGATTGCGTGGAAGAGACACGAGGAGGGATAGATGTGGATAGTGAACCTGAGGTCCTGAGGATAAAATCCAAAGAAAGTAAAAGCCAGACCGAGACAGAATCTGAAGAGAGTGAAGAAGAAAATAAAGATCGAAGAACATTAAGGGACACAGCTTGGAAAACAGAGCGAGAAGGGAAAGGAACAAAATTAAAGAGGCCATCAAATGAAGAAATTTGGCCCAACAAACTCAAAAGATTGAGATACCGATTAACGAGAATAAAATCTTCTAATGCTGAACAAGTGAATAAAGTGTCTAGTCAAGAAAAGTCAGAAGACACTGATCAGAAACGCTTGCAAGGAGCAAAGAGGATAAAGAAGCCGAACCAGAAGTACAAGTCACCGGAATGGACATATGAGGCACTTCCTGATATACAAGAGGAAGCGGATAGCCAAGAAGGTCTATGAGTGACTGTGCAGGAAGTGGTTGAAGAAGACGAAGATTCGAAAATCCTGAGAGTTATCTTGTCTGACATCAGAGAAGAAACGGATGATAAGGAAGTTCTGAACAATGATTGTGAACCTAAAGACAAAGACAATTCAGGCCTGGACTAACATGACAAAGAAAATCGCAAGAATTAAAACTCCGGACGAGACAGATGACCAGAAAAGAACCAAGTAGACAATCAGAGCCTTAGGTTTAGATGAAGGTAAATTGTTGATGAAAAGAGGCTAAGTCAAAAGACACTGATCATTACCAAAATGGCAAACCGAGAAGGTAGACAACCTACATGTGGGTTTCTCCAAAAATGGTGTAAAATGTGTTTTTGTTGTACAGGATTACTAATGCTTGTCTGGATCATATTAGCAATAATAATTTCATTTAGAATAACATTTGAAGATATAGAAAAACACACAGAGAATAGGACTAACAAGGGAAAGAGTGATGACAGTCATGTTACGAAACTGGTAGATAGAACAGAACTTCACAAAGATAAGTCCATAAGTGATTTTTCTAGTAATGTTTTTTCAAAGTTACTGTACGAGTATGTAAAGACTATGGATGTTAGGGACTGTTATGTCTGCATGCAGTTACCTGCATCTGTGTCTGAAGGTGTCACTTATCATCATCTTCCCTTGACATATGGGATAACTTGTAGTGTTTTAGCTAGTTTGTTTTATAAAACTGGGAAATTAGAATACTGTTACACTGATGTTGATAATGTTTTCTCACAGATACCTGTATTCCCTGAACTAAATAAGGTGATTCCTGGTAGAATCTTAGGTGAATTTTTTTGGAAACAAGAGAGCTAACTTTAGAAGAAGTGTTTAAGAATAATCTTACTTGTAGTTTGAGAAAAGAAGAGAAATCCTTCTTGAACATGGTAGGGGAGAGGAGAGTTAAGATGCAAAGGAAAGTGTCTGGGGAAAAGATGGAAACAACATTTTGGGATGTTGGAATGGAAAATTATTTAAAGGGAGAAACAAATCCAGCAATGGCTTTAGATTGGCCCCAGAAATGGAAGTTGTGCATCAGTAGAGATAATACTGTCTATGATAATTATTTTGTAGGTGCAAGTGAATGCCATGACTTATATAAAATAATGGGAGGATGGGGATTTAAAGGAGGAAATGATCCGGTATTCCCTGGAATATATTACATCTGTGGGAACATAGCTTATTATAGGTTACCGGACCACTGGTATGGAACCTGCTACCTAGGCCTGGTCTTCCCAAAAATATTTCATTTGGGAAGGGGAGAGGACGGTTTGCATGAACTAGATAGGCAACTAACACGTAGAAAGAGGGAGAGTTGGTCAGAAATTATAGGGGATATTTTTGGAGCACTGATACCAGCAGTTGGAATATCTCTGAATGCCCATAAAATTAGAAAATTGTCTACAGTTGTGGATCGTTTATCATCCAGCACAGCTGGAGGGTTCCTAAAGGTAAATACCGAAATGGTTGCTATGAGAGCTATGATTATACAAAATCTACTTGCCCTTCACATTATATTGGCCAAAGAGGGAGGAGTCTGTGGAATGCTGAAAGTGAAAGTCAAAACTTAAAGAAATACATTAAAAATATAACTGATTTGCATGAAGAAATTGTTCCACTGGAGGTTGAAAGTGTTTGAGAGAAACTTGGTAAAAGTGTTTCTACTATTAAGGGGCTGATTCCGATGGCCGGTCGGACAGCTTTCCTTAGCCTTACCCTGCGACTGACACGTACCCGGAGCCGGTCCGTCCTGTATAGGAAGTACGATGCGCATAACTGTCAAAAACACGACCGACACGTAGGCTGTGAATCAAGACCCATTCTCCGTCTGAGCCGTAACTCCCAAAGAGGAACCGTGTCGCCCGGAAGCATTATCTTCCATTATCTTCCAACGCGCCGGACGGGTCGCCACGTACGGGACTTCACAGCATCCGGAAAACAAGCATATCAGCTACGATTCGCGCCACAACTCCATACACGGCTACGAGACGGAACAGCTTGCAGCGGCTACGAGACGGAGCAACAAGCAGCGTGTACGACACGAACACATCATGAATCCCATCGCTCAGGTCATACCAGTACTCTACATCTATGACCGGATCAGGGACTGACGCCGACGGCGCAGACGGTAAGTCAGATACCTACCACATAAACAAACGACACGTACCCGCAAAATGGCACACACACACAGGGGATACATATCCTGGCCACTAACAACAGCCCAACATAGGGGTTGCATGGCCAGCACCACTAACACCCCCACCCATAGGGGACCTGTTGCCCATCACCCCTGCCACCCCCATTCACAGGGCTTATGTTGCCCATCACCCCTGCCACCCACACCCATAGGGGACCTGTTGCCCATCACCCCTGCCATCCCCACTCATAGGGCTTATGTTGCCCATCACCCCTGCCACCCACACCCATAGGGGACCTGTTGCCCAACACCCCTGCCACCCCCACTCACAGGGCTTATGTTGCCCATCACCCCTGCCACCCACACCCATAGGGGACCTGTTGCCCATCACCCCTGCCACCCCCACTCATAGGGCTTATGTTTCCCATCACCCCTGCCACCCCCACTCACAGGGCTTATGTTGCCCCTCACCCCTGCCATCCACACCCATAGGGGACCTGTTGCCCATCACCCCTGCCACCCCTCTCATAGGGCTTATGTTTCCCATCACCCCTGCCACCCCCACTCACAGGGCATATGTTGCCCATCACCCCTGCCACCCACACCCATAGGGGACCTGTTGCCCATCACCCCTGCCACCCCCACTCATAGGGCTTATGTTTCCCATCACCCCTGCCACCCCCACTCACAGTGCTTATGTTGCCCATCACCCCTGCCACCCCCACTCACAGGGCTCATGTTGCCCATCACCTCTGCCACCCACACCCATAGGGGACCTGTTGCCCATCACCCCTGCTACCCCCACTCATAGGGCTTATGTTTCCCATCACCCCTGCCACCCCCACTCACAGGGCTAATGTTGCCCATCACCCCTGCCACCCCCACTCACAGGGGACCTGTTGCCCATCACCCCTGCCAACCCCACTCATAGGGCTTATGTTTCTCATCACCCCTGCCACCCCCACTCACAGGGCTTATGTTTCCCATCACCCCTGCCACCCCCACTCACAGGGCTTATGTTGCCCATCACCCCTGCCACCCATACCCATTGGGGACCTTTTGCCCATCACCCCTGCCACCCCCACTCATAGGCCTTATGTTGCCCATCACCCCTGCCACCCCCACTCATAGAGCTTATGTTTCCCATCACCCCTGCCACCCCAACTCATAGGGCTTATGTTGCCCATCACCCCTGCCACCCCCACTCACAGGGCTTATGTTGCCCATCACCCCTGCCACCCACACCCATAGGGAACCTGTTGCCCATCACCCCTGCCACCCCCACTCATAGGGCTTATGTTTCCCATCACCCCTGCCACCCCCACTCACAGGGCTCATGTTGCCCATCACCCCTGCCACCCCCACTCACAGGGGACCTGTTGCCCATCACCCCTGCCAACCCCACTCATAGGGCTTATATTTCTCATCACCCCTGCCACCCCCACTCACAGGGCTTATGATTCCCATCACCCCTGCCACCCCCACTCACAGGGCTTATGTTGCCCATCACCCCTGCCACCCACACCCATTGGGGACCTGTTGCCCATCACCCCTGCCACCCCCACTCATAGGCCTTATGTTTCCCATCACCCCTGCCACCCCCACTCATAGGGCTTATGTTGCCCATCACCCCTGCCACCCCCACTCACAGGGCTTATGTTGCCCATCACCCCTGCCACCCACACCCATAGGGAACCTGTTGCCCATCACCCCTGCCACCCCCACTCATAGGGCTTATGTTTCCCATCACCCCTGCCACCCCCACTCACAGGGCTCATGTTGCCCATTACCCCTGCCACCCCAGCCATAGGATGGGTGATGTGCAACACATCCAGCATACGCAAACATCAGGTATGTCCGCAAAATACATCCCCCACAACATCATGACAACAGTGTGTAGTCTGTGACAAATGCCCACAACAGTGAATATGGCTACGAGCATACAATGTAAGTAACAGCACATGTGTGACCAACACATGAGTGTGACATACACAAGGCAAGCATCACCATAGCACTGTGGCAATGTAAAAAGAACACCCCCTCACTGTGTAGAACAGAAGTCAAGTGGGGGCTCACAAAATGCAGCAGATGTGGAGCATTGTGGTGATGGGGACCAAACCCCCCTCAGCACAGTGACCAAAAGGAAAGTGTCATCATGGTCAAAGCTGCAAATAACAAACAGCATGTATGATCCCTGCTCCCAACACATCAAACACTTCTGGTGCAAACTAGTGGTTGTGTCCCATACACACAGAGATGTGTTGAGGCAAACAGTGTTGTGAAAACAGAACACTCTCGGCCATGTGCAGACAAGCACAACACATGGGGGCTGACAATGCACACAGCGTACAATGACACAACAGCAGAAGTGACCATCACCAAGCATGCACACATCTCGAAAATAGACACACCAAACAAAACAACATGTGTAGACTGTAGGTGTCAGCTCACTAACTCACATTCCATGCCAGCAATGGCACCCAACAACCAGGATGAATGTGCACAATGATGTGAAATGACTCACAGGGACAGCATGCAAAATCACAGAAACAGCATCCAGACAAATGCCCACAACTGCAATACCAATGCACTGGTGCAGATGCACAAACACAAACAGGCAAACTCACACTGCACATCGGATACAACATGTGTGTGTGTGCGTGTGTCTCAGTGTCCCCAGGCAACTACACAACACATGAGGGGGGCTGAACCACAGTGACACAGATGTGGACACAGTGCCAAACAAAAGTTAACCATCATTGGGACACCCTCAGTGGGCAATCAGGCGTTGGGAGATGAGAGGAAGCACAACAGACACATGTGACACTAGCTGGAATGAACACCAACTAACACAGCAAGAGACTGACACACAACAGCACAATCCCCAGGGACAAGACCTTGGTGTGACACAAGCATGCATGACACCTCCACTGTGATGACAAAGGCAGATGTCGTACAAACTGGGAAACCCAGACAGGTGTCCTGTGCCACAAACGTACATCACAACTACACAAACGCTAATCACTCAGCATGGCCCCTCATCCATGGACAAACGGGAGCTAGGGGACCATCCATGCAAACATTCACATCAGTCCACCCTCAACACCACACACCTGAACTGCAAAAATGTGTATCTGTGAAGCCCACATGGACAGGTGACATTGCACATGTCCACATGACAAACACAGGAATGTTGGCAGGAACTAAGGTGCACACACACATTACACAAGGACTGTTTACAACCCTGGGGAATGACAGACACACTGCACAGTATGCGGTACATGGCCATGACCTCAAAGCTCATGTGACCTTCACAATCCCTGCCACAGTCCCAGGACAATGCAGATGCCAAGGAGGAACACAAGGCACCCATGCTGACACCTGCCAGCATCGCTGCCGTGAACCCGACAAGTGGGAGCAGTCACACACACATAAAAATGTCTCAATCACTGAAAACTACCACCCAGGGACAACTACATGATATTGTGAACAAACAAGTGCCTTGAGGAACCCTCACTGTGTCCCATCTGTGTCTGACAACATCATCAACACTCAGAACTGACAAATCACAATGATCATACACCAAGCAACAGTAGTGAGTCATGCATCCACACATCTGGTAGCCCATTGGAAAAGTAGTGGGATTAACCCAGTACCACTCAGCAAGCATCAACAACAGGAACATATCAAGGGAACACTGTCTATGTATGAACAGGGATGTGGACACACACACATGCACATACAACACACACCATGGGCCCAGGCCATGTCACTGGACAATACACTAACTTGAGGGGACACAACTCCTGTGGGAGCCCAGCTGTGCCAAACATATTCACCGCAAGTTCCACTCATGTCTGCAGAACACTTGGTCAGTCAGCCATCAGTTACCGCACACTGAAGGCTCTGGTCACAACAGCCTGGGTACGGGAGTCACCCCTAAGTCAGCTGCACATACCCCAAACCTATGTCTAGCAAGTTGCAAAGAGGACCCAGTTTCTCCTGTTACAATGATGCGCACACCTGTAGGGCCAGTAGTGATGAGCACGAAGTATGTGGAAGTGACAATTTGGACAATGGGAAGCACATCATATGTGCAGTGGTGCAAGCCACAGATGTGACCATGCCAATGAAATGCTCACAGAGAGATGTACACAAAGGGCCCGATTCACAGAACTAACTTAAGACGAAATCCTGAACTTACTACTTTTGGTATTCACAGAAGGCATTTAGTAGTACTAAAGTTAGGATTTTGTCTTAAGTCTGTCTTAAGTCTGTCTTAAGTCTGTCTTAAGTCTGTCCTAAGTTTGTCTTAAGTCTGTCTTGAGTCTGTCTTAAGTCAGTCCTACTACTTTTGGTATTCACAGAAGGCATTTAGTAGTAGTAAAGTTAGGATTTTGTCTTAAGTTTGACTTCAGACAGACTTAAGTTTGTCTTAAGTTTGTCTTAAGTTTGTCTTAAGTCTGTCTTAAGTCTGTCTTAAGTCTGTCTTAAGTCTGTCTTAAGTCTGTCCTAAGTCTGTCCTAAGTCTGTCTTAAGTCTGTCTTAAGTCTGTCTTAAGCCTGTCTTAAGCCTGTCTTAAGTCTGTCCAAAGTTTGTCTTAAGTCTGTCTTGAGTCTGTCTTGAGTCTGTCTTAAGTCAGTCCTACTACTTTTGGTATTCACAGAAGGCATTTAGTAGTAGTAAAGTTAGGATTTTGTCTTAAATTTGACTTCAGACAGACTTAAGTCTGTCTTAAGTTTGTCTTAAGTTTGTCTTAAGTTTGTCTTAAGTTTGTCTTAAGTTTGTCTTAAGTCTGTCTTAAGTCTGTCCTAAGTCTGTCCTAAGTCTGTCCTAAGTCTGTCCTAAGTCTGTCTTAAGTTTGTCTTAAGTATGTCTTAAGTATGTCTTAAGTATGTCTTAAGTATGTCTTAAGTATGTCTTAAGTTTGTCTTAAGTCTGTCTTAAGTCTGTCTTAAGTCTGTCTTAAGTCTGTCTTAAGTCTGTCTTAAGTCTGTCTTAAGTCTGTCTTAAGTCTGTCCAAAGTCTGTCCACAGTCTGTCTTAAGTCTGTCTTAAGTCTGTCTTAAGTCTGTCTTAAGTCTGTCTTAAGTCTGTCTTAAGTCTGTCTTAAGTCTGTCCTAAGTTTGTCTTAAGTCTGTCTTAAGTCTGTCTTGAGTCTGTCTTAAGTCAGTCCTACTACTTTTGGTATTCACAGAAGGCATTTAGTAGTAGTAAAGTTAGGATTTTGTCTTAAATTTGACTTCAGACAGACTTAAGTCTGTCCTAAGTTTGTCTTAAGTTTGTCTTAAGTTTGTCTTAAGTTTGTCTTAAGTTTGTCTTAAGTTTGTCTTAAGTTTGTCTTAAGTATGTCTTAAGTTTGTCTTAAGTTTGTCTTAAGTTTGTCTTAAGTCTGTCTTAAGTCTGTCTTAAGTCTGTCTTAAGTCTGTCTTAAGCCTGTCTTAAGTCTGTCCAAAGTTTGTCTTAAGTCTGTCTTGAGTCTGTCTTGAGTCTGTCTTAAGTCAGTCCTACTACTTTTGGTATTCACAGAAGGCATTTAGTAGTAGTAAAGTTAGGATTTTGTCTTAAATTTGACTTCAGACAGACTTAAGTCTGTCTTAAGTTTGTCTTAAGTTTGTCTTAAGTTTGTCTTAAGTTTGTCTTAAGTCTGTCCTAAGTCTGTCCTAAGTCTGTCTTAAGTTTGTCTTAAGTATGTCTTAAGTATGTCTTAAGTATGTCTTAAGTATGTCTTAAGTTTGTCTTAAGTCTGTCTTAAGTCTGTCTTAAGTCTGTCTTAAGTCTGTCTTAAGTCTGTCTTAAGTCTGTCTTAAGTCTGTCTTAAGTCTGTCTTAAGTCTGTCCAAAGTCTGTCCAAAGTCTGTCTTAAGTCTGTCTTAAGTCTGTCTTAAGTCTGTCTTAAGTCTGTCTTAAGTCTGTCTTAAGTCTGTCTTAAGTCTGTCTTAAGTCTGTCCTAAGTTTGTCTTAAGTCTGTCTTAAGTCTGTCTTGAGTCTGTCTTAAGTCAGTCCTACTACTTTTGGTATTCACAGAAGGCATTTAGTAGTAGTAAAGTTATGATTTTGTCTTAAGTTTGACTTAAGTTTGACTTAAGACAGACTTAAGACAGACTTAAGACAGACTTAAGACAGACTTAAGACAGACTTAAGACAGACTTAAGACAGACTTAAGACAAATTTAGGACAGACTTAAGACAAAATCCTAACTTTACTACTACTAAATGCCTTCTGTGAATACCAAAAGTAGTAAGTTTAGGATTTTGTCTTAAGTTAGTTCTGTGAATCGGGCCCATTTACTTGATCCAGACACACCCAGGTAGCTGCAAAGGATGACATGGATACCCACCAGAATTGGATACATATCTCATGGACCACAGGGAGTACCTCACATCAACACATCAGTATGCAACATTGTAAACCAAGCTTTACAGGTGCAAGGGCATCTAAAACAACCTCAACATGATGTACAGCTAAATTAAGTTCACAGGGACAAAGTAAAAACCTTTATTTAGCATATGAAAAGTCAAACGTCTGTTCCAACAAAAGGCCAATGGCCAGTACATGTCCAAATGGCAAGGAGTGAACTAGAGTCACAAATTCAGTATATGAAATTCGAAACGTCTGTGCAAACAAAAGGCCAATGGCCAGTCCATGTCATATTGCCAAGGAGTGAACTAGAGTGACAACTGACACCTTGCTTGCCTGCACTGCTACGGACCGGGGTCATCCCCTCGGAGGGGCATACATGGGGGCAGGCCAGGCACCGCAGGGACAGGATCAGGGCGCAGCAGAAGGAGGCAGTGAAGAGGTGGGGGATGCAGGTGAGACACTTGCAACTGCAGTGGAGATGACTGAAGTGGTGGGTGCTGTCACAACTGTGGGGCACAAGTCAGATGGGGTGGGTGCCGGCACAACTCCAGTGGGCAGGTCAGATGGAGTGGATTGGCTCACCACTGCAGTGTCCAAGACAGACGGGGTGGGCGTGGACTCCAAAGCAGTGCCTACATCCATGGGAGCGGAATGGGGGACAGGTGAGGTCTGCAGGGCAGGGGGTGGGGACACGGTCCCCACATCAGTGGCACCAACTGTCTGACCAGGTGTGGAGGAGCAAGGGCTAGGGGGGATGGCCTTAGCATTTTGGGGATAGTGTATCTGTGTGTGGGGGAACCCGGGGCAGGGAGTGGCGGGGGAACCTCTGGAGTGGTGGCCTGGGGGATGGAGGACGGAGACTTTGCCTTGGAGCTGCGTGCTGGCGGGGGGGTCTTGCTCTTCTTGCGCCGGGGGGACTTGCGGGTGGGCGTCTTGTTCTGAGTGCGCCTGGGGGATGGTGCCCGGGTGTGAGGGGAACTCCCTTCTGTGTGTGGGGACTTCCTCTTCCCCTTGTAATCAGGATCTGCTGGGTCGGTGGGGAAGAGGCCAAGGTCACAGAGGAAGAGCTTCTGGGGGGATGGGGTTGCAGGTGAGGCAATGGAAGGGGGCTGGGAGGGAAAGGTCTCGGAGGACTGTGGAGTGGTTGTGGATGACTGTGTGTGTGTCAGCAAACCAGCCCCTGTGAGTGTGGAATCAGTCCCCTGCGCTTGCTTGTGTGCACGTCTAGACCTTGGTTTGGGGATTTCTGTGCTTTGGACAGGTAGTGTGCTAGGAATCGTGGGTGCTGCAGGGGTAGGAGGGGTGTGGGACTGTTGGAGGAGGGACACTGCTGCCGTCAGGGAGGAGGCCACGGACTGGTTGGTCCTCTGTAGGGCAGACATGCCCGAGGAAATGCCCTCCATGAATGACGCCAGTTGTGTCAACAGACCTGTGTGTGCATGGAGGACCTTCAGCATTGATGTCTGCCCCACATGCATCTGTTGAAGTAAGTCCACAGACTCCTCACTCAGGGCAGCAGGGCATACAGGGGCAGGGGGTGCGGTGCCTGGCACAAAGGAGACATGCTCACGAACACGGGAGCCCACAGGGACCTCTGGGATGGGAGCCAATGGGAGGGGGGTGGTGGTGGTGGTGGCGGAGACAGCCTCACTAGCTGGGGTTTAGTGGCTGCTGACACCCACCTCCACAGGGGAGTCATCCTCAGAGCTGCTGTGGCCTTTAGCTGGGGGGATGGTGCTGACGACTTCTCTGTGTGGCTCAACTCACCCTCCGTGCCACTGGGTCCACCTGACTCCTCTCCTTCTGTCCCTGTAAGGCTATGTGGCTCCTCCTGTTCCGTGGAGCTGTCCCCTCCTGTGGCCGTGGATGTATCTGGATAGAAATAGGAAGTAAGAGAACAACATCAGTCACCTGCACTGACCGCACACACCACAGTGAGTACATCACATCACAGGGCAAGCCCTGGCATCATTAGCTGAACACAGTTCATAGTGCCAACACTGTTTATAATAAGACAATTGTCATTTCCAACATCAACCATGGCACACATATTCCTCCTTGACTTGCACACATATGTCTGTTGCATGTTGGATGCTAATACCCCAATGTGCCAACATGCACCACCCACACATTAGTTGTACATGCAAGTTAACATGTAGGAGTATGTCACTAGACCCACAGCACATCTCTTGTGACTGACTCAGCACAGGTGACCGGATGAAGGGATGGGCAGAGACTCATTTCACATGCTTGAGATGCATGCCAGCAACACACATTATGATGTACTCATGTCCTCAATGCCACAATGGGGTGCATGGTGCACACTTGAACACAACACAGGCTCACTCATAGCAAGTTCAATGCCATGGCACTGGGATGCCCTGAAAGTCAGTCAACACTGTTTCCTGTCGCAGGGGCAGGGCATCCAGACAACAACAATATGCACGGACTCACAATCCTAGCTCAGGGGCAAATATGACTGCAGATGACCGGCGCACTTGCCCATCCCATGCAAACAACATATCCAGGACCCATAAGACCCCACATCATGAAAATCAGACATATGAGTATCAGCAAACACAAATCCGTGTACATTAACACATCACAGTCTGCCATGCATATAACCCAGCTGCATGAGGGACACCGTTGCATACACCATTGTGCTCTGTCAGATGCTCACACACCTATATGTCACACAGGTCTTGTCTCCCACAGTCACATTGCAGATGTCATGCTGACCCTCGGAATCATGGACACCCCAGTTGTACGTAGCACCAAGCCACACCCTAATGACACAGAGGCACACACCTGAGGGCACATGTCACGAAGCACAACCTGCAATTTCACACACAGGAGTGGGATTACAGAGTGTTTCTGAATTCCCTTGAGGGGGCAGGACTGGGCAGGACTAAGTGAAACAGTGTTTTGCCCCGGACAGTAGTCAGGTGGCTAAGCAATTGTGGCATACTTGCGATACCTACTCCTGATGCCCAAAAATTGGAGTACCCTGCTGCATGGTTTTGTATTGAGTACCCCAGAAACATGTTGCGAGTCAGACCAGCAATTGGTACACATCTCAAGGGCACACACAGTTCACATGTCAGAGCTCAGGAATTGTGTAAACAATTGACCCACCCATGACACACACAACAGAGTCACGGGAACTAATGCTGACTGGTACCTGATACATAGCTGACTGCAGGGACACAGTTCACTAGTTACACAGTCAAAAGACTGTAGGGGCCACACCTGTGGAACAGATGAGGAGGGTGCATCACACAGATGAGGGACCTGATTTTCGGACTACAAGACCTACGTAATGTGGAAGTGTGACCCAGACAAAATACTGCTATTTGCATGTCAGACAAAGTACACAGATCAGGCATGGACTTACCCCCTTCCTGCTGCTGTCTGGCCTTCAGCTGCCTATCCAGGTCCGGGAAGACCACCGCCAGTATCCGGAGCATGTGGGGAGTCAGGGTCCGGAGTCCGCCCCTCCTGCGTGGAGGTGACAGCTTCAGCTGGACACTCGCTATCCTCTGGGTCCAGCCCCGAAGGTCCTGCCACCTCTTCTGGCAGTTGCGGATGCGGTGCTTGTAGACCCCCACTGAACGAACAGCCCGGGCGATGGTCAGCCAGATCTCCTGCTTCTGGTGGGCATCAACCTGTGAGGAGGACAAAGTGAAAAGTACATTAACACACATGCCCCAGATTTGTGCAGCACACAATTAGATATACAGGTCATCATCACAAAGGGAAAATAATTACACAGGTAGTGCAACCCTGGGGAATGAAAAACTCACATGCATGTCTGACATGTTAACAATGCATGGATAGTTTAAGCTGGCAAAAATGCACTTTAGCAGCAGGAAAAATATTCAGTACATGTCCCTACACACTTCGGGGGATGAAAGTAGTCAGTGATAATGCTTGCCACTGGTGTACACACTGCTAGTACTGCTAGTCAGACAACATGCTTAATTAGGAAGGCAGTGGACAGCACACTCACCTGCTCCCCTGGTGTCCCATAGAGCTTTCTGTATTCTGGAAGGAGCCCGTCCAGCAGGGCCTGGTTCTCCTCCTCAGTGAAAGCTGGGGCCCTCTCCAGTGTAAGTGCCATAGCAGGAGCCAGAGTATGCATAGACAGCAGCAGTGGTAGCAGGGATGTGGTCCAGTAGCATGTAGTGCAGGCAAGTGAGCTCCCTGGGGTCCAGCCAGCCTTATATCTGTGCTGCAGAGGCAGACTCTGTGCCATGTGTCCAAAGTGATAGGTCCAACACGGTTGCATTCTATGAATCTGGCCAATCCATTTAAAAGTACGACTCGTACACGTCTTCCGCATCGTTCAAATCTTCACCTTCATGGAACACTTGAAGTTGCAACATTGTTGTAGGCATCAAACTGAATTTCCAGTGCACAACCCGTACAAGTTTTGAATCCGCATCCGTCTCCATGACAGTCCTGAGCCAATGGGTGCGCCCGGCTCATTCAACTGACTGTACAACGCGTATTTTGAATGTACACATGCACCCGTCTCCATACCATTCAATGGCCAAGGCGTACGCACGGCTCAGGCATGACCCGTGCAATGCGTACACATTGTCACCCGCGTCGGACCTCATTGCATTCAATGACAAGGCGTACGCACGGCTCGGACATGACCCGTGCAATGCGTACGCATTGTCACCCGTGTCGGACCTCATTGCATTCAATGACAAGGCGCACGCACGGCTCGGACATGACCTGTGCAATGCGTACGCATTGTCACCCATGTCGGACCGTATTACTGTGACTATTAGACGGATGCAACACACATATACTCGCCATGGACACCTGCACACACCTGCCACACTATAGCATTGGCCACACAGTGTCCCATGACATGTGAGGCTGCATTCCCTGGGTGTTTGAGGGGGCCACAGCAGTTTTTTTGTCTGGCACTTTGTGCAGCCACTCCCAGGCTGTTATCTTGTACATGGGGGCAGAGTCCTATGTGTGTTGTGCACATTAGCACTGCGATGTGCAATTGGACAGTAATGGGCATGAGTGAAGGCCACAGTGTCAGGTTGGATATGTTTGGGGCATGTCACATACACCCTGAGTCCTGGGGGTGACGGCATGTACGTCACAGTGAGACCTGGAGCCCCAATACTGATGTGCACCCACAGTCTGTGTGAATGTTGTGTCTCAGATGTGTCGGATCACATGTTACCAATGGGTGACAGTCTCCACATCCATGTGTTATATGCATCAACCTTGATGGGGTGTGTGTCTAAGAGACGTACATATAGGGCCGGCAGGAACAACAGTGGCCACTACCTGTGGGACTTACGCTTGCCTAGTGGTGTGTACGTGCTACACCATGTCCATTGCTGTGTTGATGTGGCAATACAGGGAGCCTGGGTTTCTGTATGGTAAAGATCTGTGATGCCTGGGAGACATGAGTCCTCATTAGTCACTGGGGTGGGTTTTTTTAACATTGCAGCAGCACATAGGTTGGGTGACACAGCCAGATGATTAGCCCATTGCACTACATGGGACTCATGTGGACATGTGGAATTGAGATGTAAGGTGGTGGTCTTGTAGGTGACATATGTGTCCATGACCAACAGCACACACCTCAGTACATTGTGTAATGTCATGAACTAGCATGTGAGAGTGATCGTGGTCATGGCCACATGGGGGGATGTACTAACAACCTTCCTTTGTGCATCTCTGGACTGCAGGGCACCAGCTGTGCATCGTCCGTTCCCAGACCTTGCAACCATGCAGGAACGCCACAGCATCAGACGGTAACGCTTCACCAGGCCACTGATTGAGGAGTTGGCGCCACATCTGCTACCTGGCCGGACATACCCTGCAGCACTGACCCCAGAGGTGAAGGTGATGGCAGCCCTGCACTTCTTTGCTACTGGTACCTTCCAGTACACTGTGGCTACTGCTGGTGGTATGTCGCAAACCATGTTTAGTCGGGTGCTATGCGATGTCTTGGAGGGGATGTTGCAATTCCTAGACCTGTATATCAAGTTCCCGAGCCAAGATGAACTCCCTGAAATTAAGGATGCCTTTTATACACTGGGGAGGATGCCAAACGTCATTGGATCCATTGACGGGACACATGTTGCCCAGATACCACCACAGGCACATGAGCAGGCATACCGGGACAGGAAGCACTACCATTCGATCAATGCTCTGGTGGTCTGTCTTGCTGACATGTTCATCACACATGTGTGTGCACGGTTCCTTGGTTCGGCGCACGATGCCTACATAATGAGGAGTAGTCACATTGCAACGCTGATGTCACAGATGCCAGCTCAGCGTGCCTGGCTTGTCGGTGTGTACTGACTGTTTCTCATTGTGTGTGTTTGTCAGTGTTGTATTCCGCACTCCTACCAAACTCATCTACTTGTTCATTTTTGTGTGTGTAGGTGACTCCGGATACCCCAACATGCCGTGGTTGCTGACACCCCTCAGGAACCCTGTGACACCAGCCGAGCTGCGCTACAATGAGGCACATGGTCGGAGCAGGAGGGTGATTGAGTGGACATTCGGCCTCCTGAAAAGCCGCTTTCGCTTCCTGGACAAGACCAGAGGGACCCTCCCATATGAGCCTGCAAAGGTGTGCAAAATAATACTGGTCTGCTACATGCTACACAACATGGCGGTGTGGAAGGAGGTGCCTCTCATCCTGGATGAGGATGACAACGACCAACGTCCGGCACCTGTAGAGGATCCCGGCCTGGGCCAAGATGCCAGTGATGATGAAGATGATGGTGACGTCCGCTCCCAGTTCATCAACAACTTCTTCACCTGAAAGTGAGTTTCCAGGGTTTGTTATGTGAATGTATGGAGGTAGCCAAGAATGTGTTGAGCCAGCTTTGTTGCTGTCTGAGTGTGTCTGTGTGCCACTTGACTGGAAGCGTACTGTGATGTGTCCATTCAGGTGGTGTGTACTCCACAATAGGGTAGAACTGTTAACTGGTGTTTGTGTAGGTGTTTTGCAACATGTTTTGTGCATGTGTATTGCATTTCTCTCCTGTTCGTCTGTGTTTTTGACTGTATCTTGTCTGTCCTTCCCAGGGTCCTTTGCCTGTTGTGTGGTCGACACTGACCCCCAACAACCAGAAGCCAACACCAGTGTGGAAGTTGACAATTCCCATCAACTGATGTACCACACATCCCTGGACTTCCATTCTCCAAAACATTGTGAGCGTGTGTCCACTGTTACGTAGAATTACTGTGCAACTATTGTGGAATAAACGTGTTGATGATGTGTAATGAACCTGTACCACGCTTTGTTATGTGCGTTGTCTGTCTTCCCACATCTAAGTGATATCTGCCTACCTCACCTGTGGACTTGCTACCATTGACTGTGCTTGGTGTTGTGTCTGTGCATGCCAATGTGTTTCAGGTCAACATCATTGTGTGTGATGAGTCACATGGCCATGGTGAGTATGTTTTTTGTTGCCATAGTGGTGTGTCTCCCTCACATGTGTCACATCCCCATGACTGACCTTACATTGTTCACATTGTTGCAGTATTTGGCATGCACTGTGTTGTGTAGCAGATCGACTTCGCCCTGAACATGACAAGTTGGAATCACAACAGAGGCAAGTATGGTGTACTGGTGAGTTTATTTACAAACATGTGTGAGTGAGGTGCACAAAATGGTGGGTGCTGTACAGTGGTTTGGGAATCCAAAGTTCACATTTGAGTATGAAGTGCTGGTAGATGAAATGTTAAGAGTAAAGTCCACAGTCATCTGATACATTGGCCCAACATGAACCCTCCATGTCATGTGGGCGAGTTGTGTGCGATTGGACAAGGTGAACGGGTATCACACAAAGAACATTGTCCAGAACAGGTTTAGAGGCCCTGGGGGATGTGCTGGGACATCTGCCTCTCACATGTCCTTCTTCGGATGACCCCTCTTCTTCCGGGGGGAGGATCCTCATGTGTAGGCCTCTGCAGTGCAGGGGATTCTTGGCCAGAGTCCTCCTCCCTCCCTGTGGCGCTGGCAGATCGTTTGGCGACCCAGGGGGGTGGGGACAGGTTGGTGTTGATCTGGCGGAGGCATTGTACTATGTCCCGATGCACCGCAGTAAGGGCATCCCACTTTGCCTCCATGCAGGCATGGTGGGCGACCTGCTCCTGTTTTATGTCCTTGAGTATCCCCACTACCTGGCTAAATCCTCCGGTGCTATCCTGGTACGCATCTATGATGCGTGCCAGTTGGGGTTCATCATGCAGTCCAGATCCCTCTGCAAGGCGTGCCCTGTGCCTCCCACCCCTCCCAGCACCCCTCTCCACACGGGCAGGACCAGCGGCGGTATGCACAGGTGACACAGGGACCCCTTGGGTGGTGGTGTTGGCTGTAGCTTCCGGGGGTCCTGTGTCCCTGTGCTGTGGGTGTTGATTGTCCTTGGTCTGTCCGTATTGGCGGGGGTGCACTGTCAGTGTCCAGATGCTGGAGGCGTGGATACAGGGGGGGCAGATGTTGCTGCTGCTGGTGCTGCATGATGGCTCACACCGGAGGGGCCAGGTTGGCCGTCGTCATCCGAAGAGGACAGTGAGAGAGTCAGACCAGAGAGCTCAGTGTCCAATAGAGTCTGGGACTGGGTATCCTCGTCATTTGTCCGTGGGTGCCCAGAAAGACCTGTGTTCGGAAGAGACACACAATGCAATTTATGTTTCTACATGCATCGTTGGTTCACAAACATGACATTTTCTACTTTTTAAACAGATGCCTGCCTGTACACTGCTTTTTCCCAGCTTGTCACAGACAGAGTATGATCTTGTTGTTGGCCATTTTTCAGCATGGCCTTGTGCTCCCCACAACAGAGCCCAGTGTCAGACATCTTGTCGGTCCCTTCCCACTCCCTGTGAGGCAAGTATTGTTCAGGTTGATCTTGCTGTGCCATGTGGGTGGGTGTAGGCTGTCTGTGACTGCGAGACCCATCATACTCCTGGCTACACCCCCTTCCCAGCATGCCCATGCTTCCTCCCTCTTGACTCTGCTTCCCTGTGAGGGGATGTGACATCAATGGGAAGATGGCTGACTGTGAAATCCTGGTGTTTGTTTGGCTAGCAGTCCCAGCATGGCCTTGTGCTCCCCACAACAGAGCCCAGTGTCAGACATTTTGTCGGTCCCTTCCCACTCCCTGTGAGGCAAGTATGGTTCAGGTTGATCTTTCTGGGCCATGTGGGTGGGTGTAGGCTGTCTGTGACTGCGAGTCCCATCATACTCTTGGCTACACCCCCCTTCCCAGCATGCCCATGCTTCCTCCCTCTTGACTCTGCTTCCCTGTGAGGTGGTGTGACATCAATGGCAAGATGGCTGACTGTGAAATCCTGGTGTTTGTTTGGCTACAAGTCCCAAGTGAGCCCCTGTGCTTCACACAGCAACACCCAGTACGGGGTATCTTTTTCTGATATTTCAATGAGGTGTGTGTCAATGCATTGTACCCGGTGAGTAGTGTGGAGTTTGTGTTGGGGGGGTGTCTCCCCATGCTGATTAGTATGGTCAGGGCTGTCAGTCCTCCTTCCCATCATGACACGTGCTTCCATTATAGGGCGTGCAAGTTGTCTTTCAGGATGTCAGTCAGTGGTGTCCTGCTCCTGATTTGCGCACATGCTCTAGCAGGGCCTTGTGCTCCCCACAGCAGGACCCAGTGTCAGCCATTTTGTCAGTCATTTTCCACTCCCTGTGATGTGGGCATGTTTCAGAGAGGTCTTGATGGGCCAATGAGGAGGGGGAGCATTATCTGTGACTACAGGCCCCATTATGCTTTTGGCTACACTCACTTCACCTGCATCCCCACTATTCCTTCCTGACAGTCAGCTGCACTGTGAGGTGGTGTGTTGGTGGTGGCAAACTGTGTTGCTGGATGTATTTGGCTTAGTGCCAGTGGCTTGCTGTATTTGTTTGTAGGTTGGTGCATGTCATGACACAGTCCCCAGTCACTATGTGATGACAGGTATTGTGTTTGTGTGACTGGCATACACATCTTGGGTTGATTATCTATTGGTTAGTGTTGGTTTGCTTGGGGTGCATGGTTTCACTGTCCCCTTGCCACACAACCTTGGGTTTGTTGTTGGAGTACTCACCAGTCTCTGGGATGTCTGTTAGGCCATGGACGCTCTCTGGTGGTAGGATGTCCCGCACCTTCTCCTCCCAGGTCCTGAAGTAGACTAGTTTGGCAGGAGGGCCACCGCCGGTGCGCTGACTCAAGGTGTGATCTTTCTCGATGAGTTTCTTGACCCTCCTGCACACATCATACCACCTGTTCTGGATATCGTCCTTTGTGCACAACGTTGGTGCTTGTGCGTTCACCTTGTCCACAATCCTAGCCCACATCTTGGTTTTCTGTGAGATGGGGGTCCTTTGAACCAATGTACCAACAAATGTGGCTCTACTCTGATGATCTCGTCTACCAGCACTTCTAACTCACTATCTGTGAACTTTGGATTCTTCTTTGGAGGCATAGTGATGGGTGGTGGTGGTGAGGGATGTGTGTGTGAGGGTGCAAGTGATGTTGGTTTGGTGTTGGTTTTGCTGTGTGTATGTGTGTGTGCTTTTGTATGAGGTGCTGATGGTGTGTGAGTTGTGTGATGTGTGAGTTGTGAGTGTGTCTGTGGTTGTTGCTGTGTACTGGTGTTTGCTGCTGGCTGTGTCTCCTGTTTGCAAAGGATGATGGTAGTGATTGTAGTCCTTTATATAGTTGTAGTTCTGGGTGTGTCTTCGTCCAATTAATTTGTGTTGGGTATTTATTGGCTTAGTCATTGCTTGTTTGGTCCTTTTTTTGTGTTTTTTCCTTTGTGTTTTGTAGGCATGAAGGAGACGTTCATGTGATGGAAACGGACGCTGCTGTTGTCTCGTGCGGGCTTCTCCGCCTCGTTCATGCTGCCTGTCTTCTGTGTTTGGTAGGCGTCGTTCGTGGCGGTCTCTATTGCTTGTGTGCCGGGTTGTCTGTGAGTGTCGGTCGTGCGGCTTGGAATCCGTGCGAGTCGGTCTGGTTTTACACGCATTGCATCGTACCGCGCTAATCGTACATTGCGGGTACGGGTCGGTCGGGTTGATTCCGGGTTCGTGTCGGTCGGTGAAAATCGCGTCGGTTTTCCGGCCGGATCACTATTTTCCCTCCGGCTCGGTCGTACGGCTTGTGTTCCGTACGTGTCGGTTGTAATTCACTCACGTTGCATCGTACTGCACGGGTCGTACGGCGCTGGTCCGTGTCGGTCGGTATTCGGTCCGGGGCCGTGTCAGTCGGTTCGTTTTGCGGCTGGAATCGGAATCGACCCCTAAGAGTTTATTAACAAAATTAGGTAGTTCTTTTGTGGGTAAAATACTGATACCTGTGACCTTTGTGATTATATTAGTGCTATTATTGAGACTAGGATGTGTATGTATAAAAAGAAGAAAATTACAAAATAAGATAAAAAGAGAAATTAAGAAAAGAAAAGAGAAGGAAATAAGAGAAAGAGAGGTAGAAGATATAGAATTAGAAGAATTGAAAGAAAACATGAACACGAAAACAAGAGAGAATGATATGGAAAACACTATGATGTAACCTAACAAATGCAAGGGAACTGAGTAACCATTTCCATAGAAAAATGTGAAATTTCTGTGATTAGTGGCGATGTTAAAAATCACCAAAGGGGGGATTGATGGAGCAGGTGAAACAACATTTTGTATACCTCCTCAATTTGCATGAAATTAATTACATAATCATTCTAAGCATTAACTCATACTAATTAGTTTGAAGTGAAACGACTAACCAACCCTTGCACCTTGATAAACACAAGATACACGTGGGATTCAAGATGCTAATTGCATTGCAGAACAACTAAATTAATTAACTGTGGTACGCAAACTAACTTTAGATTGTGGTGAAATAGAGAATTGCATGATTCATGTTGCTTTTGTGATGGTTTGTGCTTTCAGCAATGCAGATGGTGAGTATTATTGCTTTAAATGTTGCTATAAGCTAGGAGAATACTAATATACATTGGGATTAGTGTGGGATTGAACATTAGAATCTTCATTTCTATATTCTAATTACTGTTATGTCTGTTTATGCTTAAATTGGCATTCGGGCCTGCTAGGCCGCAGTACTTAAGATGGAGCTCCTGTGGTGCCGCCGTCATGTGAGCACGAGGACTACTGCGCAGAATCGGATGGCTCTGGAGATCTCCAAGTGACCTCAGCTGTGGTAGCAGCATGTCCCTTGTCAAGGATAGGAGCATGAAGGGTTGCCAATTGATGAACGGTGTGAACTACCAAGGGGACAATGGCTTGTTATTACTTCGGAACTTTCGCCTGTGAGCCGAAGGATACAGGACACATATTTTCGCTTTGCTATGCCAAGTCTCATGGAAAACCCGTGGGTCATGTGAAAATTTCCAGAAATTACCAATTGAATTCGACAGACCAATTGGAACAGTTTCTACCCTAAACTTGTTGCATATTGATCTGAAGTAAGCAGAGAAAAGGGTATAAAGACCCTCATCTGCCCAAGGGGGGGTTGGTTCACTTGGCTGATCTTCCATGGCGTTGGGTCTACGTTGAGCTGATGAAGATTTCCATGGTTTACCTTGGGTTTCTTTGATTTTCGAGAAAGGTTATTTCACCTGATGGTTTGATTATTGCTGTGGGTTGAACAAGTTTATCCTGGAGATTGTAGCAGAGACTTTGAATAATCTTCTGTGTGGTCGGAGGGTCGCCAACGTTTGATATTTGGTAAATATAAAGCATTTCTAAATCTATGCTTATGTTCCAAAGATTTGATTTCTTCTGGAAATAAACTCAATTATGTTATATTTTGTAGCGCCTTAATGCTAATGCAGAGCAAATTAATATTAGATAAACAAATTTGGATTAATAAGAAATGAGTTTGTGATTCTTTAATTGAGTACTAAAAATTAATCAAATGTTTCCTAGGCTTTAATTGTGTTTTAGAAGGTTCTAAATCACCATCAACCAGTCCAACTAATTGGCCCATCGAGTGTCTTGATGTTAAGGTCAGGATTCCATAGGTGCAGATATATTTAATGTATATAATGTAAAGAAATTTAATCCTGATAGGTAATAAGGTACCCACATGTCCAGCGCTTTTTCTCCCGTGTACAGATTCGTGTGAAACGAGTGCGTGTTGGTGTTATGGGCCCCACCAATGAATGAGTGTATGGATGAGTTAGTATGGTGATGAGTCTGTGACATAGGGAGAATATGTTAATTTGCCTTTTCCGCTGGAGCACCTTCATCAACCACTCATGTAGGACAAGGACAGTCACTGAGGCTTTTGTTTGTGGTCCATCCTCCACATTCTAAGACTGTGGACAAGTAGTTCCGTTTGTGTTTTGACACGTAGCGAGTCCTAGATAGTTATCAGGAAGATGGTGTCTCCGTCGTCTCTAGTCATTTGTGGTGTCCCTTAGGGTTGATGCCTCTTTTATCTCGGTTTAACATTTATCATTATGAATTGTTAAGTTACACGTGCAATAAACCATTGCATGAACACATATTATGAGACCTAAAGAAAGGGAAGTTAGATTTCCCTATTATTAATTACTAAAGCCTAATATGAGCAATAAATGACACATACCAAATAGGGTAATGTCTTAATGATGCGAAATTTAGTGTAAGGAGTGTTGACAGGAAGTTCAATGATTGACTTTGATTTTCAGGTATCAATAGATTCAATGTGTAATTTTTATAAAGAAAATTATTAAGCCTTGCTGAAGAAGGTAATTATTGAAAAATGCAGCAAGTAGCACATGTGATCTTCCAACCGCAATGTTTAACTATGGCAGAAATAAAAATGGTGTAACAAAATCCTTCCATCCAAGAACCATTCCGCTCCACATTTAGGGGCCGATTCCGATCCGGGTCGGAAGGGCACCGGGCGTGATTAGGTCGGAAAAACTACGGGCCGTATGCTTGTTTTCTGCCCGACTCCAACAGCTGTACGAGTGAGCAAGTACGATGCGAGCTACGTGAAATTCACCAACCGAGTCGTTTCCGGGTCCGAACCGCTCCGTACATCTTGGTCGTAAGCTAACCGTGGCGTGCAATGGATGCGATTTACGACCGAGACAGTACGATGCACGCGTCGGACAGTCTGTGCGAGCCGTAGTGTCCGGCTCGCAAAACGTCCGGGTGGTTGCCTTTGGGGGTCCGCATCGGACCCCCTGTCACCCGCAACCCTATGACTCGGACACAGGGGGAGACCCAAGGGTCCCCCCAACACAGGCATGTACGGTGCGGATGGCACCAACGCGACCCACTGTAGGGGGCGCCCTTGCGCGAGACGTACCCATTCAGTCAATGGGAGCCCATGTACGCGTCGTATGACCGGCTCCCATTGACTTGTATGGGAGTCCGACCGAACCGAGTCCGGCAGCATACGGCCGCATCGTACTCGCTCACACCCCGGATCCGGCTGGGTCGGAGTGCTTTCCGACCTGGATCGGAATCGGCACCTTATTGTTTTATTGTTAGGATCTATAGTTTGCAGGCAACTTCTCAGTATATTTGAAGCTGCTATTGAGATGCATACACATTGTTTAATAGCCTCTGTTGTTCTGTTACTGAGTTAATAAAATGAGCAGCCTGTGTTTTTTTAAAGATTTGTTTGCCATTGCTCATTGTAAACGCATTTTTAAAAAAATGCAAGTAGCCTATTTTTTTACATAATGAAAAGCCCATGCCTTAAATGTGCTGACCAAGAGAAGTTTCCATTTGTTGAAAGATGTTTTAATTTTTGAGTGAGATCAGAACTGCATTATTTGTTTAAGAGTGAAAGAGATACCTGTGATTTAAATTGGCTTAAAATTATATTCGATTTTCTTGTGTGTGTTGTGTTCATGATTCTGTATGAATAGTGGAGGAATGTGGCTTTTTAAACGAGGGCAGCAAAAACTATAGGCCTGGCCCTGTATGGGCCAGAGAGAAGACTAAGCATTTTGGAACTAATAGGCATCCAGTGATGACAATATTTTAGCTAGTTCTGAAAATATGCAACCTTTTAAAGAAGAAATCCACCAGGAAGATAGATTATAGTAATTAGTATATTTTTTTTACAACCACTAACTCTTTAATCATATGTTTACTGCAACATTTGGTCAAATATTTTCTGATGTTCAGCAAAGATAAATGTGATTTTTTGTACAAGATTAGCCAGATTAAATATGACATCATAGATGTATTTGAAATATTTTTATATAATATGTGGTGAGTTTATATACTTTACACTGAAGGTATAAAGAAAGTAGAATGGTTGTGAATCATAAAGTCACAACAACAAATAACAAGTTTAGCCTCTGGTTACTTCAACAAATACCGCCTCTTAATTATTTGAAACTTCAAGATACTTTTTATGTACGGTTGATGGATACTACAATGGGGTTGAATACGACACTATATAAAGTATTTATCTCTGTATATTACTTTGATGACAGATATATCTTGAATAATCCCCAATTAAGGCAATCACTGCTTTCTTAATGAAGATACATCACCAACATTTTTGTATCTTGTGAAATCTGAAGGAAGATGTATTACAATTTGTAATAAGATTAAAAAACATTACCCATTAATTAAACTTTCCCTAAATGTAGGTCATCCATTGCGACATTATTTGGATATTAATGTTACAATTAAAGAATTATTTATGAATACAAAGTACTAAACATCCAAGAGTGCAGTAATTTACTGCACATTAAGAGTTTTCTTCCATCAAATATAGTCAAGAATTTACTTACTTGTCAGTTGAAAGGATACAATGAATAATCTCTGAGTCAAATCAATATGAAGTAGAATATAAAAACTTTATTGGCTTTTTCTGAAAGAGAATATGATGTGAAGTATCTAATAACAAGTGTAAAACAAAAAGAAGAAATTATGAGAGCGTCCCTTTTACCACCTATTATTAAAAACTATGAACATTTTTACCAAAAGCAGTTTCGTGTCAGGACAACTGTGAAGATCACTAACATTTGAACATTTTAATTTGAGCAGGAAACTTTATAATTAGTTGGGGACTCTCCATTAGGTACATATACCAAGACAGTAAAATACAATACATATCTATGTTTAATTTGCATTACCTGCAATACTATCATAAACAGTGAAAGCATACAACTATATGTATTGGAGGAGATTATGGTCCAATATAATTTAGCATGTTTAAGTACGTATGTAATCAGTGGTTGATTTGTAAGAGAATAATTGCTAAAGTTCAAAGTTTTGCTCAGAAGACAGTGCTAATTAATGTCAGAGGTGCCAAATACTGAGGCTGCATACTCTTGATTCCACTACATACGCCTTTCATTCACCAAAAGACACTCCCTGCTTCTATAATTATCTCACTCTTTTGAGTTCTTTTTCATTCCTACTTTCATTCTTTGTCAACATTTTGTCGTCTTTCTCTTTCTCCTTCTTTTATCCCATGTTGTTTTTCTCTCTCTCATGGTCTGAGTCAAAGTCTGATGAGGAAAAATAAGTGATGGTGATAAAAAAGTGAGTGCTGGTGAGCCCATCCAATCAGCTCAAATTAAGCACGTATAGCATACTCACAAGGTCCTACTCATTAAAAAATACAGCATATCGACTCTCTGGCATCAAAATGCTTGGTGCCCCCAAGAGTCAAAGGGCTCGATTCACAGAACTAACTTAAGACAAAATCCTAAACTTGCTACCATTTTGGTATTCACAGAAGGCACTTACTCATTTTGGTATTCACAGAAGGCACTTACTCATTTTGGTATTCACAGAAGTTAGGAGTCCTAACTTTAGGACTCCTAAATGCCTTCTGTGAATACCGAAAGTCTTAAAATTAGGATTTTTCTCAGTTTAGGAGTAGAAAAAGTTAGGACTCCTAACTTCTGTGAATACCGAAATGAGTAAGTGCCTTCTGTGAATACCAAAATGAGTAAGTGCCTTCTGTGAATACCAGAATGGTAGTAAGTTTAGGATTTTGTCTTAAGTTAGTTCTGTGAATCGGGCCCAAAGGATTTTACAAAATCACAAGTTACATACTAAGGGCCTCATTTATGAAAAGTGACGCATCGCAGTGTGAAAACAGAGATGCATCACTTTTCATTGCGCCCACCTTACGACACCAATGATGTGTCATATTTACAATATGACGCATCATGTCGCAAGGAGTGACAGATAAGTCAGTATTTCTGACGTATCTGTTGGCGCAAAAGTGACGCATTGCTGGGGTGTTTCATAAAAGTGACGCAACTCCAGCAATGTGTCCTTTCACATGGGGCAGGCCCTATGTGAACGGGCCTGCGTCAGTCTTACGCCTGCTGTGAGGCAGGCGTAAGATACTGACGCATTTGCGTCCTAGAAGTGGCGCAGTGAAATCTCGTAGATTTCACTGCGTCAGTTTTACGAGGCTTACTTGAGGTGGTACGCCCACCCTGCATACATTATACCTGGCGCAGGTATAATGTGGCGCAGGGGTTTGCAAAGTGACACATCTACCTTGATGCGTCACTTTATAAATATGACACAACATGGTGCATCTTTAACGCTGCTGTTGCGTCACAAAAAGTGACGCACCGGCGGCACAAAAGTGACGCAAGGGCTCATAAATAAGCCCCTAAGACTTTCAACACCTGAAATGCATTCTCACAGGCCTTGTCCTGGGCAGCAACCACGATATGAAACTCATCAGGTGAGATCAAAATGTCTAAATCTGTTCTGATGTTTTGAAAAATGTGGAAGATTTTCCTGTTCAAACTACATTTAATGAAATGCCATATTCCTCTACCGCAATCAGGGCACTTTTGTGCAAGTGATATTTTGATGTTACTGACTTCATCGGGTGATGTTTCTCTCACTTACATTGAACAGTTTTGTATCTTACATTGCACTAGTTATTTAGGACATAATATTTTTTACCATGAGATAACCAAATTGATCTTTCTCTGTGTTCACAGTTTCCTAGTATGGTATTGTTCCCAATCCATTATTATATTATCATTAGCTGCCTTCCCAGTTACACACAAGTCCTTAATTTGCCTTTTCTATCAAATAAGTTCGTTTTTGGCAAATAAATATTAGGGGGCAGATTTATGTTCCCTGGCGCATCCCTGCAAATCAGCATGGATGCGCCAGGGAAGATGCGTCACGCAAGTTGGCCCTTGCGCCACCGCAGATGCGCCGCATTTACAATGCGGTGCATCGTGGCGCAAGGACAAGCAGAAGCGTGACATATCTTCCAGCGTAAGGTTGGCGCAGTGCTGAAGTTGTGTCGCAAGCGCGACGCAACTTCAGCACTGTTCCAACCTAACCCATACCTAACATGGTGCGTCAAGCCTTACGCCAGCTTCAAGCAGGCGCAGGGTTTTGACGCATCAGCGTTGGGAAAGTGACTCAGTGAAATCTTATAGATTTCACTGAGTCACTTTTCAGGGGCGTTCCTGCGACGGAACGCCCCCCCTGCGTGGAAACGCCCACATGAAACCTGACGCAGGTTTCATGTGGCGCAGGGCTTTACACCGTGACGCATCTCCATAGATGCGTCACGATGTAAATAGGGCGCAACATGGCGCAGGGTTTACGCCGCCGCTGCGTCACAAAAGTGACGCAACGGCGGCGTAAAAGTGGCGCAACTGCAACATAGATCTGCTCCAATAGGTCTGTCCAGTTTATCACATGGAGTGAACTTAAAGTAGAAGAAACCTATTCAGGAATTTACAGTAAATTTCAATTTATTGAAACATTCACTTTTGCAGAATACCCAAATGAGTGGCACTATTTGTAACTTAAGATCAAATTATGGTATTGAATATGACTGCTAAAATAATGAACCTACTTGGCTAGTATGATCTCAAAGACTCCCTCAAATCATCTTTACAGAATTTATTACCAAATTTTACTGATATGATTACCTAGGTTATTAGTAGGGGTGGGCGTAATTTGCGAAATTCACTTTCGCAAATTATCGCGAAAATGTTAAAAATCTCCGCAAACACGCGGAAATATCGCAAAGATGCGGAAGTTTTTTTCCCGCCCGTTCGCGGTATTTTCTGCGTGGTCGCGGCTTGCCAACTTACCCATGCGGTTGCTCATGGACGCGGCCATCTTGTTTTCACTTGTCTCGCAGTGCATGATCGCGAGAAGAAAGACGTGATCGCGCTACGAATGACGTTACTGCGGGCGCGAACTGTCGCGAGACAGCGCAAATGGCTACCAACAATCCAACATCTCGTGGAGAACGTGACCGGATCGGGAAAACTTGTCGGCGAACGCGGGGATTCAGGTAAGGCGATCGCGCGCATGCGAGAATGTATTATTTTACAGCGCGAGCAAGCAAAAAATTTCCGGTAAAATGCAGATTGCGGAAATTTTGACATTTTCGCGCTCTCTCGCAATTTCCGTGAGCGGAACGGAATTTTATCCCAGGCCTAGTTATTAGTCTAGGGATATGGGAATGTACTTCACTTTCTAAACACAATGCTGAATATGCAATTTGTTATTAGGACATTTTGATTAATTTCAGAAAGAAACAAATTGTGTTTGGTGTTGAAATCCACAGATTTTTCAGGTATGGATTATATGTGAAATGTAATACAACCATTACTGTGCTGTATTTACTGTGGCTGATTTGCATATTTCCAGTGACCCTCATTACTAACAAACTACCTGCCAGACCCATGAGGCAATAGGACATTATTTACCCAATTTACCTGCCTCATCTGCTAATTATTACCCTATGTGCCCATCTGATGGGATCAGTATTACGTAATCTAACTTCCTGTAGTATCAGTATTTAACAATTCATCGGCTTGATGCAGTCACCATTGCCAGATCTGTCAAACTGAGATTATAACATAATACACCTGCCTGCTGCGATCATCATACCTAATTTGCCTGCTTGTTGGGGTTATAATTATATTACTTCTAAATGTACAGGTATACTAAGGTTCTTATTAACACATTTGCCTGCTCATGATGGGGCATATCTACAAGGCGGCGATCAAAAATTATTGCAGCTTTTGCGGCCGTTTCCGGCCGAAAAGCGGCGATAATTTTATCGCTTTATCAGCAAGGTCATGATATCGCGTGAACCCTTGCCTTAGCGCCTGTTTTCTGAACGCCCAGCTTTGCATCTCTAATGAGATGCAAAGTGGGCGTCCCTTCCTGAAATAACTGGAGAAATGTCGCTAACCGACATTTCTCCAATTATCAAGGGAATCGCTAACAAGCATAGCGATAGGAAAAGTAGCGCTAACCATGGTTATCGCTACTTTCCTTACGCCTGCTTTTCAACTGACTTAGCCATGATATCCTATGGAAGGTGGATATCATGGCTAAGTCTGCCTTGCCCTATCAGCAAGCTTTCGCCAAACGTTGTGCGATTATTGTTGGATTTCCAGCGATAATCGCACAGTTGGCAGCTTGCGCGTTGAATTTTATCGCTTTGGAGATAAGCGTTGCTGATAGCATGCTATCTCCGCGATAAAATTCAGCGTTGGCCGGCGATAATTATCCTCGCGCTAAGAGCGCTGAGCGATAATTATTGCCTGGCCTTGATGATATGCTCCTTAGTTTGCTAATATATATATTCAGTCTGCCCAGTGCACACTTATTACATAGTCTGGCTGTCAGATACCTCATCTTCCTTCTTAATGAGAGCATTAGCACACAATCAGACTGCCTTTTCCCTAATTATGACTGATTCTGCCTGCTTCACAAGGTCATCATTACAAAATCTGCCTAAAAAATCCATATGATCTTATATGCCTCCTATGACAGCTGCCCTTATCTTAAGAAAATTGGACTATTAGTTTCAGATTTCCTCTTCTCTTCATCTGTGCTCTCAACATCTTCCCTTTAATGACTGACAATTCACGGGGAACAACCTTTACAACGCAACTTTTACAACGCACTACACTTACAACGCAATTTTTACAACGCAACATCCACTACAACGCATTCCATTACATCCCATGACACTACAACGCATGTTTAAAAACTACCTTTACAACGCATTCCATTACATCGCATACTACCTTTACAACGCATACCATTACAACGCATAATATTACACTACACTATCCAACACTTACCCTACTGTTGCACCCCCTGGAGTTAGAATACATTTTTTACCCCTATACTATCCAACACTTACCCTACTGTTGCACCCCCTGGAGTTAGAATAGTAATTTTTACCCCTATACTATCCAACATTTACCCTACTGTTGCACCCCCTGGAGTTAGAATAGTAATTTTTACCCCTATACTATCCAACACTTACCCTACTGTTGCACCCCCTGGAGTTAGAATAGTAATTTTTACCCCTATACTATCCAACACTTACCCTACTCTGGAACCCCCTGGAGTTAGAATAGTAATTTTTACCCCTATACTATCCAACACTTACCCTACTGTTGCACCCCCTGGAGTTAGAATAGTAATTTTTACCCCTATACTATCCAACACTTACCCTACTGTTGCACCCCTTGGAGTTAGAATAGTAATTTTTACCCCTATACTATCCAACACTTACCCTCCTATTGCACCCCCTGTAGTTAGAATAGTAATTTTTACCCCTATACTATCCAACACTTACCCTACTGTTGCACCCCCTGGAGTTAGAATAGTAATTTTTACCCCTATACTATCCAACACTTACCCTACTGTTGCACCCCCTGGAGTTAGAATAGTAATTTGTACCCCTATACTATCCAATACTTACCTTAAATGCAATGTAATATTATGCGTTGTAAAGGTGGTATGCGATGTAATGGAATGCGTTGTAAAGGTAGTTTTTAAAAATGCGTTGTAGTGTCATGCGATGTAGTGGATGTTGCGTTGTAAAAATTGCATTGTAAGTGCATGCGTTGTGAAAGTATGCGTTGTAACGTCATACATCCACAATTCACACATAGGTAGAGTGGAAAGGTTACTTTCCAAGTATCTTTCCTAGCTGAACATTACTTCATGTTCTTTTGCAAGGAGTACAAATCATTTATGATACTTCACCGTTCCACTAATTTGTTTAGTTTTCAACTGTCAGTGTCCTGAAATTGAACAGGCACCACCTGAATCAAAAATACAAGGATTCATATAGTTTTCCGTGACAAGACCCTCCCACTTGTTTCTTTCCGACTAGTCAAAGACTATAGGTGTTGGTATTCTGTTTATTTTCGTTTCTTCTATTGTCCCAGCTTATTTGTGTGTTGAGCGCATTACCCCACAGGGAATTGGTTGTTGGCTTACTGTGTGTCATTTTACTTGTATCTTGCAGGTTGCCACAGAGACGAAATCCAAGAAGAACCTGACAAAACTTCGGAGACTGGAAATGGCCTGACACCACAGTGGACGAATGTTGAAGAAGATTTCCAGGAATCCAGGACACTGAAAACCTAGAAGTCAGGTAAGCTCCAAATCAGGAAGGCCAACGACAATCGGCTTCTTGTGGTGCAGTACACAGCTTTAAAGGCTCCACGCTCCACCGATTAGAAGAGAAGTATGTTCATGGAGCAATGTCCGGGCAGTCTGATAGGCTGGGGAGGACACTGCAACTGGTGATGAGTTAGGAGATCTGCAACCTGAAGTAACAAAAGTGCTCTCCCTGGGAGTTTGCCGAGTTCCAGCTAACTACTCATGCATGCCATGCGTGCCTCTTTCGAAATGAAGCAGTCAACCGTTGACACTTGTGGAGTCAAAGTGCCACTCCAGCCAGTGCAAGGCTTTCGAGGAAGGCGAAGGCCCTACATAAAATTCAGTCACAGTCAGCCCGGAACCTGCCAGCTGCCTTTTCTACCATATTAAGTCCAGTGGCTGACATGACAAGGGCTATGACAGCACCAAATACTCTTCTCTGTGGCCACATCAGCCGCCCAGCGCAGTCACTCCAATCTTAGCTCCAGAGTGCTAGAGACTGGTTGCATACAGGACTGCAGCTGTGACAGCACAATGTGCATTTCTGTGTTGCCTGGTCCCTCTTCCACATCTGTCTCAAAACCTATGCCTGCCCACCATCAGACAGGTAAATCCCCACATATCTTGAATACTAAAACCCATTCTCTCACTTCTTTGTACAACATCAACCCAGTTCAACCACTTACTTAACGACTACGCCACATTCGGCCCGGTGTAATTGGGGTTGGCTGCAGCCCAACCAAATATGTGTCTATTTATCTAGTTTGTTCCATAATTTTCTTTGTCGGGTGCAGTGATGTCAAAAGTAATGTCATCAATTATGCCATGTGTAATGCAAAGAGGTGGCTTAAGTTATGGTTAGTGTTGTGAACCAGAAAGGGAGTGGGCAGTGGGAGATGGGCGCCCAAACCTGTTGCGCATGGCCTTCGCCAAGTCTAACTCATACACAGAAAAGTTATAGCACAGAAGGCATAATTGAATTCCTCCTTCAAACATACAGAGTAGAATGGGAAGAATGAAAAGTGGGCAGCAACTGCACACATACGATGTACACTAGAGGCAGCAGTAGTGCAGGCCTCTTTCACACACAAGAAACATAACATTAGCAACCATGCAAGATAGAGATGCAGGGCAGAAGCCGTACAAGCTCCCTTCATACAGATAATGCAGCTTGCATAGCAGTAATGCATCCTCCATTAACAAGCAAAGACAGCGTATAGCATTAGTACAGTAGCACTAGAGTTTAGCTGAAACACATACCAAGTAATTCAGGGTTTGTGATCACAAAACATAGCTAAACTCCTAACTTGCTATACTTGAGCACCTAAATTTAATTCCTCTATTAATTGGGTTTGAAGAGAGCAGGTATTGCAGAGACACCACAAGTTTGTATCAATGGCAGAACAGGTACAAAAGTAGCAAGTGCAGGTTTTTCACACAAGCAGAAAATATGAAACAAAAGAAGCTGAAACATAAGGCTCTCTCACAAATGGGAAATGTGTAGCACAGAAAGCAGTAGTGCTCTTCACCCTCACACATACAGAATAGGTGAAGCGTGGGCAACAGCAGTGTAAGGTAAAGCATGGGCAGCAGCAGTGCGAGGTGAAGCATGGGCAACAGCAATGTAAGGTGAAGCATGGGCAACAGCAGTGTGTTGAGGTGAAACAACGAAATGAACACAGGAGACAAGGTAAGTTGAATAAGAAATTTAGTGGGAGACACAACCTGGCATCCGACCACCTCGGGAAGTCAGCTGCAACTGCCAAACCTCGAGTGCCGTCAGCCTAACATTCTAGCATGGAGCCAGAGGAGACATTCCAGGTAAGAACACTACATAACACATCCTTATCCTTTGCAAAGAAACAAACAGAAAAGAAGAAAATTGAAGCATATAAAAAGTGAACATAAAAGAAAATGGAAGCACACAGAGAGTGAACAAACTACATTCTAACATAGTCCTGTAAATAAGAAGGTGTTCTTTGAACTCTAACACCCACATCACCCCACACCGAGGAACCACTTGCCAGATCCAAGCTATCACCACGTTAATTCAATACAAAATCAGACACAGCGTTGGGATCATTTCCACGTGCATTGGAAGAATCAACACAATCGGGCATGAACATGGCTCCAGAACAACCTGTATCAACATTACCTTGTTCAGAGCACCTGCCACCTCTCTGATACAAAGCCACTCTATGAACATTCCATCTGTCACCTCCTTCAATGACTACAAAAAATCTACCAACACGGAATGGTCCTGTAAACTTTCTCAAACCACCTCTCATCGTGCCAGACCTCACCTTGACCCAGTCTCCAACTTTAAACTTGGAAGAAACCTCCTTATGGATCTCCTCACCACTACCAACAATCAAATCCTGCAACCAAGAGGGAACCAATCTGGAACCAGACAAATGCCCTCTCTTATGTACAAAAGGACCTTTGTGAGTGACACTGTGAACAGACGACCGATAGGCCCACAGCATTTCATCTATTACCTGACTAGGAGAACAATCATTAGATAACGCCAGTTGAATGGTCCCTTTCACCAATCTGTTTACCCTTTCAACCATACCATTACTCATGGGGTTTTATACAGAGAAGTACACGAATGCTTAACTCCACATTTCTCCCAACAAACAACGCATCTCACATGAAACCAACTGTGTCCCATTGTCCGTAAGGAATGTATGAGGCGCCCCTTCCTCCAAGAATACCTTCTCCAGAACTTTAATGGTGTAAGAAGTGGTAATGTCTCTCAAAAACTTAACATTTAACCACCTGGAGTTAACATTCACAATCACCGCAGCAAACCGCATATCGGGATGCAATTCAGAGAGTGGAACTATGAAGTCCAGACAAATAGTGCTCCAAGGTCTCCCAGATTCAAAAACGACTGACCCTCAATCTCTTCTCACTCTCCTTGCAAAGACATCATTCTTCCACCCACCTTCTGATCTGGTCATCCATCCCAGGCTACCAGAAGTCCTCCTTGACTCTTCTGATAGTCATGCCTTGTCCCAAATGTTCTTCGTGAGCAAGTCTGAAAATTTGAAATCTCAATTTGACAGGTGGAGCAAAACGATCCCCTCTCATGACCCCATCCGAACCACACAAGGACAGCTCATCGACGGTTTCGCAAAAAGGTCTAGGGAGACACAGAAACCGTACTCTCTCTGCGTGCACCCAACTTAATCATACTGATCACCTCCCTCCAAAGTAGAGCCGGACCGCATACCGTCCTTCCACTGCAACCTGGAAAAGGCACCAAAATTACAGTCATGTATATCGCAAAAAGAGGCAACATTTTCCTCAGACTCAAGCCTCTCCACGACATTCTTATCAAAGTATTCCCAATCCAGTGACATGCAAGAAAGACAATCCGCCTGAGAATTGTTGTGATCGGTTCTTAATACAAATCTGGTACCCCACAAATACACTCTGAACTACTCCGTACCCCAAGCAGCAGCAAAAACTTCTCATTCAATCACTGAATAATTCTTTTCAGCCTGAGTGAGAGTACGAGAAGCAACGGCCATTGTTTTTTCTGTACCATTCTGAAGTTGGGAACGCACCACACCAATACCAGTTATGCTGGCACCAATAGTAAGAAAAGATTTGCACGTCATGCTAGATGAAGCTGAAATACCAGCGTTACAAATTTCACTCTTACCCTTTTCAAAGGACTTTTGTTGTTCTTTCTTCCAAATACTTTTGCTGCCCTTGCAAAGAAGACTCCTTAAGGATTCAGTTATGTTAGCAAACCCTCTAAAAAACTTTGAGTAATACTCTACTAGCCCTAAAAAGGACCTAAGCTGATCTTTATCCTTAGGACATGGTGCAAGTTTTATTGCTTCCAAAAGATTACGTTTAGGTGCAATGCCTTCACCGGAAATGGTATATCCCAAATACACTACTGTTCTGTTAAAAATGTACATTTGTCTTTGTTCACCGTCATACCCACCTCCTCCAATTTCCACAAGATCTGTCTGAAAATGGCATTATGTTGCTCGACAGTTATCCCAGAAACCAAAATATCGTCCTGAAAGTAAACTACACCACTCACACCTTCAAAGATACTGTTCATTAATCTCTGATAGACACTCGCTCCCGACGCTAAACCGAATGGCATGTGAGTGAACTGGAACGTGCCCTCTGTGGTGATGAAAGCAGTTAAAGGTTTGGAATCCGGATACAGTTTGATTTGATGATAAGCACTTCTCAAATCGATCTTCAAGAAGTACTTACCACTGCCTACAGATTATAACAACTCGTTGATATTAGGCAACGGAAACGTGTCAGTGACAATATCCCTGTTGAGGGACCTCAAGTCTATGCAGAACCTTAGGTGGCCATCAACTTTTTGTGTTATGACAACCAGAGAAATCCATGAAGACGCTTCAACTGGCTCTTTAACTGTCAGAAATCTCTTCCATCCGGGGAAATTTGAATTTGGAGCCCTGCTGAATGCGTTTGACCTGCTGCTGGTCGGGAGTCGTTATCCGTCCTCTCCTTACCTCATCGGAATCCTGCTGTTCCTCTCCTGGGCTGCCACGCTGATATCGCTGCAACGAAACGCCATCTCGCGGCCTGGAAAGCGGAGCGTACTACAGCTCCCAGCTGCCCTAGCGACCCGTGACGCTACCTGCGCGCCCGGAGGCGCTTAAAAGGACGCTGATCTTTCGGGAGAGCGGGAAATTTGAATTTGGAGCCCTGCTGAATGCGTTTGACCTGCTGCTGGTCAGGGGTCGTTATCCGTGCTCTCCTTACCTCATCGGAATCCTGCTGTTGCTCTCCTGGGCTGCCACGCTGATATCGCCGCAACGAAACGCCATCTCGCGGCCTGGAAAGCGGAGCGTACTACAGCTCCCAGCTGCCCTAGCGACCCGTGACGCTACCTGCGCGCCCGGAGGCGCTTAAAAGGACGCTGATCTCCCGCGTCGCGGGACGCGCGCGGGCGGTCGCCGGGCTAAGCCCGGGCAAAGGGCGGGCCCTCTTAGGCCCTCAGAGGCCGATAGAGGTTGGGTTGGGACTGCCCCCTGTAAAGTGACTGTAAACTGTTGTTGGAGTGCCCACCCATCCTCGGGACTGTACAGGTGATTGTGAGGGGGAGTTTATAGCACGAGTTATCGTGCCAATTACTAGCTGGTTGGATTGTGCTTTGTACTGCTTGGTGGAAGCATGTTGAAAGGGTCTTCTAAAGCATGCACTAGGGTTGCGGGTATGGGGACTTTGGACAGTTATTTAAAACAGGCAGAATCTGCCATTGTGAAAGAGATCGCTTCGGTCGAACGAAGACTATCTTTGGACCCCATTAGATTATCTGTTCCTTTATCACCCGCTGTGGTCTGTTCATCAGATAACGTCCCTTTGGATGATGTGCATCTGCTTGAGAATATGAATGGCTCTTGTATTAATGTTAGTCACCCCCCTCAACCATAGTGAGTCCTGTACAACCCTCACCGGTTGTTCGCACCAGACAATTAAGGATGAGGTCTAATCTGAATGTTGGTGGTGGTAAAATTGCCACGGGGAAAAGAAAGGCGAAGGATAACCCTCAGGGTAGTAGAAAACCGGCAAAATTATCTAAAGCTAGTTATCCCGCTCCTGGATTGAACAAAGTCAATATTGAGGCCCCCCGTTCAGTTAGCGAGACCCTGGAAGTGGTAGGGAATGTTGGCACTAAATCAGCAACTGATAGTATTACCGATAGAAATAGCGAAAAATCTATGTTAGATCTTATAAATATTCTCGATGAGCACCTTAAATCATTTACTGCTCCTTTATTGGTCACCTTGAGGCGCATTGAGGAGCGGCTGAATATAATTGAGTCACACCTCACTGCCTCGGTTAATAACCTGCTGGATACTATAATCACTGTACCCCAACAACCAGTACTTCACGGTACCACCTCGGCCACTGGTGTAAACCCACCACCCCTAGCTTTAAATCCTACGGGTACAACTCAAGCGGTGGTTTCGGGTTCTCAGAATATTGAAGGGAGGCCCGGCTTTTTAGCTAATTATGACAAGAGGGACTCCCTACACTTACCTGTTGAGGCCTGTCCATACACCATTATTTTAGCTAATGTCCCAAAATTGGAAGGGGATAAAAGAGAACACTGGACTTCCCTGAAAAACAAGGCCATCCACTTCTTATCTAATAAAACTGTCTTGGGACAACATCTTGCCAACAACTTTATGATGATCAGAAGGGTCCCGTGGGTGGGCAGGACAAACAAGAGTCTGACGGGTGATTGCATTGTTATAAGTTTCAGATCTCCAAGGTTGGTTGAGGATATACTGAAACAGGCGGGGACAGTGAGAATTCAGACGGATTTTGTTAACGTTCTTCCCTTGGGCTTCTTTTATCCTCCATTTCATGTTGGGCCGTTATTTAGTGACCCCACTAGGGGTATTGGTTTAAACAACTATGCTGTCCCTATTTCTAATAGATTTGACGCTCTTTCAAACCTAGATGATAATGAATGACTAGGGACATTGGTAGAGCGCAATACTCTAGATAGTTTGGTAGCTGGCTGTGATGAAAACATATTGCAGCCATTGGATGACAGTCATGCCGCATCTACTTCTGGTTTATTGGGCAATCTATTTAGATTGGTCAGTTGGAACATAGCTGGCCTGAAAAACAAAATTGATGACCCAGCTTGGCGAACACTTATAGGTTCAGGACACATTATTAGTTTACAAGAAACCTGGGACATAGAGAATACCCTGTCCATTGATGGGTACAGGAGTTTTTTTGTTCCAGCCGTACCTTCAAATGCGGGGAGGGCAAAGGGTGGGCTGGCTACCTTAATCTCCGCTAGTATATCGGGTCAACAGACCCAAATAGACACAGGTTCACGGAACAGTTTGGCTGTACAAATTTCCCTGTTAGAAGGAGGTGTTCTTTTAAACGTAAATTTGTATAATTCCTTTGAAAGAGTCACCACAACTGATCATCTCTTAGCTTTAACACGCTTTTTGGCGGCTTACAAGGACGCTAACCAAAATGACTGTTTTATTATTATTTTGGGTGATTTTAATATCCACGGCTGTCCAGACAATTGTCTGTCTTTTGATCCTCTAGGTTCGTCTGCACAAGGTGATGCTCATTTTGAGCATTCTGCTCAGGGAGACTGTCTTGAGTCAATCTTAGCAGATTTTGGTCTTATACTCCCTTCTTTGACGTCTGAGGAAATTCCTACTTTTAAAGGGAATGGCAAACATTCTGTCATTGATTACATTTTTATTAGCTTTGCACTTGGTGATCTGATTCACGGTTACAAGGCAATTTGGTCACATTTCAGTGACCATAACCCTGTGGTCCTTAGCATTTCGGAAACTTTTATCATCCCTACTAAAACTTTGGGCAGGACGGACAAATCCAATATCCGCCCCTCTGATCAGAATCGCAGGATTAGATGGAACAAAATAATTCCGGAGGACTTTCATTCTAATCTAAAAAGGAAGGTGGGTCCTGAGATAAATACTTGTTTGGATTTAGATGCCGGTAATAAGGAAGTACTAGAGGCTTACTCGGCAATTTGTTCCCAAATCTCTGCAGACCTTAGTTGCCCAGCCAAGGTTAATGATAATATTGATTTAGGTTGGTTTGATAGAAATTGCTCTTTGGCTAACAGAAGGCTGAAGGCTGCTCTATGCTGCAAACCTATCAATAGGCCGATTATTGCTATGCTTAGGAATGAATATGACAAAGCCTTGAAAACGAGAAAGCAAAAGATTAGAGAGGATGCATGGGTGGAATTAGCTTCCGTGGATGTTCTTAGAAATAGTGCAAAGTTCTGGTCTGTGGTGAATAAACCCTATTTTCGCGACGCTTGTAATGGCCAATTAGATTGTGGCATAGGGGAAGACTTGTGGTGTACCCATTTTAAGTCAGTCTATGAAGGGGTAAGAAACGGGGCGTTGACCCCGTTGTCCCCTATTGCAAACCAATATACTTTATCGGTTACTAAGACCGAGGTAGTCGAGGCCATTGAAAAGATGACAAGTAATAAGGCCCCGGGCCCGGACGGTGTTCCGGTTGACCTTTATAAATCTGACCTTGAGACTTGGTCTGTGGTTTTAATGAATGTTTTTAATAGGGTTTGTGTTTCAGGCATCCCGGACACCTGGTCCGAATCCGTGATTATACCCATTTTTAAAAAAGGTTGCAGGGGGGACCCCAGCTGTTACCGCCCTATCTCCCTTATTGATTCTGCAGTCAAAGTCCTAGGGCGTGTAGTTTTGGGGAAACTAACAGCGTGGTTGGAGGTTAACGAGACCCTTTCTTGTTTACAATATGGGTTCAGAGCAGGTCGAGGTACTATAGACCAAAGTCTGAACCTATATTTATTAATAGGCAAATACACTATTGCCAAAAAAGGGAAGTTATATCTTGCCTTTATGGACCTGTCCTCGGCATTCGACCGAGTGAACCGGTCAAAGCTGTGGGATTTGCTCCTTAAGTGCGGCATTGATGAAAATATTGTATTTTTCCTGGCTGATTTACATAGGGACCTCTCCGCCACCGTCAGATACGATCGCCTGGGTAATTGTACCGGTAGGATTGGAATTTCGAATGGTGTTAGACAGGGCTGTATTTTAGCCCCCCTGCTTTTTACTTTATACATCAATGATTTAGGTGCTGTTTTAACTAGGTCGTGCAAGGACATTGCAAGAGCTGGCAAATTTTCTATTCCGGCACTATTATATGCCGATGATGCTGCCTTGTTAGCACGTACACCTGTGGGTTTGCAACGTTTGCTGGACTCATTTGCAAATTTTATGAAAGCACTCGATCTTAGTGTGAATTTTTCTAAATCACATGTCATGATTATGGGTTGTAAAGCAAAAAAAGTTAAGACCTTGTACTGCGAAGGGCATGTTTTATCCCGCGTTAGTAGATTTCCCTATTTGGGGGTTATCTTTGATGATAAGTTCAATTGGTCTCCGCAATTGGCAGCTAAGCGTAATGTATTTGTTAGGTCCACTTTAGCTGTCTTGGACTTTGCCCGCAAATTGGGGGTGAAGCCCATACAGGCCATTTTGAACATTTATGTTGCTAAATGCCTTTCTATAGCAATGAATGGGGCTGATTTATGGGGAATTAAAGATGTTAAAATTCTTCAAATAGTTGAAGATACATTTTTAAAATCCATCTTATGTTTACCTCAGTCAACCCCTGCTTTTATTGTTCATCAGGAATGCGCTATAGATTATTTAGTGGACCGTATTGCTCTAGCTCCATTGTTAAAATGGATTACAATTTGGTTAAACCCTGATTTGGAATTAAATCATGTGATTTTAAAGGATTGTTTATCTCTTGAGTATGGCAGCTCCATTCCTTGGATAAATTATATTAAGAACTTATCCAGAGAATTAGGTCGTCCAGAATTATTCGATCTACCTGGCAACTTAACTAAGGGGGACCTAAAATGGGTGAAAGCTGAATATAAACAGCGGATAATTTTAGAAAAAGAAGATAAGGAGCTACTTAAACCTTCAGTCAGGGCCCATCAGTTGGTAATTACTTCCAACAGTATTGAACCCTACTTGGTCACTCTTAACAATATGAACCACTGTTTTTTACTGACCAAGTTTAGACTGAACAAATTCCATCTTTTGCTCACCGATTCCCCAGGGTGGTCTAGGGAGAGGGACTTGGGAATCTGTTCTTGTGACGGATTTTCCCTCAAAGACACAGTGCACTTTATCTTCTTTTGTAAACACCTGTCTCCTATTCGCAAAAAAGTTATTATCCCCCTTATTAAGGAGAAAGGTTTTAGGCAGGTTAAACCTGCCCTTTTATATTTACAATTGCTGGGATCTACGTGGGAGATTTTTAATATTGCCAATTTTTTAGCAATCTCAATGAGACTAAGGAAGAAAATTTCTTGGATATAATAATTATTTGGGTAACTCATGAATTGAAACCAAGTGTCTTGTATGCCTTTTTAACTCAATTGTAGTGTTTATTGTCAATGTTATTTATATTGTATGTTTTTCATATTTATATGCTTTTATGGTTTTTGTTATGAACCGAATAAAGTAATTTTGACTGACTGACTGACTCTTCCATCCGAGATAAGACCTCCTCAGAATCCAGGCGAAGCAATAAGGGGTCCACCTCCCGACATCCCCAACTCTCTGGACAGTATACACAGAGTGTTAAGGCGATCAGATGAGGGAAGGATAGGGAGGGAACAGCGGGGAAAAAAGGACCTGTAAATACAAAGGACAACACCATCAAAACATGAACACAAAAAAAGGCCACTCTCGGTAATTTCTCACTAGGCTCTATCTATACCTGGCTCTGATGAAATACAGCCATCATTCATATGCAACTGTAAACCTCTTTTCTTCTGACCATGTATTAATGTCTACAAAACAGAAACAACAGATTATACTGCATCAGAAAACACTAATGACTCCTCAAGTAAGGAAACTTCATGCAGACCTCCATACATACCATTCACTAGTACACTTTAACCAAAGTGAGAAGACGTCCAAATGAAAACAAAAGATAATAAATAAATATGCTGGTATTTGTACAATGAGTTTAATTAATGGATGATGACAAAAGAGTATTCACAAATCCCAAGTGAATTCGTTCTCCAGAGCCAAGGCAAACAAAAATGTAGAAAAAGAAATTATAATCCTCAGACTCGGTAATGCGTGGTTAGCTTCACCACTGCATTCCGCTCTGACTTCCACGTATTAATCCTAAAGGCAGATATCCCCTCTTGCCGAATCGGTAATGTGTGGTTAACCTCACCACTACATTCTGTTCTGGCTAAACACGGAGCTCTCACATGCCAGACTGGCAGCATCCAAAGAATTCAACTAGAAATGCACGTGACAGCGGAAAACCAATTTTCACCGCTGCATGCTCAGGAAAATGACCACAGAACTGCAAGCAGTATTACCTCACCAGAGAGGCTGAAACCTGATTCTCCCCAAAGACGAATACCGCCACCTGCTCCTCTGGAAAGTCTGTCGAAGGAACTTCACGCTCTCCAAGCGTTGCTACGAAGAGTCCACAGGGCAACTTCCAGCAACCGCCTCTCACTCGAGATGAGGGAAAAGCACTCCGGAAACAAGAATTACGCACAACTCGTGCACGCGTCGGCCGAACTATAATGCCTCTCCACTGCCACAAGGATTCCTGGGACATGTAGTCTCACTCCTTGATTCTGTAGGCGCCACCGTCGCTCTACTTCCTGACAATAACTCCTCCATTCAACAAGTCTTGTATCAATTCCTTGAGCCCATGTCTAACTGATAAGGGTAATTTCCTAAATTTATGCTGAACAGGCCAGGAATCGCGTTTCAGAATGATTTTGTGAGAGTAACCTTTTACACATCCTAATCTATCTTCAAACACTTTGCATGCCTCATGCAAGATGTCTTCAATTTGCACTCCATCATCCACGGCCATAACCAGATTAGGAGACCTAGGATCAATAACAATATGCAGGTCATATTGGTGCCTCCAACCAAGAATGGGAGGCCCTTCTCTGGCAACATAAACTTTGCCCTCCGTGCTCCTGGTGACAAAACGGATGACACCAAACATGTATCCCAAAATGTCGATGGTTTGACATTGATATCCCACTCGATTGATGTCTTTAACATTTAACAAAACATTTTCCCATAATGACCTAAACAATGCTTCAGGATTAATCGTGAACATTTATCCTGAATCAACATGCGACTAACTTCTTTACCACAGACATAATGGTGCCAATTACAATCCGGTAAAAACCGGGTACGAACCGTCGGACGGAGCATATTCTCCGTCCGACGCGTACCCGGTCGTCTAAATATACAAACATGGAATTACGATTCGCACGGAAACACCATTTCCGTACGAATCGTACAAAACCCCGACCGACGAAAATAAACGTACAAATGCGATCCGGGAAAGCGCCGACGTAACGTCGGGACGCACGCAGCCTGCCATTCACGAACCAGGAATCACGATTCGCACTGACGTCATCCCGCACGGTGAATATTTTCCGGCTGCCAAAAACTGCCGGGAAATCAGGACGACGCGAACAAGGAGGACCTGTACGCGAAAGGACAGACAGGACGACGCGAACAAGGAGTACCTGTACGCGACGGACAGACATGGACCCGAACCTACGTGTCATCCCGGCCCTCATAGCAGTCGACCTCCTCTACAGGTTCGGACGCAGACGCCGCAGAGGATCAGAACAACAAAGGGAGGGGGGAAAGGGGGGGGGGGCAGGACCAGGGGCAGGCCACAAAACCCCCACCAAAGTCACACAGCACACATGCCCTGGACATACCTGACCCTCAGGCCCTGGTCACTACGAGGGGGTGGGGGCGTGTCCAGCTAAGCCAGCGACCGCCACAACGGAAATTCTTGACGACGCGAACCGGCAACACAACAATACAGGTACGTCCCGTACCCACGCCTTAAGAGCGTAGGTTACAGTGCATAGCCTACAAAGAAAGATCAGTAACATCTACAAAACAAGGTACAGATGTAGGGCATGCAACACACAGTTGGTTCACCCACCATGCCAATGAAAACCCATGGAGAGCATGACACAATAGCAACTGACATGAAATGGAGTTTGACATAGTGTGGTAAATATTTCATTACCGGTACTATTTTTTATGCGGTAAAGTCTAGTAAGAATAACTCAGTAAATATAAGAGGCAGAATCCGTGGTATTAGAGGTTCTAAAAGGCTTTATTCCTCTATAAAGGAATTACAGTTCGAACTGCAGGCTTCAAATTCCATCACCACGAAGGATCAGGAAGGGAAGGCAATACATTATTGACAAGTAATGATATTTATATGAAAAGTATTACATTAAGACAGATGCAAGAGGCGTAACAACTGATAGTACAGATAATGATACACATACGTAATGAAAAAAGGCGTAAACATAGGCGTAACTAAAAACGTCATTAAACATGATGTCACAAGTGGGTGGATCCATAAGAGAATCCTGCAATGTCAGCAGAAATGTTTGGCAGAGATGCGCGCGCAGCCGCATGGCGTGTGATTGACGTGCAACTAGAGGGTGAAGGGGACTTGACATTTAGCTCTACATGTGGAGACAGAAGTCTGGGGGGTCATGTCAACCTAATCCCAAATCATATCTAATATCTTATGTTTAAAGAACTGTATTATCCAAAAGGAAAGGTCTCTCGGACGGAATCTATTCTATACTGACTGTTAGTGTGTGTACAAGCGTCTAAGTGTCTACATGAGATGCGAGGGGGCAGGAATCTTCCATGGTAACAGGGGCTATGAATTACTTGCATGAGGACAGTGAGGCCTGGCCCTTTGCACTGTAGCTAGAAGAATGTTTACCTAAACTACTAGACAGGAATGCATCGGATGAGGAGCGGAGCAGATAATCTTGAAGGTGAAATACAGTTTTTGGCAGGCAACAGGCTGGATCAGGCACCGTTAGCCGCGCAGGGAGTAGGACAAAGTTCATGGATACATATGCGGGCTCGGACTGGAGCTTTCAGAGACAGAAGGCAGGAAAAGGCTTGATGGCAGAATTCAGGGCCTACTCGCCTGAATCTGTAAAATGTGGAAAGTGAACCACATAAAGTCGGTGGCCTTTCATACTTAGGAATGGAATATCTGACCCATTCATGGCGGATCTGAAAGAGGACATGTTGACGGTGGACGCACATGTATTTGCGTCTTCATAACTGGAACTGGAGGGAACATACATGTACTTATAGCATGCACATGGAGCCGTTGGGGTCTACGATAGGGGACATAACTGATCTCAAAATTCATATTTCCTCATTCCCTCCTTGTCCCCTACGGACCCTCAGGAGATATCGATCTTCATCAATCCATCGATCTGTTCATATAGCATCATTTGTTCTTCTTTCTTCTTCCGGGATCTTGAACGAAAACTTGGATGCGGGATACACGATGTGGCACACAGGCCACAAATCGCTGGCCCAAATTGTAGACATAAGCAGCAACTGAATAGTATGAGAAAGCCAATACCTAGGAAGGATAGGATCCTCCATCCCCAGGCTGACAACACGCTCCAGAACCAACCGGACCAAGTCCAGGTGCCTGGACTCTGGTGTATCTGGCTTATAATCTTATGAAGGCGAGTTATGGCTTTATATACTGACGGCGAGTTTTCTGGTATGAAAACACAGCAACTTGATCCGATGACCCTACAAGCTCCGCCCCTATCGGCCAGGATGACGTCAAGGACAAGACGATTTTGAAGCACAACAATCCGTATAGCAGACTGCTCTTCTGTTAAATTGCCTAAGGCGGAAGTAGTCTCGTTCACTACTGCTTCAAGGGTTCTAGTTAATCTACGTATCAGCTTACTATTAGTGACTGTACCTATATAGGGAAAGAAACCTTTATTGAAATCTGTGTATTGCTCCCATGCCGTTTCAGTGTAATCGACAATCGGGAGATCTCTCTGCTGTCTATTGTGTACTAAATGGGTATTTCTGTGATAATCAGGAGGAGCTAGGAAAACAGGTGGCAGAAGGAATGCTATGTAACAGGTACCATCCCAATCTAGAGGTAGACGTATATATGCGGTCTGGCCACATATGAAGTAGGAATGACGGGAAGTTCTAAATGTAGACTTGCCTTGATCACTGAATTTTATTACAGTGGTGCATTTACTATGGCCCATGTGTATGGAACCATTCTTTCTTACACATAATTCCCCTTTAACTGGGAATACTGACATAGCGGGCAAGATTGGCGTAGCTTCGGATTCAACATTCAGAATCAGGAGGTTAAGTGTAAAATTACCTAATCCATATACTTCATTTTCTAGGTCAGTTCCTGTTCTTTTGGGAAGTCCCTCCTTGTTAGGGTAGCAGACTTTAAGCAAAACTAGGTTCAGGTTTCCCCATACCCAGTTGTCTTGATAAACTACTGAATTTGAATCTAGAGAATTGATCAAACTAAACCACGCTCCACAGGAGCCATTATGAGTGAATGGGTACGGAAAGAGGGGCAAAACTCCCTTATAGTTCTGATAGGGAGGGAGTCGGCCACATATCCAACAATTTGTAGCATTGCTGGTCTGATGGGAGTGATGTAACATACTAATAAAAGTGTTGTTGCGCAGCGCAAATCTATAGGACAACTCATGCGGAGGTAATTCGCTAAAAGAATGTTCTGCAGTAACATTGTAAGCACGCTTAGAAATAGGGTAATACATATGTAGCAATATACTAGTTATAATGATCAGAAAACTTAGAGAAAACAAAATTAATAATGTTACTGTGCAATGACTACGAAGTGATTTACAATACGCATGCTTTTTAAGCTGCATCTGTCGATTTCTTTCTCTATTCCGGTCTAGAGGATACATGTCAGAGACAAATTCAACCGATTCACCTTGGAGAGGACTTAAACAATCAAATTGTCTGACTTGCTAGACCTTAGCTTCAGTTTACAAAGTTCGGTTTTTGTTTGTTCAACCAAGGGAAACTTTGAGTCTGTCTGTGAGGGAATGCAGGGCTGAGTGTTCACATCGGACGGTAGTCCATAAAATTTCTTGATATGACTCGAATGCAACCACCCTTTACGTCCCTCGATCTTCACGGCTGTCCTTGTTGTTAGCAGAACGAGTTTAGGCGATTTCCACCTAGGCTCCAGTTGGGTCTTCCGGTCGAAATTCCGCACCAGAACCAGATCACCTGGAACCACGTCATGGGGCTTCACCTCAGTGTTATCGGGAAAAGCTGCAGCTACCTGTGAACGACAAGATTGTAGTGCAGACATCAAGGAAGCCAGGTAATCTGTCAGCATATTACAGTCAACATCAGTGATTTTGCGAGGTATAGGCGTCCCCCACATATTTGGTGGTCTACCGAAGATCACCTCGTACGGGGATAGCCCTGTTCGAGAATGTGCTACCATTCTCATGTAAAAGAGCGCAACTGGTAAGGCTACTATCCAATCGACACCTTTTTCTCTACATATTTTGGACAATCTAATTTTCAGAGTTTGATTATGGCGTTCCACGAGACCTGCTGCCTCGGGATGTCGAACACAGTGGAATTTCCGTTGGTAACCTAACAGAAGTGAAACGTGTTTCATCAGTTCGGATGAGAACGGCTGGCCGTTATCTGAGTAGACAACACGTGGCAAACCGAATCGTGGGAAGAATTCTCGAACTAGCTGTTTGGCAGTAGTCGGGGCAGTGTAATCTGAAACCGGGTAGGCTTCTGTCCAACGGGAAAGAGCACAGACAACTACGAGAACATATTTGAATCCTCGACATCGTTCCATCTGGATATAATCCATCTGGAGGACTTCAAAAGCATGATCGGGAGGTTGAAATCCACCCTGCTCTACGGGGATGCTTTTACCTGGATTAAACTGACAACATATCATACAGGTACGTACTTTCTGTTTGGCTGCTGCTCGCAAGTGTTTGTTGAACCAAATGTGTTGAATACTGTCTAGCATAGCTTTTTCTCCTAGGTGCGCTGGACTATGTATTGTGTTAATGATGACTAACCATGGAGTCGGGAAGAAACCATATAGATTTTTCCTTCGTCATCCATCCTTGATCCGTTTGGATCCCTCCTAATTCAGTCCATTTCTTTATTTCTTCTGGTGTAGCATGTGTCTGTATGTCAATTACATCAAGGGCGGGATCCTTAACTGTCATGCAATGTGTTGGTGTCGGAACTATTGTCTTTGTCTTGTCAGTTGTATGAGTCTGGTTCTGAGCAGTCTGTTTAGCTGTTCTGTCAGCTAGGTCATTACCCTGAGAAATGATATTGGTAACTTTTGTATGGGCTTTGCATTTCATAATCGATATTGCAGTAGGTAGATGAATCGCGTCTAATAGGGCTTGAATGAGGGGTCCGTTTTGGATGTGGGCACCGTGAGAAGTTAAATAACCTCTCTCTCGCCACAGCACGCCGAAGTCATGGACGACTCCGAATGCATAACGTGAATCTGTGTATATGTTGACTTTCTTATTTTTAGCTTGAATACAGGCTTGTGTCAGAGCGATGAGCTCTGCTGCTTGAGCTGACAAAGTGTTAATACAATTTGTTTCAATGACTTCAGTGTCTGTTGTGACTGCGTAAGCGGCCACTAACTCTCCTGTATTTGTTCTCATACATGAACCATCTACATACAATGTCAGGTCTGGATCTGATAAAGGGATGTCTGTCAAGTCTTGTCTGGGTTTCGTCGTGATGGTGATGACTTCAATACAATCATGTGCTAATGGATCTGTTCCATTTACTGGCAAAAGTGTGGCAGGGTTTAACGTATTACAACGTCTGATTTCTATGTGTGGCTGAAACAATGTTAATTCATAACCGGTGAGTCTCGCTATAGTCAAGTGTTGTGTTTGTGTGCGGTTCAAGAGAACCTCTACTGCGTGTGGTACTTGTACTGTCAATTGATGTCCTAACACTATGGCATCGCTTTGTCTGATTGCTAAAGCTGTTGCTGCCACTGATTTCAGGCACGCAGGAAGAGCCTGAGCTACTGGATCTAATGTACTAGAGAAATAAGCACATGGTTTGTGTGATCCTGCTTGTTCCTGAGTGAGTACTGACAAGGCAGTACCTTCGCGTTCTGTAACAAAGAGTGTAAAAGGCTTACTGTAACATGGTGTTGCTAAAACAGGTGCTTGGCATAAAGCTTTCTTTAAGCTTTCAAAGGCATGTGTATGTTCTTGAGTCCAAGGGAGGACAGTCGATGTGGCTGCCTCCTGTGTTGTCAACTGGATGAGTGGTTTTGCTAGAAATGCATATTGAGGGATCCCCTGCCTACAGTATGAAGTGAGACCTATAAAAGCCCGCACCTCCTTTTGTGTCTTGGGTGGTGACATGTTAGCAATTAACTGGATGCGGTCGGGTGTAAGCTGTCTTCCCTCCTTGGACAGCGAGTGCCCAAGGTAAACAACTCGCTGGACACAGAATTGCAGCTTAGAAGGGGACACCTTGTGCCCCTTGTCGGCCAGAAATTTCAAAACCGTCAGTGACGCTTTTTCACATTCAGGTTCGCTTCGGGCGGTGATCAGCAGATCATCGACATATTGAAGCAAGGCAGTGTTAATTGGCATGTGGATACTGTCAAGTTCTCGTTTCAGTGCTTGGCTATAGATGCTGGGGCTTTCTGTAAATCCTTGAGGTGCGCGTGTGAATTTAAAACTTCGTCCATTTAAACTGAATCCGAACAAATATTGACTTTCCGGATCTATTGGGACGCTAAAGAAAGCATTCTTGAGATCAATTACAGTGAAGAACGTTGCTTCTGAGTCAATAGCTGTTAGTAAAGAAGAGATATCTGGGACCACAGGGTATTGTGGTACAATACATTTATTTAATTCGCGCAGATCAATAACCAATCGATATACTGGTGATGCTTTTGGATCCGTTCTCTTAAGAATCGGAATTATCGGGGAATTACATACATTGGAGTCGGTTTCTACAACCACTCCTTGTGCAATGAGCTCGTCAATGATTTGCAGCAAAGCCACGACAGCATCTGGTGGTAACTTGTATTGTCGCATTCGTGGTAGTACTACTCCTGTTTTTAGTGTGACTCGATATGGTGTAATGTTCATGCAACCAACATCAGTGGGGCCTTGTGCCCATAGATGTGTAGGTAAATTCTGCAGCCGGTGATCCATGTCTCTGGACACGTAGTGACCTTTGAAGTCACGTAAAAATAATCGTACTCCTTCCGGAGAACAACATATTATAGCTCCTAGAGCTTTCAATGTTTTTATACCTAACAAGTTTTCTGGACATGATTTAGTAAGCAATAAATCTGTGGTTCGTGTCAATGGACCAACCGTAAGTGGTAGGGGTTGTGTTACTTCATTAATGATAGGTTTTCCTGAGAATCCAAGGGAAATATTCTGTGAGCCTGAGAGGGGTGCCCCTGGAACTTCACTGCGTCGTATAGTTGTTCTGCTTGCCCCTGTATCAAGTAAAAACTTTCTGTCTTCCCCTAATAGTTCACCATGTACATAAGGTCCCTCTTGATCTACAGGAACCTCGATAAGGGGTAAGCCAACTTCCCTCTCTAGGCTATTTCATGTGTATCGCTGATAATCGGGATAGTCATTTTGTGCATACTGGTACATCTGTTGTGTCGTTGCTTGTGTTGCAGCAATAGGCTGCGCTTGTGGTGGTGCTACGGTCTGTTGTGGAGCTGCCTGTTGCGGAGCTGGCTGTTGCGGAGCTGGCCTATGTTGTGCATGCTGAGGGATTTGTTGTGGATTCTGATCCTGTCTAGGTGGACGTGGTCTTTCCTGGGTTCTACCCGTGGCGATATTATGTTTCAGAACTGGACAATCGTGTATATAATGACCTTGTTGTTTACAATAGTTGCATGTCCCTTTCGTCGGACCTGCGAAATCACCCTTTTTATGACCATCAGCTGGAACTGACTGAGCAACAAGCATTTTCATTTTCGTATCTTTCATACGTCTTTGTTCATGTTCTTGTTCTTCTCTAATTCTATTGTGGTGATATTGTAACATCTGTAACATCTGTGACGGGGTATTACCTTGCCAGGTACTCTCAAATTTCAATACTCTATTCTTAACTTGCGGCAGGGAATTTTCAACTAATTTTGTCACAAATAGATGTGGATATGACTCGCTACTTGCTTTTATGCCACTATTGATACCAAAACATTTTTCAAATCGGGAATAGAAATCACTAGTGTCTTCATCTTGCTTTTGTTTACAGGCTGAGATTGCACCCCAGTCCTCCTTTTTCGTAGTTAATAAACGTGGCAGTACCTGTACTAGTAATCCTGGTAGTGCTGTAGTCTTTTCCCCAAGCCCTGATCCTGCAGCTCGGGCCTTTTCTTCGTTTTCTAATGCTGTCCAATCTATCTTTTGGTCTCCCACCTCCCATTCTTTTTCTTTGAGTTTCTCGTAAACACCGGCAGGCATTAACACTTTCAATATTTTCATAATGTCGGGATAGGTATACTCTCCCATGAGTAACATGTCTTTTATCTCACGGTGGAAACCTGCTGGATCTTTGTCATGGCTGGGTACTACTTTCTTCATTTCTAATAATTCAATTTTAGTTATAGGCGTGTACACAAACACGCGTGTAAAGTTATTATCTTCACCTCTTATTGGGTGTACTTCGCGTAACGGATTCTGTCTATCTATGTGATACATTTTTCTTCCCATAGTGGGAACTGGAACGTGTTCTGGGTATGCGGAAACTATATACTGGTTTCGAAATTCTAGAATTTCTTTAATCAAATCAGTACCTGACCCTCTCCATTTATTCGTGAGTAATTCGGTCAATATGTCAGGTAAGGGTCCAGGATCGGAGTGTTGGCTTTTATATAATATAAGGAGGTGTTGAATCATGTATATACTAGCTAAACGCTGTTCGTCTGGGGCAAGATTCAGAAACGTGTGTGCTAGTGCATCATCACTGTATTTACTGGGACTGTCAGCCCATTTTACTGCTGACCTGGCTAATTCTTGTTCATCCATGGAATCGAGCATATGGTACCCCCTTCGATCTCGGAGTAATTTATCAGCGGCTTGGAATAAGTGTTCAGGGGACCTTATATTTAACATAGGGGTTTGAAAATGTCTGTTACATTCTGGACGTATCGGACGTATCGGATCATTAAAGCCTCTAGTATTATTATGGGGTCTTCCTCTACCTACGTAAGCTATCGTTTCTAATTGTTCTGATTCTTGCTCCTCCTCTCCCTCTGATTCAATTCTGTCTGCTTCTCGTCTTTCTTTATGTATTCGTTCTACTTCCTTGCGGATCTTTCGATACATGGCGATTATACACGCCTGTCTATCATGTTTCTCGTCTGATATGTTCTGACCCCATTTGGCAAGTTTTTGCATGGTATCATGATCTGCCTCAGGCCTGTCTTGGTTCCTGATCACGCAGTTTATGAAAAAACGTAGTAGTTGTCTTTGTACATCCACTTTCTGGTATTCCATAGCTTCGTTAATACTTTCTGGGCCTCGCCCTGTTTGGACAAAGTGATATATATTGTCTAGGTGTTCAACCATTCCTGGTATCGTCATTAAATACAATGTAGCTCGTCGTATACGTAGTGATGATAGTAGCAATCTATCCTGTTTACCTGGCACTGGATCGTATCTACAATCCACAAGATGTTCTTTAAACATGTCGGATGTCGCTAGTTGGGGTGTACGTTGGAGTGCTAAATCTCTAAGGGTCTGTTTATTTCGCGGCGGTGTGGCAAACATGTCTGTCGTACCTCCTGTAGCACCGTCTGAGGTGCTAGGCAAGAAAGGATTCGTTGGACGTAAGATAGAAATTGTAGATGCGGGAAAAACAGTAGAAACGGACGGACCCGTGGGAATGGGCGTAGGAGTTTGTTGTTGCGGGGATACAGACGGATGATCTTGACGTTGAACACCATCAGCAAGCGGTGTGTGTGGTATGGTATTAGCATACTCGGGAGCTACGTCATCTAAATAGGAGGAAAGGAAAACGTCTTTTGCTGTTTTAGGATGTGCTTTTATCGGGAGTAATGGGGGTGTCAAGTTTTTCGGTATTTCCGGGGTGGCCTGAGGTAACCCTTCGGCCAGAAGAGGATACATACCATTCATAAGGGTATTTCTTTGTCTATCTACTTGTTCTGATTTTACTCGGGTACCTTCCTCAATTAATAGATTTTCTCGGGCTTTATTTGAATTCTCCCTACCTTTCTCTTCCTGTCTGAGCGCTTTTTCTGTACGTCTATATGATTCTTTACGCCATAATTCAATGGCATCTTTCTGTGACTGTCTGGCTTTCTTTTTCCATAATTCTTCTTCTACTCTCATGATGCAATCTGCATCCCAGGTCCCCGCTGCGGGCCATCTCTGACTCTCTGATAAATCCTTGGTGTAGTCCACCCATAAATCAAGAAATAACACGGCATCTAGGCCATGCTTATGATACATAAAGTATCCTGGAGTGTCCCTAGGTGGAATGGGAACAGCTTCTTCGAGTACCCCTTTTCTGGTTTTGATCTGTCTTAGTTTTGAAAAGAGCGGCATTTTTAGACCTTATTATTTGAACACACTTAATACAATAAATACAATAATGAACAATCATTCACACCACAATATGTAGAACACATTAAAACATTTAACATTTAACAGTTAACGAACGATGATAATTAATAAAAAACTAATTACTGACATAATACTAACACTAGATAATACTGAATTATATGCAAGACATACTAGATATACTGCTAAACAGTACAGATACACTGCTAAAACAGTGCAGACCGGATTTGTGTACCCAAACCCGTCTTGACCGGCACAACTTATGTGCACGTTTAAATGCCTCCCCGACAATGGTACTCACCGGGTAGCTCGGAACGGAAGGCCTCGGAACTGAACTGGACTGGACCGGACTGGACTCGACTCGACTGGACTCGGAACTTCGGAACCTGGTGGGCCTCTGTATACCTCGGATCTTGCTCTCTCAGCTAGGCTCTGGTCGGGATACTTCGCACTTCTCACCGCCTCGTCTGGGTGTTGATCGCAGCCTCAGTCACCCCCGCTTGGCCGGAGGGAGATACAGGAAATCCTGCAGGTACGCGTTTTTGTCCGTTCAGCTGTGGCAGGAGACCGGGCCTGCAACGCACCTCCGGCGCGTGAGATGAGAAAGTGTCCCTGTTCGGGCGCCAATTTATGTGGTAAATATTTCATTACCGGTACTATTTTTTATGCGGTAAAGTCTAGTAAGAATAACTCAGTAAATATAAGAGGCAGAATCCGTGGTATTAGAGGTTCTAAAAGGCTTTATTCCTCTATAAAGGAATTACAGTTCGAACTGCAGGCTTCAAATTCCATCACCACGAAGGATCAGGAAGGGAAGGCAATACATTATTGACAAGTAATGATATTTATATGAAAAGTATTACATTAAGACAGATGCAAGAGGCGTAACAACTGATAGTACAGATAATGATACACATACGTAATGAAAAAAGGCGTAAACATAGGCGTAACTAAAAACGTCATTAAACATGATGTCACAAGTGGGTGGATCCATAAGAGAATCCTGCAATGTCAGCAGAAATGTTTGGCAGAGATGCGCGCGCAGCCGCATGGCGTGTGATTGACGTGCAACTAGAGGGTGAAGGGGACTTGACATTTAGCTCTACATGTGGAGACAGAAGTCTGGGGGGTCATGTCAACCTAATCCCAAATCATATCTAATATCTTATGTTTAAAGAACTGTATTATCCAAAAGGAAAGGTCTCTCGGACGGAATCTATTCTATACTGACTGTTAGTGTGTGTACAAGCGTCTAAGTGTCTACATGAGATGCGAGGGGGCAGGAATCTTCCATGGTAACAGGGGCTATGAATTACTTGCATGAGGACAGTGAGGCCTGGCCCTTTGCACTGTAGCTGGAAGAATGTTTACCTAAACTACTAGACAGGAATGCATCGGATGAGGAGCGGAGCAGATAATCTTGAAGTTGAAATACAGTTTTTGGCAGGCAACAGGCTGGATCAGGCACCGTTAGCCGCGCAGGGAGTAGGACAAAGTTCATGGATACATATGCGGGCTCGGACTGGAGCTTTCAGAGACAGAAGGCAGGAAAAGGCTTGATGGCAGAATTCAGGGCCTACTCGCCTGAATCTGTAAAATGTGGAAAGTGAACCACATAAAGTCGGTGGCCTTTCATACTTAGGAATGGAATATCTGACCCATTCATGGCGGATCTGAAAGAAGACATGTTGACGGTGGACGCACATGTATTTGCGTCTTCATAACTGGAACTGGAGGGAACATACATGTACTTATAGCATGCACATGGAGCCGTTGGGGTCTACGATAGGGGACATAACTGATCTCAAAATTCATATTTCCTCAATAGGAGCCAGGCCCTGGGGACAATCCAGCACTGCATCTGCACCACACAGCGTTGCCGACTATAGGGATGAGGATGGACCATATCTATGAACTTGAGGCACATGCTGCATAGGTAATACTGAAAACATGCCCACCATGACTGGCTCATTGCACCTTGAGTGTATGTCCAGACAAACATCACACACTGGCCAGACCTAGCAAGGAGAATTCTGGTTTTGACATGTAGGCTTGGCCCGCACCAACCACCCCCTACATGAGACAATTTGTTGAGACACAGGTGGCACTTACATCTCTTAGTCTGGGTGAAATACACAGGGGCTGCAGAAATGCAGGATTGGACGCCAAATACCCAAGGTGCGCCTGTCCAAACAATCATGTACAAATGGGCATCATCAGATGATTGTAACAAGACACACAGGCACTGGCCACTGTGACTATGAACAAGGAAAATCAGGTCAGGCTGTACAGTGGACACTTGTACTACCTTTCACGTCAATATACATGGTGCCAGGGGACAATGGCACAGAGCACAACCTATGCTGTAGACACTGAGAGTGTCCACGTTTTGTGATGACACACATGACACCTAGGAAAATATGCCCCAGAGGACAGTAATGGCAACACAACTCCATGGTCCTGAATGGGAATGACTGCAACACACCCCAACATCCCTGCACTATGCGTATCGCACACTCATGCACATCATGTCACAGGCCACAACATAGGACATGCGCGCTGTAAGGCATGACACTTTTGAGACTAACTCCCATGTCTGGACTCTTCATCAGTGCCAACTGACATGGAACCCACATGTACTGAACTTGACAGGGCACAGCCAAGGTCCCCAAACCTGTTACACACCACCCCCACACATGATGCTACATGCATAGTTCACGTGGAGAAAGCGCCAGCCTACATTACCTTGTGAAGGAGTGACTACACACAGACCAGGGAACACATTGCAAGGAGGGGAAGGGAGGCAGGAGAGCACAGCTATACTGTGGCTAACAGGATCTGCACAGCACCTTTAAACCCTGGCAGTGTATCCATGCAACTGTGCACTTACAAATGCTGGTGAAACACAACAAACACACATGTACCTACCCCCTTCCTGCTGCTGCTTCTCCTGTAAGCGCCTCTCCAAGTCTGGAAATACCACCGGCAGCACACGCTTGTGGATGTGGGTCAGTCGGCGGCGCCCGCGGTTCTTATGGGTCTCAGGTGAGTCCCCCAGCAGGACCCGTGCGATCCTCCGCGTCCAGCACCGGATATCCTGCCAGCGTTTCCTCACCTGGGACAGGCGCCGCTTCCGACCATCCGCACTCCTCACGGCGCTGACGGCGGTCAGCCATATCTGCTCCTTGGCAGAGGCGCCTACCTGTGAGGATGAACAAGTGACACTACATCAATACACCTGGCACATGTCACAGAGACACATATTAGAACACATTTGCTGTTTACAACAAGGCATAGTATGCATCCAACGCATTGCACCTTTGTCATAGGGACATGATTCTCTGGGGAAGGGCAAAATCAGTATGTGCCATTGAAAGTACACAGGTGGAATGAGGGCAACTACACAATCAATGATCCTGGCTCACACTGTGCATCACAAGCTACACCAGGATAATGTGCAGCACCTCTAAGCAGTCACATGCCACAGGCCACTGATGCCACCGCAGCAGAGTACACAGACACACACAGGCACAGGACATTCACCTGCCATTGCCAAATGCAGCGACATACCTCACTCTGCACATGTGCCACTAGACGGGGGGGGCTCACAGGTGTGGGGCTGGCTCTGCACGTCAGACACACAGCACTGCTCCCTGCTCACATCACATGGCCAGGGTATATCCATCCCTCATGCAGCTGGGGTGCTACACTCCACATATGCACCCACCCACATGACAGGGGACTTACACACACACCGATGTCCAGGGTACGAACACATCATGTGGACACTCTCAGCACAGGTACACAGAACTAACACACATCTGTGGGTACAGTCACCTGTCACACTGGGCTGACCACAGAATCACATGAGGACTGTAGAGGCTACATTCCCAGGAGGACAAGACAGGCAGAATGTGGCATGCACCATGCAGTGATTGTCACAGTAAACACCATGCTAGTGAGGAAGGCAGACATGCACCACAGCATGCTCTGGCTGTGAGACATCAGGCATTCCCCCCCCTGGGACCCCCCCTAAAGTACATAGCATGTGTGTCACACCTGGACACAATGGCAGAAGTCACAGTCTCAAAAAAGGGACACAGTCTGTGCTAGTGGACTCTGCACTCACCTGATAACCTGCTCGCCCATACAGCAGGGGGTACTGTGGGAGGATCACATCCAGCAAAGCCAGGTTCTCCTCCAGGGTGAATGGCTGTGACCTCTCCACAGCCCTTGACATGGTTACAGGGAATCAGTAGCAGCAGCTGGGTTGTGGAATACAGAGATGTGCAGGCAAGTGCTCCCTCATGGGACCTGGCTGCCTTATATCTGCCTTGCTGGCCTGTTTCATGCACAGGAGTACAGAGTGATTGGTCACTCACATTTGCATCCTATGTTTCCTCCAATCCCTTCAAACCTAGCAGTCAGTGGGTTCTTATTGTGTTTTTTTCTTGAGCATGATGTCAACTCCAGAACCACATTGCAACAAAGTAGATTCATTCCAACTGACTTCTGCTGTGCACCTTCCGGAAAAAATTCAAACTTTAAACTTGGTCTCCATGACAACCAGCATGCATGTAGGCCTTTATACTTGTCCTTCATGTGTCCCCTATGTAATTTGGAGCTTCACACACAGGTACGGTACGTTCCGGGGCCCTAGGGCACCCCAAATGCATAGCAACGGCCCGTACAGGCGTGTGTACGCTCCGTCTCACTATGGGTGTTCTCGCGTATGCGTACTCATGGTGGTACGGACTGTACATACGCCTGTACGCTCACTATCACTATGAGTACGCATACGCGAGAACACCCATAGTGAGACGGAGCGTACACACGCGTGTACGGCCCGTCTCACTATGGGAGTTCTCGCGTATGCGTACTCATGGTGGTACGGACCGTACACACGCCTGTACGCTCACTATCACTATGAGTACGCATACGCGAGAACACCCATAGTGAGACGGAGCGTACACACGTGCGTACGCTCACTATCCCTAGGGGTACACATACGGCAGCACTCCCATAGTGATACGGGAACGTACACAGGCCATTTTTGCGAAAGTACGGTGCTTTTCACACATCACAGTGGTGACAGGCAGCACACAGGAAGGAATAGGGCTGACATACTTGTCCATGGATGGACATCAAGGCATTGTCTGGGCAGTACTACATGTGTGGGGCACAGGTGTGAAAGGCTGTGATGTGGCACATTACTCCTGAGTCGAGAACGCACCAGATGTATGATGAGATGTGTACACATGTAATGTGTGACGGTGCAATGTGTGCCAGGCATGCCCTTGACTCCTTTGACATGTGTGCATGTCGTACTGCACACTTGGGATGAGTGTCACTGGCATGGCACGGACAACAACACACGCAAGTGTCCCCTGAGGCCCGGTACAGGGGTTACCACACCTGACATGTCACTACCCACGGTGCACGATGTGACTATGTCATGTATGTGTGGCGGGTTCCCATTAGGTTGATGTTGGAGCTCCCTCAAAAGCAGCAGCTGTTGCAGCAACCGACATGTGTCTGTGTGTAGATTGACATGGCACACTGTTCCGCACACCATGGCACATGTGGTATTGTATGTGAGGTGCGTATGTATGCATGGGACACGGAGTAGCGTAACAAGGACATGTCTGCATCCTCTCTATGAATGTGTGGTGAGTCATCACATGCACACCTTCATGGCAAGGTGTGTGGGCTGTCCTAGTGTAATGTCATGTGACCTGTGGCTCTAGTGTTCCGCTACCAGTCTCTGCAATCGACATCCTACTTCTGCTGATGTATGGATGTATGTCACTCCTGTCTTGCGTCTGGCTGTTCACTTACACTGGGACACAGCTAATCCCATGCCATGGCATGTGGAGGTTCACAATCTCCGTGTGTAGCTTGGTCTTGGTAGGGGTGTCACCTGCCAGCCATACGTGTCCAGGGCATGTGGCACATACCTGACTCCGTATGTCGCATATGTGTATTGACAGATGAACATGTGCTCAGTACATATAAATTGTTGTTGTAGTGCACTCACTCTTCCTTGTCACTTCCAAATTACTGCAGGGCGCCGCCTCTTCACCGACCAATTCCGGACTTGGCTGACATGCGGGAGAATGACTGTATCCGGTGCTACCGCTTCCCCCAACGGTTGATTCTGGAGTTGACGGTGAGACTGGCACCACACCTGCAACCGCTGCACAGGTATCCTACGGCATTGACACCCAAGCTGAAGGTAATGGCAGCCCTACATTTTCTTGCCACGGGTACCTTTCAAAATACCATAGCTCATGTTGGTGGCATGTCCCAGAGCATGTTCTGCCGTGTGCAGCATGATTTCTTAGAGGCCATGTTGATTCACCTGGATGAAATCATCCATTTCCCAACCCCTGCAATGTTGACTGGGGTCAAGCGTGGATTCTATGCCCGGGGAGGGATGCCCCATGTAATTGGGTCCATCGATGGGACACATGTGGCTTTGGTACTACCACAGGCACAGGAGGTAGCGTACAGGAATCGCAAGCACTACCACTCCATCAATGCCCTTGTGGTGTGTCTGTCCAACATGGTGATTTCACATGTCTGTGCTCGTTTTCCAGGATCAGCACACGATGCCTACATCATGAGGCGTAGCAGGATGCCTGAAATGATGACGCAGCTGCGCAACGAACGAGCATTTGTTGTTGGTGGGTACAGTCTGTCTGTCCTGTATCTTGCGTAGACTTCCAGCACGACCGCTTCTCCTGTCCTACTTATGTCCATGTGCTTTCCATGTAGGGGACGCTGGCTATCCCAACATGCCATGGCTGATCACACCTCTCCGCAACCCCATCATGCCGGCCCAGCTCCGCTACAACACCGCCCATGGCCGGACAAGGCGAGTGATAGAGAGGACGTTTGGCCTCCTGAAGAGCCGATTCCGGTGCCTCCACAAGACCGGCGGCGCCCTCCCATATGCCCCGGCGAAGGTCTGCAAAATCTTCATGGTCTGCTGCATGCTGCACAACATGGCAGTTGAGAAAGCTGTGCCACTCATCCTGGATCAAGATGATTAGGACCATCCACCCGTGGAGGACGAAGGGCTTGGCAATGGGGCTAGTGATGTGGAAGATGTGGTTCCGCAAGAGGACATCCGGACTCGGCTCATACGCGACTTCTTTGCTTAGTGGTGAGTACCAGTGTCTGAGTGTGCACGCATTGGTCCCCGTGTGGCATGTGTTGCGATGTGTGTGTCCATCTGCATGTATGGCACGTGAGTCAGAGGTGTGTGTGGATGTGTCACTGGAGTGATGGTGCCAGTGATGAGTGTATTTCCCCAGTCATAATTGTGACCTAGCATGTTGTCATCCTTACATGTGTCGAGTACATGCACATGCAAGTGGCTGTGCTTTTTGTGGCTGACTTCTTGTGTCTCTCATATCCCCAGGTACTTGCGCATGCCGTCTGCTGGTTGCATTGTTGTGGCACTGCTATTCCTCACGGACACGTCATCGTGTGCTGACTCAGCGTTACCCGCACGGACGAGTTTGGAAGTCTCCTTAGGGTAAGGGATGCATCAGGGGTGTATTGGGTGTGGCAGTTGTTCACGATGTATGCACACTGCCCCTGTCGATGTTTGGTTCCTCTGCAGACATGTCGCATCACCATGGTACACATTACATGCAGCTGGGTACACCTGAATAGATGGTCAGACTTGTTGACAGTCATCAGTGATGGGATTGTGGAATGTGATGATGGCATCAATGTGTGTTACACTGCCCTCGGACACATACGGTTTGCCTTGGCTTGACATGCTGTGGGACTTCCACATCAGTGGATCAATGGTGTATGGCAGTCTCTCCGTGAGCAGCAGGGGGTGTTTAGCTGTTGGCCGACACTTGTGTGCCAGTTCCATGGCTATCACGCATTTGGGCTGCAGAAGGGGGGTTCCAGTGTTGGACCCACATGTAACTCCACATTACCCGTTCATGTGTACTCCGAGTTGCCTCTGCAATCCCGAATACATGACAAATAAAGGTGTCCCTATGCCTCCAAGGTGCCTCTTCTCAGTCAATGCTGGTGTGTTGCCACGGTGCATCCGGCATGTCTGGCATGGTTTTCCATGATAGTGGCTATATGTCTATGTGTCGAGTAGCAAGATGCAAGCTGTTTGTGTGGGATTAGACTGTGTATTGTGCATGTAGTCAATGACTGTGTGGGTATTGTGACATGTGCCATCCCCATGCATCCCACGTTGGCCAGGCCACCATTCACTGCATCCACCTGACTCACGCTTGCAGGACATGGTTCTGCCACCTGTCCACACATACCTGGGTGCCCCCCAGGACACTCCACATGATCCCTGACCTCTGCGCATGGCTGTAGCTGTACTCAATATCTCAATGCACAAACCCAAGGTAGGGAGGTTCCCTATTTAGGAAAGGGGTAGAGAGGCATTCAATGAGGGAGTACGTCCTCCCGTGTATAACACTAAATCACTTATAAGTACTCCCACGATGGTTCAGCCAATGATAGCAATACACTGCTAATTCAGATGGTGGTATGCCCTATCCGAAGTATAAGACACCACCTAAGTGTGGGGAAGGAAGCAAGTCCTTTTCATTTTATTTTCCCTCACACACCCTAGTGGTGTCATGCTTCATCATCGGGACACCCTGACGCCTAGAAGTCAGGGTGGGCTCAACCAGTATTTCAGGGAGCACTTGATGAGATGTTATTTGGCCAGGGGGTTTAAAGATTTAAAAATCAGTGTCAGACCCCAGTTTCCCTTTATTCTTGGGTTTGGCACTGATAATAAAAATAAATACAAAGGTGTCCAGGGATATTATGGTCCTAGGACCCTATTGCCAACATGTTTCGGTCCTGTTAGCCCCGTAAAGGGTGCACGGACTTTCTTCAGGGCGTGTGCCCCCTGTGTGAAATAGAAAGGAAATACCCTATACTACTACGCAAAATAAGGGCAGGTAGCTGCTCCTTATGAAAATTGTGTCGTTCTGTTAAAAAATCACTCCACCTGTGAAAGACAAACAGAAAAGACAAACAACAAATAACAAATAAGATACGTCAGCTCCATTCCTTAAACCATTTTCTTCAACATGAATAATGTGATTATTTCAAAATTTATCCACATCATCATGCGTGAAAATTAAGAAATAAAATGTGCGCGTGATAGTAGCAAAACCACTCCAAAAAGTGACAATCAGCATCTAAAGGTGTGTATAATGGTGGCGGTAAATTACCGCATTCTGCGCATACACACTTCAGTGATGTGTAACTCTTCATCTTGCGGAAATTATCCACTCCTCATATCCACACATATGCTAGCGTGTGTCTCTAGGATCTCGGTCATCACAGTCAGTCCTACAGCACCTCAAACTGAGAACCGATAAAATACACTTCTATTCCATTCCTCTGCAGTCAGTACGTCATTCTCAAACATGTCGTATCGTGTGGCTTACCCCAATTTGGGAGAGGATAAGCATCCTGTGGGCCCTCTATACGTGGGGTAGCCCTGTAGTCACACACTGTAGATTAAGTGGATCAATGCAATCCCGATTCAGCGATCGCAAAGTTTGGAAAGTAGAGTCATAATCAGGGAACCCAGAATCATATAGGGTCAACGATACATGAAAAAGAGAAGAAATACAAAAAATATTGATACGGTTCCACACTCGTCAGCAACCTCGCTATGTCTCACATGATTGTTTCATTCACCCCAGTCATCATCCATTTTACTCACGCCACCAAGGGTCCTGCCCCGTTTTTACACCTAATTGGTATGGGTTCCCACGGACTGGACTCCTTAGCGTTCTCACGGCCATGGTTATATGCTCCAACCTCGAGGGATGCACCCGTCCACTTCCGGGGTTTCGAGTCTCCGCCCTTTGCCGACGTGTGCATAGCGCATGTCCCACAGTGGGGATGTCGGGAGATGAAGTTCATGGATAGTTCTCGAGTACAAAAATCGCCGTAAGGGAATTATTCTACTATCAGGTAGAAAGCAGAGACCTGGGAGCCTGATGGTGATAAATGAAAAAATAAATAATAATTCCTATGATGTCAACACGGACGTCTCTTAACGAGACGTGTGTTACGCTGAGGGAATTATGGGAAGTGGAGTTATATCGTTTATTTGGACTGTTACCCGAGTTATGAAGGTCTCGTATCCAGGTCTTCGTAATGTTATATGTGTGTCACGACTGTAGGGGCTACCCATCCCTCAGTAAGGTGTATTTATTCCCTCATATTATGTGCCAACATCGCTATGAATGTTGGTTCTCCAAATGACATCCAATAAGGCGTGTATTACTCTTATTGATGTCACAGTACGAAGGAGTAAAATACCTATTCCTCTATCTTTTATTAAAAGTTGATGGGGGTACTTTTTTTCTTCATACACGCCTCTATATACTTTATGAGACACAACGAGGGTTGGTACAAGAGCCCCGGTATTATAAAAACGATATATATATATGTGTGTGTGTGTGACACATATGAAACCTGGCGTATATAGGTACAGGAGTCCAAATAGTGTAATAACGATAGCTGAAACCCATCTCATTAAGGGAGGATACACATCTCAAAGTCATAGTGTTTGGTGGGGATGGTTATTTATTGGAACTAAGGGAACTCCTAGAATGTTATGCTTGAGTACATATAATTACCAAATTATGGTTTATTATAACCAATTCAAAATTGAAGTCTTCATGTGTTCTCCTCAATGGGGGGGGAAGAATAATTTGACTATTTATTCCTATTTAATTGGTTCCACAGAATATAGTCGTTCAGGCCAATTTTGTGGGTTCTCAATCTATAAACCCATCTTTGTTCTCGTTCTAGTAGTATTTTAGAAGTGTTGCCAACTCCTTTGACTTTTTCAATTACGGACCACCACAGGTCATTGTCCGAATGTTTCTTCTCTAGATAATGGGCAGTGAGTTTGGTTGCCGATATGGATCTCCTGATCGTACTCCTATGTTCATTAATCCGTACTTTGATTTTTCTTCCTGTCATCCCAATGTACATTAGCTGGCAAGGGCACTTAATTACATATATGACCTTTTCCGAGTTACAGTTGGTGTGGGACCTTTGTTCCCATTTGTGATGCATCCCCAGGTCAATTTCTTTGGTGTGTTCTATAAACGCACATGCCACACATGATCCACCGGGGTAATGACCCGTGACTTGTGGCTGGTTCCAAAGGGTGCTCTGATGGGTCATTTTTGTTTTTTGTAAATCTGTGTGGATCAATGTGTCTCTCAAACTCCTATTTCTTCTAAAAGAAAACATAGGTTTTTCAAAGTCCAATTTGTTCGATGTTAGTATTGACCACTTCTTGTTAATGATTTTTTTAACTTCATTGGAGGATCCATTAAACGTAGTGACACAGATGAGGTTGTTGGCTTCCGCCTTTTGATGGGTGTCCAAAAGGGCTTCCAGTGGGGTGTTGCGTGATCGTTTCTGTGCCTTGTCGAGAACCCTCTTTGGATAGGCTCTTTCTTCCAGTTTCTTGGTTAGGATCTTTGCCTCATTTTTATACTCGTTGAGTTCTGCACAGTTCCTCCGTATCCGCAGGAATTGTCCCACTGGTAGATTCTCTTTAAGTGCACGCGGGTGGGCACTGTTGAAATACAACAGACTGTTTTTGTCTGTGGGTTTAGTGTATAAAGAGCTGATAATGCCAGTATCTTTTGCACTGATGGTGACATCAAGAAAGGATATATGGTCTCGATTATGAGTCATTGTGAATTTCAGATGTGAGTTGTGGTTATTCAGCCAAGAGTGGAAGTGTTCAAGTGTAGTAATGTCTCCTTCCCATATAACAAGGATGTCATCTATATATCGCCACCATTTTTTTTATGTTGCTGGAGAATGTGTTGGGGGTCCATATACACTCATCTTCAAACTGACCCATGTAAAGACAAGCTATGCTTGGAGCGAAAGTAGTCCCCATGGAAGTTCCGTGGGTTTGTAAATATAGTTGGTCATCAAATCTGAAAAAATTCTCTTTCAGTGCCAATCTCAGTAAAGTAATAATCCAGGTAACCGGGGCTTCCCAGGTCCAGTTCTCCTTGTTCAAGACCCTTTGAATCACGTCAATACTTTCCTCTTGAGGAATGCTCGTGTAAAGTGCTTCAACATCTAAGCACACCAGTATGTTCTTCTCAGTGTTGTATGGTACATCTTGAAGAATGTTAAGGAGATGTTTAGTGTCCTGTATATATGATTTGATGCGTGTAACTAGTGGTCGAAGGAACCAGTCAGTATATTTTGAGAGGGGTTCCAAAAGTGATCCAATACCCGACACAATTGGTCTACCCGGTGGGGGGAACCTCTCCTTATGTATTTTGGGTATGGTGTAGAAGATAGGTGTCCTTGGGTCCTCACAATTGAGAAACGAGTGTTCCTTCTTGTTGATCCATCCTTCTTTCAGCGCTTTAGTGGTTATCGAGCTTATGGTTTTTTTAAGGCGTGTGGTAGGATCTCTGGAAAGTGGTTGGTAAAATTTGGTGTCCGCCAGAAGATTTACACATGTCGTGCGGTATGCTGTGATGTCCTGAATAACCGTAGCCCCGCCCTTGTCGGCAGGTTTTATTACGATGTCATTCCTAAGGCTAAGACGCTTCACTGCTTCTCTCTCCACCGTACTCAGATTGTTGTACGTGTTTCTCTTAATGGGGAGCTCCTCAATCTCCTTTGTCACACTGTCCTCGAAGGCCAATACTTCCGGTGGCATAAGTGACGCTGGAGGGAAGAAATTGGATTTAAGTCTGAGCGGTGTATATGCGTGGTCTTCATCAGGTTCTTTTTTGTCCAGGAAAAAGGTTTTTACACATATCTTCCGGAAAAACTCACTCAGTTCGCATCTCATCTGGAACTTGTCTAGATAGGTCGTGGGCACAAACCCAAGGCCTTTGTTAAGAACTTCTATTTCTTCCTTTGATAGAGATACATCTGAGAGATTGACTACTAGTCCCTTTGGTTGCTCGTCCCCGCAATGGGGCCCTTCGATGTGCTTCGAGTGCTGATTGGTGTGCTGGTGTCTTCCCATTGGACCTGTTTGTTTGTGTTGTTTCTCCTGCCCCGTCTCCCTCTCCTTCCGCCCTGTCCTAAAAAACGATTTTGGTTAAAGTTGGACTGGAAGAAGGGTCCTGATTGGAATTGTTGTGGTCCTAGGAACGGGGGTGGTGGTCCATGAAAAGGCATCGGTCCATAGGGTCCTGGCCATGGGTATATCTGTGGGTGTTGGAAGTTTTGGTTAAAGTTGCCTCTTCTTGGTCTCCTTGGTTTACCTCTCCAGCTCTTATCCGATCCATCACTGGACCAGCTGTCTTGTTCCGTATCTGAACGGCTTGTATCCCCTTGATAAGATGATCCAGAGTCTGTTTTCTCCTGGGGTACATAATCCTCTCTAATGTAAGGGTACACTTTCTCGTGTGAATTTTTTTTTAGATCTTGTTGTAGTTTGCTGATCTTGCTCTGCATCAGGAAGTCTTTGTGTTCATTGATTTCTTTATTGACTTCTTCCAATTTTTTTCGGTAGAGGGTGATTTTTATTTCCGTCATTAATGCATCTTCGCTTGTTTTGATTTTAACAAGGATGGCATCTGATAGTCGTTTTGCGGTATTGATGATCAGTATAAGCCAATCGCGAGTACACCGCCACGCGATTAGCGACCACTCCTTCTTGAATAGTTGATCATCAAGTAAGATCCTCGGGGCATTAGTTACCAGAAGTCCTCTGGGTGCTGCATTGCCTCTCATATATTCCGTAAGGATCGCTCCATGTAGGAGGATCTTCATCTGTGCTCTCTTAAGTTCTTTTAGTTCATCCCAGTTTTGAGCTTGGGTCAGACTTTGGTTTATATTCGTGTCAAGTAATAGGGATGGTCCCACCAGAATTGAGGCTGCCATGTCATCAGAATATCCTATTCCCAGAGCTTCTGACATGGGGAATTGATCTGGCACATCCATATTTTTCAAGATATCAGTAGTAATGAGACGAGTGGAGGTTGTCGGTGTGGTAGGAAAGAGAAGGATAAAATCTAAGATCCCCAATGCGGGATGTAGGTGAAGACTGTGATACAACGACCGTGATTTATAGGTGCACTTACATTCGTAGTGGGCCCCAAAGGAATTACCCTTAGGGTGGTTATCTATGTGTGCTACCTAGTTGTTTAGGGGAATAAGGGACCCCACAGCTGTCCGCTGCTCATAACTAAATGCACAAACCCAAGGTAGGGAGGTTCCCTATTTAGGCAAGGGGTAGAGAGGCATTCAATGAGGGAGTACGTCCTCCCGTGTATAACACTAAATCACTTATAAGTACTCCCACGATGGTTCAGCCAATGATAGCAATACACTGCTAATTCAGATGGTGGTATGCCCTATCCGAAGTATAAGACACCACCTAAGTGTGGGGAAGGAATAAATAGTCAAATTATTCTCCCCCCCCCATTGAGGAGAACACATGAAGACTTCAATTTTGAATTGGTTATAATAAACCATAATTTGGTAATTATATGTACTCAAGCATAACATTCTAGGAGTTCCCTTAGTTCCAATAAATAACCATCCCCACCATACACTATGACTTTGAGATGGGTATCCTCCCTTAATGAGATGGGTTTCAGCTATCGTTATTACACTAATTGGACTCCTGTACCTATATACGCCAGGTTTCATATGTGTCACACACACACACATATATATATCGTTTTTATAATACCGGGGCTCTTGTACCAACAGTCGTTGTGTCTCATAAAGTATATAGAGGCGTGTATGAAGAAAAAAAGTACCCCCATCAACTTTTAATAAAAGATAGAGGAATAGGTATTTTACTCCTTCGTACTGTGACATCAATAAGAGTAATACACGCCTTATTGGATGTCATTTGGAGAACCAACATTCATAGCGATGTTGGCACATAATATGAGGGAATAAATACACCTTACTGAGGGATGGGTAGCCCCTACAGTCGTGACACACATATAACATTACGAAGAGCTGGATACGAGACCTTCATAACTCGGGTAACAGTCCAAATAAACGATAGAACTCCACTTCCCATAATTCCCTCAGCGGAAACACACGTCTCGTTAAGAGACGTCCGTGTTGACATCATAGGAATTATTATTTGTTTTTTCATTTATCACCATCAGGCTCCCAGGTCTCTGCTTTCTACCTGATAGTAGAATAATTCCCTTACGGCGATTTTTGTACTCGAGAACTATCCATGAACTTCATCTCCCGACATCCCCGCTGTGGGACATGCGCTATGCACACGTCGGCAAAGGGCTGAGACTCGAAACCCCGGAAGTGGACGGGTGCATTCCTCGAGGTTGGAGCATATAACCATGGCCGTGAGAACGCTAAGGAGTCCAGTCCGTGGGAACCCATACCGATTAGGTGTAAAAGCGGGGCAGGACCCTTGGTGGCGTGAGTAAAATGGATGAATGACTGGGGTGAATGAAACAATCATGTGAGACATAGCGAGGTTGCTGACGAGTGTGGAACCGTATCATTATTTTTTGTATTTCTTCTCTTTTTCATGTATCGTTGACCCTATATGATTCTGGGTTCCCTGATTATGACTCTACTTTCCAAACTTTGCGATCGCTGAATCGGGATTGCATTGATCCACTTAATCTACAGTGTGTGACTACAGGGCTACCCCACGTATAGAGGGCCCACAGGATGCTTATCCTCTCCCAAATTGGGGTGAGCCACACGATACGACATGTTTGAGAATGACGTACTGACTGCAGAGGAATGGAATAGAAGTGTATTTTATCGGTTCTCAGTTTGAGGTGCTGTAGGACTGACTGTGATGACCGAGATCCTAGAGACACACGCTAGCATATGTGTGGATATGAGGAGTGGATAATTTCCACAAGATGAAGAGTTACACATCACTGAAGTGTGTATGCGCAGAATGCGGTAATTTACCGCCACCATTATACACACCTTTAGACGCTGATTGTCACTTTTTGGAGTGGTTTTGCTACTATCACGCGCACATTCTATTTCTTAATTTTCACGCATGATGATGTGGATACATTTTGAAATAATCACATTATTCATGTTGAAGAAAATGGTTTAAGGAATGGAGCTGACGTATTTTATTTGTTATTTGTTGTTTGTCTTTTCTGTTTGTCTTTCACAGGTGGAGTGATTTTTTAACAGAACGACACAATTTTCATAAGGAGCAGCTACCTGCCCTTATTTTGCGTAGTAGTATAGGGTATTTCCTTTCTATTTCACACAGGGGGCACACGCCCTGAAGAAAGTCCGTGCACCCTTTACGGGGCTAACAGGACCGAAACATGTTGGCAATAGGGTCCTAGGACCATAATATCCCTGGACACCTTTGTATTTATTTTTATTATCAGTGCCAAACCCAAGAATAAAGGGAAACTGGGGTCTGACACTGATTTTTAAATCTTTAAACCCCCTGGCCAAATAACATCTCATCAAGTGCTCCCTGAAATACTGGTTGAGCCCACCCTGACTTCTAGGCGTCAGGGTGTCCCGATGATGAAGCATGACACCACTAGGGTGTGTGAGGGAAAATAAAATCAAAAGGACTTGCTTCCTTCCCCACACTTAGGTGGTGTCTTATACTTCGGATAGGGCATACCACCATCTGAATTAGCAGTGTATTGCTATCATTGGCTGAACCATCGTGGGAGTACTTAGAAGTGATTTAGTGATTTGCTGTACTCAATATGTCTGTCGGCACGGTTGTGCGGCCACCCCCTCAGCTGGTTGGGCCCATCACGGGTGTGTATGGTGCTCCATGTCTGTCTTGCCCACTACAATGTGACCCATGTGTGTCCTGTGCCAGACTCAGGCCCCAGGGTGTGGATGGTTGAAGTCAAATGAGAACTCAGGCATAGTTAGACTTTACAAGACACATGTAAGGTAATAATGCAATCAGTAGGCATCTTCTCTTTATGGTGTGACTTTTTATTTTGGTTGGGGTAGGGGGGGGGGTTGACATGAGGGGCTTTCCGGGTCTGTGGAATCCAAAGTTCACTTGGGGAGTTGGTGTCCTTGCCATTTGAAATACTCAGAGTCCATGCCACAGTCTTTGTCAACATTGGTCAGACAGTGACCGGCAAGTCCATGTGGCAGAGAATGTCTTTTGATGCTGTGCTGCTGTTGCTCCAGTGGGCCAGGTGCCAGGCCAGGTGTCCTGGGAGATGGTGCTGTTGCGCCGACCCTCACGGCCTTTTCTATGGACGACCCGCCCTCCTGCGGGGACCCTCAGAAGCAGGCCGTGACGATGTTTGGGATGCTCTGTCGGACGTCTCCTCCTCCTCCTCATCCCTCCCTGTGGGTGGTGATGTTCTACGCCTGCTGGCACAGGGAGGGTTGCCCATGTTGTCGGCCATCCGACGGAGTGTACTATGAATTCCCGTGAACACCGTCACGAGCTCAGCCTGTCTGTCCTCCATCCTCCGTTGGTGTTGCAGTAGACAGGCATGTTGCTCCGCATGTTGCTGGGTCTGCTGGGTCTTGATCCCCTCGAGGATGGACACAACCTGGGCCATGCCCGTGGTGTCCTGCCGGTATGTGTCCAGGATGTTTCGGACATGGGAATATACCGGTTCCCCAGCCAACTGGTCAGGCTTGTGCCTCCGCCGTCCTCCACTGCCACCACCCCTGCCCACTTGCACCTGGCCTGCCCTTGTGGGCACATCAGGTCTCCGGGAACCCTGAGGGGTGGCATTGGCATTGTCGCCTGCCTCCTCCTGGGTGCCCGGGACACCGTGTCCCTCCTGGCCAGCCTGGCTGCATTGTGGTGGTGGGGCAGGGATCCTGGGTGTCTTCTGGGATGTGGCAGGAGTGGGGGTGGTGGTTGGCCCAGTTGTACCTGACGCAGGTGCTGCAGGTCGTTGGACACCAGAGGGGCCAGGTTGGTCGGCGTCGTGTTCGTCCACAGAGTGGTGAGAGTCGTCGCTGCCGGTGGCTCCGTCATCCCGCCGAGCCGGATCCTTTGTGTCTTCCCCCCCAGTGTTGGGGGGTGATCCACGACGTTGACCTGTGTGTGAGAGACAATGTTAATTTTGTTCCATGCAACATCCATGTTTCATTGGTTTCTAAGTTGGCACATTTCCTCTGGGAATTTGGATATGTCTTGCATTCCACTCACAGTGCACTTGTACATGGGTATGTCCCTTGGCCACAGCTTTAGCGACTTTACCTATGTGTGGCACAGTCTTACTTGCTGCGTCAATTGTGACTGCAGTCAGCAGTGGAGTGGGCAGGTGTGGCGAGCCATGCATTGGCGCCTTCCGTGTTGCACTGTACGTGGGCACATGGAGTGGTTCCACACACTTAGATAATGCAGGTAGCTGTCGTTGTGCTCGTGCACAGGTTGTGACATGGCTCTGTGTTTAGCCATGGAGAAGAGGGGGTGTTCTGGCACTGGCCACCCTTGTCTACATGCACGCAGTCCACCTGCTGACGAGCAGACATTCCCACACCCCACAAGGCTGATTTGCTCTCCCTGTGTGTCCCTTTCTCGCTCCCTCTCTGTCCCCCTCTCCCTCCCTCCCTGTGTCAGCCTCCTCACTCTGTCCGTCTCCCTGTGTCTCCCTCCCTCTCTGTCCCCCTCTCCCTCCCTCCGTGTGTCAGCCTCCTCCCTCTGTCCGTCTCCCTGTGTCTCCCTCCCTCTCTGTCCCCCTCTCCCTCCCTCTGTGTGTCACCCTCTGTCACCTCAGCCCAGCTTCCTGGGCACAGACTGTTAGCAGATCTTTGAATGGCCCTTGGCTTGTTGATGTGAGTTTGTTTGTGATCTCCAGGCACCCATTGGGTGTAGTGTCTGTGTCTGCGCTGCTGCTGTGGTGGTATGTGCTGCCACTCTTTCACAGTGTTGGCTGTTCATTAGCTGCTGTCATGTGCAAAAAGTGCCTTCACCCCCATGTCTTAATGCAAGGCGTCCGCCATTTGCTGGCAAGTCTTTCCTGTGTGGGGACACACTGTTTGTCTGGCTGTGACCTAGGCCATATGGGCAGAGGGCATTGTTGTCTGCTTCTGAGTTGCACTATGTGATTTTTGGGGCCCACACTCCCGCCATCCCGGTTACTGTGTCTTGTGTTGGTGTTTTCTGTGGCCTGTGACTTGACATTGTCCAGCTGGGTGCATGGGGCGTGGTGGCCCTAGTGGCATGTGCGTGTTCATGGAGTGTGGTTAAGTCATGCAATAGCTTGGGGTGGTTGCGTGCCTGTTTGTGAGTTTGGTTGTGGATGACGTTCCCCCCATGTGAGGTGAGTTGTTTGTGTACTCACCCGGGTCTCGGACTCCTTCTAATCCGTCCACTGCCACCACCGGCAGTATGGCCATCACCCTCTCCTCCCAGGGATGGTAGTGTACGGATCTGCGGGCCGGCCCTCCTCCAGTGACGTTGGCCTGGTTGTGTTCGTCCGTCATTTTGGCTCGGACCCTCCTCCGCAGATCGTACCACCTGGCTTGGCATTCATGCCTGGTCCTTCTGGTGTCCGCAACAGCATTCACAGCATCGACGATTGTCTGCCACATGGATGTTTTTTCAGAAATGCTGGTCTGTCTGACCAATGTTCCAAAGAGGTGTGGCTCAACTCTGAGGATTTCATCGACAAGGATCTCCAACTCTCGGCTAGTGAACTTTGGATTCTTGTTAGTGGGCATGGTGAGGGGTGTGGGTGTGGATGGGGGGGTGTGGATGGTTGTGGGTGTGTGGGTGTGGTTGTTTGGGTGGGTGTGTGAATGTGATGTGGGTGTGTTTGTGAAGGTGTGTGTGTGAAGGTGTGCAAGTGTGAGGTGTGGTCAAGCTTCTAGTATGGTGCTGTAGGTTGTCTGTGGGGTCTGGCAGCAGTGAGTCTGTTGCAAAGGCTCATGGTTTGTGTGTGTGGGCCCTTTTTATTGGTCCATTGGTGGGTGTGGCTGAGTTTGAACTTTGGGTGGGTGTGTTATAAGGAGTGGTTGTGTTTTGGGCCTCTGTTTTGGATTTTGGCAGTTGCAGGTCAGTGATTGTGTTGTTTTTGAGCTTGTTGGACATGTTTAGTGGCTTTGTGCCATTCGAATGGTGTATTCTTATGTTGTTTTGCTTTGTCCTGGTTGTGTACGTGCGTTTTTAACGTGTGTACGGTGTGTACTTCGGCCATTTGGTTGTACAGTGCTGTCCTTGTGTCTGGCTTGGTACGACTCGTACATGCGCGATGTTGTGTGAAGGTGCTGGTGTTGGGGCCTGGGGTACGCTCCATACGTCCGCGGGTGAGGGTACGGTTCATACATACACGGGGGTACGTCACGTACACGGGTGGGGGTACGACTCGAACGTACAGGGGTGCACATACACGGGCGGTTCGACACGTACAGGGGTGTACATGTATGGGGGGTTCGACACGTACACGGGTGTACATACACGGGTGGGGGTACGACACGTACACGGGTGTACATACACGGGGGTTCGACACTTACACGGGTGTACATACACGGGGGGTTCGACACGTACACGGGTGTACATTAACGGGGGGGTTCGACACGTACAGGGGTGTACATGTACGGGGGGTTCGACACGTACACGGGTGTACATACATAGGTGGGGGTACGACACGTACACGGGTGTACATACACGGGGGTTCGACACGTACAGGGGTGTACATGTACGGGGGGTTCGACACGTACACGGGTGTACATACACGGGTGGGGGTACGACACGTACACGGGTGTACGTTCACGGGGGTTCGACACGTACACAGGTGTACATACACGGGGGGTTCGACACGTATACGGGTGTACATACACGGGGGGTTCGACACGTACACGGGTGTACATTCACAGGGGGTTCGACACGTACACGGGTGTACATACACGGGGGTTCGACACGTACACGGGTGTACATACACGGGGGGTTCGACACGTACACGGGTGTACATACACGGGGGTTCGACACGTACACGGGTGTACATTCACGGGGGGTTCGACACGTACACGGGTGTACATACATGGGGGTTTGACACGTACACGGGTGTACATACACGGGGGGTTCGACACGTACAGGGGTGTATATGTACGGGGGTTCGACACGTACACGGGTGTACATACACAGGTGGGGGTACGACACGTACACGGGTGTACATACACGGGGGTTCGACACGTACACGGGTGTACATTCACGGGGGGGTTCGACACGTACACGGGTGTACATTCACGGGAGGGGTTCGACACGTACACGGGTGTACATACACGGGGGGTTCGACACGTACACAGGTGTACATTCACGGGGGGTTCGACACGTACACGGGTGTACATACACGGGGGGTTCGACACATACACGGGTGTACATTCACGGGGGGTTCGACACGTACACGGGTGTACATACACGGGGGGTTCGACACGTACACGGATGTACATACACGGGGGTTCGACACGTACACGGGTGTACATTCACGGGGGGGGGGTTCGGCACGTACACGGGTGTACATTCACGGGGGGGTTCGACACGTACACGGGTGTACATACACGGGGGTTCAACACGTACACGGGTGTACATACACGGGGGTTCGACACATACACAGGTGTACATACACGGGGGGTTCGACACGTACACGGGTGTACATACACGGGGGGTTCGACACGTACACGGGTGTACATTAACGGGGGGGTTCGACACGTACATGGGTGTACATACACGGGGGGTTCGACACGTACACGGGTGTACATACACGGGGGGTTCGACACGAACGTACGGGGGCTGGGTGGGGGTTCGACTCGAACGTACGGAGGCTGGGGGGGGGTCGGCGCGTACATAGGTGGGCTGGGGGGAGTGTTGGCCGCGTACGCGGGCACATATCTCCATGGTTGCTATGTGAGTTCGGTGCGGACGGTGTTTTTTCCATCCGGTTGTACCATCGGACGCACGGGACGGATCGTACTTGCGCGCTCGGACTTCACTTTTCACATTTGTACGGTAAATCGTCCGTGGACGTGTCGGACACATTTCCCGACCCGAGGACGTGTGGGGAATAATTCCCAATGCGATTCGTATGGACTTTTTACCATGCGAATCGTAATTGGCAGTTTGTACGGCACTTGTACGATTCGTACGGTAAAAAGACCGGATACGAGTCGTACGGGGAATTTTTTTACCGGATCGTGATCGGCACCTAAATACAGCCTGAGGTCTGGTCAGTCCCTTCGGATCCTCACATACATCTGAAACAGTGCCCTTAAAAGTTTCTTCAACCACTTATATTCTATCTGTACTTTGCCTAACTTCAGAACTCAATTGTACCACTTTGACTTTGGGTTTGTATTTATCAGCACCATCACCTTGTCTGCATACTTGTGCATAATATCCTTTTCGACCACTTTTCTTGCACACTTGGTCCATGGCAAAACACCTCTTAGAATCGTGGAATTGACTCCCACACCTCAAACATTCTCTCCCTTTACTTTTAGAAAATGGACTGAAAGAAGAAGTACTCTTAGCATTTTTCCTTTGAGATAGCATTAATCTCAGTAACATCATCTTTAAAACTAGATTCAAGGGTAGCCATATCAATAATCCTTCTATCCTTCCCCAACTCCTTAATACGCTTCTAAGATTCTTCAATTACTTTGGTCATATCCACATCTTCTTTCAACGAGGCGTCTGAGGTTCCGTGTAAGACGGGACGGCACTTTTTGAGTGGTGACGAATATGGACGAGTTTGGTATCTATGAACCGCAAATGAGGAGTATAGTGGGTGTACGAAGTTTCGCAACACAGCCACGTATGGTTCGCCTCATTTTTGGGTTCGTTCATCCGAACCCTCGGGTTCCATTTTAGATACAGCGTCCATTTTGTTTCTTGCCCTCAGGTAGCCAGCGAACGGGCTTTTTGTCCGCTTCGTGACCCTGGGACTCTCAAGCTTGCACGAAGGACACGTGTTTCTTTGAGGTGACTTTTACGATGAGGGGAATGACACGAGTGAGGCAGATGGCCCCGCTCAAGGCCCATCTTGCCGCTCCGGTCTATTGTTTCAGTCACGCATACATTAGACACGAGGTCTTTGATCCCTCTATCGAGTTTCCTTTATTGCCCCTAACACTCTTTCCTAACCTGTTGTGCATCCTTGTTCTTTCCCTGCATTCTGTTTTTCGTCCTTCCTTAATGCGTTTATGGTTGGGAGGAAATGTGTTTATTGCGGAGGGAATATGTTTTTACAGTTGGGAACCGGCAGGACTGTTGTAATTATGTTCCGGCCTCCTGAAACATGAATGCGACCCTTTTGAAGTTTATTGTGGGAACTGAGTTGTAACCTTTGTTCGCCATACTGTGCTATGGCAAAAACGTGTATAAAAGGAGCGACCCACTTCTACGAATTTGAAGCAGTCTCCGAGAACCTACACGTTGTGTACTTCTTGTGACTTCTGTATCCCTGCAGTAATAAACGCTGATCTCTGACGTCGCTGGAAGTGTCCCGTGTCTCTGTGTTTGGTACGCCAGAACAGGTAACCCACGAAGGTTTCAGGTGTTGTTCCCTGGCACCGCTGGGTCTTAAGAATAACCCAGTCCTTCAGTTGGCGCCCAACGTGGGGCGACATCAACGGTACCGGTCCAAGCCCGACGATCGTGAGGAACTTCGTGTGAAATCTCCGAGGGAAGGTGCACCCCGCTTCATCGATCCAGTTGTCGAAATAAGTGGCCCGACGTCTTTTCCCGCGAAGATCCCCGCCTCCTGACGGCTGCGACGGACCGATGCCCTGACTGTCGACCTGTTTTGGCGCCTGGCGTAGTCCTTTGTACGGCGAGACGATCAACGGGCCTTCCTGGTGACGCCATTGCTCTCTCAGTTAAGTATTTGTGGGTCGCTCCCAGTGTTGCTTTGTTGTTTGCATGGTTCCATAGCATTCGTGGTTCTTAGTTGTTGGGTTTTATTTGACGATTGCAATTGCCAAAAACCGAGGGTCTTGCATTTTTGCGAGGACATCGTAATTCGATAGCCCTTGAAGTTTGTATACTTGGCTAGTGTGCACGATGCCTGGCCGTAGTACTTTGTTTGGGTTTCTTAAATGTTGCAGCATGGATTCCCGGCTGGAGGATTCATGTCCGATACCTCCGGCTGGAACTCCGCTTTATGAGCTCTATAGTCGCCATGGCGTGGGTCCTATCGTATATAATGAATATTGGGTTCGTTATACTAAAAAGGATGGCGTCCTTAGTTGGCCACCTCATGGTAGTTTCGAGACTGCCATTTTAGATAACTTGGAAGCTAAATTATTTAAAAAGAAAGCTAGGCCGGCCATGTTTGATTCCTTCCGGTTATGGCGGAAAGAGGCCAAGCAGAAAGAAATCAAACAGAATAAGAAAAATAAACGAGAAGGTGTCATTGCGGTGATGCGCAATGCGGAACAATATCAGTTAGACAAAGATGAGAAAGAGCAGGAAGTTAGTGCTCGGCTTCACCATATGGCAGTGGACAAATGTTATCCGGCGCTACCTTCTACGATCGATAAGACAGGAGAAGAATCGGTGGAAGATTCGCTTTTGTCTTATCTGATGAAATCGCCACCTCCCTATGCTCCCGATGTTATGGGTCCCGTTCATCCACCTCTTCCTCAACCCGCTGCTTTGGCGGCTGCTGGTCAGCCCGCCGTTCCTCCCGTACTCCCGAATCCCCTTGGGCCACAGATCGTACATCCTCTTGTTCCGGCTTCTCTCCCTATTGCGCCTTTCCAAGTCCCTCTTCAGCCTGTTGTTCCCGCTACTCCTGCTGCTGCGTCTACTTCTACTGTTTCCGCCCCTATGGCGGCTACGCCTGCATCTTCGTCCTCTTCTCCTTCTGTTCGTAGTCGTCTCTTGACTGCTGTTGCTTCTCTTTATTCTCCGCTCTTTGGGCCGATACTTGGCTCGACTCTTTCAGATGGTGCTCAAAGACGCAGCCAGCTTCCTGATGGTAGGGAACGTGAATCGTTGGTGAAAACGGCACGTAGATGGATTCGTAACCCTGTTAAATACACCCCACGTGTAGTGTTCGAAACGTTTTCTCAGTTTAATGTGCCCACGCAACGATTTGTGTTCGAAGAATTGTGTAAGTCATTGAAAGAGGAGTGGGACGACGATGTAGCTGATGATATACCACCTGAGGTTTCCGAGCTACAGCTCCGGTTTGCCACGGGTGTCATTGTAGGTGATAAGGTTCGGGAAGCTTTAGAGCGTTTGTTATCCTTTCGATGTACAGTGCAACCACGTGCACTATTTAAGGACGCGACCGCGGAATGGATGGCACAACCTGGTCAATATCCTATGCGGGAAGTTCCCCCGGTATGGATGCCAGGTGATCCTGCTGCTGTCCCTGCTGTCCCAGGCCATTTCCAGAGAGTGTGGATACATCTCCCTTGGAAGCGATCGGAAGTGTTGCAAGTAAAGCAATCCTTACCTGACCCCCGTAAGAATCCTGCGGGTTACTATAAGGAGTTGTCCCAATTGGTGGATGCTACTGTTATGAACCTAGCCGATATTGATATGTTGTTCGGCAATGTGGTGCCTCAGCCGATTTGGGCGAAAATTCGTCACGAGAATCACGTAGCCGAGTTAGGCGGTGACTGGGCTGCCCTTACAGCGGCAGATGCCCGGCAGGTTGGTGGGGCTAAACCTGAACAGGTTATTGTGGCTTTGCCCCAGAGGATAATTACCCTCATGAAGACGCTTATGCCAGCGATGCGCGTCAATTGGGACAAATTATCAGCATGCAGGCAAAAGAGGGATGAAAGTGTTTCTGATTTTTTTACGAGATTTGAGGAAGCGTTCATTGATCATAGTGGTCAGGACATGGGTTCCGAGGGTGGTCAGCGGCTGTTCGTTGATAAGTTTGTATCAAATTTGTCGCCCGACCTCGGCAACAAGTTGAAGAATTCTGAGAGTGCGTGGGCTGTTTCTACCACTGCCCAAATATTGGCTACGGCCCAATATTACGAGAATAGAGAAAAAGAGGAAAATGAGCGTGCAGAAAAGAAAACTAAGGATCTCAAAACTAAGGTCTTGTTGCAGCAAGCCTATCCACCGCGTTCGAATTTCAGTGATACACAGCAGCCAAACAGATCGCAATCACAGTTCTCTAGATCACAGTCGCGCAATGCTTCGCCTGCGCCTCGTTTTGTGCTGGGATATAATCAGTGCGCGTATTGTCGTGGGGAAGGCCATCTGAAGTTCGACTGTCCGGTTCTCCGTGATAGGACCAACGGCGTGTCGGCTCGGGGAGGACGTAGTGGTCCTCAACAGGTTTCTCGTGGTAGAGGTCGCGGAGTTACCCAGAATCAGGCCGAACGCTTTGCGACGTCGTCGGATTCGCAAAATTGTTTCGATCGGCGCGAACCGTCGTCCGGCCGGTCTACACAGTATCATGTGGATGATTGTTATGTTGAATGTGATGGTGATGCGGATGGTATTTACTAGGACAGCCATAGACAAAGGAAGGGAGAAGTATCAGTTCCGGTTGATCAGAGAGGGCCTTATGTTGCAGTAGCCACTTTGGGCGTTGTTGAGCCTTTTCTGTTGGACACTGGTGCAGCAAAAAGTTCCATCATGCATTCCAAACTCCCTGGCGCGCCTTTGTCTGGCTTAACGAATGTTTCCGTTGGATTTTCTGGCGCCCCCGTTAGCAATCCGGTCTCTAGCCCTTTGCCCCTTACAATTGGGACTCATGAGCTGGAAGCTCCTTTGATTTTGACTACTGGTTGTGGTGAGAATCTTTTGGGTTTAGATTTGTTGAAAAGGTTACATGCGACTTTGTACTGTTCTCCTACGGGTGTGGAGCTTACGTTAGGTAAGAGCGTGATTTCCCCTATGTATTTATCGATTGATAAGTTCCCATCGGAATTGAGATCTCTCCCAGACTCCTTGTGGGCGACAGGTCCCAATGATGTGGGCCTGTTGGATATACCACCTTATGTTGTCCAACTAAAAGTTGGTGCGCGTTTGCCACGTATACCCCAGTATCGTATTTCCCTTGATGGTGAAAGGGCACTGTTAGCGATCATTTACGATCTGATCGGCAAAGATGTTATTGAGGAGACACGAGGTAATGTGTGCAATAGTCCCGTGTTGCCTATTCTGAAACGAACGGATCCCTCCAAGCCTCCCGTGTATCGTCTAGTTATCGACTTACGGGAGGTAAATAAAGTCGTTGTCCCGCAGTTTCCTGTGGTGCCAGACATTACAGCTTTACTGACTCTGATTCCAGCTACTGCATCATGGTTCTCGGTGATCGATCTGAAGAATGCGTTCTTTAGCATTCCGATTGCTGAGGGAAGCAGAGACTTGTTTGGTTTCTCATTAGGTGGTCGTAGCTTCAGATTCAAACGCGCTCCACAGGGCTACTGTGAGAGTCCATCAATCTACAGCCAAGCTCTTAAAAGTCAGCTTGATGCATTTGTGTTACCGGCTGGTGCAGCCTTGATTCAGTACGTTGATGATCTGTTAATTGCTGCTGACACTGAACAGCTCTGTAAAGCTGCTACAGTGTCTTTGTTACAGCATCTTTGCGACTTGCATCATAAAGTGTCACCTTCTAAACTACAATATTGTTGTCAAGAAGTTACCTACCTCGGTCACTTATTGTCAAAGGCGGGAAGAAGGTTGACCCCTGAAAGAATTGCAGCAATTGCTCGAATGACTGTGCCAGCAACTCAGAGAGATGTGCGTGCCTTTTTAGGTATCACATCATACTGCAGACAGTGGATCCCGAACTTTTCACTGTTAGCGAAGCCATTGGTAGCCCTCACGTGCAAGGACGTTTCAACTCCTTTGCCTTGGACGGAGGAATGTCAGAAAAGTTTTTCTGAACTACGTGATGCGCTGTGTTCGGCTCCTGTGTTAGGTACTCCTGATTACAGTAAGCCTTTCACATTATACGTCCATGAGAGGGACGGTTGTGCGTTGAGTGTTCTAACGCAACAATTTGGTGATAAGCAGCGTCCGTGTGCATATTTTTCCTCGACCTTAGACCCGGTAGCTAGAGCGTTGCCAAGTTGCTTGAGGGCGACAGCGGCAGCTGCGGCGTCTATTCGGCAGTCCGCAGGTTTGGTCATGGACAATATGCTCATAGTAATGGTTCCACATGCAGTTGATACGCTTTTGAATAGGACAAAGACTCAACATCTGACGAGTGCAAGGTTGTCTGGGTACGAGCTGACCCTTTTGGCAAGTCATATACAGATTAAGCGTTGTAATGTACTGAATCCGGCGACATTGTTGCCGATTAATATGGAATCAGATGATGTACCACCACATGATTGTTATTTACGGACTGAGGAAGAAACAAAAGGTCGTGTGGACCTGAAAAACACTCCCTTGTCAGATCCCGATGGTACTTTGTATGTGGATGGCTCTTGCTTTAAATTGCCGAATGGTGATGTGACGACTGCGTATGCTGTGGTGACGTTGAGCACGATTGTGGAAACTGCGAGATTGAACCAGAATTCCGCGCAAGCGGCAGAATTAGTTGCATTGACAAGAGCGTGTGTTCTGTCGAAAGGGAAGCGTGTGAATGTGTTTACCGATAGTCAGTATGTGTTTGGTGTTGCGCACAATTTTGGAAGATTGTGGAGAGAAAGAGGATTTATGACATCGCATGGTACGAAGATCCAACACGGGCATCTCGTGAATGATCTTTTGGATGCGCTTACATTGCCTAAACAGTTGGCGATCGTCAAATGTAGTGCACATCGGAAAGTGACGGATGATGTTGGTCGTGGTAATGCATTTGCGGATGAGATTGCTAAGGAAACGGCTAAGAATCTTGCGACTCGAATGTATGTTACGAGTTCAGTAAGGTGGCCGACGGAGACTGGTATGTGTGAAAATACTGTTGAAAGTGTGAAAGAAATTCAGAACGAAGCTACTGAAGCTGAAAAGACCAAGTGGAAAGAAAGTACAGGGAAATTGGATATGCATGGATGCTGGGTTGACCTGACGGAATGTCAGAGGTGGATGTTACCAGACGCGTATGTATTAGCTGTTGTGACGATGGCCCATGGGTTGTCACATATTAGTGCGAAAGGAATATGTAAGTTCTTGTCTCCTGTATGGAGGAATGATGGTATTGCTAAGTGTGCCGAAAGAGTGGTTAAGAATTGTATGGTGTGTTTGATGCACAATCCCGGAAAAGGCACCCCCACTCCACCTGGTCATTTCGCTCCTCCTGCTTGTCCCTTTGAGGTTATCCAGCTAGACTTTATCCATATGGAGAGATGCAATAACCTGAAGTATGTTTTGGTTGTGGTTTGCGCGTTCTCCAGATGGATCGAGGCCTATCCTCTTAAGGATAATACTGCCCTGTCCACAGCAAAAATCCTGTTAAAGGAGTATTTTCCTAGGTATGGAATGCCGCGGATTGTGTGGTCGGATAATGGAAGTGAGTTTGTGGGGAGTGTAATGCAGAGTGTGTGTAAGGGCCTTGGAATTCGTCAGAAATTCCACAGTGCCAACCATCCTCAGGCAGCGGGTTTGGTCGAAGGGTACAATGGTACCCTGAAGCTGAAACTCGCTAAGATTCAAGCTACTACTGGTCTGTCATGGCCTGACGCCTTGCCTTTGGCTCTCCTATCGACCAGAGCGACTGTACACTCTCGAGTAGGGCTCAGCCCATATGAGATTGTGTTCGGTCGCCCTGCGAATATTTGGGGAGTCCCGAGACCTAGGGCCTTTGATAGTCTTGAATATCCAATGTTGATCGATTACTTGTACGATTTGACCGCTAAACTACGATTAATTCATCAACAGGTCTTTGAAGCTCTACCAGCGCAGACAGAGGGTCCTGGACATCAGCTCCGGCCAGGTGACTGGGTTGTCACCCGAAACTTCGGTCGGAAGCGTAACTTGGAGCCAAGATTTGTCGGACCCCACCTAGTCTTGTTGACAACGAGGACAGCGGTTCGACTGGAGGGCCGGAAGAATTGGGTCCATGCCAGTCACACAAAGAAGGTACCGATCCCCTTACCAACCGACGGTTGGGTGAGAACTGGGATTTCGACCGAAGAAACTGAGACTCCTTCGCGTTTTGTGCCATTTAGTGACGCTCAACTTGTGGAGGAGGATTCGTCATTGCCAGATCCACAGGTGGAGTCATCAGTAGCAGAGAACCCAAGGTCCGACTCATCATCTGTTTCATTGAACACTGTTGCGTCAGCTGAACAATTGTTCGTAGAGCAAACTCGACCTGGAAGAAGTCGATACTTTCTTCGTTCAAGGACTTCAAGGACTAATAAAAATTGACAATATAGTGGTTTTGACATTACGCATATTATGGACAATTACATCCTTTCTTTTTGAGTTTTTTTGCTTTCCACTGCTAAGAGACTTGTAGTAAAATTTGAACGTTTCGAGGAAACCTCGCCATCCGGGTTACCGTAGGGCCGTGCGGGTACTTTTTTCTGTTTAGCAGGTTTCTGACGCTAGGTTGGTTACTTTTGTCAATCTCTGGGAACTCCTGGGGATTGATAATCGCTACTCAGAACGAAGTGCGTCAAGTACGTCACGGACGGTTTGTAGAGGATGGCATTCTCTAAGCTGATGGAAGAAGAAAGGGTGTTGGCACAGAGATCAGAGTTATGGAGGGTCGTACGAACAAAATGTTTTCTGTTTCAGGTGTTTCTATTGTTCCTAACTGTATCTATGTTATTGGTGGGTGGAGTGTATTTCGGGGTATCGTTGTTCTCGCCTTCTGTTTCACCTACCTCTTCTCTTAACCTAAGTTCCCTCACCACTGTCTCCCCACATTCCTTTCATCCTTTGCCTCAACATGAGCAGGTTAGACGTGCGGAATTTATGAATAATTCCTTTGTTCAACTCCTACATCAGCATCAGTTGGTGGTGAATACTACCAATTGTTGGGTATGTGGGTTAATGCCGCACACTATGGATAGGGGTATTCCGTATTTGGTCCTTCCATACAGCTCCCAGGGTTCAGCTCGAGCATTCCAAACTATGTTCCGCAGTGCACTAGATTCCTACCCCAGTCGAGAGCCAAGGTCTGTCAACTTTGGTCCTGGGCCGTACCACAAGCCTTTGGCGATAGCCATTGCAGATCTGGACAGAGATGTTTTCGATGCATCACTCATTCCAGATGAAGAAGTACAGGCCTATAAGGACCTGAGTGAGACTGAGTATAGTACATCAGTGGGTGATAGACAGCTTAAGAGCTCGTCCCCTATATGGATTGTACCGCACCTTGGTAATTTCTGTTTGCAAGGTTTGGGTCGAAATCCGAGAGCACAACTTGGGAACAGTGCTTGCACTGAAACATATGTTCTACCGATGCTCTCCTCCCCTGTTTTTCGGACTGCTAAGGGCACCTATTTTGTGTGTTATGAGCGCGCATATACATGGTTACCCCGCGACTTTTCGGGTACCTGCTATATTGCGAATCTCTTACCTCCGACCTTCACAGTTGCTTCGGACTACCACAAAACTAGAGTCGTGAGAGGCGTCATTAGCAAAGAGGATACTGCTGGTCAAGAAGCAGGAGACTTCTTTAAGGGTTTCTTGCCGTTTTGGGGACCTATGGTTAATAGTAGGAACCTAAGACAGTTGACCCGTGTGGTTGAATCGACTGCTAATATTACTGCAAATGCCCTTGGTAATTTGACAGCTGAACTACAGGCGGATAGACTCATGACGTTGCAGAACCGTATGGTTCTAGACGTCGTTCTTGCAGATAGAGGGGGTGTGTGTAAAATTATCCATTCGAGTTGTTGCATTTTTATTCCTGACAATGCTCCAACTGTTTACCAAGCCATCTCGAAGTTGCACAAGATTTCCGAGTCCATACACGTGGACGAAGGTAATTGGACGCTCCTAGGATGGTTTTGGGGCCTGATGTCAACATGGGGTTGGAAGATTCTGATGATCGTAGGGGCTGTTGTAGCGTTTCTATTCACGTGTTGTCTTTGTGTACAGTGTGGTCCGGCCTTATGTGGCCTATGTGCTGCGACGTGTATAAGGCGGCCATCTGTTACCAAGGAGGCGTTGATGAATAGAATGATGTTCCAGCAGCATCTGAACGATCTGATGAATATTGATATAGATTCTGATCTTGACTAGTGCTTGCCTACATGAGGGCAAAAGGAGCGTCTGAGGTTCCGTGTAAGACGGGACGGCACTTTTTGAGTGGTGACGAATATGGACGAGTTTGGTAGCTATGAACCGCAAATGAGGAGTATAGTTGGTGTACGAAGTTTCGCAACACAGCCACGTATGGTTCGCCTCATTTTTGGGTTCGTTCATCCGAACCCTCGGGTTCCATTTTAGATACAGCGTCCATTTTGTTTCTTGCCCTCAGGTAGCCAGCGAACGGGCTTTTTGTCCGCTTCGTGACCCTGGGACTCTCAAGCTTGCACGAAGGACACGTGTTTCTTTGAGGTGACTTTTACGATGAGGGGAATGACACGAGTGAGGCAGATGGCCCCGCTCAAGGCCCATCTTGCCGCTCCGGTCTATTGTTTCAGTCACGCATACATTAGACACGAGGTCTTTGATCCCTCTATCGAGTTTCCTTTATTGCCCCTAACACTCTTTCCTAACCTGTTGTGCATCCTTGTTCTTTCCCTGCATTCTGTTTTTCGTCCTTCCTTAATGCGTTTATGGTTGGGAGGAAATGTGTTTATTGCGGAGGGAATATGTTTTTACAGTTGGGAACCGGCAGGACTGTTGTAATTATGTTCCGGCCTCCTGAAACATGAATGCGACCCTTTTGAAGTTTATTGTGGGAACTGAGTTGTAACCTTTGTTCGCCATACTGTGCTATGGCAAAAACGTGTATAAAAGGAGCGACCCACTTCTACGAATTTGAAGCAGTCTCCGAGAACCTACACGTTGTGTACTTCTTGTGACTTCTGTATCCCTGCAGTAATAAACGCTGATCTCTGACGTCGCTGGAAGTGTCCCGTGTCTCTGTGTTTGGTACGCCAGAACAGGTAACCCACGAAGGTTTCAGGTGTTGTTCCCTGGCACCGCTGGGTCTTAAGAATAACCCAGTCCTTCACGTCTTTTGCAGCCCACAAACTTTCTTGGATTTTTCTTTCACGACACTAAACAATCAACTGATCACGAATTAGTTCATCAGTCATTACCCCAAAACGACTTTTTACTGAAAGTTCGCACAGTCTTGCAACAAACTCGTCGATAGACTCGTTATCAGATTGAGGTTATGTGTAGAATTTATATCTATCCATAACGAGATTGACTTCTTTGGCAAACCTACTTTGTATCCTTTTGATGGCCTCTCTATACACATCATCCATTGGTTGACCATTGGGACCCATGACTACAGGTAAATACTTGAAAATATGTTGTCCCTCACTGCCAAGGGCACTAAGTAACAAAGCTTTTTTTCTCGCTGGTCGAAAAATTGCGACCATCTAAGGCGGTAATATAATTTTCCATCATTTCTGCCCAATCCTCCAAGACTATGATAGGAGTGCCAGGATGCGGAAGAAACATAGGCGGCATGATGACATTAGACTGTACAGTCATATTCAAGATATAATAATTTGTAAAAATACAAAGCAAGACTTAGCAGATATTTCAATAAGCAAACGTTCAAGCAGATGTGCAAATCACCGTGATAGTATCTGCACCAAAGTACTGACAAGATAAACAAGGGAGTGCAAATCACCGAAGATATGCTTGCACAAATGTTGCCCCACGGAACAAAGAAGTGCTTGACAGGCTAGTAGTCTGAGATAAAGTAAAGGAGCAAAATTTGTATGCCCGGTGAAGTGAAAGAACAATATTTATATGCCACTTTTATACCACTCAAGATCCAATAAACGCTGTATTCAAAGATGTGCAAATCACCGTGTAAGTGTTTGCCACACCACCAATGAAGAAATGGTACCTTGCACGCTGTACAGAAAGGTGTGCAAATCACTGTGTAAGTGTTTGCCTGACAAACAATGAAGAAATGGTACCTTGCACACTGTACTCAAAGGTGTGCAAATCACTGTGTAAGTGTTTGCCACACAACGAACAAAGAAATGGTACCTTGCAGTAGATGCGCCAATGCTTTGAGAAGGTCTCAAAGAGGTCAAAACCCTTGTTGATCAGCTGTAGTTAGGCAGGAGAAATACTGAACTGCGGGTATGCTGCCTGAGGAAAACTGTGCACTTCCACACATCCAATATGGCGGTATGTAGGTTACGCAGCGTGATGACATGAGCGCGCTGCTTCTTGAGCTGAAGGCAATCCAAGATGGAGGGACGCAGGGACATTATGTAACGACGTACGCGCTGCGTTGCGCTCCAATGACAATGCCTCTACACGTCACAGACAGGTGACTGAGTCTCAAGCGCAAGTCGTTCACCGAGGCTCCAACTGCAGGGCCGACTGGCGGTAGCGGGCACCAGCCAATCCCCCGGTGCGCCGCAAGGGTGGGGGCCGTTTTTGTTACAGGGCCGTTTTTGCAGCATAGCTGCAAAATCGGCCCTTCAATAAGATAGGCCGAAAACCGGCCCTGGCAAAGAGCTCGGCGGCACACCCAAGCCCCGGGGGGGGGCGGCCGAGCACTTTGCCAGGGCCGATTTTGGTTCCCAGTCTGGCCCTGTCCAACTGTCACCAGAACGGGGGTCAATTTCTCCACAAAAAAAAACCAAAAGAACACAGTACCTTGAAATGGAGATGAAGAGCAGAATGACACCTACACACCGCTTACACTGGGCAACGAAACGTGAAAGCGTTCCCTCGAAGAGAGCACACAGTAAACCATTGGACTGCAAACTTCGCCAGGTTGTGCCTCTCCGGATGCAACTTTCACCCATGAAGATCGTCACCAAAATGTTGAGGTGGAACAATGAAATGAACACAGGAGACAAGGTAAGTTGAGTAGGAAATTTAGTCCGAGACCCAACCTGGAGTCGGACCACCTGAGGAAATTAGCTGCAACTGCCAAACCTCGAGTGCCGTCAGCCTAACATTCTAGCATGGATCCAGAGGAGATATTCCAGGTAAGAACACTACATAACACAGTGCAAGGTGAAGCATAGGCAACAGCAGTGCAAGGTGAAGCATGGGCAACAGCAGTGCAAGATAAAGCATTGACAACAGCAGTGCGGGTGAAGCATGGGCAACAGCAATGCAAGGTGAAACATGGAGCAACAGTAGTATAAGGTGTAGCATTGGCAACGGCAGTGGAAGGTGAGGCATGGGCAACGGCAGTGTAAGGTGAAGCATGGGCAACAGAAGCGTAAGGTGAAGCATGGGTAACGGCAGCGTAAGGTGAAGCATGGGCAACGGCAGTGTAAGGTGAAGCATGGGCAACAGCGATGTAAGGTGTAACATGGGCAACAGTGATGTAAGATGAAGCATGGGCAACAGCAATGTAAGGTGGCGCATGGGCAACAGCAGTGTAAGGTGAAGCATGGGCAACTAACAATAAGAAATCCAGAGGTCTACAAAAAACGTTCTAAACAAGTGTGGAAAAACCACTACTAATCAGTTATGAAAAAAAGAAGAAAAGAGTGAAACTGAACTAGTAATTAAGCTATACAGAGTTATTTAGGGCATATCCCTTTACAGGACGAAATCCCTCACTCACCAAAGGTGACATGCTTCATCATTTGGGATTCTCCTCCCAGAGGAAAAACCTAGTTCCTCTGGGGGCTACAACCCCCTCTACTAAGAGGGAGGAGCTCAGGGATGTTTTAGTAAGTTAAATTGGATGTTATAGATCCACAAATGAAGAGCTAGTAGTATGAATGAGGACGCAGCGCAAAACAAAACCAAAACTGTGAGGAAAGTGAAGTCTAAAACTGACTAAAGGACGTCAAGAGAAAACTTTATTATAAGACGTTCTTTGCCAGGATTAAAAATAGAGAGCATCAGCGGTCGAAATTATAAACCGCTATGATGAAAAAAATCAATCTGTCAACATGTTTCAGCCATAGTGCCAAACAATGGGCCAGGCTTTCATCAGGACATTATAATGCTGCTGCTGGGAGAATGAAATAAGTGATATAACAGAAAAGGATACAGGAACAAAGATTTTCTTGATGCGCCTGTTTCTTAAAGTGAATAACCTACAATCAAAGTTAGAAAGCCAACATCAATGTAGTGTTCTAAAGTGCTACAAAGACTAATAAAGTTTCACATTCAAAAACAAAAACAACAATAATAACTCACCTGTAACTACTGGGTAAGTCACCACACCTCTACCTGGCAACCACTCAGGAAAGGGGCACCGCTCTGAAAGAAACGGCAGCGAAATAGCTATCAACAAAAACATGTCTTGTCGTGTATCAGAAAAAAGGGGGGGGGGGTTATATCATTTATGTTAATACCCCAGACAAGCATGTATATAACAACGCCAAACTAAAAGTAGGAGACTCGAAGCAATAAGGTAGTGAGCTTGTATGTGCCACAGTATATAATAATGCAATCCAGATTCTAAAATTACAGTATAGAGTAAGGACTCTAAGATGTATCAACATAGTAATGTACACAGAATTGGGATATAACACTCAATGGTATCTGGTCTCACACTAAATCATAATACCACCAAAACTAATTCACTTAGATGTATATAGACAGACTTATACTGGGTTAAAGGAAGCCTAAGGAGTATAACCGGCCAATATAGTCAATAATACAAAAAAAGGGGTCAAGGAGAGCATCCCAGGGCTTACCTATCCGTCGGTACACCGGCGTCAAATTGAGCCTGTAGCTGGAGGTACCGGGAGAGGAAAATACGCCGCCATATATGTTTCTCCTTCTGTGATGAATTACCAATCAAAACCAAGACGTTAACTCTGACGTCCGAATGTCATGATGGGTTGTATGTATCGCGCATGTGTGTAGAAGCGACACTATCTTCTAGATATTGCGCATGCCAAATAAGGCCCACAGAGTGATCCGTAAAAGTTTATTTAATCTTTATTTGTTCCAGGAAAGGAGAAACAACGCCATGTATTCTTATCATAGCGTACTGAACTTCCCTTCGAAAAGCAGGCATATATTCTATCGTTTGAATGCCCCCGTCAGTTGTGAACTATGCGCATGTGCATAGAAGAGACACTATCTCTTCACTATCGTGCATGACTATTGATACCCAATTCAAATCCTGTAAGAGCGACTTTATCAATGTATTACCAAAGCGTGTACATACTAATAATCTTTAAAAATGTAAGGACTGAAATCATATTGGAAAATATGTGCATAAACAAGCACTGGAGTGACAAAACAGAATTATACAATTGATGGAAACTATCAGAGTTGGTAGTTCATGAAGTAGTATATACAATAAGTATATAGAGGCAGGCTTGCCAGTTGTCAACAGAGGTGCATGAACAAGGCTGTATGTCTCATCATTTAAAAGCTCGTAGATACAGGTTAATAAGGCTACAAAGCCCGACATTGATGTCTTATTAGACCATTTCCACAGAAGATAGTATATTGTAAAAATGGTGAATAAGGCGTTAGCATATACAGAATGAGACACAAATAGACTATACCACTTGTTTATAATAACAACCAAGGTATATCATCGTTTAAGCCTGTGGTATCAGTCCGCAATTTATGTACCCACCACTGTTCCCGCTTAAATAGGAATGTAGCAAGATCAGTTAAATGAGGTGGAATAAAGGGTCTTTCTAAGACAGTCCACTTCAATTCACTAGGACTGTGTTTAACATTCCGAAAATGGTTGGTCAACTTCGTTGAAGATTTTCCACATCGAATAGTACTCTTATGTTCGAGAATGCGTGTTTTAACACGTCGTGTAGTCATGCCAACATATCGCAAGGACATGTGATCATATATATCAGTTTATCGCTATTGCAATTAGTATGGCTTTTAAGAACCCATGGTCTTTCAGATCCAATGTCAATTTCTTTTGTTATGGAGGTATGGGGGCAAGCTGCACATGAGCCACAGGGGAAATGACCCTGTACCGGAGATAAACCCCACAACACAGCAGTGTGACGTGAAGCATGGGCAACAGTAGTGTGAGGTAAAGCATGGGCAACAGCAATGTAAGGCGAAGCATGGGCAACAGCATTGTAAGGTGAAGCATGGGCAACAGCAGTGCAAGGTGTAGCATGGGCAACAGCAGTGTAAGGTGAAGCATGGGCAACAGTAGTGGAAGGTGAACCATGGGCAACGGAAGTGTAAGGTGAAGCCTGGGTAACGGCAGTGTAAGGTGAAGCATGGGCAACAGCAGTGTAAGGTGAAGCACGGGCAACAACGGTGTAAAGTGAAGCATGGGCAACAGCAATGTAAGGTGAAGCATGGGCAACAGCAATGTAAGGTGAGGCATGGGCAACAGGAGTGTAAGGTGAAGCATGGGCAACAGCAGTGCGAGGTGAAGCATGGGCAACCGCAGAGCGAGGTGAAGCATGGCCAACAGCAATGTGAGGTGAAGCATGGCCAACAGCAATTTTAGGTGACGCACAGGCAACAGCATCGGAAGGTGAAGCATGGGAAACAGCAGTGTAAGGTGAAGCATGGGCAATGGCAATGTGAGGTGAAGCATGGGCAACAGAAGTGGATGGTGAAGCATGGGTAACAGAAGTGTAAGGTGAAGCATGGGCAACAGCAGTATAAGGTGAAGCATGGGCAACAGCAGTGCAAGGTGAAGCATGGGCAACAGTAGTGTGAGGTGAAGTATGGGCAACAGCAATGTGAGGGGAAGCATGGGCAACAGCAATGTAAGGTGAGGCATGGGCAACAGCACTGTAAGGTGAAGCAGCGGCAATGGCAATGTGAGGGGAAGCATAGGCAACAGAAGCGGAAGGTGAAGCATGGGGAACTGCAGTGTAAGGTGAAGCATGGGCAACAGCAGTGGAAAGTGAAGCATGGGCAACGGCAGTGTAAGGTGAAGCATAGGCAACAGAAGTGTAAGATGAAGCATGGGCAACGGACGTGTAAGGTGAAGCATGGGCAACAGCGATGTAAGTTGAAGCATGAGCAACAGTAATGAAAGGTGAAGCATGGGCAACAGCAGTGTAAGGTGGATCAAGGGCAATAGCAATAAGAGGTGAAGCATGGACAACAGGAAATGTACGGTGAAGCATGGGTAACAGAAATGTAAGGTGAAGCATGGGAAACAGCAGTGTAAGATGAAGCATGGGCAACAGCAGTGCGAGGTGAAGCATGGGCAACATCAATGTAAGGTGAAGCATGGGTAACAGCAGTGTAAGATGGAGAATAGGCAACAACAGTGCGAGTTATGCATGGACAACAGCAAGTGTAAGGCGAAGCATGGGTAACAGCAGTGTAAGATGATGCATGGGCAACAGCAGTGCGAGGTGAAGCATGGGCAACAGCAGTGTGAGTTGAAGCATGGGCAACAGCAATGTGAGGTGAAGCATGGGCAACAGCAATGTGACATGAAGCATGGGCAACAGAAATGTGACGTGAAGCATGCGAAACAGCAATATAAGGTGACACATGGGCAACAGCAGTGAAGGTGAAGCATGGGCAACAGCAATGTAAGGTGAAGCATGGGCAACATCAGTGCAAGGTGAAGCATGGGAAACAGCAGTGCCAGGTGAAGCACGGGCAACAGCAATGTGAGGTGAAGCATGGGCAACAGAAATGTGATGTGTAGCATGGGTAACAGCAGTGCAAGATGAATCATGGGCAACAGCAGTGCGAGGTGAAGCATGGGTAACAGTAATGTAAGGTGAAGCATGGGTAACAGCAGTGTAAAATGAAGCATGGGCAACAGCAGTGTGAGGTGAAGCATGGACAACAGAAAATGTAAGGTGAAGCATGAGCAACAGCAGTGTAAGGTGAGGCATGGGCAACAGCACTGTAAGGTGAAGCAGGGGCAATGGCAATGTGTGGGGAAGCATAGGCAACAGAAGTGGAAGGTGAAGCATGGGGCAACGGCAGTGTAAGGTGAAGCATGGGCAACAGCAGTGGAAGGTGAAGCATGGGCAACAGCATATAAGGTGAGGCAGGGGCAACAGCAGTGTAAGGTGAAGCATGGGCAACAGCAGTGTAAGATGAAGCATGGGCAACGGCAGTAGAAGGTAAAGCAAGGGTAACAGCAGTGTAAGGTGAAGTATGGGCAACAGAAGTGTAAGGTGAAGCATGGGTAATGGCAGTGTAATGTGAAGCATGGGCAACAGCAGTGTGAGGTGAAGCATGGGCAACATCAATGTAAGGTAAAGCATGAGCAACAGCAATGGAAGGTGAAGCATGGGCAACGGCAGTGTAAGGTGAGGCATGGGCTACAGCAGTGTAAGGTGAGGCATGGGCAACAGCAGTGTAAGGTGAAGCATGGGCAATAGCATTGTAAGATGAAGCATGGTCAATAGCAGTGCGAGGTGAAGCATGGTCAACAGCAGTGTGAGTTGAAGCATGCGCAACAGCAATGTGAGGTGAAACATGGGCAACAGCAATGTAAGGTGAAGCATGGGCAACAGCAGTGTGAGGTGAAGCATGGGAAACAGCACTGCGAGGTGAAGCATGCTCAACAGAAATGTTAGGTGAAACATTGGCAACAGCATATAAGGTGAGGCATGGGCAACAGCAGTGTAAGGTGAAGCATGGGCAACGGCAGTAGAAGTTAAAGCATGGGTAACAGCAGTGTAAGGTGAAGTATGGGCAACAGAAGTGTAAGGTGAAGCATGGGCAACAGCAGTGCAAAATGAAGCATGGACAACAACAATTTAAGGTGATGCATGGGCAACAGCAGTAGAAAGTTAAGCATGGGAAACATCAATGTAAGGTGAAGCATGGTCAACAGCAGTGCGAGGTGAAGCGTGTGAGGTGAAGCATGGACAACACCAATGTAAGGTGAGGCATGGGCAACAGCAATGTCAGGTGAGGCATGGGCAACAGCAGTGTAAGGTGAAGCATGGTCAACAGCAGTTTAAGGTGAAGAATGGACAACAGCAATATAAGGTGAAGCATGAGCAACACTAGTGTAAGGTGAAGCATGGGCAACAGCAGTGTAATGTGAAGCATGGGCAACAGCAGTGTAAGGTGAAGCATGGGCAACAGCAGTGTAAGGTGAAGCATGGGCAAGAGCAGTGGAAGCTGAAGCATTGGCAACAGCAGTGGAAGGTGAAGCATGGGCAACAGCAGTGGAAGGTGAGGCATAGTCAACAGAAGTGTAATGTGAAGCATAGGTAACAGCAGCGGAAGGTGAGTCCTTGGGCAGCAGCAATGTAAGGTGAAGCATGGGCAACAGGAGTGTAAGGTGAAGCATGGGATACAGCAGTGCGAGGTGAAGCATGGGCAACCGCAGTGCGAGGTGAAGCATGGCCAACAGCTTTGTGAGGTGAAGCATGGGCAACAGCAATTTTAGGTGACGCACAGGCAAAAGCATCAGAAGGTGAAGCATGGGCAACAGCAATGTATTGTGAAGCCTGGGCAACAGCAGCACGAGGTGAAGCATTGGCAACAGCAGTGTGATGTGAAGCATGGGCAACAGCAGTGTGAAGTGAAGCATGGGAAACAGCAATGTGAGGTGAAGCATGGACAACAGCAATGTAAAGTGAGGCATGGACAACAACACTGTAAGGTGAAGCATGGGAAATGGCAATGTGAGGGGAAGCATTGGCAACAGAAGTGTAAGGTGAAGCATGGGCAATGGCAGTGTAAGGAGAAGCATGGGCAACAGCAATGTGAGGTGAAGCATGGACAACAGGAAATGTAAGGTGAAGCATGGGCAACAGAAATGTAAGGTGAAGCATGGGTAACATCAGTGTAAGATGAAACATGGGGAACAGCAGTGAGGTGAAGCATGAGCAACAGCAATGTAAGGTGAAGCATTGGGAACAGCAGTGTAAAATGAAACATGGGCAACAGCAGTGCGAAGAGACGCATGGACAACAGGAAATGTAAGGTGATGCATGGGCAACAGCAATGTAAGGTGAAGCATGGGTAACAGCAGTGTAAGATGAAGCATGGGCAACAGCAGTGCGAGATGAAGCATGGGCAACAGCGGTGTGAGTTGAAGCATTGGCAACACCAATGTGAGGTGAAGCATGGGCAACAGCAATGTAAGGTGAAGCATGGGCAACAGCAGTGTAACGTGAAGCATGGGCAACAGCAGTGTGAATTGAAGCATGGGCAACAGCACTGCGAGGTGAAGCATGCTCAAGAGAAATTTAAGGTGAAGCATAGGCAATAGCAATATTAGGTGAGGAATGGGCAATATCAGTGTAAGGTGAAGCATGGGCAACAGCAGTGTAACGTGAAGCATGGGCAACAGCAGTGTGAGGTGAAGCATTGGCAATGGCAGTAGAAGGTGTAGCATGGGTAACGGCAGTGTAAGGTGAAGTATGGGCAATAGAAGTGTAAGGTGAAGCATGGGCAATGGCAGTGTAAGGTGAAAAATGGGCAACAGCAATGTAAGGTGAAGAATGGCAACAATGATGTAAGGTGAAGCATAGGCAACAGCTGTGTGAGGTAAAGCATGGGCAAACGCAGTGCAAGGTGAAGCATGGTCAACCACAGTGTGAGGTGAAGCATGGCCAACAGCAATGTGAGGTGAAGCAGGGGCAACAGCAATTTAAGGTAAAGCATGGGCAAAAGCAGTCCGAGGTGAAGCATGGGTAACAGCAGTGTAAGGTGAAGCATGGGCAACAGCAATGTGAGGTGAGGCATGGGCAACAGCAATGTAAGGTGAAGCATGGGCAACAGCAGTGTAAGGTGAAGCATGGGCAACGGCAGTGTGAGGTGAAGCATGGGCAATAAAAGTGTAAGGTGAAGCATGGGCAACAGCATTGCGAGATGAAGCTTGGGCAACAGCATTGCGAAGTTGAAGCATGGGCAACAGCAATGTATGGTGAAGCATGGGCAACAGCAATGTAAGATGAAGCACGGGCAACAGCAGTGGAAGGTGAAGGATAGGCAACGGCAGTGTAAGGTGTAGCTTGAGCAACAGCAGTGTAAGGTGAAGCATGGGCAACAGCAGTGTTACATGAAGAATGGGCAACTGCAGTGTGAGGTGAAGCATGGGCATCACAGTGTAAGGGGAAGCATGGGCAACAGCAATGTGAGGTGAAGCATGAGAAACAGGAATTTAAGTTGACGCATGTGCAACAGCATTTGAAGGTGAAGCATGGGCAACAGCAATGTAAGGTGAAGCATGGGCAACACCAGTGCAAGGTGAAGCATGGGAAACAGCAATGTGAGGTGAAGCATGGGCAGCAGCAATGTGAGGTGAAGCACGGGCAACAGCAATGTAAGGTTAAGCATGGGCAACAGCAGTGTAAGGTGAAGCATGGGCAACGGCAATGTGAGGTGAAGCATGGGCAATAGAAGTGGATGGTGAAGCATGGGCAACAGCAGTGTAAGGTGAAGCATGGGCAACAACAGAAGTGTAAGGTAAAGCATGAGTAACAGAAGTGTATGGTGAAGCATGGGCAACAACAGTAGAAGGTGAAGCATGGGCAACAGCAGTGCGAGGTGAAACATGGGCAACAGCAGTGTGAGGTGAAGCATAGGCAACAGCAATGTGAGGGGAAACATGGGCAACAGCAATGTAAGGTGAGGCATGGGCAACAGCACTGTAAGGTGAAGCAGGGGCAATGGCAATGTGAGGGGAAGCATAGGCAACAGACGTGGAAGGTGAAGCATGGGGCAACAGCAGGGTAAGGTGAAGCATGGGCAACAGCAGTGGAAGGTGAAGCATGGGCAACGGCAGTGGAAGGTGAAGCATCAGCAACAGAAGTGTAAGGTGAAGCATGGGCAATGGCTGTGTAAGGTGAAGCATGGGCAACAGCAATGTAAGGTGAAGCATGGGCAACAGCAGTGTAAGGTGGAGCAGGGCAATAGCAATGTGAGGTGAAGCATGGACAACAGCAGTGTGAGGTGGAGCATGGGCAACATCAGTGTAAGGTGAAGCATGAGCAACAGCAATGGAAGGTGAAGCATGGGCAACAGCAGTGTAAGGTGAAGCATGGGCAATAGCAGTGTAAGATGAAGCCTGGTCAACAGCAGTGTGAGGTGAAGCATGGGCAACAGCAGTGTGTGTTGAAGCATGGGCAACAGCAATGTGAGGTGAAGTATGGGCAACAGCAATGTAAGGTGAAGCATGGGCAACAGCATTGTAAGGTGAAGGATGGGCAACAGCAGTGTAAGGTGAAGCATGGCCAACAGCAGTGCGAGGTGAAGCTTGGGCAACAGCACTGCGAGGTGAAGCATGCTCAACAGAAATGTAAGGTGAAGCATGGGCAACAGCATATAAGGTGAGGCATGGGCAACAGCACTGTAAGGTGAAGCATGGGCAACAGCAGTGTAAGGTGAAGCATGGGTATTGGCAGTAGAAGTTAAAGCATGGGTAACGGCAGTGTAAGGTGAAGTATGGGCAACAGAAGTGTAAGGTGAAGCGTGGGCAATAGCAGTGCAAAGTGAAGCTTGGGCAACCGCAGTTTGAGGTGAAGCATGGCCAACATCAAGTGAGGTGAAGCATGGACAACAACAATTTAAGGTATTGCATGGGCAACAGCAGTAGAAGGTGAAGCATGGGAAACATCAATGTAAGGTGAAGCATGGCCAACAGCAGTGCGAGGTGAAGCATGGGCAACAGCAGTGCGAGGTGAAGCATGGGCAACAGCAGTGTGAGGTGAAGCATGGGCAACAGCAATGTGAGGTGAGGCATGGGCAACAGCAGTATAAGGTGCAGCATGGGCAATGGCAGTGTGAGGTGAAGCATGGTCAACAAAAGTGTAAGGTGAATCATGGGCAACAAAAGTGTAAAGTGAAGCATGGGCAACAGCAGTGTAAGGTGAAGCATGTGCAACAGCAATGTAAGGTGAAGCATGGCCAACAGCAATGTAAGATGAAGCATGGGCAACAGCAGTGTAGGGTGAAGCATGGGCAACGGCAGTGTAAGGTGTAGCATGGGCAATGGCAGTGTGAGGTGAAGCATGGGCAACAGCAGTGTAAGGTGAAGCATGGGCAACAGCAATGTGAGGTGAAGAATAGGAAACAGCAATTTAAGATCACAAATGGGCAACATCAGTTGAAGGTGAAGCATTGGCAAAAGCAATGTAAGGTGAAGCATGGGCAACAGCAGTGCGAGGTGAAGCATGGGAAACAGCAGTGCCAGGTGAACCACGGGCAAGAGCAATGTGAGGTGAAGCACGGGCAACAGCAATGTGAGGTGAAGCACGGGCAACAGCATTGTGAGGTGAAGCACGGGCAACAACAATATAAGGTGAATCATGGGCAACAGCAATGTAAGGTGAAGCATGGGCAACAGCAGTGTAAGGTGAAGCATGGGCAGTAGCAATGTGAGGTGAAGAATGGACAACAGCAGTGTAAGGTGAAGCATGGGCAACAGCAGTGCGAGGTGACGCATGGGCAACAGCAGTGTGAGGGGAAGCATGGGCAACAGCAATGTGAGGGGAAACATGGGCAACAGCAATTTAGGGTGAAGCATGGGCAACAGCAGTGTAAGGTGAAGCATGGGCAACAGCAGTGGAAGCTGAAGCATTGGCAACAGCAGTGGAAGGTGAAGCATGGCAACGGCAGTGGAAGGTGAAGCATAGGCAACAGAATTGTAATGTGAAGCATGGTAACAGCAGTGTAAGGTGAAGCATGGGCAACAGCGATGTAAGGTGAAGCATTGGCAACAGCAATGTAAGGTGAAGCATGGGCAACCACAGTGCTGGGTGAAGCATGGGCAACAGCAATGTGAGGTAAAGCATGGGCAACAGCAATTTTAGGTGAAGCATGGCAAAATTAATTTAAGGTGACACGGTCAACAGCAGTTGGGTGTGAAGCATGGGCAACAGCAATGTAAGGTGAATCATGGGCAACAGCAGTACGAGGTGAAGCATGGGTAACAGTAGGGCGAGGTGAAGCATGGGCAACAGCAGTACGAGGTGAAGCATAGACAACAGCAATGTAAGGTGAAGCATGGGCAAAAGCAATGTGGGGTGAAGCATGGGCAACAGCAATGTAAGGTGAAGCATGGGCAACAGCAGTGGAAGGTGAAGCATGGGCAACAGCAATGTAAGGTGAAGGATGGGCAACAGCAGTGTAAGGTGAAGCATGGATAACAGCTGTGAAGGTGAAGCATGGGCAACACTCAGTGTAAGGTGAAGCATGAGCAATAGCAATGTGAGGTGAAGCATAGGTAAGAGCAGTGTAAGATGAAGCATGGGCAACAGTAGTGTAAGGTGAAGCTTGGGTAACAGCAGTGTAAAGGTCCTACACACATAACCAGTGAGATACACCATAGCAGCTGCAGTGCAGGCTTCCCTCACAGCAGTGTGAGGTGAAGCATGGGCAACGGCAGTGTGTGTTGAAGCATGGGCAACAGCAATGTGAGGTGAAGCATGGGCAACAGCAATGTAAGGTGAAGAAGAAACCCAACAGTAAGAGTCAGAGTAAGAGCAGTGCATGCTTGGGAATCAGTGCATGCTTTCTACATACACACAGTATAACATGGACAGAAGCAGCACACCCTCTGCTTACAAGCACAGACTGGGTAGAGCACTGGCAGCAGCTACTAGCATGCATCTTATATAGAAAACAGACCTACAGGTAGGTGGAGGACAGGCTTCCCTCACACAATGAGAACAGGTAGAGAGAGCAAAGCATGCCAAGGTAATTTACCCTCACTAATGTGAAGCACATACCATATAAAAGGGTAGGAAGACCAAATAGTACAGCAGAAGAGACTGTACAATGTTCTTCTGGACATATCCAAAGTACTGCAGCAATGCCCCCATCACACACAACATACAAGTGGTACAGCACTAGCAGCATTGTCTTAGGAGGTGAGGCTTGGGAGTTGCTGAATATTCCTTGGTTTCACTACTCCAGTAACAGGTGCCTAGGCTCATATGAAGGAAAGAAAGTAGATTCATCCTCTATTCTCTGTACTGTTATTCTCTCATGTGCTTCTATTCATACCCGGGTAGTTGGGTCCTCACTGTCGGCAAGAACCATGACTGGGCCAGGGATTTTAAAAACATAAATAAGTCTTTCTTCCAAATCCATTTACCTGTCTATGGTATAGCACCCCTAGCTAAACCACCATTAACAGCCTCATGTAAGATGACCTGTTTCTACCATTTAAAAGTATTGCGCAGAGAGAGGGGCTCAGGGAACAAATCACCAGATGTGTACCACTTCCTGAAGCCAATGAGGTTTATGGGACTCAAATAGGCCCCTGGGTCTAATGGAAGATAGCAGAGGAGTGCAGGAGTGGCCCTTTTATAAGACATTACCCTCTCCCGCCCGAATGAGGCATGCTTAATCATAGGACAAGCTCCTTTCAGTGTGAACCTAGTCCCAAAACGGGCTACAACCCCCTCTTTGAGAGGAAGGAGCTTAGGGATGTTTTAGTGTAAAAATAAAGGTATACTTTAACCTGTAGATGAGCAGGGTCTGGAGAGGGGTGAGAAAAGGGTTGAGGAAAGTGTGTGTGAGAATCAATTAACTCAGAGGATACCAAAGACTTTATTAGAGCATCCCAGGGTCAGGATTAAGAGCAAAACCTATAACAGGAGTGGGGTAAAGTATACCCTATGTATATAATGAAAGTTAATTCATTTGATGCAAGCCTTTGTGGATACTCATGGAATACTGTCCAGGATTCGTATCCAGGCCACATCTGATAGGTGGGGTGCCCACATCTGCTAACGCTTTGTCACTTAGGTCATGGAAGGGGGTATGTGTGGCTTCTTTTAGTGCACTATATAAGCAGGTAATTACTTTATGTTCTCCTTTGATGGTACAAAGGATTTGGCACTTCCTATGTGTTCTGGGTTCATTTTGACCTCCCTTCCAGTTCGGTGTCAGTGTTTACATTATCGCTCCATAGATGAGGAACTGTCCTGCTGGTAAATCATAGACAGCATGTTGTTCCCCAAAGGATTGGAGTGTTCCACATTTATATACGTCTCCCAATTTCTTAATGCATAGTGTTGTTCTGCCTAGTAATTTGCTCCTAACATCATGTTGCAGTAAAATTCTACAACACAATATTGAGAGGGGCCACAGGGAGCAGATTAGAAAGGAATAGGTCCAGAACCGGTGCTCCCAAGGATATACGGAAACTCACTGAGAGGTAGCTGTTTTCCAATAAGAAGGAGACAGTCAACCTCTTCTGGTTGGTTAGTGGTGTTGATGTGGTCTCCCGAAATAGACTAGGTTGGGTCTAGATGAGGATAGGGGGATTCCTCCTTTTGGAATTAGTGCCCTCACACACCCTTGCAAATGTCTTGTAAATATATATATATATTTATTTGAAAATTTTTATATATTTACAAAATTATAAACATAAATTAAAATTAATATTTTAAAGGAAATATATATATATATATATATATTACATTTTATAAATGTATGCTTAAATATTGTTTAAATAAAATAAATGTTATTATATTTGTTAAAATGTATGTTATATCTAAATAATTTTTTTAAAGTTAATTTTATTATTTGATATATTTAACATTAATTTTTATTAAAATGTAAAAATCGATATTTTGTACATCTATATTTTTTACATCGATATTTTTGTTTTATTTCTTTTGTACGTACAATTTTAAATATAGGATGTCGATATTTTTGACATCGATATTTTGCATCTATATTTTTTTATGGGGTTATTTTGGGAATTGATAGTCTATCAGTGAACCTGTTCCTTAATAGGTTTGTTCTTCCTCGCGGGTCCATTATGGGATATTGTCCATTTATGATTGTGATCCCGTTGGATGAGGCACAGTAATTCCTTCTTGTTTGATTGTGAATCTATCTAATGTCATACGTCTTGTGGATCAGTGAAATATTTTGAGCCCGTATCAATGACAACCCTACGTTTCACTAGGAAGAGCATAGTTCATTTTAAATCCATTGGCAGAGGCACTTTTTAGTGTCCAAAAAGAAGGTTTGTTGTGTCTGGACCACCATGGTAAAGTCTGGGAACACCATTAAGTTATGATTTTCAATTAGGAGCTCCAGCTTGTCCCTCGTCTTTTGCAGCATGTGATCGCTATCACATTAATCTAGCAGTTTAGTCACCACCACGTGCAGTGGTTCCAGGGAGGGGGAGAGCACTCAGGTAACCTGCATGCACGCTCCAGTGCAAAGAAGGGGAGAGACCCGCATGAGCCACAGACTCCTCAATCCAGGTTTCCAGAAAGATAATCATGTTGTGACCCTCTATTTGCTCGGATAGCCCGACCACTTGGATATTGTACCTGCGTGCTCTACCCGCCGTATCTTCAACATTGTATTGTAGAATTCAAAGCCTCTCTATTAACTTGGTTGTGTGCTCTTTTAGAACACCCACTGAGGATCATATGTCAGCTATGTAGTGTTCGTTGACCATTATTTGCTATGCCATTTTGCGCTGCTCATCACACTGGAAACTCAGGTCAGCCACTACTGTGGCCATTTTTTATTCTAAAGTTTCCCTAGTGTCTTTAATCATATCAGTATGGAGTCCAAATGAGTTTCAAAGGAGCCGGTAATTTCTTGATTTGTGTGAATGGTCTCCTCTTCCACATCACTGTGGGAACGGTATGTTAGTGTGTTGCTCCCTTTTGTTCCTGTTCATTTGGAATGTCTGCCCATTCACCTCTGAGAGAGACCTTCCTGTACCAACTTAGTGGTGATTACCAAGGTGTGCATGGTGCGGTAGGCCCTTTTCCTGGTGCAAAGTTTAGCATTGGAGGTCATGGTCCTCTTCCTTATGCAGGGCACAATTAGATATAGTGTCTCATGACCCCAGGACAGCACTCTGGTCGTGTGGAGTCTCAGTGCAGTCGCTGGTGGTGTAATATGTGGTGGGTGATTGCTGTACTAGCTTGCCTTGATCCTCACCTCACCTTACTAGGACCCTATGGGGAGGCCACAGACCAACAACCAGGCCTCACGGGCAGCAGAGGATTCCTCCCCCCAGTCGCCCCAGGTCCAGGAAGAGCCCTACCTCTGTGCATTCACAGTCCCCCATGCCGGTACAGGTACATCTCAGGGTGATTGCTGCATGACCGCTATGCTGCTGTCGTGCCTGTTGTGGTCTTATCCGTCATAGCCACCCAGCACTTGGCCTGCACTCCACAGCAGCCCAGTTCCCTAGGTGAGCTGCTACAGTGCTGTCGGGCATCGGCAGCCCTGTTTGGGCCTGGCCCTACCACGCACCTCTATGGCCATCCGCAGTCCCATCACAATCTGATGCTGTGACTCTGGACCCAAGGGTGTCCTATGGCTGCCAGTAGTTCTTTCCTGGGGCAAATCACCAAAAGGCAAAGGAGAGTGTCCCAATTCTACAGTTGGATCGTCTCAGGTCACAATCACTGTCTTAGGGTGCTACCTGGGGGCGACTATATGGAAGGAAAGGCGGTCAAATTTTTTGTGAGTTATTTGCCTCGAAGTCAAACAAAAAGACAGTTTTCCGGGCAGGGGAGCGATGGCACTACACTTCGCTACCTATTAGGGGACCGTGGGGCAGATTTCATAGCAGGATGGGGCTGGGTGGTGGCTTCCCTGGGAGCTCACTGGGAATGCTGCTCAATCCATGGGAATCAGGCCACTCCCGCCGGCCACTGTTCCTTATTGTAATTGCAGCATTCCATAGCTCCTGAAGAATGAACAGCCTCAGTTAAACCATTATATTGCTGTAAATAAAACATACCTATAAGACAGAGAAAGAGAAATAACTATTAACTAATAGTGCAAAACCTGAATGCTGATTATCTTCAACCTGCTTAAATTAAATACAATCATTGTTTCCGTCATCTCACTCTTGAATATAGTATTTTAAAGCCATACTAAAGCAAACAAATCAGTTTGATGTAAAAAGAAGCAACTGAAGAGTTCTTGTACAGCACAGATCTATAGTGCTAGGGCATACGTTTGGTGACATTGATAAAGCACTGTCTTGTCTCTTAAGATCTCACCAGAGCCATTCATGGCATTAAAGATGTATAGGTTACAATAGCCTCGTCTTTATTCTGTTTATGCATAACTATATTTTTATGAAATATAATTACACGTATTTATAATTGTATTTAAATTATGTTTTGAAAGCTAACAAATGGCAATACGTTTTAATGAAAATGTCATGATGGAAAATTTGTTTCCATGAGACCCTCCTCCTCAATGTTATTAATGTCCTAATAGCTTCTTTTGTGCCATTCATGCTTAGTTTTTAACCTTCTTGCCCCTCACCCTCACATTCTTTGCCCTGCTGCCGTGGGTGTATAATCCCTACCTCCCCCTCATCTTTGTAGGGTGACATCCGAGCTTTTTACACTTCTCATTTTCGCTCTCTCCCTCCTGAACTCATCCTTCCAGGTTTGTCACCCCGTATGTTGCAGCTAATTGATTCTCCAAGTGCCTGTAAGACAATTAGAATTTAAATTGCTTCTTGCGGAGGGCATGAAAACATGATACTTCGTGAATCCCAGATAGGGAGGCATTTTCTCATTTCTGCGGAGGCCTTTAGCTCCACTGCATTCTGGTTTTATAGGACAGGAACATAGAGATTTCTACATTAGGAGCCAAGGGACTGAAGGGACTAGCAGCCCAGGTCCATCGACCCCCACAGCAGGACACACCTCTCTATGCATCTAGAAGGGATGTCAAACATACGTCCAGAAGAACCGGAGATATGAATTTTTAAACTTTTAAGTATACATTGTGCCAAGAAGCAGGAAGTGTCAATCATAGCCAATGGCCATGGTAGAAAATGTCTCAATACAAGAGAGGGGCCCTTTAATACCAAAGAGGTGGGGCACCAAGTAGACCAAGGTCAAGAAATAAGATTCCCCTTTGGCAAGATCAATCACTTCACTCGCATACGAATATACCCGTGATCAGATAATATCACCAAAAGATAAATTAAAATTAAAATGAGTAATCATATATACTCAGTGTGGGCCAAATATCTTACAACAATTTATTATAGATTCTTTAAAAACACAATACAAACAATGTGGGAGCATATTTAGAAGGGCTTTATCTCCGCTTTTTTTGCTTACAAAGCCAAAAAATCGGAGATAAAACCAGCGCCCTATTTACAAGAGGGTGCAAACATGCATAATCGCATGTTAGCACCCTTTTTCCCAATGCCTCACTTTGCATCTCCAATGAGATGCAAAGTGGGCGTTACTGGGCGTACCCAAGATAGACTACCTTGCAAATATTGCTGATGTTTACACCGCGATATTTACAAGGCAGCCCACATGATTTTAGCACACATTAGATTTTGGCGAAAACGTCCGTTTTCGCCAAAACCTAATGTCTGCTAAAATCCTGACTAAGCCATCCCTAACATAGGGGGTAGATTATGCTGATACGACCCTGTGGGTCGTATCAGCAAGGTTATCGCCCTTTTGCAGGGAAGATCGCTGGAAAACCAGCGATGTTCCCTGCAAAAGGGCTATAACATCGCTATCTCTGGAATCTTTATAGCCCTAGTGTAACGCATTGTTAATAACGCTGTACCAGGGCGATAAATACCATAGATAGCCTAATATAATTAACGCTAAGCACGGGCAGCAATAATTAACGCTGGCCGTTGTTAATTTGCCCCTTAATTTGTAAAAGACAGCAATTCGCTGCATACACTTTAAAAAAGAGCATAAAAAGTAGACATTTCATTAGACAAATCACATACAATAAACATACAATAAAATTTCATAAGACAAACAACACAGCGGGAGAACACATTAGACAGTTATCACATGTCATTTAAACGAACACCAGTCTGTAACAAATCATTTGCAGAAAGTCGGAATGTTTGATATAATCGATTATATAAAACATTCCGACTTTATGAAAATAACTGTCTAATGTAGTATGTGAGTGAAGTGATTGATCTTGCCAAAGGAGAATCTTATTTCTTGACCATGGTAAAAAATTATCTAGGCTCAATCTGATGCTGACTGCGATGGAGCCTGGATCAGAAACACTAACCAGGTTTGTCCTGGTCAAAATAATTTAGCAACTGAATATAGTCCTTTAAGTCCCAATCTGCCACAGGAGTATACTTCTAAAGCCCCCGTGACCTCTGGGGGGGCCCTTAGAGGCTAATAGGGTGGCAGGCAGAGCTCAACAGGAGAGTCCAGCAAAGCCCAGGTGCTACTGGTCAGCTCGACAGTTGCAGGAAAAAGGCTCTTGTAGCTTGTTGTGTCCTTGTAGCTTTAACAGAAGGTCAGCTTTATGACCGCTGGAGTAATCTTCTTTGTCCTGGGTAGAAGAGGGAGAGACGGTCCAGTCTTCTAGGCTCTTCCTAGGTCTCAGACAGCAGGTTCAGTCCTTTTCTAATATTCCACCGGTCTAGGAGTGTCCTGAAGTAGATACCTGGAGATGGAACATTAATGCCAAGCATGAGCTAGTGTGTGGGAATGACCCCTGGGGATGCCCTAACTTATGCAGTAAAAGTTCTTATACTCTATGTCAAAAAGAGGTTCCTGTGATGGAGGCGGTCTGGCTGGGGGGGACAATAGAAAGACGCAGGTCTGGGTGTTAACTACATCTGCTTGTGAAGAAGATGGGGCATATTATCAAGAACGGCATTAAAATTATCGCCGCTTTAGCGGCAGGAAACTGCCGCTAAAGCGGCGATAATGGGCTTGATAATATGCCCTTGAGAATTCTCAAGGGCATATTATCAAGCCCATTATCGCCGCTTTAGTGGCAGTTTCCTGACGCTAAATTGGTGATAATTTTAACGCCATTCTTGATAATATGCCCCGATGCCTCTTTAAAAGTAATCAAGTCCGTCCTGTCAATGGCAAAACAACACCTCCCCATACCCAAGGCCTTTTGCCCCTGTCCTGGGAGCAAGAACACACCTCATTCTTGTACATTGAAATTCTAATTACTGGCCGAAAGTAGAGAGCAAAATGCAGAGTTAGCTTCCAGGGACTTTAGGCAGGATATAGGTGACTTTTTAAGTCATTTTTCCAAAATATTTGTGAAAGATCTGACTTCACCAGTTAATTGGGTGTGTCATACAAATTTCAAAAAGACAACAAATAAACTTTTTTGCCATTTTCTAGGTGGAGATAACATTTGCTTTTCTATAGACCAGCTAACCCTGCTTTAGTGAACAAAAAATTAGGGCATTTTCACTGTAATGAGATGTTTAACATTAAACCTTTGCATGTTCTACTGTTAAATACCAGGCTCACTGCCTTGGTGGGCTGTAAGGCTTACTTGGGGGTCACTTATTAATATTTAAAATAGGTTTTAGGCAGCCAAAAGGGGTTATTTTGAGAGGATGAATTTTCAGTTAAAACCTGCACAGCCAGGTTACTGGTGGCAGGCATGCAGTTTGTATTGTCACTGGAGTAGGCGGCACAATGAGTGCTGCAGCCCACCAGTGACTTTTAATTTAGTGGTCTGGCTACACTTTGGGTACCATATACTAGGGACCTATATGCAAGTTAAATATACTAGTTAGGAGTATGCCAATTTTACCATGATGAAAGGAGGAGCACAAGCACTTTACCACTGGTTAGCAGGGTAAAGTACCCATAGTTCTATAGCCAGCAAAGCAGGGTACAGCAAAAAGGAGGTAACAAATTCTGGGGTAATCCCGCAGAAAGGGGAAGATTCCAACAAATTCCTACTACTGGTATCCACACCCAGCATTCATGCATCGTATGTGTTAGACCTGGCACCATTGACGTGGGTCACCCTTCCATTTTTGTCTGTGCCTCAATGTATTTTTGTGCTGGTGTTAGCTGCTCAGGGCCCTGTGACACTGCCATCCAGTGCCACAGGGCAAGTGCTCCCTATGGTAAAATGTATTATGTGAATTGACTTCCATGTTTGGCTATTTGGTTTACTATCAGTCCCTAGTAGAGTGCACCAGGGGTGCCAAGGGCTTGTATATCCAAATGCTGCTAGTGGGCTTGCAGCACTGGTTGTGCCACCCACCGAAGCAGCCTGGTAAAATGTGTCTAAGGTCTGCCATTGCAGAACCTGCATGCAGTCTGGTACTGTCATGCTGACTGGGCAAGTGTCCCCACTTGCCAGTCCCTAAACCTTCCCTTACCTTCATGTTAATCACCCCTATGGTAGGCCCTAGGGCAGGGTGCATTGTAAGGATAAGGTAGGACATGCCCTGAAGTGTGTGGCATGTCCTAATAGTGAATTACAGCCATTTTCGTTTTTCACTATTGTAAGGCTACCTGCTCTCCATAGGCCAGAATGGGCTGCTAGATTATAACACTCTATAATCCTAGCAGGCTCAGGAAGCATGGTAGAAATTCATGTTTAGTATGCCTGAACTCACAATAATAAAATACATCTTTTAGCAAAGGTTATTTTAATATCCTGGGTTTGCAAATGCTACTTTTAGAAAGTTAGCCTTTGCGTGCCTAACCATTTCAGTCCGCCTCTGGAGGGGAGGGCTATCTTCTTTGTGTGTAGCTTGAGTGACAGGGCTGGGAAGTTCCAGGAGACAGGCTGGGGCTGCCAGGTGGTGAATAGAGAGATTACACCAGGATGGGTGGGAGGAGTGCACCTTGACTCTGAATAGGGCAGTGCTCTGCCTCCACAATGCTGGCTCCACCCCCTGGGGAGTGTCTGATGTCTCTGCCCTGCCTGCTGAAAGAAGAAGCCAGAGTCCCAACAACAAAGTGCTCCTCACTGAAAAGAACTGGACTGGGATTATGCAAAGGCCCCCCTGGCCTGTAAAGACAAAAGAAACTTGGTATAAATGTAGGAGCCCTGCTCCTAAGAAATCAGATCCTGATTGAACAACAAAGAAACTCTGCCTGACCAGAAGGACCTGGAAGAAGCTGAAGGAGGAGTAACTTTCCCTGACCTGGGGGATTGGCCTGCAGTTGGTGCCTTGCTGAGAAAGGAGAGGAAAAGACTGAAAGAGACTTTGCACTTTGTTTTTCAACTATCTCCAAGGGCTTGGAAGAAGAGCTTGCCCCCTGAACAGAGTCCCAGGACCATTGGACTCATCTGCCTTCCAAAATTGAGTTGCCTGGACGATTTGTGCTTGTTTCCCGCTGGATTTGGCCCCAGTACGCCTCGTACCCCATCCGCCGCGAAGCCGTGTCTTTGCCGCCCGGCACCGTGCGTCTACGCTGATCCAAAAGCGTTAGTACGCGCCGTATCCCTCCCGGCCGCATTGCACCTAACCTTCCCCGCCGATTCGAGACGTACAACACTGGCTGCCGAACCCTGTACGCCGGACCCAAGCTCCATCGTCCCACAGGTACGGCCTGTACGCTGCTTACGTACTGCACCGTGCCATACTCAGAGCCGAGAAGCCGCAGTACGCTGATCCTCCCCGTACGCTGTACGGCGCCGAGAAGTGTCACCGCCTATCCACACTGAAGGTACGGCTCGAACTCCGGACGCCACGGACTCTGCAAGCTGATCCGGGCCATCCGCACGTATCCCTGAAGGTCCCATACCAATGCCGCGTCTCGATGCCGCGACCCGACCAGCATCTGAATACGCTGCCGAACTACGACCCGGACCCATCAACTTGTCCCGTACTGTCCGTCGCGGACTCCACGAACTTAAGGTACTTTGTTCTGTTCGCACCGCAGCGTGCGTGTTACAGACCCCGGAGTCCGCACCGATTGTTTGACTCGTACTTTCCTTGTTTTTAATGCGGACGAGTCGCACACCCGGGTACGAACCGTACAAAACCTAAAAAGAAGCAGAATTGACTAAAAGAAGCCTATTTTTGGATTTTACGCCTTTTTACAAGAACATTGAACTTTAAAATAATACTGTGGTCATTTTAATCGTTATTCTGGTCTTGTGCTAAGCCTTATATAAAGAGAACTATTTTTACCTTTACTGGTGTCCATTTGTGGTGTGTCATTGTATTACTGTATGTGTTCACAAATGCTTAACCTATGACGCCCTGAGAATAGCCTTGACTGCTTGCGCCTCACTACCTAAAGGGTGAGCAGGGGTTATTTGAAAGGGTGATCCCCTTACTCTGATTTAGAATTGAGAATCCCTGCTTGTCGCAAGTGCATACCTGTGCCAACTAGAGATTCCCAGTTCTAACAGTATGTGTCATTAATGTTTGTTTTTTCAGAATGAACGAAACATCCTTCAATGCTTCCCATGGATCACACCACCTCAATGTAAAAGCAATATGCCTGGAGAGTAACATCTCCAATCGCAATATAGTGCTTTAAAAAAACCCAAATGAATCACTTCCTGGAGGATTAGATTTTCAGGGTAACGACTGACAATACAGATGGATTTCAATTAAATTCATTTTGTGTACATATATCTTATGTGGATAGTATGAAAATCGAGCATGGATCTGGTTGGCCTGGATCTATATTGAGCACCCCGAATCAAAATAAATATAAGCAAATATTCTGAATTGTTCTTAAGTAAGCACTTTGGGGCCGATTCACAGAGCTAACTTAAGACAAAATCCTAAACTTACTACTTTTGGTATTCACAGAAGTTAGGATTTTGTCTTAAGTTTGTCTTAAGACAAACTTAGGACAGACTTAAGACAGACTTAAGACAGACTTAAGACAAACTTAAGACAAACTTAAGACAAAATCCTAACTTAAGTCTGTCTTAAGTCTGTCTTAAGTCAGTCTTAAGTTTGTCTTAAGTCTGTCTTAAGTCAGTCTTAAGTTTGTTTTAAGTCTGTCTTAAGTCTGTCTTAAGTTTGTCTTAAGACAAACTTAAGACAAAATCCTAACTTCTGTGAATACCAAAAGTAGTAAGTTTAGGATTTTGTCTTAAGTTAGTTCTGTGAATCAGCCCCATAGACATTTAGCCTGAAATTATCATTAGAATTCTTTAAGTCGCTACTATGTCATAGTTGTTATGATGGTTTCTGCGTTGTTCACAAGGTTAAACATGTGTTACATCCCCACATGCAAGGTTATAGGAAATACCTTGCTGCTGTAATTTTCACTTTCTGAATGCATATAGCACTTTTGTGTTGACAAGTCAGATCTTTTACTTGTCATTTTGTCATTCCACCAAAAAGCTTATATATAGATTGCAAATTTAGGGGCTCATTATGATGGCGGAAGACCCGCCACCGCCGGGCCGGCAGTGGCGGTCCTTCCGCCATCATACAGAAAATTGCCCCCGCCAAATTAGGATGGTGGTGGAAATCCCAATGTTTCCGCGCACCATGGTTCCGCAAGACGGTCCTTTTCCACCCGCCTGGAACCTGGAACCAGGGCAACATTGCGACGGTATCCCTTTCCACCTGTCTTTTTTTGGCGGATATCCCGCAGCAAAAAGACAGGCGGAGACTGGCTTTGGGGACCCGTTCCGTGCCCCTTCTGTGTGTGGGGGGGGGTGCACTGGGGGGTTACCCATAGTACCCCGCTGCATTTCCCTGCACTGCGTGGCAGGCACAGCGTGGTGATTGCCACGTAGTCCAGGGAAATGCTCAGCATGGCCTTTTAACATTGCAGACGGTGATGCAGCCAGCAGCACAGTCCGCAATGTTAACAGGCCAGGATGCACCCGCCAGTATGGCAGGCACATCCTAATTGCACTGGTGGGACAACCGCATATCTGGCGGGTGGTCCCAGCACCGCTATGATGGCAGGCGGACTGATGTCCGCCCGCCATCATAATGAGCCCCTTAGATTTCAATATATAGAAGTCATTATTTTATATTTGCTCACCAATGTGAGTGTGAGAAATCATATCGACTTTTAACACTGAATTAACAATTTACATGTACTGTACCTCTTCTTACATTCGCACATTGTATATCATTGTATAAGTCATTTAACAAGGTTCACTGATAGAATATCAATGTTAAAAATATCGATGTTCAAAATTGCGAAAAAAATATTTGGACTATAAAAATATCGACTCCCATACCTACACAGGTAAGAACAAAAATATTGAATCAAAAATATAGATGTAAAAAATATCGATATAAATATATATATATATAATATAAAATAATATATATTAAATATATAAAATGTTAATATTAATTTTAACAAAATTAATTACATTAAGGTGCCGATTCGATCCTGTAAAACCCGGGTACGAATGGTCGTACGGAGCGTATTTTCCGTCCAACTCGTACCCGGGAAAACCACCTTACAAACCTGCAAGTACGATTCGTACAGAAATGCCATTTCCGTACGAGTCGTACAAAACACCGACCGGCTAAAAATTTTCCACAATTCCGATCCGGGACATCGCGTACGTGACGTCCGGACGGAGTCAGGCAGCGTTTTACAAACCAGCAAGTACGATTCGTGCCTACGTCACAACGGAAGTGGACGTGGACGCGTCCCATCACCACAACAATTGTGGTACGCACCGTACCCAGGCCTTCAGAGTGTGGGTACGGGTCGCACCACGCGTACCCCTACGTCACCCCAAGAATGGTGGTACGGCCCGTACCCAGGCCTTTAGAACGTGGGTACAGGCCGTACCACGCCTACCCCTACGTCACCCCAACAATGGCGGTACGGCCCGTACCCACGTTCTAAAGGCCTGGATACGGGCCGTACCACCATTCTTGGGGTGACGTAGGGGTACGCGTGGTATGGCCCGTACCCACGTTCTAAAGGCCTGGGTGCGGGCCGTACCACCATTCTTGGGGTGACGTAGGGGTACGCGTGGTGCGACCCGTACCCACGCTCTGAAGGCCTGGGTATGGGCCGTACCCCTACGGCACCCCAACATTGGGGGTACGGCCCGTACCCAGGCCTTCAGAGCGTGGGTACGGGTCGCACCACGCGTACCCCTACGTCACCCCAAGAATGGTGGTACGGCCCGTACCCAGGCCTTTAGAACGTGGGTACGGGCCGTACCGCCATTGTTGGGTTGACGTAGGGGTACGCGTGGTACGACCCGTACACACGTTCTCAGAGCGTGGGTACGGAGCGCATCACACGTACCCCTAGGGCACCAGCACATCATTGATACAAGGCGTACACACGCCACGAATGATGGGATAGGGCCTGGTGCAGCATCTGACCAGTATATTGGGGGGAGTGTATGCCCAGGTGAGCAGTGTAGTGAGGGTGCAGGCGGGTGGGTGGGTGTCGTGCTACGATCCACATCAGTGGACAGAGACATAGGGGCGGGTGCCTATCACTCCCAGCAGTGCCCAGACATATGAGGGGTGGGTGCCTTTCACTCCCAGCAGTGCCCAGACATATGAGGGGTGGGTGCCTATCACTCCCAGCAGTGCCCAGACATATGAGGGGTGGGTGCAGAGGACTGCCAGCAGTGCCCAGACATATGAGGAGTGGGTGCCTATCACTCCCAGCAGTGCCCAGACATATGAGGGGTGGGTGCAGAGGACTCCCAGCAGTGCCCAGACATATGAGGGGTGGGTGCCTATCACTCCCAGCAGTGCCCAGACATATGAGGGATGGGTGCCTATCACTCCCAGCAGTGCCCAGACATATGAGGGGTGGGTGCAGAGGACTCCTAGCAGTGCCCAGACATATGAGGGGTGGGTGCCTATCACTCCTAGCAGTGCCCAGACATATGAGGGGTGGGTGCCTATCACTCCCAGCAGTGCCCAGACATATGAGGGGTGGGTGCAGAGGACTCCCAGCTGTAGACAGAGACATGGGGGTGTGTACATCATCCTCCAATGACCAGAACTCCATGGGTGCATGAAGGCATCCACAATGTGCGACTATGTTGAGAGTGCCATGACAACACATCACTGACAGCAGTGTCCCACTCCCATGAGGATGGATGTCCTTCCCCCACTGCATTACACACCACATGTGGGTGTGATGACAAGTTACACATGCATACCCACCCCTGGCGGTGGCAGCACAATACACACACTGAGATCATGCAACAAGACTGTATACTCATGTTAAACCCTACTAAACTAAGAGAGCCTAAGGGAACACACACTGTCACGCACATTCCAGGACTGATAGGAATGTACAGGTGCTGGGGCAGCCAACAAGTTGTTGCCTCCCATGGAAGGAAAAGGGTGGAGTACCCACAGATACAATGCCCACATTTGTCAGTCAGGTGCCCAAATACCCTGCAGAACAAGTAACACATGTGTGCTAGGCTGGGAGTACACACATGCATAGTGCGGAAAAGTGACCATGTCCACATGAAGCCATGGCAACATACTCCATACACAAGTACAGTGACTACCAAGGATGACACAGACAATGCAGGCGGAGACATTGCTGAGCAGGCATGGCCAAAGTTGAAGGGATCCGTCACACACCAAGGAAATGTAGACACAGGTCAGCACAACAATTGGGAAACACCCTGCAGGGAAGATGTCAGGTCAAACAGAGGAAGGAACACTCCTTGGGACAATGTCACCATACAGTAAGAGCTTACATGACCAAAGATTGTTTGCAGAGACCTTGTGATGGCACGCAGATACCAGGGTCCACCCCATGAGCAGCACACTAGAACGTTTGCCAGACACCTAACACATTATCACCACCCCAACTCATGGAGCAGCAGCACCAACAGCAATACCAGAAAAGCATTAGTGTGCAAATGAAAAAAAAAGGCTTTATTCAGCATAAAAATAATATTTGAATTGAAATGTACACTATATACAAGGCCCAGAGGCCAGTCCATATGCGAACTCCTGGGGGGGGACACATTGGGACGCGTCTCCCCTAGCTTGCCTGCACAGTTCAGAGTTCCTTTTCATCCACAGGGGGGGAGCATCATGTGGGGGGGAAGGACCAGGCACCGCAGGGACAGGAGGGGCAAGGGTAGGTGTTGTGGGTGCAGGGACGGACGACTCCACCACAAGGGGTGGGGCAGCGCCAAATGTGGTGGTTAGGATGGCGCTGCACACGGTCGCAAGGTCTTCCAGCGTCTCCCCTGCACCCGAAGGAACCACAGGCCCCAAGGAGGGGGGGGGCGAAGGGATGGGTTGCAGCACTACTGGGGGAGGGTGTGGACAGGGGGGGACTCAACTCCCCTGCCCGGGGACTTCCTCGACCGCTTGCGGGGTGGAGTCACACTGGGGCTGAGGGACAGACTGGCCATGAAGGACTCGTTGTCTGACTGTTGGGCAGGGGAGCTAAGGGGAGTGGTTTTGGAGGAAGTGGGTCGTGAGGACTGCGGACTCCCACTGTGGCTGCGTGTCTGCCATTTCCCCCCGACCCAGTGGGTGTGCCTACTTCCCCCTGTGTGTGCGTGACAGGAGGTGTGCGCTTGGCCTTCCCTGTTGGTGTGCTGCCTGTGTCTGGTGGGGCACGTGCATGGGGATGTCTGGGTGTGCTTGGGACAGGCATGGGAGTGGGAAGTGTGGATGGTGCAGAGGTAGGGGGGGACGGAGCGCTGCAGGAGACCCACTGATGCCGTCAGTGACGAGTCCATGGACCTCAGCAACATCCATTGGTCAGACATCGCTGCTGACATGCCCTCCATGTGCGACACCATCTGTGTCAGCAGTCTGGTGTGGCCATGGAGTACATTAAGCAGTGATGTCTGACCAACCTGCAACTGCCGCAGGATGTCCACAGACTCGGCATTGACAGCAGCAGGGGAGACAGGGGTAGGGGGTGCGGTGCCTGGCACGAAGGAGACATGTTGTCACCTAGCATGGACAGAAGGGACCCGAGCAAGTGGGAGGGCGGTGATGGGAATGGAGGGGGCGGCGAGAGATGGAGTGCTGCTTTCAGCTGTGGGAGCAGCCTCCGCCCCCTCTGGGAGCTCAGCCTCGGACCCGTCTGCGTCATAATCAGTGTTGGGACTGGACAGGTCCTCCGCCTGACTCCCCTCGCTCTCCGTGCCACTTGCTGCGCCAGACTCCCCAGCACTGGTGGCACCTGTGCTGGATCCCTCCTCCACGTCCGTGCCGGTGTCTCCCTCGGTGTCCCCGACGATGCTGTGGGCAAGGTGAAGAGACAGGAAATAATCAGACACCTGTATACATATGACACATGAGTCCAAACTACATAGGTCACAGTGCATAGCATAAAAAGCATCATGAGTAACATCAACAATACTACGCACATATGTAGGCCCTGCACTACACAGTTGGTTGACCCACCATGCAACTTGGAAACAATGGAGAGCATGACACAACAACAAATAACTTGATATCGAATTATACAGAGAAGCAAGTGTCTGTGGACAGTCGACCACAGCATCTGGACCACACACCGTTGCCAAAAAAGGATGAGCATGAACCATGTCTTTAAACTTTAGACACATGCTGCAAAGCACAAACATTAAACCCTGCATGATATACCTGGGTCAATACTTGTTGAGTGTCTGTTCAGACTGTCATCACACACAGGCCAGACCTGGAAAGGAGACATAAGGTTTGGACATGTAGGCCTTGGCCGCACTAACCCCCCCCTACCTGAGACTATGTGATTGAGACAGAGGAAGGACTTACACCTCTTCATCTGGGATCACAAAAATGGGCTTCATGAAATCCAAAGTGCACTCTAACTACCCCTCGTGGGGCTGACCACACATATTATTGACAAACAACCATCATCAGATAGTTGTACCGAGACACACAGGCACTGGCCACAGTGAGTATGCACAAGCCACATTGGGTCACCCTGTACAGTGGACACATGTAGCACACTTTACGTAAATACAAATGAGGCCAGGGTAAAATGCCACAGAGCCCAACCTATGCTGAAGACACAGAGAATGTCCACAGTGTTGGATGACACACATGATTCCTAGGAAAAGGTGTCTCAGGGGACTGTAGTGGCCACACTGCTCCGTGGTCCTGGATAGATCTGACTACAACAGGAGCAACCGTCCCCGCACTATGCATATCTCCCCCTCATGCACATCATGTCTGATGCCACAACATCGGTCATGCATGCTGCAAGTCTGTTCATTTCAAGCCTCACACTCCTATGTTGAGACTCAGCATCAGTGCCAACAATCATGGACCCCAAAATGACTGAACTGGACAGGGCAGAGGCAAGGTCCCAACACATGTCACAGACCACCCCCACACATGATGCTGCAAGCTTTGGCCACTTGGATTAACTGGCAGCCTAGATTACCTTGTGCAAGAGTGACTACACACAGACCAGGGAACACATGTCAAGGAGGGGATGGGAGGAAGAACAGCACCGGGTGACTTGGGGGAACAGCATTTGCACTGCACATATAAGCCCTGGCAGTGTATCCAGGCGACTGAGCACTTCCAAAAGCTGGTGACACACAACAAACACACATGTACCTACCCCCTTTGCTGCTGCTGCTTCTCCTGTAGCCGCCTATCCATGTCAGGGAAGACCACCGCCAGGACACGCTTCATTTGGTGGGTCAGGCGCCGGTGCCCGCCGTGTTTGCGTGGAGGTGAGTCCCCCAGCAGGACCCGGGCGATCCTCCTGGTCCAGCACCGGATGTCCTGCCAGCGTTTCCTCACCTGGGCCAGGCGCCGACTGCGACCCTCCACCGACCTCACGGCCCTGACGGCCCGCTTCCATATCTCCCCCTTGGCGTAGGCGGCTACCTGTGAGGTTGACAAAGTGAGACAACATCAATACACCTGCTCCATGTCACAGAGACACACATTAGAACAATTTGGGTTGTTTGAACAGGGCATAGTATGCAGCCAACTCATTGCATCTTTGTCATAGGGACATTATCCTCTGGGGAAGGCCAAAAGTACTACGTGGCATTGAAAGTACACAGGTGGCATGAGGGGTGCGACACAATCACTGATCATGGCTCACACTGTGCATCACAAGCAACACCAGGATTATGGACAGCACCTCAAAGCAGTCACATGCCCCAGGCCACTCACACAACCTCAGCGGAGTACACAGACACACACAGGCACAGGCCAATCATCTGCCATTGGCAACTGCGGGTAGAAACCTCACTCTGCACATGTGCCACTTGAATGGGGGGTGTCACAGGTGTGGGGCTAGCTCGCACGTCAGACACACAGCATGGCTCCCTGCTCACATCAGATGGGTAGGGCATATGCATCCTCCATGCAGCTGGGGTGCAACACTCCACATAGACACTCACCCACATGACAGGGGACACTCTCACCATAGGTACACTCAACTCACACACATCTGTGGGTACAGTCACCTGTCACACTGGAGGGACCACAGAATCACATCAGGACTATAGAAACAACATTCCCAAGAGGATTAGCCAGGCTGAAAGTGGCATGCACCATGCAGTGATAGTCACAGTAAGCACAATGCAAGTGAGGAGTGCAGATATGAACCACATCATGCTCTGCATGGGAGACATAAGGCATTTCCCCCCTGGGACCCACCATGAACAACATTGCATGTCTGTCACACCTGGACACAATGCCAGAAGTGACAGACACAAAAAAGGGGCACAGTCAAAGCTAGTGGAGTCAGCACTCACCTGCTCCCCTGTTCTCCCATACAGGCAGGGGTACTGTGGGAGGATGACGTCCAGCAACGCCTCATTCTCCTCTAATCCCTTTAAACCTACCACAGTGAGGGCCTTTGCATGGTTCAAAATTTGAGCATGATGTCAGGTAAACAACCACTTTGCAACATAGTATATTGTCTCCAACCGACTTTTGCTGGCCATCTGATGAAACATTTTGAACTGGAAACTCGGTCTCCATGACAACCAGTATGCATTCAGGCAGGTACGGTGCGTTCCACACGTACCCCTAGGGCACCACTACTCCAGTGATACGGTCCGTACACGCGTGTGTAGGGTCCGTATCACTATGGTAGTGTTGGCGTAGGCGTACGCCATAGTGATACGGTCCGTACACGCGTGTATAGGGTCCGTATCACTATGGTAGTGTTGGCGTAGGCGTACGCCATAGTGATACGGTCCGTACACGCGTGTGTAGGGTCCGTATCACTATGGTAGTGTTGCCGTAGTCATGTGGGTACGGCCCGTAGCACTTTGGCGTATGCCTACGGCAACACTGCCATAGTGCTACGGGCCCTACACACGCGTTTACGAGCCGTATCTCTATGGCGTACGCCTACGGCGACGCTCCCATAGGGATAGGACCAGTGTGTACACATACGTGTGTATGCTCCGTACACACACGCGTACTCCTACCCAAACCCCATATAGTGATACGACCGTAAACACGCCCTCAGAGCGTGTGTACGGTGCATTTCACAGCTCACACTGGTGATAGGAGGCGCACAGGAAAGGAATGGAGGTGTCAGACTCGCACAAGAATGGACATCAAGTCATTGTCAGTGCAGTGCTTCATGTGTAGGGCCTAGGTGTGTCAGGCAGTGAGCTGGCTCATGTCTCCTCATGTTTTAACCCAATAGTTGTGTGATGACCTGTGTACACATGTCATGTGTGATGGGGCACTATGTGGCGCACTACCCCATCACACCTTTTACATGTGTGAATGTAGTTCAAACTTGTCTAGCACTGCATCAGTGGCATGGCACAGTCACCAACACCGGCAACTGTCCCCTGATGCCAGGTACACGGATGATGACACCTGACATCTCACTACCAGCATGCCCCGATGTGACTATGTCATGTGTGTGTCATGTGTTTCCATGATCTTGCGGTTGGTGTTCCGTCAACGGCATCTGCTGTAGCTGCATCCAACTTGTGTCTGTGTGTAGATGCCCATGTCACACTATTACGCACACCAGGACACATGTGGAATAACACGTAACGTGTGTCTGTATGCGTCGAACAGGGACTTGCGAGCTTAGGACATATCAGCGTAGTCTCAATGTTTGTGTGATCATTTTTGACATGTACCCCTTCATGGCAAGGTGTGTGGTCTGTCCTTTCTCCACGACATGTGACCTGTGCCTCTAGCTTGCCGGCAGCTGTCTGTATGAGATAAGATCCTTCAAATGCACATATGTGGATGTATGTCACTCCTGTAATGTGTCTGGCTGTTCACTCACACTGGCCCACAGCTACTTTCATGGCATGTCATGTAGACCTTGACAATCCACGTTTGTAGCTGGCTCTTGGTAGGAGTATCATCTGGCTGGCATACGTGTGCAGTGTGTATTTCACAGACCAGACTCTGTATGTAGCATATGTGTATTAGCTGTTGAACATGTGCTCAGTTCTTTGGCATTGGTGTAGTAATGTACTCAATCATCGTTATTCCTTCCATATTTCTGCAGGGCACCGCCTCTCCCCCGACCAATGCCAGACGTGGCTGCCATGAGGGAACGCGACTGCATACGCCGCTACAGATTCCCCCAACGGTTAATTGTGGACCTGACAAACAGGCTGGCCCCACACCTCCAACCGCGACACAGTTATCCGACTGGGCTGACCCCCAAGATGAAGGTGATGTCAGCCCTACATTTCTTTGCCACCGGTACGTTTCAATTGACCATAGCTGATGTGGGTGGCATGTCCCAGACCATGTTCAGCCGTGTCCTGCATGATGTTTTAGAAGCCATGTTGGAGCACCTGGATGAATTCATCCATTTTCCAACTCCTGAGCAGTTGACAGGTATCAAGGGGGAGTTCTATGCCCTGGGAGGGATGCCCCATGTAATTGGGTCCATTGATGGGACACATGTGGCTTTGGTACCACTACAGGCACAGGAGGTAGCCTTTCGTAACCGTAAACATTACCACTCCATTAATGCCCTTGTGGTGTGTCTTGCTAACATGGTGATTTCCCATGTCTGTGCACGTTTTCCAGGGTCAGCACACGATGCCTACATCATGAGGCGTAGCAGGGTGCCAGAAATGATGCTGCAGCTGCACAACGAACGAGCATGTCTTGTTGGTGGGTAGACTCTGTTTGTCCACTATTCAGCGGTATCTTAGTATGTGACGGCATCTCCTGACCCACTTCTTTACATGATGTTTCCATTTAGGGGACTCTGGCTATCCCAACATGCCATGGCTGGTGACGCCTCTCCGCAACCCGAGAACAGCTGCAGATCACCGTTACAACAACGCCCATGGGCAGGCCAGGCGAGTGATTGAGAGGACGTTTGGCCTCCTGAAGAGCCAATTCCGTTGCCTCCACAAGACCGGCGGGTCCCTCCCATATGCACTGGTGAAGGTCTGCAAAATCTTCCTCGTGTGCTGCATGCTGCACAACATGGCAGTGGAGAAAGCTGTGCCTCTCATCCTTGATCCCGATGAGCAGGAACATCCACCCGTGGAGGATGACGGCCTTGGTCACGAGGCAAGTGAGGAGGAGGAGGAGGAGGAGGAGGAGGACATCCGGAGTCAGCTCATACGCAACTTCTTCTCATAATGGTGAGTCCCTGGGTCTGAGTGTGTACGCTTGGAGCCTTGTGTAGCATGTGTTGCAATGTGTGTGTCCAGCTGACTGTATGCAAAGTCACTTTGAGGTGTGTGCTGATGTGTCACTCGAGTGCTGATGTCATTCCACACATTTTAGCTGACACACTCAATTGACAACTAGCATGGTGTCAACCTTATTCATGTAGAGTACATGACCATGCATGTGGATGACTATGTGTTTCCTGACTTCTTGTGTGTCTCTCATCCCCAGGTATTTGCGCATGCTGTCTGCTCGTGGCATCGTTGTGCTCCTGCTATTCCTCATGAGTAATGCAACGTGTGCTGAATCAGCGTTACATGCACGGACATGGTGAGAAGTCTCCTTTGGGTAAGGATTGCAGCAAGGCTTTTTGGGTGTGGTAGTTGTTTGTAATGTGTGGGCACTGCTCCTGTGCAGGTATTGTTACTATGCATTCATGTCGACTCACCATGGGGCACATCACATGTAGCATGACTCACATGAATTGATAGTCACACTTCGTGACAGTCATCTGTTATGGGATTGTGGATTTTGATGAAGGCATCGATGTGTGTACAACTTCCCTCGGAAACATACGGGAGGCTACGGGTGGACATATTGCGGGACATCCCCATAAGAGGCTCAATGGGGAATTGCAGCCTCTCCGTGTGCAGCAGGGGATGTTTGGCTCACCCCCTTCACTTGTGTGCCACTCCCATGGATTGACAGCATCTGTGGTAAGAAGGGGGTGTCCAGTCTAGGTCCCACATGTTAATCCAAAAGACCATGTGAGTCTGTTAATATTGATGCATTTCCATACGTGTGAGCCTGAGTAATAAAGGTGTTCCTCAGCCTCCAAGGTGCTTCATCTCTGTCAATGCAGGTCTCTTTCCACTGTGCATGCGCCATCTCTGGCATGGTTGTCAAGGATTGTGCATACGTGTCTATGTGTAGATTAGCAACCTGCATGCTGTTCTACATGTATTTGATTCTCTATTGGGCATGGCGTCCATGGCTGTGTATGTGTTTTGGTATGTTGGTCCCCACAACGGGCCGTCAACACCTTCTGGGGTTTGTTTCCTGTGCGCAGCTTGGCCTTCAGTTTCATGATCCGGTGTCAGTCATCTTTGGGGATTGTGCATCCTTTGTCTCTGGGTGTGCCATTGAAAACCGGTCACTCCATCCTTGACATACACCTGTTGCAGTAGTCCTTTCTGACATCCTAGTCTTTGTGTGGAAATTGTGGCATAGTTCCCAGGACATGCCGCCTCCTGTTGCAGCCACTGCAGCAAGGGCACACGAAGTTTCCTGATTTGGCAACACACACACATCAAAGATGCTCCTCCCTTCCTCCATCAACCCATTCATTTGGCTGCCATCAGCTTGTCTGTGCCACAGTTACGGCCACGCCATCCCACATCCCACATCTCTTCCAAATAGGTCTGTCGGCACAGTATTGCATGACCCCCTCAGCAGCTTGAGCCATCACAGGTGGGTATTGTGCTCCATTTCTGCATTGCATGATACATTGGGACCCATGTGTGTCCTGTACCAGACTCCTATCCCAGGGTATGGATGTGTGGATTTAGTTCAACACTCTAGCATAGTTTGACATTTACACACACATATGTTGGGGAATAATGCCAAATGACAGCAACATCTCATGACAAAATAAAGTATTTATTTTTGGTGGGGTAAGTCTTTTGGTGGATGAAGTAAGGTGCTCTACCGGGTGCATAGAATCCAAAGTTCACAGGGGGAGATGGCATCCTTGTCAGTTGGAGTCATCAGAGTCCAGACCACAGTGTTGGTCATCATTGGTCAGACTGTGACCAGCAAGTCCATGTGGCAGAGAATGTCATTGGGTGAGGTGGTGCTGTTGTGCCAGAGGGCCAGGTGACCTGGGAGATGTGGATGGTCTGCTGACTCTCACGGTCTTTTCCGTGGACGACCCACCTTCCTCCGGGGACCCTCAGATGCAGGCCTTGACAATGTCTGTGATGCTCCGTCGGAGGAATCCTCCTCCTCCTCCTCCCTCCCTGTGGCTGGTGCTGGTCTTCGCCTGGTGTCACAGGGAGGGTTGCCCATGTTGTCGGCAATCCGATGGAGTGACCGGCTCATGTCCGTTTGCACCGCCAGGAGCTCAGCCAGTCTTGCCTCCATCCGTCCTTGGTGTTGTTGTTGACTGGCATGTTGCTCGGCCTGCAGGTTCTTCATCTCGTCGAGGGTCCCCTTCATCTCTGTGAGGCTCGACACTACCTGGCTGATGCCCCTGGTATCACGCCGGTGTGTGTCAAGGATGTGGCGTATGTGTGACATACCGGTTCCCTCAGCTGGCTGGTCAGGTTCGCGCCTCCGCCTGCCTCCACTCCCACCACCCCTGCCCACACGAGCCTGGCCTTCTTCTCATAATGGTGAGTCCCTGGGTCTGAGTGTGTACGCTTGGAGCCTTGTGTAGCATGTGTTGCAATGTGTGTGTCCAGCTGACTGTATGCAAAGTCACTTTGAGGTGTGTGCTGATGTGTCACTCGAGTGCTGATGTCATTCCACACATTTTAGCTGACACACTCAATTGACAACTAGCATGGTGTCAACCTTATTCATGTAGAGTACATGACCATGCATGTGGATGACTATGTGTTTCCTGACTTCTTGTGTGTCTCTCATCCCCAGGTATTTGCGCATGCTGTCTGCTCGTGGCATCGTTGTGCTCCTGCTATTCCTCATGAGTAATGCAACGTGTGCTGAATCAGCGTTACATGCACGGACATGGTGAGAAGTCTCCTTTGGGTAAGGATTGCAGCAAGGCTTTTTGGGTGTGGTAGTTGTTTGTAATGTGTGGGCACTGCTCCTGTGCAGGTATTGTTACTATGCATTCATGTCGACTCACCATGGGGCACATCACATGTAGCATGACTCACATGAATTGATAGTCACACTTCGTGACAGTCATCTGTTATGGGATTGTGGATTTTGATGAAGGCATCGATGTGTGTACAACTTCCCTCGGAAACATACGGGAGGCTACGGGTGGACATATTGCGGGACATCCCCATAAGAGGCTCAATGGGGAATTGCAGCCTCTCCGTGTGCAGCAGGGGATGTTTGGCTCACCCCCTTCACTTGTGTGCCACTCCCATGGATTGACAGCATCTGTGGTAAGAAGGGGGTGTCCAGTCTAGGTCCCACATGTTAATCCAAAAGACCATGTGAGTCTGTTAATATTGATGCATTTCCATACGTGTGAGCCTGAGTAATAAAGGTGTTCCTCAGCCTCCAAGGTGCTTCATCTCTGTCAATGCAGGTCTCTTTCCACTGTGCATGCGCCATCTCTGGCATGGTTGTCAAGGATTGTGCATATGTGTCTATGTGTAGATTAGCAACCTGCATGCTGTTCTACATGTATTTGATTCTCTATTGGGCATGGCGTCCATGGCTGTGTATGTGTTTTGGTATGTTGGTCCCCACAACGGGCCGTCAACACCTTCTGGGGTTTGTTTCCTGTGCGCAGCTTGGCCTTCAGTTTCATGATCCGGTGTCAGTCATCTTTGGGGATTGTGCATCCTTTGTCTCTGGGTGTGCCATTGAAAACCGGTCACTCCATCCTTGACATACACCTGTTGCAGTAGTCCTTTCTGACATCCTAGTCTTTGTGTGGAAATTGTGGCATAGTTCCCAGGACATGCCGCCTCCTGTTGCAGCCACTGCAGCAAGGGCACACGAAGTTTCCTGATTTGGCAACACACACACATCAAAGATGCTCCTCCCTTCCTCCATCAACCCATTCATTTGGCTGCCATCAGCTTGTCTGTGCCACAGTTACGGCCACGCCATCCCACAGGCTGGACCGTCTGCACATGCAACGTGCACATTGCACAAGCCTCATGTCCTTGCATGACCCACATCACACTACAGTCTGATGTTGCAGCCACCCTCCAAGCAATGTCCATCCACACATCTGCCGCCAGCTCTCAGGCATACACTTAGCGCACACACAACACCTTTGCATGATGAGTGTGCAACTCCGACTGCCTACACAGTGCTGCCATGCCTTCCAGGCCCTGTCACACCCACCAGGTCAAGTCCCTCCTACTCCCCACTGGCTCTGTACCCTGGCAAGGACATGGGAGTGGGACTCAAGGCTTCTGCATGTAGTATGCTGTCGTTGTGAGGCACATGGCACAGGTATCATCTTTCAGCGTGTCAAACTACAATGTGTCCAGGACCCCCCTCTCCACCATCACATGCGCACACAACCTCATCATCAACTCGTATGCCATTGACAGCCAGGTACTCCTCACCCTCACCAAGGGCGCAGACATTGCCAGTTCCAATATTCTAGATTGCATGAGATCCATTGATGAATGGCAGAACAGCAGCCACCTGAGGCTGGACTTGTACAGGACTGAGGTCAACTTCTGAGGATTGTCCCCTTACAGCTGGGTCAACTGCTTGTGTCCCACCCGCAGAAGCCCCGCACAAGCACCCAGTGTCCATGCACACAAGATGGTGTGCATCATGGATTGCTTGCTCACATTTGCCATGGTAATCACCAGCATCTGTGCCTCAGACTGCAACACCCTCTGCATTATGCACATGATCTCCAGATAGATCCACTCCAAGGAAAGACGGACCATCCCCCAGGTCCACAACAACATCCGTGTCAAATACTGCCCTGCCCTCTACGGGGCAGCCACATCCAAACTCCCAGGACACTTGTCCACATCCAGGCTGCATCTGCACACCTCAGCTGCAACATCCCGCGCCCCAGCCACATCACCGTCCAGCAGAGATAGCTGCAATGGATCACTGTGTGCTGCAGGATGACCTTCAGACTCCCCACCCACACTCAGGAGGCAGGCCACAACCCCGACCCAACACCAACCTTGTACCACTGTCATCCGAGACCCCGTAGTGCCATCTCCGTGCATCCAACCTTGACCTGGCCACCATTCTTCAGATCCACCGTACTCCAGCATGCAGGACATAGTTCTCCCACCTGGGAACACATACCTGGGACTCCCTCCCCGGGAACCTCCGAATGAGGCATGACCTCTACGCTTTGATGGTACTCTTCCAAATAGGTCTGTCGGCACAGTATTGCATGACCCCCTCAGCAGCTTGAGCCATCACAGGTGGGTATTGTGCTCCATTTCTGCATTGCATGATACATTGGGACCCATGTGTGTCCTGTACCAGACTCCTATCCCAGGGTATGGATGTGTGGATTTAGTTCAACACTCTAGCATAGTTTGACATTTACACACACATATGTTGGGGAATAATGCCAAATGACAGCAACATCTCATGACAAAATAAAGTATTTATTTTTGGTGGGGTAAGTCTTTTGGTGGATGAAGTAAGGTGCTCTACCGGGTGCATAGAATCCAAAGTTCACAGGGGGAGATGGCATCCTTGTCAGTTGGAGTCATCAGAGTCCAGACCACAGTGTTGGTCATCATTGGTCAGACTGTGACCAGCAAGTCCATGTGGCAGAGAATGTCATTGGGTGAGGTGGTGCTGTTGTGCCAGAGGGCCAGGTGACCTGGGAGATGTGGATGGTCTGCTGACTCTCACGGTCTTTTCCGTGGACGACCCACCTTCCTCCGGGGACCCTCAGATGCAGGCCTTGACAATGTCTGTGATGCTCCGTCGGAGGAATCCTCCTCCTCCTCCTCCCTCCCTGTGGCTGGTGCTGGTCTTCGCCTGGTGTCACAGGGAGGGTTGCCCATGTTGTCGGCAATCCGATGGAGTGACCGGCTCATGTCCGTTTGCACCGCCAGGAGCTCAGCCAGTCTTGCCTCCATCCGTCCTTGGTGTTGTTGTTGACTGGCATGTTGCTCGGCCTGCAGGTTCTTCATCTCGTCGAGGGTCCCCTTCATCTCTGTGAGGCTCGACACTACCTGGCTGATGCCCCTGGTATCACGCCGGTGTGTGTCAAGGATGTGGCGTATGTGTGACATACCGGTTCCCTCAGCTGGCTGGTCAGGTTCGCGCCTCCGCCTGCCTCCACTCCCACCACCCCTGCCCACACGAGCCTGGCCTGCCGTTGTGGGCACATCGGGTCTACGGGACCCCTGAGGGATGGCATTATCAGGGTTGTCTGCCTTCTCCTGGGTGCCCGGAGAACCTTGTCCCTCCTGGTCAGACTGGCTGTGTTGTTCAGTGCGAGCAGGGCTGCGGGGTGTCTCCTGGGATGTGGCAGGAATGGGGGTGGTGGTTGGCACAGATGTACCTGACGCAGGTGCTGCAGGGGCTTGGGCACCAGAGGGGCCAGGTTGGTCGGGGTCATCCATGGAGTGGTGAGAGTCGTCGCTGCTGGTGGGATCATCTTCACGCTGAGCCTGGGACTGTGATTGTTCCCCCCCATTGTTGGGGGGAGGTCGATGACGTTGCCCTGTGTGTGAGAAAGAGACAATGTTAATGCTGTTTCATGCCACATCCATGTTTCATACATATTCAAGTTGTCAGAGATCCTCCAGGTAGTTGGATGTGCCTAGCATTCCTCTCAATGTCCACTTGGGGATGGGCATGTTGCGGGGGACAGATTGGTATGTTCTCCTGAGTGTTTGACCAGTAGAATTTTGGCTCGCATGCTTATTTGGCGATGGATTGGTCTTGTTGTGTCACATGTCCATTGTGAGAGTGGGTTAATCCGTTGCCTGCCCCGGGGGTGTGTGCTTGTGTGAGGGGGTGTGTGTGACCGGGCCTGCTGTTGGGTGTAGTGTGATTTGTCATTGGGTCTCCCAGGTGATATGTATGTCCCCTCATGGTGCATGCTGGCATGACAGTGAGTTTGAGTGCCTGTGCTAGATATCTGAGCCTGTGTAGTTGGGGTTTGAGTGGTCACAGAAGGGCCTTGTGCTGCATACAGCAGGGCCAAGTGTCAGCTACCTTGTCAGTACTTTACCAGTCCCTGTGCATTGGGCATGGTGCATGGGTATGTACCTAGGCCATATGGGCTAAGGGCATTGGTGTCTGCTTCGGAGTTGCACAATGTGTTGTGTGAGCCCCACCCTCCCAGCATCTCGGACATCCAGTCTTGGGTTTGTGGTTGGTGTGGCCTGGGACATGGCATTGCCTTTAATTGTGAATGGCGCATGGAGACGTTAGTGGCATGAGCGTGGTTTTGGAGTGTGGTTGTGTGCGGTCAGGGCTTGGGGGAAGTTGCGTGCATTTTGTGTATTTGTAGTGTGGATGGCATTTCCCCCATGTTACGTGAGTTGTTTGTGTACTCACCAGGCTCTGCGACTCCTTCGACTCCGTGTACTCCCACCGGCGGAAGCATGGCCATCACCTTCTCCCAGGGATGGTAATGTACGGGTCTGCGGGGCAGCCCGCCTCCAGTGATGTTACTCTGGGCATATTCCTCATTCATCTTCCACTTGACTGCCCTGCGCAGATCATACCACCTGGCTTGGCATTCATGCCTGGTCCTTCGGATGGGCGCAACAGCATTCACCTTATCGACGATCCTCTGCCACAGGCTTGTTTTTTGGGCTATGCTGGTCTGTCTGACGAATGTTCCAAACAGCTGTGGCTCGACTCTGATGACTTCGTTGACAAGGAGGTCCAGCTCCGCCCTTGTGAACTTTGGATTCTTGTCTGTGGGCATGGTGTGGGGTGTGGGTGTGGATGGTTGTGGGTGTGTGGGTGTGAAGGTGTAGGTGTGTGTGTGAATGTGAAGAGGGGGTGTTTGTGAATGAGGTTGTGTGAAGGTGTGTAAGTGAAGGTGTAGTTAAGGTGTAAGTAAGGTGCAGTTGTTTGTCTGTGGGGTCTGGCAGCAGTGAGTCTGTTGCAAAGGCTCATGGGCTGTGTGTGTGGGCCCTTTTTATTGGTCCATTGGTGGGTGTGGCTGGGTTTGAATTTGTGGTGGGTGTGTTATAAGAGGTGGTTGTGATTTAGGGCCTCTGTTTGCCTGTTTGGATGTGCCAGGTCAGTCATAGAGATGTATTTTGTCATGTCGACGTGTTTTGAGGTGTTGTGCGAGTCGAATTGACCCTCCTTGTGCTGTTTTACAGTGTCCTGGTTCTGTACGAGTCTTTTTCGCGTAGGTAAGGTCCGTACATACGCGATGCTGGGTGAGGGTGCTGGGGTACAGTGTTGGGGTATGGTGCGTACAGGTACGGGGCTGGGGTACGAACCTGGGGTGCGTCACGTACAGGTGGGGGGCTGTGCTAAGGTGTTGGGGTACGGTGAGTACAGGTAAAGGGCTGGGCTACGGTGCGTACAGGTACGGGGCTGGGCTACGGTGTTGGGGTACGGTGCGAACAGGTGCGGGGCTGTGCTACGGTGTTGGGATACGGTGCGTACAGGTGCGGGGATGTGCTAGGGTGTTGGGGTATGGTGCGTACAGGTGCGGGGATGTGCTAGGGGGTTGGGGTACGGTGCGTACAGGTGCGGGGATGTGCTAGGGTGTTGGGGTACAGTGCGTACAGGTGGGGGGCTGGGGTACGGTCCTGGGGTACGGGGCGTACAGGTGCGGGGCTGGGAGACGGGCCTGGGGTGCGGCACGTACAGGTGCGGGGCTGTGCTACAGTGTTGGGGTATGGTGCGTACAGGTGCGGGGATGTGCTAGGGTGTTGGGGTACGGTGCGTACAGGTGGGGGGCTGGGGTACGGTCCTGGGGTATGGGGCGTACAGGTGCGGAGCTGGGAGATGGATCTGGGGTGCGGCGCGTACAGGTGCGGGGCTGTGCTACAGTGTTGGGATACAGTACGTACAGGTACGGGGCTGGGAGACGGGCCTGGGGTGCGGCGCGTACAGGTGGGGGGCTGGGGTACGGTCCTGGGGTATGGGGCGTTCAGGTGCGGGGCTGGGAGACAGGCCTTTGGTGCGGTGCATGCAGGTGCGGGGCTGTGCTACGGTGTTGGGGTACGGTACGTACAGGTACGGGGCTGGGAGACGGGCCTGGGGTGCGGCGCGTACAGGTGGGGGGCTGGGGTACGGTACTGAGGTACGGGGCGTACAGGTGCGGGGCTGGGAGACGGGCCTGGGGTGCGGCGCGTACAGGTGCGGGGCTGTGCTACGGTGTTGGGGTACGGTGCGGAGGGGTGGTACGGTGCTGACATACGGGGGTACGGTGCTGACATGTGCGGGGAGAGTGGGGCTGTACGACTCATATCCGGGCACAAGTTTAACCATGTACATGTAGGCTACAGCGTTCGCTCCGTACGGGGCATTTTACATGCGGTTGTATATTCGGACGGGCGGTACGGATCGTACTTGCGCGGTCGGACTTCTGTTTTACGATTTGCACGTAAAAATGTCCGGCTCCCTGTCGAACACTTTTCCCGACGCTATTCGGACGTAAAAAATGTACGGACCCCTCTCGGACCATTTTCCCGACGCAATTCGTATGTATTTTTCACGTACGAATCGTACTTCGCAGTTTGTACGGTACTTGTACGATTCGTACGTAAAAAAATACGGATACGAGTCGGACGGTAAATTTTTTTAACGGATCGGAATCGGCACATAAATATCAATTTTTACTAAATATTACAAATAAACTTAATTAAAAAATAAACACACAAACATAATAATGTAGACATATATATATTTACTTCAAAATAATTAATAAACTATAATCTTTAATTTATTTTAAAACTTTAAAATTATATAAAAATTATATATATATATATATATATATATATATAAATAATAATTTAAAATATAAACAACATTTTTGAATAAATTAAAATATTAAACTATGAAAAAATATTTAAACTTAAATTGCCAAATACAATCAGTGCAACAGTAGGAAAAGTGTTGGATAGCAAAATAATTATATTTACTGTTCCAACTTCAGTGAGTGCAACGGTAGGGAAAGTGTTGGATAGAGCAGGGGTGCAAATTACTATTCCCACTCCTGCGAGTGCAACAGTAGGGAAAGTGTTAAATAGCAGAGGGGGAAAAATTACTATTCCTACTCCAGTAGAAGCAACAGTAGGGAAAGTGTTGGATAGCGGTGGGGTAAAAATTGCTATTCCCATGCCACTGAGTGAAACAGTAGGAGAAGTGTTGGATAGCGGAGAGGTAAACATTACTATTCCCACTCCAGTGAGTGCAACAGTAGGGAAAGTGCTGGATAGCGGTGGGATAAAAATTACTATTCCAACTTCAGTGAGTTGGGAAACTGTTGTATAAAGAAGGGGTAAAATTGACTATTCCCACTCAAGTGAAAGCAACAGTAGGGAAAGTGTTGGATAGTGGAGGGGACAGAATTACTATTCCCACTCCAAAGAGTGCAACAGTAGGGAAAATGTTGGATAGCGGAGGGGTAAAAATGTCCCACTTAATGCAACAGTAGGATAAGTGTTGGATAGCAGAGGGGTAAAAAAAATGGATTCCCACTCCAGTGAGTGCAACAGTAGAGAAAGTGTTGGATAGCAGAGGGGTAAAAATTACTATTCCCACTCCAGAGAGAGCAACAGTAGGGAAAGTGTTGGATAGCAGAGAGGTAAAAATTACTATTCCAACTCCAGTGAGTGCAACAGTAGGGAAAGTGCAGGATAGCAGAGAGATAATAATTACTATTCCCACTCCAGTGAGTGCAACAGTAGGGAAAGTGCTGAATAGCGGAGGGGTAAAAATTACTATTCCAACTCCAGTGAGTGCAACAGTAGGGAAAGTGCTGTATAGCGGAGGGGTACAAATTACTATTCCCAATCCAGTGAATGCAACAGTGGAAAAATATTACTATTCACACTCAAACACTTAGAAAAGAAATATATATTAAAAAAAATGATAAACAAATTTAAAAAAAATATATATATATATTAAACATATAAAAAGAACATATATTAAATACTAATTCATATAACAAAAAAACCTACAAATATATAAAATGAAATTATAAATACGTTTACAAAAAAATTATTATTTTAAACTAGAAAATATTTACAAACAAAAAAATTAATTAAAACATAAATGTATTTCTTTTATTTCCTACCCTATAACACCACACCAATAACTAATCACTTCAACATTTTCTAATTACATTTATTCACATAATTCACATAATTAATAAGGAATTATAAAAATATTAATAAACGCATAAACATGAATTGACTACACACACTATAATATCCACAACACACACCTAAATTAAACTATACAATAAAAAAACACAATTAAAACTTATTTTAAAAATAAGAACTATTACTATTAACAACTAATAATTAAATAGTTAAAATGTATTTAATACCCACCCTTTACCCCTTTAAAATGAAAGACAATTACCCAAATAAATATCAAATAATTAACATTAATAAACAACTATATATAATTAATTAATCACACATTGCTTACCACCCTTTACTCCTTTAAAAACCACAACACACACCTAAAATTAATTACACAATTACCATAAGTAATTACCAATTAATTTATTAAGATTAACATCCAATGAATAATTCATCAATTGGAAATAAATTACTTCCCACCCTTTCCACCTATAAACACCACAACACACACCTAAAATTTATTACAAAATTACCAAACTTAATACCATATAATACAATACGGACGCGAGAGAAAAGACTGTTAGTGCCAGCCTAAAGGTACATGCTCTGAAGCGCCTGGTGAAGGGCTCAGAGTCACGGCAGCAGTGTTGTTTTTAAATATTGCCTTCGTGTTTTTAACGTTTTAACGTTTGGGACGCTTGTAAATTGCATTTAAAACTTGTATTTTTAAACAATCACCCCAATACTCTGCTTACCTTCACGCTGTGTCTTGCGATTCCCCGGTCCACCACTGAAAGTTCAGATTGAGTGGAGGGAAAATACCGCAACACAGGAAGTGAGGAAGCCCACTGGCGCAGGTCAGCATTCTAGTAGCTGTCTCCTGCCCTTTAAAACCCACATGTCTGGAGTCACGCGCAGCGGACGCGAGAGAAAAGACTGTTAGTGCCAGCCTAAAGGTACATGCTCTGAAGCGCCTGGTGAAGGGCTCAGAGTCACGGCAGCAGTGTTGTTTTTAAATATTGCCTTCGTGTTTTTAACGTTTTAACGTTTGGGACGCTTGTAAATTGCATTTAAAACTTGTATTTTTAAACAATCACCCCAATACTCTGCTTACCTTCACGCTGTGTCTTGCGATTCCCCGGTCCACCACTGAAAGTTCAGATTGAGTGGAGGGAAAATACCGCAACACAGGAAGTGAGGAGGCCCACTGGCGCAGGTCAGCATTCTAGTAGCTGTCTCCTGCCCTTTAAAACCCACATGTCTGGAGTCACGCGCAGCGGAGGCGCGCAGCGGGCGCGCCGCCGGCGCGCCGAAGGCGCGCCAAAGGCAAGCCCGTCTGCGCCCGTCCGCGCCAGACCGGGCCCAGGGACCACAAACCCTGCATCCAGGTCCCCCGTTCAACATTACTACTCACTTACTCAGCTCAACCAGCTTAATAGACCTGTAAGCAACGCCTGTACACACTCCATTCCGCCGGATAAAATCCCCGACCACTGCCCTTACTGTCTGCACAATTTTACTTCTCCTAACCTAGAGCCTTCCTCCCCTTCTGCAGTGCTCAAAATATCATTACTAAACTGTAGATCTTTCTCCAAACATACTACCGAAATCGGGATGCTCCTCCAAGATTTAGACCCTGACGTGCTATTTCTGACGGAAACATGGCTCACTTCATGCGCAGAACCCGACATCATTCAAGCCCTCCCTCAAGGCTTTATGATGCAGAGGGTCGACCGAGCAACAGGCAGGGGGGGCGGGATTGCGATTATCCATAAACCCCAATTTATCTGTCGTTTGCTTGGGAGTCCAATAACCGACTGCGAAAGCACCTACTTCAATATAGAAATTTCACCGAGCTTATCACTCTCGGGTATTCTCATTTATCGCCCTCCTGGAGCCCTCGGCTCCTTCCACCATTCGCTGCTCGAGACCACAGCTAATCTTGCAAGTTCAGCACCCAATTTTACTCTCCTGGGAGACTACAACCTCCACTTTGACGATATCTCGTCTGGCAATGCTAAGGAGTTGACTAGGGACCTCTCTGCACTACACATGAAGGGAATAATTCTTCAAGCCACCCATATTAAAGGCCACCTATTAGATCAAGTTTTCTCAAATCTAGTAGACCTCAAAGGAGATGACCCTATTCCTCTCCCATGGACTGATCATTTTTTGATAAACCTATCCTGGAGACTTCCATACCTGAATCCCCCCCTCCAAACCTCCTGGACTTATGATCGCCCCTGGGCTAAACTTCCTTTGGAGAAATGGATCCAAACCCTTGAAAGAACCCAACCCAAACCTAATCTCTGCCCAACAATTGCCAACAAAAACTTTTCAGACTGGATAAATCAATCACTGGATTCCGTCCTCCCCAAAGTTAGAATAAAAAAGTCTGAAAGGCCCAACATGGCCCCTTGGTTCACCCCTGAGCTAAGAGCATTTAAACAGCAATGCAAAACCAAGGAAAGGCAATGGAGAAAAGAATATCTCCCTACAAAAAAATTAGAATACAGAGCGGCCATCCAAATGTACAAATCTCAAATAAAAAAGGCCCAATCCTCCTACTACGAAGAAAAAATTCTTTCAGCCCAGAACTCGCCCAGAGAAATATTTACCATTATCAAAAAACTACTTAAAACACCCGCTCCCCGCACTGCTCCTGACCCTTCAGGCCAACGATGCAACAAATTGGCTAGCTTCTTCAACCACAAGATACAAACCATCCTCGAATCCCTCCCTCAAAGGAATGAAGCGCTGGAAACTTCATTCTACCCAGACTCTCATTCAACCAAACCCATTCTGGAGACCTTTTCCCCTATGAACTTAGAAACTCTTCTCACTCTACTTTCCACCATTAAAAGCGGATCACCAACAGACCCTGCTCCACTATACATTCTGAAGAAAGCAATAACCACCTTAGCCCCAAACATACTGAACCTGATTAACGCCTCACTCAACACAGGATCAGTCCCTGCCAGCTGGAAACAGGCGATGGTTAGGGCTCTACTTAAGAAACCTAACCTAGACCCCACTGAAATGGGAAACTACCGCCCAATTTCCCTTTTACCAGGAATAAGCAAAATTACCGAAAAATTTGTCAACCAGACTCTCTCAGGCTTCCTAGAAACTCACAACCTGCTGCACTCTTCTCAGACTGGATTTCGACCTCGTCAGAGCACAGAGACAGCCCTGCTAGCAGTAGTCGAGGAAAGCAGAAAAATCCTTGATTCAGGAGGCTCCACAGCTGTTATCCTCCTAGACCTAAGCGCGGCATTCGACACAGTGAACCATGAGACCCTCATCAACCGGTTGAGGAACATAGGAGTCACAGGCACTGTGCTTCAATGGATGCGGTCCTTCCTAGAAGGAAGAACCTTTCACGTCTTCGAGGAGAAAGTAATGTCTGAGCCAGCCAATTTAAAGAGTGGGGTCCCACAGGGTTCCTCTCTCAGCCCGACCCTTTTTAACGTTTACATGTCCCCCCTAGCAGCCATAGTTGCCCCCCATGGCATCCGCATAGTGACCTACGCGGACGACACGCAACTGGTGGTAGCACTTAATCAGGCAGTAAATCACACCAATAGCCTCCACTCCTGTCTAAAAGACATCTCAGATTGGATGGATCATTCCAAACTCAAGCTCAACGGTGGTAAGACCGAGATTATGGTCTTAGGCAATCACAGCAGCTTTCACCCTAACTCAATGTGGCCTCTAAGCATGGGACCACCCCCCACCCATAAGTCCGAAATCAAAAGTCTGGGCATTTGGCTAGACCAAGACCTGACCTTTAGAACACAGGCCAGGAAGACAACAGCTACCTGTTTCGGCATGCTCAGAATGGCCCGTAAAGTGCTCCCTTTGCTCCCCACCCCAGCAAAAAAGATACTAATACAATCCCTCATACTCTCCAGGCTAGACTACGGGAATGCCTTATACTTAGGCGCACCCTCCTCAGTAATTACCAAACTCCAGTTAGTTCAAAACAGCGCAGCCAGAATTCTAACGGGCACCCCAAACAGACAATCAGCCAAACCTGCTTTACATTCCCTCCACTGGCTTCCCGTGCTTGAACGCATTAAATTCAAGTCATTATGTATTGCCCATAAAACACTGTCAGGTACAGGCCCAGCAATCAACTCAGCCCTGATTCTTCCCTATAAAGCCAAGAGAAAACTTCGATCAGATGACCTGCGTCTGGCCGAGGTGCCGAGAATAAAAAGAGCCAGAAGTGGCGGACGACTCTTTTCTTACAATGTCTCCAAACTCTGGAACTCCCTGCCGCTTCAGCTACGTCTGATTCCCAATCATCTGACCTTCAGAAAGCTACTTAAAACTTGGCTATTCCCATAGTCGGGCCTCCGTCCTTGTACGATCCTTCAGCGCTGGGACACTCCCGGGTAGCCATGCGCTTTATAAATATCGTTTTCATTTCATTTTCATTTCACCAAATTAATTAATCAAAATTAATTAATAACCTATTATTACTTAATTCAAAATAATTTACTTTACACATTTAACAATATAACATCTCGATTAAACAAATATTAATAAATACAATTTAATAAATACATTTAATATGATTAAATTATTTCCCACCCTATTTCCCTTTAAACCCATTACACGCTACGAAACTAAAAGCACAAAATTCAAATAAAAAAATTTAATAACTACTAAAAATTTAACACATACATTAAAAATACTAACAATTCTTTTACAATAAAACAGACATCACATACATATAAAATATATACTAACATACATAACAATAATAAAAAATCGATCATTTTAACAACTATGGGGCTATTAGGATGGCAGTCGGAAAACCACCCCGACCACCATGGAAGCGGAAAACAACTGCCCGCCGGTACCGTGAAAAAAACGGCGGCCAAATTAGGATCAACCGCCAAAAAACACCGACCGTGGCGGAACGGGGCCAAGAAATAACGCCCGTAGTGGGCGGATATGGCCAAAATCCATCCGCGGCGGTCGGATTCGTGGCGGAAAAACACCAACCCGCCACAAGTATAGCGAGGACATCACACGGGAAATTAGGATATCCCCGATGGTCCCGCGGTACGTTCCGCTGTTTCCAACCGCCGCGGTCACAAACAGTGATGAATGGGAGAGCCAGCGGAAGAGCTGCAGCATAGCCACCGCTGCGGACGATCTGTGAAAAATATGGCGGTCGAATAAAAAAACACACAATTTATTTATCTATTTTTGAGATTTATACAGCGCGTACAATTGCCCGTAGGCGTCTCGGCGCTAGAAACTTTGAATGAATTCCTGAGGTTAAGCCGGTAACTATTCTTGATCAAACAGCCAGGTCTTTATCTTTCTGCGGAAATGCATCAGAGATGGGCTGTCTTTGATGGATGCTGGCAGGGAGTTCCATAACCTGGGAGCTGCCACAAGGAAGCGTCCATCGCCCCAGTTAACTGTTTTTGTTCGTGGTATTTGAAGGATTTTAAGGTTGTTAGATCGGAGCGATCTTATGGAGGACTGGTATCTGAGATGGGATTTCAGGAAAATGTGGACCACAGTTGTGCAATGCTTTATAGAGTATGCACAGCGCTTTAAACTTGATCCGGTTTCGAATCTTGAGCCAATGCAAGTCCCTTATAGTCTCAGAGATTGGTGAGAACTTAGGGATTCCAGACAGGAGGCGGGCTGCAGAATTCTGGATGGTCTGCATTTTGTTGGTCACTCTTGCTTGGGCGTTGATGAATAAGCCGTTACAATAGTCAAGAGATGACAGCACGAGGGCGCTTACCAGCGTCTTACCTGCTGAGGTTGGTAAAAACGGCATGATTTTCTTGATCAACCTAAGTTTGTAATGGGCTGTTGCTGCTATTTTATTTGAGTGGGCCATAAAATTTAATTTATCGCCACAAAGTGCACACAGCAAACTAGCCATGCCCCCCAAAAACACAAAACACACCCCAGTGACACAACCACATGGCAAAAAGAAAAATACAAATCCCAGGACAACCCACACAACACACCTGTCAGCAGTCCCCCATTTGGCCACACCCACATAGCTGAGTATAAAACCAGCCCCTTCCCTGACCAGAATCCTTAGCAAAACTCCACAACTGAAGGGCCCAACACCGGAGCACAAAGGAGAGGCAAAGAACACAACATCACTTGCCACACCACACACAGCACCACCACCACTTCCACACCTGCACTACTAACCCCCCTGCACATCACACACCATACACATCACTACCACACCCACCACTCACACTCCTGTACCCACAACCACTTTGCACACCACACACCATGGCAACACATAAAATGCCCAAATTCACAGAGAGCGAGTTGACAGTCATGATAGATGAGATAGTCAGAGTGGAACCACCACTGTTTGGTAGCCTGGTCCAACAGACACCATTAGCTACTACTCCCACCATGCCCCCTGTCCCACAGTCTAGCAAGATGGAGCCCTTCCCCACCACACCCAGAAGCATGTGTTAGCCATTACATTACCCTAATCAAACTAACAGGTAGGTAGCTGTAGTAAGGTGACTTTTCCTATTCTTTCTGTGCTCGCTCTTTCCCCTTGTTGTTCAGCCTGAGTATGTGTGGAATGTTGATTAGGTCATGGAATGTTGGGTGCCTGATGTGAGTCAGTTGGTGCCAGCAGGCTGAGCAGCTAGGAGGCTGCTCCTGGTGGGGCGTACATACAGACCTACTTACCATCTTGGCTATATCTAAAGGTTCTGTAACTACAACCTGAATAAAGTTACTTCCTGGAACCACAACCTGGCCTCCTATGGATTTCCATATTACGACATTTTGGCGACGAACTGGTCTTCAAACCCGCCGTGAATTCAAATTCAATAGACTTACATTAGAAATAACCTTTTTACAGCAACTAAGAAACCTTCAAACACTGCAACTACTTCAGGAAATCCAAGCTTGAACCATCATCGCGTTACCTCCTGGCAGCCCCAGCCCCACCAGTGACCATCCGACACCGGTCAGCCTCAACTCGGGCGTGCCAAAGTTCACTCTACAACCTTGGTGAGTTTTCTACTGCTCGTTCTACATAGCTGAATTTATGCTACATCCGTGTACTTTTCGTGATCAAACTCGGTGTGCCACGCCATGCACAAGTCAAATGTACTTCATGTTCTCTACAGCCATGCTTCGTGCTGCATATTACAGGGAGTCTGCCACGTTTTTACTCTACCCTGTTGGAGTGTGCATTTCACTGAAGTATTACGTGTCAGCAGTTTGTGTATGCCATATCTACAGTGCTGCCTTTTTGTTTGAACTCGCCCTCTCCATTTCTTGGTACTTGTCTCCTTTATGCCTTGTGCGAGGTTATGTATGGGGGCACTCCTGCTGTCGAAAGCTTGTGCCAGTTTGGATACTTGTGGCCATGTTTTTGGCTGTTACTCTACAAGTCGTTTAACTGTTGCCTTTTAAATATAAGCAGCGCGTTCCTTTCTGCTTGCGACCTTATCTCGTTTCCTCGAGCCTTCACCCGTCATGGGATTCCTCTTGACGCATCGGTATCCAAGTATTTTTGGACTGCAGTTGGACGCTTTGCTGCCACGACGTGCCGTGAGCCATTCTGCACGCCGTCAATTACGTGCCGCCATTTTGTAATGCGGACTGTCTCTACATCTCGGAGCACCCTGTAGCTGAACGTTGTCTTGGCAACTCTACTTGTCATGTTAATCCTATGTGTAAGGACTCCAGATGTCAACTCAGCAATTTATTCACTACTAAGCTCTGAGGAAGTACCTTTGATGAATTACTTGTTCAGTCTTGTTGAGAGCATACTACCATCGTCGACTACATGTAAAGAAAGAGGATATTTCTGATATGTAACGAAGGGATTCCACGTCCTTGTCTGGCAGCAACAAAGACTTGCAGCTACTTTCTTCTTTTCATGCATCAGTAGGACCTGGAACTGCATGCCGTAATGATACCACCCAAAATTACTACGGTGACTACTTTATTTATTTTAATTTATTTCTTTTATTCTTTACAGCGTATAGCCTATTGTACATTGTTTGTGCTTGCGATACATTTGGTGGCTTGTACTTTTCTTTTTATTCAAATCCTGGGCAATTGTTTTCGTATAATACTGTTGCTTGAGCATGAAATTTACAGTTATTAGCGTGTGTAACCCTTTATAGTCATAAGCCTGTTTAAGGTTATTCTCTTGATAGTTTCTTTCGTATATTGAGATAACAGTACCTTTACTATTACTCTTTAACTTACCGTTTGCATTCATTTTACTTCATGAATACATGTTTACTTTACTGTGAGTGGGGCTTTCACCCTTTTCAGTTACAGGCTTACACCTTGGTATTCTTACAGTTTGTTGAGTTTGTTGTACTCTTTACGTCTTCTTAGACTTACTGCGCAGTTTTTATATTTGACTTCATTACCCTTTGGGTTGGGTGTAGGCTGTTCTAGTGTTCTTGTTTCTAGTTGCCTACTTACCCAGCTATTATTCATTAGCAACTGTTCACATTGGGTTTACTTGCATGAATATATATGTACTTTCTTTCTTGGTGTACAATGTTTTACACTTTACAGTTTTAGGCCTAGTACTTTATTTATTTACTTCAGTCTTTTCAGACTCACTGCGCAGTTTTTACATTTTACTTCTTACCCCTTCATTACAGGGTGTGTGTAGGCGTACAATTTTGCTTTTACGATGTTCTTGAGGGTTGCCTACTTGCTACTTTACACGCACGTACATTTTCTTTTCTACGTTTTGTGTTCTGGTCTCTCTCTGTTTGCAGCGCATGATCGCGGTTTGCTCTTTTTCACAGAACGTAGGGGTGCCTTGACGTCAGGCGTACTGGTCTAGTGCGTGTTGTTCATACAGTCTGTTACTTGTTTGCATTGTGATCCTGTGTGCTTGTTGTTTCTTGTGTTTTGCAGGATTTGCGTTGTGTGCTCTTTCTGTGGCATACGCTTTACTTTTGCTGTTTTTCCCTTGTGAGAATAGGGGATGGGTGTGGTTCTCTTCATTTTATTGTTATGTTTTGTTCTTATTTAGCACCTGCTTTCATCTTGTCATATTACTATTGGGTGCGTGTGTATATATTTACCATTATTCTTATCTCTTACCTGCCTATTTTACGATATTGTTCCATTGTTATATGTATTTTGTATCAATCTTCAATTTACCTTTAATTGCACTTATTTGCTCAAGTGATGTATTTATTTCTTTGCACATCTACATTTGTTTTTGTTTTTTTTTGTGTAAAGAAAGAGGATATGTGGTAAGGTGACTTTTCCTCTTCTTGCTGTGCTCCCTCTTTCCCCTTGTTGTTCAGCCTGAGTATGTGTGGAATGTTGATTAGGTCATGGAATGTTGGGTGCAGATGTGAGTCAGTTGGTGTCAGCAGGCTGAGCAGCTAGGAGGCTGCTCCTGGTGGGGCGTACATACAGGCCTACTTACCATCTTGGCTATACCTAAAGCGTCTGTAACTACAACCTGAATAAAGTTACTTCCTGGAACCACAACCTGGCCTCCTATGGACTTTCATACAACAGTAGCCATCTTAACAGGGAGGGTGTTTGTGGGTGGGAGGCCTGCACCACTACTCCCACCATGCCCCCTGTCCCACACATGAGCAGGATGGAGCATTCTCCCACCCAGAAGCAGAAGCAGTTGGAAGCCATTGCAGTTCACCAAACAAACTTACAGGTAGGTAGCCATCTTCACAGGGAGGGTGTTTGTGGGTGGGAGGCCTGTACCACTACTCCCACCATGCCCCCTGTCCCACACATGAGCAGGATGGAACACTCCCCCACCCAGAAGCAGTTAGAAGCCATTGCAGTACACCAAACAAACTTACAGGTAGGTTGCCATCTTCCCTGGGAGGGTGTTTGTGGGGAGGCCTGAACCACTACTCCCACCATGCACCCTTGTCCCCAGTATAGCAAGATGGAGCTCTCTATACCACCCAGATGCATGTGGCATCTAATGGATCACTACAAAGAAACTAAGAGGTAGGTAGACATATTATTTTGTCTTACACCAAACAAAGTTACAGGTAGGTAGCTATCTTCACAGGGAGGGTGGTTGTGGGTGGGAGGCCTGTAGCACAACTCCCACCATGCCCCCTGTCTCACACCTGAGCAGGATGGAGCACTCCCCCACCCAGAAGCAGTTGGAAGCCATTACAGTACACCAAACAAACTTACAGGTAGGTAGCCATATTTCCTGGGAGGGTGTTTGTGGGTGGGAGGCCTGCACTACTACTCCCACCATGCCCAGGGCCCACAGCCTAGCAAGATGGAGCCCTACCCCCACCACACCCAGAAGCTTGTGTCAGCTATTACATTACCCTCATCAAACTATCAGGTAGGGAGCACTCCTAACACGGAGGGTGTTTGTGGGTGGGAGGCCTGCACCACTACTCCCACCATGCCCCCTGTCCCACACATGAGCAAGATGGAGCACTCCCCCACCCAGAAGTAGTTGGAAGCCATTGCAGTACACCAAACAAACTTACAGGTAGGTAGCCATCTTCACAGGGAGGGTGTTTGTCGGTGGGAGGCCTGTACCACTACTCCCACCATGCCCCCTGTCCCACACATGAGCAGGATGGAGCACTCCCCCACCCAGAAGCAGTTGGAAGCCATTGCAGTACACCAAACAAACTTACATGTAGGTTGCCATCTTCCCTGGGAGGGTGTTTGTGGGGAGGCCTGCACCACTACTCCCACCATGCACCCTTGTCCCCCGGTACGGCAAGATGGATCTCTCTATACCACCCAGATGCATGTGGCATCTACTGGATCACTACAAACAAACTAACAGGTAGGTAGACATATTATTATGTCTTGTGACACCACTGAACATGATGTAAGCCTCCACCACGCACACACAAATGTGTCACATAACAAAGCCAAATGTGAAAACATAACAGGTAAGTAGCCTGTACGTGCACCTAACCATACATCACAAACAAAATGGTGCCATATGACAACACCAGCCCTCTCATTGCACAAATGTGCACACCGATCCTATTGCCATGCACAGTGTGCACACAGATAAGCAAAGGAAACTATCACAACAACCAAAGTGTGACACCCAATGCACATGTAGAAGAAAGTCTGTACCCAATCTTGCACAACACCGATTGACATGTGCAGTGCCATGGGGCCAGAGCAACAAGGACCATTTGAAAAATAAGAAAGCATGGTTGGTGGTACAAATCCAGATATGCACATGACAAGACAAAGGTATGCAGGAGATGACAATGGCCAGACATGACGTCTGCCAGGTCAGACAAATCGGTTCGGTTCAAAATCTTTATTCGATTCATACAATGAATCATAAAAGCACAAAGTTAAAAAAACATAATACACAATTAAGGTGATCCATCTGTAAAACAAAGATTACAATTCGAAAAATCCATCATACAGCATAAATACAAATCCGATGGCAAAGCACAGTTCTACAGCTAAATTATCCATAGCGTTTCCTAATCTGAAGTGAAACTCGTATAAAATTTAACATGGCACAGCAAGTATCAACAGAAGATAATGACAGCAAATAATCGTAGCCTTCTTTATAGGTGCATGGTTGCCGCCCCTTCAGGATAGGCTTAATAAATCTAATCCTTGGTTCTTGATATAAGGAGCAAAACAGGACAACATGTATAGTACTTTGGCTAACTCTGTCATTACAAGGACAAGGGGGTAGCCGCTCACACCAACCCCCTTGTTTAGGAAAGGCAAAAAGAAAATGAAGGATATTTAGCCTAAACCTCGTGAGGTAAAACCGCCATTGGACATTAGTTGTAAAAGTTAGATAAAATTGGTGCTGTAACTTAGGTACATAGCTAGTTGGGCCTCCCAAACAAGGTGAACCTAAAAATGTCCAGTAATTTGACTTAATTTGGGTTTTTATGTTTCCCTGGATATTTGCAGGATTTTCATAGACATAACCCAAGCCTATCTTGTTCAACATGTCACTGACGTATGACAACCAGGGGATCTTTTTTGCATTATCCAGGCTCATGCAGTCTGAGAGAATTTCTCTCGAGAGCTGCAGATCGTCAGATAACCATATTTTGCCCCATAATAATAGGGGCGACAGACGAATAATGTCAGTCACTTTGGTCATTCCCATTTCATTATGACAGAAGCTATTTGATGAACCCGATGGGATCAGTAATACCCGTTTTAGGGATTTATTTTCCATCACTTGTATCACTGAGGGGTTTTCGGTCCCCCATACTCCTGCCCCGTAGGTGGCCACAGATAAACATTTAGATATGTAAAGGGTTTTAAGGTGCGCAACAGGTTTTTGACCCAGCTTACCACAAAAACGAAAAAGACCTTCTATGGAGCGGGTAGCACTGTGGACTCGAGCCTTCATTAATGGGGCCCAACTTAATTTGCTATTGAAAAGATTTCCAAGGTAATTAAAATTTTCCACCTTTTCAATAGTAGAGTGATTCACCACAAATTTTCTTGGTTTTGTCCCTTTTGGACCACAGACCATTGCAAAAGATTTTCCAAAATTTACCTTCAGGTCAAGATCCAGCATGAAGGTGTTAAAGGCATCTAGGCACACCTGCAAACTGTTTCCAGTGAGGGTCATTAAAACAGTGTCGTCTGCATATGAGAGTATAGGAATACTCCTACCGTTTACCTTTGGAAAATCACAACAGTGGTCCAACAAGTACTTCTCTAGTCCATTTGTGTATACTAGGAACAAGAAAGGCGCCAAAATGCAGCCTTGACGCACCCCCTCAGTTGAGGGAATAGGTTTTGTTGTTTCACCCCCAGGTCCGAATCTTATAGCCACGGACGTTGCTGCGTGTAGTCTGCGGAGAAGTGTCACCAGGGGTTCTTCGAAACCCATATCGTCCATCATCGCGTGTAGTCTGCGGAGAAGTGTCACCAGGGGTTCTTCGAAACCCATATCATCCATCATCAAATCAACAAAGAGTCCTCACTGAAATAATATGTTGCTCTAGTCCCTAGATGTTAACATGTCCCTGTAATCACAAATTATGCACGTGGCGCATGGTATGTATTGACACCTCACACCATGGACAAGTAATGCATGTACCACAGCATCATGTCAGGAGGCACAGCAGTGCACATAGAAAACAATGTGATGAACAGTCAACTGCGTAGTGTACAAACAGTGAATGACACACAGCTAACACAAAGCTTGCGGGGTGCACTACAAGACCATTTCCCATCTGACCCACAGGTGACCAAGAACTGACTGCAGAGGACAACACCAGCAACCTGCAGAGCCAGTCTCCCCCCGGAACATCGACTCTTGGATGTTGACTCCCAGGATTCTTTGGACGAGGAGCCAGAAGCCGGCCCATCTGCTGTTCCAGGGCACAACAGGTCCCAGGACCCAATCGTCAACCCCACCACATCTGCTGCTACAACAACCTCCATGCAGACCCCTGCTGTTACGGCCGGTGCGTCCCCCACCACCACTACCAGAGCTGCCTGCAACAGTCGCCGTGTCCCACAGGATGACCACCCCACCAACTGAGGAGGGCAGGGAGAGGATGTGGGTGTCGACAGTGGAGAGGCAACCGGTCCATGGCAGCAGGGCAGGTGGGAGGGGCAGGGTCACCCGCAGACAAACAGAGCCTGGGACCGAATCCCTGGAGCACATATACAGAGTCCTTGGGGCATATGAATGGGCCCAGGGACAAACGGGCTGGTCAGAACAAGATTCCCGTTAGCTCCTCCTGCTGATGAGGTCCATGGACACATGCATGGGACAAATTGTGGACCTTTTGGGCCAGCTAGTGGCCGTACTGAGGGACAGCCCTGTGCCACAACCAACACCTCCCCCTCCCACTGGTGGTCCGCAGGATGACAGTTCACCATCCTCCCCTGCGGCCACAGAGAGAGGTGAGTCCTCAGACACCACTAGTCCCCCAGCAGAGGCCCCACCTGCCAAGCGGTGAATGGGCCGTCCACAGAAAACCCTGGGAGTATCTGTTGGCAAAGCACCTGCCAAACACCTGTCACGGAGCCAGCCATGATGGCAACCCTCTTCCCCACTGCATTGACTTTTTGAACTGTCCTTCCCCACACTGCCTTGTGAATGGCATCTGTCTGTTGGACTGCTTCACCACATCTATGTGGTCACTACTCGATTATCTCATGTACCATAACTGTCAACTCACTGCTGCACTAATCACCGAACTGTAAATGTTCAACCCCCTCACATGTCACCATTGTAAATAAACAACTCATTACACACATGTTGTACTACCTGCTCTGTCTTTATTCCAGGATGTAGAGTCTTCACCATGATTACAATGTACCAGGAGACTGGAGTGTATGTAGGCAAGGAGAGGTTGAAGGCACCTAGGAAAACACAACAGAACAACATTCACTAGTCTGGGTGTAGCATCACAGACATCATACAACATTTCACAACAAGAGAATCCCACATGCACACATCACAATGGGCAACAAGTGTCAGCATACACATCCTGTAGATGTTCCTAAATGAACTGTCCCAGAAACATTGTTAGCCACTACTGAGTCTACAACCGGCTGCTGTCAGAAATCTCACATACACCTTCACAACAACAGCAACATCATCAGACAATGGGTACGTTGCATATTGTCACCCACCTTCAAGTTAAGTAGCGGGTGATGAGCTGTTGACGCAGGTCAACATCTTCCTCCTCTCCACTGTCCTCATCACTGGACACAGGTTGGTTTCCAGGAGGGGGCCTTGGGTCCTCATCATCATCCAGGATCAGGGGAATCTCCTTGCGAATGGCTAGGTTGTGGAGCATGCAGCATGCCACTACAATCTGACACACCTTCCCGGGTGAGTACATCAGTGCACCTCCGGTCTTGTCCAGGCAGCGGAAACGTGACTTCAGCAGATAAAGAGTACGCTCCACCACACGACGTGTCCTCCCATGGGCATCATTGTTGTGGACTTCAGCCGGGGTCCTGGGATTACGCAGTGGGCTCAGCAACCAGGGACGGTTGGGATATGCAGAGTCACCTAGGTGTGACAAAAACAAATAAACATTGCTATGTCGCTGAGGCAGAGGGCAGCAGGTCACACACCCAGCACTCCATATGACTAGGCATACTCACCCAAAATCCATGCACGCTCGGGAAGCAGATTAGCCATCAGCTGGGGTACAATGCTGTTCCGCAGGATGTATGAGTCATGGACTGAGCCTGGGAATTTGGCACACACATGTGAGATGATCATATCTGCTTGGCACACCACTTGCACATTAATGGAGTGGTAAAGTTTACGATTCCTTTGGATGTGCTCACGTGCCTGTGGTGGCACAAGCCCAACATGGGTGCAATCAATGACACCAACAACATGGGGGATGTTTCCAAGGCAATAGAAATCTCCCTTCACAGCTGCCAATTCAGGCCCCCTGGGGAAATGGATATATGTGTCCTTGTAGATAATCATGGCGGACAGTACATCACGCAGCACCATGTTGAACATAAGTTGTGACATCCCACCTGCGCTGGCCGCAGTGTGCTAGAATGATCCAGTGGCAAAAAAATGCAGGGTCGCCATTACCTTATGCGATGGGGTGAAAGCTGTTGGATATGTCCTGCGAGGCTGCAGGTGGGGCTCCAGCATATCGCAAAAGGTTTTTAGGGTAGCTCTATCCAGACGGCATTTCCGGATGATCGCCTCATCCTCCAAGTCTTCCAGCACTGTCAAGTGACAAAGCAGATTTGGTCTCCTCCTAGTTGAGATGAAAGTGGACATGTTAGACCTGGCACCTTGGCGTGAGTTTCCCTTCCACTTTTTGATGGTGTGCCTCGATTGTTTTGCTGGTGTTGTCCGCTCAGGGCACTGCGCCATGGCTAATCCGTGCCGCAGTGCAAGTGCTCCCTAGGTAAAGTGTACCTGTAATTGATGTTCATGATTGGTCTATTGGATTCACTGTCAGTCCCCAGTAAAGTGCACCAGGGGTGCCAGGGCTTGTGAATGCCAATGCTGCTGGTGGTCTTGCAGCGCTGGTTGCGCCACCCACAGAAAGCGGCTTTGTAAAATGTGTCTAGGGTCTGCCACCGCAGACCCTGTGCGCGGTCTGGGACCGTCGCGCTGACTACGCAAGTGCCCCCACTTGCCAGTCCCTAAACCTTCCCTTACCTACATGTTAGCCACCCCTCTGGTAGGCCCAAGGGCAGGGTGCATTGTAGGCGTAAGGTGGGACATGCCCTGATGTGTGTGGCATGTCTTAGTAGTGAATTACAGCCATTTTCGTTTTTCACTATTGAAGGCTACCTGCTCTCCATAGGCCAGAATGGGCTGCTGGAGTCACTACACGCTGTGACCCCAGTGGACTCAGAGAGCATGGTAGAATGTCAAGTTTAGTATGCCTGAACTCAGAATAATAAAATACTTCTTGTAGTCAAGTTTATTTTAATATCCTGGGTTTGTAAATACTACTTTTAGAAAGTTAGTATTTACTGACCTGGCCATTTCAGTCCGCCTCTGCTGTGTGTGTGTGTTCTGCCTAGCAACAGTAAGGAGCAGGGTTGGGGAATCCCCAGAGACAGGTTGGCTGCCAGGTGGTGGGTAGAGAGGTGACACCAGGATGGGTGGGAGGAGTACACCTTGACTCTTGAATAGACCTGTACTCTGCCACCACAAAGCCGGCGCCGCCCCCTGTGGAGCGGCTGATGTCTCTGCCCTGCTGCTGAAAGGAAAGAGCAGAGTCACCATAACAAAGTGCTCCAGAACTGGACTGAGCCAGGCCCAGGCCCCCTGGCGCTAAAGAACAAAAGAATCATGGTATAAAAGTAGGAGCCTGGCTCCTAAGAAATTAGAATCCTGTTTTACCACAAAGAACCTCTGCCCGACTAGAAGGAGAAGAAGACGCTGGAGGAGCTGGCCTGCTGCTTGCCTTGCTGAGAAAGGAGAGGAAGAGACTACTGAAAAGACTTTGCTACTTTGTGCTTGAACATTCTCCAAGGGCTTGATCTGAGCTTGCCCCCTGAACTGAACCCCAGGACCAGTGGGTTCTCTGTGCTTTTTGCTCGTCCTCCAATTCGAGCCGTGTGTGCATCCCGCTGGAAAGAGACTGCGCCCCGCATCGCCCCTCCTAGGGCCGTGACACTGAGAAGCTTGCCTGCCTCAAAACCCGTGAGAGCCCCGCTCCGTCCGGAGCCGCTCTCTGTCCCCGGGCTAGGTTGCCTGCATCCCTGTCACCGCCTGCCACTGGAGCGCGCTGACCGCGCTATCACCCCTCCCGCCGGAAACCGTCCGACGACTGTGATCTACGCCGGGTCATCCAGCTGCACTGACTGTGCCCTGCGACCCCGCTTCGCTATCCCCGGACATCTCAGGCCGCGCCGCCCCCGCTGTGGAGACCCCGCTGCACCGCCGTGCTAAAGGGTCGCTGGCCGCGCCTGCCTACTTGCCCACACCTGCTGATTGAGGACCCAAGAACACTTCCCAAGCGGAGAGTCGCACCGACCTGGGCCGACTCTCCACATCACGAAAGAAGTTCCAGTATCGGGCTCGGGGCCCGCAACGCCTTATTTCCCCGTTCGCCGGAGCCGATCTCTGTGAGTACTGGAACCACAAGTAACATTTGCAAGAGACTACAAAGTATCCATTTGAAACTACGAACAAAGGACATTTGCCTGCTTTACAACCTGGTGGCATAGCGAAAACGTTATTGGTCTTGTGATAAGTCTGCTGAGATATATATACCTATTTTTACATAAAGAAGCGTATTTTTCTACATATCCAAGGCTGGTGTCCGTTTCTGGGGGGATTGATGTATTTACTGTGTGTGATTGTAAGTGCTTAACCAACAACGCCTGAGGAATCGCCTTGGCTGCTCACGCCACGCACCTAGAGGGTGAGCAAGGGTCATTCACGAGGGGTTATCCTGCGCCCTGACATAGAGGAGAGGGTTCCTGCTTGACACAAGGGCAACCTTGCGCCAACCAGAGACCCCCGAGTCTAACAGGACACATGTCAATGCAATACATCATGAGATGGGCACAGCATCTCACGTTCTGGATGACACAATGCCAACAATGACTGTCATCTAAATTGAGTTACAGACCAGCTTACATGTAGGGACACCTTCAGCTACACAAATGGCACACTTGTCAACTTACACAAACCAAGTACCTCAAACACCACCTCGGTCAATGTGAATGCACATAGGGATATGGCCACATTTACCTTGGGCACGCCTGGGATCACAGCATCCAGCATATGTGTATATGCATCCAGCATATGTGTAACAAATGAACCCCACTGTCTCATGCCTAGCTGCTGTACCTGACACACCTTCATGCGTCGTTTGAACCTGGCACACATCAACAACACAATGACCACAGTTGACCAGAAATGACGATTGTGTGCATGATCAGACATAAGAAGACATGCAAAAAAGAACAGAATTCATTGAGACAAACATTGCTGTGATTGTCACTGCACCTTAACACATTGACATGTGTACACATTGTAGAGTCCATAACAACACTGTCCTGTGTACAGGACCATCAATATCACAAGTGACATGTGAGGGAGTACATGCCAATCTACGAAATCACATACACAAACATGGCATGTGTAGTCACCAGTGGAGTAAATGGAACATTGGCATTGTGTGCACAATGATGTGCCATTGACCATGTGACCACTGTGCACTGTTGATGTTTGCCAGATTGCCATTGTGATTGTATGGCACCCAAATCGCGGTAGCTGTCGCCTGGCCCCAGCGGTGTGTCACCAGCAATCCCCATATACACAAATGCGGTAGTGATAGCCATGGAGACATGCCCAAATGGTGGTTGGCATGCTCCCCCACCCAAATTGTGGTGCCTCATGTGAATGTATGGCACACAAATCGCGGTAGCTACTGCCTGGCCCCAGCGGTGTGTCACCAGCAATCCCCATATACACAAGTGTGGTAGTGATAGCCATGGAGACATGCCCAAATGGCGGTAGGCATGCTCCGCCACCCAAATCGCAGTGCCTCATGTGAATGTATGGCACACAAATCGTGGTAGCTACCGCCTGGCTCCAGCGCTGTGTTACCGCCATGGAGCATGCTTTTACAGCCAATGGGAACCTTAATCGCAGTAGCATGATGCAATTTTGAAAATTGCGGTAGGCGTGCTCCGCCACCGCGGAGGCGGTCATTGGATGCAATTGAAAGATGCACCATCGCAGTAGCGCCCGCCTGGCCCCTGCGGTGTGTCACCGCCATGGAGCATGTCCATACAGCCAATGGGAACCTTAATTGCGGTGGCATGATCCAATTTTGAAAATCGCGGTAGGCATGCTCCACCACCGCGGAGGCGGTCTTTGGAGGCATTTGAAAAAGGCAGACCTGGAACACCATTTGCTGCAGCTTGGCACCTTTGAAACGACCCCAGGGGGCTATATATGTGTGGGAGGGAGCCTCACATTTCCACTGCTCCTAGAGCCTGCTGCCAGAGACCCCTCACCTGCTGCTGCCTCCATGGACTGCTGCCAGAGACCCCTCATCTGCTGCTGCCTCCAGGGACTTCTTCCAGAGACCCCTCATCTGATGCTATCTCCAGGGACTGCTGCCAGGGGCCCCTCACCTGCTGCTGCCTCCAGGGACTTCTGCCACAGACTCCTCACCTGCTGCTGCCTCCAGGGACTGCTGCCTGAGACCCCTCACCACCCAATTCCGCCTCTGTTGTCTCATGTCCACAGTGATGGCAAGGACTGAGAAGATCCGTGCCAGTCCCTTCACAAGCGAGGATCTGGAGGTCCTGGTGGACGAGGTGCTCACACAGTACCCAAGGCTATATAGTGTCCCAAATGTCATGTAAGTCCTCAACAGTGGGGGAGAGCGGAGGGGGGAAAACATGTAGATAGACTGATGCAGTATGTGCCTGAGTGTGTGGGGTTGTGTCATGCTCTGCCCAACATGCTGTCTCAAGGGGGAAGATGTGTGTTCCCTATGCCACAGGTTTCCCTGCCTGCACATGTATGTTTGAGAGACCTGTGTTGTGTTGTCAGGCATACAGTGACGCAGCAAGTTGTTCATGCAGGGGTCAGGACAGTGATTGCTGGGCTGAATGGCTGTGTGTGCCCCTGTTGTCCATCTCAGTATGAGCACAGCTGGCCTGCACAGTCCCTGACCAAAGAGACAAGGACACATCACTTCACTTACAGAGTATTACATCAGTCTTTTCTCATTGCACTCCAGCTATGGACCATCTCAGCATTGTAGATTGCAGATGACCAGCCTTGTGAAAAGCATTTTGGATTTGTGAGATCATGACCCTCAATGTGAAATCCATGACACAGTTATCTATTCACAGGGCAGGGATATTAAGGGCTGCGCAGTCTTTGACACAGTGAGTCTACCCCCATACACATGTTGATATGTGAGGTATGTCTTGCTCAACCTAAAAATTGACTGGAGATGTGAGCACGCTACACAGGGGTTTCAGTGCTGGCATCCTGTATGTGTGTGAGATGTGCAGGGAATGTGTTCCCCCTCACAACTGCATGCATTTACATCAGCTTTCCCCATGCAGATGTACCATGTGAGATGTAATCTTGTCTCTGTTAGACATATCTGTGGATTTGGGATGAGTTTGTATCATGCTACTGTACTGAGAGATGTAGGCACATAACACTGTGTCACTGATCATTTCCCCCTCTTGTCTCCCATGCCTGCAGCTCAAGGTACACCAGCGTAAGGCCGTGTGGAGGGCCATTGCGGACAAGGTGCGGGCTCTGGGTGTCTCAATCCGACGGCGCACCCACTGCCAAAAGAGGTGGGACGACGTCAGCCAGCTGGCAAAGAACGTGGCAAAGATGACCTTGGGGCTGCTTCCTCGCACTGGGCGTTTGGCACGGCGCAGGATGACACCTCTCATGGGCCGCATCTTGGCCGTGACACAGCACATTTGAAGGAGCATCAGCAGCAAGCCAGGGGTGAGCATTCTGGGAAGGGTGACTTTGGCTGGGAGTGGCTGCATGTGTACAGAGCCTGTGCCAGCGCTGGCCTTTGTGATGTTGGTATAGTGATGCAGTGGCTTGTAAGTGGCTGCTGGGCTGGGTGCAGGTGTTATGCATTTGCCCTACCTGTACTTACTAAGGTAATTTGTGTACTGTGCATTCTCATTGCATTCTGAGTCGTGGTCTTCAGGTTTCGTCTGCATTGGGGTAGACCAGGGAATCCCATGGGAGGAAACGGCAGTGTGCCCGATATGAGTGTGCCTTCATCAATGCGTCCATTGCCTGCACTCAGATTTGGGAGGCTTAGACATCTGACACCAATGTGCACCAGTCGTTGTGCCCCAAAGTACAACATGGTGGGTGGCATGGGCTCATGGCCATTGTGGAATGTCATGTTGTAGTCATTGTTTGTATTGTCCACTCCTGCTCCATCCAGATCTGTCAGTGGCAACAAGTAGTGTGCCCCCATCATGGCCCTAGGTGTGCTCAGATCTATTTGTGTGTTGTGCTGTGTGGTCATCCCATGACTCACTTATGCCTGAATTTCCAGTTTCCACGCACTGTTTGAGTCAATATAGTGGGATAGCACAATATGATTGCACAGGGTAGTGTGCAACATGTAGATTTAGTCATCTTTTGTGATGCTTTGCTTGCATATGTTTGTTATGTTGCTGCCACTGAACTGACCCTAATTCTCTCTCTCTCATGCAGCATCTCCTGTGGTCACGGAGGGAAAGAAGACGGACACCAGTGGGGGTGAAACAAGCACAACAGCTGTACAGGAGCCCAGTGACACAGATATCACCAGCGCCTCAGATGGGGACAGGAGTCTGCTGGAGGAATCCCAGCCTGAGACGCAAAGTTCCACATCATCTGATGCCAGCGGGAATGCATCCATGTTGGCGGGCACAGGGAACGGGGACTCTGCATCATCTTCCACCACACAGCGGCCAGTGCCCACCCTCCCAGCTGCTTCCTCTGGTGCTGCCTGTGTTAGCCCCAGTAAGAGAGGAAGAGTGTCCTTCACCCCGGGCAACGCTGCCTCTGTCCCTGTCCCCCCTGCTGCCATCAGTGCTGAGTCTGTGGACCTTTTGCACCAGCTGTGTGTAGGCCAGATAGCTCTCCTCAATGCCTTCACTGACCATGACAAAAAAATGGCACCGGTGGTTGCTTTCATGGAGGGCATACATTCAGACGTGGGTGGGCTGCACCAGACTGTCCAGTCTTTGTCCTCCACAGTGAATGCAGTCCTTCAACAGGCACATACTCACAGTCCAGCTCCGGTCCCTTTGTCCACCCCCCTGGCATTGGCCATGTCTGACGATAGTGACCACGCTCCACAGACCTCAAAGTCACGATACAGCACACAAAGCACACAGCAGCAGCAACCCAAGTGGTCCAGGGCGCAGACACCATCCCCATAGAAGACCAAAGTAACCCCAGAGCGCAAAGACAAAAGCCCGTCAGGTGACACCAGAGGCCAAAATGCAAAGAAGCAGACCTCAAACTAACATGCCTCAGTGGCATCCCCAGCCAGGGACTCTCCTGTCCCTAAAGCATCTCACCAAGAGAAGCATACAGTTTCTGTGCCCACCGAGAATGTGGTGCATGTCAAGGGTACACCTAGAAAGGGGTCCCAGGCAGATACACCCACCACCTCGACTCTCATTCCAAGCCCACTGAAGCAGGGAAAGGAGGGCACTAAAGGGGTAACACCTAGTAAACAGGGGATGGAGGGGCAATGGCGAACCCAGGCAAAGCGTTCAGCTGGATCCAGCACATCCCCAGAGGGAGTGCCAGTGTCTGCACCTGATGCAGCTTTGGTGGTGAGTGTGCCTGTTGTGTCCACACCACTTCTAATTGATCCCAATGCAGGGAAGCCAGTTAGGATTCCCAAGAAGTGGAAAGGCACCCCTCCACAATCTCCCAGCCACACTGTGTCTCACCTATGCATGACTCTGCCTCCACGTGCCACTACACCACCTAGTCCAAGCAGCCCTCCGGCTTGCCAAGCCACTGATAGCTCTACCTCAGCTGGGCCGCTCTCTCCCTGGTCAGGTGCTCCAACAGTCACTGACACACAGCCAGCTCCCAGTCCGCCTGACAGCCAAGTCTAAGTGGTAGTCACCCTCACACACCTGTCTCTCACACAGGTGGGCCTGTACTGCACATTGTTACCCCCTGACTGTGTTGCTGACCATGGAAAGGTACAGTCGCACACATTCCCTGTGCAGCTTCTCATGGACATACTCTGTACTGTGCCCTGCCCACTGGCCTTGTCATTCACTGCTGTGTGCCCCTTGCCTGTGCAGCTTCTCATGGACATACTCTGTACTTTGTTTTGGCCACTGGCCTTGTTGCTCTTTGCTGTGTTCAACTATTCTCTGTGCAGCTTCTCATGGACATGCTCTGCACCCTGAACTGGCCAGTGGCCTTGCTGTTTTGCCCTTGCCTGTGCAGCTTCTCATGGACATACTCTGCACCCTGAACTGGCCACTGGCCTTGCTGTTTTGCCCTTGCCTGTGCAGTGTCTCATGGACATACTCTGCACCCTGAACTGGCCACTAGCCTTGCTGTTTTGCCCTTGCCTGTGCAGCTTCTCATGGACATACTCTGCACCCTGAACTGGCCACTGGCCTTGCTGTTTTGCCCTTGCCTGTGCAGCTTCTCATGGACATACTCTGCACCCTGAACTGGCCACTGGCCCTGCTGTTTTGCCCTTGCCTGTGCAGCTTCTCATCGACATACTCTGCACCCTGAACTGGCCACTGGCCTTGCTGTTTTGCCCTTACCTGTGCAGCTTCTCATGGACATACTCTGCACCCTGAACTGGCCACTGGCCTTGCATTTTTGACCTTACCTGTGCAGCTTCTCATGGGCATACTCTGTATTTTGTGCCTTGCTCTTCTCTACTCTTGGTGCCTATCTGTGCAATATGTGAATAAATACAGTTGCTCCTGTTGTCTGTTTTGTCAGTGTCCTTACTGAATAAAGTTATTTTGCTGTGTGTATATGGTTTCCTGTGCCACATGCTCTGTGTGCCATTTCAACATAGCCAATGTCGTGGCTCACTTACTCTATTTTTTACAGGGGTGACAGGGACTTCAGTTCTTCCTGACCCTGATACTTGTGGTGGCAATGATGTCAATTTTAAATGGAAAGCCGTTGTCATTTTCTTAATTTGTTCATGTTGGCTAGGTTGGGGGGCACTGCCAGCACAGAGTGGGATTCTATCCACAGGATTGCAGGCAGGCTGGCCAGGGTCATCATGAATGTGTATTCTTCCTTTATGTGTGCCCAGTAGTGTATGTGTGTGGTCATCTTGTGATGGCCAGTCATCCTAGTCCCATGGCTTACTTTCAATGTGTGCTCTTGGGTGGTCAAGAAGTGTGCAGTGTGAAGGGGGTGACTTTGTCGGGTGTGTTGATGTGTGTGTGCCCCTGCATTGTCAACTACACACATGTGTCACCCAGGAGTTGAGTGCCTGTTGTTTTGATTGTTCATCCCCGTCCATGTGCAGCTGTATGCACATGTGTGAGTTGTGTGTTGTGCACTGTGCAGTGTGTTGGTATGTACTTGCAGTTCTGGCTGACTGCTACTTGTTTTTGTCACTTGGAGGAAGAATAGTGTGTGACTGGCATGTCAGTGTTGTGTTTTGTTGATCATCCCTGTGTCTTGATACTGTTTGTGGAGACTGTGAAGACCTGCTGCTCCACACTGCCATTGTGGTTGTGTTTTCTCATGCATTGCTGTCACATGGTGCCTTTTTGCCTCCAGTATGGCATGTTGTGTGTGTTGTCATACCATCCCCTATCTGTGCTTCAGATGCCTACCCATTGTGAGTCTGCACTCCCTCTATTTGTGTATGGTACACTCTTGCCATGTCCCCTACTGACATGCAAAACACTTCACTTTGATGTCAGCTGTCCCCTTTGTTTGTGTGTGCCTCCCCATCACTTCATTTGTGACACTGTGCTTTGTGGTGCAGTTCTTTGGCCAGGAGCAATGTGTCACTCAGGACATTTCCCCAATAGGTTATATGTGATGTTCTTGCGCTGTTTGGCAGTCATGGTTGCTCATATGCACTTCAACTGTGTGTGCTGCCCAGTCCTCTGGTCAAGTTGTTTCCACCTTTCTGTCCCAGACTTGTGCATCTGTTGGTGTTGTGTTAAATGAATGTGTGTTAGCTGTGGTACTGCTTCACGTCCTGGGTGTGATGTTGTCTTGGTGCTGTGCTGATTGGTGTTGTGAGGGTTAATGTTATGTCACTCAAATCTGTGTTGGGCTGGTATGCTTGGTGTGCACACACTGCTTGTTGTGCATGCAGTGCTGTGGGTGTATGTTGCCTTGTCATTGCCTGGTGTGCATCCCCTGATGTCCTGCTGTGTTTGGTATGTGATTTTTCTGCCTGTGCATCTGTTGTTTGTTTGATGTGGCTGTGTTTTGTTCTGTAATGGTGCACTTCTTGTCTGTGTTGTGATATGTTGTCTGTGCATGGTTCCTGACTGATGAGGTTGTTTGTGCACTCCTGTTGTGTATGTGCTCCCATCGCCTTTCCACAGTTTAGCTGCACAGGGCATGTCTGTTCTTGTTGTGGTTCTGTGTGTGTTTCTGCTGGGTTATGTGTTTGTCTGTTGTTTTTGTGCAGACATTTGTTCTGGCATCCCTGTGTGTGTGTGATGTTTGTGGCTACCCCCAGGGTGTGTGATTGTTTGTCTGTGTATTGACTGGAAAATATTGCCACCCTTCAGTGTGTTTGACACTGGTGGTGTGTGCTGCTGGTGGGAGGGGGGTATGTGTGTAGATTCCTACTAGTGTTTGACAGTCATGGAGTGTGTCAATGGACCCTGTTTATTGTGCTGCTGGCGTACTCCTGTGAAGTAGTTGTATACATATGTGTGGCTGTTCACAGTTTGACTTCCGGGCCTTCCTTTCATCCTTGTGCCTATACATGGGTTGCCTTGCTGTCTCCCTAGGTTGTTGCACTGAGCTGTCTGTGGTTTGACTTCACTAACTGTGCCAGCCATGTGTGCTTTGATGGGGTGAAGGTGTTGTTCTCTGTTCCATGTCTTGCATGTGATGCACACTTGCTTTTTGGTTGTCTCCATGCCTTCCATTTGGGTGCACATCACTTTGGCTTTTCTATTTGTTGTGCTCCATTGCCGGTGGCATGTGGTGTGTGTATGTGTCTATATGTCAGTATGCGGTATCTCTGTGTGACTTGGCAAGCTGTGTGTCCAGTAGGATGTTTGTTCCTTGTATGTGTGTGTGTTCATTTAGTGCTTGTACTCGTTTTTATTGCCATAAGTGTGGTGCTGTTGTGGTGTGTGTGTTGCCCTGGCCCTGTGCTTCTGTGCTGTGTGTTCCTCTGCAGCCACTCCTGCTGTGGCTGTCTCCCTGGTTTTTTTTGTGTGTGGTGCAGGGTGTGGATTCACCTGGCTTGTTGTTGTGCATGGGGGTGCACAGGAGGGGCACATGGCATGTGCCTTCAGGGGGCGGCTAGTGTGTGGAGGTGTGGCCCTGTGCTCTTTGTGCCCGGCCCATGCCTGGCGCTGGCCCTAAGTTCTGCATTGTGCGCATGTATTCCCTTGTATTCACCGCTGCGGTGACGTGACCGGGAAATTGCTGCATGATCGCGGTAAATGTGTGTCCTGGATGGGGAGGGGTGACTTGGTGGCAGGTGGGTCATGTGTGGGTACACTTGTGGATGTGACCTGTCCCCACCAGGGTGTCTGATGTGGATTTGGACTCTGTATCAGCCCATGAGTTGTGTGTTGTGGTTGTGTTATTGCGTACCTGCGGCGGCGTCCGTGGCGGTCCTTGAGTTGCTGGTGATGTATCAGGTACAGCTATGTAAAAACGTGTAGGGCTGGGTCCATTGCGGTCGTGTCGGGGTGGTGTGGACCGGGACTCTGGTTTCGCACTCCGCTGTCGAGCTTCTGCCGTCTCTTTTTGGGCGGTTTCTCCGCTGCGGTGCGACTGCTTGTTTGGGGCATCCTAACTTGTGGAGCGGGGCGGACGTCATTTCGCACGGCGGTGAGTCTCCATTGGCTCACACCGCTGTGGTGGCGGGCGCACTTTGATGGCGGTTCGCGTCGCAACGAAATGGGCTTTGTTTGGCCATACTAATATGGTGGGCGTGAGGTCCGCTGCTCGCAAACGGTAAAATGCATTTTTCCACACCGCCAGCGCCGCGGTGGTGCCACCACCCGCCATCCTAATAGGCCCCTATATTTTTGCAAACGATATTAAACACTTCGATTTTTTTAAATCAATGGTACTTACCTTCAGTCAATATTTTTTACCACGATATTCTTGCTGTCGATATTTCTGACCCACGATATTAATGACTCGATATTTGTGCAACTCAATATTTTGAATTCGATATTCTGTCTCTGCACCATTTAACAATAAGTCCATTGTTTCAATCAAGCATTTACTATTTGATTAACTTGCTCACAAACACCAAATCACTCTTTGGCTTTCTCACTCTATCTCCATATTTAGTGAATAAAACACCACCTTGCTATGTCTGTTCAAACATACATCCTATGCATTTAGGCCGTCCTGGGGCATATTATCAAGGGCATTATCGCCGCTATAGCAGCACTTTTTGCCGCTAAAGCGGCGATATTTTTATCGCTCTATTAGCAAGCACTTCGCTGTATTATCAAAGATGACCCGCGATAAAAAAAATCGCGCTAACCCCCGATGTACGCAGGTTTTTAACACCTGCTAAAAACCTGACTAAAGCCAGATCTCCATCAGAAGACCCACAGACATCAAAGAGGTAGGGGCATATTAGCAAGTAAGGGCGATAATTATCGCCCGTAACAAGTATCAGGAGTTTTGTTATCGCCTCCTTTCCCGATAATAATAATAATGCAGCATACTCATTACCTCTTTGATGTCTGTGCGCCGATCGCTGCCGATGGCAAGGTATCGCCTGAATACCTATCGCCTCTTAGCGGGAGTTATGGCGCCCTTTCCCTGACACTATCGCCTCTTACAGACGTGTTGATAATACGTTGGTAAGAAGCCGAAAATTATCGGGGAAAGGAGGCGATAACAAAACTCCTGATACTGGGGCACGGGCGACAATTATCGACCTGACTTGCTAATATGCCCCCAAATTGGCTATTCAGTACTCTTTTGTACATGAATGGAAAAAAATCTAATAGCTGTTATGATTGATTTGTTTTTGCTATATTTATGTGAAAATAATATTCTTTGTTTCCACTATCAATGTGAGCTAAATAGCTTCAAGGATAGAGTTTTGTCACATTCCAAAATCTTACAGTTGTTCAGACATACGTCTCAATAACAGAAAAACATCCTCAGTATACTGGAGATACTCAAAAATATATTGATGCCACATGATCTAAGAAAGGAGATGCCAAAGATGCAGCAAGCGCAAGAACTCTGCTGCCTTTCTTCACTTGTGGAGTCATTCACCCACAACCCAAGATTTATTGGCAATGTCTTACCACTGCCTAAAGCATTTTTATATAAATTCCATCATTCAGGCCTCAGCTTCCTCAAGGACAAATTGTCTAATTGGTTTCCTTGCTCTTTATACCTGAATGTACCAAGAAGGCTATTTCACTCTCTCAGGGGCATATGTATCAACTGAATTTTTAATCGCAAACGCTGCGATTCGCAAAAAACAGCGTTTGCGATTAAAAATTTGCAATACGGGATGTATGGGGCAAATCCTCATCGCAAATTTAAGGAATCGCTAATATAGCGATTTCTTAAGTTTGCATAAGCATTTAAGAAATCGCAAATTGCGATTTCTTAAATGATATGTACCACGCACCAAAGCATTGCGACTAATCCTTAAGAAATCGCAAATTACCACCAACTTCTAGTTGGTGGTAATTTGCGATTTCTGTTAAAAATGCACTTTTTGTAATTTTACAAAGGGCCACGTGGCGCACATACATGCCCTTAGGGCATGTATGTGCACCATATGCACACACATGCTCATTTCAGGGGTGCATCAGGGTGTCATCATGACACCCTTGCACCTTTGAAATTATTCTCAAATTGCGATTAGCAAATTGCGAATAGCAATTTGAGAATTACCTGGCCCATAGAAATGAATGGGAAGGTATTCCTTAATTGCGATTTCGCAATTTGCTAATCGCAATTAAGGAATTTTAAGAAATCGCTAAAGTTTTGCGATTTTTTAAATACATCCCGTTTTGCAATTCTCAAATAGCGATTCTTTAAAAATCGCTATTTGAGAATCGCAAATGGAGATGTTGATACACATGCCCTTCAGTCACTATGCAACAGCCTGTCGAATTTCTTTAAGAAAGAAATTAAGGGCATACATGAAACTATCTTCTAAGCACTTTTAACTCCAATGACCAGTAACTTCAGACTAACTCTTCATCTCTGATTACGCATTTCGAAGCCCTCTCGCTGATGATGAAAGAGGAGGTGTCTACTTTTCTCACTTTTTTGAAGTCAGACTCCCTGAACAATATTTTCCCGATCCATGGGGCATATTATCAAGGATAATTATCGCCGGTTTAGCGGCAGAAAACTGCCGCTAAAGCGGCGATAATGGGCTTGATAATATGCCGCAGAGAATTCCAATAGAAGCCTATGTTGACACCAGAACATGGGCTTCTATTGGAATTCTCAAGGGCATATTATCAAGCCCATTATCGCTGCTTTAGCGGCAGCTCTCTGCCGGGAAACCGGCGATAATTTTTAACGCCGTCCTTGATAATATGCCCCGATGTTTTTAAATCTTTAAATCCAGTGATCCCTCCTACTCTTGCATCGACTCTCAATGTCTTTTTTACATCTACTACTGTTGCTAAAAACAGAAAGAGAGTGTTGTTATACCCTTGTTAAAGAAATCCAACCTGGATCATTTGGTGGAAGCTGATTATAGGCCAATTTCTCTTCTCCCAGCTGTCTCTGAAATGGTTTCACACACTGGCTCACTAGATACCTGAAAGATCATCACCTTTTAATACAAGCCAGTTGGGTTTCAGACCTGGATTGGTTCTGAGACAGAACTGGAGACTATGTTAAATGACCTCAAATGGAGTCTTGATAGGGTCTTGCTCAAGGTGTCTGTTGTGTTTGATACGGTAGACGACTCGATCTAGGTCCAGCACAAAGAGGAGATGGTTTTCCAGGACTTGCTGTACAATGGGTTGCTTCTTCCCTTTCAGGTAGAAGTCAAACCATATCCCTCTACAGCTATTGCTCATAACCACTTCCAGGTATATGTAGATTCCCCAAGGCTCGTCCCTCTCTTCTGTCCTTTTTAAGGTTTATGGAGTCAAGATGGTATCTTATGTGGACCATACTCAGCTTTATCTTGAGAATCAACAAACCTGCCTGCTAAACTCATAACCAAATGAATGAATGTTTGTCTGCCATCCTTCAAAACATGGAGAGTGACTTCCTTATGCTTAATGTCTGCAATACAGATTTGCTGCTAGTTAGACATGGTATATATTGGGATAGGCAGTCTACTGTGTTTTCATTATTAACTCTATAATATTTTACCTTCTCTCACTTGTCTGACTGGTGTCCGCATCACTGTGTCATTTCACTGTCTTGCCCTGTCACCTTGGGTGAGGCATTCACTTGCTTAACTCATTCAAGTCACCCTGAACCTTGGACCACTAGGCCTGGTTTGATCAAGATAAGACCACGAATGATAAAATGGCTCCAATGTTGGGTCTCTTCCTGTTAGTGAAGTCAATCATAACATTACGCTGTTAGCAGCCTTGACCCTTTGACCCTTGCGGCTTGCTCAGGACCTTCCTCCTGCAGTAGAACGTTACTCTGAGTTAGGCTGCCCAGAGAAGAGAGCAAGTTCAAGAATACTGGTTTTGGGACAAGAGTCTCCCTTGTCCTCTGTACTGTGGCCTCAATCTATCTGGGTCAAGCTCCTACTAGTTGACTAGGCAAAAAGCCTTGGTTTTTGGCTGGATAACGAACTTAGGGCATCATTAAGATGGCAGCACCGCCTCGGCGAAAACATTTATATCATTTAGACCTGGCATCGTTAGCATGGTTTCCCCATAACTTTTTTAACCACCTGTTTTTGCTGACTTTGAGAGTCATTACGATGGCGGACGGACTTCTGTCTGTCCGCCATTGTGCCGGGGCTTGGGACCGTCCACCTGTAATGCGGCAGACCCGCACATAAGATTGTGATGCGACCGCCACCGTGGCGGTCTCATAGTGTATCTCTGACATTGCAGAGGGTGCTGCTGGCTGCAGCACCCGCCACAATATCCGAAATGCACTGTTTGCATTTCCCTGCACCTGGTGCAGGGAAATGTAGGGGGGTACCTCTATGATACCCCCCAGTGCACACCCACCTCCCCCCAATACAAGGGGGGCCCGCTACGGGCCCTCCAATGCAATCCCCGCCAGCCTGTGAATGGTGGTTTCACTGCCATACACCGGCTGGTGGACAGGCAGCTTCATAATATGGTGGACGGTAGCTGCTAGGCACCACCACCATATTGTTGATGCAGGGTGGGTCTGCCAGCCAATCAAAACGATTGCCTGTGGCGGACGGACTTTGCGTCTGACAGCACACCACCCGCCTTACGAAGGTGGTAAAACAGTATGTATTGTTACATAATGATAATGTGTCATATAGCTCTAGGAATTACTGCCACAATTTCACATGAGCCTTACCCCTTTCTGCTATGGCAGAGTGCTAGATGTCTAATACCTCTAGCAATGACGTGAAAAATTGCTGGGTATCACTCTTTTAGGATTGGTTGGCAATGGGACGTATATCTTTTCTATGCCAATAGTGGGTGGCAAATACCTGATTTGCTGTGTGTATAATAATGTTTATACACACAGCAAATCAGGTATTTGCCACCCAAAGACTGCACCTATCGGAATACATTGGCAGTACCAGGGCTTCAAAAACTGACAATGTACTCTGGTGACTGTACATCACATCAATGTTAGAGGTATGAATGACAAAGTGATACCAATATTTTTCACTTCTCTGTTTTGTTGCCCAGTATTACCATGCCATCTACCTCCAAGACGTACTGGCATAAGAACACTGAAGCCTTATCAGTCCCTGCGCTGGAACAGAGTTAAGTGCCTGGTGTTACTTGGAACGATGTGAAAAATAATCTGAGTGTAACACATTTAGAAAGGGCTAGAACAGGGATATATCACTTTGCAGTTCTCTTTGTTGCTGGCACATAATACTGAATGTTATATTGCCCGCAGCGCTGTGTTTTGTTTTGAGTTACTGCACCATGCATCTTTAAAATGATTGTACTGAGACACTAAGTCTTACACCTTTAGCATTTATTGGCAGAGAAACACTGAGCCTCAAGTATCTTGGAATATTTGTCACATGGAAATGAGCCTCATTACTGTAGGAATTCTCGTCATAGGGTTGTTGAGTGAGCGAGTGAGAGATCTGTAAGTGCAAGCTTTACTAAATGACATCTTGGTGCTGGGTTTGGTTTGAGACACACACACACACACTCTCTCTCTCTCTCCCTCTACCTCTACCACTCGCGCTCTCTTTCTTTCCCTTGCTTTGTCACAACCCCTTTTAGAGTGACACAAGGCACACACGATGTCTGTCAGAACCCCTTTCAGAGAGCCACAGGGCATGCAGGGGATACTAGGCCCAGCCGTGGGGGTTGAATTATTTTACTTTTTAATTTTTGGTGTTAATTTTACAGGTTTCTGGAGAATCTTCTGATAATTTTAGACCAGTAACGGGTAATGTCACTTCTGGAGAGGAGCAGTGGGTACAGTAGGGTTCAGCCAGGAGGACTGCCTGCCAAAGTTTTTGGGGAGTCTTATATTTAAGGTGCACATAGTGTAATTGGATCAGTTGGAGTCTGGTTCAGATCACCAGTTCCCTAGGGCCATGTAGACTTCGTGACACTCTATGTCATCTAGGTCGTCAATCCGCTCCTCGCATTTCTGTCGGAGGCGGTCCATCCTTAACGATGGAACGATACAGCTGGTAGATCCATCTCTGAAAGAGTACACCCATTAGCACTCTAGCCTCCAAGGGAGTGAAATCTGGCAAGTTGAGCAAATCAGGTTGATAGCTCCCTAGCTCATGTCTCAATAGTAGGTATCTATGGAACTGGGCCAGGGAAGGCGCAAAGTCTGTTTGTAGATCTGCAAATGTGCACATATTGGACCCTTGCCTTACATCTCCCAACACTGTAATCTTGATCCAGTCCTACCATCAAATGCCCTCCAGCCGTGCTACTTGTTTGATCTGCTGCACCCTCCACAGGGGAGTCAGTTGGGTCAATTTCATGTCCCAACCAAGGAATCTATTGGCAGCTCACCATATTAGGGAGACCATCCTAGTAAGCTCTGGGATAGAGAGAGGGATGGGCCTGCCATGGAGGTAGTGCATCACTCCATCAAGGCCCAGGCGAGCCAGCTCCGACCTGTAGACCAGATCCGCCCAGCCTCCAGTCATCCAGTCATTGATAACCAGAAGCTGGGATACCCAATAACATAGCTGAATGTCCACCGGTCCCAAATCCCTGTCGTAGACTGAACTACAACATTTGGCGAAAGCAATGAACAGTGGTTTATCCTTCCAGATAAAAGAGCGAAACTGTGCTCTAATTTCAGTGAACCAAGATTTTGGGATATGAATTGGGAAGTTATGTAGGATGTTTAGGACACCAAGAAGAAGCGTCATATTTATAATCACACTCGGCCAAGGGTGTTGAGGGTGTAAGAGAGGCGGAGGTATGAAGGTATTCCGCATGCATTCGGAACGCTGTCTTTTGAACTAATGCGTCTTTAGGATACATTTGTTCAGCACGCAAGTTGTTTTAACGACTTACTTTAGGGAATAGTTTAATTTAGTATTCCAACTCCAGTCTGACTAAGTAGGGAATGTGTTGAATTTTAAAAACAACACCATTTCACCAATGCGCCCCCCTAAATGCAACCCATTAAAACGCCTTGCATGCTGAGCGAATGCGTGCTAATGCCACATTCGACCTAATTTTTGTTGTTGTCCTCATTCGCCTCTGACCACAATAACCACTCCAGACGCCCTTTATCCATGTACCTTGGACCAGGTATCAATACATCCCAACTTCGGGTACACTAACGCACAGGAGAGTACTGTCCCAAACGGGTAAAAGTCCCTCTCAAATTTGGTCCGGTATAAGCCGACAGCCACTAGTATGGATTTTAGGAAACAGGGGTTGCAATCCATCTCATCCTGCAGAGATTTAAAGGAGTTTAATCATAGGGCAAAGAGTGCGACAGGATTAATGGAGACCTCGATCAATATTCTCCCACCTCTTTGTCTAGCCATCTCAATAGGAATCTCCAAAGGGCCTTCTTTCTTTTAGATATGTTCCCCCTTAGATCTAACTTGGATGTAGTGATTAAAGAATCCAACCACGAAGCATGCTGGGGGGGGGGGGCAGGCTTTCAACCCACTTGCAGCAGATTTCCCTTCTAGCACGCAGTGTGGCAAAGAACAGAAAAGCTCTTACCGGGCCAGCAATTTTGCCGTTGATTCCAAAGATGATCAAAGAAAGGCTTACCTCAATTTGCAGCCCTAGGTTAGTAGAGATGGTGTTACCGACCTTCGACCAAAATTCAATGAGGGCAGGACATTGCTGGAACATGTGGACGTCCGATGCTCTTTCCAGGTCACATTTTTTGCATTTCACGGGAGGCCCTTTTGACATCTTTGTAAGCCTTAATGGGGCTAAATAGGCCCTGTGGATAATAAAGAATTGATTTCTCCTTAGCCAGGCCGGCTTCTCCACACAAAACAAAGTGCTCATTGATACTTGCCAAAGTTGTTCCCACTGTACTCCCGGCATGTTTGTACCCCACAAGTCTTCTGCCAGGTTGAAGTCCCCATCTATTGCTTCTTCAGTTCTCCAGAACCAGAAAGATACCTCTTTCCTCCTCGGAGGTTTTGCCACCAAGAGTTCTTCTAGAAGGCTGCCTTTGCAAATTGGGGATTTCTGATTTTGAGCCCAGCTACTCAATTAAATATATAAAAAATTTGAGATATCCCCTTCCATGGCGCTACAAAAGGTCAACCACGGTAGTAACGTGCCTTCGTTCGTTCTATTGCCGACGTTGTGTTCGCACAGCGTGATTCCGGCTTCGGCCAAAAGAACGTTTTCCAAAGGAGGCCCATGTGTTGAGTCTAGTCCTGGTTATCCGAGTGGAGAAAGTTGCAAGAGCAAGTACGCTTATGTACAATTATGTGGATGCCTAGATATTTAAAATTAAGACTGAGTATCAGGATGTCGGCTTGCCAGTCGACCACGGTGATATCGCCACCCAAGGGGACAGGAGGGACTTCATCCAATTCACTCAAAGTCCCAAAGCATCCACAAAGAGATTCAGGATCTCAAGCACACGCAGGCCCAAGGTAGAGGGGCCAGTGAGGAAAAGTAGGACATCATCCACATACAGGACTATTCTATCCCTCGCTGAATTGTTCCATCTCCATCTTCGCATCCGAGCATTGCAACGTATTATGCGGGCTAGGGGCTCTATGGTGACCACAAAGAGAGGGGCTAAGGGGCACCCCTGCCTAGTCCCATGGTGGACCAGAAATTGGTGGGATAATACACCAATAACGAACACCTGTGTCATCGATGGAAATGCAGCACACCCACCATTTGACGGAACCCATTGCTGAATCCGATGCACCGGAGCACCTCGTCAAGATACCCCCAGTCCACAGTGTAAAAGGATTTTTGAAAGTCTATGAACAACAAGACCTTGGTCTTTTCAACACCATGGTCTTCAGCTAGGGCAGCACGGCCTCTGTGAATACAATGCCCCGTGCCATGGGTCAGCAGGAGGCCACACTGGTCATGATGGACCAATGAGGTGAGCATTGGTTGTTGCCTGTTTGCTAATGTTTTTGCCTAAAGTTTGATGTCTTTGTTGATCCATGAGAGTGCAATAGGAGGTGCATAAGGACAGTGGGTAACACGCTTATGGAAGCACCACAATGGTGGCCAGGTCCATCTGCGGGGGAAAAAGACCTTTATCCAGAGCTTTGTTATAAAGGTTAAGCTAGAGTGGGGTGACAATCTTGGGGAGTTTGGAGCAATATTCAAGGGGGAATCCATCTGGACCCGGGATTTTGCCTGGTTTAAGATCACAAATTGTCGTCAAGACCTCGTCTGGCACATTGGCCACATCTAAGGTGGATGTTTGAGCCCTTGTGAGATACGGAAGACGAATCTCTGCTAGTAGTGGACTAGCTACCTCCCGGGGCGCGGGGGGTGATGCACATATAGTAACTCATAATAATCTGCAAATAAATTTGCAGGTACTCCTGTTAATGGACGTGATGAAATGAGACCCAGCATCTTTGGTTACAAGCCTGTACAAGAGTGTGCTACATGTATTCCAAAGTTTGTAGGTGCGTTGGAGGGACGTGCGCCAGCACTGGTGAGCCTTATGGAATGACATGTCAATGCAGTCGCCTCCTTCTGCTACCACACCCTCTGCAGAATTTCCAGATGGATTCCAGTCAACATGAGAAAGACCATCACCCAGGCCCTCTTCCATCTATCCGCAAGACACCTACACTCCTCCTTGCTGGCCCGTGCACACACCGCTCGCGTCCATCGCAGTGGAGGCCGCTCCATCTCCGACATTGTTTCTAAGACCTAGAATGACTTGCCCCTCCATCCTTGAACAGCCCTCTCCCTGGAAGAATTCAGAAAAAAGCTTTAGACCTGGCTTTTTGACAACACCACCACACCCACAGCAGCAAGATACCCCTAGGGGTTACAGTATAGCGCTATACAAATGCTGAGTGAATGATGATTGATGTTTTACATCTTTGGAATGGTAATGATAAATCATCTTTACTGTTGGGTTCAACAGTACTATTTTTGAAATGCCACTTTTAGAAAGTGGATATTTCTCTGAAACTACAAATCTGCAACTTATCTCCAATCCACGTCCGTCTGGGTGGGTGACAGCTACACTTTGCGCATTCTTTCTAGACAGACATAAAAACAGGAAGGTTTGGTGTGTCTGAGGACTCAACTGCATTCTGATGGCTCTTCCTGGGCAGGAAGTGAGGGAGAGGCTGACACTGACACCTGAATGTGCAGTGCCCTGTCCCCACACAAAGGGCGCATTGACCCTACTGATAGTCTGGAGCTAGGGCTTGGAAGAAAGTGTTTCTGTGCACTTAAAAGATCCTTCTTTGAAGTCATCCACTTCAAAGGCACAACTGGGTATAAGTACTGGGGCTCCGACCCCACCAAATAAGACCTACAACTGGTTTCTGTCAGGAGAACTGCTGTGCAGCATCAAGGACTGATACTCTGCTGGACTGCTGACCTGGAAGGCCTAATTCAATTTTCTCATGTGCTGCCCTGCAGCCTGCTGCTTTCTAGCCCTGCTGGGGAGAGCTGGACTCTGTCTTCCAACTGAAATGAGCTCCAAGGGCTTGTTGGCTGGCCTCCTGTTGCTTGATACTTCAGGGGTGGCCAAGTTTCTAGCCTAGCTCCTGGGCCTGGTACACTGGAAGTGGACCCACATACTTGCAGCAAAGAAATCAACACATCTCTAGCCTGCATGTAGCAGAACCGGTGCATTGACCCTGTTGCGGGAGTAGAATTGGCAAATCGCACTTGGAACCACTGTATTGATTCCGGAACCACTGCTATGAAACTAACGCATCGCCTCTGAAACTGCAGCACCAGAACTGGTGCTTCGCTCAAGAGACTCGACAAATTGTCGCAACTGCTTGTAGAAAAGCGACGCATCACCTTGACTGAGGGCTCGACATCTAAGGGTGGGCGTAATTAGCGGAGTACTACTATGCGGAATTCCCAGAAGTTTGACCTCATATACTTTTGGTAAAATAATAGTATCTCTGTCTCTACATGCTAAAATGCATATAGGGACACCTAGTAACAATTAGTTGAACTGCAGCTCTTTGTAGAATTATTTTGATATTGGATACTATAATATTCACTGCCCACTGCTAATCTCGTCCCATAATGCTTTGCAGGGCCTTTGGTTGGGATTGTATTTTTGCCCATAACTGTGCTTGGGGTGGTCCTAAGAGGATGGGACCACCACTGAATCGTTCAGCATGATATGCCCTTTGTGTTCAAGGCATCTGCTTGGTCCTCCCCGTAGGTTGGAGGGGACCCCAAAATCATCACCTCTCTCATTGCCTGATATTTTTCATTTTCAAAGTTCACTTTAGTGAATTGGTTATATGCTTTTTAGCATGTAAAGTTGTTTTATCAAAGCATTTGTGGGTGCAGTTTAGTAGCTGACTCCGTTCTGTGGTTTTAATGGAATGCATAGTTAACAAATCTCTGTAAACTCCGGCAGCGGAGCGGAGTTCATTGCACCCAGCATCTCACTATTGCGACCAGGATCAAGGTACTCTGTTCACGGGGCCTGTATAGCTCTTGTCCCTTACCTGTGCTCGATTGCGGTCTGCTTGAACTGTTGACTTTGCACCGGTCCAGCACAACCAGACAACTCTGATAGGCCCGTATTGCTTCTCAGCACTCGTAAACAGATGAGGAAGCTTTTAGATACTTTGCAACTCAAGACAGAAGATTTGAAAGCACGCTCTAGGCGTAACAACTTGTGTATAGTTGGATTGCCAGAGTCCACTCCAACTGGTAATATGGAGTTATTTGTGGAGACATTGCTCACTAATCTACTGGGCCGGGACACCGTCTCAGAAATTTTTGTTGTGGAGAGGGCACACGTTCCCTTGCCCCAAAGCCACTGCCTGGGGGCCTGCCCCGGCCGCTCATAGCCCGAATACTAAACTACCGAGACAGGGACTCGGCGCTGAGGAAAGCAAGAGAACAAAAGTTGCTCAGATTTGAGGGGACTGAAATATCACAATACCTGGATTTCACCATCAAGGTGCAAGAGGTGAGGCAAAAATTTGCTCCCACAAAGAGGAAACTGCGCGACATAAAAAATTGAGTACACAATGCTCTATCCTGCTTGCCTGAAGGTCACAATTGACGGCAACGTAAAGATATACTTGGACCCTGGAAACCTGCAGCAAGTGTTGAAACATATAGCTAAGGACAGCTAGGACAGGCGGTCACCCGAGGTGGCTGACACTGAAGGACAGGGCACTAGCACACTGGATCAAAATGATTGAGGGGTAGGGGTTGATGCTTTTGTGGAGTAGTGACTGTTCCAAAATGCTGCCGACGGTCTGTCTGCTGTATGAATGAATGAGGTAGCATTTATAGAGCGCCTGGTTACCCAAGGGCATCCCAGCGCTAATAGTAACGCAGATACCAGGTCCGAAACATATCCCGGGAAAAGGGGAGTTTTTTGCTGCTTACAGAAGTTCATTTAGTTTAATTGTGACCGAGTGTGGAGAGGGAGGTGGTTCCAGGTCTAGGCAACATTGTATGAAAAAAGGCAACCTCCACTTCTCTTTTGTTTAATTTTTGGGACTGTCACCAGATGTTTACTTTCGGATCTTAAAGCTCTTTTGGGCTGGTAGGGATGAATCATAGAGCGAATCATCTGGGATCCTTCTCCAGAAAGTGCTTTATGGGTAATGCACATAGCCGTAAACTAAATTCTCTCCTGGATTGGGAGCCAATGCAGAGAGGCAAGAGCAGGTTTGTGCCAAGGAGCTCATATCGATATTAAATAAAGTGGGACTCCCTGAGGAACTCCACATGTAAGGGGCAGTTGTTTAGAAGAGATTTTGTCCTCAAAGATTGAGAAGAATCTGTTTTCCAAGAAGGACTGCAGCCATTTCAGTGCTATTCCTGTCACGCCTGAATGTATGACGTTACTACGCCATACATTACCACGCAGTAGGTTACAATCGTCCGCTAAGGTTACCGTGCATGGTTTTACATCACAAGTCGTTTCTACGACTTGCACTAGATGGCGCGCTGGACTTAGGAAGAGTATAAATTACTATTCCTACTCCAGTTAGCACAACAGCAGGGAATGTGTTGGATTTAAAATCCAACACATTCCCTGGTGTTGCGGGCCATCTAGCGCAAGTCGTAGAAACGACTTGCGATGTAATGCCATGCGTGGTAACAACGCGTCCGCGTTGTAACCTACCAGCGTGGTATTGACAGCGTTGTAAATTCTGTTTCCCGTCACTCCTTCATCCCTGGGTCTACTAATCAACAGCGGGTGGTTAACCGTGTCGAAGGCTGCGCTCAGGTCTAACAAAATAATTGCTGCGCAGCCTCCGCCATCAAGGATTTTTCTAGTTTCCTCCACTACTGACAGGAGTGCGGTTTCCATACCCTGCTGGGATCTGAAACCTGTCTGTGTAAACAACAATATGGACATAACTCAGCAAGTAAGGTGATATAACAGACTCTATGCTGTTTAAAACTAAGATATAGTCTTAGGGCACACGAAGGGCACAAAATATTTTGAATGCAATATGTTTTAATATTTAAATGTTTATTGTATGTATCAAAGTCTTAATACCAAAGCTTAGAATTGGTGGTTTACTGTCGTTACAGAACTAGTGGCAGGATCCTTAATATGTAAGTCAATGGTATGGTCATGAAAAGGTTTGAAATTAAAGTACTAATGGCGTGTGTCCCGGGGCTCTGCAGGGCAGCCGGGCATCCTCTGCCTCAATGTGTGATACACGATTTAATGGGAAGTTAAATAGGGTTGTTCTGGGGGGGGGATAAAGGAGGGTGCTAAAAAAGCATGCCGAAGTTAGGGGGACATGCCGTTGGTGGAGGTGGGGTGAAATAATGATGTGCAAACATGTAAAGAAAGTGGCCTAAGAAGTTTGTCTAAGATACTGATAACTAAACAGCAAGAAGCAGTAAGGAACAGCACTCATGATGAGTGGAAACAGGGATTGTAGGACAGCTAGTAAGACACAAGGGACCAAGCCAAGCAGGGACAGGTAGCAAATTAGAGATATTTTAACGTGGAACATCAGAGGGTTGAATGATACACATGAAATACAGAAGGTGGTATCATACTTGTATAGGTACCAAATTGACGTTGCGATATTACAGGAGACCCATCTTTCGCAACACTTGGGGCTACTCACACAGAGATGAATGAAGGGGAATTGTATAGCAGCAGAATTCACATTGCATGCACGTGGTGTATTATTATGGGTTAGGCAGGGTTCGGATATTAAATTACAAACATTAGACATCGACCCGGGAGGCAAATATGTGATACCTCACTGTCGAAGGGGTGACTACTGTATCAGACTGGTGGGGATATAAGAACCTAATTAGGACGACCCCCAGTTCTTCCAGACACTTCATAACAAACTTGTGAAGTACACAGCTATGCCCACACTCTGGGGAGGGTACTTTAATTGTGGGCAGATTCCTGAGATAGACAGATCGAGGGGCCCAGTTCAGCAGCGCTCAGCAGCGGCTACGGCAATGGAGGAAATAGTGATGACAGATGATTTGCTGGAAGTTTGGTGACATTTCTACCCACAGGGGAGGAAGTACACACACTACTCATCGGCGTATGATATACATACGTGCATTGGTTACTGGTATGTTTCTAGGGAGTTAGTTCCATACATAACGGAGTACACACACTTGGCCAGGGCGTTTTCAGATCATTCCCCCATTAGGTTACAGAGAGCTCTAGACGAGTTAACGCATAGAGCCCGTATGTGGCGTTTCCCACAGTACTCGCTATTGGATACAGTGTGTAGGCAGGAGCTGTTGCAGGAAATAGATCATTACTTTAACACAAATATTGGCAGTGTTCCTAAGATGGCTACCATCTTGGAAGCATTTAAGATGTACATCCGTGGGTTGGTCATATCCAAGCATGCAGGAGTGCTTTGCTCTATTACGGGGGATATTACAAAAATTGGAAGCTGAGATAGCTGAGTTGCAGAAGGTTGCGTCTAGGGCACCTAACCCAAAAGTGCTGGGTTTCATTAGAAGAAAGATGGATGACTATAATGAAGAAGCCCTAGTTGAGGTGAATCAGTTTGGAAAATATGCAACAGTCAGGGTATACGGGGAGGAGTGCGTCCAAGTGCCACGCTCGCTACACTGATTTAGCCCAGCAAAAGACGCAAACGAAGTAACCGAAACATTAGATGGACAGGGGAATCTGACCCACGAGGCGGATTAAATAGCAGACAAGTTCAGAGAATACTATACAGAACCCTACCCTTACTGGCCTGTGAGCACAGAAGAAACTGCAGATGAATATCTAGAGTACATTAAAATGAGCTGGCTTACTGATACCCATGGGGAGAGACTGTTGCCCCCTTGCATCCAAAGGAGATTATCGCTGCAATTAAAGATATGCCCAGCCAAAAAGCCCCTGGATCAGACGGGCCCACAGTAGCCTTTTATAAGGAATTTCAGGACCAGCTGATACCGCACCCGGTGAACCTGTTCGAAGAAATGGCTATAGATGGAATAATGCCCCCCACTATGGGAGAAGCAATACTGATCACATTGCTCAAGCCTGGTAAGCCAGCGGAACAATGTTCATCATACAGACCACTGTCGTTGTTAAATACTGATACGAAATATATGCTAAGGTGTTAGCAAATAGACTCGCTCCTTTGCTGCCCATAGTTGATGCGCCTGAACAATCGGGCTTTGTCCCGGGATGGTCTATCACTCGTAATTTGCGCACAATTTATTTCCACAATACACCGTCTCAGCCCAAAGATTAGTGTGGCAGCTGTATTTTTAGATGCCGAAAAGGCTTTTGACTCGGTGGAGTGGGTGTTCCTCGCGGCAGTACTCAAGCGCATTGGAGTAGGCGAGGTGTATATTCAACCTATTAAGGTACTATATGCCGACCCTAGCGTGAGAGTGCCTGTGAAAGGACTGTTTACACCCTTCATAACCATCACTAGAGGTACCAGGCAAGGATGCCCACTTTCCCCTCTATTCCCCTCTATTGTATGTCATTGTAGCCGAACCACTGGCTTGTGCCCTACGGGAATACCACAGCCATTGCGGATTAAGGTTCCCACACTACACACTAATAATTTCTGCGTATGCGGATGACACATTACTATATGTGCGCAACCCAAACGCAATTTAACTCCTATTTGGCAGGAGGTGGAGTGGTTTGGTTCACACTCTGGCCCTAGAATAAACTGGAGCAAATCATTAGCATACCCTTTGACTCCAACTACCACCCCAAAACAGGAGGATTAGCCAATAAGGTGGACTACAGATCCAATACGATATCTAGGGGTACAGAATCATACAGACCCTGAGGTAGTTGTTCAGGAGAACTACGGCTGCGCTATACAGAAGCTGTCAGACTCAATTGAGAAGTGGATCAGGCTGCCGCTGTCATGTTAGGGTGCATAGCACTTATGAAGATGATTGTACTACCAAGAATGCTATTTTATTTAGTTAACATTCCAATCCCCTTACCATAGACATTTTTTCACACATTGCGGACCTTAATGATCAGGCTCGCCTGGGCTGGTAAGCAGCCGCAAATGCAATGGGAGACACTGATAAAAACATACGAAGAGGGGGGGCTAAATGCAACAGACTTCGAAATATACTATAGTGCAGCGCAACAGATCCATGCCTTGCACTGGATTCATGGACTGCATGATGCCCCACATTTATACATAGAACCAGAAGAAGTGTGCCCGTTGACATTGCCACAATACCTAATGGGAGCAGCGAGCAGGAAATATCATGTCATAGATCCTGTAGGAACTACGAGATATCAGTTTCACAAAACAGCAAAAATACAGAAGTCAGACTTATTGTACTCCCCGAAACTACCTATGGAATGGTGTGAGAGGCTAAAAAACAAGCAGGATAAGGCATTTAATAATGCGATGCATAAATTAAAAATAACAACCATGGGTGACTACTTTGCGGAAGGGTTGGTTAAGACATGGGATCAGGTGCAAGACACAGTGGAGGTGGTCACGCAGCTGGAGAGATACCACTTTTACAGGGCGAGACAAGCACTCCGTGAAATGCTGGGGGACAGTATGCAGGAACCTCAAGAATATAGAGTGCTAACATATCTATTACAGACACGCTCACCTCAGAGAGCAATATCGTTGCTATATCTACTCGGTAGAACCAGGCACATGAGAAGACCCTGTACTGAGTTGGGGGTGGACATAACAGGGGAACAATGGAAGTACTGCGTGCTAGTACTAAAAAGGTATCGCAGAATGGTAGACACCGCCTAGCGCATTTTAAATTCCTACAGAGGGAGTACTACACACCAGTTAGGCTACACAAATACGGACTAAGAGAAGACGACCACTGTGAAAGAAGAGGTGTGGAAGGGGCACATTTTTCTCACCTGGCATGGGAATGCCCAGCAATACACAAATATTGGAATGAGCTGATAGATGCATTGCAGGATATGGCGGAGACCCAAATACGCAAGACACCACTATTGATACTTCTAGGGTATGTTAAGGTATTACCTAAAAACACTAGGAAGTTGGTAGCAGTGGGTATTTTGTTATCTAAAAGAAGGCTGGCCATGAGATGGATGCAAGGGTCATTTCCCACATTGGCTGAGTGGTGCACTTATTTATCCTATTGCAATACTCAATCTGACAATTATGATGCACTCATTCCCATTCGAAGTAGCCCCGAAAATATCTGAGGACCATATCAAGCTTACCTTATTCGTAGAGCTGCTACAGATGAGGTCACTGCGAGTCAGATCAGCACTGGAGCTGAAGAGACTTGGCTGTAATCATACACACTGGTAAAACAGAGTGTCTCAAAAGAGACTGATATGTCCCGACAGATTGTGAATTGTGAATGCTGGGGAGATAAAGATGGGAGGACAGCTAAGGCAGTAAGGAGGGTAGACAATAGTGGTGGCGGTCCAGAAGCAACGTGACTGAACTTGTTTCATTGTTTCCTATTCAAACAACAATAGTAATAACAAATTCAACCAAAAATGTTAAAGAACACTGTCTGCTGTATAATGAATAGAATGTAATAATGAAGGCTACTGAAATGATTGATGTGTTTATTAAAAAATGACAATAAATAAATTACAAAAAAAACAAAACAATATGGAACTCAATCTTAAGGCCCAGGCTAATTGCACAGTGGCAACCTGCATTTGGATCATTAGGATGCTCAGGAAAATATTCCCACTCATTCAGCAGTCAGCACGTAGGCAAATGCTTTTGCCATAGTAATGTCCAGACTAGATTATTGCAACTCGCTATATTTGGATGCTAACATGAGCACCCAGCTCAAACTCCAGGTGGTACAGAATACACTGGCCTGATTTATCCTTTATATTCCTAAGCGCCAGTCAGCCACCAGGGGATTAGAGGCCTTACATTGGCTCCCCATCAGAAAATGCATATGTTTAAATCTCTCTGCATAGTGAATAAGATAATGTTCCTCTCTAGTCCAGCTAGAATCAAAAATATGCTCTGCTGATATCGTCTAGGAGGAATCCGCGATCCGCACATCAAAATCAGCTCATGGTACCTAGAACTAAAAAGAAGAAATGGGGGGACAGCACCTCAAGGATCTTATACCCAGAGGAGCTGGCAGACAGAAGGGAGGAGAGAAAACGTAAGCAGGTGCTTGCTAAGCTAAAGCAGGAACAGAAACTTGTTTTGATAGAGAAGAAGCAGGCCCTAGAGGAAAAGAGGCTAGCCATAGAGGTGAGAAAGATGTCCCACAAGCTGAGTATCTGAGAGCTGCATATTAGAGCCCTATAAGTGGGGTACAGCGGCAGCAATGTTGGCAGCATACCTGAATTGTCTATTACTAAAGAAAGAGTCCATATCCCCGAGGATTTGGTGCCCAGTTATGTGGTAGGGGACAATATAGACAACATGTTTGCAGTCTATGGAGGTAATTGAAGGAGTGCACAAGGTCCCAGAGGAGTCCTAAGGGTAGTAGTTTGTGGAGGTACATGCCCACAGTGGTAAGGGATGCACTTCTTGCATTAGAGGTGGGGTCCAGACACACTACACTACTGTGAAGCGCATACTAGTCAACAGGTTTGGGCTGACACCTGAGAAATACTGCCTGCCAGGCACCAAACCTGAAGTCAGGTTCTGTGTGATTTATAGAGGGTTAAACTCATTCACAAAGATAGAAGCTTCCCCTGGGCTGATGAGCTGATTGACTGGTTAGGCGCTGCCCAGGGCTTAAAAAGCTCTGATCTTACATCAGGGTACTGGCAGATAGCCCTAACAGCAGGAACATTGGAGAGGCCAACCTTCTCCACTCAAGAGGGCCACTACCAGTTTAGGTTGATGCCCTTTGGACTCAAAAATGCCCCTGCCGCCACCTTCCAGAGTTTGGTGAACCAGGTCCTTGCTGGTATGAAGGCCTTCAGTGATGCCTATCTGGATGACATAGCTGTCTTCAGTAGCAGCTGGTAGGATCACCTGTTTCACCTTCAGGAAGTGCTTCAGGCTCTGCAACAGGCAGGTCTGACTATCAATGGGAGTAAATGGCAGATAGGGTAGGGGTCTGTGGTGTTCTTGGGACACCTGGTCGCAGGGATAAGGTGCAGCCCCTCCAGGCCAAGATAGAAACCATCATGGCCTGTGAGACCCCCGAAACCCAGACTGAGGTTAGGGTTCTTGAGCCTCACTGGGTAGTATAGGAGGTTTGTCAAGGAATATGGCACCATTGTTTCCCCCCTGACTGAGCTGACTTCGAAAAAGACAGAGGCATGCCAAACTGCATTTGACTTTGTTAAGGAGGCCATGTGAACATCTCCGGTGCTCAAGGCCCCTGACTTCTGCAAGGAGTTATTGTTCAACACATGCCTCAGAATATAGCATAGAACATGGCATAGGGGAAGCACTGGGACATCTTAATGAAGAGGGCCTAGACCAATCTGTAGCCTACATCTCCAGGAGGTTACTCCTCTGAGAACAAACGTGGAGTGCTATTGAAAAAAATCTTTTGCTGTGGTCTGGGCACTGACGAAGTTGAGGCTATACCGATTTGACACTCACTTCCTGATTCAGACTAATCACAGGCCCCTCAGGTGACTCATGCAAGTAAGAGGTGCATATCCAAAACTGTTGAGGTTGTCCATTCCCCTACAGGATATAGACTTCAGAGTGGAATACAGACCAGGGGTAGACCACACCAATGCTGATGGGCTAACCAAGGTTTTCCACCTTAGTGATGAGAACTCCCTAGAGGTTGGGTCAATCTCCACACTTTCAGCTGGGGAGGACACATGTTAGACCTGTGATCCTTCGGGTGGTCTTCCATCAAACCTTGTGCCTACTTACTTCCTGTTTTTGTTGAATCTTTTTATTGGCCTTAGGACTCTGAGCATTTTGCCACTGCTGACCAGTGCTAAATTGCATGTGTGTCTCCCCTAAACATGGTAACATAGGTGTATACACAATTGGCATGTTTAATTTACTTGCTTCTCTGCTTTCACAGCTCTGGGTGCCTACAGCTTGTCTCCAATACACGTCTGGGGTGGGTGACAGCTGCACTTTGTGCATTCCCAATAGACAGTCACAAACACAGGACGGTTAGATGTGTCTCAGGACTCATCTACGTTCTGGTGGATCTTCTTGGGCTTTAAGGGAGGGAGGGGCTGACACATACCTGACTAGACATTGCCCTGTCCCCACACAAAGGGCTGATTACCCCCTACTGATAGTCTGGAGCCAGGCCTGGGAAGAAAGGGCTTCTGTGCACTTGGCAGACCCTTCTTTGAAGTCACCTCCATTTCAAAGGCACAACTCGGTATAAGTACTGGGGCTCCGACCCCACTAAATCGGACACTTCTGTACCTACAGCTGGAATCTGTCAGAAGAACTGCTGTGCTGCATCAAGGACTGACACTCTTCTGGACTACTGACTGAAAGTCCTGCTTTTTTCTTGTGTTGCCCTGCTGCCTGCTGTTCTCTGACCCTGCTGGGGAGAGCTGGACTTTGCCTTGCAACTGAAGTGATCTCCAATGGCTTGTTAGATGGCCTTCTATTTCTTGAAACTTAGGTCTATAAAAGTCTCTAACCCTGCTCCTGGTTCAGTGGAAGTGGACCCAGATACTTGCACCAGCGTAATCAACGCATTTCCAGTCTGCATGTAGCAGAACCGGTGCATCGACCCTGTTGCGGGAGTAGAATCAGCACTTCGAACTCAGAACTGCTGCATCGCATCCAAAACCATTGCTTCAGACCCAACACATTGCCGCCGCTGCATGGAGAAGATCAACACATTCCCCCTCTATAGTGGAGTAACCCGGTGTATCACCTCCGGAACAGTTGGACTCAGAACCTATGCTTTGCTCAATGGACCCAATGCATCGTCGCAACTGCATAAAGAAAATCGATGCATCACCTCAACTAAGAGCTCAACATCGATACATCCCTTATCTGCACCCTGCATCTCGCTGTTGAGACCAGGATCAAGGCACTCTGTTCACAGGGCCTGCGTGGCTCTTGTCCCTGGCTTGCACTCCATCGTGATTGGCTTGAACTGTTGACTTTGCCCCTGTCCAGTGTGACCAGATAGCCCCAATAGGCGCTTATTGCTTTTAAGCTCTAGAACTCTTATTCTTTAAAAAGTCATAACTCAACATAGAATTATTGGATTTTGCTTATTTTGGTCTTGATTTATTTAAAAAATATTGTCTATTTTTCTAAACCAGTATTGTATTTACAGTGTTACTGTGTGTGTATGTTGCATAAATTCTTTACATGTTGCCTCTAGATAAGCCTGACTGCTCTGTGCCAAGCTACAAGAGGTTGAGCACAGGTTATCCTTAATTTGTATCTAACTTACCCTGACTAGAGTGGTGGTCCCTACTTGAACAGGGTGCATACTTTTTTTTTTTTGAGTTTTCTTTATTGATTACCAACAGAACATTACATCAATATATCACTGATAACATGGCTATGAGCACAACATACATACATTTGAGTGCATTATCTGATACGGGCAGTTACATAACAGTGTGGAGCGTTGTATGATATGGTAACAGACATGAGCAGTTCGCCAACCAGTCAGTATCACGATAAGACAGTGCACAGTCCGATATTATGCATTACTGGGTATCTAGTTGACGTCTCGAGTCAGGCTTGCTATGGATTTCTATTTTAACTGCGTCTTGAAACAGGGAGTATCTCGATACTGCATTTCAGCATAAAGTTCAGGTGGTATGTAGGGGAGGCGCATAGATGCTGCGTGATAAGCATGTGCTGGCAGTTCGTCTAGTCACTTCAAAAGGGTAGTTTCAGGGCATATCTGCCACAGGGTCTGCGGGCTGGAGTGTGCGTGGGTGCACCAATAGATAACCTGTTAGGGGTCCCCATAGGTCCCTGGGTCGGGAAGATAGTGGTAGCAACTCTGCATAAGTGGAAAACTGCTTTTGGCAGAATATCAAGTCATGAAGCCAGTCTTTAAACTTGGGTGCCCTCCCCCTGCCCCACCGGCAGGCAATCCTTCTCTTGGCCATCAGGAGTGCTAGAGCAATATATTTGCGGTACAATGCAGGAATAGGTTTGGTGTATCCCCAGAGGGCCAACAGTGGGGATCGTCTAATATCAGGTATTGTCATTAACGCTATAGCGTCAAAGATTTGAGTCCAGCAGTCTTGTATTTCAGGGCAGGACCAGGCCAGATGCATGAAAACGGCACCCGGGGCACTGCATCTGTCGCATCTGTCGGATTCTCTCAGTTTGTGTCCATACATTTTGGCCGGGGTATAGTATAGTCTGTGGAGGAATTTGTAATGTGTTATGCGTAGTCTGCTACTAGCTTGGACCTGCTCAGTTTGTGAGCAGCAATACTCCCATTGGTGGTCAGATAACTCATAGCCCAGTTCTGAGTTCCAGTTTGTGCGTGAGTGGGTCGGAGGTTCAGCCCGTTGCTTATGCACTGTGTGATATAGCATGGATACAAGACATCTCGCACTTGGAGCTTTGCGCATCAATTGTAGGGGATTGAGAGAAGGGGGCTCAGCAGGAAACTCTGGAGTGACAGATCGGATGCCCTGTCGAAGGCGAATGTATAAGAAAACATCTAGTGGGGATGGATGAAGCCCCTGGAATATCTGCTCACGTGTGCAGAATTGTCCATTATGGTAGAGGTCCCCGCACGTGGCAATTTTAGTCCGCTTCTTGAATTGGTGGAATATCAGTTCCTGGAGGAGTGGTATAGCAGGGTGGTAAGTAAGGGGGAGTAGTGGGGAGTAGAGTAGTGGGCTGTGTAACTGAGTGTTTATGCGGTGCCATGCATTTATGGTGCATGTGACAGTAGTCGGATTTTTGTCTCTAGGGCAGAGTGCAGCACAGAGCATGCCGTCTATAGGTATGTGGTCTGCCAGCCAGTGCTCTGCCGCCACCTGCGGCATATAGCGTGTTTGATGTACCCAGTGGTAAGCATAATGGGCTTGTACGCTGGTATAATATAGTTCGAAATCGGGAATATCGAAACCCCCTTGTGAGTGTGGTCTAGTGAGTACCTTCCATTGAAGCCTGGTTGTTTGCTTCCCCAGACCAGGCGTGTCAGCTCAACTCGGAGCGTCTTAAAAAAAACTCCTGGATGAAATGGGATGTTTAGGAAAAGGTAGAGCAGCTGAGGAAGTATCACCATTTTAATCAAAGATGCTCTACCTGCCATGGAGAGGGGCAGGGTGAGCCAACGGTTGACATACCCGTTAATGCGATCCATCGCGGTTCCATAGTTAAGGCGAAGTAATTCCTCCATGTCTCTAGTTACACAAATGCCTAAATACCGCAAATCTTTGTCACGCCACTCCCGGGGGAAGTCCAAAGGAAAACGGGTTGTGGCCGCTGTCAGGGGGAAGACGCAAGATTTCCCCCAGTTAATCTGAATTCCCGATAGCTTCCCAAACACAATACATTCTCTGAGGATTGGGTTCAAATTTTGGTGTGGGTCTCGGATGCATAGGGTGATATCGTCGGCATATAGGGATACAAGGATTTGGCGCATGTGGCTACGGAGTGCCTTATCCTGATGATGTTGTCTCAGTTTGACAGCTAAAGGCTCAATCGCCAGAGCGAACAGTAAGGGGGACAGAGAGCATCCTTGCCGAGTGCCTCTGATAACTGGGAAGGCCTGGGACACACGACCATGAACAGGGTGCATACTTCTGCCAACTAGAAATCACATTTCTAACAGTCTGCTATACGGTGATAGTGTTCCCGATCTGTGTGGGAAAGATGTGATTTGGCAATTCCACAGAGAGTGGCCATAGTCGCCGCCCATAGGATAATCACAACATGAACAGTGCACTTATTGAGTTTAAAGTAAAAGCGTAGCTCTTCAGATACATGGTCGAGGAGTTTTTCGTCGTTAAAGTACCAGGCGTTAAGTTGGCATTAGGCATACGGTGCTGCTCGGGTGTGCTCAAAGGGGGTACAGAAGGGAGTGGTCCGAGATGCCTCGGGGTAGTAACATAGAGAACGAATTTAGGGATAAGTTCAGCGTCCGGAAGAAATATATGATCAATTCAAGACATTTTATTTTGGGCCGCCAAGGTATGGGTGTATATCTGCCCCTTGTGGTGACAGGTTTGCCATACATCACATAGTCCGATAGAGTCCATCCAGGAGAAAAATGCTTTACATGACTCATAACAGCTGTGAGAGTGGGCGCCCAAAACGTCTATCTCCAGGTTTGGAATGACCTTAAAATCAATCTCAAGAATGAGAGCACCGTATGGTAGATCGGTAGGCACCATTGTTATGTCTTAAAAAGTTTTTTATGTAAATGAGTGGGGATGTAGACATTAAAGATGTTGTATGGTCTCCCCTCCAGTGTGCCTATCACTCCAACATACCTGCCTTGTGTGTCATGTATCACCTTGGTGATCACTAAGGGGAAGTGTGTTTATGGAGTCATATCGCAGCCTCTCTGGACCCCCTACTGACACCAGATTGGTAGTCACAGGCATAGCCGAATCTATGCAGGAATGGACAGTGTGCGCCTAAGGGGTGGCTCTCCTGCAGTAAGGCAACACCCGGATGGCACTTGAGAAATGTAAGGACAGCAGTGAGTTTGATAGTGTCTAAATGACCCTTTACATTCCAGGAGAGTAAATTAAAGGTAACCATGGGGTTTTGTGGGACAATTAGTAGTGGCAGCGGGTGGTGTGACAAATGCATGGGAGTTCTTACAACAAACAATATACAACCAACCAAAATAAAAACCCCAACCACTCCCCCAATAGTGTTAACCCCACACCCCACACTGCCACCCCAGAACCATGTGTCACCCAACTCCCTACAACAAGATAGGTCAAATACATGACAGGGTATTCGAGGTGGACCGCTTCTTAAAAAGGACCTGTATAGTGGAGACATGGAAGAAGTGCAAAAGAAAAGTAAGAAAAAGGGAGGAAAGAAAATAACGTAAAATATGAAAAAGAGAAATGTACGCCAGAGCCAGTAGGTTAGGGAAACTGTGTAAACACCATTTCGGTCCTGTGAGGAATCCACGCCTATCAAAGGATCCCTCCCTAGTGGATCTCATGCTCCCCTTCGGTGCTGAGGGAGAATGTGACAAATCAGGTTTAGCTTGAGAGCGATCCGGTGTCGCAACCATGGTACCAGGAGATTGTGTGCTCTGTCCCCACCTCCTATGGGATTTGGGGCATCAGTTAATTTGAGGGAGGGCGAGACCTGAGTCCAACAATTTGCGGTTCATCATGTTGATGTCCTCCAGAGGATCAGTGCACCAGAGCACCCTCTGTTCAGTTGCTCATTCCCAGGCCACCTCAGGGTTGTCAAAGAATTGAGTGTGAGAGCCATGAATTACCTTCAAATGTGCCGGGGACAGTAGCATGTATTGGATGGATTACGTAGTGGGTCGCGACACTGCTCGTCATACTGTATTGGATGGACATTGCCTTAGCATTTTGTTTGACGGCATCAAATGATTTATGCTGATGTTGGGTAGTCTTGGTGTAGTCCGATAAGATCATAATATGATCTGAATGGAAGTGGAGCTTGCCTTGTGTGCGGGCTTGCCTGAGGATTACATCTCGGTCTTGATAGTCCGGCAGTCTAGCGATGATAGGTCTTGGTGGCGCCCCGAGATGTGGCTTCTGCGCCCAGGGCCGATGTGCATGCTCGATTGCAAACAATGGTAATAAGAACCCCTCAGAGATTCAGGATCTATTCCAGGTTTCTATGAAGGTGTCAGGGTGGGGGGGTCGTGACACCCTCTACGAAGCCCACCAACTGAAGGTAATTGTGTCCTGAGCGATTCTCAGTGTCCTCAGCCCGGGCTTCCAGATTTTGCACCATGGATATTAACTTACTGACCTTTGTTTTCAGGTTTGATGAATCGTCCTCCAGGGTGGAGACCTGACACTACACTTCAGTGACACTTCCAGCCAGGTTGCGAAGGTCCTGACAGAGAAGCCCTGCATATGATCTGCCTTCGCCAATCTTGGACTCGAGAATCTCCCGCAAAGTCTGAATAGCTTGCTGAATTTGGGCCATGTCAGCGGCCGCCGGTGGAGGCTGGCCTTGGGTATCCGTTTGCGGGTGTTTGGTGGCATAGGTGGACCTTGTGGTGAATTTGTTAATTTTGGATTCATTGCCCGTATTTGTGACCTTGTCCTCCCCCATTGCTTTTGTTAGTGATGATGCGGGAAGAGGCCTATAGGGAAAGACAGTCAACAGGTGCAGATTGGTGAGATAGAAGTTAGTAATGTGTGATGAATGCTCTGTCAAAACGTACCTTTCAGCAGGAGGAGAGGTCAGAGTCATCAGCATCTGGTCCACCTGCTACAGGGCCAATCAGGGGTTACAAGCAGTCACAATCTCTTTTGCAGGTACTGCACCCCACTTGGTTCTAGGAGGTCGGAAGAGAGGCAATGATGGCCCAACCCCAGCCCTCTTGTCTCTTGGATCCGGAGATAGCACGAGCAGCCAGAGGTAAGAGTCAGCCTGGGAGAGGGGGCCCCCCCGATGACAGCAGAACATCATCACAGCAAGGCCCCCTCCCCAAGAGACTCATCTCCTCCAGTAATTTTGGTCTTAAATCAAGATGTGCCCCCAGAGGGTGATGGTCCACCGAGAAGCCAGGTGGAAATCGCCAAGAAGCTCTCTTCAGATGCAGCATCCTCAGGCCCCACGCACGGCAAGCTACTCCCCCGCCATCCAAGTCCCCGGCATCAAGGGAGTGCCTTTGGGCAGAGAATCTGGTCTCAGACCCTCCTGTGGGTCCCCGGGCAGTGCCTCAGTTTTTCATACTTTGGGTGGGGCAAAGAGAGAGCCCCAGCTTCCGACCGCTTGCCTTAGGATCCACCCGTATCTACGTCCGCCTGATGTGCGGCAAGGCCTTCACCTTGCCAATGCGAGCCAGGAAAGCTCTGTAGAAGGGCAAGGGAGAACTGGCCGGTCCCGCTACTACTCACCTGTGGACACCCAATGAGGTTGATGCTGCAGCCCCAGGCACGCCCTACCTCTGGAGCACCGTGCTGGCTCCCCGGACAATCACAGGGCCAGCGCCATCTTGGACCTGCCCAGGAGCACAGCCTGAGTTTGATGTGGTCCATCGCTGTGACACCGCAAGTCCTGCGGTGCAAAACCAAGGAGCGCTGTTATGGGAGGGTCTGGTGCAATAATTGTGGCAGTTTAGGGGGCAACGGGTGCCAGATTCCAAAGCATGGTGGAGGAGGTCCATGGACCATCTCGAAGACGTGTCCACCATCTTTTCAGCTACAACCACTCCCCTGAGTCATTGCAGTTCTATGCTGAGGTTCTGCTTCTTTGTCGCTCCCACTCCCCTGCTCCCTCTTCCTCTTGAAAAGCATTCTGTCATAGCATGAGTGTCTCCAAAAATTATAATCCCGCAACTCAGGACATGGGAGAGACTAGACTTCACACTTGGATGTCATTCGCAATGATATGTGCATCAAAAGATTAGCCAGGGTCACCAGCCCAACTCTTTATGATTCTCTTTCCAGCCCCATCTCCTTCCTGAGATGTGCCCATGCCCCTTCCTCGTTACCTCTCACTGAATCAGAGAGCACCCTTTGAAGTGTACAGGGGAAGACTTGCTCCCCCTTGCCCAGTGTGTCAGGATATCAGCAATACACAAATCTGTCTGGGGAGAATATCTCACTACCTGCTCTCCATGTTACATCATGCAGGACTGGGTCTACCGAAATAGAAGCCAAGGCCCTCCATGTATTGTACTATACACTCAGAGCACAGTTCGGTATCCTCCCTGTACTGTACTACTCAAAGGCACATATAAATCCAGCACTTGCATTTAACATGCATGCACTGCCCAGTACTATATCCTTTATGTACTATACCACTCATATCCACACATGCATCCACATATTGAAATTAAATTTTTTATTGATATATATCTCTTCAGAGATCCATACTATTTTAAAATAACATATAAAAAAGAATCCGTTCCATACTACCACGATATAGAAATACATTGAATACAGAAAATATTATTTTCCTAGGTTAAACATCTCTAAAACAATGGAAGAAACGCTTTATAAATGTTAGAAACTTTAAAAGATACAAATTCATCTGGTGGGGTTCTTATTAGCGCAATCAAATCCATAGTTCTAGGTATATAATATTCTGTGCAAATAGATTTTAAAAATCGGGAGCGTGCATCAACCAAGCAGCTATTTGGACAAACAAATAAGACATGCACCAAATCTTGGATTCCTCCACTACACAGATCACATTGGCCGATTGTATCAAAATGACCGCCTCAATTTGTTGTTATATGTTTTAGGGGTAATGTCCTCAATCTTAGCATCAGGATGCAACACCTAAACTAATGGTCCAGTGTGAATTTCAGATATTTTGGGGTCTCTTTATACTCCACACTAGCTAGTCAGAGCTTATAATGGGATAAATGTTGACAATTAAATGTATCCATTTCATAGCTCAATCTCGGAATAGATTTTTTCAGAAAGAACTTTAGGAGTACAGCAGACCAACTTTGCAAAAGACTCATAGAGTATTGCAAGTGCTCCAGAGCAATCTCTAGATTTTCTTTAAACGTATTTTTCCCTGATTCAGCCTTAAACTATCTTGACATAAAATCGCTCTCAATGTACCTTCAGGTGAATGCATTAAGTTAGGCCCATCTGATGAGATTTGCCAGGGCTCTTGTAAATGCGCTCACTACCCCTAATTCAGGTTAGAGCAGGTGAACGGGAGTAGCTTGACTTGCAGTAGTAAGCATACGTAAGAGTTTTTCCTCTTTGAGGTTTAAATAGCCCCATCTTTTTATAGGAATGTATTCCAAACCATACATTAATGTATGGGGGATCTTTGTTGAATACATTTCTTAGAGTGCTGAAAAATGTCACCTCCCAGTAGATAAGTAAAACTTTTTTATTGCACTAAGATGGGCTACTATTTTTACTTCAGTCAGTTGAAAATGCGGAACTGTTCCAATAGACTAGGAGAAAACTCTCCCTAAGTAGGTATACGTAGATACTATATCTACTGGAATTCCTCCTAATTTCCAGGTAAAAGGTTTAGCCTTTTTACTGTCCCTAAATGGTACTATTTTTGTTTTTGAGATGTTTATTCTTAAAAAAATATTTCTCTGTGTAATTAAAAAGGGCCTCCATATTAAGCTGCAGACCAATTGGGGCAAGATCAAATATGACCACGTCGTCAGTGTACATTAAAAGATGGATTTTTTGAGTTGCTTATTGAAGGGGGAAATTACTTACCTCCTGAAAACAATCTGGTAAGTCTCTAAGAAATAGAGAGAAGAGAAGGGGAGCAAGTAAACATGTCTGTTTAAGGTCATTCTGCGTAGAATTTCTTGGGTTAAACCCTTATCTCCTCCAATCTGCACTTTACATCATGTAGATGTATGAAGAGCTACTATTCTTCTTTATAAGGTTGCCAGAACACCTAGTTTCAATAGTTTTCTCCACAGGGAAGGCCTATCTATAGTTTATTTGTATGCTTTTTAGCAGCTTTTGATATGGTAGATAGGCCTTCCCTGTGGAGAAAACTATTGAAACTAGGTGTTCTGGCAACCTTATAAAGAAGAATAGTAGCTCTTCATACATCTACATGATGTAAAGTGCAGATTGGAGGAGATAAGGGTTTAACCCAAGAAATTCTACGCAGATAATATCACTATTCTGCAAACTATTATCGACAAATATGTAGTTAGTAAAGCCCAGGTAGTCTATAGTTTATTTGTATGCTTTTTAGCAGCTTTTGATAAGGTAGACTACCTGGGCTTTACTAACTACATATTTGTCGATAATAGTTTGCAGAATAGTGATATTATCAATCACTGAGTGATTTCGACGGAAACTTGCTTGGACCATAGGAACTACCCCCTGGCTGTGGCCCAGTTGTTCAGGTCGTCCAAAACGCTGTCCGCAAATATCTTTCCTGGAGATTCCAGGAGGGCAATTTGTCGATAATTACTCGGGGAGAGTCGGGAACCTTTCTTTAGGAGAGGGACAACTATACTGCCCAACCAAGAGCTTGGAATATGGCCAATTTGGTAGCAGAACATAAATAGAGGGTCCAAGAGTTTACTCCATCCTTCGTTGTTTTCCTTTAGAACCTTCAACGGAATCCTGTCTGGTCCCATTGCTGCTATGTCTCTCGATTTCCTTATATATAAAGCAATTTGCTTTTCAGTAGGTGACTTTATCATATAATCGATCTCACTGAAAGTTCCATCCATTAAAGATTTTCCTATATAGATAGTTGATAACTTCTTTCCATACAGTTTGGACAGATAAACAACCCATTCATTTTGTGGGACTGGTGTAGCTGTTGGGGGTATTTTATTCCCACTGGCTTCTGCAATTATACCCCAGAAGACCTTGGTGTTTTTTTGTAGCACTGCATATTAAAGATCTACCCAGTTTCTGTGCATTTTTTTTATATAATTCTTTTTAATAAACATAGTGAATCGACAAAGCCGTTTACAGTTAAGAGGAGTTAATTCAATATTAAATTGGTAATCACTTTGTCAACAGGTAAAGAGCAATAGTACGGTAGGAGTTACATCATTCAAGGTGAGGGTGGATCATCAAGAAGGGATTTGCTTGGGGGGTTACAGATATTTCCTCGGTAAGTGTTTCAAGCATTCCAGACTAAGGACCACTTTTTGGGACAACCCCGTGCTACATATACCATCTTTTCCCTGAACATACACCAGGCCATGTCTGCCCTCCAGGCCTCTATTGTGGGTGCATGTGTGGCTCCCCACAATTGCGCGATGTTTCTCTTTGCTAACATTAGACCTAGAGTGACCCAGAGCTTACTTTTACTGTTCAGGTCCGTAGGCTCCAATACATTCAGAAGGCATCTCTTCACTTCAGGGTGGAGGACAAGTGCTGGTACTTCACTAAGGATATCATGTATTTTGCCCCAGTACAGCTGAATGTGTTCGCATTCCCATAATATATGCATAATAGTGCCCTCCCGGCCACATTGCCGTCTACAACCTCCCCTCTCCGTCTTCCCCATTCGGACCAGACAGGGCCCAGTGATGTACACTGTGTGTAGTATTTTAAATTGGACAAGTCTCAATCTGGCAGAGATTGTTACTTCCCTTGGGGAGGCTACTGCCTCCTGCCACTCTTCGTCATCTAATTCTAGGCCATCCCTTTCCCACTTCTCTCTTCTTTGCTGGAGAGGGTCCGCAGTATTATTAAACAATTTCTTATAAGTCAGTGATATAGCTTTCTCTGGTAAGTAGCCGACAAGCAGCCTGTCTTCGAGGGGTGAGGATTCTGGAAGAGAGGAACCGTTTGGCAGGTGTGTCTGTAGTGCGTGTCGAACTTGCAGGTATCTAAAGTATTCTGAGTTAGCTAGTTTGTGTTCCTGTTGCAGGGAGACAAACGTTATCACATCGCCTTCCACCCAAATGTCCCCTGTTTTTGAGATCCCGATTAGATCCCATTTGTCGAACCCTTTCAATGTCCACAGATCGCCTAATTTCTCCGTATCCCAGTGGGGAGTTGCCAGTGTAAGTTTCTGTTCCCACCCCAGACTTCTGTTCGCATCGTGCCAGACCTGAACCGAGTGTCTAGTCGGTCATGTTAGGGGGTGCCGCTAGGATTTAGAATAAAGTGACCTGTTGTAGTTCCCTCCTGGCAGGAGCCACCTGTCCATGGCATATGCTGGGTCGTCCGCGCGGTGGTAAGTGCCATGATTGATGGCCGCGAGGTGGGCACCCAAATAGTATTTCTTGAGATCCGAAAGACTGATCCCTCTGTCATACCAGTTCAGTTTCTGTGCATTTTTGTTCTTATTTTCTTTCATGCGGAGCCTATTTCGTCTTTCCTGTAGGGTGGAAATTTCGGCTTTCCTGGCCAGGGAGAAGTTTATAAATTGAAGCCTGATTAACTTATTCAATTTTCTAGAAAGAGGATTCACTATAGAGTCTTTCTTTTTTAGGGGACTATTTTCAGTAGGGGGAGGCTTCCTCGCCAGAGTACTGGATATCAAAATTTTGTGCTTTCAAAATAGGAAATTTGACTGAATCTTATGTTAGTTTTCTCAAGCAACTGGAACTCTATTATCCTATTCTCTTCATTGTTAATTACCTTCTGCTCCAAAATAAATGGCCTGGCTTTTGTGGCATTGATACCTCTCCCCTTCCATACAATAGACACCATGTAGAAACTGGCTGAGGACGGAGGTCTGTAGCCAGGAGAAAAATTGTGTGGTCACCACTTTGGACAAATTGTGTAGAGAAGCTGCGAAATGTATTGAATAGGTCATGACTACTAATAACATAGTCCAATTTAGTTAGCCCTGTTGGACCTTTCTGTGTGTATGAACCTGGCACATCTCCTCTCGTTCTCCCATTTAAGATTATCCCGTTGATTTTTATTAATTCGTTCCAGTAGCGTTGTCCCTCTATTATTTGCTCTGTTAGGTTCTGGGAGAACTGCCGCCCATATAAAACAGTATTCTTGGAGTTCCGAAATTTCATAGAACCTGGGGTGATGTCTATTTGGTCAAATATGTTTTAAAGCACTATATCATGTTCAAGACCAGAAGGAACATGAAAGTTAAGCAAAAATATTAATTTATCACAACCATTTTTATCTAAGTACTTCAGTTTAAGACATTAAACATTGGGGCTAGTTAGGTGAATTATTTCAAAGTCCCAACTTAGTTCTTCAAATAACAGAATAGTCAAACCTCCCTTTGCATGCCCTCGTCTGGTCCTTATGGGTGGTGTATTGAAGACGAAATAGTTGTTCTGGTCAAAATGATAAACTAACCTAGTTTCCTGGGGGCATACTATTGAAGGTTGGATACGTAGCAACCGAGATATTTTATCGAAGTTTAGACCCTCTAAGTTCCACGAGACAATAATGAGGCTATTGCTAAAAAGGAGGGTTAGCAATCTTATCATATTTGTTTCCATTTGAGTTGTTTGGTAGCCACGACCATACATTGTCTTTTTGACTGTTACTTATGAGGTTTTCATCATGGTTCCATACCCGTCTAATCCTTTATGCGGCAGACGCAGATTACACTGTCCTTTTAAAGTTGCTGTATTAGTAGCCTGATAGTTGACTTTTGACTTTCTCGTGTCTGGACCATGTGGAACTAGCACCGGTTTCTTTCCTACAGCTATTACATTGAACCCCTTTTTATGTAGATTTTCACTTTCCTTCAAAACTATAGCAGGAAACACATTAGACCAGAATTCCACAGGGACAGTGGTGATATCCATACTATCAGGAAAAGTCACCAACTTTATCTCTGGTGATGTAAGTGACTGTATAGAAGACAGGCTTCATAATAACTTTAAAATCTTCTGTCATTCAAAGGGATCATAGGATGTAGAGAAAAGATCAATTATCTCAAGCGCATTAACAGAAATTTAAGGGTCAGTCTGTTCTATTGACGCTGTGCTTGTGTCTACATATCTTACAGGCTGTAGTGGCCAATGATTGAACTTAGTTGAGCCAAAAAATTTTAATCTAGGTGCCAGGGGTTTTAATTCCGGCGGAAGATCTTGACTAACAAATGGGGCTCCTATAGCTTGCTCTTGAATATTCTCAAACGAACATATTTCTTCATTCACACTAATCTTTTCATCCTTTATTTCGACTCTGGCGGAGCTGTTGAGTCCTTCAAATTTTATTTTTTGCCTTTTTTTTCTTTGTGATTCTTCGAGTGACACTATTCTTTCTCTTTATGGTCATTCATTTCATTCTGGTAGAGGAGTTCTTTATTGAAATTGACTTTTGTTCTAGTTCCTCATTTAGCCTCTTCTTTGTTAATGGATCCATTATATGTAGCACTGTTTGAGATAGCTTCTTTTTAAAGTTAAAAATCGGATAGCTGTCTCTATCATAAGGCTTTCTCTTTACGTCAGGCCTCTAGATGGCTTACCTCACAACCCTCTCCTTTTGACCCTCTTTGGCTTTCTATTGAACGCTCACTACTCTCTCCGTTTTCTCTTATTGAAACCATGCATTTCTCTGTTAAAAATCCATCTACTTCTCTTCCTTTATTCAGATATACCTCCTCCCTTCTACATTCTTTGGTCCGTTCTACTCCTATTACTCGTGAATCCTTTTTTGAATCCCCTATTTGGTATAATTCGCTTATCCTCCTAAACAATAGGCCTATTTATTGGTCTTCTTGGAGATCAAAGGGTCTCGTATGGGTTAAACAGCTCTTTGATGGGTTTCTTCCATGCTCCTTCCCTAGTTTTCGTATTTTATTTCACTGTCCTCAATCTTTCTTGCACAAATTCACTGTTCTCATGACTCTCATTCTCGACGTTTACTATTCCCTCCCTTCATCATCATCTCCTATCTCCCAGCCTCCTCTCCTTCAAATCTTGCTCAACCTTCCCAAAGCCTCTCTTATTTATACATTTTTCTCGTCCCCTCCTCTGAGCCGCTCTAAATCTAAGCTGGAATGTGCTTGGGAGTTAGATCTAGGTTGTGACTGGTCGGTTGTTCTTTGGGATAAAATTTGGTCCAGATCTTTGAAAACTTCTCGCTCTGCTTCCCTGACTCAGTCTTTGTTTTTTCTTTACCACAGATTATATCTTTCTCCGGTTTCTATTTCTCGTTTCTCTCCTACTCATGGCTCTAATTCTTGGACCTGTGGTTCCTCTGATGCTGACCTTCTTCACCTTTTCTTTGTCTGCCCTCCTGTTGTTACTCTGTGGGGTGAGGTTTGGTCTTATGTTTCTCGACTATTTTCCATCTCTATCCCCTACTCTCTTCCTCTTCTTTTCTTAGGCAGCCATTCTGACTCCTTAGATATCCCCTCAGACTGTTCTGGTCTATTAGACCTTATGCTTGCTCTGGCATTCCAACACATAGCTTTTAACTGGAAATCTCTCACCAATCTATCCATAAAATGCTGGTGGAACTCTCTTTGTCATCACCACAGGCTTGATGTACGCTTTGCTGCCTCCTCCACTACCTCTCTTAATAGGGACTTGTTTTGGTTGCCCCTCACAACATACCTTGCTCACATGGCTTCGAAGCGCACTTCACATTTTTCCTCTGAGAATTTCAAACCTCCATGAGTGATTTTTTTCTGCTCTGTCCTCCCTATCATATCTCTCATATTGTTTATCTTTTCCTACACTCAACTGATAATCTCTTTCTGACTTTCTTATCTGCTTGTTCTATTTGCCATGTTTGCTTCCTACCTCCTTCATATTGTTTCCCTTTCTTCTTTTCTTCTGTTCTCCTTCTTCCCCTTTTCTTTTTCCTTTCTTTCTTTCTTCTGTCCCTCCCGTCTCACCTATAAAATCTTATAAAATGCTTTTTGTTTATTTACTAGATGGTATTGGCCTACTGTACCCTTAACCCATCATCGTTAATATCATATGTATTGGTCAGTATCTCTTTATTTTTCAAAATTATCTCAATAAAGCATTTCAAACTGAAAAAAAAATCGGATAGCTAGGCAGGGTTTTTTCACCGATCTTTTGTAGTGCTGTTATTGGTTGCTCTTCATTAGCTGTTATTTCTTTAAATCCAGCATATGCGTTTATCATGCATGCACTGCACCCTTCATGTACTGTACCACTCACAGGTATACACACATCCAGCACATGCATGTACATTGCATGCACTGCACAGCACTACATCCTTCACGTACTGTACCACTCATAGGCACATATACATCCAGCACATAAATTCCCCATGCACGCATAGCTCAGTTCTGCATTATCCTTATATTGTACCCCTTCCCAGATGCACAAACACCACTCTCTGTGCCGCACAACACTTTCCACGAAAACAAAAGTCAAGTAGAGGGTGTTCCCTACCGGCCACAAATCCATATTTTCTTTTGAGTCCGGTGTAGACACCTATTACTTTTTAATTTTTTTTATAGTTGAATCATCTTGAAACATCTTTCTTATTGCTGTCCACTGTCCCTGGTCAGATGCTCGTGGCTGGTGGGTGCCATTAAACGTTGGTGCATCGAATTCCAAGGCTGTCAGTCTTAAATCTAATTAATGCCTCTTTAATCCATTACCTGGCACTAATTTGCCCTTTATATCAGGCTTGCTGGTTCATCATTCTTCTCTTGTGACGGTTTTTCCATCTTTCATATTTGTGTGGTTTTCCCTCCCTTGCAAGTATCTGATGAGAAAAATAAATTCCGGTCCCCAATAATAAGTGCAATGTAATCATCATTAACCACTGGCTCAAATTAAGCACTGCCTCTCCCTAATGCTGTACCTTTGATGTAGATGCTAGTCATTGGAATTCTGTGTGCCACCACAGTGAGAAAGCTGGTGCAGAGTCAAACTCTGTCGTAGTAGGTCGGTAGCACATCTTCCCACACTACCGCCCCACCACCAACAGGCGTGAAGAAGGATTACATGTAAAGTTGTGTGTGTCGTCCTGAAAGCATACCGTGTCAGTGGCCTGCAGAGACTGGCACCTCAGAATGCTTCAGTCCTTTTCTGATCTGATTGGCCAATAATTATTTAAAAAATTGAATTTCGGAGTCGGATAAATAGGCTTGCCAGGACACAGATGCTGGCACACTATTGACCCGCACTTGAGATCTGAACTCAACCGCCTTCAGGAAAGTTTTAAAAATGGAACTGTTCAGACTGGCCGTTAACGGAACCCAACACTGAAGCTGGGTCTGGGGCTGAGAATTTTGGACCTGGTCAGCTGTCCCTGTTCGATTGGACTTCAGCCTCCTAAAAGCAAGTTATACTTGATATATGTCAAGAACCATGAAATAAGTGACAGGCGATATTCGGTTCTATATAAAACTCTTTAATAAATAACTTTACAAATAAATAAATAATTGTAATGGTTTTATAACAAATCACACAATAACGATTATTATTATCATTAGAGAATAAAATATTTGAATAAATAACTAAATGGCTGCCTGATGTAGATAAACTTAATTTTTTCAAAGCAAATGTTATTGTTTTTTTTTGTCAAATGCATGGTACATACACACATGCAATGCCTGTTGTCACTCAACGACAGTGATACATCCAATGTTGCCTTAAGCACACAATTGTAACCCTTGTATTTCTTCTGATCTTCCCCTCCCTCTTAATGAGTTACATTGAGAGTTGCACAGGTGTTGGCACATCATTCATTGCCCTATAGACCCTCGAGAGGACATACAGCGCACATGTGATAGATCATTTTCTCCTGCGGTAGCTAAGCGTGTGGGGTGCAGGAGTTTCTAAGTTATAACCAATCTAGTGCCCAGTCCTTTCGAGTGGCATGTAGAGGCGACCCCATGGGTGATACTTCTGGTGAAGGGTGTTCCGGATCTTTGAGGCTATCCACTAATGTCTCCCATGCTTGGGACGTTTCTAAGGTTCCAATCTCTCGCCATGCTTCTCTCAGTAGTACACCACCCTCATATCCCACCCATCTTTCTAGTTCTCTGTGCCATGTTGTCACACAGGACCCCCCAGGGGATTTCCTGTTCCTTTTAGTTTTCCGCTTTGCCAGAATGAACGCATGTGCCTGGAATTTACTTGTGATCTTGGTTTTGGAAGTGTGTGGAAACCATTTCAGAAAGCAATGGCCCAGAGAACAAGGGACCTCCTTATCTAAAATTTTAGCAACTGTCCTTGTAACCTCCTCCCAGAAATTATGGAGTGAGGGGTAGGACCACAATATATGCAGCAGTTCACCACCCAATTCTCTGCATCTCTTACATGCCACGTCTGCCTCGTGGAGGTACCTGGTCTGAAGTATGCTCGTTGCATTATGTAATAGTTAATCAATTTAAATCGCGCATTTCTAGATATCTGCGGGCCCTGTCTAGAATAGATTCCTAGTCTCTATTTGGGATGGAAATGCCCAGGTTCTCTTCCCAGCGCACCTGCAAATTCTCCAGTGGCTGGGGTATATCCACCTGAATCGCCCCAGATAGGCATGTGACTGCCTTGAAGATGACAGAGGAGAGGACCATGTAGTGGCAGCTCTTGTGGAACAGTGGCTCAGAGGTACCAGTTTTCCTGTGTTTGTGGAATGCTGCTGTTACTGCTCTGTGGAGTAACAAGTGCCATTGTGGGAGGTCATTCCAAGTGGAACTCCTCAAATGGAAGCAGTTCCCACAGTTTGAACAGGTCACCCGCTGTTGTTGATCCAGTGTCCACCATGTGGGAGTACCCCCAACATGGTGACAGGCAAGTCAGGAGAGTATGGAATGCTCCTGCATGTTTTCTGTAAACATCTGGTTCAGCAATTAGATAGACTTGGAACTCTTGGGTATCCTCAGCTGAAGGGCGCCTGATTCTAAGCAATATTCGGCTTAAACTGGGGAGCCCTGGCACAAAAGGCCCCGGGTTGACATCTGGATTCTGCCTGCCCGCCAGCCATTGTACGAACCATTGGAGGTGGGCTGCAATATAATATGCCTCGAAGTCAGGAAGTGCCAGTCCCCGAACTGACATTGGGCGCTGCAAATGCTCACTGCCTGTCCTACAGTTTATCACCCCAATGTCTACGGGGACTCTGATAAACGTTGAAAGAAAAAAAACTGCTCGGCACTAAAAGGGGCGCATAACATCCTTTCTCTAAATAAGCTGTGCACTATGCTTGCTTTTGTGTAATGGTGCAAATCTCTGATCATCATGCACATGGTTTGCACCCACATATAGCTTACCCCACAATGGTGCACACATGTATCTTGAACCACCTGACCTCTCTCCCTGCTATGCAATCTAGAGCCTATGCATACAATCTACCCTGACTCAACCACTCACTATCACTATACTATGCTTTTACACTACTCAATATCGCCAATATGTTATGTTATGTTAATAACACTTATGTAGTGTGCAAATACCACTGGTCTTTTGCCGCTTACCTGAGGGCTGTAATAATATGTTACTGCCAAGCTCGTTTAAAGAGTTTTCAAACTTTTCCGAAAGGGAAGGAGGGTGGTCTCTCTCCTCAGACTCTGCAGTAATACAAGTGCACTGTCCTGCACTCTTGCATATAGTCAGCACCAGCGCCCCTGCGTGCGCCCGGGGGTGAAATATCCTGCACTCTTGCATATAGTCAGCACCAGCGCCCCTGCGTGCGCCCGGGGGTGAAATATCCTGCACTCTTGCATATAGTCAGCACCAGCGCCCCTGCGTGCGCCCGGGGGTGAAATATCCTGCACTCTTGCATATAGTCAGCACCAACGCCCCTGCGTGCGCTCGGGGGTGAAATATCCTGCACTCTTGTATATAGTCAGCACCAACGCCCCTGCATGCGCCCGGGGGTGAACTATCCTGCACTCTTGTATATAGTCAGCACCAACGCCCCTGCATGCGCCCGGGGGTGAACTATCCTGCACTCTTGTATATAGTCAGCACCAACGCCCCTACATGCGCCCGAGGGTGAAGTAACGGTGCTGGGAGCCATCTTTGTGGCAGCTGCATGCTTTGTCAATGCAGGGACAATGAATGTCAATTATAAAGCTGAAATATTTAATGGCTTACTCAATGTGCCCCTCCCCACAGCCATCCTTCCCAGTCCTATTTATGTATAATGATCGAAACATCTCATTGCTTGCGAATACCTGAAATTATTTACAAAAATTCTGAAACAATTTAAACAATGGTTTTAGAAGTAACTATAATAGTTTGAGTACAAATAACAAGTAAAGAAAGGAGTGTTTTTTCAGTTTCATCTCATTTACACTTCTAAGAAATGGTACTGGCACCAACAAGTGTAAAAACCATTACACGAGTTTGTATTTTTCTAAATATGGCTATAAACAGTGCTCAAGATAACTGTGAAGAGTGGATCATCCTCGGTCATAGGATTATTTTCCAAATCGGGTGCCAGAATGTCATAAAGTAATGTTAGAGTGTGATAGCCTTGATCAAAATGTCTGTCCTTCCTCTTTTTAATTTTTTGTTCTCTACTATTTCATGTTTTTTGTCAGGTTCTTTCTTTGCTCGTGTGGAATCAATGTTTACAGCTTTTATCTGGCAAAGAAAACACCATGCATTGCACTTAGTGTTTTATATGACGATCTGGATCAGGGAGGGCTTGCTCTTCCAAATCTTAGAGACTACGATTATGCCTATTTTGCCCAGAACCTATCCAGATTCAAAACTCAACTTTACACCAAAAAATTATTCATAAATACATTTATGGATCTAATCTGTAAGGAAATTCAGATACATGTTCCTTTACACGTGTTTAAATCTCCCAAATTTGTTCGTTATAAGTCCCTTCAGTGGTTTTTTAAAAAACGTCAGACTCTGTTTAAAAGATATTCTATTCCCACCATTAACTTAACATCTTTACTATCCAGTATTCTTCCACTGACGGGTGTTACACAAGGTTCAGATCTTGCCGTCAATTGGGCTGCGGCAGGGTTCTCAAAAGTCTCCGACTTTTTTAGAAATGGGAAATGGATCACTCTGACGGAAATGTCTCAATTAGTCACCCGAAATTTAATCTTATTAGGGTCATATAAATCTATTTATAAACTCCTGGTTCAATTGGATATTATTCAGTTAAAACAGCAAAGTCAGTTAAAAAAGGAATTATAGTCGACATGTCGGATAGAAAACCAATGGTCTGTTATTAATAGATTTAATTTTACTACATTACGGGGGGCAAATTGGCGTAGAATGTTATTTTTTAGTAAGTGGCTGCTTTATCGTACACCCTTTTCTATCGCTAAAATGTATCCTAATCATTCTCCACATTGTTTCAGATGTATTCATCATTCTCCAGCCAATTGGTCACATGTTATAGTCTATTGTGATAAGATTGCAAAGTTCTGGGAAGAGATTTTCAGTTACTTTCAGATGAAATGTGGTATCGAAGTTGTAGTGAACGAGAAATTAATTTTGTATGGCTTTGATCCCGATCTCTTTTTTCCAGACCAGGTGGCTAAATTATTATATATTGCTATGGCAGTGGCTAGATCTCTTTTACTACAACAAGGGTGTACAGAGCAGATTCCACTCTTTTATGATTGGCTTCATAAGATGAAACGGGTTAAAACTAGTGAAAGGACGCAACGAGTGGGGGGTATTAGAAGATTTGATGGAATCTGGGGGACGTTTTTTGATTAAAAATTCAAGAGTCGTTATGGATATTATGGGAAATAGTCGTTTTTATATGCCTTATAACATATTATATGTGGACACTGCAATGTTATTAATTTGCGCTTTAATGCGTGCCGTATGATATTTGTTCTTTCTTTCAGATTCATGTACATTTTTTATGCTAAACAAGGTGAAATATTGCCAATGAACTGTATAATATTTATAATTGTATTTTGTTTTTAAGGACTTCAATAAAATAAAAAAAAATAAAAAAAAGTAATGTTAGAATGTGAGTAGTGAGACGGGCACTCAAGCCTCCCCCAGAAGGTGCATCTTCAGGGATCACTTTAGTGGGTTGAAAGAGCTCGATGTTTTAACTTGTGCGAATAGAGAGTTCGGTAGCTCGGGGGCATGGCCTGAGAGAGCGCGAGCATGTGTTCTCCTTTCCACCTAGCCATCAGCTTTGTAGATCTGTGCCCTGTACCACTGTGCCCATCTGTGACACAAATGAGCACCGGTGTAGCTCTGTGCCATGCGCTTCTGTTCCCTTCTCTCCTATTAGTGAACATCTGTGTATCTTTGTGCTCTGCTCTCCGTGTCCTTTCCCACTAGTGAACACCTGTGTAGCTGTGTGTCCTCTACCTACATTCCTTTTTTTCTCACCAGTGTAGCTTTGTGCCCTCCGTGGCCTTCTTTTCCAGTAGTAAACATCTGAGTATCTTTCTTCTATGCTCTCCTTGCCCTTTTCCACTAGTGAACACCTGTGTATCACTGTGCCCTGCACCCCGTGCACAGCCGCGGCCTGTGGAGGGAGTTCCGTGGGGCGGTAAGGCGGGGCGGGGGAGGGGCAGGGTGGGGGGTTCTAAAAACCGTAATATGGAAAATAACAGGTAAGTAAACAATTAAATAAATAAAACAAATTTCTTAGCTCGCGCTGCATCGCATTTTGCGATGCAGTACGCGCTACGAAATTCGTTTTATTTATTTAATTGTTTACTTACCTGTAATTATCCATATTCCGGTTTTTAGAACCCCCCACCCTGCTAGGGTGACCAACCGTCCGTAAATTTCACGGACAGTCCGTAATTTCGACCGTCTGTCCGTGGTCCGTGAAGGATTCTTTAACGGACGCCATTTGTACGTAATTTTAACTGGGCACCGGTGGCACCACCCTAAAGCCGCCACAGCTTCCACCCACCTCCCTGCTTGGCTCCGATGCTGCTGAGGTGGGGGTAAGAGACTCCGATGCAGTACCAAAGCTCAGACCCCCAGCAGCATTGGAGAGGCACAGCGGGATGGCGACCCTCACACCCTCAGCCCTTGATGAGCTGCTAAGAGGTGCTTGAAGGTGACTGAGAGGGAGGGGCTGCAGCTTCAGGAGCAGGGGCATCTATTCAGATGCAAACAGCCCTGAATGCCTCATGTCTCTGCAATTTAGAGGGGCCTCACACATTCCCTTTCTGCCCAGGGCCCCAAACATCCTAGAACTGACCCTGATTACACCGAGGCAGCATGTGGTTCTCTTCACAGAGCTTAATTACTGTTACTAAATTGTAAGCAAACCTCGGTTCTTCAAACATGCAGTCTATAATGTAATAAAATAAAGAAATGGCACAATCGCACCCACTCTGATTAACAAAGTATGGAGGACAATCAGTTAAATCAGTTCTCTTGGAGTATCTCCTTTAAGTACTGTACATTAGAGTGGGGGATGGCAAAACTAACATTTTGGAAAGAGAGCCTCTCGTCTGGTTGTCTTTTCCAGGAGGGGGTGAGGAGCCCTACCCCACCCTGGAAGAGACCAGGATGATACTAGAATACCGCATGCCCACCCCTGTGCCCACCCTGGTAGATCTTGTTGTCCCTCCTGTGACGGCTCCTGCCCCCCCCCCCAGCGATGGCTCCTGTCCCCCCCATGTGGTGGCTCCTGCCCCCCCCACTTGTGATGGATCCTGTCTCCATCCAAGGTGGCTTCTGTCCCAGCCCTGGAATGGCTCCTGCAGCGAGGGTGAAGTTCTTGATGGGCCTCTTCTCAAAAAGGCTCAGCTCAAAATTAATATGAAAAGGTGGGCGAGTGAGTAAGTGAAGGGATGGGTGGATGGCTGGATGAATTAGTGAAAGGGTGAATGGATGAATGAACGATAGAATAGATGGATAATGAGAGAGAATAGATGGATTGATGAGTGAGTGGAAAGATGGATGAGAGAAAAGGTAAATAGCTGGATGTATGGGCGGAAGGGTAGCTGGATGGGTAAAAGGGTGGATGGATGAGTGAAAAGGTGGATGATGAGTGAGTGGATGGATGAGTGAAATGATGGATGGATTGATGAATTGATAAGTGCAAGGGTGAATGGATGGACAGATGAGTAAAAGGGTGGATGTAAGGATGGATGAGTGAGTGAAAGGGGGTAGATGGACAAAAGGATGAATAGATGAGTGAAGGAGTGAAAGGATAGATGGATGAGAGAAAGGATGGATGAGTGATAGGGTCAATGGATGTATTCATGAGTGGATGAGTAGATGGATGGGTGGGTGGATGGAAGGAAGGATGGCTAAGTGAAAGGGTCGATGGAGAGAGAAAGGAAGGATAGATGGATGACTGAAAGGGTGGATGGGTGGAAGGAGGAGTGACTGGGTGGATGGATGAGTAAGTGAAAGGATGGCTGGATGGGTGAAAGGGTAAATGGCTGGATGGATGAGTGAATGGATGGATGGGTGGAAGAGTGGATGGATGAGTGTACAGATGGATAGGGTGGAATGGTGGATGGTTGGATAATGGATGGATGAGTGAAAGGATGGATGAGTGAAATGATAGATGGAAGGATACATGATGGATAGGTTTGCAAATGGTTGAATATGTTTGGATATGGCTGCAGTGCTAAATTTGTGCCACTGCTTTCCGGTGCTCAGCACCGGCACTTCATTGTCAGGGCCGGGGCTATAAATTATTTTCAGGAGGCAGTGGTGGTGAACGTAATAAAATAAAAAAAAACACGAACAAAGGGGATACCCTGCTGCGCTCTTGTGGAGGTTTTTGTAAGGATGGATGTGATTCTGCTGTGCTTTTGTGGCGGTTTAGACGTCCGGTCAGTGGTACCTGATAGCGTTATGTTGTAGGGGGGGTGTGGTTGAGTAAGGAGCCATGAGATGCTCTCTGTGTTATGTACACTTCACATGTGACGTGGGGTCATGCTTATTTACTGTACATCATGTGGAGTTTAACAAGGCCTTGTGGTTGCCTCCTGATAGGACGCCACCTTACTATGCTAGCACATTCTAAGGGGGTGGATGTTGCGTGTTCTTGAAGGGTGCTGAGTTGCACCTTGAGGCATGGGTGATTACACAGTTTAGTGGTGTTCTGTGGGCCGACTATACTACAGCTGGAAAATAATTCCCTTATTGGAAATAGTATTTCACAGCTTTTTGGGGCTTCCGTTTTCTGTGAGCGAACTGGGAATTTAGTTTCACCAGGTGTTTTTCCTTCTAGTGTTGTGAAATGGCTATTTTGGTCATTGGCTGCATAATGTGTTTTCTTTTTCTTGAGTTGTAGAACTGGTCTATTTGTCTTGTGTATAAATTGTGTTTTCGTATGGCATCCTCCTGTTAAGAGGAATGGGGTTGTGGGCTTTTGTTTAAGTCAAAAATTTGAATCCCGGCAGGGCCACTCAGCCTTTCATCCTCCATGGTTAGTAATTGAGACCCTTTGACCTGGTAAATATTAACACCTGTTGTGTACAGATCGTAGAAAGGGGCAGTAGGGTGGTATGGAGCCGTAAACATAACTTTATTAATAATAAAACAACTTGCAATATATACGTTGACCCACGAAGAGTACTGTGCCCTCTAACTTCTTATCATATGAAGTAAATATGCTCCTTAAAGAACGTCTCATGCTTCTAAGCACTGTAACTAACAAGTATTATTCCAGTTATCAATGGTACTTGGTGGCATCTTTGCTTAGAGCAGATAAGGACATCAGGAGTCCCTTGAGGCTTTGCCCTTCTTTATTGATGGCCCCTCTCCACATTTCACAGTGGAAATAAATAGCATAATACACTTGGTGCATCTGCATCAATGCTACATATATACTGCTGCAGTTTGGCCACGTTGTTAATATAGGTTCGGACTAGAGACTGTCGTGCATGTGACTGTCACTCAGTGCCTCAGGGAAAGGACTGCCATGAGTGATCATCACTCGATGCCTCAGGGACTACCATGAATGACCATCACTTGATGTCTCAGGCAAGGAACTGCCATGAGTGACCATCACTTGATTCCTCAGGCGAGGGACTGCCATGAATGACCATCACTTGATGTCTCAAGTGAGGGACTGCCATGAGTGCCCATCACTTGATGCCTCAGGCGAGGGACTTCCATGAATGACCATCACTTGATGTCTCAGGTGAGGGACCGCCATGAATAACCATCACTTGATGTCTCAGGGAATGCCATAGGTGACCATTACTTGGTGCCTCGGGACAGAGACTGCCATGAGTGACCATCACATGAATGACCATCACTTGATGCTTGAAGTGAGGGACTGCCATGAGTGACCAGCACATGAGTAACCATCACTTGATGGATCAGGTGAGAGACTGCCACGTGTGACTAACACTGGAAGGCTTGGATGAGGGACTGCCATGAGTGACCATCTCTTGATGCCTTAGGCAATGGACTGCCATGTATGACCATCACTGAATATATAGGTGAGGGACTGTATGTGCATGACCAGCACTGGATGGTTCGGGTGAGGGACTCTATGTGCATGAACATCAGTGGATGGTTCGGTCTCGGGACTGTATGTGCGTGACCAGCACTGGATGGTTTGGGCTAGGGACTGTATGTGCATGACCATTAGTGGACAGTTCAGGCGAGGGACTGTGTGCGTGACCATCAGTAGATGGTTCGGGCAAGGGACTGTATGTGTGTGTTCATCAGTAGCTGGTTCGGGCAAGGGACTGTATGTGTGTGACCATCAGTGGATGGTTCGGGCGAGGGACTGTATGTGCGTGACCAGTGGATGGTTCAGGCTAGGGACTTATGTGCGTGACCAGCACTAGAGGGATGAATTGAGGGCACTTTCATAAACATAAACACTTGGTGGCCCATTGGTTTCATGTACTGGTTTCATGCCACCCTCGTCCAGGCCATTGGATCACAGCTCGGCGAGGTGAGCTAATTGGTTTCTGTGGCTAACTTACTGCCCGGCTGGCAGGTGGCCATCCAGCAGCGAGGACCCCCGCAGAGTTGATAATGCTCCTAGTGTAAGTGGGTGGAGTCAGTGAAGGAAGTGAGTGGAGCCAGGGAAAGTGGATGTGGCCTCCTACAAACATTTGAGCACCTGGACTTCATATTTTACAAATTAAGCACTGTATGGCTGGGCTTACTTATATACTATTGCGCGACCTCCTCTGATGTGTCTGTAAAACTTACCTATTGTCCTGAAGTTTTGTCCTGAATTTTGACTTCCTGTCCTGAATTTGTGTCCTGAATTTTGACCCTTTGTCCTGAATTTTTACACTCACCGTCCTGAATTTGCACCAATGCCAGTTGGTCACCCTACACCCTGCCCCTCCCCCGCCCCGCCTTACCACCCCACGGAACTCCCTCCACGGGCCGCGGCTGCCCGTGCAATTCTTTCTCATTAGTGAACACATGTGTAACTGTGTGCCCTGCAACACTGTCCCCTTCTTCCCACTAGTGAACAAGTGTGTAGCTCGGTGCCCTTCACTATTGTACCCTTTTACCCACTAGTTTACACCTGTGTAGCTCTATGCCCTTTACCCCTATGCTCTTCTGTTCCACTATCGAACACCCGTGTAGCACTGTGCACTGTAACTGCGTGCCATTCCGCCCACTAGTTAACACATGTGCAGCTCTGTGCCATTTACCCCTATGCTCTTCTGTTCTACTAGCGAACACTTGTGTAGCACTGTGCACCGTAACTGGGTGCCATTCCGCCCACTAGTGAACACATGTGCAGCTTTATGCCATTTACCCTCGTGTCTCAATGGTGAACACCTGAGTAGCTCTCTGGCCTGTACCCATGTGCCCTTCTACTCACTAGTGAACACCTGTGTTGCCATTTCTGCTCATTAGTGAACACGTGTATATCTGTGCCCTTTACCGCTGTGGCAATTCTCAGCCACAAATGAACACCAGTGTAGCTTTCTGCCCTGTACCAGCGTGCCCTTCTGTTCCACCAGTGTACATCGTGCCCATCTGCGAGCTGTCTGCCCTACTCCCCCTTCCTCTTCTTTCTCACCAGTGAACACCTGTGTATCTCTTTGCCTTGTACCTACGTGGACTTTTGTCTCACCAGTGAACACCTGTTCCAGCTTTGTGCCCTGAAACCTCATGGCCTTCTGTTCCACTAGTGAACATCTGTGTATCTCTTTGCCTTGTACCTACGTGGACTTTTGTCTCACCAGTGAACACCTGTTCCAGCTTTGTGCCCTGAAACCTCATGGCCTTCTATTCCACTAGTGAACACCTGTGTATCTCTGTGCCTTGTACCTACGTGGACTTTTGTCTCATCAGTAAACACCTCTTCTAGCTTTGAGCCCTGAAACCTCATGGCCTTCTATTCCACTAGTGAACACCTGTGTATCTCTGTGCTACGCTCTCCGTGCCCTTCTTTCCCACTAGTGAACACCTGTGCAGCTCTGTCCCCTAGCTGTGCCCGGGTGCCCGTTTGGCCCACTAGTGATACAGCTGTGTAACTCTTTGCTCAAGGTGGCACAGTCAGAGGATTGGGACATGGGCACAGGAGCCCCTGTCTCTGAGTCGGGAGGAAGGCTGCGTGTACCCATCTCCTGGCCGAGCCCGTGGATTTATCGCCAGAAAGCGGGGAATATTAAACGCTTGCAAGTGGAGATTGATGTAGCAGGACGAGGCCCGAAGTGATTCTGTAGATTTGATGGACATTTTTGGAGCCCCCGAAGGGCAGGGGAATCAAAAATAAACACCTGATTCATTATTTATAAGTAGAAAGACAGCCTAGGTGACTTGGAGAGATTACACGGATAATCCTGGCATTATTATCGGCTCTCGGAGAGCTCTCGCCCGCCCTCGGATGGTTCCTGCGGGAGTTCAGAGACAGCTGCAGTAAATTAATGCAGCAGCCCTTGACCTATGGAACCCAGGGGCTGAAACTGCACAGGGAGCAAACAGAAGGGAACAGGAGAGAAAGGAGAGATACCTAGGAGGGCAAGGTAAAGAGCAGGGGGCAGACCGAAGAACAGCAGGGAAAGAAGAGAAAGGGGGACGAGGGAAGCAGCGAGAGAAGCGAAGGATGCAGCACTTGAAAGAAGAACACATTAAAGTACAAAGAATGAAGTCAAAGCACAGTTAAGTACATAATCCATCTATAGCAGCCTGCAAACCAAAAGAGGCCAGACACAAACCTGCACACATATGCACAGGTTGGACTCAAGAAGCTTACTGAATACAAGATTCCAGGTCAGTAGTGGTGCACTAAAGTATGTACCAAAAACATGTGCCACATTGTTGCCATATGCTGCATGTCATACAGCCAGGTGCTGAGTTTCCATTGTGCACTAATTCGAACAGTAGCATTGGTAATTAAGATCAGCTTTATCAATACTTGGCTCACCAAAATTGACGCAAAATGTTGATTTGGCATTTAATTTCTAGCGCAAAACTCCTTTTGTGCTGGAAAGTTGACTAAAAGTAAAGCATAGGTCTACTTTGCGCTGTCACGGAGCATTCCATGGGTAGCGCATTGGCATTGCCACTCCCATGATTTGACAATAGCCCTATCTACTAACATTTGTAGACAGGGCTTTGTGCCAAACAATGTTATGTTATGTTAAAAATGGATTTGTAGAGCGCACAGCTACTCAGCAGAGTATCCCGGCGCTGGGACAGAAAGATACAGAGGCTGGAGGGGGAGGCCGGAGCCAGAAGGGGAATATGCCTCCTTGAGGCAGGCGCAAAGAAGCGAAAAGTTTTATTGTCTCCAAAATTCCCCAATTTACATGTGTGCTGCACTGTACAGCAAAAAATGAGAAAAGTATTAAAGTTCGTCTATGCATCCTGTTTTCTATTGGAAGGCTACCATACCATTATTAAACAAAACCTATGCTATACTCACGCACACACCTTTGCACTATGGCATCAAACTGCACTCCAGTGCAAAGGGAGAACGCAGCAGCACCCTAAGTTAGTAAATATGGCGCTGTCGTCCTCGCTTCCTTCCGCCCAGTGCAGGCCAGCTGCTTTGGTTGCAGCAATACATGAAACAATAGTACATTTGCCCCAAAGAGTATACCAGGCATTCAACTAGACAGTCAAAATTGAGAGCATGGTGACAAGATGTGATCAGGAATTCCTAAGGAATCCCCCTCATCAGTTCAATGTCCATCCTACACCCCCTTGCACATTGTTTCTACTGTGAAGTCTTCTTTCAATCCTGTGTATGTTTCCCAATCCCAAACTAGGCCCGAAATTAATTCCATCAACATCATGTTTTCCCACCCATGTCTGACATCAAATCTTTGCAAATCATCCAATCCTAACTCCAATATTGGTCTCATGCTCATCACCAAACCCCACGCCCATCCTGCTATCAGTCTTAAGTACATCATCCTACCACATGCCTATTTTAACATAATTCCATTTACATCCTCCTACCCCAGTTTCGTGTACATCATTCAGTAACAACAATAAGCGCCCAATCCATTGACCATTATGCTAATTTATATGTTAAACCTGGAACGTCATTCTGTCAGTACTAACTCTAACACCAAACCCATGAGCAAGTACCTACCCCCACCCTAACCTTAATGTTAGTCTCATGTACATCACCCCATTCTCCCCCTGACCACATCATCAATCTTACATTGTTCATCCTGCCCCAGCCTTCTCTGAACATCAATCCCATACTTATCATACGACCCCAAGACTAGACCCTAAAATAATGCCATATACATCATTCAATTCCTATCCTGATTCCCACATTAAACCCATGTGCATAAACCACAATACAGTTTAAACAGGTACAGTATGCTACCCCCATCCTAGCTACAGCATTAAACCCAAGTACATCATAAATCCACAACACTAAACCCAATATCAGTTCCAGGTATCACATTTAAGGCGATCAATGGGCTGCCATGTGCTTTCTTTTGATGTTAATAGTGTTATCTATTCAACTGGAAAACCAACGGGCCCTTTGCTTGACTGTTGTTTAGGGTCTCTTTGTTTTATTTTTATAACTTTATTGAGGCTTGTAACACTTTGCAATACCTGTGAAAGTTATTTAGCACAGATACATATGTTCCTTCAAACTAAGTGGCATATTCACAAGGAGCTATCGCCGAATTAACGGTACTTTATCGCCGCCAAAGTCGTGATAAATTTACCTCACCATTCACAAGCTGGTGCTAACAGCCCTCAGCACCAGTAAATCCACGATAGCAGCCGCAAAAAACATCGCCACAGACGACCTGCGCAACAATCGCCAATGAGATGCAGAGTGGGCGTTCCCATGCCAAAAGCCGCGAGAACATCACACCTCAACATTCTCAATGACCAGCCAGATCTGCGATAAAAACACAAAACAGGCGATAAGGCGTGTTAGCACCAGGAAATCTACACCTGCTCTGACCTGGTGTAAAGTCGGACGGCAGCCTGCACCACTAAAGGGAGCACAGCCCAGGGCCACATCGGAAGGTCAACAGATGCCATGGAGCCACCCATCATGCGGCCCGGAAACCCAAGAGGGCCACAACACCCACCAACACCACCCCAGGACCACAACCCACACCCGGAACACCCCCCCCGACCACCACAGACGCAGCGCAGACAAAGACAGCAGACCCCCAGGAAGCGTACCAGCCGCACAGACCCAACTTCTGACAATGTCACCGTCCACCACAGGCTGAAAGGGACAACCATCCCACGCATCCCGACCATCATCGCCTAACAGGCCTACGGCACCAACACAGCGGACAACCAATATCCCACCCCACACCAAGCTGCTGGCTTGGCTGCACCTGTTGGCCCCTGGCACCCCCCAACCAACACCCGCCAGAGTCGGATGAGTTTCACAGCCAGCCACATCCAAGTCCCTCACACCTGTCCTGGACATCACCATCACCCTGGTACCCCAGTCCCCATACGTCCAACATAATGCGCAGGTCACGCTGGAGACCAAGCAAGGACCATACGCCATAGCAGGATACACGCACGTGTTGGGGCCAACCCACAGCACACATGTCCTACCTGTGCCCCCTGGTGACACAGCACACAATCACCACAACAGAAAGCACACGTCCCACCTCAAGTTGCAGGCAACAACAGAACACCGTGGAACCTCCAACAATGTCGCCTTCAAATACACAGACTGTGCATGATTCCTTCATCCTCCGACCGTCCATCAGCAACCAGCGTACCCAGGATGGCAACAAAGAAAATGCACAGCCCCTTGGCAAGTTCCAAATGAACACCCCACTCACCTCAACTCCACAACCATGCAAATCACAACTCTGGCAATGCACACGTCACAAAATCACAATCAACATGCGCAACAACATGCCCACCCACCAGACACGACAGAACAACTCACAATGGTTAGCTGGCCAAGCCATGAACATGAGCCATCAACGGCATGGCACCTCAGCCACACAACAGCCGAATGTGGGGAGAGGTGGCTAACAGGCATGTGTGAAGGATGCAGTAGTACCATGATTGAGAAAGTACACAATGCCAAGAGTGGCAGAGATATGTTGGGCAGACTGCAGTATGCAGCACACACCCATATCCATGGCGACATACACCTGGTGTATGGAGTGTAGTGGACAGTGGATGCAAACATGTCACCACAGCCAGTGGGGGACCTCGCGGAAATCTTGCCTGTTACGCCACCCCCTAAGCGTGACTGGAGTGGGATGGCCTGGCGTACGCCACGCCAGCGTAGGGGTATGAATAAGAAGCATGTAGCCCTGGGCGTGTTCCTCTTCCGGAAAGCCCAATGTCTCTGCCAGGCGGCGCCTCTCACCCTGCCACGAGGCAGACGCCGTCCTCTTGAACGGAGTTGCCTGCGATGTTGTGCGCTTGCCGGACCCGGGCACACTGAACCACGAACCCGTCAGGCCCGCCCCTTCGCAGCCAGGCCTCACTGATCACCTGTTGACACCGGTGTGTGCCAAGGAGGGCCCACCACGTTCCGGCGCAAGCTCCAGGCCCGAGTCCCGCGACTTTGGCAGCCTCCTCAGACCATAACGGCCTCCACGACACAGGCGCGCTTTACTCCTTAGTCGTTGACGTACTCTACTGCCGCCTCAGGCCTACTCTTCGGCCCAGTAGGTCCCATTTGTGAAACTGTGTCCTGAGTCATGAATGGCAGTGACCCAAAATCCGGGCCAGCGGCAACAGCACCAGGCCCCACCCGATCATTGAGGCATAGTTTCATATGGGCTTCTTGCGACATGCGGTGCCACTAACCCTGTTCAATGCCAGCCGGTGACACGTGGTGCCACTAACCCTGTTCAATACCAGCCGGCGACACGTGGTGCCACTAACCCTGTTCAACGCCAGCTGGCGACACATAGTGCCACTAACCCTGTTCAACGCCAGCCGGCGACACGTAGTGCCACTAACCCTGTTCAACACCAGCCGGCGGCACGTGGTGCCACTAACCCTGTTCAACGCCAGCTGGCGATACGTGGATGAGGGACCAGGACTACCCTGCGGACCAGCAGTTCCCAAATCTAGCACCTGGGCGCAAATCACGAATGGCAGAGTCCACACCAGTGGTCGCATGAAGAGGAGTAATAGGAAGATGCGGCTCAGTCTGGACGAAACCCAGGTCACATACACGGAGGTGTCCGAACACATGGTGCCACTGAACCTGAACTACGCAGGCTGGTGGGGCCATCCAACCTATGCCAGTAACACTCGGTGAATGGGCCGTGCTGACCGCTGCCTCAGTGATGTGTACAGGCCCCAGCTAGGCCCGCAAGGCACAAGGGTTCGCTCTCCTGTAACGGAATCTATAAGGAAGTTGGCACGGAAACTGCAAAGTACAAAAACAAGGTTTATTAACCCTTAAGGGTGGTCCTACAATCCATACAATACCCTTCAGTATTGCATAGAGTAGCACAAAGAACTTGCGTACACAGTCCCCTTTTATACACACCAGAGGGGCTCATAAGTGGGTGGATACAACATGAGGCCGAAGAACATTACCATTTATGGTCATTCTCGATACTGAATCAATACATAGGCGGAGCCAACACACTTCTTGAGCCCGCGAAACACATGGTCAAGCAAGGCTAATTATAACAGATGTGGTCAAGTCTGGGCATGCGCCAAATGGACAAGAGAGAGCTATTTATAAACTGTTACTAGGCAGATTACAAGAGCAACTAACACAAAGGTCGGACTCTCCTCGTGGCGAACACGTGGCAGCATGACAATACAAAATGGAGTCCAAACTTCGGTCAACATAACGGAGAAAACATGATCGAAAGGGAAAGCATTAATGTCGTCAGTAAATGCTTAATCACATTGCTGTTCTAATTTACAACAGACGACCCTTTCAGCATTTACTGAAGACATCCGGTTTCCAAAAATCATCATATATGTCAATTATCATCATTCCTTTAACCTCTTTAGCTAGACGCTTCTGATGAGCAACATCGGCAATAGCTTTCTTATCCGGAATGCAGAATGAAATGCATACAGAACAGAACAATGGTCCACATTGAACACACATACAGAAAAAGAACAGAATTGCTATAATAATACAGAGACCAGTTAAGACCTTCCATCCCCAGGCAGTAACCAATGCCCAGAACCATCCAGAAAAGGACCAAGTGCCGTTTTCTGTGTGGATTTCAGCTGCTATTTTATGCAACTTGTTAATGGCGTTATAAACGGATGGCGTATGATCAGGGATGAACACACAGCAACTGCTTCCAATAATTTTACAGGCTCCACCTCGATCAGCTAACATTACATCTAATACCATACGATTCTGCAATGCAACAATCCTAGTTATTTGTAACTCTTCCGTAAGATTCCCAAGAGCAGCAGCAGTCTGATTTGTCACAGCTTCTACCACTCTTGTTAATCTTCGGATCTTCCTACTATTCAAAGCGGCTCCAACAAAGAAAAACAGTCCTAAGTTAAAATCAATATACTGCTGCAAGCTGGTATCAGTTTGATCCACATCATCAATCGATAAAGTACGTTTATACCTATTTACAGTCACATTATTCAACAATTTCAAGTCCTTATGGTAAGACGCTGGTGCTAGGAATACAGGAGGTAATAGGAAGGATACATAACATACCCCAGACCACCCAGCCGGCAAACGGTAATAACCTTTATTTCCGCACACAAAATAGGTATTATGGGACGCTAGGAAGGTACTGTTGTTCAACCCATCAATGTTCAAGACAGTTAGGCAATCACTGACACCAACAGGGATAAAACCCACACTCTGGACACACAGGTCCGCTTGAGCCTGTGCCACTTGGATCACGAATTTGTCCTTCCCCACAGTGTCTCTGGTGTTCGTGAAGATATAGGGAATAGATTCATTGTCTGGTCGGTACTCTTCCCACTCCCAAATTGTCCCATTCGCTTGTGGATACCCATTCTTGTCTTGATGGCATTCTTTATTAAGTCTAAAAAGCAATCGTCCCACTGTCGGTTTCCGAGTGGCAAACAGTAAGGTGTACCATGCTCTACAAGAGCCATTATGAGAGAAAGGAAGTGGTATAAATGGCGTACCTCCTTTCTTCTGATGGGCCGGCATCATCCCACATATCCAACAGTTCGTAGCGTTTGTAGCAACGTGGGTATGATGCAGCATCTGAATGAAAGTGTTATTCAAATAAGACTGTCGATGCTTCAACTCTTGATACGGCAATGTATAGAAGTAGTGCTCCGCAGGCACCGGAGTCGTCAACACAAGTGTTTTCCGAGCAGGAGTTACCTCCTCTACAAACCATGTTGTTATCCCAACAATAGCTACTGTTAGCATGAACCCCAACGCACAAAGGATTTTCTTCTTCTCCATGTCAAAGGAAACAATACCCTGATATCTTCCTGAAACTAAAAAGTCTGTCAGAACTCTTCCCCTTGGGCAGCGGTTGATTTCTTCACCAGCGGGCCAAGACGGGTGTCGCTACACTAATGCAGGGCTGATCCCCCCCCCTTGCCTCATCGGCTCTCCGTTTCACTAACCCAAGGGCCGTTCTGACAGTGTGTCCCGGTACTGGAAAACTCACTTCCGTGGTCGAAGATGATATCGCCTTCCTCCAGAAGTCGCGTGGTCCGGAAAGAGCTCCTCAGTGCCACTTGGCTCTGCAGCACGGCCTGTCTCTGCTGCCAGGATTTCTCGTTGATCGGTCAGCACGGCAGACTCCACCAATCCGGGCGGTACCTTTCGACAATGCAAGGAATGGATCCAATTCTTCCTGTTCGAGACTCGCACAGCCGTCCTCGTTGCAAGGAGGACTTGCTCAGGGCCCACCCATCTCGGTTCCAAGCTGTTCGTTCTGTCAAAGACTTTCACCATCACATGGTCACCAGGCCGGAGACCATGTCCTTCACCGGTAGACCGATCAGGGAGCGCCTCTCGGACCTGTTGATGAATAGAAACCAAGTTATCCGTTAACTGTGCCAGATAATCGCTCATCATTACACAAGGTACATCATACACAGCCTTAGGCCTTGGTGGACCCCAAATATTCATTGGGCGTCCGAATACCACTTCATACGGCGTAAGGCCAGTTCGAGAGTGCGGTACTGATCTAATTGACAATAACGCCAGTGGCAGGGCGTCTGGCCAAGTCAAAGACGTCGAAGCTTGAATTTTGGCTATTTTAAGCTTCAGTGTACCATTATACTTCTCGACTAGGCCTGCAGACTGAGGGTGAAACACGGCGTGGAACTTCTGAGTGATGCCTAGACCCTTCAAGACATACTTTATAACATCCGCTACAAAGTGAGGGCCATTATCACTCCACAGAAGTCTACAAACGCCATATCGGGGGAAAAACTCCTTCAGCAGCAGCTTCGCAGTAGTCATTGCAGTATTGTCTTTCGTAGGGTACGCTTCAACCCATTTGCTGAAAGCGCAGACCACTACTAGAACATACTTCAGATTATTACAGCGCTCGAGCTGGATGTAATCCATCTGCAGAACCTCAAAGGGTGCAGTAGGTGTCGCAAATCCTCCTGCTGGAGTTCGAGTACCCTTTCCTGGGTTATACTTCAGACAGATCATACAAGTCTGCACCACCCTCTTTGCCGTGCTAGCAATCTCTGGATGCTCCCAAACTTGAGTAAGCAATTTCACAATTGCGGAAGCTCCAACATGTGCTAGCCCATGTGCCATCTGAACCATAGGTTGTACGAAAGCCGTGGGTAACTTCCATCTATCCATCTGCTTATTTCTCCAACAACCCTCATCATCCAACTCTCCCTCGCTAGCCCATTGCTCCCGCTCTTTATCAGAAGCGGTCCTTTGCATCTCTCGCACTTCCTCCTTCGCATCACGCCATCTTTCCACCTGTGACTTTACTACATACATGGCAGTAGCACCGGGCTGCATCGCAGTCTCCCGTGCTACTCGATCTGCTAACGCATTCCCTTCTCCAACTTTATCAACTATTTTCCTATGGGCGCTACACTTAACAATGGCAATTTTCTTTGGGTATGTCAATGCGGTTAAAAGATTGTGAACTAACTCTCCATGCATTATCTGCGCCCCATGTGACGTTAGAAACCCTCTCTCCTTCCAGAGTAGGCCGAAGTCGTGCGCTACTCCGAAGGCATAGCGGCTATCTGTGTAAACATTCACACATAATCCTGTACTGAGCTCACATGCTCGTGTTAATGCTATCAGTTCCGCTGCTTGAGCTGATTTCTGCGGTATGCGTGCTGTCTCCACTATTGTTTGTAATGTGGTAATTGCATACGCTGCTGAAGTCGTACCATCTGGTAGCTTCAGACAGGATCCATCCACCCACAGTTCTCCATCTACATCTGGAAAGGGCGTATCCTGGAGATCAATACGACCCTTTGTTTGTTCCTCAGTCACAAGAATACAATCATGCGCTTTCCGCGCCTCAGGCTGAGTTTCGGGGTATGGCAACAATGTTGCCGGTTTTAGTGTTACGCACCTTTTCAACGTAATATGAGGAGCCAAAAGCGTCAACTCATATCCCGTCAAACGGGCACTGGTCAAATGCTGCGTCTTTGTTTGATTAAGCAGGGCATCAACAGCATGGGGGACTAATATCAACAGCTTATGAGATAACACAATTCCCTCGCTTTGGCGTATTGACACAGCTGTCGCCGCAACCGAGCGAAAACACCCTGGTAATGCTCGGGCGACAGGATCAAGTACAGCCGAAAAATATGCACAAGGGCGCTGCTTATCGCCGTGCATCTGCACTAAAACTGACAATGCACGTCCATCTTTCTCATGCACATACAACGAAAAGGGTTTTGCATAATCAGGGGTCCCTAACACTGGTGCTGAACAAAGGGCCTGTCGCAGTTGCTGAAAAGCAGCATCACACTCATCTGACCAAGGGATTGGGATAGGTGTATCCTTTGTCAAAAGGGCTAACAATGGCTTAGCTATGTGTGAAAACCCCAATATCCACTGTCTACAAAAAGAAACGAGGCCCAAAAATGCACGAACATCCTTCTGTGTGGATGGTCTCGGTGTATCCAAAATTACTTGGATACGATCCGGTGTGAGTGCACGTCCCTCCTTAGACAAAAGGTGACCCAAATAAGTCACCTTTGGTCTACAGAATTGCAATTTCTTCCGAGATACCTTATGATTGTGGGAGGCTAAAAAGGAAAGTAAGGATAGCGTGCTTTTCTCACACAGCTCCAGGGTGTCAGCCGCCAACAAGATGTCATCGACATATTGAATGAGGGCGACCCCCTCGAGTAAAACAAAGGAATCCAACTGTCGTTTCAAAGCCTGACTGTAAATACTAGGGCTTTCTGTGTAGCCCTGGGGAATTCTACAAAAACGATAAGATCTATTGTTTAATGTGAACCCAAAAAGAAAGCGGCTATCGGGGTGAATGGGAATAGAAAAGAAGGCATTTTTCAAATCAATCACTGAGAACATGGTCGCCGTAGGCGGGACCAAGGTAAGCAACGTCGTGATATCGGAAACCACCGGGTACTGAGGTATCACGATCTTGTTTACCTCCCTCAAATCAATTATGAACCGATAGACCTTTGCATCCGTGTCCTTTTTCAGAATAGGGAGAATCGGACTGTTACAGATATTATAGGGAACTTCTTCCACTACTCCCACTGCGATCAAATCTTGCACAATCTGTATGAGAGCCTCCTCGCCCTCCTGGGAAATACGATACTGCGGGAGGCGCGGCAACACCGCCCCCTCCTGGACACTAATGTGGACCGGAGGAATCACCATTTGTCCCACATCTGTGTCCGAAGTCGCCCATAAAGCTCGAGGGAGGGTGGCCAACAACGCATCCTCTGATATCGTAGACATCCGCTCTGACCGGGGGTAGTTGTCATTTAAGATCACCCTCACACCCTCAGGGGAGCAGCGGATCGTAGCCCTAAAGTGCTTTAACATATCAAGGCCCATAATGTTATCCGGTGTATACGGAGCAAGCAGAAACGGACAGGGCGCAGAAAAAGAATCAACCGTAAACATAAGGGGCTGTGAAAGAGGGCTTCGGGAGAGTGTACCGTCAAACCCTACCGATGTAACCACTGAGCCGGATGGGGGAGCCCCCGGAACCAAGTACCTAGACAATGCACTACGTGTCGCTCCTGTATCTACTAGGAACTGATCAGTAGAACCTAAAACCTCAGCCGATACATAAGGACCCGTCTGATCGACCGGCACCTCAACTGATTCAGACCCCCATCCAACGCATTCCTATGCATGCTGCGAATCATGATATCCCGACCGATCAATCTCCGATACGTGATACTGATGCTGGCGATCGAAAACATTTGAGCTATCTCGGTGCTGCCCAGCAGTATCGAAACGAACATGATCGTTAGAATTCCCTCTAAAGTTCGAGGAACCCCCTCTACCTCTCGGGCCACCCGGAGTATGCCCCTGTCGCGAGGCACGTAACACTGGGCAATCCCTGGCCCAATGGCCCAATTGCTTACAATACGCGCACTGGTTCCTATTCAAATCAGATCGGCCCGAAGGGGGACCATAAGATCCTCCCCTTCCTCTATTATTACCCCGTCGGGGCGGGCCATATACTTGTGCCAACATTACCTTAGTCTTAAGATCTTTCGATTTCTTTTCCTCCTGGCCCTTCGCCTCGTGCTCCTGACGCTCATAATACTGAGCGATAGTCAGAAGGGCCGTCGGCGTCGCGGAGGACAAGGAACTCTCGCTCGCTTTTAAACGGGCCGCAACTGCCGGTAGCAGATTAGCTACATATTTGTCCGCGAAAAGGTGGCGGCCAGTGTCGTCAGTAAGCGACTGGCCACTAAAATCATGAAACGTTTCCTCAAAGCGCGTGAAGAAATCTGCAACTGACTCGTCAACTTTCTGTTTACATGCGGCTAACATATTCCAGTCAATCTTTTTAGGGGGGATAATCGTCTTCAGCTTAGTCACAATAGCAGCAGGGAGATCTAAAATGCTTTGCGGCGGTTTCTGCGCGGGCTTCCTCTCCCTGTCTTCATCCTCAAGTTCAGACCACCGGGCCTTAAAGGCAACGATATCATCTACCTTTCGTACAGATCGCCACATATCCGGTGGTAGAATAAGGCCAAAGAACAGGTCTATGTCTGCTAAAGTCATAACGCAAGAATTCAAGGCCCCCTCAACTTCTTCATAGAAGGCCGCTGGATTCTTGCGAGGGTCGGGCAGCGCATTCTTCAATGCCATAACATCAGCCCTATGCCACGGAGTGTAAACCCAATTATACACGAAATATCCCTTAGCATCGGCGGAGGTAATGTCCGAGCTAGTCCCTGCTCCTTTAGGAGGAACATACAAAGGCGCTGCCTCTCGCATTGGTTTAGCATGCACTACGTCATCCTTATCTGACTGGGAGGTGGATGAGTGGCCCCCTGCTGCAAACGAATCCGACTGCTTCTCCTCCTCCGTTTGTTGACGTGCTTTCTCTCTAAGGGCCAGCACCTCGTCCCGCAAAGCAAACAACCGCCGAGCCGCCTCAGGAGCCTTAGGGGGAGAAAAAACACCATTACGTAATGCTCCGGCATCCGAAGACACTTCGTCAGGCTCAAGGACACTAGAATATTTTCGGAAAGTGGCAATTACTTCATCCGCGAAATGAGACAGAAAATACACCCTCTCTCTATCTTGCCACGACCCCCAAGTATGGAACAACTCCTCCTTAGACATCTTGCCCTTAAGTGCACGGAGGGAAAGTTTCCGAAGCTCAGCCATATGCTCGGCCGATAACATGGACCGTGTGTCTACCTTACCCGAAGCCGGGCCAGAATCTTGCGGCCGCGGAGCAGATGCGCCAACATAAGGGGGCGGAGAGCGATCTAGCAAATAAAAATCATCATCAGGATTATTAAGGACAGGATAAAGTGGCTGGCGAACAGCATATTGACCCGAAACTTGGAGCCTACGCTCTTTCTCTTGTCTGTCCGCCTGCTCTCTGTCCTCCCGACGCTTCGCTTCCTGTGCTCGCACATGATCATTCTTTCGTTGGTCTTTATCATACAGCGCTTTCTCACGCTTCTCTCGCTCACGCACTTCCTTCACCCATAATCGCACACACTCAAACATATCCTGACGAGCACGTCGCTTACACATACACTGTTCCACATACTCAATCTTACGTATATCAAACGATCCATACAAAGGCCATCGCAACTCAGGATCCTTCTTTGTGTATTTCCTCCATACTGTGCTGTACATTATGGAAGAAAGACCATGCTTCACATACATATCCCTATTAGGCGTCCCCTCTGGGGGAGCCGGAGCAGATTCCTCGAGGTTCAACCGGTGTCCAAAGCAGCAGCACCACTTACGGAGTGCGCTGAAAGCAGGCATGCTCAGAAATAATGCAAAATATGCAATATTATAAAAAAAATGGCACTTAATCGTTGCGCCGTTCAAAGTTACACAGCTCTGGAGAAATCTCTCCACATTACCTGCCTATATGTGTTGCAACGCATATATATTCACAAAGACAAATCCAAAATATGACTAGTCATCATCAATCAAACTCAAATAGCCAACCCAGGCTTCAAAAACTCGGAGCAAGTACCGTACAACGGTTCTTACCAATCAAGAGTCCAGATTCCAACTGCCAAGCTCCACAATCGCCCAAACGGCTCTCACGGCAGGACCGACAGAAGAGGTCTCAGTCGATGACCGGCGCCACCCAGACGGTCAGCTCGGAAGGGAAGGAAGAAAAACCTCGGGATGCCAGGGCTAAAAACGCCGCTGGCAGTGATCACGTCCCCGGCCAAACTCCTCACCTTCGTCGCGACCAGTCCTTCGAGCATCCGAGTCGCCGATGAGCCCCATGTGACGGGCGCCAATTGATGTGTACAGGCCCCAGCTAGGCCCGCAAGGCACAAGGGTTCGCTCTCCTGTAACGGAATCTATAAGGAAGTTGGCACGGAAACTGCAAAGTACAAAAACAAGGTTTATTAACCCTTAAGGGTGGTCCTACAATCCATACAATACCCTTCAGTATTGCATAGAGTAGCACAAAGAACTTGCGTACACAGTCCCCTTTTATACACACCAGAGGGGCTCATAAGTGGGTGGATACAACATGAGGCCGAAGAACATTACCATTTATGGTCATTCTCGATACTGAATCAATACATAGGCGGAGCCAACACACTTCTTGAGCCCGCGAAACACATGGTCAAGCAAGGCTAATTATAACAGATGTGGTCAAGTCTGGGCATGCGCCAAATGGACAAGAGAGAGCTATTTATAAACTGTTACTAGGCAGATTACAAGAGCAACTAACACAAAGGTCGGACTCTCCTCGTGGCGAACACGTGGCAGCATGACAATACAAAATGGAGTCCAAACTTCGGTCAACATAACGGAGAAAACATGATCGAAAGGGAAAGCATTAATGTCGTCAGTAAATGCTTAATCACATTGCTGTTCTAATTTACAACATCAGGTCTACACCACGGTCAGGGAGGTCACACATTTGAAACTGAGTCTTGATTACACCATGGCAGTGAACACCATTTAAGGCATGGGACAAGTCACCATACCACCTTCGATGTGGTGCCCACAAGTCTGTGCATGGCATCACAACCACACATGTCTGTGGGCCTACGCGGACTACTGCCCTTGGCCTACGCTGCGCACGAATGGGTCACAGATTTGGAACTGAACATCGGTCATTCAAAAGGCAGAATACATGTCAACGTACCCATGGAGAGGCGTAAGAGGATGACGCGTTGCAGTCCGGAGGGAACAGGATCATCATTACGGATGTGATCGAACACTTCCAACAACTGCCCTGGTGTCACTAACTCTGTGCCTCGCCAGCCAACGACACGTGGCTGTGGGCCACTGCTGACCGCTGCCTCCGGCCTACACTGCGGTCCAGTAGGCCACAGTATTGATTTGGCATTGGCGGAGTTCATGTCAGTGTACCGGCATCACCGCAGACTGCATCCTCTCTCAGCACCTGTGCCACTAAGTCTGTTACCCGACATTCATGGACACTCTCTAGTCGTACATTGGTAGCATCTGAGTCTATGGACTAGGGGATATTTTCATCCTCATGTAGCTGATACCGAATTGGTGGTGAAAACGACTCAGGTGCTTTTCACTCCTCCATTTGCTGCTGCCTGATGACATCAGACCTTCCGCATCATGCCCTGGAGGACACCTTCCTCTGTCCCCCACAAGCCTACACCACATTCACCTTGGACATCGATGAGGACCCGCCCACTGCGCGTGGACCTACCTCAGTGCACCGCAAATCACGGTCCCTTTGCAGGGTGCCTGTGCCGGCCGCAGTGCATCCAGGGCCACTAACTCTGTGCTGCTCAGGTCTGGGACCCCTTCTTCTGATATATTGGATGACCTCTGTGATGGTGGTCTTGGGGTCATCAACGCCATGTGTCTGTGGCCCTGCACTGTCCGCAGCCTCCGGCCTCAACTGCGGGCCACCAGGGCCCACACATAGATTCGGGTCCTGACCGGCCCGAACGTCGCATCACCGCAGGAGGTACACGCCACCACAGCAAGGACCACCTCCAACCGCCATCTGCCAGAGTTGATACGGTGGTCCTGACAGACCTACGGAGTTGCTCAGACCTGTTGTGGATGCCGTAATCAGCCTGATACCCTGCTCAGCACTCCAGGTGCCAGTGACTTAGTGCACCGCAAGCCATTGTCCGTTAGTGATTGAATTTTTTGCTGTGGTGATGTTACGCACCCATGTCACCTCATGCAGTGGGGAAGACCTAGGACTATCATGGGGAAGATGTGTCAAGTGTGGGTACGGGAGATGGCACAGACAATGGGAGGGCAGGAGGCAACATCCCCAAGGCAGGAATGCAGACTGGAGGTGGTAGTCAAGCTACACACCCGGAACCATTACTGGGTATTGCTCTGTGGACGCAACTGTCACCTCAGGCAGTGTGGGAGACCTGGGACGTTGATGAGGAAGTTGATGCAGGTGTAACACACCCCACTGCATCTGCATCAGGACTAACCCGAAAGGACACAATCCTAGCAATTCCTTCACATGAACGCACTCATCTCTAGTGCTCCTACCTCAGGGCACTACAACTCACGGAACCTCCTGACTGAATATTGGGTGACCTCTGTCCTTACTCCGGCTCCCCAATGTTGCTGTGCAGTTGACTCTGTTATGCATGTGTTTTCTGTTTCCGTTGCACTGGTGTCCAATGTTGAAGTTGTTCCCAGCACCAAGCATTCCGTGCTGACTGGCTTACACTCACCCCACACACATCCAGCACAGGCATCACTGTACATGTGGCCCTGCCAATAAAGGCGCCGGGCGCATGTGCCCGTAGCCAGTTCGACATGATATCTACGTGTGTCCCTGTGGTCTTGTTGTATGCATGAGGGCCCTGGGCCATAGGACATTACAGTGTGCTGTGCACATCGGATGCAGACATGTCACCGCAGGCAGCGGGTTGGAGCTTGGACATGTAGCTTTGTCGTCACTCACTCAATTCATAAGGGGAGTGGCCTGGGCCATCGTACGCAGCGCCAATGTGGGTGTGTGACTGCTATTTGCGCGCCACTGGGTGTGGTTCTGTACTGTGAATGTGCATCTGCATGTGTCTCTATGGCAGTGTGGGTCTCCTTTGTGGGGTGTGGGTGGTCCCTGAGGGTGAAAGACACCAACGTATGTGTTCTAGCTCGCCTTCCATGGGTTCGGCACCGACCCCCACCTGTTAGGCCACCTCCTTTTGGCGTGATGACACATGGCATTGGGGTGTCATGTGTGGCTGGGTGAAGTATCGTGTGCCAGCTGTGCTTGCGTGAGCTTTCTGCTGTGTGGTCTGTTGCAGGGGCTGTGTTCTCCTCTGAGTAGCTGTCTGCCCTGGTCCTGGTGGTGCTTTGCATTGGATATACATGGGCTGTTGTAGGGCGTCGGTGTCGACGGTGTGGTGGACCTCTCCGGCATCACAGATGTGTTGTCTTCTGTGCTCTGCTGGAGGAGTTGTGTGCCCCTCTGCAATGTGAAGGGGAGATGCAAGTTGACATTGTGCTGACATGTATGTTGTCACATTATTCTGGTTTACATGCATACTGTTTGGCAATGTACATTGTGACTGTGAGGTGCTGGATTCTTCTGCGGGACAGTGTAGATTTGGACTACATGACGGATGTGAGGTCGTACGTGTACATTTCCATTTCACAGTTTCCTACTCTGTCAGATGTGGTAGGCATGTTTCTGTGCATGTGCGGAGCCAGTTGTGTCCTCTGTTCTGCAGTGTCGGCTATGCGTATTGTACAGCGTTGTCGTCGATGTGGGTGTGCTGTTCTTGCTATGTGTGTGTGCTGCAGTGTGCCAAGAGGATGTGGGACATGATCCTTGGTAATTGTGGGTGTGCAGTGTGCTACGCCTCGTTTTGCATGTGTGTCATTGTGCCCATCTCCCCCCGTCCACCCAGTCCCTGTCCGTTACTTTCCCTGTTGATGTTGTCAGGTCCTCTCGAGCTGTGTCTGTACTCCCTACTCCTTGCACCGTCTCCACACTGATGACTGTGGTCTGGGTTTCCTCCAGCTTCTCCTGTGGCACTGGACTGCCACCTCCTGTCGCCGTTGTTGCCTTCCTGTTGGCAAGGGGTATGTACCTGGTTTAGGTTGTCACGTCCTGCCGGCGCCTTCTTGCCTCCTCCGTTGGCCTCCTCGACACTCCGGCTGCATTCACGGTAGTCTGCTTGTGGGTCAGTTGCTGGTAGTGTTCTGTCACCTCTGTGACGCTGGTTTTCTTTTCCTGCGGTCTGCACCCTGTCTTCCTCTCCCTTTTCTCCTTGGCCTTCCCCGAGTCCGTTGTTCCTTGCTGGTGGTCTGCAGGGGTTGTGGGGTTCGCGTAGTCCTCTGCGCTGGGTCAGGGTGCGTCCATATTGCTCCGTGCTTAGGCTTGTTTCTGGTGTGTTGTTTCTGTGGTTTTCTGGTGCATTTTCCCGCAAGACGCGTGGGATTTCCAGGTCTGTGGCTGGTTTCCGCTACTTTTTGTACCGTGATTGGCCTCATCGCATGAATTTTCGTGATTCGCATTTTTGCGGCGTAACGTTGATTTTGACGCTGACATTTGACGTGTTATTTGGAGGCTATCGCATGCTACCTCCAGGTTGTGAATTCCACGTTGACACAGGGTTATTTTCTCGCGATGGGCTGCAATATTGAAAGTTGTGTTACGCTACTCTTGCGGTAGTTATCACACATTCTTGTGAATATACCCCTAAGTTTCCTTAATTTGCCTCTCTGTTGGATTTTTGTAAACTTGTATTTGCTGCCTTTGTTAGTAAATCAATTGCTTTTGTGAGACATCACGTACTGTTTTCAGAGGGTTTCTTTTGCAGGTTCTATAATTCACCACCTTTTTATTTGTGCACTTTTATGTTTATCGATGTTTGTACTTTCTTCTAGTGCATGTGTTTCCACAGCACTTTTACAGTATACCTCTTTAGTACTTGCGTATTATAACCTATTAGCTAAGAACAATTTCACTCATAATGGGCTGTTTTCTTTTAGCTTTCTCTAAACAGATGTCTTACTCATGATGTCTGTTTGTTCTCTCATTACAATTCATAGTCCCTTTCTCAACACTAATTGGTGTTAGACTTAAGAAGATTATATCATTTTATTTTTTATTTTCGTACAACCCATAATAGTCCGAGATAGAAATGTGAATGCTGTAACAATTAAAGAAAGAAAACATCAAAATACAGAGAATAATAAAATGAATACATAAATATATGGTGAATTAGGTAGGAAAACAGAAAATAGATGGGTTTTAATTGTTTCCTGTGCTACAAACAGTTATGGAGCAGGCAGAGATTCACCAGAAAGAAATTACAAAAATATCTTTGCTGTCACTTCAAAAACTGTCACTCTCAGAACCCAGCTACCCCACTAATCACTCATTTACTGTAGTTTGCCGTTCACCCTCTAGAGTGCTATCATGCCTTTAGGCTGGGTGTGCGCTATATATTCATAGACAGTATACATTGCAATGAATATTTTAGCCCAAAAACGTTCTCGGCTATTTTCTTATACCAGCAACCACAAAGCAGCCAGCTTGGAATCACTGAGCTAAGAGAACAGGGCTGTTTAAAGGGCCTGATCCAACAGGAACCAAGAGTCTCTTGGGTCCTGGAATTGGATTTCACTTTAGGTCTCCAGAGCTCAGAGCCCATTTGGAAACTGTACTCTTGTGGTGTGGGAAAATCCAACCAGTATCAAGGAGATGCAAGCATCAAACAGATCGGGACTTCACTGAACTCTTCTCTAAATGTCATCTTCTTCTGCATATCTGACACTGCAAAGTTCTTTGGTGTTTGAGATCAGTGTCTGCATCAGAGCTGCACAAGCTAGGTGCAAACTAATAGATGCAACTTCTGCAGGAAAGAAGACGGTGAATTGACTGTCTGCTTCTCTCTGTGACTTCTCTGGCTGATTGGTATTTTTCTGCCTCTCATACATAGACATTCACTCATGTGCACCAGAAGCGAATTAGCAATAGACAAAATAGTTAACAATACCCCTCCCCTTACATTATACGGATAGTGCAAGTTACTGAGGAGTTCTGTGGCCATATGAGCAAAGGCTAAGTTCCTTTATAAGTCAATGGAACTCTGATGTGACTTACAATGGGGCATATTAACAAGGAACAGGGAAAATTAACGCTAAGGGCGCTTAGTGTTAATTTTTTAACGCCCGCTATCGCTGGATAAATATCGCCTGGTTATTGCGTTATTAACAACGCTAATCGCCTAGGCGATAAAAACTCCAGCGATAGCGGCATTTTGGGAGGTTATCGCTGGTAATACAGCGATAAAACTACAAGGATAGGGATATCTTTGTTGATAACCCATGGTGGACTTAGCCATGTAATCCACCTCCCATTGGATTACATGGCTAAATCTGAAAATTAGCAGACGTAAAAAAGCAGCGTTAAACGTGGTTAGCGCTGCTTTTTTGGTCTCTAACAGGGTTAGCATGAAGCTTGATAATAGGAGAAATGTCGCTTAGCGACATTTCTCCTATTATTTTGCTCTGGAACGCCCACTTTGCATCTCATTAGAGATGCAAAGGGAAGCGTAGTGAAAAATATCGCCCTATCAACAACAGGGTGCCAACATGCAAATTCGCATGTTAGCACCCTGTTGTTCATAGGGCGATATTTTTATCTCCGCTTCTTTGGCTTTTAAAGCCAAAAAAGCGGAGATAAAGCCCTTGTTAATATGCCCCAATATCCTTAAGGTGTAAATCAGAGGATATGTTATTCCATATAATGCATAGTCACACCATCACCCTTCACACAAAGTGCTCAAATCCATGGTGTCTTGCTCATTCACATGAAAATGATAGCAATATTGCATACATAAGGAATAAAAGAGAAATCTTTAGTGCAAGATGAAATGCACCAAAAAGCGGTTAGTGATTTGTTGGAATGAGATATTGGAATCAGTTTAATGTAAGACGTATTTCAAAATGTTGCAGCTATGAATGTGTAGGAACATGCACAGAGATTTTGTCTTTTCTGTCTTGAACAGATTGCCATGTGTTCCGTTAGGTGATGTGGGGAGGTAACCAGGTCAGGTGGCCCTGAAGGCTTTCCTCTGTCGGAGCACTAGCATTTGAAGGTTCTCTAATGAGTCTCTGATGGAGGGGTTCATTTTTCCTTTTTCTCCCATTGTGTAAATGACAACAGAGGAACCCTTTCTTCCCCATTAAGGCAGGTGGAAGGTTTTGTTGCCCTTCCTCTGCTAGCAATGCCAATTTGTTTTCCATGGCAACATACCATTTTAGTCCTTTCATGAAACATCCACATAACGTTTAGCCTCAAGCTGACAGAGTGCATTATTGGGAAACCTAAAAAGAAGGGAAGAAGGGGGGAACAGTTGAAAAGTAAAAAAAAAAAAAAAAAGAGGCAAAGAGAGAATGATCAAATGAAAACATAGAGGGAAAATCCGTAGAAAAGCGAAGGAGAAATGGAGTTAAAGGGGACCAATAGAGGGAGCCACCTGGGGGGAGATGATGGTGAGGGTAACAGATTGAAAGGAGACATGAAAAGTACAAGGTAGCACTTGACTCTCAGAGGGAAACAGTGCTTACAACGCTGTCTCCACAACGCAGTACCATTACAACGCATTGTTACCATGCATACCGTTACATCGCAATTCATTACTACGACTTGCTGTAGGGGGCGCCCTGGTGTTTGATTTAGAATCCAACTCATTCCCTGCTCCACAAACTGGAGTAGGAATAGTAAATAATACTATTCCTAAGTTCAGTGCGTCCCCTACATCAAGTCGTAGTAATGACTTGCGATGTAATGGTATGCGTTCTAACAACACGGTCGTTGTAACAACAGCGTTGTAATAGCATGCGATGTATTCGCATGTGTTGTTAGGGTATATATTCCTCTCAGCGGACGCGCAGGTCGAGTAGTCCAAGGAAGGGAGGAAGTAGACACAGGAGGCATCGCACAATTTTTTAAGGTGGTCTCACCTGGCATATGTGGTAGCCAGCTTCACTCCGCACGCGGGCTTGGCCCGATTGGCACAGCAGTAATCTTCACGACAACCTCACCTGGCATACAAAGCCGCCAACTTCCCTCTGCACATGGACCATGACCTGATCATATCAAAATCCGTCTCCTCACACCTCGCTCAAGAGATCCATTTACCAGGATCTCCAACTGGACTTCGCCCCCTCCAGCGGTCTCCTCTTCCTCACAGGGGGCATTGATCTGGACAAGTAGGCAGGCACTGGCTCTCCAGGCTCCAGGTGCTGGTGATCTTGGATTTCTTGGGTGATGTTGCCTCACCAAGCTGGGAGACTGGCAGGCCTTAGGCTCCAGTCCTGGTTACAGGCAGGAGTCATGCAGAGCATCTCCTTCTCAACTTACAGCCTGCCAGGGTGCATGACAGTTGACAATTTTGGCAGCCTTGAACTTCCTTTCTTATAGTCCATTTCCAGATATCAAAGTGATTATGGGTCTAAGTCTATGATGTTTATATTTGGGGTCTGCTTCCTTTTGAAGAACCTTCTTTTCTGCCTGCCCTTCCTCCAGAAAACAGTCTGTCATTGCAGGACGGACTCCAAATCTGATATCCCCACACATGCCATGGAAGTGACTAGAGGTTCACACCTAGATGTCAGCCAAAGTGATATGTGTATCAAAAGCTTATCCCGGGGCCTCATCCCTACTCTTTATGATTCTCTTATCAGCCCCTTCATATTCCTGAGATATGCCCAGGCCCCTTTCCATCGACCTCTCTCTGAATCAAAGAGCACCCTTTGAAATATACTGAAAGCATGGTTCTCCCTTCCTGCGGTGTATCCCATCCAGCACTCAGGAATGCAGCACTCCATAACTCTGTCTGAGGGGGGGGGGGGTCCTCTACCTCCTCATGCTCTTCCAGTCAGTCCTGGGCCTCCCAAAATGAAACCCAGAATCCTCCATGCATTGTATCCTTCACAAGCACACATGCACCCAGCACATGCATATAACTTTTATGCACCGCTCAGAACTACAAAATTACCAGATGTAAGCCAAGGGTGTGGACACCACACAGCAGCAGGACTTTACAATAGTGAGCCTGTAGGCCTCAATTCAGTGACACTGGTAAAAAGGACCTGTTCACTCATGCTGGTCCATACACGGTATGCTGCCACCACCGTGCTCGTGCAGCTTAGCTCCAGACAGTAATCTTTCACCACTATGAGGTCAGTGCTTTGGAAACCCCTCCTGGTCGAGCAATATCACAATCCGCGAGACTGGTTTTTCGCACACGCCTGACCCATGTTTGCCATTGACAGCAAAAATCAGCACCAGGAATCCAGACATTATTGCAGTGTACACCTCCATCACCCTAAGAGAGACTTTTCCGACCCAACAATGTAAAATGAGGGAGAGAGCAATATATTATCGCAAAGAAGTGAGGCAATGGATTTGAGAAAGGGACGATAAGGAGTGATCCCCTGGCAAGGAAGAATGGCAAACAAAATTGGAGGAAAGGAGAAAAAATGTCAAAGGAGAATGAGAAAAGGGAGTGAGTGTGCAAAAACAGATTTGGAGAGTGACGGGTAGAGGGAAAATTAAGCGGAAAGAAAATTGGGGGACATTCTGGTGGATGGAGAGGAGAGGAGAGAGTACAGGGAAATGAAAAGAAAATGACGATAAATAGAAGGAGAAATAACAAAATGGAAAGGACGAAAACGGGAAAGGGGAAGCAGTTCGGTCCTCCCAGTGTAAGAAACAAGAACGGAACTATGTATCCCTCCGCTACTGATCTCCTCAATAGCTTTAGTGCGTTTTTGTGTGTGATGGCGAGAAAGCTGAGGTGTTCCCGCTCGCCCCCCTGCGCTGCGCCCCTGGCCTGCATGCTGCTAATAAAGTCCCTGCAGCCACAGCTCTCATACCCACCGAAGACCGGCGGCCGAGCGCCCCCTCCCAGCTCGCAACGGTTATTTTTAGCCAGCATTTGAAGAGATAGCTTTCTTGATTCCGTTCTCCCTGACATAGAGTGCTGACACTGCAGCAGCGTTTACAATCATTACACATTTGCCTTTTTTTTCTGAGCGGGAGCTGTCTTTTTTTCCAGCAGAGGGAGATGTTGGATGTGAGAAAAAAGTCCTTCTGAAAGCTATTCAACCAGATGCTTCCCTACCCTCGAAGGTTTTCATCCACTGCACGATTATATCCTTGCTTGCGAGAGCATTTTTATTTTAAAATGTATGTATGTCTTCAGTGTCGATGGCACGTAAAGATTCCCAGACTCGTGAATTCGAGTCCTCGTGAGAGTGCCTTCCGTCTCCTTCCCGCTCCGCCCTCTCTCTCACACACACACACAACGTACATAACACACACATGCGTTTCACTCCTCCACGCATTTCCATGTATGTGTTGTTCACTGCAACAAAAGAATGTTGGGGCAGGACCGTTGGGAGATAAAGTTGGAGGAGACCTTATTAAGGTTTAGCTGCTCTCCCCATGTATAGAATAAACGTATATGTAATCACTCCAATAAGCGTACTTTTATCATTAAAATTGGTGACGATTGAAGAACCCACCGCACACGGCGATTCATCACATCTTTCTGGAGATGACTACTGGACAGCCTCAAGCATAGTATCCTGTTCGGTGTGGGTCGGTGTGTGTCGACACATCCCATGCGTTTGCAGATCGAGGGGGGAGCAGACCGTTCCAGGCTAAGAGACAGGGGCGTCTCCTCCACTAGGGCGGAGGAGTGCCGCTCCACTGCTTCTCGAGAAGCATAAACATAAAATGGTAATAACTTTCCGTGTTTATGTTTGGTTGCAGGCGGGCGGGACCACTCTGAGAGCCAGGCAGGGGAGGAGTGGTGTGCCTGCCCACTCCCAAGTGCGCAAAGACTGTTTGGTCGGCCCCCTGGGGCCGCCCCAACCAGTCATGCGCACTCTGCCATTTCTCCTCATAAACCATTGGCTGGGCGGTGTCCCGACCAATCACAACGCTGCTTGAGCAGCGTTGGGATTGGCTTTGGGGAGGAAGGGAGCTTGGCTGCCTGCTTCTACTTTCTGTTCCTGGAGAGCAAGAGAGCAGAGAAGACGCAGGACCTGGCCGTCCGGCGGACAGGTCACTTTTATTATATCTATATATATTTTCAATTAAATTAAACTCCCCCGATACCCCGCGCAATCCTCTACCCCACCGGCGAGCCATGCTGGCCGCGACTGCTAAGGGGCCAAGTTTTGGCAGACTTTGTTGATGGTAACTGCGCCTGCTCACTGTCCTGATGCCTGGCACAATTAATAGCTTAAATCCCTACTGCAGTGATGTGTCACTACCCTCCGCCATTTTGGGTAGAGTTGGTTCTTCACAGCGAGACGTTTGGCACGCTGTTGGCCATTTTTAGGCTTTATCATCATAGCAATGAAGCACGCTTTCAGCCATTGTAAGGCTTTATTTGGATCATCATAGCAACAAAGTTGGTTGTGCATGTCCTTACAGTGATACGCACACCTGATTGTGGTACACGGCGCTACGCTCTGGATGTAGGTGGCATGTCTTTCTTCTTCTGTGTATTATTGTACAGCTGTGATACGCACACCTGCCTATCACACTGGGAAGAATTTCATCAGACACAGCAGTGAAAGGTGTGTCAATGTGATGTCCTTCAAGTGTTTACACATACAGTGATGTGTACACCTGTTGCTTTAAGTTGTTTATGATGTGCTTTGTGCTTCTACATGCACCAGTTGGAAATGTGTTAATTTCGGCTGCTTAACGGCACACACCTTTCCTTGCCTGAATGCGTATTGCTGGAGTTGCCAGGAACTTTACTCTGTGATACGCTCACCTATTCCTGATACTGCTTGTTAGAACTGGGGGTCTCTGGTTGGCTGAGGTAGGTACCTTAGTCCAAATAGGGACCCTTACTTCTAAGTCAGGGAAAGGAAGGACACCTTCTCAGATAGCCCCTGCTCACCCCCTCGATAGCTTGGCATGAGCAGCCAGGCTTATCTTCAAGGCAAGTGTGTAAAGTATTTGCATTCACGCTCTCAGTGACCCAATGATGACACCACAAATGGACCCCACACAAGTTTCATAAAGACAATTATATGTTTATAAAAAAAGATATACGATAAAACCACACGATAAAAATCCAACATATGCGTATTTGTAATATTTCACCTGGCTGGTTATTAGGCCAGCAAGCCCTTGTAGGTTCTTGCAGTATTAATGAGCAATTCTATATGATCCAATGCAGTCCTAATGCAATGCAATGCAGTTCGTAATGCAAGAATCAGGCACTTCGGGATGTAAAAATAATGCAGTTCATTATGCAACAATCAGGCAGTTCGTAATGTCAAAATAATGCAATTCCTAATGAAACAATGAGGCAGTTCGTAATGCCAAAATAAAGCAATTTGTAATGCAACAATCAAGCAGTTCGTTATGCAAAAATAATGCAATGCGTAATGCAACAATCTGGCAGTTCGTAATGCAAAAATAATGCAATGCATCATGCAACAATCAGGCAGTTCGTAATGCAAAAATAATACAATGCGTAATGAAACAATTAGGCAGTTCGTAATGCAAAAATAATGCAATGCGTAACGCCACAATCTGGCAGTTAGTAATGCAAAAATAATGCGATGCGTAACGCAACAATCAGCCAGTTCGTAATGCCAACAATAATGTTCTCCGGCACAGATCACAGTGCTCTGGACAGTCTCTCTGCCACTCTTACTGACCCGCGGTCAGCTACTGCCAAAGTATGCCCCCAACACGGAGATGGTGGAAAACAAAGTGCAGCTCCAGACTCTGGCCCCGGTACTGCCACGCCTCGGCAAGTACGGGCCGCGATACGAGCTTGAGCGGAGGCTCACACTGCGAGAATGGGAAAGGCCGAGAGCGTTTCTCTCGGAGGCCGCACCCCGCCCCAGGCGGTGACACACACACGCTTGCGTTACCTGGGGGGTGCAACCTCACTCTCCTCTCCACGTGACTTGGGCCTCTGATGTGACTTCATTGGCTTTGGGCAGTGCAACTCGGGCCCCCCCGACGGGGATGGTTCGAGGTCCCTCCTTGGCAACGGCATGCTTGGGCCGGCGGCACAGCTCCACTGGGGATGCTGGTCCGGGCCGATGGCAATGACAAAGGTCTAAGGCTGCAACAGGGCACACACGGCGTCGCTGAGACTCACTTGAGCTCCAGGTTGCACGGACAATCACAGGGCAATCCTTACAAGGGTCTCAGGCAGCAAAAAGCACACGCACACAACATCACTGAGACTCTCCTGGAAACTTTTGTGTTTCTGAGTTTCCACAACAGGGAGCCAGCTCTCCTCGGACCCTTGGGGATAAGTTACTTCAGGACACAGCACACAGCAAAGCCCTTTCAAGCAGGGGGACACAGCACACAGCAATGTCCCTTGAGCTTCTCCTTGGTTAAATCAGCAAACTGCAGGCCAGCCCCAGAACACACAGCAAGGGTCAGTTCTTTCCTTCAGTCTCTTCAGCTGTGTCTTCCTTGGCAGAGGTTCCTCTTGACCACGAAGTAGTTTCAATCCTTTACAGTCTTGAACAGTTCCATTCCAACGTTTAGGGGCTTCAGCTCTCATAGTTATACCCCTAAATGTCTTTCAAGTCTTTGTGTTCAGGGGGGCACTGACCCCTGTCCAAACCAGTTCTGGGTGTCTCCCTGCCAGTGACTCCTTCTTCCTTTGATATTGGGGGTCTGGATCCTCAATCACTCACCAGGAGATGGAGCCATTGTTATATCCCAGCAGCCCAGGCCTCTTCACCTCCAGGGGCTACAGCTCCCCCCTACACTCCAGATGCAGATCAGCCTGTTGCTGTCTCACCTCCTCCCCTGGGTCAAGACATTCCCCAGAGCCTATCACATTAAAATCCAGACAGTCAATCCACAACCAGGCAGAGACACACAGAAATGTTAGAACACAAAAACCCAGCCACTTCTAAAAGAGTGGTTTCTAAACACACAATGCAAAAACCAGCTTCACAAAAAGATGTGTTATTAAATTGTGAGTTTAGGCACACTAAACTTCACATCTCCATCTTAAGCCTATAGGAAGATAGGCTGGAAACATATTACACAGCCTCCCCATTCTGTCCTATGGGCAAGATGGCCTTGCAACAGTGAAAAATGAAATGGAGAGTATTACACTGCCTAGACATGGTACACACCTCACTACATGTTCTACCTTTCACATACACTGCACCCTGCCCAGGGTTGTACCCTGGACTTACCATAGGGGTGTCTGATGTGCATAAAAAGGGAAGGGTAAGGCCTGGCAAATGGGTGCAATTGTCAGGACAACATGGCAGTTTAACAAACTGCGGCAGGCACTGCAGTGGCAGGCCTGAGTTCTCTCTTTAGGGCTACTTGTGTGGGTGGCACAATTAGTGCTGCAGGCTCACTAGTAGCATGTGCATTACTAGCCCTGGCACACATAGTGCACTTTACTAGGGACTTTACTAGTAAGGCAAACATACCAATCATGGACAACCAATTACCATTACACTCTACACAGGGAGCACTTGCACTTTGACACTGCTCAGCAGTGGCAAAGTACCCAAAGCATCTAAGTTGGCAACACCATGTCAGAAAAAAGGTCTAGGGGGAAGGCAAAAAGTTTAGGGAACTTTTGCCAAAAAGGGCCAAGTCCAACACAGCTTTTGCTGGAATGATACTGTGGAAGTTGCATATATTCAGTGATATGCACACTACGGGCCCGATTCACAGAACTAACTTAAGACAAAATCCTAAACTTACTACCATTTTGGTATTCACAGAAGACACTTACTCATTTTGGTATTCACAGAAGACACTTACTCATTTCGGTATTCACAGAAGTTAGGAGTCCTAACTTTAGGACTCCTAAATGCCTTCTGTGAATACCGAAAGTCTTAAAATTAGGATTTTTCTCAGTTTAGGAGTCCTAAAGCTAGGACTCCTAACTTTACTACTACTAAACTGAGAAAAATCCTAATTTTAAGGCTTTCGGTATTCACAAAAGGCATTTAGGAGTCCTAAAGTTAGGAGTCCTAACTTTACTACTACTAAATTGAGAAAAATCCTAATTTTAAGACTTTCGGTATTCACAGAAGGCATTTAGGAGTCCTAAGGTTAGGAGTCCTAACTATACTACTACTAAACTGAGAAAAATCCTAATTTTAAGGCTTTCGGTATTCACAGAAGGCATTTAGGAGTCCTAAAGTTAGGAGTCTTAACTTTACTACTACTAAATTGAGAAAAATCCTTATTTTAAGACTTTCGGTATTCACAGAAGGCATTTAGGAGTCCTGAAGTTAGGAGTTCTAACTATACTACTATTAAACTGAGAAAAATCTTAATTTTAAGACTTTCGGTATTCACAGAAGGCATTTAGGAGTCCTAAAGTTAGGATTCCTAACTTCTGTGAATACCAAAATGAGTAAGGGGCATATGTATCAAAATCACCATTTGCGATTCTCAAATAGCGATTTTTAAAGAATCGCTATTTGAGAATTGCAAAACGGGATGTATTAAAAAAATTGCAAACATTTTGCGATTTCTTAAAATTCCTTAATTGCGATTAGCAAATTGCGAAATCGCAATTAAGGAATACCTGCCCATTCATTTCTATGGGCCAGGAGAACCATAGGAATGAATGGGAAGTAATTCTCAAATAGCGATTCGCAATTTGCTAATCGCAATTTGAGAATAATTTCAAGGGTGCAAGGGTGTCATGATGACACCCTGATGCACCCCTGAAATGAGCATGTGTGTGCATATGGCGCACATACATGCCCTAAGGGCATGTATGAGCGCCACGTGGCACTTTGTAAAATTCAAAAAAGTGCTTTTTGAAAGGAAATCGCAAATTACCACCAACTGGAAGTTGGTGGTAATTTGCGATTTCTTAAGAATAATTCGCACAACTTGGGTGCTTTTTACATATCATTTAAGAAATCGCAATTTGCGATTTCTTAAATGCTTACGCAAAATTAAGAAATCGCTAAATTAGCAATTCCTTAATTTTGCGATGGGATTTGGCTCATACATCCCGATTACCGATTTTTTAATCGCAAAAGCTGTTATTTTGCGAATCGCAGCGTTTGCGATTAAAAAAACGTTTTATACATATGCCCCCAAGTGCCTTCTGTGAATACCGAAATGAGTACGTGCCTTTTGTGAATACCAAAATGGCAGTAAGTTTAGGACTTTGTCTTAAGTTAGTTCTGTTAATCGGGCCCTACAAGTCTTTAAACACTTGCTCCTTTATTAATTCTGTACTGTTATTTGCTCTTTTATACATTATTCTGTTCCTATTGAATATTTATTGGACAGTGGTTCTGGTATAGTAGTGATCAACATGTGTGCACAAACGTTCTTCCTGACACCACCTGTACCTTTTCTTCCCAAACCTGAGGAACCAGCAATGAAATGTTGTGATTGGAAGAAATATTTTCTGAGTTACATTTCAGTCTTAGAAAAGAAGAGTGGAGAGGAATTTTCTAGTGTTAGGAAAAAGAAGATATTGCTACATAGTCTTGGTCCTGGAGGGTTACATGTTTACAATGAGATGGGGAAAAAAGTAAGGGGCTCTGATGACACGGACATTTTCAATTATGCTTTGGAAGATTTAGAAAATTATTAGCAACCTGTGATCTGTGCCACAATTGACAGGTACAACTTCTTCCAATGCAAACAAATTGAAACAGACACTTTGGAGGACTATTTTTCGGCCCATAAGAAATTAGCAATAAAGTGCAAATTTGCTCGATTGCATGGCGAATTTATTCCAGACAAGATAATCATGCATTCAGTCAACACTAGTGTGCAAGAAAAGCTGTGGGTATGTGGAGATGCTTCTCTTTGCTTTTTTCCCAATATTTTTTTATTGCATTTAATGACCTCCAGAATCACAACAAAAGTATGGCAACAGTTATACATCACAGGAGCCATGCCATTGATATATACACATTCCGTGCAAGAAAAACGTATTTTCATCCATATCGCATATGTAGAGTTAAATTACTGGATCTGGACAGATCAATTATAATCTAACAAAAAACAAACCATAACATTTAAAATACTGTCCCAACCCTCCCCCTCCCAGGTCGCTAAACATTCTATATCAGATCCCCCAGGTTGGACCAAGGCTCACAATTATTATGTTTCCCCCACAGTTCTGGGCTCCGGGTGACTCCCATGCATTGGTACTTCCCCTGAATTAGTGTGACCCGTCTGGCCCCTTTCAGAGCCTTGCGAGGGAATCCCCCCCCCCATGGGAATCTCCGCTATCATAACATTCCAAGCCATCGCATCGTCTTCCAATTTGTCATCCCTCCTGACCCTTTTCATCTGGATCAACTCTGCCACCGCCCACTCCCGCAGATCTTTGGCCCAGTTCGTCACCATGGGGGGTGTCAGACTCATCCATCTAATTGCACCCTCCGCTTGGCTAGCACCAGCCCAGGTGCAAACATTTCTTTGTGAGCTTTTGCCCTTTAGGGCTAGGGAGGAGACCCAGTAGTATCTCCCGAATGGTGTGGGGTATCACTATCAGCCACCCTGTAATCACTTGTAAACTATCCACTACTGACCTCCAATAAACTACCACACCAGTACAATCCCAAAGCATATGTAGGAAGTGGGCGTCCTGAAAAGCACATCTAGGGCAGTGTGCCGGACGATCCGGATATATTTTGTGTAAAACTCGTGGAGTCAGATAGGTTTGATGCACAATGTTGTACTGTGTAAGTTTAAACCTAGGGTTAGAACTAATTTGCTTGACCCCTGCATGTACCTTCCTCCACTCAGATACAGTTAAGGGTATGTCCAGAATCGCGTCCCACTTGACCTGAGCCAAAAGGGGGGAAGCCGGAGTATCATCCCAAAATGCCCGATAAATATGGAAGATTAATTTACGCCCTCCCGTCAAGGTCACAAGTGCCTGAAGGGTAGACGAGATGGGTGGCTCCTGTGGGAACATCAGCCACAACTCACGGGTTACCGCTGATATTTTCCCGTATTGGAGGTATTGTCCCTTCCCCAACCCGAACGTAGACTCTGCCTCCTTCCTGGTAAGGAACTGTTGGTTAGAGTATAGGTCCCCCATCACAAGGCATCCCCCCTCCGTCCACTTAGTAACGGACATGTTACAACCTATCCGTTTAAATGGTAGAACCGCCCATAGTGGTGCGTCCGGAGCATAAGGTGCTCTTTTCACTACAGTTTTACGTGCTACCTCCCATGTCGTGGCTACATGTCGAGTAATGTATGGAAGCCGATCCGGAACCCTCGACCCTAACATAAAAAGTTCAGGGAGGGGAATTCCCCAATGTGTACCCGACAGTAACTGCTTTTCCCAATTATCGTGGTCATCAAACCACTTCACAGCATGTTGCAGCTGCGCTGCCATATAATAAAGACCCAGTCGAGGCACCTCGAGTCCCCCCTGGTCCCACGTCCTCTGTAATCTGTCCAGTCTCACCCTCTTTCTTTTAGCTCCCCACAGCAGCTTCCCCAACAGTCGGTCTAGGCGTCGAAAATACGCCTGTGGTATTTAATACAGGGAATTTTGCATCACATAAAGACAGCGGGGAAGAATCACCATTTTTGTCAATGCAACCTTACACATCAGGGAAAGCAGTAAGTCATGCCAAAACGGAATCGATTTTTGGATGCCCTTCACACATCTCCCCATATTGTGTTCCAAATAGTCGTCCTCTGTATGCGCCAGCCTAATCCCCAAATAACGCACATCATCCCTGACCCAGCTCATATTCACTGGGGGCATGGGGAAAAGCTTAGACTTAACTTGGTTAAGCTGCAGTCCCGAAAGCCCCTCAAAGTTGGCCAATATGTCTAACAGCACAGGGACTGACTCCTCAGGCCGTCGAAGATACAACAACGTATCATCAGCATACATGGACACCACATGCGTAGTAGCTCACAACTGAATTCCCCAATTCTGCATCCCAGTTCGAAGGGTAATTGCCAAAGGCTCCATCGTGAGGACAAACAGGAGCGGCGACAGGGGGCAGCCCTGTCGGGTACCCCTTCGGAGCTCGAACCCATCTGACACTTGATTACGCAGGCGCACCCTAGCAGTAGGCCCAGTATATAATAATTTTATCCACCCTATATATGATTCTCCCAGCCCCATCTTGCTAAGGACTTCCCACATGTACTTCCATTCGACGGAATAAAAGGCCTGCTGTATATCTAGGAGACATAAGACCCAATCCACCTCCCGCAGATGAGCTGCATGCCTTACGTGAGCAAGTCTACGCAAATTAAATGTAGTGTTTCGCCCTGGAATGAAGCCAGCCTGGTCCGGGTGGACCAATCGGACCACATAAAGCACGAGATGTACCACCAGCACACCACTCAGTATCTTTTCATCGGTGTTCAGGAGAGAGATGTGTTTGTAAGAGGCAGAAGAAAGAGGATCTCTATCTGGCTTGGGGATCATAGACACCAACGCCTCCATCATGGTGGTAGGGAGTGCCCATGGGTCAAAGCCTCATTAAATACCTGTCAGAGATGATCGACCAGCTGCGGAGCACATTTTTTATAAAATTCCGCGGGGAGCCCATCACTCCCAGGGCACCTCTCTGACTTCAGCCCTTTGATTTCTGTCAGTAGTTCATCCTTGGTTATTGGTGCCCCCAGGGCCTCAGATTCCTCCTCCCCCAGCTTCGGAAGCGTCATCCTATCTAAAAACTCCTGCATTGCACGCGGCCCGGCGTGAGTAACAGCTGTACAAATGCATTTCAGGTGAGCCGCAAATTCCTCAAGAATTGCGTCCTGCGTGTATATTATGTTCCCATCGATATTTCTGAGCTGCAGAATGGGCATATGCTCCATCTCTGTCCTGAGCAGTCGTGCTAAGGATGCTCCAGTCCTATCCCCTTCCATGTGTAATCTTTGTCTATAGGTAGTATATTGATGTTTCTCTAACCTAGACCAGGCCTTAAGCAACTGTCCACGAACCCGTGTCCATTTGTCCAGGGTTTTCAGTTGAGCTTCCAAGGCAGTAATATCTCTACTAAGCTGGTGCTGGACCCTAAACCTGGTCTGCATACATATCCCCCTTAGAACCACCTTCATGGCTTCCCACTCCGTGGACCTACTGGCCGTTGCTCCCCAGTTCTTCCTAAAGTAATGGTCCAGAGCCTCCGTAACCACCTGCGCATATGGGGGGGTCTGTAAGCGCCTCAGCCCTAAGTCGCCATAATGGAATGGCTGGTCGTCCCGGCCCACTTCTCAGAGTTAACAGCAGCGGGGCATGGTCAGAGATATACTTATTTAAGTAGGAGACATCCTCCGTATTAGCAGAGAGACCCGGGGAGAGGCAACAGTGGTCAATTCAAGTAAACGTGTTAGCAGCAAGTGTGTAACAGGAGAATTCTCGTTTAGTTGGGTGACGCGCCCGCCACTCAACTCGTAACTGCATACCTTGCATTATAGTTGAAAGTGACCTTGACATGCGGGGCTTAGTATTCTCTCTCGCAGATTCCCTATCTAATTCTGCATTAAAAACACAGTTAAAATCACCAAGAAGGATAAATTCCGCACCCACGTATGGCTTTTAGGACTGACGCAAAAAAATCTGGACAGTCCAAGTTAGGGGCATAAACATTAACAACGCAATTTTCCTTACCTTCCCACCTCCCAAACAGGATGAAATAGCGTCCTTCAGGATCCAAAACATGATGTAGGTGTTGAAATGGGACCCCAGGTGCCACCTACACCAATGCCCCCCGGGCAAAACCAGAAAATGAGGTAGCATATAGCTGTCCCCGCCACCTTTTCCGTATGCTCGCTATCGTGTTCCCCATATGTGTGTCTCCTGGAGTCCTGCAATAGCTATTCTATAACTTTTTTAAAATGTGTGCACTCTACGGTGCCTGTCAAGACCTGCCATACCCCTAACATTCCAGGTTATAATCTTCAATCTTTGTACCGACATGCTGGTTTGTAAACGTGCACCCAGTGCATACCACCCGGTCCGCCGTGCTCTCGACTCCCTGACTTAGTAGACATGTTAGTGTAGTGTAATCTAATGCGACCTAGGAGAAATCCGCTCAAACACTCCAAAAGAACTGTGAAATATAAACAATTATGACACCCTCCCCACCCCATGGGCAGTTGCGTATACTCCAATGTATACCATGCGATCCACAAAAGAATGAACACATACCGCCCCACACCACCCCCCTACCAAAAAAACATTCAACATTGGTTTATGTAACTGAGGTCGAAACCCCTTCCCACCAGAACTGACAAACACACAATAGTGTCCCTTAAATGCTGTGCAAGAGACCGGCCACGCCGAGGAGTGAGATTGCTCTCAAGCTTCCCAAGCGGGTTCGGGCTCTGATGGGGCATCGCTACTCTGGCAGCAGCCCATGCTCATACAGTAGCTGATAAATAATAGGGCTCCCATCCATGCATCGTAGGAGTCCACCCATATGATTCTCAATTACAGGGCTCCGAAGAATCCCTGCAAGTGATCAGCATATCAGTCTCTTAGAGATCCCACCATAATGCAGACACTCGACAAACTTATCTTATTCCGCTCTCCATTGCCAACCCTCAATGTTCAGTCTTGATCGCTGTATTGGTCCCCGGATCCAACCACCATGTCTGGTGTCTTTTCCATTGAGTCTGGTACAATTTCCGAATCCGAAGCTTTCAGCGTGCCATTCTGGAGGACCGTGACATGGCCCAGGCTCAGCGTCTGTTTGTGTTGCTCCCGCCGTGCAGAGGAAATACGATCCCTCAGGGATGTACGAGCCGAGGCTGCCCCAGAGGAGGCAGTAGAGGGCACCAAGCGCTGCCCCCCCTGGAGCCCTAGCATCAAGCCAGTCTCTGGCTTCCTCCGCCAAGAAGAAAAACAGCAATCGCCCTTCATTCTTCACTCGCAGCTTAGCCGGGAACATAAGACTGTATCTTAAGTTCAAGTCTCGTAACCTCCGCTTAATCACGACAAAGGTCTTTCTTTGTTCTTGGACCCTTTGGGTGTAATCAGGATACACGGATATTAAATGGCCCTCGTAAAAAAAAGTTGCCCACTACGTGGAAGCTGGAGAAGGAGGTCCCTATCACTGAAATGAAATAGCTTACTATTATGGCTCGCGGAGGCGCTCCAGGTCTGGGGGGTCCGCCAGTGGTCTATGCGCTCTTTCAATATTAAAGAATTTGGACAACTGTTTGGGGGCCATCTCACGCATAATCCAATCCTCAAGAAATAAATCCACGGAGGGCCCGTCCGCTTTTTCAGGAAAGCCAAAAAATCTTAAATTCCCCCTCCGAGACCTTCCTTCGGAATCTTCTGCCCTGTCATCCAGCTTGATGACCTGGCGTTTCAGTTCCGCCACTGTGGTAATGAGATTCTTCACTTCCTGTTTCAAGACATTAGTGTCCTTCTCAGTATTGGTCACTGTCCGTGACTTTCTGGAGGTCACACCGCAGCAAATTAACGTCAATGGCAACGGTGTTGATTTTCCGAACCATATCATCCCTGGTCGACTGGATAGCATATATGACATCTTTCAGAGTAGAGTGGTCCTCTGTGTCTCCCTCCGCAGCACCTTTCCCCAGCACAGGATCCCCTCCTCCAGCATCAGGACCTTGAAGTATAGGCTGGGCGTAGTTTGATATCTTATTAGTCTGCGCCTTTGGTGGCTTGTCCTTCCGCATAATGACCAGCGTGAGGTGCCAGCTATTGTCCAAAAAGAGTAGTCTCCCGAGTGTCCCACGTTCAGGTACTACAATCCACTCAGCAGTGACAGTGACAGTGTCAGACCTCCACTAGTCGCCAGAAGGGACACCCTGCAAGGATCCCTTATAGGGGCTAGCTCCTCCAGGACAGAATCAGGGTGCAATGCCACCACCGTACTTCGCCTCCACAAGCACGCTGATGGACTCCTCACCAATCTGTGCGTGATTTTCAACCCTGCCGTGAGGCCTCCATGGGGCACCAGTCAACACAGTTCAGTCTCAACAATCTGCGCTCACCCCAGGGGAAGCCCCCAGTACCTCGGAAGCTGACGTGTAATCCACTATCCTTGCCTCCCCCAGGGTTATCCCTTCCTGGGCCCGTCTCACTCTCACTGCGATCACCTCACTCCAGGCAGTATTGTCTTAGGTCTCTTCCCCCACAGGGCAGCACCAATGTCAGCCACCTCCAGGCGTACGACCGCCGAGTCGCAGGAGGCAACTTTCACTGCAAGAGGATCGGCTCATTGGCAGTCACACTTCCCAGCTGATTTCCAGTGCCAGCCTTGTTTTGCTGGCCGCACTACCACCGTTGGGCCGCCTACGCGCCCGTGTCCATTTGTGCAGCAGGTAGTCCAGAAAAAAAGACCTTCCATTTGTGGTGATCTGCGTATCGCGGTTCCCCTGCAGTGAGACCGGAGATCCCCTCTCGTTCTGGAAGATGCCGCTCGGCCATGCTCAGCCGCGTCCCAGCAGGCAAAAATGGCGCCGACACTGCACCGGCATCGAAGCTCCGCTGCCACTTCAAGGAAGGCCCCAGGCCATCGGGCACACTTTCAGGATAACACAGGATCCTACTGATCACCAGGGACCCTATTTATGGGAATTGTAAGCCAGGATTATGAAGGATCAGGGTAAAAATCGGGCCACCGCACGGAGCTCTCTGCAAGTACGTCTACTTGCCATGCTGCCAAGTCACGCCCCCGTGGAGATGCTTCTCTTTAATGAGATAATAGCTATTGTTAAAAAAGCTGAAATGTCCAAGAGGTGTGCAATGGCTGCAACGAAAGAGAGTGAAGTTGCAGAGTCTGTTTGTAAGATTACTGATAATAATTCAAGTAAATCTTCTGGTAACAAGAGTGGAAATACTATGAGTTCAGGAGGCAAATGCATGCACAGTGCATTCCCAAAACCCATACATTTCCAGGAAAAGAATAGAGTTGATAAACGCCCCAGTTGTTTTAGGTGGGTAACCGAGGCCACCTGGCAGGAGATAGGAATTGCCCTGCAAATAGATCCAAATGTGCTTATTGTGGCATTGTCGGTCACTTTGCTAAAGTATGTAGGAAAAAGAGTAGCCATTCTGCTAAGTGCACTTGATAAATCCAGTCAAGTAGACAAGTGAAGGATTTCTTCAAACAGAAGATTTGATGGCCTTTCCTGAATCCTAGATTGCTTCCTTGTTTGAAGAGGGAAGCCAGACCTGACATTGTTTCATAGTTGTGCTTCACAGCATGCCCGTCCATGCTTTTATGTCTTGCTGTTTGTCCGAGGGCCATGAGGATCTTTTATAGCCACTCTTATTATAAGAAATGGGAGGCATCTTGAGCCAAAGGACAAATGGGGGTCCCAACCCTGCATAGGAACGCATTTTGTGAGATTGTGCAGGTAGGTTGCGATCTCGTCTCCCTAGACCTCCCAATGAGGGATAGGAATAATCACAATCATATACAATAATCTTCTCCCAATTGTGAAGGTTCTCCACAGTATCCAATAGGTGCAAGCAACTGTTTATTTACAATTGCTGTAAGGAAGCTGTTGGACTTACCCCGTTTTGAAGGGTCATCCCTGACCTTTTTGCCTTCCTCCTAGTCTTTTTTCTGACCTGGTGTTGGTGGTTTTAGGACTCTGGGCACTTTAGCACTGCTGTCCAGTGTGAAGTGCATGTGCTCTCTGTGGTAAACCTGGTAAGATTGGTCTACACCTGTTTGGCGTATTTAATTTACCTGTCAGTCCCTTGTGGTATCTCAGATACCCAGGGCCAGTAAATAAATGCTACTGGGGGGCTTGCAGCACTGATTGCGCCACACACCAAAGTAGCTTTTCAAACCGGTGTCAGGCTTCTGCCATTGCAGGGCCTGTGTGCGCAGTTTACTGCCGCTATGACATGGCACCTAAAGTGTGTGCCATGTCTGTGACCCCCCTTTTACTGCATGTCAGTCACCCCTAAGGTAGGCCCTAGCTAGCCCGATGGGCAGGGTGTATTGTAGGTAAAAGGTAGGACATGTACCTTAAGTGTGTAACATGTCCTGGTAGTGACAAACAGCCATTTTGGTTTCTTACTGCTGTGAAGCTGCCCTCTCATAGGAATGCATTGGGGATTCCATGATAAGTGTTTCAGTGGTAACTCCTGATATGATAGGAGCAGCGTGGTCAAGTTTGGTATTTTTGGAATAGTGATAACAAATGCTGCGTAATGGTGTGCACAGATTTATGGTCACTAGTTTAGAAATGCCACTTTTAGAAGTAGGCATTTCTGTGTGCTATGTGTCTCTACCTGCCTCATGTGTATTGCATGTCTGGCTCTGGAGTGGCAGGGGCCGGTGAGGTGTGTGGCTCCAGAGGGGCTGGGTGAGTCAGCGCTAGGCTGAATAGGACGATATGCATTTGGAGTAGTGGGAGAAGTAGTCCACTGACCCTGAATAGGTCTGTGCCTGCCTTGTACAATGCTGGCTCCGCCCCCCTGTGGTGTGTCTGATGACAGAGTCCAACCTGACAAAGAAGGGTGGAAGCCCTGTAAACAGAGTGCTTCAGTACCCTAGAGAACCAGTTGGGACTGGTTCTCCAAGCCCTGTGCCAGAACAAAGAGAAATGTAGTATAAATATTGGGGCTGTGACCCCATGTGTGTGTGCTGCTTTGGGGTGCTTGCTGTACGTGCTGGGCCCCAGGAGGAACGACTTTAAGGGACTGCCTCTCTGCTGGAGGGCCCTGTGAGCTGGCCTGCCTGGACCCAGCTTTGCCCAGCTTTACCTATGAACTGGGGGTCTAGTGCCTAGTGGGCGCTTCAGGATGTCTGCTGAAGGCACCCCAGGATGGGAGGAGCGATTGTGCCCTGCAGCACTGAGCTGCAGCGTGTCCCGAGGGAAACCTGGCGTGGGAATTCCCCAGCGCTGCCTAGGAGTGAAGTGGGAGCCTACTCCGCAGTTCCGTGGTCGGTGCAGGAAGGAGGGAGGAGCTGTATCCGAGTGGTGCTTCCCCCTCCCTAATCCCCCTGTGATCCAGAGGAATGGAGCGGGAGCCCACCCGCATTGTCTGCATCGCTAAGAGGCCGGCGCACCACGAGCTCAGTCCCGGAACTCAGGCGGAATGCCTGGACATGGGCGGAGCCTTGCCCGAAGACCAGCCAGAAGAAGTGCGGCCGGAGAGGAATTAAGGCTGGAGCGAAGCCTGACAGTGGGCGGGAGCCTACCCCGCATTGGAGAGTGACCCAGGGAGGGACCAGAGCTTTGCAGGCTCCCTGACGAAGTCCTCTGTGCAGGCCAAGGAGACTGGAGGAGTCCACAAAGAGCCCCGGTGATTGGGGCTCACATTGGGTATTGTGGTGCCAGGGCTGCTTTCCAAGCTGCACCGCAAGAGGGCGGGCAGCTGCACAAAGAGGGCACCTTTTCTTTTCAAGAGTCCCGAAGTGTAGTGCCGAGTGCAATTTGCTCCAGCTGCACCGCATGATCGCAGGCTGCTGCAACATTACGAGGGCCTATTTGGGGGCATCAGAGTACCGTGAAGAGGAGCCCCGGGAAGGAGGGGCTTTCTAAGAACCCTGGGTGCTGGTTTTACACACAGCTGCACCAAGAGAGCGCAGGCAGCTGCAACGATGGGGGATTTTCTTTTTGGAGTAAGAGAAGCAAGGGTGAGTTGCACCCTCGCCCCAGTAGAGCCCTGACTTTTAGAAAGAGGGCATTTTCGGCCTCAAAGAAGGCCAATTGGCCAGGGGTCAGTTTTGTGGCATTGGTAGGGCGCAAGCACCTACAAGGATGCATAATGTGTTTAGGCCTGAAGGTGATGTATGCACCTAGGGAGTGTTACTACGGTGATTTATGCCTAATGTGTTTATGCATAATGTGTTTCCACTAAGTACAGTATCTTACCAGTATTCACTGGTTGTGTTATTACCTGTTCTAATGGTTCTGACAGTGGCCCGATTGGCCCTGTCATGTATATAATCCCCTGTGAGATATTGCCTAGTGCCAGGTGGCACAGTGTACATATGTGATTATGATTCTAATGTGTTTATGATAATACAAAGGTTTTTTTTTATATAACCTTGTGTGGACTTTCTTTTATGGTGTGCCTAGTGTGTCGCTGTTCTGTGTGTGTGTTGCGCAAACGCTTTACACAGTGCCTCTGGGATAAGCCCAACTGCTCGTTCCAAGCTACCAAGGGAGTGAGCAGGGGTTATCTTCAGCATGTAACTCCCTTGCCCTGACTAGAGTAGTGGTTTCTGCCTGGCTTAGGCGCAATCCCTAGCCAAGCAGAAATCCCATTTCTAACAGAAGCATTAAGGTTAAATGCAGTGCACACATACACATGGGGTGTTTGGAGTGAATCTGAGTGTAAAAACACTGTTCCTACTCAGCACACCCTTCAATTGGTGTCTTACTAATCACATGTGCCCACCAAGGTTCCTCTGTGTTCAGATTTACACAGCCTTTCATATCCTGTTGTAGTACAGGAAGTGGGGTGAAGATGCTAATGCAGGCACTGTTAAGCTGAGTCAGAGTGGTGACCCAAGGCTCTATCGTGAACGTGTTCTACACACAGTCATAGAACGGAGTAGCACACCAATTTTTTCACAAAAGTGTGCTGTTTACAGAACATGTGCTAACTTAGTAACTCAATGAGTTAGAGCATGAGCTGTAGAAGCTGCAGCCTAAAAACAGAGCTGTAAACACTGCTCCTTGTTTCTGAATGGTCCTGTCCGCAGTGCATGTGGTACCTCAAAAAGTTATCAATTTAGTGCATGTGATGTAGAGATTTCAATGTCTTCAGAAATTGGCACACAGCTTCCTTCTGCATAGGTGAGGATGAGTTCATGGTACTGCACGTGGACTCTCACATCTCTGAGGGAAAAAAACTCATTAGTTAGAAATAGCTTACTAATTCATATCAACAACAGGTAAGTGTGCCCACAAAGAGGTAATCTCACAAAGACGTTGTTGGACTTGGCCCTTTCTGCAGGGTTGTCCCCAACCTTTTTGCCTTCACCCTCCTGTTATCTGAACCAGTTCTTGTTGCCTTTTAGGGCTTCACACTCTACTACTGCTATCTAGTGCTAACATGTTTGTGCTCTCTCCTTTAACCATAGTAGAATTGGCTTACACCCAATTAGCACATTTAATCTAATATACTTGTAATCCCTAGTACAGTGGCACTACATGTACCCAAGGCCTGTAAATCAACAGCTACTAGGGGACCTGCAGCACTTATTTTGCCACTTATTTAAGTAGCCTTTTAAACATGTCTCAGGCCTGCCATTGCAGCCTCTGTGTGCAGTTTAAAACAGCCATTTAGACCTGCCAAATAAACCTTACACCAGGCATAATCTTTCCTTTTCAATAAATATGGGTCCCCCATAGAGTAGGCCCTAAGTAGCCCGTAGAGAAGGTCTAGTGTATTTAAAATGGTCGACATGTACTTTTAACTTTTACATGTCCTGGTAGTGAATACTCTTAAATTCAGTTTTCACTACTGCAAGGCTTGCCTTACCCATAGGATAACATTGGATTACCTCATTACATTTAATAAGTGAGAACTTTAAATTGGGAGTGGATGGGAATGTCAAGTTTGGCATCTAAAGAATTGTAATTGAAAACCCTCTTTAATGGTAAAGTTGGATTTAAGTTGAAATTCTGAAAATGGCACGTATAGAAAGTTAGTATTTTCTTTTCCCAACCATTTGGTGCCTGCAATCCATACTCACAAGAGTAGGTGTAGGTAGCAGCTCGTCTTTGTGCATTGCTCCCAGACAGTGAGACAAATGGGGATTGGTGTTGGCATGATGGGCCATCTCTGACTTGATAGGCCGACGGAGGAGCTGTCACCTATCACACTAGCACATCACAAACCTCTACCTCAACACACTCACAAAGTGTTTGACACTAGTCTTTTGTGCACCCAGACAAACTGTGGCCAGGGCAGGGAGTTAGGAAATTCCAAACATCTCTGGGGGTGGAAACCTCCAGGACCTTCGCCTACTTCAAAGCTGGCACCAAGTATAAATATTGGACCCACAGACCCAATTCTTTAATTTACCTCTGGACCTGTAGAAGAGTCACAAGGATTATTGTGCTGCTCTGCTACAAGAAATGACTGCTACTCTGCTGCCCTGCTGCCTGAGTAACAAGGACTAGATGTGTATATTGAACCAATGACAACCAGAGTGACTACAAGGGTTAGTTGGCTGGCCTCCTAAGCAGAGCCTCAGGGCCAGAAAAGGCTCAAACCACCTTTAACCCAGCATCTGGGCTCTGCCGGTTGTGATTCCTGCCACCCAGGTGGTGTCACCCCAGTCCTGGACCCTTGGAAGTGGGCCTGAAGGTTCTCTGACAGCCCAACGGAGGTCTCTTTGCCTGAATCGACACAGCACAATGCATCTCCTTGCCACTCCAAATCGAAACCGTAGCTGGGTGATGCATCGCTGATGCGGACCTCACATCACAGCCCACAGCTCTCTAAACTGCAGCTGTGAGACGCATCCCAGATGCATGGCTTCTCAGCGCAAGCTCTCATTGATGGCATCCTCGACAGCTATGCAGGACCTCGCACCGCAAGCCCCATCGACAGCTCGATCTGAGCCACTGCTGTGCAATGTATCTCCGATGCATTACCTCATATCGCCGAACACAGCCATTTGGAACTGCCACTGCGTGATGCATCCTCGACAAAGGAGCTCGTAACACTCTGCCACCAGGATTTAAGGTACTTTGTTCAGCTGGCCTAACTCGGTCCCTGAATCCATCCCATACTACATCACAGTCAGCCTGTAATTGTGGCTTTGCCCCTGCCCAGCGTGACCAGATATCTAGTGATGCTTTCTGTTTTTATGCACTATTTCACTAAAATCTTTAAAACTGCACATCTCCAGTTCTACTGATTGGACTTTTATCGTTTTGTTTTGAATAATTTATTACATTTTACTCAATGTTTCTAAATTGGTTGGGATTTTTTTCCTGTGTTCTGTTTTCACTTTATTACTGTTTGAAGTACTGCATAAATACTTTCACACTGCCTCTTAGTTGACCCTAACTGCCTAGTGCCAAGCACAAGTGAAATTGGGGTTTACTTGTCACTTCAGCCTGAAAGAAATTGTAATGTTGCTTGAGTAGGGCTTCATCCCCCTCAACCAGTAACCCAATTTCCTACAGACCTGTAAGGAAGCAACAACTTCTTCTACTAAAGATACCTGTCCCCTTTTTCCTAGAAAAACACAGAGGATCTAATATACACAAGTTTGCCATACAGTTGACCATGACTCTCTCCAACCAGGTACCAATTTGTTCAGGACTTGAATATCATTGAAGCATGTGGCAAGGGGCTACTAATACATGTAGAAGTACTTCAGTGGTAAGTGAAGAAGGGAATCACAGTACAGTTGCAGTGGTCTAACAAACTCACTTTCCAAGAGGTTGTGAACACATTAAGGGCCTAATTATGACTAGTCGGGGTCCGACAAAAGCTGCACTGCAGGACCGCCCACAGTATTACAACTGTGGCAGTCAGACCGCCATGAGACCGATCAAGGATCCAGCTGGTTTGGCGGTCTTCAACCCGGCAGGAATATGCTGGTGGTTCCGCAGCTGGCACCGCCGAGCATATTCCAACTTGCCATTTCACTGCCCTTTTCACGGCAGTGAGTCCACCATAAAAAGGTTGGTGAAATGGTAAGAAAAGGGGCACTAGCAGAGCCCCCTGTCAAATTCTGGCCTGGGGCTGAATTTGGGGGGGCACATGTAGTGCCCTCTTTGATTTGCACCCCCAGTTCCTGCACAATGTGGCATGTATGCCACACCATACAGGAAGGTGCAGTCAGGGCTCTGAGAGCAGCAATCTGCCTGTTAAGTTCTTTCATGAGCCTGACAGACCACCGCTCTCAGACCAATGCAGGACCGCCCGCCACAACAGGAGAGAACTACTGATCTGGCGGACAGTCTCATTACGGGTTTGGTGGTCTCACATCAGACCGTCTGCTGTGCGACCGCCAAATCAGGCTCTAAATCATTTCTCCATTGCTTATTACTGCAGCAAGACATACATCATTTATAGTCAACCTATCTTCATGAAGAGGTTCAAACCACATTCTTGGTCAGAGAACTTCTATATGCAGCTTTAGTTAGAACCATTATCTTAAAGTGGGTGTGCTCAAATGCAGAGCTTATTGTTGTGAGTATTATGAATGAGTCACCCACTCCTTTTTTCTATACAACATTCATGACTGATGTGCTTCAGACTAATTTCCAGTTAACCCTTGAGGAGTCAGTGTAGCCTGTCTATCAAGGCTATTCACAGCTCAGAACTTCCTCTCTGAACAGAAAAGGAACTACGATTCATGCAGTCTGTCTTTCATGCCAGCCTCTGACAAGATATAACAAATTGGTGACAGTAAAGAGGCTGTCTACCAAAGTGGTACAGGGTTTAAGCCATGAATCCAATAAAAAGAGGATCATAAATCTAAACATGTACAGGGAGGCAGGAGGTAGTAAATAGAGCTATTCTAAAACCTACAGAGAATATGGACAGTATTGAACTTTAGCATCTAGCCACTGTTCAGTGTAGCAGTATTTCTAGAATAAGGTAACAAAGCCAGACTAAGGAGAGGCGTACGTAAGGTAGGGAGAACCAGGAGCAAGATTAGAAAATATTTGTTTACACACATAAGTGGTAGGATATGTATTGAGTAATTTTATAGGCAAAAGGATGGAGAAAGAATCAGTTAAAATGCCTAGTCCAGACACAGGGGCCTTCATTACAAGCAGTCCTGTTATGATGATTCGGGACAGGAGTGGTTTTCTGCCTCATTTTTTGTGAACAAATTGCGCACTGCTCCTTCTGATATCTTGACATGCTCAGGTGCCACCCCATAAGTGATGCACTACAGCATCACCTGTAAATGCAGCTCTAGGCATTTTAGTCTGCAGTTCATCAGAAAGTTACCTCACTCTCTCCCATCTCCTCCTTTTTGCCATCAAGTGTATCCCTGGTATAATGTTGGCGTATCAGAGGCAATTCCTGTATAAGGGGCACTCAGTGCTGGTGCTTATACACTAGAGGGCATTTCTGGCACAAACGGCAGAGTGCATGTCTATGTAATAGATTGCAAAATGCTAGCATTGGTTGTAGAGACAATATTGGGAGCACAAAGTTGCCATTTCAAGGGGGAAGTCAGGGAAAACCATCTGCTGTTAGAGATAATTTTGAAGAGAGTGACATACATCATCATCAAGAACGAGGTGTCATCCTAAGAACCTTGAGGATTATGAAACTTGTCTTCTCTAGTAGAATGTACCTGCATGGTGCAAAATCTGCACACCTCATCTACTTAAAGCAGTAAGTGGGCGGATGGTGACAAATGTGGATCTCACAATTAAAAGCATCACATAGGTCCCCGTCTCATGCGGACTCCTCCCTTGAATAGCATGCATAAAACCTGTAGGTCTTGCTTGAATTACACATTTACTTAGGGGAAAAAAAGCAATTTCGCCCATTGCTATGCACAGTATATAAATTATTCAATTAAAGAATTGACTCCAACCAGCCAGCAGCCAATTAGTATTATGAGATATCATGCTTAATACCATCAGCAGTATCCTACACAATGCCTAGGTAGTTACTAATAAGTTTTTTTAGATAACGTGTCTTATAATATTATAATTGAAAAGAGCTTTATTGAGGAACATACATATGCAAAACAGTAAATAGTAAAGATTTGTAGGGAAAAACAACTGTATAAATAAGCATGAATCATAAAATTGGGAATACATAAAGAAGAAACATATGCATGCATAGTAAAATGATTCAAAATAAAATAAGGAATACGCTAAATATTTGGAGAGTTTTTATGTGTATAGGGAGCTAAGGAAAGAGAGGGGGAAGAAAATGAGGGGGTGGGGGGGAGGGGTGAGACAAATTATTGCAAAAAGGCCAGTTCAAAATGTCGCCAAAAAGAAAAAAGGTAATAAATAAAAAAGTGCTAACAATGAAGTCGATGTACGAAACGAAGCGAACAATTATAAAACTGATTGAGAATAATGGAATTCAGAAATTTATGACGGTTTAGACGTAGGATCGGAAGATGGATCAATAGCAGACAATGCACTAACTGTGGTTAGACATGTTTTGAGGTCTCTATTGAGGATTTCTAGGGTAGGAATTGTGTAAGCTCTGTTTGGCAGTGATGATACCAGACTGGATAACACCAGGCTTAAGTGGAGAGGTATGATGAATTATTCCAATCAGCAGTGATGTGTTAAAGTGCAATAGCAAGTAAAAGATCAAAAATACTTTAGTTAAAAGGGTTGAGTTAAAGGATTGAGATGATAGTTATCATCGAAAGACCCAGAAAAAGTAATATAACATTCAAAGGATTGAAAAATACAATCAATTTGTCTCCAGACATCATGCCAAAAGCAAAGAGTGTCAGGGCAGAAAAATAGCATGTGTTTAAGATCGCTATGAAAGCAGGGACATGACCAACATGTGGATCGGGATTAAGGGAGAATTTGGAGAGAGATATTGGGGTAAAGTAGAGTCTACAATAAATACAAAATAATGTTTGAGTAAGAGTAGCAGTTCTAGATGGTTTATGGAGTTTAAGCCATCATTTATTCATATGGAGGTGGGCCATGAGCAATCTAAGTCAGCTTCCAATAACAGTTCTATACATGTTTTGAGTTGATAAGGAGGAGCAGCCATTTAAGATTTGTATACAAGAGATTGTTTTGGTAATTTAAGAATTGAGTGGGACAACAAAGAATCCACTGATGAGGGAGGGGAACTGTCTGGTAAAGCAATAAGAATATCTAATAGGATATTGATAAGAATGGAGAATTTGAGCTAAAAGGAGGAAGGGCAGTGGAATTTGTTTTGAAATTGAGGAAAGGAGATTGGGTTATTATCGAGGAATAGGTCCCTCCCCAAACAATGCCTCGGCCTCTCCATGATCTCCAAAAGAGATGTTGGTTGTGAAATGTAATAAGATTATTATCTGGTAACAAGTTTATTATAGCAGATGGTATAATAATCACCAGCATATTGCTGGCGTCAGACAGCTGAAAGACCACTAGGAATCGCGGAGCCATGGCAGTAGCAGCTGTTCTATGGCAGTCTGACTGCTAAACTTATAATACGGTGGTCGGCAGGCCAACGCAGCAGTAGTTACACCGCCACCACCTGATTCTGTTGTTGCATAGAAGATATATTGGAGGATTTATCTTGAAGATTACTAATATGTTGTTCAGCTTCTGTGAGACAAAATCCATAGCCGAACATTTTGTATCCAAAGCTTGTATTCTGGTATTTTTTCTTCAACAAAAGGATGCAAAGCCCGAATTTCTTCTAGCAAAATCGCCATGGATATAGGTGAAGAACTTTTTTCTGGAGACAGAGTTTTTTTTTAAAGATGTTTTGATGCGCCAGCAGGCTGAGGTTTCCATGTAGAAGTTAATTTGGGAACGGCTGAAGGCATGACGTCTGAGGAAGAATGGGCAGCCATAGGAACAGCCGGAATTTTGCAGTACAACTTGAACTTGCATGTTTTTCCCATAAATTTATACTGGCAAGAATAACAAATAAATCAAATAGTATATTATTTTCCGCCAAGCTAAACTGAGGAGAAATCAGGAGCTCCAAAAAGTCACATAGCTAGAAGGGCAAGAAAAAAGCGTCAAAGTGAGAAAAAGTAATTAAAATAGCAGTGGGAATGACCTAATGTTCATGTTGAATACTTGAGAGGTATGCTGTACGATGTGAAGAAATGTCAGAGAAATCGCTGATGTCTGTAAAATGGCCGCCACGTCTGTGAGAGAAAAGATGTGGCAGAAAAAGCTTCAAACTTTGCAGCAGACGGAGGAGATTTAGGGCCTCAAAAATGTACTGACGTCTGTGGCGGGACCTTGGTCAAGGGACCTCCATGACATTCTCCTCAATTCTGCAATGTTTGTGAAAGGAACACCCAGTAAGTAGGCCTCCATCGCAGCACGTAACTCCACTAGCCTGCTGTCATTCATCTTGGCGTGCAAGCCACTGCTTATACCATTAGAGGTGATTCACACTTCACAATGGTGCTCTACAGCAGTAGTTCTCTGCAGTGTTTGATGATATTTTGGGCATACCTATTAGGATGCATGACTTACAATGCTAACCACATGTTGCCCTTGTGAGATGTCATCTCCTACTCATTTGTGGCCTAATTATGTGGGACCAGAGTGAGAAAAGCATGTACTACTAGAATATTTACTAATCATAAGAAATAACATTAACTGATAGCTTGAGTAGTGTTAGAGACATCAGTTGCAGCACCTAGACATTTTTACCCAATATTGGGCAACATTGTGGGTACTTTCATAGACATTACTGAAGAAGCACATCAATTACTACAAAATTGCAAGATGATGCACCTTACATTATAAAGAACGTTTAGAAGAGATTATAACACTACTATATAACTTACTATGTAGTACATGGCAAAAATATCAGATACATCACATCGGCCTCACCAAAATATTGCAAGGTAAGCCTACTTAAATTGATGTGGAGTAACTCAAGACCTGCAAGAGATGATATCTTCTACGCCGTAAAAGTACTCCATCTCACCCATTAACTTTTAAGCAGCGTGAGATGACCTTCTGCCACAGCAGCAGACATCATTCACAGCACGGATTAATTTATACAATAATCAATTGTAATCTCTCTCCTAATCCCTCATAATGACATCCTTATTTTGAATTCCCATAATAGCGAAGCCTGGTAAAGGTTATACGTGCCTCTCTGTGACATTTCATGGCTTTCCCTGTAGCACACTGAAGCTTAAGGAACTGAGGTGGATGGCATTAATACAGTTTCATTTTTCTGCTATAGATGCCATATCACATTCAGAACCTGATTCGCAAAACATTTTGAGTGTATAAATTTGGCGTACCTATGCATATAGCATTTTTCATGGGTGCAAAAATACATTCTAAATTCACAAACATTGATTTTACACTCGTAAAGCGATATAATCAACACATAGGGGCTGATTACGATGAGTGTCGGAACGCCTCTGTGTGGGAATACAACCACACCATGTGCAGTTGCATCATAAATAGGTGGTTGGGACTGCCAGCTGTAGGTCGGTCGGCCATGTTTCCACAACGGTGTCGTCCATCCGACATCTTAATAGGCCCCAGAGTTTTTTAAGTGAGTAAATCTCATCAGAGTGTGATGGTTTGGAAGTAGGCATTCCATGAATGTAATGCTTTGCAAGTTTCTGCATGACTACAAAGCCATCTCTTTCCCTTTCTCACCTTTAAAAATGTTGACAATTTATCCCTGAAAACAGGAGTACTCCCCTTTCCAGCAAGGGAGGGCAAGCCAAGACTCCCAAAGTTGATGGTGTAATTGATTAAATGATTTTGCCACAGAGGTAAGTATTTTATTTTTGTAGAAAAAAAGAAAAACATATATTTGCTCATGAATGTATGTGTACATTTGCTAATGCTACAATTGATTTCACCAGCACTTTCCAGGCGTATGCCTGCGAATCTGCAACTGTTGCCCCAATGCAAGGTGCACTTTTGGAAACATTTGTGAAACCGTGAAGGTCATAAACATGCTCTTGTGTGAGGTCTAAGTGCAAGAGCTCAGAATTTTAGTCTCTGCAAGACTCCGGCCCCTGTATCTGGTAGCTACCTCTTGGTGGATCCTTGTACCAACTCCTGTGAAGAAGTTCCATACAACGCAAGGTGGCACTAGATTAAGTTTTCAAAGACTATTGCTATGGTGTTTTCTTTCTCACCTACCCAGAGGATCTCATTTTCTCTGGGTTTGTGAGAATGTTACTATGGGCAGATTACCTCACTGGAGTGAATCGTCACAAAGGCTTTAGTGGGTGGCAACTAAAAAGAAAAACCTCCAAATTTGTCTGAATCTTTAATGTATGATGTCTGCCCATCTTCACAAAATAGTACCATACCAGAAACTTTGATGACACATGATAGCTGATGCTATTGATGATGGGCACTTTTTCAGTTTCCCTTTCTTTTCTCCTCCTCCATATCTTCCTTTCTACTCTATACCTAAGTCTGCTGTAATATCTTCTCTTGGTGGGTTTGTGTTTAGTTTGTTGTGTTTGCGTGTGCTGCTGCTGTGTGTGTGTGTGTGTGTGTGTGTGTGTGTGTGTGTGTGTGTATGTGTGTGTATTGTTGGCAGAGAAATATCAGTGTTGATAGTTGGTGGAAGATGCAGACTTGCGTAGTACTGCCTCACTTGTAATCTATAACTTGATTCATGACACAAGATATCTAATGCTATTGGTTATGGACATTCTCCCAGTTTCCCTGTCTCTTCTCTTCCTCCATATCTGCCTTAACTTCTTTATACTTAAGTCTGCTGTAATATCTTGTCTTGATGGGTTTCTGTTTAGTATATATTGTGTTTGTGTGTGCTGTTGTGTGTGTGTGGATTGGTGGCAGAGAACTGTCAGTGTTGACAGTTGGTGGACGATGCAGACATGAGAAGACAGCCTCACTTGTAATCTATAACTAGATTCATGACAGTTGAAAGTTACAACTTACACTATATAGTCATCCTTTCCGTGTTTCACCTTGATATTTTTACTCAATCACTGGACATTAATATTCTTTTAACCATTTTCTGGTGTAATATCAAAAGTAAGAATATAATTTTTAAAAAATATGTAACAATTAATTTTGTTTATAATCATTTACTTTAATATCATTGTAAGTAATTTAGATTTTTGCTTTATTTTTCTAAATTATGTTTTAGTTTTTTCCCTTTTTTTATTTTTATTTAAATGTATATTTATGGTTTCTGTAAGTCTTAATAATGTTTTTAGACTTTTATTAGAATTATGATGTCGGTCGCACTCCGGTAGTAATCGTGGTAACCAAATTACTCAAGTTAGAAACTCTTCGGGTGCTGTGGGATACCGCCTCCTGATCAAAGAGGTGTAGGTATAAATGAACATCCAAAGTCCTTCTCCACTGGAAGGAACATCCCATAAAGCACTCCACTGCGAAACAAGTTCGCCTTTCAATAAGCAAAATCAAAATGAAATGTTCATGGATGACTGTTTATTCCAATGGTATGCAGTTTCATAAAAAGATTCATTAAATCAAATATTCGATTTCAGCATTCGTATTTGAAATCATTCATGTAGTACGCTGTTATAGGATCACAGGGGTGTAAATCCCCAATGCATTTCGGGACTAGCTCTTCTTCAGGGGATTCTCCCTGTAAACGAAAATGCGGGCTCTTAGTAACCTCAGAGCTGAAATGCGTCAGATCAAATAAAAATTGGCTGCCTGAAAGCATATTTAAACCAAAACTGTGTGTTAGGCATGTGATTAGTGAACTATTAAGAAATTTGTGCTCACGAATATCATGCTGTATGTTGCTTTCGTATCAGATTGCCTTAAGGAAATCTCATATCTGACCTTTTAGCGTCCACTATACAGGTAAGATAACCCTGTGTGTTATTCGCGGTTTAGATGAAATAGAACAGTGTTTCATGCTGTCCCCTCCAAAAGTGCTTACGTCTCCATGTATCGTTAAATAAGCGCGAAAGATCAGGTGCAAAGAACGTGATACCAAACTGAATGGGTATTGGTAAGTAACTCAAGTGCAGCCCTTAAAGAAAACGACAAAGCGTATTACGCTTAAAATCGTCCAAAATAATACCAACGGTGCATTAGTAGTGCCGGTGATTCGATACTAGCCAGCGACTGCGCGTGGCTTAAAAATAAATAGAAACGGTTCAAATAACCATACCTGTTTCTCCCGCCAAACTCTAATCTAAATACAGCGAACCATACTCGGTCTTCAGTATCCCGGAAATAAAGGAAATCCAACCCGGAAGTGAATAAATAGCGTTCGTGAGGCCGTAACATGAACACAAAAGAAGGACCCTAAAGTGAATTCTTGATGCTACCTTCAAGTGAATCGCCATACTTTAACGAGATCAATAAAGATTACAAGCAAAAAATGCGGTAAACTGCCAGTAAAACAAACGTTCTGAAACAAAGACATATTAATGACATAATAAATGCACAAAGCATTTTAAAAAAGAAAGTGTAACATATCTGTTGCATAATTGCGTGAGTTTCATGTGGTATGCATACATGTTAATAGCATAGTAAATGCAATAATGACTAAAGCATTTAAAAAAAGAACATTACATTTTGATTACACTTATTGAAAGGCGAACTTGTTTCGCAGTGGAGTGCTTTATGGGATGTTCCTTCCAGCGGCGAAGGACTTTGGATGTTCATTTAGACTTTTATTATTCATATGCTATAACATTTTTATGTAAAACCAGTAATATGTAAATACTTTCATATGGTAGTATTTGTTTTTATTTTTTATTTTTTTATTTTTTGGGTTTATAAGAGAATAGGCTGAGAAGTAATTCAATATTTACTTTACTAATTACTTATCACTTAATTGTTGTGTTATAAATAGGCAAAAAGAAACTTTTACATTTTTTGTGAGGCTTTTTAATGTATTAAAAATATATAAGTGAACTGTATATTTCATTACTTGTCTAATAGTTTATTGGTTTATTAATGTAATACTAAAAATAATTATATTATTATTTCTCATGTTATTGTTTATGAACTGTTGGCTGTGTAGTGGAGTAGGGCAGGAATTGTTTAATTGAATTGGTATTTAATACTATAAGCTAATAAATTATTTCCCTAAACTAATTTATTTATTAGTACTAATTAATCTATTTGTACAAGGTAAAGGTATTAGTTTTATTTTTTAAATGTATTTCCTTATATATTTACTAAAATATATGATGGGTGTTTTTTAATATTAAATTATATATTATTTTAGTTTTAATTGTAGTAGTGTATTTTCTACAAAGTATAGACGGTGTTTTTATATATTTAATTCGGAAGATGTGTTGGAAGCTTTTTAAAAAATGAATCATATGTTTTAGTGGCTTGTTCCTTCTAAAAATAATTTTATGTATATCTTATTTTAGAATGCACTATTAATTTATATATATTCAATATAATGGTTGTTGTGTTTGAAATACAGTGCAAGAGATAATAAATATTAATGATTAACAATTAATTGTACAGTTCTATATATCTGCTATATATTATACATTTTTAAAAATTAACAAATGCAATACATTTATAAAACAAATATAATTATAAACTAGTTATAACATGTTGAGAATTATAAATTTTAAGTACTTATAGATTGTTTTATTTTTACCATGATTAATATCTATTTTACAATGAATAGGGCAAACTTTACACTTTCCTCAACGACACGTGTTTTGGAGTTATAATCGTAGGTAGGTATTTCCCCAAATTATATATTATACCCAATGCTGAAGGGGTTTGAGTTAGAACAGTGAATATGATTTCCACAAAAATGAACAAGTACTCCTGTGGTAGTTGAGTTGAAGTTAAATGATACAATTGAAATGCCCAAAATCAAACAATTTCCTTCATGGTTGTTGGTTTGGGAAGAGAATGGTAAATCAACACTCGCCAGGACTAAGCATTTTTCCTATTGATAGTTGGGTTAGTGCTAGAATAGTAAATCTGACTCCCCCAGCTGAAGCAATTTCCTCAATAGATTTAGAAGAGTACATTTAAACTCCATAACTCAAACACTTTCATTAGTGGTAGTTGATCTGTAGTTAAGCAGATTGAGAATCTGCACTCCCCAAAATGAAACACTTATGGTAGTTGGGGTGGCATTTGAATACTAAACCTAAGCTATCCAAAAAAATCAGACACTTTCACTCCACTTTCAGGATTTGGAGTTACTCTAGTTGTGTGCAATATGGTTAATGTAATACCTTAGTTATTGGGTGTGGGTTTGAGTTACCAAAACGTAGTTTATTTAATGTTAGTAGGGATGATATTTGATGCTAGCCTGTAATTGCATTTACTATGCTTAGCATGTTTTTACATAAAATATGTATGATGAAAATAGGTTACCTATGTGTTTTGTGTAATTAAGATAATACTGTTTTATCATTAAACAAATATAGGGTTTATTTATTAGTTTCTGTAAATAATACATAATAATATAACTAAATATTTTAAACAGTCTTAGTTAAGATTGTATGTGAATAAAAATTTCAGTACATTTACTAAAAAAGAAAATGTTTATGTAAACATAATATACATATGATACATTTGATACACTTCATTTAAACATATTTATTATCAAACATACATATATGACATATTATAGAAATATTAAGTAAACTTTAATAAATATAATAAAATAACTAACATAATTGTTTTCCATACTTCTTGTAAGAGTTGATGGAAACCCATGTACATTTCAAATCTAATACATAGCAATTTTTGGTACATAGTTGTCAGTATAATGACAGTCTAATTATTATTAGGTTACTAAATACTAATAATAAATTGTATAGTCCTTAGTTAAACAGTATTTATTAATACATTTGCATAGTTTTTTTTATATTTGGTAAACATTTTTAATCATTTAATATACAATATAGATATATTTTAAATAAACAGTTGTTCTAATAACTATTTACATTAAGCTGAATATAAAGATTGTTTTTATACTTCAATAGCGATTTGACATTTTCTCACTGCTAACTGTATTTTCTAGTCATATTCGTCTTCAATAATGACCAGTGGCCTGTGTGGATTTTGATTTTGGTTCTGGGAATGTGGTTCTGCATTTCACGTAAAGGTATTTCTTTAACCATTTATAAGGTGGTACTTGGAGGTCAGATGGGTTGGAATTAAAGTTAGCATTTGCTAGTTTGTTTTATTACAGCAATTTGGTTACTTGAGTTAAATAAATCTTTAGTTTAGTGCCAGTTAGGGCTTAGTGTTTCGTTTGAGTTTTTACGTTAATGCTTTCTAAATAGAATATTGTGCTGATTTTGTGTATGATGTTTAAGGACTTTGGGGATGTTTGTTTTGTGGGTTAAAATATATGTTTTTTTTATTTTTAGAGGTTCCATTGGCTACTTAAATGAAGGTTTCTTGCATGAAGTTGTGCCTTTTTATTTTACAAAGACAATTGTTTTTGAATAAAAAAATATTTAAATGTATTTTTATTGCCATTTAGTCTTATATACAGGGGACATTATTACACAGCAAGTCAATGTATATTACTCATTATAGTTCCAGTTGTATCTAAATCAATCTAAGCTGTATAGGTCCATTTGTTTTTATCCTTCTATATATTATAAAAACATTACAGTAAGATCTATAAACTGTGTAGGGCATCACTGGGTTTCCTTCCAAGAGTTTGTATAACCAATAAAAGTTAACAATAAACCCCCCCCCCCTTCCCGTCCTGTACTTCAGGTCAGTAATTTTCCTAACTTTGTGATTACCTATATTGTGTTTCATCGTTTGAGCATCACCACCTGCTGTTCTTGGCTGCAATGTGGTCTGCCCTTCTAGACAGAGTCTCTCTGATCAGTACATTGAGAGGTTGGTTCCTGATCCCCCTGGAGATCTGTTATCATGGAAGCCCACGCCATTCTGTCTTCTTCGGCCATTTCCTCCTTTCTTACAAATCTTATCCTAACTAGCTCTGCCATTACCCATTATTTTATGTCTCTTAGCCAGTCTGCATATTTTAGGGGTTGGGGCTGCATCCATGCCATTACTATATGTCGCTTGGCCAAAACCAGCCCCAAGTAAATAATTTTCTACAACATTTTTTTTTGGCTTGGGTAGCAGGCCCAGCAACACCTGCCTCATCTCCTGTGGTATGGTTCAGCCCGCGGCCTCCCCCAAATGTGCCAGAAAACCCTCCCAAAGAGTTTGGATCTTGGGGCACTGCCAGATCATATTGTTTGTTATTAATTTTCAAAGTTTAACATTCAGTTTTCCTGCACCGATTGCTTTTAATATATATTTTAGGATTTTGGAGGGATTCGGATAATTTTATATCGATGTTTTCCAAGGACTATTCATTTGTGGAATATATTTAGGCAATAGTGTACAAGATCTTTTACTTTGGAATTCTACCTGTGGAACTAGATCTTCTGCTACTAAACTGTAAGTACCTCATAATTATTTTATTAAAGTAAAATGTTGTTTGGGATGGATTTCAATTATAAAATTAAGTTATTTATGTAGATGTGTTTTTATGTGTAGTACCATAATATGTAAGTTGTAACCGTAGCTGTATATTTTTATGTTGTCGTTTTTGGTAATATTTGGTATTTGTTTTTTAGTTTAATATAAAAAAATCATAAGAATTGGTTTTTTAATGTTCTAAAATATTATGTCTCTTGATTTGGAGTATATTGGATTATAATTTGTTTCAATTATAAAAAATATTATACTTTATATCGATGTGGAGATTTGTTTAAAAATGTAAACATTTTCAGAATGACAATCCATTTATGCTCATTTTGAAAAATAAAGTTTAATTATATAGGACCTTAAGTGAGTTAGTTTAGTGTGATGTTTTATGTGTATATGCGGGAGTTGATTATAGCAGTGTTTGAGCAATTGTTTCTATGTAGGGGCCGATTCTGATACCGGCTGCAAACGAACCAATCGACACGGACCCGAACCGAATACCGACCGTCACGGACCAGCCCTGTACGACCCGTGCAGTACGATGCAACGGGTGTAAATTACAACCGACACGTACGGAATGCAAGCCGTACAACCAAGCTCTGGGGAAAATAGTGATCCGGCCGGAAAACCGAAGCGATTTTCACCGACCGACACGAACCCGGAATGAACCCGACTGACCCGTACCCGCGATGTCCGATCCGCGCAGTACAATGCAATGCGTGTAAAACCAGACTGACTCGCACGGAGACCAAGCCGCATGCCCGACACGCACAGGCAACCGGGCACACAAGCAATAGAGACCGCCGTGACCGACGCGTACCAAACACAGAAGACAGGCAGCGTGAACGAGGCGGAGAAGCCCGCACGAGACAACAGCAGCGTCCGTTTCCGTCACATGAACGTCTCCTTCATGCCTACAAAACACAAAGACAAAAAAAGGACCAAACAAGCAATGACAAATCCAAAAAATACCAAAGAAAAAAACATGGGACAAAGACACACCCACAACTCCAACTATATAAAGGACTACAATCACTACCATCATCCCTTGCAAACAGGAGACACAGCCAGCAGCAAACACCTGTACACACCAATCACAGACACACTCACAACTCACCCATCACACAACTATCACACCATCAGCACCTCATACAAAAGCACACACACATACACAAGGCAAAACCAACACCAACCCACCATCACTTGCACTCTCACACACACATCACTCACCACCACCACCAATCACCATGCCTCCAAAGAAGAATCCAAAGCTCACAGATAGTGAGTTAGAAGTGCTGGTAGACGAGATCATCAGAGTAGAGCCACATTTGGTTGGTACATTGGTTCAAAGGACCTCCATCTCACAGAAAACCAAGATGTGGGCGAGAATTGTGGACAAGGTGAACGCACAAGCACCAACGTTGCGCACAAAGGACGATATCCAGAACAGGTGGTATGACGTGCGCAGGAGGGTCAAGAAACTCATCGAGAAAGATCACACCTTGAGTCAGCGCACCGGCGGTGGCCCTCCTGCCAAACCTGTCTACTTCAGGACCTGGGAGGATAAGGTGCGGGACATCCTACCACCAGAGAGCGTCCATGGCCTAACAGACATCCCAGAGCCTGGTGAGTACACAAACAACATACCCAAGATTGTGTGGCAAGGGGACAGTGAAACCATGCACCGCAAACAAAGCTACACTAACCAATAGATAATCAGTCCAAGGTGTGTATGCCAGTCACACAAACACAATACCTGCCATCTCATAGTAACTGGGGACTGTGTCATGACATGCACCAACCTACAAACAAATAGAGCACACCAGTGGCACTAAGACAAATAGACCCTGCCAGACAGTTTGCCACCACAAACACCCAACCTCACAGTGCAGCTGACTATCAGGAAGGAATAGTGGGGATGCAGGTGAAGTGAGTGTAGCCAAAAGCATGATGGGGCCTGTAGTCACAGATAATGCACACCCTCCTGATTGGCCCATCAAGACCTCTCTGAAACATGCCCACATCACAGGGAGTAGAAAATGACTGACAATATGGCTGACACTAGGTCCTGCTGTGGGGAGCACAAGGCCCTGCTAGGGCTTGTGTGCAAATCACAAGCAGGACACCACTGACTGACATCCTGAAAGACAACTTGCACGCCCTACAATGGAAGCACGTTTCATGATGGGAAGGAGAACTGACAGCCCTGACCAGACTACTCAGCATGGGAAGACACCCCCCTCAACACAAACTCCACACAACTTACCGGATGCAATGCATTGACACACACCTCATTGAAATATCAGCAAAAGATACCCCGTACTGGGTGCTGCTGTGTGAAGCACAGGGGCGCACTTGGGACTTGTAGCCAAACAAACACCAGGATTTCACAGTCAGCCATCTTGCCATTGCTGTCACACCCCCTCACAGGGAAGCAGAGTCAAGAGGGAGGAATTATGGGCATGCTGGAAAGGGGGTGTAGCCAAGAGTATGATGGGAGTCGCAGTCACAGACAACCTACACCCACCCACATGGCCCAGCAAGATCAAACTGAAACATACTCGCCTCACAGGGAGTGGCAAAGGACTGACAAGATGTCTGACACTGGGTTCAGTTGTGGGGAGCACAAGGCCATGCTGGGAAATGGCCAACATCATACATCAGGACTACTCAGTCAGCCATCTTGCCACTGCTGTCACACTCCCTCACAGGGAAGCAGAGTCAAGAGGGAGGAAGCATGGGCATGCTGGGAAGGGGGGTGTAGCCAAGAGTATGATGGGAGTCGCAGTCACAGACAACCTACACCCACCCACATGGCCCAGCAAGATCAAACTGAAACATACTCGCCTCACAGGGAGTGGGAAGTGACTGACAAGATGTCTGACACTGGGCTCTGTTGTGGGGAGCACAAGGCCATGCTGGGAAATGGCCAACAACAATATCAAACTCTGTCTGTGACAAGCTGGGAAAAAGCAGTGTACAGGCAGGCATCTGATTGAAAAGTAGAAAATGTCATGTTTGTGAACCAACGATGCATGTAGAAACATAAATCACATTGTGTGTCTCTTCCAAACACAGGTGGTGCTGGGCACCCAGCACCAAATGACGAGGATACCCAATCCAAGACTCTGGTGGACACTGAGCACTCTGGTCTGACTCTCTCACTGTCCTCTTCGGATGACGACGACCAACCTGGCCCCTCCAGTGTGAGCCATCATGCAGCACCAGCAGCATCAACATCTGCCCCCCTGTACCCACGCCTCCAGCATCTGGACACCGACAGGGCACCCCCGCCAACACAGACAGACCAAGGACAATCAACACCCACACTACAGGGACACAGGACCCCCCGGAAGCTACAGCCAACACCACCAGCAACACCACCCAAGGGGTCATAGTGTCACCTGTGCGTACCGCCGCTGGTCCTGCCCGTGTGGGGAGGGGTGCTGGGAGGGGTGGGAGGCACAGGGCGCGCCTTGCAGAGGGGTCTGGACTGCATGATGACCCCCAACTGGCACGCATCTTAGATGAGTACCAGGATAGCACCTGAGGATTTGGACAGGTAATGGGGATCCTCAAGAACATGCAACACGAGCAGGTCGCCCACCATGCCCGCATAGAGGCCAATTGGGATGACATCACTGCGGTGCATCGGGACATACTGCAATGCCTCCGCCAGATCAACACCAACCTGTCCACACCCCCCTGTGTGCCCACAACATCTGTCGCAACCCCATCTGCCAGTGCCACAGGGAGGGAGGAGGACTCTGGTGGAGAGTCCCCTGCACCGCAGAGGCCTGTACATGAGGATCCCCCCCCCGGAAGAAGAGGGGTCTTCCGAAGAAGGACATGTGAGAGGCAGATGTCCCAGCACATCCCCCAGGGCCTCCAAACCTGTTCTGGACAATGTTCTTCATGCGCAACTCGTTCACCTTGTCCAATCGCACACAACTCGCCCACATGACATGGAGGGTTCATGTTGGGCCAATGTATCAGATGACTGTGGACTTTACTCTGGACATTTCATCTACCAGCACTTCCAACTCCAATGTGAACTTTGGATTCCAAAACCACTGTACAACACCCACTATCCTGTGCACTTCCCTCACACATGTTTGTAAATAAACACACCAGTACACCATACTTGCCTCTGTTGTGATTCCAACTTGTCATTTTCAGGGAGATGTCGATCTGCTACACAACACAGTGCATGCCAAATACTGCAACAATGTGACACACATAAGGTGAGTCATGGGGATTTGACACATGTGAGGGAGACACACCACTATGGCAACACAAAACATACTCACCATGGCCATGTTACTCATCACACACAATGATGTTGACCTGAAACACATTGGCATGCACAGACACAACACCAAGCCCAGTCAGTGGTAACAAGTCCACAGGTGAGGTAAGCAGATGTCACTCAGATGTGGAAAGACAGACTACGCACATAACAAAGCGTAGCACAGGTTCATTACACATCAGCAACACGTTTATTCCACACTAGTTGCACGGTAATTCTACGTAACAGTGGACACACGCTCACAATGTGTTGGAGAATGGAAGTCCAGGGATATGGGGTACATCAGTTGATGGGAATTGTCAACTTCCACACTGGTGTTGGCTTCTGGGTATTGGGGGTCAGTGTTGACCACACAACAGACAAAGTACCCTGGGAAGGACAGACAAGATGCAGTCAAAAGCACAGAAGAACAGGAGAGAAATGCAACACACATGCACAAAACATGTTGCAAAACACCTACGCAAACACTAGTTAGCAGTACTACCCTATTGTGGAGTACACACCAGCTGAATGGACACATCACAGCACGCATCCAGTCAAATGGTACACAGACACACTCAGACAGCAAGAGAGCTGGCTCAACACATTCCAGGCTACCTCCGTACATCCACATAACAACCCTGCAAACTCACATTCAGGTGAAGAAGTTGTTGATGAGCTGGGAGCGGACGTCACCATCATCTTCATCATCACTGGCATCTTGGCCCAGGCCGGGATCCTCCACAGGTGCCGGAGGTTGGTCGTCGTCATCGTCATCCTGGATGAGAGGCACCTCCTTCCGCACCGCCATGTTGTGTAGCATGCAGCAGACCAGTATTATTTTGCACACCTTTGCAGGCTCATATGGGAGGGCCCCTTCGGTCTTGTCCAAGCAGCGAAAGCGGATTTTCAGGAGGTCGAATGTCGCGCTCAATCACCCTCCTGCTCCGACCATGTGCCTCATTGTAGCACAGCTCGGCTGGTGTCACAGGGTTCCTGAGGGGTGTCAGCAACCACCTCATGTTGGGGTATCCGGAGTCACCCACACACACAAAAATGGACAAGTAGCTGAGTTTTGTAGGAGTGTGGAATGCAACAGTGACAAACACACACAATGAGAAACAGTCAGTACACACCGACAAGCCAGGCACGCTGAGCTGGCATCTGTGACATCAGCGTTGCAATGCGACTACTGCTTATAATGTAGGCATCGTGCACAAAACCATGGAACCGGGCACACACATGTGTGATCGACATGTCAGCAAGACAGACCACCAGAGCATTGATTGAATGGTAGTGCTTCCTGTTCCAGTATGCCTGCTCATGTGCCTGTGGTGATATCAGGGCAACATGTGTCCCATCAATAGATCCAATGACGTTCGGCATCCTCCCCAGTGTATAAAAGGCATCCTTAATTTCAGGGAGTTCATCTGGGCTCGGGAACTTGATATACAGGTCGAGGAATTGCAACATCCCCTCCAAGACATCGCGCAGCACCCGACTAAACATCGTTTGCGACATACCACCAGCAGTAGCCACAGTGTACTGGAAGGTACCGGTAGCAAAGAAGTGCAGGGCTACCATCACCTTCACCTCTGGGGTCAGTGCTGTAGGGTATGTCCGGCCTGGTAGCAGATGTGGCGCCAACTGCTCCGCCAACTCCGCAATCAGTGGCCTGGTGGAGTGGTACCGTCTGATGCAGTCGCGTTCCTGCATGGTTGCAAGGTCTGGAAATGGACGATGGACAACTGGTGCCCTGCAGTACAGAGATGCACAAAGGAAGATTGTCAGTAAACCACCCATGTGGCCATGACCACGATCACTATCACATGCTAGTTCATGACATTACACAATGTACTGAGGTATGTGCTGTTGGGCATGGACACATATGTCACCTACAAGACCACCACCTCACATCTCAATTCCACATGTCCACATGTAGTGCAATTGGCCAATCATCTGGCTGTGTTACCCAACCTATGTGCTGCTGCAACGTTCAAAAAACACACCCCAGTGACAATTGAGGCCTCATGTCTCCCAGGCATCACAGATCTTTGCCATGCAGAAACCCAGGCTCCCTGTATTGCCACATCAACACAGCAATGGACATGGCGTAGCACGTACACACCACAAGGCAAGCGTAAGTCCCACAGGTAGTGGCCACTGTTGTTCCTGCCGGCCCTACATGTACGTCTCTTAGACACACACCCCATCAAGGTTGATGCATATACCACATGGATGTGGAGACTGTCACCCATTCGTAACATGTGATCAGACACATCTGAGACACAACATGCACACAGACTGTGGGTGCACATCAGTATTGGGGCTACAGGTCTCACTGTGACGTACATGCCATCAACCCCAGGACTCAGGGTGTATGTGACATGTCTTAAACATATCCAACCTGACACTGTGGCCTTGACTCATGCCCATTACTCTCCAAGTGCACATCACAGTGGTAATTTGCACAACACACAAAGGATTCTGCCCCCATGTACACGTGCACAAAGTGCCAGCCAAAAAAACTGCTGGGGCCCCCCCAAACACCCAGAGAATGCAGCCTTACATGCCATGGGACACTGTGTGGCCAATGCTATAGTGTGGCAGGTGTGCTCAGGTGTCCATGGGCAGTATATGTGTGTTGCATCCGTATCATAGTCACACTAATGAGGTCTGACGCGGGTGACAATGTGTACGCATTGCACGGGTCATGACCGAGCCGTGCGTACGCTTTGTCATTGAATGCAATGAGGTCAGACGCGGGTGACAATGCGTACGCATTGCACGGTTCATGACCGAGCCGTGCGTATGCTTTGTCATTGAATGCAATGAGGTCCGATGCGGGTGACAATGCGTACGCATTGCATGGGTCATGACCGAGCCGTGCGTACGCTTTGTCATTGAATGCAATGAGGTCCGACACGGGTGACAATGCGTACACATTGCACAGTTCATGACCGAGCCGTGCATATGCTTTGTCATTTAATGCAATGAGGTCCGACGCGGGTGACAATGCGTACGCATTGCACAGTTCATGACTGAGCCGTGCGTATGCTTTGTCATTGAATGCAATGAGGTTCGACGCGGGTGACAATGCGTACGCATCGGGCAGTCATGATCTGAGACAGGCGTACGCCTTGTCCATTGAATCGTATGGAGATGGGTGCATGTGTATTTTCAAAATAAGCGTTGTATAGTCAGTTGAACAAGCCGGGCGCACCCATTGGCTCAGGACTGTCATGGAGACGAATGCGGATTCAAAACTTGTACGAGTTGTGCACTGGAAATTCAGTTGGATGCCTACAACAATGTTGCAATTTCAAGTGTTCCATGAAGGGGAAGATTTGAACGATGCGGAAGGCATATACGAGTCGTACTTTTGAATGGATTGGCCAGATTCATAGAATGCAACCGTGTTGGACCTATCACATGGGACACATGGCACAGAGTCTGCTTCTGCAGCACATATAGAAGGCTGGCTGGCTCCCAGTGAGCTCACTTGCCTGCACTACATGCTACTGGACCACATCCCTGCTACCACTGCTGCTGTCTCTGCATCCTCTGGCTCCTGCTATGGCACGTACTCTGGAGAGGGCCCCAGCCTTCACTGAGGAGGAGAACCAGGCCCTGCTGGACGGGCTCCTTCCAGAGTACAGAAAGCTCTATGGGACACCAGGGGAGCAGGTGAGTGTGCAGTCCACTGCCTTCCTAATTATGCTGTCTGACTAGCAGTACTAGCAGTGTGTACACCAGTGGCAAGCATTCTCACTGACTACTTTTATCCCCCAAAGTGTGTAGGTACATGTTATGAATAGTTTTCCTGCTGCTAAAGTGCATTATTGCAAGCTTAAACTATCCAGGCATTGTTAACATGTCAGACAAGTATGTGAGTTTTCATTCCCCATGGTTGCACTACCTGTGTAATTTATTTCCCTTTGTGATGATGACATGTATATCCAAATGTGTGCTGCAGCAATCTGGGGCATGTATGTTAATGTACTTTTCACTTTGTCCTCCTCACAGGTTGATGCCCACCAGAAGCAGGAGATCAAGCTGGCCATCGCCCGGGCTGTTCGTTCTGTGGGGGTCTACAAGCGCCGGATCCGCAACTGCCAGAAGAGGTGGCAGGACCTTCGGGGCTAGACCCGGAGGATAGCTAGAGTCCAGCTGAAGCTGTCACCTCCACGCAGGAGGGGTGGACACCGGACCCTGACTCCCCACATGCTCCGTATCCTGGCGGTGGTCTTCCCGGACCTGGATAGGCAGTTGAAGGCCAGACAGCAGCAGGAAGGGGGTGTGTCCATGTCTGATCTGTGTACTATGTCTGACATGCAAATAGCAGTATTTTGTCCTGGTCACACTTCCACATTACGTAGGTCTTGTAGTCCCAAACTCAGGTCCTTCATTTGTGTGATGCACGCTCCTCATCTGTTCCACAGGTGTGGCCCCTCCAGTCTGTTGCTTGTGTCACTAGGGCACTGTGTCCCTGCAGTCAGCTATGCTTCAGGTACCGGTCAGCATCAGTTCCCGTGAATCTGTTGTGTGTTTCATGGGTGGGTCAATTGTTTACACAATGCCTGAGATATGACATGTGATCTGTGTGTGCCCTTGGGATTTGTACCAATTGCCGGTCTGACTAGCAACATTTGGCTGGGGTATCCCAAACAAACCCATGCAACAGGGGACTCCAATTTTTGGGCATCAGGAGTATGTATATCAAGTATGTCACACTTGCTTAACCACCTGACTACTGTCCGGGGCAAAACACTGTTTCACTTAGTCCTGGCCAGTCATGCCCCCTCAAGGGCATTCAGAAACTCTCTGTAATCCCACTCCTGTGTATGAAATTGCAGGTTGTGCTTAGTGCCATGTGCCCTCAGGTGTCTGCCTCTGTGTCATTAGGGTGTGGCTTGTTGCTACGTACAACTGGGGTGTCCATGATTCAGAGGGTCAGCATGACATCTGCGATGTGACTGTGAGAGACAAGACCTGTGTGACATATAGGTGTGTGATCATCTGGTAGCGCACAATGGTGTATGCAACTGTGTTCTTCATGCATCTGGTTACATGCATGGCAGGCTGTGATGTGTTAATGTACAGGGATTTGTGTTTGCTGAGACTCATATGAATGATTTGCATGATGTGGGGTCTTCTGGGTCCTAGATATGTTGTTTGCATGGAATGGGCAAGTGTGCCGGTCATCTACAGAGTTAGCTTTACCCCTGAGCTAGGATTGTGAGTCAGTGCATATTGTTGTTGTCTGGATGCCCTGCCCCTGAGACAGGAGACAGTGTTGACTGACTTTCAGGGCATCCCAGTGCCATGGCATTTAACTTGCTATGAGTGAGCCTGCATTATGTTCAAGTGTGCACCATGCACCCCATTGTGGCATTGCCCATCAGGACTTGAGTACATCCTAGTGTGTGTTGCTGGCATGCATCCCAAGCATGTGAAATGAGTCCCTGCCCATCCCTTCATCCGGACACCTGAGTCAGTAGCAAGAGATGTGCAGTGTGTATAGTGACATACTCCTACATGTTCACTTGCATGTACAACTAATGTGTGGGTGGTGCATGTTGGCACATTGTGGTGTTAGCATCCAACATGCAACAGACATATGTGTGAAAGTGAAGGAGGGATATGTGTGCCATGGTTGATGTTGAGAATGACAATTGGCTTATTCTAAACAGTGTTGGCACTTTGAGCTGTGTTCAGCTGATGATGCCAGGGCTTGCCCTGTGATGTGATGTACTCACTGGGGTGTGTGCAGTCGGTTCAGGTGACTGATGTAGTACTGTTACTTCCTATTCCTATCCAGATACATCCACGGCCACAGGAGGGGACAGCTCCACGGACCAGGAGGAGCCACAGAGCCTTACAGGGACAGAAGGGGAGGAGTCGGGTGGACCCAGTGGCACGGAGGGCGAGTTGAGCCACACAGAGGAGTTGTCAGCGCCATCCCCCCCCCAGCTGAAGGCCACAGCAGCTCTGAGGATGACTCCCTTGTGGAGGCGGGTGTCAGCAGCCACCAAACCCCAGCTAGTGAGGCTGTCTCTGCCCCCGCCACCACCACCACCACCACCACCCCCTCCCATCAGCTCCCATCCCAGAGGACCCTGTGGGCTCCCGTGTTCGTGAGCATGTCTCCTTTGTGCCAGGCACCGCACCCACTGCCCCTGTGTCCCCTGCTGCCCTGAGTGAGGAGTCTGTGGACTTTGACAGATCCATATAGGGCAGACGTCGATGCTGAAGGTCCTCCATGCACACACAGGTCTGTTGACACAACTGTTGTCATTCATGGAGGGCATTTCCTCGGGCATGTCTGCCCTACAGAGGACCAATCAGTCCGTGGCCTCCTCCCTGACGGCAGCAGTGTCCCTCCTCCAACAGTCCTGCACCCCTCCTACCCCTGCACCACCCACGATTCCTAGCACCCTACCTGTCCCAAGCACATGAACCCCCAAATCAAGGTCTAGACGTGCACACAAGCAAGCGCAGGGGACTGATTCCACACTCACAGGGGCTGGTTTGCTGACACACACACAGTCATCCACAACCACTCCGCAGTCCTCCAAGACTTCTCCCTCCCAGCCCCCTTCTCTTGCCTCACCTGCAACCCCATCCCCCCAGAAGCTCTTCCTCTGTGACCTTGGCCTCTTCCCCACCGACCCTGCAGATCCTGATTACAAGGGGAAGAGGAAGTCGCCACACACAGAATGGAGTGCTCCTCACACCTGGACACCCTCCCCTTGGCGCAGTCAGACCGAGAAGCCCACCCGCAAGTCCCCCCGGCGCAAGAAGAGCAAGACCCCCCGCCACCACGCAGCTCCAAGGCAAAGTATCCGTCCTTCATCCCCCAGGCCACCACTCCAGAGGTTCCCCCGCCACTCCCTGCCCCGGGTTCCCCACACACAGATACACCATCCCCAAAATGCTAAGGCCATCCCCCCCTAGCACTTGCTCCTCCACACCTGGTCAGACAGTTGGTGCCACTGATGTGGGGACCGTGTCTCCCCCTGCCCTGCTGACCTCACCTGTCCCCTATTCTGCTCCCATGGATGTAGGCACTGCTTTGGAGTCCACGACCACCCCGTCTGACTTGGGCACTGCAGTGGTGAGCCAATCCACCCAATCTGACCTGCCCACTGGAGTTGTGCCGGCACCCACCCCATCTGACTTGTGCCCCGCAGTTGTGACAGCACCCACCACTTCAGTCAGCTCCATTGCAGTTGTAAGTGTCTCGCCTGCATCCACCACCTCTTCACTGCCTCCTTCTGCTGCGCCCTGATACTGTCCCTGCGGTGCCTGGCCGGCCCCCATGTATGCCCCTCCGAGGGGATGACCCCGGTCCTTAGCAGTGCAGGCAAGCAAGGTGTGACAGTTGTCACTCTAGTTCACTCCTTGGCATTTGGACATGGACTGGCCATTGGCCTTTTGTTTGCACAGACGTTTAAATTTTCATATACTGAATTTGTCACTCTAGTTCACTCCTTGGCATTTGGACATGGACTGGCCATTGGACTTTAGTTTGCACAGACGTTTACATTTTCATATACTGAATTTGTCACTCTAGTTCACTCCTTGGCATTTGGACATGGACTGGCCATTGGCCTTTTGTTAGAACAGACGTTTCACTTTTAATATGCTGAATAAAGCTTTTTTCTTTGTCCCTGTGAACTTGATTTAGCTGTACATCATGTTGATGTTGTTTTACATGCCCTTGCACCTGTAATGCTTGTTTTACAATGTTGCATACTGATGTGTTGATGTGAGGTACTCCCTGTGGTCCATGAGATATGTATCCTATCTGGTGGGTATCCATGTCATCCTTTGCAGCTACCTGGGTATGTCAGGATCAACTATTTGTGTACATCTGTGAGCATTTCATTGGCATGGTCACATCTGTTTCTTGCACCCCTGCACATATGATGTGCTTCCCATTGTCCAATTTGTCACTTCCACATACTTTGTGCTCATCAAGACTGGACCTACAGGTGTGGGCATCATTGTTATAGGAGCAACTGGGGCCTCTGTGAAACTTGCTAGACATATGTTTTGGGTATGTGCAGATGACTTAGGGGAGACTCATGTACCCAGGCTGTTGTGACCAGAGCCTTCATTGTGTGGTAACTGATGGCTGACTGACCAAGTGTTTTGCAGACATGAGTGGGACTTGCGGTGAATATGTTTGGCACAGCTGGGCTCCCACAGGAGTTGTGTCCCCTCAAATTAGTGTGTTGTCCAGTGACATGACCTGGGCCCATGGTGTGTGTTGTATGAGCATGTGTGTGTGTCCACATCCCTGTTCATACACAGATAGTGTCCCCTTGATATGTTCCTGTTGTTGATGCTTGCTGAGTTGTACTGGGTTCATTCCACTACTTTTCCAATGGGCTACCAGATGTGTTGGTGCATGACACACTACTGTTAATCGGTGTATCATCATTGTGATTTGTCAGTTCTGAGTGGTTATGATTTTGTCAGACACAGATGGGACACAGTCAGGGTTCCTCAAGGCACTTGTTTGTTCACAATATCATGTAGTTGTCCCTAGGTGATAGTTTTCAGTGATTGAGACATTTGTATGTGTGTGTGACTGCTCCCACTTGTCGGGTTCACGGCTGCGATGCTGGCAGGTGTCAGCATGTGTGCCATGTGTTTCTCCTTGGCATCTGCATTGTCCTGGGAATGTGGCAGGGATTCTGAAGGTCACATGAGCTTTGAGGTCATGGCCATGTACCGCATACTGTGCAGTATGTTGTCATTCCCCAGGGTTGTAAACAGTCCTTGTGTGATGTGTCTGTGCACATTAGTTCATCCCAACATTCCTGTGTTTGTCATGGGTGCATGTGCAATGTCACCTGTCCATGTGGACTTCACAGATACACATTGTTGGAGTTCAGGGTGTGTGGTGTTGAGGGTGGACTGATGTGAATGTTTGCATGGATGGTCCCCTAGCTCCCGTTTGTCCATGGATGAGGGGCCATGCCGAGTTATTTGTGTTTGTATATGTGTGATGTACGATTGTGGCACAGGACACTTATCTGGGTTTCCCAGTTTGTATGACATCTGCCTTTGTCCTCACAGTGGAGGTGTCATGCATGCTTGTGTCACCCCTCAGTCTGGTCCCTGGGGTAGTGGTGTTGTGTGTCTGTCTCTTGCTGTGTTAGTTGGTATTCATTCCAGCTTGTGTCACATGTGTCTGTTGTGCTCCCTCTCATCTCCCAACGCCTGATTGCTCACTGAGGGAGTCCCAATGATGGTTTACTTTTGTATGGCACTGTGTCCACATCTGTGTCACTGTGGTTCAGCCCCCCTCATGTGTTGTGTAGTTGCCTGGGGATACTGTGACACACACACACACACATGTTGTGTCCGATGTGCAGTGTGAGTTTGCCTGTTTGTGTTTGTGCATCTGCACCAGTGCATTGGTATTGCTGTTGTGGACCTTTGTCTGGATGCTGTTTCTGTGATTTTGCATGCTGTCCCTGTGAGTCATTTCACATCATTGTGCACATTCATCCTGGTTGTTGGGTGCCATTGCCGGCATGGAATGTGAGTTTGTGAGCTGACACCTACAGTCTACACATGTTGTTTTGATTGATGTGTCTATTTTCGATTTGTGTGCATGCTTGGTGATGGTCACTTCTGCTGTTGTGTCATTGTACGCTGTATGCATTGTCAGCCCCCATATGTGGTGCTTGTCTTCACATGGCCGAGAGTGTTATGTTTTCACAGCACTGTTAGCCTCACCACATTTCTGTGTGTATGGGACACTAGCACTAGTTTGCCCCAGAAGTGTTTGATGTGTTGGGAGCAGGGATCATACATGATGTTTGTTATTTGCAGCTTTGACCATGATGACACTTACCTTTTGGTCACTGTGATGAGGGGGGTTTGGTCCCCATTACCACAATGCTCCACATCTGCTGCATTTTGTGAGCCCCCACGTAACTTCTGTTCTACACAGTGATGGGGTGATCTTTTTACATTGCCACAGTGCTATGGTGATGCTTGCCTTGTGTATGTCACTCTCATGTGTTGGTCACACATGTGCTGTTACTTACATTGTATGCTCGTAACCATAATCACTGTTGTGGGCATTTGTCACAGACTACACACTGTTGTCATGATGTTATGGGGATGTATTTTGCGGACATAACTGATGTTGGAGTATGCTGGCTGTGTTGCACATCACCCATCCTATAGCTGGGGGTGGCAGGGGTGATGGGCAACAGGTCCCCTGTGATTGGGGGTGGCAGGGGTGATGGGCAACAGGTCCCCTGTGAGTGGGGGTGGCAGGGGTGATGGGCAACATGTCCCCTATGAGTGGGGGTGGCAGGGGTGATGGGCAACAGGTTCTCTGTGAGTGGGGGTGGCAGGTGTGATGGGCAACAGGTCCCCTGTGAGTGGGGGTGGCAGGGGTGATGGGCAACATGAGCCCTATGGCTGGGGGTGACAGGGGTGCTGTGCAACAGGTCCCCTATGGCTAGGGGTGGCAGGGGTGATGGGCAACATAAGCCCTGTGAGTGGGGGTGGCAGGGGTGATGGGCAACAGGTCCCCTATGGCTGGGGGTGGCAGGGGTGCTGGGCAACAGGTCCCCTATGGCTGGGGGTGGCAGGGGTGATGGGCAACAGGTCCCCTGTGAGTGGGGGTGGAAGGGGTGCTGGGCAACAGGTCCCCTATGGCTGGGGGTGGCAGGGGTGATGGGCATCAGGTTCTCTGTGAGTGGGGGTGGCAGGGGTGATGGGCAACAGGTCCCCTGTGAGTGGGGGTGGCAGGGGTGATGGGCAACATGAGCCCTATGGCTGGGGGTGGAAGGGGTGATGGGCAACATAAGCCCTGTGAGTGGGGGTGGCAGGGGTGATGGGCAACATAAGCTCTATGCCTGGGGGTGGCAGGGGTGCTGGGCAACAGGTCCCCTGTGAGTGGGGGTGGCAGGGGTGATGGGCAACAGGTCCCCAGTGAGTGGGGGTGGCAGGGGTGATTAGCAACATAAGCCCTATGGCTGGGGGTGGCAGGGGTGATGGGCAACAGATCCACTATGGGTGGGGGTTTTTGTGGTGCTGGCCATGCAACCCCTATGGTGGGCTGTTGTTAATGGCCAGGATGTGGATCCCTTGCCATTTTGCGAGTACGTGTCGTTTGTTTGTGTGGTAGGTGTCTGACTTACCGTCTGCGCCGTCGGCGTCGGTACCTGATCCGGTCATAGATGTAGAGTACTGGTATGACCTGCGCGATGGGATTCATGATGTGTTCGTGTCGTACGCGCTGCTTGTTGCTCCGTCTCGTACCCGCTGCAAGCTGGCCCGTCTCATAGCCGTGTATTGATTTGTGGTGCGAATCATAGCTGATATGCTTGTTTTCCAGCTGTTGTGACGTCCCGTGTGTGACAACCCGTCCGGCGCATAGGAAGTATGCATCGTACTTGTCATAGCGGAAACTGCTATGGATACTGCTTCCGGGCGACTCGGTTCATCTTTAGGAGTTACGGCTCGGACGGAGAATGGGGCTTGATTCACAGCCTACGTGTCGGTCGTGTTTTTGGCAGTTATGCGCATCGTACTTACTCGACAGGACGGACCGGCTCCGGGTACGTGTCGGTCGCACGGTAAGGCTACGGACAGCTGTCCGACCGGCCATCGGAATCGGCCCCGTAGTGTAGTTTCTGGTTGTTTGGGAAGAGAAAGATTCTGCTAGCTCGCTAGTCATGCATTTGGTGAGTATGGTTTGATACTTTAGGCTAAACATTTTTTCCTAGGGCTTGAATTCGACATAGTTCTTGATAGCTATGGAGCCGATTATGACAACGGGCGGACTCGAGTCCGCCCGCCATTGTAGCGGGGATTGGGACCGCCCGCCATTATGCAGTGGTCCCGCACTCCACATTAGGATGCAACCACTACCATGGCCGTTGCATCTAGCACTTTAACATTGCGGCGGGTGCTGCTGCCTGCAGCCCCCGCCGCAATACTAAAAATACATGACCTGCATTTCACTGCACTACGTGGCAGGCACCACGCAGTGCCTGCCACTTAGTGTAGTGAAATGCCCAGTGCACCAACATCCTACCCCAACACAAGAGAGGCTCACAACAGGCCCCCGAAACCAATCCCCACCAGCCTTAGCATGGTGGTTTTGCCGCCATGGAAAGGCTGGATACAGTCTGCATCGTGATTTGGCTGATGATGCCTGCTAGGCACCACCACCATTTTTGAGATGCAGGCCGACCGCCAGGCAATAGGTACGATTGCCTGCAGCGGATCCATGGTGGGCGGTCTTTGAGCCCACCAGGGTTGCGGTCCGATTCCCCCGCATCCTAATTTGGCGGGCGGGGAATCGTCGCTCAATGGCGGAGGGCTCGCCACCACACAGCTGGCTGTGGTGGGCCTTCTGCCATCGTAATCGGCCTCTATGTTCTTTTTTTAAAGATTTCTAAGAATTGTTGTAGTGTAGGATGGCTCCTTGGAAAGGGTTGTGCTACCCTTCTACTGAGTTATTAGTTATTGACTTTCTTGGAAAGTGCACTATTGGGCACACTCCTCCAGGCCTGTGCACTCATAAGGTCATGCATCTAACCCAAGTACTTTCAAAATAGTCTAAGAAATATGTTCATTTTCACTCATTTGATTGATAGAATGTTGCTTCTAGTCGACATTCATAATGTTTTGTAATCTCTGTTAGGTGAGCATATGCTCGGCAATGTGCTTTTTGATTTCAAAGGCAATTTAGTATTGGTAGAATTGTATATACTTATTGTAGATTTTTTTGAGATGTCTCAAGAAGTCTTTATTGAAATTGGTTGGAACAACCTTAAACTGTTATGTGTGGATGTATTTTATGGAAATCTATTCAGATGCCATCAGAAGTCTTTATTGAAATGGTAAGAGCAACCTAATACTGTTATGTTTGTATACATTTTAAGGACACTTTTTTGTAGGTTGTAGTTATTAGTTTCTCTTGTATAGTTGCTGGAAATTCCTGCAATTTGTGCTTTGCTTTTTTAGTGAATAAATTAGTAGCACATTAGTGTTTAGGTGTGACCGTTGAATAGTGTGTATCTGGGTAAATGCTGATGGACAAGACTGCAAAGTGCCATTTATGAACCAAGTAGTGCTGTGCATCATGGTTAGTATGTTATTTGGTGTCCATAAAATTATATTTTGTTTTTCATTGTTCTCATTGTCATAGAGAATGAAGTTTTATTGTGTATAAATTATTTTAGGTGGTAAGGAAAATCTTTCTGTTCAAGTCAATGTGATGTAAATTTTGAATTTCTTAAGATTGTGTCTTATTTTAAGACAATTCACAAAAAGAGGGACTTATTTTAATAGAAGTGCATAGTAACTGATGAAAGTTATGAAAATAGTGTAACTTAAGCCAGTTGCATAATTAATAGTTTTTAACATTTGCTCTAAAGTTAAAAAATTATTTTTCATCTCACAATAATATTTCTCCATTACAAATTCGAGTTGATCAAATTTCTTTCACATATAGCCAGCCAGAGTTAGTGAAACATTTTAAACACATAATTTAGGGCTGACATGAACAATGAGCATTTAAAAACTGTTGTGAATTGTATTAACAGAGAATAGGAGTGTGAATTAAAAACTTGGCATCTCAAAATATGGACAATTATTTGCATAACTCAAAAATAGTGGATATAGCCATTGGTTTAATATATGCACTTTTAATAACACTGTCATTATTGCAAAACTTGTTAAAAGAAGTTGTCAATAAAGTTTGTTTGCACAGATGCATAACTTGTGAAGTGTAAAATTGACATGCAACACTGACTCATACATGGATGCGTAAAATATGCACGTGCATACAGAATATGGCATTGCAAACTATGTAATAGCATACAATACAGAATTGCCTAATGTATTTTAAAGAAATTAACTACAGTGTTGATTACACTACACATACTGGTTTAATATATATGGGTATATCAGCTGTGATTTAAACATCAAGGTGCCGATTCCGATCCGTTAAAAATAATTTGCGTACGACCCGTATCCGTATTTTTTTACGTACGAGTCGTACAAGTACCGTACAAACGGCCAAGTACGATTCGTACGTGAAAAATATCTACGAATAGCGTCGGGAAAAGTCTACGAGAGTGTGTCGGAAAGTTTTTATGTCCGAATATCGTCGGGAAAAGTGTACGAGAGTGAGCCAGACATTTTTACGTGCAAATCGTAAAACACAAGTCCGAGCGCGCAAGTACGATCCCGACCGTCCGTCCGAATACACAATCGCACGTAAAATGGCCCGTACGGAGCCAACGCAGTAGCACACATGTACACGGGCAAACTTATACCCGTGTACGAGCCGTACAGCCCCCCACCCCCAAATGTCAGCACTGTACACCACCCTGTCTGCACTGTACCCCAGCCCCGCAACTGTACGTGCCGTACCCCCCCATGTATGCATCGTACCTCCGCATGTACGCGCCATACCCCAGGGACGCACGTGTACGCACCGTACACCCACCGCATGTACGCGCCCTCCCCCCCATGTACGCGCCTTACCCCCCCATGTATGCGCCGTACCTCCGCATGTACGCGCCGTACCCCAGGCCCGCACGTGTACGCACCGTACCCCCACCGCATGTACGCGCCGTACCCCAGGGCCGCACGTGTACGCACCGTACCCCCACCGTATGTACGCGCCTTACCCACCCCATGTACGCGCCGTACCTCCGCATGTACGCGCCGTACCCCAGGGCCGCACGTGTACGCACCGTACCCCCACCGCATGTAAGCGCCTTACCCCCCCATGTACGCGCCGTACCTCCGCATGTACTCGCCGTACCCCAGGGCCATACGTGTACGCACCGTACCCCCACCGCATGTACGTGCCGCACTCCAACACCGTACCCCAGCACCCTCACCCAGCATCGCATATGTACAGATCATACCTACGCAAAAAAGACTCATACAGAACCAGGACACTGTAAAACAGCACAAGGAGGGTCAATTCGACTCGCACAACACCACAAAACACGTCTACATGACAAAATACATCTCAATGACTGACCTGGCACATCCAAACAGGCAAACAGAGGCCCCAAATCACAACCACCTCTTATAACACACCCACCAAAATTCAAACACAGCCACACCCAAAAATTGACCAATAAAAATGGCCCACACACACAACCCATGAGCCTTTGCTACAGACCCACTACTGCCAGACCCCACAGAGAAACAACTCCACATTACTCATACCTTCACTACACCTTCACACAACCTCCTCCACAAACATCCCCCTCTTCACATTCACACACACACCGTCACATTCATACCCACACCCACACCCCACACCATGCCCACAGACAAGAATCCAAAGTTCACAACGGCAGAGCTGGACCTCCTTGTCAACGAAGTCATCAGAGTCGAGCCACAGCTGTTTGGAACATTGGTCAGACAGACCAGCATAGCTGAAAAATCTGCCATGTGGCAGAGGATTGTCGATAAGGTGAAGGCTGTTGCGCCCATCCGAAGGACCAGGCATGAATGCCAAGCCAGGTGGTACGATCTGCGCTGGGCGGTCAAGAGGAAAATGAATGAAGATATGCCCAGAGTAACATCACTGGAGGTGGGCCGCCCGCAGACCCGTACACTACCATCCCTGGGAGGAGAAGGTGATGGCCCTGCTACCGCCGGTGGGAGTACACGGAGTCGAAGGAGTCGAAGGAGTCGCAGAGCCTAGTGAGTACACAAACAACTTACGTAACATGGGGGCAATGGGGTCCACACAACATATACACCAAATGCATGCAACTTCCCCCAAGCACTCACCGCACACAACCACACTCAAAAACCACGCTTATGCCACTAACGTCTCCATGCACCCTTCACAAATCAAGGCAAGGCCATGTCCAAGGCTACAACAACCACAAACACAAGACTGGATGTCCGGGAGGCTGGGAGGGTGGGCCCCACACAACACATTGTGAAAATGAGACGCAGACACCAATGCCCTCAGCCCATATGGCATAGGTACATACCCATGCACAATGCACAGGGACTGGCAAAGTACTGACAAGGTAGCTGACACTTGGCCCTGCTGTACGCAGCACAAGGCCCTCCTGGGACCACTGTACACTCAAACACCAACTCCACAAGCACAGGTATCTAGCACAGGAACTCACACTCACTGTCATGCCGGCATGCACCATGAGGGGACAGACACAACACCTGGGAGACCCAATGACAACTCACACTACACACAACAGCACGCCCGGTCACAACCCCCCCCCCTAACACAAGCACACACCCCCGGGGCAGGCAACGGATTTACACACTCCCACAATGGACATGTGACACACCAAGACCAATCCAGAGCCAAATAAGCATCAGAGCCAACAATCTACAGGTCAAACGCTCAGGAGAACATCCCAATCTGTCCCCCGCAACATACCCATCCCCAAGTGGACATTGAGAGGAATGCTAGGCACATCCAACTACCTGGAGGAACTGTGTCAACTTGAATATATATGAAACATAGATGTCGCATGAACCACCATTAACATTGTCTCTCTCTCACACACAGGGCAACGTCATCGATCTCCCCCCAACATTGGGGGGGAAGAATCACAGTCCCAGGCTCCGCGTGAAGACGATCCCACCGGCAGCGATGACTCTCACCACTCCGTGGATGACCCCGACCAACCTGGACCCTCCGGTGCCCAAGCCCCTGCAGCACTTGCGTCAGGTACATCTGTGCCAACCACCCCCCCCCATTCCTGCCACATCCCAGGACACACCCAGGAGCCCTGCTCACACTGAACAACAGAGCCAGTCTGACCAGGAGGGACAAGGTTCTCCGGGCACCCAGGAGGAGGCAGGCAACCCTGCAAATGCCATTGCTCAGGGGTCCCGTAGACCCGATGTGCCCACAAGGGCAGGCCAGGCTCAAGTGGGCAGGGGTGGTGGGAGTGGAGGCAGGCAGAGGCGCGAACCTCAACAGCCAGCTCAGGACACCGGTATGTCACACATACGCAACATCCTGGACTCATACCGGCATGACACCAGAGGCATCAACCAGGTCGTGTCAAGACTCTCCGAGATGCAGGGGACCCTCGATCAGATAAAGAACCTGCAGGTCGAGCATCATGCCAGTCATCAACAACACCAAGGACGGATGGAGGCAAGACTGGCTGAGCTCCTGGCGGTGCACAGGGACATGAGCCAATCACTCCGTCAGAACGCCCAAAGCATGGGCAACCCTCCCTGTGCCACCAGGCGTAGACCAGCACCAGACATAGGGAGGGAGGAGGAGGAGGAGGATTCATCTGACGGAGCGTCCCCAGCATCGTCAAGGCCTGCATCTGAGGGTCCCCGGAGGAAGGTGGTTCGTCCACGGAAAAGATCGTGAGAGTCAGCGGACCATCCACATCTCCCAGGTCACCTGGTCTGGTACCTGGCCCTCTGGCGCAACAGCAGCACCTCATCCAATGACATTCTCTGCCACATGGACTTGCTGGTCACAGTCTGACCAATGATGACCAACACTGTGCCCTGGACTCTGATGACTTCCAATGCCAAGGATACCATCTCCCCCTGTGAACTTTGGATTCTATTCCCCCGGAAGAGCACCTATTTTCATCTACCAAAACAGGTACCCCACAGCAAATAAATATATCACTTTGGTCATGAGACGTTCCTGTCATTTTGCATTATTCAACGACATATGTGTGTGGAAATGTCAAACTATACCACACTCAAAAACCACGCTCATGCCACTAACGTCTCCATGCACCCTTCACAAATCAAGGCAAGGCCATGTCCAAGGCTACAACAACCACAAACACAAGACTGGATGTCCGGGAGGCTGGGAGGGTGGGCCCCACACAACACATTGTGAAAATGAGACGCAGACACCAATGCCCTCAGCCCATATGGCATAGGTACATACCCATGCACAATGCAAAGGCAAAGTACTAACAAGGTAGCTGACACTTGGCCCTGCTGTATGCAGCACAAGGCGCTCCTGGGACCACTGTACACTCAAACACCAACTCCACAAGAACAGGTATCTAGCACAGGAACTCACAGTCACTGTCATGCCAGCATGCACCATGAGGATACAGACACATCACCTGGGAGACCCAATGACAACTCACACTACACACAACAGCAGGCCCGGTCACACCCCCCCCCAACACAAGCACACACCCCCGGGGCAGGCAACGGATTTACACACTCCCACAATGGACATGTGACACAACAAGACCAATCCATAGCCAAATAAGCATCATAGCCAACAATCTACAGGTCAAACACTCCGGACAACATCCCAATCTGTCCCCCGCAACATACCCATCCCCAAGTGGACATTGAGAGGAATGCTAGGCACATCCAACTACCTGGAGGAACTGTGTCAACTTGAATATGTATGAAACATAGATGTCGCATGAAACACCATTAACATTGTCTCTCTCTCACACACAGGGCAACGTTGTCGATCTCCCCCCAACACTGGGGGGAAGAATAACAGTCCCAGGCTCCGCGTGAAGATGATCCCACCGGCAGCGACGACTCTCACCACTCCGTGGATGACCCCGACCAACCTGGACCCTCTGGTGCCCAAGCCCCTGCAGCACCTGCGTCAGGTACATCTGAGCCAACCACCACCCCCATTCCTGCCACATCCCAAGGACACACCCAGGAGCCCTGCTCGCACTGAACAACAGAGCCAGTCTGACCAGGAGGGACAAGGTTCTACGGGCACCCAGGAGGAGGCAGGCAACCCTGCAAATGCCATCCCTCAGGGGTCCCGTAGACCCGATGTGCCCACAAGGGCAGGCCAGGCTCAAGTGGGCAGGGGTGGTGGGAGTGGAGGCAGGCGGAGGTGCGAACCTGACCAGCCAGCTCAGGACACCGGTATGTCACACATACGCAACATCCTGGACACATACCGGCGTGACACCAGAGGCATCAACCAGGTCGTGTCGAGACTCTCAGAGATGCAGGGGACCCTCGATGAGATAAAGAACCTGCAGGTCGAGCATCGTGCCAGTCATCAACAACACCAAGGACGGATGGAGGCAAGACTGGCTGAGCTCCTGGCGGTGCACAGGGACATGAGCCAATCACTCCGTCAGATCACCCAAAGCATGGGCAACCCTCCCTGTGCCACCAGGCGCAGACCAGCACCAGACACAGGGAGGGAGGAGGAGGAGGAGGATTCGTCTGACGGAGCGTCCCAAACATCGTCAAGGCCTGCATCTGAGGGTCCCCAGAGGAAGGTGGGTCGTCCACAGAAAAGACCGTGAGAGTCAGCAGACCATCCACATCTCCCAGGTCACCTGGCCTGGCACCTGGCTCTCTGGCGCAACAGCAGCACCTCATCCAATGACATTCTCTGCCACATGGACTTGCTGGTGACAGTCTGACCAATGATGACCAACGCTGTGCTCTGGACTCTCATGACTTCCAATGCCAAGGATACCATCTCCCCCTGTGAACTTTGGATTCTATTCCCCCGGTAGAGCACCTAATTTCATCTACCCAAACACGTACCCCACCGCAAATAAATATATTACTTTGGTCATGAGACGTTCCTGTCATTTTGCATTATTCAACAACATATGTGTGTGGAAATGTCAAACTATGCCAGAGTGTTGAACTAACTCCAGCCATCCATACCCTGGGATCAGAGTCTGGTACAGGACACACATGGGTCACAAGGTATCATTCAATGTAGGCATGGAGCACAACACTCACCTGTGATGGCCTCTGGCTGCTGAGGGGTTGCTTGCTAAACTGTGCAGAGAGACCTATTTGGGAGATTATCATCAAGGCGTAGAGGTCATGGCTCATGTGATGTGGACATTTGGAGGTTCCCGGGGAGGGAGTCCCAGGTATGTGTGACCAGATGGGAGAACAATGTCCTGTATGCTGGAGTACGGTGGTTGTGAAGAACGGTGGCCAGGGCAAGGTTGGATGCACGGAGATGGCCCAACGGGATCTAGGATGACAGACGTACAAGGTTGGTTGGGGTCGGGGTTGTGGACTGCCTCCTGAGTGTGGGTGGGGAGTGTGGAGGTCATCCTGCAGCAGACAGTGATCTATTGCAGCTATCTATGGTGGACGGTGAGGTGGCTGGGGCGCAGGGTGTTGAAACTGAGGTGTGCAGATGCCCCCTGGAAGTGGACCAGTTTCCTGGGAGTTTGGATGAACTTGCTCCGTGGAGGGCAGGGCAGTATTTGACACGGATGTTGTCATGGACCTGGGGGATGGTCTGTCTTTTCTTGGAGTGGATCTATCTGTGGATCATGTGCATAATGCAGAGGGCGTTGCAGCATGAGGTACAGATGCTGTGGACTAGCATGACATATGTGAGCGAGCCAAACATGATGCACACCATCTTGTGTGTGTGGCCACTGGGTGCTTGTGCAGGGCTCTTGCGGGTGGGACACAGGCACTTGACCCAGCTGGAAGGGGACAACCCTCAGATGATCACCTTAGTCCTGTACAAGTCCAGCCTCAGGTGGCTCGTGTTCAGCCATTCATCAATGGATCTCATGCATACTTGAATGATGGAACTGCCAATGTCTGTGTCTTTGTTGAGGGTGAGGAGCACCTGGCTGTCAATGGCATACGAGCTGATAATGAGGTGCTGTGTGCATGTGATGATGGAGAGGGGGGTCCTGGACACTCTGTAGATTGACATGCTGAGAGATGATACCTGTGCCATGTCCCAGACGATGACACCATACTACATGCTGAAGCCTTGAGTCCCACTCCCATGCTCTTGCTGGGCTACAGAGCCGGTGGGGAGTATTAGGGACGTGACCTGGTTGGTGTGACAGGGCCTGGAAGGCGGGCCAGCGCAGTGTAGGCAGTTGGAGTTGCACACTCAGCTTGCAAAGGTGTCGTGTGTGTGCCCAGGGTATGTCTGACAGCAGGCGTTACATGTGCGGATGGACATAGCTCGGAGTGTGGCTGATACATCAGACTGTAGTGTGATGTGGGTTATGCAAGGACAGGATGGTGGTGCAATGTGCACTTTGCATGTGCTGATGGTCCAGCCTTTGGCACCGCGTGGCGGCAACAGTGGCATAGACAAGCTGAGGACAGCCAAATGAATGGGTGGAGGGAGGAAGTGAGGAGCATCTTGGAGGCGTGTGTGTTGCCAAATCTGGATACTCTGTGGGCCCTTGCTGCAGGGGCCGCAGCAGCAGGCGGCATCTCCTTGCAAAATGACAGAATTTGCACACAAAGACTAGGATGTCAGAAGGACAACTACAACAGGCGCGTGTGTAAAGTAAGGAGTGTCCAGTGTCACATGGCACACCCAGAGACAATGCATGCACAATCACCAAAGAAGCATGACACCGGATCAGGAAACTGAAGGCCGACCTGCGCACAGGAGACACACCCTCAGCAGCTGTTGATGGCCCATTGTGTGGACCAACTTTCCAAAAAACATACACAACCATGTACTTCATGCCCAATAGGGAGCCTAATCCATGAGCAACTGCATGCATGTTGCTAAACTACACATGGACTCCTATGCATAATCTTCCACAACTATGCCAGATATGCCGCATGCAAAGTGGCAAGAGACCTGCATTGACAGAGATGAGGCACCTTGGAGTGTGACAAACACCTTTATTACTCAGCCTCACACTAAGGGAAATGCATCAATTGGAACAGGCTCACAGGTCATTTGGCTGACCATGTGTGACCTACACTGGACACCCCCTTCAACACACAGATGTGGTAAATCCTACTGAGCTGGCACACAAGTGAAGGGGTTGAGCCTAACTCCCCTTGCTGCACACGGAGAGTCTACAATTCCCCATTGAGCCTCATATGGGGATGTCCCACACTATGTCCACCATTAGGATCCCGTATGTTCCTGAGGGACGTTATACACACATTGATGCCTTCATCAGAATCCACAAACCATTACAGATGACTGTCAGGAAGGGTGACTATCAATTCATGGGAGCCATGCAACACATCATGTGGCCCATGGTGAGTCGACATGTATGCATGGTAACACAACATGCACAGGAGCAGTCCCCACATATCACAAACATGTACCACCCACAAAATGCCTTGCTGCACTCCTTACCCCAAATGACTTTTCACCATGTCTGTGCATGTAACTCTGATCCAGCACACGTTGCAATACTCATGAGGAATAGCAGGAGGGCAATGATGACATGAGCAGACGACAGCCGCAAGAACCTGGGGAGGACAGACACCCAACAAGTCAGCGAAGAGCTAGTAATCCGCAGACATGCACATGTACTCTACAGGAATGATATTGTCACCATGCCCTTAATAAATTTTGTGTCCCAGCTAAAATGTGTGGAATGACATCATCACTTGAATGACACATCAGAACACACCTCCAAGTCACTTAGCACACAGTCAGCTCAAAACACACATTGCAACACATGCCACACAAGGCTCAAAGCGTGCACACTCAGACACAGGGACTCACCATCATGAGAAGAAGTTGCGGATAAGATGACTCCGGATGTCCTCATCCTCATCCTCATCCTCATCCTCACTTGCCCCGTGCCCGAGCCCTTCATCCTCCACGGGTGGATGATCCTGCTCATCCGGATCAAGGATGAGTGGCATGGCCTTCTCCACTGCCATGTTGTGCAGCATGCAGCACACAATGAAGATTTTGCAGACCTTCACTGGGGCATATGGGAGAGCGCCGCCGGTCTTGTGGAGGCACCGGAATCTGCTCTTCAGGAGTCCAAACGTCCTCTCAATCACGCGCCTCGTCTGCCCATGGGTGTCGTTGTACCGGTGTTCTGCGGCTGTTCTGGGGTTGCGGAGAGGCGTCATCAGCCATGGCATGTTTGGATAGCCAGAGTCTCCTACATGGAAACATCATGTGAAGAAGTGGGTCAGGAGATGCCGTAAGATACAAAGATAGCGCTAAACACAGGACTAACAGAGTATACCCACCAACAAGACATGCTCGTTCCTCGTGCAGCTGCAGCATCATTTCTGGCACCCTGCTACGCCTCATGATATATGCATCGTGTGCGGACCCTGGAAAACGGGAACAGACATGGGAAATCAGCATGTTAGCAAGACACACAACAAGGGCATTAATGGAATGGTAATGTTTTCTGTTTCTATAGGCTACCTCCTGTGCCTGTGGTGGTACCAAAGCCACATGTGTCCAATCAATGGCCCCAATTACATGAGGCATCCCTCCCAGGGCATAGAACTCACCCTTGACACCTGTCAACTGCTCATGAGTGGGAAAATGGATGAATTCATCCAGGTGCACCAACATGGCTTCTATAACATCATCAGGACAGGGCTGAACATTGTCTGGGACATGCCACCAACATCAGCTATGGTCAATTGAAACGTGCCGGTGGCAAAAAAATGTAGGGCTGCCATCACCTTCATCTTGGGGGTCAGAGCTGTAGGATACCTGTGTTGTGGTTGGAGGTGTGGTGCAAGCCGGCGGGTCAAGTCCTCTATCAACTCTTGCGAGAAGCGGTATCTGCGTATGCAGTCATGTTCACGCATGGCATCCAGGTCTGGCATTCGTCTGGGGAGAGGCGGTGCCCCGCAGAGATTTGGAAGGAATAACGAAGAGTGAGTACATTACCACACCAATGTCACTGAGGTGAGCACATGTTCAACAGCTAATACACATCTGCTTAATACAGAGTCTGTGCTGTGCAATACATCCAGGACACGTAGGCCAGCCAGGTGATACTCCTACGAAGAGCCAGCCACAATAGTTGCATGGCAATGTTGACAAGACATGCCATTAAAATAGCTGTGGGCCAGTGTAAGTGAAAAGCCAGACACATTACATGAGTGACAGACATTCACATATCAGCATTTGAAGGATGTCATCTCATACAGACAGCTGGCGGGAGTCTGGACGCACAGGTCACATGTCATCTGGAAAAGGACAGATAACACACATTTCCATGAAGGGGTACATGTCAAAAACTGAGGACACAGACATTGAGAGAACGCAGATATTGCCTCATGTCAGGAAGTCATCTTCGAACCATCATGACACATGTAACGTGTGAGTCCACATGTGGCATGGTGTGCGTATATGTGTGTCATGCACATATGCACACAGACACATGTTGGATGCTGCAACAGCAGATGGAGTTGACGGAACACCAACGGAAAGCTCATGGGAACACATGACACACACATGACATAGTCACATCGTGGCACTCTGGGAGTCACATGTCAGGTGTAATTATCCGTGTACCTGGCATCAGGGGACAGTTGCGGGTGTTGCTCACTGTGCCATACCAGTGATGCAGTGCTTGACACCTGTGTCGTACATGCACACATGTGCAAAGTGTGAAGGGGAAGTGTGCCACGTAGTGCCACATCACACATGACATGTGTAAACAGCTCATCACACATCTATTGTGCCACAACATGAGGAGACATGTGCCACATCACTGCCTGACACACCTAGGCCCTGCACACGAAGGACTGCACTGACAAGGACTTGATGTACAGCCTTGTGCGAGTCTGACACATCCATTCCTTTCGTGTGCGCCTCCTATCACCAGTGTAAGCTGTGAAAGGCAGTACACACACTCTGAGGGCGTGTGTAGGGCCTGTACTCACGCATGAGTACCTGCCATACACGCATGACTACGTGCCTATCACTATAGTTGTCTTACTGTAGGTCTGAGTGATATGGCACGTACTCACGCGTGTACGGCCCGTACACTTGTGAGTACGTACCGTATCACTAGGCCCTACGGTACCCCCAACTATAGTGATAGGCACGTACTCACGCGTGTACGGCCCGTACATGTGTGAGTACGTGCCATATCACTAGGCCCTACGGTACCCCCAACTATAGTGATAGGCACGTACTCAAGCGTGTACGGCCCGTACACGCGTGAGTACATGCCGTATCACTAGGCCCTACGGTACCCCCAACTATAGTGATAGGCACGTACTCACACATGTACAGCCCGTACACGCGTGAGTACTGCCCGTATCACTGTAGTGATGGTACCCTAGGGGTACGTGTGAAACGCACCGTACCTGTGTGGGGATTTAAGAATTACAATGGGGACACATGAGGGACAAGTATTAGGGCCTAAATGCATGCTGGTTGTCATGGATACCGAGTTTCAAGTTCAAAATTTTACATCATGTGGTCTGGAAAAAGCAGTTGGCCACATTATACATTGTTGCAAAGTGGTTGTTGACTTGACATGATGCTACAAAATCGAAAGATGCGAAGGCTGTCACTGGTGTATGTTTAAAGGGATTGGAGGAAACGTAGGATGCAAATGAGTCTGACCAATCACTCTGTACTCCTGTAAATGAAATAGGCCAGCAATGCAGATATAAGGCAGGCAGAACCCATGAGAGGGCACTTGCCTGCACAACATGTCAGTCGATACAACTGCTGCTGTATTGTCTCCCTCTGGCACCATGTCAAGGACGGTGGAGAGGGCCCAGCATTTCACCCAGGAGGAGAATGAGGCCCTGCTGGTTGTGATCCTCCCACGGTACCCCATGCTGTATGGTTGACCAGAGGAGCAGGTGAGTGCTGACTCCACTACCTTTGCCTGTGCACCTTTATTGTGTCTGTCACTTCTGGCATTGTGTCCAGGTGTGACAGACATGCAATGTTGGTTGGAGTGGGTCCCAGGGGGGGTGGATGGCTTATGTCTCTCATGCAGGGCTTGATGTAGTTCATGTGTGCACTCCTCACTTGCATTGTGCTTACTGTGACATTCACTGCATAGTGCATGGCACATTCAGCCAGCCTAATCCTCTTGGGCATTCTTGTTCTATTGTCCTGCGGTGATTCAGTGGTCACCCCGGTGTGACAGTTGACTGCACCCACATATGTGTGTGAGAGTTGAGTGGAGCTGTGGTGAGAGTGGTGAGAGTGTCCAAATGATGTGTACTCCCCCTGGACATTGATGTGTGTGAATGTTTCTTGTCATGTGGGTGAGTGTCTATGTGGAGTGTTGCACCACAGCTGCATGGAGGAGGCAACTGCTCAATCCATCTGATGTGAGAAGTAAGCCGTGCTGTGTGTCTGACTTGCTGAGCTAGCCCCACACCTGTGACCCCCCCAGGCAAGTGGCACATGTGCAGAGTGAGGTTTGCATCCACTGTTGCCAATGGCAGGTGATTGATGTGTGCCTGTGTGTGTCTGTGTACTCTGCTGAGGTTTCGTCAGTGGCCTGGGGCATGTGACTGCTTTGCGGTGCTGTCCATCAGCCTTGTGTTGCTTGGGATGCACAATGTGTGCCATGATCAGGGATTGTTTCGCACCCCTCATGCCACCTGTGTACTTACTATGCCATGTAGTGCATTGGTGCGTCCACAGTGGAAAAAGTCCCTATGACTAAGGTGCTATTACTTGCCAGCATACTATGCCCTGTTCAACAAATCTAAGATGTTCAAATGTGTGTCTCTGTGACATGGTGTAGGTGTAGTGATGTTGTCCCACTTTGTCATCAACACAGGTATCCACCTACCACAAGGGGAAGATCTGGAAGGATGCCGTCAAGGCCGTGCAATCGGTGGAGGATCGCAGTCGGTGCCTGCCACAAGTGAGGAAGAGATGGCAGGACATCCGGTGCTGGACCCGGAGGAACACCTGGGTCATGCTGAAGGAGGAGGCTCCTCGCAAGCATGGCAGTGCATATCCTGTTCCCCCAAGTCAACCTGTGCTGTTCTTCCTCCCTTCCCCTCCTTGACATGTGTTACCTGGTCTGTGTGTTATCACTATTGCACATGGTCATCTAGGCTGCCAATTTATCAAGGTGCACACAGCTTTCAGAATCATGTGTGGGGGTGGTCTGCCTGTGCCCTGTCCTGTTCAGTCACTTGGGGGTGCATAATTGTTGGTACTGATGCTGAGTCTCAACATAGGAGTGTGAAGGTTCAAATGAACAGACTTGCAGCATGCATTACCAATGTTGTGGCCTCAGACATGATGTGCATGAGTGGGATATATGCATAGTGCCAGGACGGTTGCTCCTGTAACAGTCAGCTCATTCCAGGACCATGGAGCAGTGTGCCCACTACAGTCCCCTGACACAGCCTGCCCTCCTACTTATGTGTGTCATCCAACACTGTGCACATTCACTGTGGGTTCAGCATGGCTCTGCCTCTGTGGCATTGTTCCCTGGCCTAGGTAGTATTTCTCACATGTGTGATACATTTGCCCACTGGACAGGGATACACCAGTTTGCTTGTGCATACTGACACTGGGCAGTGCCTGTGTGGCTATTCACAACAATCTGTTGATGTATGTTTGTGACCAATATGTTTTGGCAGCCCTACAAGGTGATGTCATGTTAATGAAACAATTTTTAAAGAACAGTTATTGTAACCCTGAATAAGAGGTGTCACTTCTTGATCGGTATCAGTCACATTGACTCAGGTATGGGTGGGTGTGTGCGGGAGGGGCGTACATGTTCAACCCTGATGTTTCATTGCCAGTTCTGACTTGTGTGTGATGATTCGCAGTACAGAAAGTCATCGTGCAGTGCCCCCGTGATGTTGGCCAGTGCTTAATGTTCGTGCTTCATTGCCTGCGTCAGTTTTTGACAATCATGTATCCTGCTTGTACATTTTTGGCACCTGTGTGTGGTTCAGATGCTACACAGTTGTGACTTTGTGTGCTGACATCTGTGGGTACATTCTGGCTTGCCATGAGGGGGAACCCATAGTACAGCTAGGCTTTTTTGCTAAACAATTGCGGGCCCATTAGCTTATGCATTGTCCTGGGTGTGTATATGTGTGCCACTCCAGATGACAGTCAGTAGGTCATATGTGTAGCCAACTGTGTGATGAGGTGACGGATAGCCATGTGACAAATGACATTATTCAAGTTGTTACTCAGAGAAAATGTCCATTGGCACTCACTACACCTGTCAACATGTCTCAATGTTTCATATGCTTGACCTTGTTGTTTTGTTGTGAAGGACAGTGATGTGCCTGCATGACAGATGTCTCCCAAGGAAGTGCACAAGACACCACCTTTACACTTTCCAGGGACACGCTGGCACATTTTAAAGTAAGGCACAGTTTGAACAAAACTTGTTTGAAGTTCATACATATACATGTTCCCACAGTGTGGTAGCATTTGGGTTAGTCCTTGGTTGTTGCTGATACCAACTTACGAGTGTCAAGTCATCCAGACCACCGTGGTGCCATGTATATGTACTTACTGATACGCCATTTCTGCCTAACAGTGGCTGATTTGAATGAGTCTGGCAGCTCAGACAATGACTGTGTACATGTAGTTTGGTGTGCGTCTCCTTGTGAGACTTCTGCTATACAGACACATGTGTGTTGTGTTCACAGAGTGCCACATTCACACATGCTAGACATGTCCATTGTGTAAAGGGTTGTGATTCTCCAGGAGTCACAATATTTTTCTTTGGGGTGTCAAAAGTACTCACAGGTCTCTGAGTGTGAGGACACCTTCTGCATTGGCATGTGATATTTGGCCTTGGGTGCGACAATACTGTTTGGTTCACAGTGAACAAGAGGTGGCATGCCTTCATAGTCTTGCTGTGCTCAACTGATCACAGACACTAGCTTCTCATGATCTTGTGATTTCAAGTTATTTGCTGTTGTGTCCTAATTTTCATTGTTTCCAAGTGGCATGATGGGTCAACCAACTGGGGAGTGCAGGGCTTACATATGTGGGGAGTATCCTAGATGTTACTCATGATGCCTTTCCTGATATGCACTGTTGTCTATTTTGTTTGGACACATGTGTCAGATGTATACAGGTGACTGATTTTTTCCTGTCTCTTCACCTTGCCCACAGCATCATCGGAGGACACGGAGGGAGACACCGGCACGGACGTGGAGGAGGGATCGAGCAGTGGTGCCACCACTGCTGAGGAGTTGGTGGAATCTAGTGGCACGGAGGGTGAGGGGAGTGAGGCGGAGGACCTGCCCAGTACCAACACTGACTACGAGGCAGACGGGTCCGAGGCTGAGCTCCCAGAGGGGGCGGAGGCTTCTCCCACAGCTGAAAGCAGCAGTACATCTCTCGCCGCCCCCTCCATTCCCATCACCGCCCTCCCACTTGCTTGGGTCCCTTCTGTCCGTGCTAGGCCACACCGTGTCTCCTTCGTGCCAGGCACCGCACCCCCTGCCCCTGTCCCCCCTGCTGCCCTCACTGCCGAGCCTGTGGACATTCAGCGGCAGTTGCAAGTTGGGCAGACATCGATCCTGACTGTCCTCCATGGCCACACCAGACTGCTGACCCAGATGGTGTCGTACATGGAGGGCATGTCATCAGCGATGTATGACCAACGGATGTTGCTGAGGTCCCTGGACTCGTCACTGACGGCAGTAGTGAGTCACCTGCAGCGCTGCATCCCCCCCTACCCCTGCCCCATCCACCACAAGTCCCACACCCATGCCTGTCCGAAGCACACCAAGACATCCACACACACGCACCCCAACAGACACAAGCAGGACACCACCACGTAAGGGCAAGCGCACACCTCCTGACACGCACACTCAGGGGGAAGCAGGCACACCCACTGGGTCTGGGGCACACAGGCAGGCACGCAGTCACAGTCCTCGTCCACATGACTCACTGCCCAGTCCCTCCGATGTCACTCCTCTTGGCTCCCCTGCCCCAGATTCGGAGAAGGAGGCCTACTTTGCTGGGCTGGGCCTCAGCCCCACTAGTTCACCTGGCCGGAAAAGGTCAAGGCACTCCACGGGTAGGGGAGTTAAGTCCCCCAGCCTGTCCACCACCTCCCCCAGTAGCGCTGCAACCCATCCCTCCGACCCCCCAACCCCCCCCCTTGGGGCCTGTTGTTTCTCCGGGTGTAGGGGAGATGCTTGAAGAACTGGCAGAAGTGTGCAGCGCCGAGCTCACCTCCACCTTTGGTGCTGCCCCACCCCCTGTGGTGGAGTCGTCCGTCCCTGCACCCACCACACCTACCCTTCCCCCTCCTGTCCCTGCGGTACCTGGTCCTTCCCCACATGATGCCCCCACCCCAGTCGACGACACAGTCTTGTGATGTGCAGGCAAGCTAGGGGAGACGCATGGCCGTGTGTCCCCCTCCAAGGACTGATGATATGTACTGGCCATTGGCCTTTGTGAATGGTCTCGTTTACACATTATTATTTTCATGCTGAATAAAGCATTTTCTTTTTCGTTTAAAAAGTCTTGCATTTCAGGTATTGATGTTGATGCTGATGCTACAGCAGTTGGGGTTGTGGGCATGTGTTATGTTTCAGGGAAATGTTGTAGTCTGCTGCTCATGGGGTGGAACCTGGTATCTGCGTGCAATCACAAGGTCTCTGCAAAGATTCTTTGTCGTGTATGCTCTTTTTGTTTGGAGACATTGTCCCAAGGAGTATTCCTTCCTCTGTGGCACCTGACATCTCCCCTGCAGAGAGTTGCACAATTGTTGTATTGCCCTGTGTCTACATTTCCTTTGTTGGTGATGGATCCCTTCAACTCTGGCCATGCCTGCTCAGCAATGTCTCCGGCTGCATCGTCTGTGCCATCCTTGGTACTCACTGTACTTGTGTATAGAGTATTTTGCCATGCCTTCATGGAGAAATTGTCCCTTTTCCGCACAATGCATTTGTGTAATCCCAGCCTAGTACACATATGGTACTTGTTCTGCTGGGTATTTGAACACCTGACTCACAATTGTGGGCATTGTCTCTGTGGGAACTCCACCCTATTCCTTCCATGACAGACTACATCTTGGTGGCTGGCCCAGCACCTGAACATTCCTATCAGTCCTGGGATGTGCGTGACAGTGTGTGTTCTCTTTGGCTCTCTTAGTTTATTAGGCAGTGACATGACTATACAGTCTTGTGGCATGATCTCAGTGTGTGTATTGTGCTGCATCTGCCAGGGGTGGGTATGCATGTGTTATTTGACATCCATCCTCCTGGGAGTGGGACACTGCTGTCAGTGATGTGTTGTTATGGCACTATCATCATTGTCCAAAGTTAGGGATACGTACATACACCCATGGAGTTGTGGTCATCTGATAATGATGTACACCCCCCCCCCATGTCTCTGTCCACTGCTGAGAGTCCTCTGCACCCACCCCCATGTCTCTGTCCACTGCTGGGAGTCCTCTGCACCCACCCCCATGTCTCTGTCCACTGCTGGGAGTCCTCTGCACACACCCCCATGTCTCTGTCCACTGCTGGGAGTGATGGGCACCCACCCCTCACATGTCCCTGTCCACTGCTGGTCTTCCTCTGCACCCACCCCCATGTCTCTGTCCACTGCTGGGAGTCCTCTGCACCCACCCCCATGTCTCTGTCCACTGCTGGGAGTCCTCTGCACCCAACCCCATGTCTCTGTCCACTGCTGGTAGTCCGCTGCACACACCCCCATGTCTCTGTCCACTGCTGGGAGTCCTCTGCACCCACCCCCATGTCTCTGTCCACTGCTGGGAGTCCTCTGCACCCACCCCCATGTCTGTGTCCACTGCTGGGAGTCCTCTGCACCCACCCACCCACCCACCCACTTGCGCCCTTGCTGTGGTACACTGCTGTCCTGGGCATACACCACCCCCAATTTAAAGCTGATGCGCAGCACCAAGCTGTACACCTACATCCGTGGCGTGTGTACGCCTTGTATCCATCATGTAATGGGGCTGTAGGGGTATGCTTGGTACGGCCCGTACCCATGCTCTGGGGGCGTGGGTACGGGCCGTACCACCATTGTGGCGGTGACGTAGGGGTACGCGTGGTACGGCCCGTACCCACGCCCCCCAGAGCGTGGGTACGGGCTGTACCACCATTGTGGCGGTGATGTAGGGGTACGCGTGGTACGGCCCGTACCCATGCTCTGGGGAGCATGGGTACGGGCCGTACCACCATTGTGGCGGTGACGTAAGGGTACGCGTGGTATGGCCCGTACCCACGCTCTGGGGAGCGTGGGTACGGGCCGTACCCACGCCCCCCAGAGCATGGGTACGGGCCGTACCACCATTGTGGTGGTGACGTAGGGGTGCGTGGTACGGCCCGTACCCATGCCCCCCAGAGCATGGGTACGGGCCGTACCACCATTGTGGCGGTGACATAGGGGTACGCGTGGTACGGCCCATACCCACGCTCTGGGGAGCGTGGGTACGGTCCGTACCACCATTGTGGCGGTGACGTAGGGGTACGCGTGGTACGGCCTGTACCCACGCTCTGGGGAGCGTGGGTACGGTCCGTACCACCATTGTAGTGGTGATGTAGGGGTACGCGTGTACGGACCGTACCCACGCTCTGGGGGCGTGGGTACGGTCCGTACACGCGTACCCCTACATCACCACTGCAATGGTGGTACAGACCATACCCACGCTCTGAGGGAATCGTACTTGCGAGCTTGTAAGGTGTTTTTCCCTGGTACGAGTCGGATATTGTAATAGTCACATGGAATAGATGATATTCAAGGATTTTATTATGATCAAATATATTATTTATTTATTTTTAGAAATGGCATAAGTTACACAATAATGCACAAGTTATGCATTTTTATAAGACAGCTTATAAAAATGAAGCAATACTCTTATAAGTGTTTTTGATTATCAAAGAGTTGGGAAAGGTGTAACTCAATTGCTTTTTCATACTTAAGATACTTGTTAGTGTACATCTATCTTTCATAGATAAGCCTTGTAGTAATTTTAAATTCTTACTATTTGCAAGGAAGAGCTTGTGCTATCTTCTTTTAAATCTTGTACTATGTTCAAAATTTGTATTTCAGCTATGTTAGTAGGATGAGAATGTTATTTTACGTTTTCAATGGTGTCAATAATAGGGGTTGCTCAAACATAACAATCGCTAGAGTAATACTCATTGCATTTCCAGTGGGTTTTTTTCTCTGCTATTGCTCTCTTGAGCATATGTACTGCTGTTATGGCTTAAAATGGGCTTACCTTTCTGTAAAGTTATGTACATAGCTGTATTGGACAATTTGAGAATTGTGGATAATAAATGGAACATACAAATTCAGTGTGTTTACCTTTATAATTATAAAGAGTTGTAAAGATAAGACTAAGGGGCCAATTTAGAGTTTGATGGTCCAACCGCTGGACCACTGTTGCAGCGGTTGGGAAAACACCCCCAAGCTGGTGGGTGCATATTACGACAACACCCCTGGGCTGCCGGTGTTGTGTCGGCAGAGCAACAGCAGCAGCATGCTTCAGCTCAAAGAGAGCCTGAAGCACATGCTGCCACCCTGGCAGCGCTGCTTGCCGATGGGTGCACTGTGTGCCATGCACCGTCTTGTGCATAGCACACAGTGCATTTTGATAATGCACAGAGGGATGCACAACATGTGTTCCCATGCACACACCCCATGGGCTAAAACGCCCTGGGGTCCTGTTTGGAGCCGCTTTCCCTGCATTTCCATCAACCTGCTCAAGGCAGATTCCCCGCCATGAACAACTCGTCAGAAAAGCAGGTCGTAATCAGCACATCGGTGTTGGCATGGGCACCACTGCTGCAGACCACCGCTTTCCCCACCTCCACCTCGTTGGGATCCAGGATTCTGGCGTGGCAGCGGTTTTGTGTCAGGCTGGTGGCGATCTGACACCAAACTCATAATCGGGCCGTCTGACCGCCGAGGTTGCAGTGTTCAGAATGGCACTGAGGGTACAGTGGTCTTCGGAGAACTGTACTCGTAATCAGACTCTAAATATTTTTTAACATTTTGTATTTTATGCTAAATGTTTTCTTCTTTTTTGACTAGCTCTTGATTTTTTTGAGAACTACACAAGTTTCCCTTTTCTTGAAGTTTATTTTCAGGTTTCACATGTTCAGTTCTTAAATGGGAATATATAAAGAGCACATGCATTTTATTAACATTCGTTATAATTATTTTTGATTTTGCAAATAAACAATGCATTACATTATGTTTGTTTCGTTAGAGAAAGTTAGTAAAATTACTTTTTTGCAGTTTATTTCCTCATGCAGATTAATGACCTAGGGGCCGAGTACGATGCCATTGGTCGGAGCCTTCAGGGCCACATCTTAATCAGCCCCTCGGTTTACTTTCCGACTACCGCATTACAATGCTGCCGGTCAGAAACTAAACTGGCCGGTCATTCCAGCTGGCTTCCGAAAGGCTCAGGGAACCCATTGGCCAGTCAGTACCGGCTCGTAATCCCAAACGGCGGGCCTTTCCGCCCTTCAGATTACGATGCACGGTTTCCGGCTTGCTTAACATGCCGGCCCGTCTGATATGGAAACCATGTCAAAAGCGTGTTTGGGGGGCCCCAAGCAGGGCCCCCTTGAGTGTGTGGCTTCGGGTTGGGGGCCAAGGGGGCACCATAGGTGCCCACCTGTTGATCCCTGCACCCCATGGCAGGCACATTGAGGTGCCTGCACAGGGTGCAGGTATGAACTGCACCTCCCATTTCCTTATGGGAGTATGTATTACGGCCGGTTTACCGCCGTAATGCATGCTCTCATAGGGAAATGTAGGAATGTGACCAAACAGTGTTCGGTCACATCCTAATTTGGTGGTCGGGACTGCCGACCAGAGGTCGGTCGGTCCAAGGAGCTAGACAGTGTTGGGCGGGCTTAAGTATGCCCAACATTCAAATTAGTCTCAAAGTTATGGAATGCTTCACTGTGGTTTAGGTATGCAGCAGTTTGTGTGTTTCTTGTGCTCTGCATTTATACTCTCTTCAAATTAGGTCAGTTTTCCTATTTGTTAACCGTGCTGCCTTTGAATTTGATTGGTTGATTTTTTTACATGTTGTATTATTATATCATTTTGATCAATTTATTTTTCATAGTGTGCTGTTGCATTTTATTACCTGCTTTTGAATACTGGTTTAACATATAAATTGACATTATAGTAGTCAATATGTTTGCTATCAATATTTGTGATGTTTTACATTTGTTTAAGTGTGTTATCAATATTTTGATATTCTTTATTTTTGCTTTTGATATTATCGGTTTTCTGATGTTTTGAATGATGATATTTTTGCAGTCGATATCTTTGTTAGTTACTTGGGGTCTTATGACATCCTATATATCGTAATTTAAGATCAATCAATCAAAAATCCATCTAGAGAAAATAAGTCAATTAAAGAAATTGCAGGAACGGAGACAGCTTCCAGAGACAGTATGAAGTTGTTGCAGATTTGCTGAGAGACTGCCATGAAGTAGGAGGGCTCAGTGTACAGAGGGTCTAGTTGCTAACCCCTGCCAGCCCATTCAATGCCTCTCTAATGTACAGAGGAAAAAGTGAGAAAAAGTGAGAGCGAGATTTATAAAAAATCTCGCTCTCACTTTTTATTCCTTGTTCCTACTGCTTCCTTAATTACCATGCACCGGGCCATTGTATGGGAAGGCACAACAAGCAGTTGGCATTACTAACTACTTTTGGTTGCCTAGTAAATAGACTAGCTCATTGGTAAAGAGTGCTGTGAACTCTATCTGGAACCTCCAGGTGAAATGGTACCTTCTGAACCATACTGACAGATCAGGTGTGTCTTTAATTGGATGCTCATTGAATTTATGTCTTTCTTGTGTTGGAGGTGACATTTCAAACCCGTCTACTCTTTCAAGGCTATCCTACAGATACTGCAGGGTCAGTGTCTCTCTCACAAGAAATTACATTTTGTTATGAACCTTGAATAAAGGATGAATACATTATTGTTTTTTTTCTCCAGCCCTTAAGTGTAGGGTGAGCCCCAGGGAGGTAGTTTTCTTTTTTTGTTTAGCTCAGCTCTGTGGAGTAGGCTAGGACCCTCCAGCATAGTTTTCAATTTTTACCTTGCCTTGCCATCCAACATCCTGTTGTGGCAGCCAGGCACTGGCACAGAAGTTTTAATTTAGTTTCTTGCCATTCAGCTGAGAACATGATTTGGCAGGCCACTTCAGCTGTAATGTTTTATTTACCTGCTTTCCACTGAGCTGACACCTGCAGTGCAACCCTTGTCCTTCTTGTGCCATATTCCATTGTGTTCCCGGGCATAGTAAAGAAACTATGGGGCAGCACATCAGTGTGCAGCAGGAGTACCAGTAGCCTGATAAGTAAATCATTTTGGTGGCAACTAGCTATTCTTGTACATACCTAGCCTCCATTAAAATTGGTTTAAGTACCTGACAGTTGTTGCCCCTACCATTCACTCCCCTCCTGAGCAAACTTTAGCTGCTACATCTATTGACATAGTGAAACATTTGTTATGTCTGCAGACAAAGTAAACAGCAAGGAACAACATGCAGTAGATGATTGCACTGAAGAGAAATGCATAGTCTTGATATCGCCATCTACCACTCCATGCTCTCTCGAAAGTGCCAGTCCTCCCAACTCAACTTAAATAATGGTCTTCAATATGTAACAGCTGCTCTAAAGAATGAGATATTGCCAGGCACTGCCTGGTCCCTGAGCAGTAGAACCTGTGGAGTTGTAAGACTCATGCTTTGTAGACTATCTATTTTGTCACTATAGTACAGTAAAAACTATAACGACATGCAGTGTTCACAAGCAAGAAAATAAGCCAGCAGCTCAAATGCCACTCTGCTGAGTCAAAAAGTACCAGAACTTCAACTAATAAGTAAGGAAAGAACATGCAAATCTGTATTTTGACAAATCAAAAATGTATGAAAATGTGGTAATGCTCACACTGTGTGGTTATAGTTACAACTGGTAAATTGATATTTTGATTGGGTAGTAACTTTGGAGCCGTTTGATGAATCTTCATGATCCTTTCCATAAAAAAAGTTAAGCAAACTCAGCTCCTTCATTAAATGTTTCAAGATGGTCCATCAAGCAGAAGCCAAGAAAAACAGGGGAGAAGGGGGAACGGTCCAAAAAGTGTTTTCACTGTTCAGTTTGAACAGTGCTACAGCCAAAACGGCTGAATGCAATTACACCAAATTTAGAAGAAAGCTAGATCTTTACCCAGAAAGCATGCTTTTTATCATTTGGTGTAAATAAGATCAGTTGTTTTGAAAAACTTAAGGTTCAATATTCATGTATACATAGTGACCTAGAAATACTGTGGAGTACTGCAGCACGGCGAGCTGAAAACACACAAGATGATTGTCTGGTGCGGTACTTCCTCGGTACTACAGCAGTACAGTGTGGTCAAAACACACATTCTGATTGGCAGGAAATAAGGAATAAGGGTGCAGGGTAGGTGTACCCTGACCCATTGGACCCTGTGCAAGGGTCCCGGAGGGACACTCCCTAGGGTTAAATTGGATTTATTTGTTTTCGCTGCCTCTCTGTGTAATATCATGGTAGCACTGCAATACTGCGGGACTGTGAAAAAAAGGGCGGGCCTTGGGGCAGTGCAAGACCATAGTGGTTGGCCAGCAATATGGCCGTGTCCACCCGTGCCAGGTGGGTCACACTCCACGGTGCGCACGGTCAAATGCCGAACATGGCTGGAGGTTGGCCACCTACCGTGGTCTGCCTTCCTGTGCCCAGCTGAGGGTTTGCTGCAGAACCAGGCTTGCGGACAGGCTGTGCACCCAAACACCAGTATGGCCACCAAACCCTTGCTGCACAAGACTTTGTCACTTTAGCCTTTTGTTTTTTCGGTTAATTTCTATGTTTTCATAACATAGAGAAAGATGTCCATCGACATGAGTGTCATAGGGTTTTGAGAGGGGACCGGCCTGTGGCCAAGCTCTTTGAACAACCCCCCCACTGCTGCACACCACTGACAATATCATGTAACAGTATATATTCTGTTGTTTTAAGTAATGGAGACCTACCGATTTTGTCAAAGATTCAAATGCCAAAATATAAAAAGTGGTGGGTCTATTGGCTTTATCAAGGGGTTAGCACATCAACATATATAAAATAGTCCTTTTGGCTTTGTTAAAAAGTCACTAATAACTATGATCTAATGTATACTTCATAAATGTGCACATTGCAGTGTTTAATATTAGTTATTGTCTCAAATTATGTTTAGTAAAGCATTTAAAAAAAGCAATAAACTTGTCTTTGAGTCTACAAAGTGCAGCCATAGAACTAACCACAAGAGGACCCTGCACTCCAGCTGAAGAGCATACAGCTGGAGCTCAGAGTTCTTTAAAAAAGCATGGTAAGCAGCCCCTGCAGCTCCCCCACAACATTAACAAAAATGCCTTCTTGTGCCAACTCAGTCCTGGAACCTTGAAAGTGGGCTTGAAGGTGCTCTGCCAGTCCAGCTGTGGCCTGTGGGCAGAACCGAACCAGCACGACGCATCTTCTCACAGGTCCACATTGAAATTGCAGCTGCACGATGCATCCAGGACTCTGGACCTCGCATCGCAGCCCACAGCCCCTCAGAACCACCACTGTGTGACACATCCTTATTGGCAGAAACATGCATTGCAAGGCCCTCATCAATGCCATCCTCAACGCTGACACAGGACATCGCCTTGCAGACCGCGGCTTCTTAGAACTGCCATTGTGCAACACATCGTCAATGCAGGACTTTACATGGCAAGCCCCCCCATCTACGTTATCATTTATAATGATGCAGAACCTCGCATCGCAGCCCGGTAGCTTCATGTGAGCTGCCGCTGTCCAGCGCTTACTCAACGTGGGATCTCGCAACGCTGTGCCACCAGGATTTAAGGTACTTTGTTCAGCAGGCCTAACTTGATCCCTGTCTCCTGCCCGCCCTACATCGCTGTCGGGTTTGTGACCTGGTCCGGCGTGACCTGTTGGCGCTTTGTGCTTTTAGGCCCTATATTTACTTGTAATGGAATGTAGCTTGGATTTGTAGAGCACTGCTTATCACCTGTGAGGGCATCCAGGTGCTTAAATCTTGAAAATTGCTTGTCTCTGGTTCTACTGATTGGATTTGTGTTGTTTTGGTGTCAAATAATTTATTAATATATTTCATTTTATTCTATTTTTCTAAATTAGTGTAGCATTTTTCTCGTGTTTGTTGGAAGTGCTACATAAATGCTTTACACTTTGCCTCTAAGTTAGGCCTAACTGCTTTCGTGTTAAGCTATCAGAGTGTTGAGCACAGGTTAATTTGGGGTTTGATTGTGACCTCTCCCCCTCAACCAGTTAACCAATTTTCCGCAGACGGGAGCCCGCATTTTTATTTTATCAGAGCGGCGGATCCTCTGCAAAAAAAAGAATTACGTTTTCGGCCTTGGGGTGATCCTTCTAGGCACCCCACTACAGGCTTATGGGGGCACGGTATACCTAACGTTCCCCGGTATATGTTGTTTTCCTTTTATTCAGGGCAGGGGACTAAGTCAGAGAGTGTTAAAATGGGTTCGGCCGCATCTTTGTTGAGGTGGTGGCGGCCAATCAGGTCACATCTTTTGAACCTCCACATCATGAAATAGACAATTGTTTTTTAAACCTAATTTCTCTAAAACTACTGAATGGATTTACTCCAAATCACTAACAACATGCTTTATGGATCAAGATCTAGCTTTATGATACATTTTGTGCAATTCTGTTCAGCTTTGGCTGTAGTTGTGCCTAATTTTCCCTATGGAAAATTGCATGAGAAAAATAGTTTTGGAACTCTCCCCCACATTTCTCTACCCCCGCTTGATACGGTTACACACTGTCATAAATTATAATTTACAAGCCATCTTCCATCTCTAAACAGATAAACCGTACTTAGCAAAAACAAATTATTGAGAACATTCGCATAATGATGACATAATCATCAAAGATCCTTTAACATTTGCACACAAACTAGTGTTCACATCCTAAAATGTAGATTCCATATGGTTTTTCTGCTATTCAACTGTCCTACATGTGCATACTTTGATTGATCGAAATCTAATCTGCCAATACTTGTCCAGCAAAAACATTACATGAACAAACAGCAGTCTTAAAAACTTTAACAACAGGTTGAACAACAGAAAATTCTCAACAGTCATATTTAGCCCAATCTGTTTTTTAACTTTCACAAGATCCCCTTCTACAACAGCTACATCTTTAACACGTGTGAGCTGGTCATATTTCTCTTTGTTCTTTCTTGGAATCACCATATTGCCTACAAATAAACACCATCATTGTCCTTTCCTCTAAAATTCCATGAACATCTCGGAAAATGTTTAGACATTTCCATCTGAGACCTCATCAATTGCAAAGGAATATACTAGTTGTGATATTGTGAGTCCAAAATTCATTCAGCAAAACAATATATGAATTTAGACCTAGCAAGTCTGTCAACAAATGCATAATCCACCAACTTTGAGAAATAATCAACTAAGACAATCATATACTTCATATCATTATGCAAAAGTTCAAGTACCTTTGCACATTCCAAGACAGCTGGTTCCCTGGATCACCAACTAACTGAACAATGTGCCACAGAATGACCTGCATCTTCCAATGTTTATCTGTACTTTACATTTCATACATTCTTCCACAAACGTGTGCACACACTGCTCCATACCGGGCCAATAGCATTTTTCATGTAAATGCTTTTGGTGGATATCATTCTGAAATGGTCTTCATATGCAAGTTGAAGTCAACAATGCCTAATTCAAGATGGAGGAGCATATTTTGAAGAACACACATAAATAAAAAAGAATCAACTTCACCCGTCACTAGGTTTTCCCGTGGAAACCCCCAAATCACACACTGTCCAGCCACCTCGCGAAGATTATCACTTTCCATAGCATCACACCATTTTTCAGGAGATACTAGTGTGCCAAGCACTAAATTATGGCCAAAAACCTATTGAATTTAATCAAACTTTCTTTTTCCCTTATCCTGTTTAGCTGACAACATTAAAAGGCAATTGTCTCTGGCGTTCTCACCTCTCTTGATACATATCTAACCTGAAATAAATACCATTGTAACTTTGATAACAAACACATTAATCATGTGCTAGCTTTACCCTTTTCGAGATAATTTTTCAATCAAACAAGAGGTTCATGATCAATGCACAATGCAAACTTTGGGGCTGATTACAATGGCAGACAGACATCGTATCCGGGATTGGAACCGCCTGCCTGCTAGGCGGGTGCTGCGCTCTGCAGCACCTGCCACAATAAAAAAGATACACCACACATATCACTGCACTACATGGAAGGCACCATGTGGTGCCTGCCACATGTTGCAGGGAAATGTAGGGGGGCACCATAGGTGCCCCACAGGTCCCATGTCTGTGGGTCAGCAGGGAAGGGGGTAAGAGGGGCCCGCTACAGGCCACCATTGACTATGAGCCCCTCCAATGGACTGACGGGCTCCTTGAGCCCCATTGGATCCGTGGGGGCGGTCTTTCCGACTGCCACACAGCCGCCCGCCATCAAAATGTGGTGGGCGGTAAACTTGATTAAAATGGCGGGGAGACTGCCACCTACAGCCGGACGGGGGCTGTCTCCCCGCCACTGTAATCAGTCCCTAAGTGTCCAACAAAAATTACATAAAAAGCTCTCCAGCGTGATTGCATTACTACTACCCTTTCATTTGTAAAATAATGCCATTTGGAATCCTATGGTATTCTCCTTACCATTCATAAGTCAACTTGGATCTCACTTCAGATGAACTTACCACAACTATTACAGCGCACTAGATATCAATGTTAAACAAAACCATGGCATTTTGCTTTTTCCATGTGTGTTGCACAAGGCAGCACACATGGAAAAAGCAAAAACGAAAAAAAATAATGCATTTCTCCTTGTTTCGCCAATTTAAGACCAGGATTTTCCAGGTCTTAATGTTGGCTCTGTCTCCTATGTACGCCACCCTTGTACATAGGGGGCAGGGTCAAATACAGTGGGTGTTGCTGTGGAACGCCCACCACAACACTCACTGCACGCTTCTTTCACGCTAACCAAAGAGTGGCTTAACGCTGCCTTGTACATATGGAGCAGCTGTGGTACTTTGAAATTTGGGACCGCGTAGGAGGCAGGGCCCTACCCCTGTCTATTCCGGTATTAGCGAACCGCAAATGGCCAATACGGTATGTACAAGTACTTTGCATAACATTTCATTGATAAATATACTATGTATACGATGTTATGCATTGGCTCCATGGGTTCCATCTTGGAGCGGTGGCCATCTTATAGTTGCCCTCACATAGGCTACACTTTAAGAACAAATACAGGCCTCTAGAACACATGCGCCTTCCTTTGACTTCTCTGTGACCTGTGCGAATTGGCTCCACCGCCCCAGGTCAGTCCGGTCCCACGAGCTGCCCGTCCTACGGCCACCTGTGATTAGCATCAGGGTTTGACACACCATAAAGCCTTTTCATCCCACACAAGCCTCCGGCTAATCTCTTTCACACCTGACTGTTCCTGCTTTATGGCCTGTTTTGCAAACAGGAGCTGCCCGTGTTTATTGGGGTCTGCTGATATCTGATGAGGGATCTGAGCCTCGCTGGGTAAATAATTGCGGGCTGGCTGAACTGAAATGTGGGATTGTAATCATGACTCTGCTTGTTCTTTGAAGTAAAATATGTGAATGACCAACTGCAAGAGAAGGGCGGTGTTGCCCAGAGCGTAATATTCTGTATAAAAGAGAAGACTGGTTTTTGTTCTGCAGACTGCCTCATTCAGTTGCTAAGGCTTCTGTGCGACGTAGTCTCACTCATTTGAGTTTAATAAAGATGTCTTTTCATATTTCAGCTTCTTTGCCAAGTTCTTTGTTATATTACCATGAGAGTGGAATTTTTAAATACCACAACAGGAAGTACTCGAAGTCATAGGGTGCTACCCCTGGCACCTCTGGGGTCTCAAAAATCAGAGTACTTCAGTTGGCGCCCCAACAGAGTGGCTCATCAGCGAAGTGACGTCTTGTGGGAGTGATCTTGTCAGGAGACTGAAATATACTGAGGAGGACAGAACAGGACTCTACCAAGAAGGTAACCTGTGCACAGGGATTCTGGAGATTCTTTTATGCAGCCCAGTATATTTCTGATCTTCCTGATTTTGATCCTACACATGATGTCACTCCTGCATGAGAACCCTTTTGGCGTGAGTATTATAAAAGACCGTTTAGTCATGTAGAACTTGGCAGTTAGAATTTGGGTAACATTTTGATTAGTAAAAATAAGAATTAAGTATAAATGGGTCGCTCCCAGTCCTTTGGTTCTTTGGGTCTTTAATTTGGTTATCGCAATTACCAAAGCCGAGGGGTTGGTTTCTTGGTTTTTGATTTGGTCATTGCAATTACCATAGTCAAGGGTCTCGTATATTTGCGAGTGTATTGGTAGAGATAACCCCTTGAAGTTTGAAGCTAGATTAGTGAGCTATAAGATGCCTGATCTTAGCAAATTTGGAAAATGTAGCTTTGGAACTTTGGTGTATAGGTTTGAATATGCGAATTGCAATTTGTGTAGGCAGGTAATGAGGAGATATTTCTCCATTTGGTTTCCGCAGTGTTTTTGGCATGCCTGTTTGTAAGCTCACATAAAAAAAATGTGTTGCTTTTTTGGAAGGTACCATAGTTAAAATCGGTTAGATTTGAAAACATATTTCTTCCTTGGTGATTTTGTATCCCCAGTGAATTAAAATATGACATAATACAAAACAAGGATCCTTTGTTCTGCGCAGTTTTATGAATGAAGATATGCAGAACGATTTTGTTTGGTGTTCTGCTAGCCCAAGCTAGTGAATTGAGCGTATTCACTACTTCTTGGAGATACATCAGTCTGTTGGGCTGTTTATGCAGCCTTTTGGAACACTATTGAGAAGCGTTTCTTGTAAATATGACTTACAACTAGTATTTGCAAATGGTTTGGTTCAAGTATAGTCTGTGAGCTGTTCTTTCTTTCTGTCATGCGTATTGATTTGTAAGTCAACTGTGTGTTTAAATGTCTATGTGGTTTTCTCATTAGTGCAACTTCTGTAAGTAAATTGCGACGGCGCTATTTATGAAAAATGGCTAAAGCGCGCTGTATTGTCTGTTTGACCCCCTTTCCGTTTATGTCTGAAATGAGCTCAATATGTGTTTGTGGGTCTGTTGATGTTTTCAGTCTGTTAAGTAAAATGTTGGTTAATTAATATCAAGTAGAAACTTAGGAAAAAATGCAGAAATGAACGGTGTGATGTGCTAAAATAGCTATATGTTGCTCTTTAAGTTATAGAATGAGCAATTGTGCACATATACAAAATTGCCGTTAAATGCTTAAAGGATATAATTAGAAACACATTCAATAGATATAAATAAGGCCCCAAAAACGAAATTATCTATTTTTGCAAAAGTAACTAAATTTACAGCATTTTCCTTAGATGCATTGTATTAGATGTTCACAGGCAAACTTTTCAGCTGCAGTATATTTGAGAGAATGTTCATCCAGCCAGCACCTTCCCAGTTAAACACGGGTGGAATTTTGCATAACCGTCCTTTTAAATGAAAGTGGCGCAAAAATGTGACGCGTTTCAAATTGGGCTTATGCGCTTAGGCTTGTGAGTTAAATGTGTCCAAAATGATAGGCAAGGGATGCAGCTTGTTTTTTTATACATGGAATTATCACAAAAACGAATAATTGGGATTTTTTTTTTAAAGAAAATTATTAATCATGGAAAAATTATTTTTAAAAAATAAGTGCTTTTCAAAATCGTTTTTTGATATTTATAAAGCTTAATACTCATACTATGACCTCCTAGCATTAAAATTTGATTTGAGTTGTGTTGCATCACTAAAATGGCAAGGATTCGTGTGTACAATTTTTCCTTGGCGCAGGCGCAAACAAGCTCATTTTTATAAAGTATAAGTTATTATTTCCAATGCCTGACTCATGGGTTATGTAATGGACATTCTGGTAATGCATATTATGCAAGAAAATTGTAGGATACTCATTTTTTAATGCCTAAAATATCAAAGTCGAATTTGGGTAAAAGCACTGTTTAAACTGCATTTTCTTTCATTCAGAGTACTTTTTAAAGTGTCTCAGGCTTCAGTAAATACATACATTTAGGTTTGATATATATTTACAGGTTGTGCCTTCTTATGATTCAATGAGTTAATATGCCAGTACAACGGCTTGTTTTAATATCAGGGTTGAAGGTTCTAACTTCAGCTGGGCCTACTGAGAAGTTCATTAATTTAAAGTTGATGAAATGTGTACCATTGCATAGGATTGCAACAAGCATTTATTCTAAAAACTGGTATGTGTGTTATTAAGTTTTGTGAATTATTCACAGTACATGTAGTTTAATAATCTGGGAATAGGGATAATTTTTTTAGCGCCTAAAAAGGAGAAATTATTTTTCAAAATAGAGTGAATTATTGCAAGTTAGGAGGAATTAGGAAGGCCTTCTGGCTTTGACAAATTCAGAGTGGCAGAAGCTGGGGGCTGGGAGAGCTGCAGAGGCTGGCTCGGTCACGCTGCTGAGATGCTATCTTTAGTGTAAACAATGGAGTAGGCTGCCACGTTGACATTTATGACCTTTTAAATTAGGGCCTTGCCTCTGTGGAATGCAGAATGACCTTGCTACACGGGCCTCTAAAGCTGGGGTTTCTGGTTTCTCCATAACAACATCACTAAAACTAAAGAACTTAATTCCAAAGGGAAAATATAGAAAAGAGGTTTTCTTTGAAAGCCCAAACATCATGTTAAATGCTTTGCAGAACTGATACATTTGTGTTATTTAACAGAAAACGAAGTGTTGCATTAAGTCTTAGACAGAAAACAAGATGCAGCCTTTTTCTAAAAAATTTTTTTAAGGCTTCTTGCCTACGTGAGAACGCATTGCCAATTAAGACTTCTTTTTCACAGTGGAAATTGTAGGTGCCAAATTAATATGGAGTGTCATGTAACGATTTTTACTTTCAGAAAGGTAAAACTACGGTGGCTTGATGTTGCAAGGACTGACAAGAAGGTAACAGTTGAGTAATGGAAATCTATTTTTGTGTATTTGGTCCTATCATGAATTGTTCTTGCTGGTCCTGTACGTTAGAAGAGAAACAGTAAAGTTATATTTGACAGCAGATTTCCATTGCCTGGTGATCTGCTGTCAAAAGGAGGGTAAGGATTTTAAACCTGACAAATTAAACAGGCCCAAATATTGGGTTTTGGGCTGCAGTTTTACAGTGCATAAAGTACATGACATGGTGTTTGTGTGTCACCGCTTACTCACATATGCTATTGAAATTTGTCTATGCTTTTTTGCTTGATATACAGCAAGTATATCTGATGGCTTGACGTTTTGTGCGTTTTTTTTTTTTTTGCATGTTTTCGTTGTTTTTGTTGCTGCTTTTGATACTATAACAAGTTTACCTGTGTTGTGAGGGGATGGTCATGACGATGCCCATCGCTACGCAACAGTTGGTTGAACTTGTTCTGGCTACTAAATTCCACAGATAATGATATTTCATGCTGTGAACATGAGAGACAACACTTTACCAGTGCATGTCTATTTGGCTATAATTGTATTGAAGGGAAATAAAAGAGATATACAGGATCAAAGTGTGTCACCTGTAGTTAGTCACGTTACTGCCCCTTCCCTGAAAGGAACAGGCAGCCTTACATTTATGTATCCTTGATTGGACCTAAGGATGAAATTATAGATCTGTGACTCAAGGTGGCCTAATTTCTATATTACATTAGTTAATGATGTTCTGTTTCCTAAGTAGCATATGGCTCTTGCTCCTTAAAAGAAAAACCAGGTTTTCATATTTTTCCCTGAAGAAGGAACTGGAACATTACCTAGGGTTACCGTATATGGTGTAGTCGCCAGCGGTAGAGTTAAAATTTGTGTAACTTTGGCCTTTTGTGTATCATCCGTACTCTTGATGTTGTGTCACATGCCTGACTATCATCCAAATAATTTTTGTTCTTCCTATAGATTTTTTTTTCTTTTGTTGCTTCTCCCCTGACCAATGTCGCATTATGCTTAGTTATTGGGGATTTTAGTTGTGTCCTAGTTCCAATTCCCTTTTCCGTATTCCTTTCACCAGTCAGCCCATTTATTATTGTAGGTGTATTGTTCAGGTACACATTTCCAGACTACAGTGATGTACCAGGGACCCCCATATTATGTATAATTCCCTTTTGTATGACCAGACTGGTTTTCAAGAATTTTCCTTAGGCCTGCTTCAATGTTTTCCAGCCTGACTGTCAGAGTAGCGATAGACTGGTTAACTGACTCAATATTATAGTAAGACAAGTTTTCCATCTCAAAAGGAGATATCTTACGTTTACTTTTTGAACATGACGAATTTTCAATGTCTATTTTTAATGTGGTTTTTATCCTTTTGTTCCTGCTGCTTTAATTTTTGGTGGGATCAGATGTGTTCTAATCATGCAAATATCAGGACCCTCTAGTTCTTGTATTTTGTTTGCATATTTGACTATTAGCCTGTGTATTGCATATTGCACCTGATGTGAAAGTTTTCTACATGCCCATGATAATCTGTACCATGTGATTTCTCTATGGAGATGTTCTAGATAAGGAATTTAGGAACACCTAGATGTAATCATTGAGAAAAAAAAATGTGTTTGCCCCATTACACAATGCCACCATATGTGAAGACATCCATGTAGATAGAATTCTTGTGTAGTTATCTACCCTTAGATGATGGAGGCTCTCACACGGAAACCCAATTGAAAAGATTAGAGACGCTGTTTTACCTACTGCCTTTATATTTGTATTGCTTTTTGAGAATGACAGTGTATTCTAGACCAAAATTGTCCCATGGCGTGTGGCCACTCCTTTGAAAGACCGCAGGCCACCTGTTTGCAGTCCCCTTGTTATACAATGAACTGTTTAAAGCATCACACTTGCTTCATCAGAAGGCGTTCAACATCAGAAAAGAAGGAGGAGCTGGTTTTGCCACAGAACCAGAATTTCAGTGCACAAGAGCGCCTGTCATGTGCTGGTAACCTCTGACAGTGTGCAGTCCCTTGAGCCCCTTGGCCTGAGTTTTTGGCCACACACCCCCCTCTTTTTCCTTTGCTCCAATGGAAGTGCAGTGCACCGGCGGATCCAAGATTGACAAAAGGCACTAATTCTAGGGCCCATGAAAGAACAGCCCGAGCATCCTCTGACACTGAATGATGAGTGTTGGAGCCTGAGAATGGTCCCGGGTCTGCACGAGATGACCTATGCCCTTGATCAATGGAGAGCACACTACCTGTAGTGCCTGCCGCAAAGGAAAGATACTGGCGCACTGCCTTGAGACATTGAGACTCTCGAGTGAGCTGTGGGTGTTTGCTAGGAGGGCACTCCAACTAAGCAGTACTTTTCTCATGTAAGGCTTGAATGAAGAGGCCCATGCAAAAGAAAACAACAGAAGAAGATTTGATGGACAATAGAAGCCTGCCAGAGAGGCTTTTTGAACGGACTCTGGGCATAGGTGGTTTCACAAGAGGTTTCCGTGTGATTGTATAGAGTAGGTGTTAAGGAGACAGATTGTTTTGCTGGCATTGTTTTAAAGTACTATTCTGTTTAGTAAAAACAGAATGAAGTCCATTTTCTGTGGAAAGAGTACCCCCTTTTTCACCTCAGAGCATTGATGAGGGTCACCACTGTTTCACCTGAACATACAAAACAAATCACTGAATTGCATAGGAGCCCTAAAAATGTTACTAGATAGTTTTAGGATTTGCTTTCTGCTTACGGTTGTGAAAAATTACTATTTCATTTGTAATAGTGGTCACTACTTTCTCCCGTTGTCTATATGTTCTTAATAACGTGTTTTCTAGTATCTTTTTTAAACATGACGTTGTCATTTATGGGTGGGATTGTTTTTGTCTACCCAATTGACTTCTGCACCCGCTTCCCAACCTATGTCTTTTCCCACTACTGTTTCTTTGCACTCTTTTCACCCTTTTCCTGAACATGAGCAGGTTAGAAGATCAGAATTCGTAAGCAATTCTTTTGTACAGCTTCTGCATCAACACTAGTTAGTAATGACCATCACTAATTATTGGGTGTGTGATCTTATGACGCCTACTACAGACAGAGGTATTCCTTATTTTGTCCTGCCATATGTGGCCTTTGTGCTACTACATGTGTAAGGAGACGTGTCCCGTGAGAGTCGCTAAGTAATAGGATGATGCTACAGCAACATCTCCATGACTTCATGTCTGTAGACCTGGACTCGGATTGATATGAGTATAGTTATTGCCTATGTAAGGGCAAAAGGAGGGTCTGTGGTACTTTGAAATTTGGGACCGCGTAGGAGGCAGGGCCCTACCCCTGTCTATTCCGGTATTAGCGAACCGCAAATGGCCAATACGGTATGTACAAGTACTTTGCATAACATTTCATTGATAAATATACTATGTATACGATGTTATGCATTGGCTCCGTGGGTTCCATCTTGGAGCGGTGGCCATCTTATAGTTGCCCTCACATAGGCTACACTTTTAGAACAAATACAGGCCTCTAGAACACATGCGCCTTCCTTTGACTTCTCTGTGACCTGTACGAATTGGCTCCACCGCCCCAGGTCAGTCCGGTCCCACGAGCTGCCCGTCCTACGGCCACCTGTGATTAGCATCAGGGTTTGAGACACCATAAAGCCTTTTCATCCCACACAAGCCTCCGGCTAATCTCTTTCACACCTGACTGTTCCTGCTTTATGGCCTGTTTTGCAAACAGGAGCTGCCCGTGTTTATTGGGGTCTGCTGATATTTGATGAGGGATCTGAGCCTCGCTGGGTAAATAATTGCGGGCTGGCTGAACTGAAATGTGGGATTGTAATCATGAGTCTGCTTGTTCTTTGAAGTAAAATATGTGAATGACCAACTGCAAGAGAAGGGCGGTGTTGCCCAGAGCGTAATATTCTGTATAAAAGAGAAGACTGGTTTTTGTTCTGCAGACTGCCTCATTCAGTTGCTAAGGCTTCTGTGCGACGTAGTCTCACTCATTTGAGTTTAATAAAGATGTCTTTTCATATTTCAGCTTCTTTGCCAAGTTCTTTGTTATATTACCATGAGAGTGGAATTTTCAAATATCACAACAGGAAGTACTCGAAGTCATAGGGTGCTACCCCTGGCACCTCTGGGGTCTCAAAAATCAGAGTACTTCACAGCTCCTATTGCCAACAGAACAACCTTAAAAGTGGCTTTGTGGTGGCGGTAGGGGCTTGTACATATGCTCCTGTGACTGTGGCTGCCTGATGTCACATGATCTGTTAATACCACCCAACTCAGTTCCGAAAGAGTTGTGGTGCATGCGGGTAGCCTAACTTATCTGGCAAAACCTCTGACCATATCCCGAGGACAGAGAGGATCAAGGAGCAAACACACTCTTCAATAGGAAACTTCGAAATATAAAACACCGCTTTCACTAAAACAATCCTTAATTCGTGCTTCAACCAGTCTGTATACCCTTTCCCCCCTACTACGGTCTCAACCTGGTCTCCTGTCTCTCAGGAAGCTGCTGAAAAAGCATTCATTATAATTTCTTTTGAATTAAATGTGAATTTATTGAATTCCACTGTAAACTTTTCCATATGAGAAATCCAGAAAAATATTTTATTTGTAACCTTTCATTGTTATATGTAAAGCACAATAAGTGCTACAAAAAAAAGATTACAAAATAAACGATGCGCACTGCAACAAACATAAGTTCTGCACAGGAAACAACCTTTACAATGCAGTCATTACATCGCACTACCTTTACAACGCAGTCATTACATCGTAACATCCTTTACATCACAAGTCATTACAACGCAGCCATTACATCGCATATTATTACAACCCATGTCACTACAACGCAGGCATAACATCGCAAGTCATTACAACGCATACCATTACAACGCAAAGTACCCTTACACTTTCCGACACTTACCCTACTGTTGCACTCACTGGAGTTAGAATAGTAATTTTTACCCCTACACTATCCAACACTTACCCTACTGTTGCACTCACTGGAGTTAGAATAGTAATTTTTACCCCTACACTATCCAACACTTACCCTACTGTTGCACTCACTGGAGTTAGAATAGTAATTATTGCGCCTACACTATCCAACACTTACGTTAAATGCGATGTAATGGTATGCGTTGTAATGGTATGCATTGTAATGCTATAATGCGATGTAGTGGAATGCGTTGTAAAGGTAGTTTCTAAAAATGCGATGTTATGGCATGCGGTGTAAAAGAATACGTTGTAAAGGATGTTGCGATGTTACAACTGCATTGTAAAGGCATGCGTTGTAAATGTATGCGTTGTAACGTCATGCATTCATTCTGCACATCCCCTTAGAAGAGTGAGGAGGTGCTATTATCTGGAGCACCATATACTACATGTTAAAGATATTTTTTATTCTTACAAGTGTGAATGTATTTATTGTACGTTCAAGAAATACTATTTTCATTTCTTTAATTTAACTTGCAAACCTAGTGTCACCACCTGCTTTTGTACCATACGCATCAGAGATTAACTGTAAAAGGGAATCATTAGTATGGAACATCTACTAAATATGTTAGTGCTCCATTATTTGAGGAGCGAGTGAGAGAAATGTTTAACCATCCCCTGAAACTAAGTTAGAACTAGGGGCCTTATCAGATATAGAGTATGACATAAATATGAAGAGGTGGCAATATGATGGGGGAAGCATTACCAGGAATAGACTGGCACTGTGAGGGAAAGACGTTGGATTTTCAGATGCTGTCATTAAATGTGTGAAACAATTGACGCTAAGTAGAATTGCAAGAAAGGGTTATTCTGCTGTAAAACCTATTTTTTGGGATGAATCAACAGCAATAGCTGAAGGTGCAGAGCATCCTCTTAAATCAATCAATCGGTATTTATGAAGTGTGGCTTATAACCCTTGGGAGTCTCCGGGTACTGAGGTATGGGGAGCCCGGATGCGGAGGGTGTGGCTGAGGGAGGTGGATCACAGTTGTCTGGTCTGCTGCTGGGGGTCAAATGGTGATTGATGTAAGAGGGTTTGGCGTTATGGAGGTTTTTGTGAAGTTTGAATCTTTCAAAGAGTTCAATAAAGATGAGGTTGGTAATGTTAATGATGAGTTGGGTGAAATAAGGTCATTGCTGAAAAAATGAAAAAATAAAAAGGAATAACAGGTATTGTTACAAGTGCGGGACAAGTTGCAGTGCAAAAAATATGTGATATCCTGCACTAAGTGGATCATGTATTATGTGTGAAAAAAAGTGGATTCCTCTGTTAAAATATGTATAATTTTATTAAAAATGCAGGTCAATTACATCCAAGAACCTAAAAAACAGACCGAATTTCAGATGAACAATTTTATTGACCTTGCAGTAGGCTCATGATGTCTATATTCTATAGTATATGCCCGATTTTCATATGAAAAACAGCAGCAGCTGGTGCTGGTAAGTGGGCGGGGCAGGAGGGGGGCAAAGTCGACAGAGGATAGAATCGGGAAAATTAAATAAATAAATAAATAAATCCTATTCCATCTGGCTTTCAAGATAACATTTTAATATTTGCAAAACCTTTTGAAGAACGTAATTTCATTGTGTGTAAAATTTAAAAGAATGTAGTATGACACTGCACACATTACTATCTTGATAAGCTAAATATTTATGGTACATTTTATCATCTGACTGGACTAAACCAATCGGAATTGTTACACGATCTGTTATAAATGTTCCACATCCCTTGGAAGATCACTTGTACTCATTTCAGTACTATATGAGCAACATAACACATGAAAGTTACAAAATGGCATTTTAGGATTGTTTATTTGCAGGAAGGGACACCTTCCTGTACATAAACAAACCTCCCTGCTCGCAGACACCCTTGCACTATGGTGCAAGGGTGCCTGCGGTGGTGCTAAGTTGTTAAACTTAGCTCCATCACAGGGGGAAACGCAACGCTGCACCACATTCTTGGAAATATGGTGAAACCTTGCGTTTCAGAAGTGGCGGAGTGTGTTGTTAAGCCAAGGAGGTTAATGACACGCTCTGCCACTTTCTAGTACATATCCTGCACAGATCATGTGTTTGGTGGTGAGGAGGTAGAAGGACGCTCTCAAGCAATGGAACAAACACATGCCCACTAAATCTGACTCATTACAGGAACATTTGACTTTACTTACTTCTTCTGAAACCCCTCTCAGTGTTTGGATCCTTTGTCTACACATGCGCATTAAATAGCTACTGTAAGATATCTTGAACACCTGCAGATGCATGGGGCCTCATTTACAAGACTCTGATGCATCGATGCGTCAGTTTCCTTGTGCCTGCTCCAAATGTCCACAATACAGGGCTCCATGGTGCAAGGATTAACAGATGCTTCTGAAATTTGTACTCATCTGTTGGTGTAAAAGTGACGCATTGCTGGAGTTGGTCGTAAAACTGACGCAACTCCAGCAACGCATCAGAACACATAGGTGAGTCCCATTGTAATAGCCCTGCATCAATCCGTACGTCTGGTTTGAGAAGGTGTAGGGATTTTGATGCAGTGAAGTAGTACAGTGAAGCAGTGAAATGTAAACTTCACTGCACCAGTTCTACGTGGCTTTTTTGCGTATGAACACCTACTCTGCATACATTTGTGAAGCAGGGCTCTACAAACTGACGCATTGAACTCAATGCGTCAGTTTGCGAATGTGGCACAGTGTTGTGCACTGATTGCGCCACTGCTGCGCCAAAGAAAAGTGACGCTGCGGTGGCGCAAATGGCTTGTAAATAAACCCTTTTGGTTGATGTAACCTCAAATGAGAAGAATGGCGTAGGTTCCTATTGGGTCTTGGGTAGTTGTCTGTTTCCATTTTTGGCAAGCAGGGAATTTTATTAGGTAAAACAGGAATCAATGGCAAAACAATAGGATCAACCAGCGCTGGCACCTGAATTTACAAATTATGTATGCGGCACCGCAGAGCACAGACACCAAGAGGCGGCAAGTGAGAGCCTACAGGATGAGAAAGCAAAAATTTACAACCATGTGGAACACCAGACATACACATTGTGGTACAGCATAATGCAAGACAGACACCTGCACCAAACCAGACTGCCTCCTTCACTCCAGAGACAGAGGTGCATCGTGTTGGTTTTTTACTGCTGTGACGTCATAGGAGCAGAAAAATATTTATTTTTTATACTTGTGAAAAAACAGACTTAGCAAGCTTTGGCCTTTCACTGTAGATAGATAAGAGCTTCCTGCACAACACCGCTTTTTTTTGCATATTTCTTTCATCAGCCTACTGTTCAAAGTCGCGATGAGTTCACCTCATATGGGGTGAGTATCTGCTTCTGTTGCAAGGGCTAGAACGTTTTTCTTCTCTTAATATCTACCCTCAATTTCTTTTTTCTACTTTTAAACCATTATCGCTTGCATTATTATTTATTGCCTTAAACAGCCTATTCCATTCTTGTTGATTAGTGTCTCTTAAATATTTATATGCATGTATATTCATGAGTTCATGTATATTCATATATATAGTTAATCTTCTGTCCCAGCCGCCTCTTATGAAGGCTAAACATATGAAGGTTTTTCAGACAACCGCGGCGCGCTACAAAGTCCAACCCTTTAGAGTTGTCACACTTCTTCGCCGTGGTCTCTCATGTTTAGCAATAGATGTTTGTATTACGCTGACGAGAATGGAACGCAGTATTCTAATCTGATGGAGGAATGATCACTTTTCTCTTTTTTTGTACCTGCTGTTCCTCTTTGTGCAGTCTCATGTTGCATTTGCTGGTTTTCTATTGCAGCTGCTCAGGTCTGGTGCTTTTGCCGCCTTCTGTGATGCCAAAGAGCCTCTCTTGCTCAGCTATTCGATGCCCACTGTGCGCGCGCCGTTGGATTGTTACCCCAGGAGTAGTGATTCACAGTCATCTGAATCTAAATGTCATATAAATGTCACAACAGCACAAGCCCCCTTGACTTCTGCAAAGCTCTGCTTCCTTGTATATTTATTTTGCACATATTTCTAGGACGTGAAACGAGGCGCGAGGGCAACAGGGCTCTGAACTAGAACTTTTGAGGAACACCAACAAAGGAGAACACTAACCGGTGCTCAATTTGAGCCGGTGGTTTCCGGTGCTCGGCACCTTCAATATCAGCGCTTGTGACAGTCTGCCACAAGGGGGTGCTGTCTGGCTAATTTAGAGATGACCACAACAACAGTCAATAATTAATCAAACATCCATTAAAAATTACTATTACCTGCCGCCCAAGCCATTCTTATAGCTTTGGAGACTGAAATAGTCCGAATTCTCACACTTGTAGGAGTGCGATGGGTAGTGGTTGTGTTGTTACTATCATTGGCAGCATGGCAAGGGCAATGCCTGGTGCAAGCTGCAGTGGCCTCCTGACGAGATCCCTGGCACTTATTTTGTTTTACAAATTAAGCACTGACACTAACCATGTGGCATTAAGAGGACAGTTCTAGAGAATATTTCGGTTGGCATTTGAAGAAGTTGGGGGCATATTATCAAGAAACGGCGTTAAGATTATCGCCACTTTAGCGGCAGAAAACTGCCGCTAAAGCGGCGATAATGTGCTTGATAATATGTGCAAAGAACTCCAATAGAAGCCCAGGTTCTGGTGTCAACATGGGCTTCTATTGGAATTCTCCAGGGCATATTATCAAGCCCATTATCGCCGCTTTAGCGACAGTTTTCTGCCGCTAAAGCGGCGATAATTGTAACGCCGTGCTTGATAATATGCCCCTTGGTCTTTAACTAACGAAAGACGAGAGAGCGCTTGGTTAAGTGTTTTTTTTTTCTGACAGGAGGTGGGGTAAGAGCGAAGGAAGTACCGCTTCTGTGCAAGGAAGAACTTTCTGTACTGAATAGATGGTTCTACATGTTCGCCAGCGGGCGTAGAATAAAGGCCTCGTGAAAAACACCTGCTGTTTTGATGGTGATTCTTGGTTCCATCAGGTGTCATTAGAGGGTGATGGGCTGGGGTAAAGGAACGGGTGGGTGGGTTGCGTGGAGGGGGAGGAGGGGGTTAATGTGGCCGAAGTTTTTAGCCTCAATAATAAGTATTTCGGGTGAATGAAGACCGACCATTAGCTGGACAAAGCCAACTAGAGCACACCAACAAGGATGGCGTTCGCACTGACGATTTGCAAAGTCCTCAGGGCTTGCACTGTTGTACTAAAGTCTCCTCCAGGAATCAATAGTTTTACTTTCTGAAAAAGGTTCGCCTAAAAGAGCAATGGCAGTGTTCAATCTGAGAGTGCAATGGGAGCACGCAATGAACCCAAGAGACTAGGGTTAATGGGATCCGATAGGGTGAAATACCAAGAAGGGAACAGGACGAAAAAATGTGTCCATCCTGTTATCAATGAAATCAAGGTAATGTTTTGGTATCCCATTGTCCCCAACAGATGAGATCAAGTAGATCCATCTACATGTAGATTAATAAATATTTCCTGATCTTTCAGACTTGAAACTAGAGGCTTCCTGTGGATGTTGTAAGGTGAGGTCAGAATCTGCAAGAATTTGCAGAGGTGCTCCTTAAACACATCCCTATCACAACACACTCACTGATGTAAGATATCTAGCATCTGTGGTTTCTATTGTTGCTTGGTTTTTCAATCTTTCTTAAATCGACCATTTATCACTCGTAGGGTTCATTGTAGGGTCCACCTCTTTCCTTTTGGATTCAGCTTGACTAAAACAATTCTTATAATAAATAAATAATAATTATCATTTACACCTGTGCAAATGTTTGGTCCCTGTAGCATTTTCTCAGAGTTCTTTGTGTTCTTTCTGTGCTGTTCTCTATATTCATACTTATTGTGTCATTATATCTTATGGGATTTATATTTCAGCGGAAGGGATATCCGTCACCCTCGTGACTGAGAAACCTGTCTGACAAGAATAAAATCAGAGCCTACGTTCTTTGTCTGACTATAGAAGTCTTATCTTTGTCACTAAGGAGATGCCCACGAGGAGTATGTAAAATTGACTTTAGCTTGCAAAATTTCACAAAATTCCAAAAACGTCTAAGATTATGGAAATAATGGTAAAGGGACTGGGTCGAGAAGACATTGTCTTGAGAGAGACATTTTATGCGCGTATCAATCTGCCAGGCAACATTCCATGCTCAAACCAATTCAATTCCCCGCTGTAAAAAAGTGTGCAAACTGTCAAAGTAACAACACTTTCATTATGTTACATAATGCAGTATTCACATAGTGAAATTTTATGAATTTATTTGGCATAATTAAAGATGTGCACACCCCCAATACACAAAGCATACTTACAATAGATGAGCTTGTAGTTATGTTGGAGGTCTGACAAGATTCGCTTTTTGATGTTTTAGAAGATTGCACTTATTTTGAGGACGCTAGTGAGAGGACAGACGTCTCTGTGCCCGAGGGACACTTTTTGTTCAATATTATAAAGCCCCTAGGTTAAAGCATACAGAAGTATAGTCTCTAGTAAACAGGCCTCATTTATAACAAATGGCTCTGTAACTATCTACCTAGTTGAAATTGTTATTGGATCTGCACTTCAAGAAAGTGTTTAGGCAAATATCAGAGTATGCTGACCAAATAAGCTAATGGTTTCCAGATAGAGCAGGTCTGCTGACTGTGTCTGATACACAGCTGGCAGCAATGACATCAAAGATGAAGTTGATTATGGACTGAAAACCTCCCAAAACAGTCAGATGAGAGACTTCTTGGGCCTCACAGTGTATTATAGGAATATATGCCACAATTGACCGAGAAGCGTTTGCTATGAGTTAGTCTATGAAAAAAGTTTAGATTTATTGAGCAACTACACCCCCGTTGAGATTGACTACAATCTTGTGAAATGGTTAATGCATATGAACTGAAAATATTCAAAGCTTTTATGATGGTCTATATCGCCTTAAAATAAAATTAATTTGAGAACACACTCGCAAAATTCGATCACATTTCAGACATGATATATCTCACATATAGGCCACTTTGAAAAATATCTTTCATTATAGTAACACATTTTCCCTCCAGGTTCGGACCATTAAAAGGACCACAAATGTCCATCCCTGTCTTTACCACTCTTTCTTGGTGAAAGTTATAGGAGTAATGTCACTTTCCTTTGCTATAAGCGCAACTAAAAGAGACTCTCACAAATCTCTGTGTATCTGTCTATTTCCGGAAACCAAAAGTCTGTTCGGGTCTTTCACCTCATAGTGCACACCACAATCCTCACTCACTTCTCTCTTTTGTTCTTCCTCTATGGCCTCTTTACTTGCTAGGTTCATCATTGCAATTACGCAATTATTATTCTTTATGTCGTCACTGATACCCATGGACAATCTAGATAAGCAATGTGCATTCCCATTGTGGGTTCCTGGTACATGAGTAAATGCTCATGAAGGCGACATGCCCATTTACCAATGTGTGGAGTTGCCTTGCTTGCACTTCTCGTGGTTAAAAGGACAATCAAAGATGTGTGTTTCACTCTCACTAAATATCTGTTCCCCACATACACGCAAAGAGGTGTGGGCACTCCAGCAGTATACCATGGCTTCCTTTTCAATGACAGAATAGCTCAATTCAGCTACACTAGCATTTGTCAAACCCTCTCTCCCACCTGCCTTAGACTGTATTCATACAACACCTATCCCATAAGTAATGGCATCAGTGATTATTATGGATTTATCTCTGGGATTGTACGTCTTTAACACTGCCTTTTTGACAATGCTCAATTTAATAGCGTTAAGTGTCTTTTCACACTCCTCCGTGGAGTTGAATTTATCTTTTTTCCTCATCAAGACTCCCATGGGCTGTGTTATCTCCAAAAATGTATCCATAAGTTAAGCAAACTACTCTACTAAGCCCAAAAAGCATTTGAGCTGATCCTTATCTTGCTATTTGGATGTCTCTTCAAAAACAGTTTCAGTTTGGGTTCTAATCCCATCTCTGCCAATATGTGATGTAGATGCTCTGTTTCTTACTAGGCAAATTTACATTTGTGTATGCCCTGGACGAGCCTTGCACTTTCTATTTTTTGCATCTGAACATCTCACCCTTTGTGGCACGACAGGTGTTGGATGTTTCCATGTATTTTTCACTCTCACACTTATATCATTGGGCTTCATTTACAATCCCATTGTACTGCTGGGGGCATTACTTTTTTTGACCCACCGGCCCTATCCAGGCAGAATCTAGGTACCTCTACAAGCTGCACTTCCACAGAATGGAGAGTTCTGGGAGAATTATTTATAATGCAAAGAACTAGAGATCAACTACATAGGACCATGCTTGTAGAAGGCTCGATGAATAAGTGTTCTTGTACTCCGGCACACCAAGAGGCAGTTTGAATAGTCAATCCTTGATGTTATTGGTGCATGGACTACCTTTCTGCGTGCCTCTAACCATCAGATGAATTTTGCATGAGAGGGATGTCTTTAGCCCTCTTACAACAATCTGGAACCACAGCACACTGTATTTATCTATTGATTCTGCAAATAATCTAAATAGGCCTAGAGGGCCCAGGTCTACAGGGGAGCCAGATTATATTGAAGCACAGCCTGCTGAGTTTGTGTTAAAGAAATAGGCCTCCGGTTTTTCAAAGAGCAGAGCACAATAGATGTTATCCCCACATATTCTGCTCCCTGAGCAGATGCTGAGGAAGATATTCCCTCATAAAGCCTATTCCCCAAAAAAGAGGATTGTTGCTCACATAGATCAGTGGAGACCGGGATTGGATTGAACGCTTTCAGGTTCTGGTGCGATTTTACAATCTTAAAAATCTCCCTTAATGAATTCTCAGCCATAGCAATGCGATCAGCGTAAAAAAAAGATTGAGCACATTTTATAGCTCTTAGCAACACTGTCCCACAGCCCCATAGAAACATGCTATAGAAATAGACACAGTAAGCATTCCAGGGAAAAAGATTAGAAAGACAGAACTAGATACCACACTTAGGGCCTCATGTAGGTAGCCAAATACCGGTCGGTAACGGCCGATTTTCGGTAAATATGCCGTTACCGACCGGTATTCAGACAAGTGAGATGTAGGAGTCCAAAAACGACTTTTCGGTAAATATGAGGCGGTAAATACCGATTCATATTTACCGAATTCCAAAATACCGATTCAGAGTTACCGAATACATAATTAACGAATCGGTAAATATGAAGTGGTAAATATGAAGTGGTAAAAATGAAAATGACATGTAGGAGCACTCGGTAATTAAGAAATCCAAGAAAATCGGTAAATTAGAGTCGGTAATTAACACGGATTGAAAGCAGGTGGTAACCATCAACAGTGCAGATAAGCAATCCCAAAATGCAACAGCGTGGACAACATGCCCGCTATGTACGTCATTGCAAGGCGCCTACATCTACAGGCAGCAGGACTGAGGGTTTGGCGACGGGAGGAACGCATCTACAGACAGCGCATCACACTAGTCCAGCTGACTGATGCAGTGATACATGAGAGGTACAGGCTACACCCCGAAACCATCATGGACTCAATCAGGGACCTGCACCCACTCCTGGACCAGCCAATAAGAAGGGCGCACGCCATACCCCCACATGTGCAGGTGCTCTGCAGCCCACATCTGTTGGCATCCGGCAGTTATCAGGTGGTGACAGCTGCGGTGGGTGGGGTATCCCAGAGTTGCCCGTCCCGTTCCCTCAGGAATTTCCTGGATGCCATGATGCAGAGAATGCACCACTACATCAGCTTCCACAACACACAGGCTGCACTGCAGTAAACAAAAACAGACATTTCTCACATGGCACAGTTCCCCCATTTCATTGGCTGCATTGATGGTACACACATCCCAATCTGTCCACCAGCTGACACAGAGCACATCTACAGGATCAGGAAGTCCACCCACTCCATCAATGTGCATACCGAATTGAATGATTTTGGGAATGGTCCTGTGGGTGGCAGAACCCAAAGGTGGGCGTATGCTACTTACAACGAAGTCTGCAAGTTGTCGCACAGTGAGGCGGCTTCCAGATTGAGAGCTATTGACCAAGCAAACATGGAGAAGGCTTTTGCCGTCATAGATACTAGCTTTAGCACTCTCACTTCTAGGATTCATACATGAGACAATAGGCACATGCAAGTACACGGCGCATGCAATGTACAAGCCCCGATTTTGGCGTGCGTCCTACGAGGTATCCCAGTGCCTGTGATTACACCTTCTTTCACTCTGCTTGCAAACGGTATTTATTTAATTTTGATTAATGAAGCTTGCTGCGGGATGTGAGTGGGAATCCCGTACATAACTGTCTCGCATAAAGTTGTCTGCTGCAATACTGTTCTTTTTCCACCCCCGCATGTGCGGCGGGATGTTTCCATCTGGCCTTCGATTCCAACCTTGAAAGCAGAGTTCAACAAGTTGAGCAGAATAGAGCGCCATTGTCCCACAAAGAGGTGCCTTTGACTTCCTCTCGTGAAACATTTGTCCTTCACGTTGCTAATACGCGCACTGAGGTACAGGCGCCTCTGAACACTGACCTCCCCCTGCATTTCAGCTCTTTGATCCAAACTATTATCAATGCCTCGTCCACGACCAGCCTGGCTCATTTTTTTTAACATGTGGGCTCAGGGCCCCGTGACCTCTTTCCTAACTATTTTTGGTGTAATTCCGGCATTTGTTCATTCACTTTTCTCGAGCATCTTTGGAGGTGTTCCGCTGCTTCTGGCGCTAGTGGCAGGTGTGCTGCTTTACCTTTTCGTACTCCGGAATGGCTGCTCCTTCTGTGCCACACGAGCACCTATCCCGTCTGCATCTTCTTCGTGATAGGATGCTTGACTTCTATGGTACTTTGCCATTGGCGACTGTGAGCCTGGCTTATGGATTATCCTTCAGGTATTCCTACTTCACCTGCGTACAACCTGTATTACACTGCCTGGATTGTCCCTTTGAATGGCCTCTGGATTTGTGCTTGACCAACATGGTGTCTCCGGTGCCGGATTTCGATCGACTGATGAGGCCCTTAGTGTCTCACGAGTTGTCGTGTTCTGGTGTCCGGATCATGGCGTGTGGTGCGGCGCATGATATCCTGGGTAATTGGGACATCTCAGCGGCAGCCTACGACTTCTTGTCCATGAGCTATTTGGAGGAACATTCCGGGTGCCCTCTGATTGTGCTAGAGGCTCCGTTGGTTGGAGAACACGTATGTTCCTTTTCTTTACTTAATTGGATGGCTGAGACTTTTAGTGGCCCTGCAAACGATTTTTTGTTGGAAGCCGTGGCCACATATGCTGCCTATACATTCATGGATTAACTGGATTGTCGTCCATTGCGCCTGTGCTACTGGACAGCACCCTGGCGCAACATTTATTTCTCTTATTTCTCGTTTTTCTCTTCCTGATGGTCGGCTTGAGTTTTTTACTATACTTGCATTGTGTTTTTTGGAATTTTATGCTGCAATGAATTGGACTTTAGGACTTTGGCGCTGCATTGGTTACGCCTTGTTCTGCTCTGACGAAACTGAACTCTGCGTTCTCTCTTTTCTTGCCTATTACATGTTGCTTCGCTCAAGGGGGCGTGTAGTGAGTTCTCCCTGAATACGTACATACATTGTTCAGTTAGCATAACCACGTTGAATATTATGTAGCCATCTTTTTGTCTTTGCACACGACACTGCGTTTACATGTTCTTTCTTGAATAAACTGCTGACTCGAGACTTCCTTCAGACGAGTGCATTCTGTTGTTCCCATCCCAAGCTCTGCGCAGCGACCTTGGTCTGTACATGCTGTGACACACAGTCTGGAATTTTACACGATGCATGTTTTCCACTCTAGGTTGTTCGACCCACTATTTAGCCATGACACACGCGCAGCTGCAATTACCTGAAAGTTGGTGCTTTTCATATCACAGACATCATGTTTATTGTTCAGACCGAAGACGTGCCTTCCTGCGAGACGGCTCCTGATGCTCCTGTGATGTGATTTCACTGAGCTGATTTTTGAGGTATGGGGTCCCCTATTCAAGCCTGAGAGACCTTCTATTATAACATGATTATGATATTGGCTACTTGGTTAAGGGAAGGTGGTAGTATCCTCGGTATTTTCCGATTCGCTAAATACCACCTCGGTATTTACCGATTCGGTAAATACCACCTCGGTATTTACCGATTCGGTGAATTCCGATTCGTGATTACCGAATGTTACCGAATCGGTAACTGTTACCGAATTTTTACCTACATATAACTTACCTATTCTAATTTACCGATTCGGTACGGCTCGGTATTTAAGAACCGGTGAAATTTATTTACCTACATGAGGCCCTTAGTTTTGTATCTTTTTCTTGAGTCTCTTGTTAGTGCAGAAGTGTTGAAATTGGATCTGAAGTCTGCTCATCATCAGATTGTGATGGCCAATGAATCAAGGCATCTTATGGCGCTTGCAAATACGGAAGATGTTTTTCAGTGCAGAAAAATGCCATTCAGGTTGGCAAGTTCCTTTGTAGTGTTTCAGCATATTTTGCACATCTGATGAAGGGGTGAGGGGTTCTTGCATTTCAAGATTAACTTTTGATCTTTGGAAAACACTGGGAAGAACATCCAACTGGATAAAGTGTTGACTATTCTATGGGATAATGGGCTGAGTTTGCACAGAGACAAGCCTGGGCTACTTAAGGAACAGGTGGAATATGGCGGTCATGTAATTACTGGGCTGTTAAGGGAGAAAATAAACATTGTTTGAAAAAAGAACAGAGTGAGTCCTTTCTGTGACTGAAAAGGATGTTCCTTCACCCATTTCATCACAAATGGCTGTGTGCATAACAGTATATGGAAGTGATGATTGGCTGGGAGCTCCCTTAACAAAGAAGGCAGGAGAGAAAAGGGTGACATTTGCTTCATGTACTCTAGAATAACCAGAAAAGCAGTATTCTGTCAGACAGAAATAAATGTTATTGTGTACATGGCTACAGTGTAGACCTTCAGGAGTTACATTTGGGGGTGCAAGTTTACTTTCATGATAGATGACAAAGTGCTTACCTGCATTTTTAAGTGGGTAAATGTGCATTTTGTAAGAACTAAGGTGAGATTAGCTAATTTAACCATAAAAGTACTAGAGTATGATTTCAAGCCGGGGTACATTGACAGTAAAGATGATCAAAAAGCAGATTTTTTGTCTAATAAATAAAACACGAGCATGCTGTACTGGACTAGTGCGCACTAGTGACTAATTAGGACTTATCGCCTAAAAGTAACATTTTACATGAGAACATGAACAAGGCCACATTCACATTGTAAACTCAGACTCAACTTCTCCTGGAATAAAGACAGACACATTACATGAGGCAGACCGTAGCCATTTAAATGTCTGGTCCTACATTAGCTATAGTCAATCTAAATGTGAATAATACACAATCAGCGCATTTGTGTGTTTCATGGTAAGGTCGATGTCAAAGGAAAAATTTAAAAATCTAAAACTCAGTACAATAGGTAATCGCGTCCGGAAGGTCTTTATTTGTAATGAGTTCAAAGGCCATTCGTCTTTACAATCCTTTGTAGGTTACTGTTCAGTTTCTGTAATGTAAATGTATTTTTATTTTAGCTATACAGTTACCATATTCCCAAATGCATTGTTTCTGTTATTTGCATTTCGATAATGCTCTGATCATTTGCATTAATTTTCAAACCTATTATTTGCATTTTGTTAATTGCGTAACACTTTGCGCTGTGATGTATCCCGTAATGCAGGATACACATTTCATTGGGGCTGGATTGCATGGAATCTTATCAGCATGCTGGGTTCCTTCCATAATGGTTTTGTCAGATGGAGGCATACCTGCACTGTGGTGCCTTTCATTCAAAGGATCTTGTAAAAAGAGTATTGGTTTAAACCCCTTTATTTATCCATTTTAACACCTAGCATTCTTAATTCTTCAACTTTATTGCTTTTTGTGCTACTCTCTACTACCTGCTGAGAGCAAGTTCGGATCTCCCCCAACACTACTATAAAGATCAGACAGTGATTCTTTGAGAGAAACTTTGGTTTGCTTCTGGGTGGTACATGTGTCTAGGTTGTTGGGCTGTTATATCAACAGCAAGTGAGATGTTGTTGGCACCTACCCCATCAGCCTGCCAAACGGATTTGATACATGTTGACAGACTGTTAGCTTTTCCTAGGTGGGTACTGTGTCCCCGGGGATGAAAATCAGTCACCGCAGAGCTTATCCCTTACTCGCTGAGAAGGCTCTCTGTCCTTCATGCATTTTGCAGCCTGGAACAATGCAGAATGGTCTCCAGTGGGTGAAGTAGCCAGATTTTTGCATCCCCTATGCTGATCCACAACCAAAAATGACTTGTATGCTGCTAGTGCATGCTTTGTTAATGCTTGAGAAGCATCAACTCAAAGGATGAGTTGGGCCATGCATCTTAGAGATTTCTCAGGATTTGGAGGAAACTACAAATTGAATAGTCTAAAATTGGGAGAATGGTAGAAGTGAACTGCTTCAAAGGTGAAAAACAAGTTTGAAGTGATAGACCTTGGTGGTGCCGCTAATACTCCCTTGTATTCAGTTGGTAGCCTCAATATGAAGGCGAGTATTTTTTCTTCCATTCTAGAGACAGTAATTTGGAAACTCTATGTATGCTCTATGATCTTGTCAGAAGAATATGTGAGTGTGTGTAGTGTGACTTCTCTAGTCTCTGCTATTTTACTAGCCATTTCAACCCTTGTCTCTGTCTTTACGGCAGCCAAACGCACCTTCGCTGACTGATTTAAAGAACAGAAAAAAGCTGTAATTGCAAAGCAGATCTGACTCACAACCTTGTTTGCAAGAGGTGTTTTTAATTCATCTGGGGATGAGAGCGATTCATTTCTTTACATTACTGGATAATTCATTTTTGGTGAAAGAATCCTTGTTGTGCTCCTCCGTCCGGATGAACAGAAGCTGCAGCGTGGATCTACCATTGTCTACCACTGGGATTTACTCCAGGCGCGTGAGGTCCATGCCACAGTATACCCATCAGGGCAATTCGTTTCTGATTTACTTCTTCCTTTGTCAGCTGGTTTCCCCCACTCTACTCATTTCACAAGTACAAGTAGGCTCTTATGTAATAAGCCACCTGTTCCCAGCAGGGATCATCTACGACACCGCATAATTTGCACTCACTTTTCAACTAATAACAACATTTAACCTGCTGAATTGTAATTTGAGGCTCATCTGGTTTAACACTGTTAAATGAAATGAATACATGCACCTCGCTCAATACCTCTCCCACCAGCCTTTTAATAAGTGTAGCATCCAAACCATTGTGGCAGCTTTTCAGTAAATTATTTGCTGGCACAGAATCCAAGGTGATAAGATTAAGTGAAATAATTTATAAAGCGTTCACTGTGTGGCGAACCACCTCCTAGTGCTCTGTGGTATGATAATGGGAGCCAGAATATATATATAAGGAGCATGGAAACCATCAAAATGTGACTTGATAGCAGCACGCTGTGTTTGGGACGGATAAAATCAGAGGCGAAGATTCTCCATATTACCAGGGGTAGTTGACGTATCCTCGAACATTGTTGAAACCACCAGTGACGTCACAGAGATGGCATCAGGTCCATTCTTCAGCTCCTCTAAAGCCTCCTAGATGATGCTGGGGGTCTAGGTAAAGAGTAGACAGTAAACTGCAGGAAGTAGAGAGTCCTTTTAAAGACATGTTTACTTTCTGTTCATGGCAATTTCTTTGCAAACCCTGATCCCAAACTGTAGAAAGGGCCGGTTCAGGGTACCAAAGTGCCAATTAAATATCACAGGTGCTGCCCCAACATAACCTTAGTTTACATCCCTGGGTTGAGTGTTTGTGATTGGTTGGGAGTCCTTGCGTGTGAGTGGGCTGCAGGGACAAGGGTATCGCCAGTCTGGCAGGTCATTGGTCAGAAAGCAGGAGGCGAGCTTTTCATTGGTGAACGCACATACAACATTGGGACCTGATCAGATTTCTTAGGTAGACTGTTAGCAAGAGACCCGTTTATTCTTCAACAGTGAGTTCTTCAATGCTATCCGCAGAGGTAGTGCTTTCAATGGACAATGCTGTCAGGTACTGAGTACATTCACTTCTATACGTTGAAAGGGGCTAGTGGGTGCGCCACTTCTCAGCACCAGTGCAAGACAATAAATATCGTTTACCCCGAAACCGGAACACCGCATTCCATTACAATGCGGTCGTTACAATGACCGCATTGTTACAACCCATGCCTTTACTCCGCAAGTTGGAACAACGACTTTCTCTAGGGGTCAGAAGATGTTGGATTTAAAATCCAACACCTTCCCTACTGTTGCACAGACTGGAGTTGGAATAGTACATTTCACAATTCCAACATCCAGTGTCCCCCCTAGAGCAAGTCGTTTTTCTGACTTTCGGAGTAATGGCATGCGTAGTTACAACGCGGTCATTGTAATAATCGCGTTGAAATGGCATGCGTAAAAAAAGCATGCAGGAAAACGAGGCATATTCGTACAAGACTTTTAAAGGGAAACTAATGTCACTTCTAAGAAGCAAACAGATACTGTAGTATATTGAGTACCTTCACTTTTAAATGCTCATACTGTTTCCAAAGACTGTGGGCATGCTCTATGATATGCACATCTATATACATCAGTATTCAATTTGTCTCAACCGTGTCCTTGTTACCACAATATTTTAGGGTGCTCTCGTGGTATCACAATACCCACCCACCAGGGTATAAATCCACAAGCACTGAAACCAGCCTAGAACAATGTCCAACAAAAAAACACCAAATGGTTGTAACTATCATCCAATTTCAAAACTCTGTGGTTCAACCAGTCAGAATGAATGTGCTCTAGAAGAATTCCAAAACAATTGTTGAGTTAGGTCCCTTTGTTTGGTTTAGTCTGTGCACCTCGTAACTGGCAGCAGCGCTCCATAGTTTTTTTTGCATGCCACACAATTTCAGTTTGGACCCAGTCATATGAAAATCAGAACCAAACATCATGGGACAGGCTGCAGGTTGCTTGTTTCTGGTCCAGTGCGGACCTGGCTTGGCAATTCAGGCTGGACTGTTCCAGGAGGAGCAGGGTCAAGACTGTTTGGCATATGGTTGGGTGTAAACTGGGGTGGCATGGTGAGTAAACGAACAATGAATTAAACCCATATCTCTTGATTGGGGGTGAATGTTTGATTTGTTTCACATTCTGGCCATCATCTGTGTGTCTTTTGCTTTCTCGCCCTACGTGTGCCGGGTATGCCCAGACGTGGGTCCTGGGCTCACTGTGCCACTAGATTCAAGTTAGCCTGGCTGATGAAGTGTGATACCCCAAAAACGGTCCCAAGATGCTTGTTTCTGCTCAAGGGTGGACCTGGCCTGGCAGTTCAGGCTGGACTGTTCCCATGAGGAGCAGGGTAAACACTGATTTGCACATGGCTGGGGCAAAATTGGGATGGCATGGTGAGCAACAGAGCAATGGATTTAACCCAGATCTCTTGACTGTGGGTGAATGTTTGATTTGTTCTGCATTCCATCCATCATCTGTTTGTTTTTTGCTTATACTTTATTTCCTAGTCGGGCTCCCTGTCTAATGCTAGCTTTTTTTTTAAATACTCCAAGTCCTTTCAGTGCGAAAAGTTTTTTCTTCGGAGCCAGCTTGTGTAGGTGCAAAATGCAGGGATTGTAGAATACCAAGGCTGTCCAGTTTTGATTCCAACGCCTACCTATTGTTTCCACAACCCTGTACTGTCTCCCTCTTTATTTTAGTGGTCAATTCGTTTCCATCCTTGATTCTTTCTTTTGCCCAGTTTTACACACTTTTCTCTTTCTCATTCTTTTTCAATTTTTTCCCTTTCCAGCCAATATCTATCTTGTTTTTTGTCGAAGTCTTATGAAAAATAGGCCTCGTACCCTGTCATTTGCACAAATTAAGGACTGCTTCCACATTTGTGAGCATCTGGGCTGCTGCTTATTTTCGCTACTTTGGTTCTCTTTGGGTACAGTAACTGAATGATTATATTGATAATTTTGCATCACTCTTTCTTCAAATTGTCCGTCTCTTTGTTTCCCCCTCTGCTTTGTTTCATTCTCCAGACCTCTGGTTTGCTTTGTTCCCTGGTTCTTTAAATTATTTCCCATCTATCTTTCACCCCAGGTCACAAGCAGTAGGTGTGTTCATCTCTAGTTTCTGGCGAGGATCCCAGCTCTTTGCATTGATCGCATCAATCATGAGTATCTATTAAAATCTGCCCCTGGCCCTTCTACTGCTGCACTCCTTCAGATGCCATAGGGAAATACATAGCCACCCAGGACCTAGTCAAATCTTCAGCAGAGCTCGCAAAACCAATAGTCTTCAGGAGTGATACTTGAGGGGTGCCGGCCCAATTTCCCTAATAGATGACTAATAAAAGGTCAGAAGGACCTTTAGGGTGGGCAAGAGTGAGAATGAATTCAGGAGGCATGTCTTATACCTACTCAGTGTGACTGTAATTCAGGTTGAGAGACCGTGTTGTAAGTGAGACTTGCACTGAGTGACAGTGACTTTATGCTAAAACATGACACTCATTGTTGTTTTTTTTTATTATAGATAAATTAGGCAGGTGATGGGGCGGAGCCAAGATGGCTGACTGAGCAGGCATGCTTGGTCAATGCTCCGGCAACCTGAAACCATTGGGACTCCCCCTCAGCTTCGCAGGTTGCCTCTAGGCACAGAAGTGTCTGATCTACGGAGATACTCACCTGGTGAACTAACTGGTGGGAACTTGTTGCCTCATCTGCTGTGACCCCGGTTGGCGATGGAGTGCGTTCCAGAGAGGCCTACCTGACCGAGACCCTGGGCAGAGGAGGTTGTGAGAACAGGCCATAATTGGGGCTAACATCTGGGTGGAGAAGTGGTAACGCGTAAAGCTGGAGGCCATGGCGGTGAGAGGCGGTGCAAGCGATGGCCAGAACTGATATTAAGTTGAAGCGCAGCCGGCGAGGACCGGAGCGGGGCTCTGCTTCCTTGCATGGAACTGCTAGACCGCATGAATTGAACCATGCCTCGCTTAGATGAATACACTATAAGAGGGGGGTAAGAGTACTACAATCCCCGTCCTCCCCAACACAATGTGTCTGTAGGAGGCTCTGTCTCTGGCGCTTCTTAACCAAAGGGAGCCTCCGCCCGGGGATGGGGGGACGCTGGCTGCCGGCGGGGATTGTTGGTGATGCAGTGACAGTGCTCTACACTGAGTATACCTTTAGCAACTGACACCAAAGACGTTTTCAGTGTGCGCAGCTGAAATGTGCACATAGGGGCCGATTCCTATCTGGGTCGGAAGGGCACCGAAAGTGATCCGGCTGGAAAAACTATGAGCCGTACACGTGTTTTCCGGCTGACTCGTACAGCTGTACGAGCGAGCAAGTACGATGCGAGCTACATGAAATTCACCGACCAAGTCGTTTCCAGGTCCGAACCGCTTCATACGTCTCGGTCATAAGCTAACCGTGGCATGCAATGGATGCGATTTACGACCAAGCCAGTACGATGCACGTGTCAGACAGCATGTGCAAGCCGGAGTGTCCGGCTCGCAAAACGTCCGGGTGGTTGCCTTTGGGGGTCTGCGTCGGACCCCCTGTCACCAGCAGCCCTACGACCCAAGGTCCCCCCAACACAGGCATGTACGGTGCAGATGACACCGACGCGTACCCACTGCACGAGACGTACCTATTCAGTCAATGGGAGCCCATGTACGCGTCGTACGACCGGCTCCCATTGACTTCTATGGGAGTCGGACCGAACCGAGTCCGGCAGCATACGGCCGCATCGTACTCGCTTGGTCGGACCGCAGGACTCTGGCTCAGTCGGAAAACACTCCGGATACGGCTCGGTCGGAGTGCTTTCCGACCCGGATTGGAATTGGCACCTTAATCGGATACTTTTTTAATATTGTTTATTTATTTTTGAGTTTTTAATTTTTTTCTATTGTTTAAATGTTATTAGTAATTTGTGTTTCTCTGCTATCCAACATTTCCCTAATGTTGCACTCACTGGAGAGGGCATAGTAATTTTTACCCCTCCGCTATATAGGACTTACTCTATTGCTGCACTCACTGGAGTGTGAATAGTAATTTTTACCACTCCGCTATCCAACACTTTCCCTACAGTTGCACTCACTGGAGTGGGAATAGTAATTTTTACCCCTTCGCTATCCAGCACTTTCCCTACCATTACACTCACTGGAGTGGGAATAGTAATTTGTACCCCTCCGCTATCCAACATTTTCCCTACCGTTGCACTCACTGGAGTGGAAATAGTAATTTTTACCCCTCCGCTATCCAACACTTTCCCTACTGTTGCACTCACTGGAGTGGGAATAGTTATTTTTACCCCTGTGCTATCCAATACTTTCCCGACTGTTGCACTCACTGGAGTGGGAATAGTAATTTTTACCCCTCCGCTATCCAACACTTTCCCTACTGTTGCACTCAATGGAGTGGGAATAGCAATTTTTACCCCTCCGCTATCCAATACTTTCTCTACTGTTGTACTCACTGAAGTGGGAATAGTAATTTGTACCCCTCCGCTATCCAGGACTTTCCCTACTGTTGCACTCACTGGAGTGGGAATAGTAATTTTTACCCCTCCGCTATCTAACATTTTCCCTAATGTTGCACTCACTGGAGTAGGAATAGTAAATATTATTCCTCCGCTATTCAACACTTACCCTTCTTTTGCACTCACTGAAGTGGAAATAGTAATTTTACCCATCCGCTATCCAACACTTTCCCTACTGTTGCCCTCACTGGAGTTGAAATAGTGAATTTTATTATTTTCCTATCCAACATTTTCCCTACTGTTGCATTTATTGTATTGCGAAATGTAGGTTTTCATATTTTAAATAAATAATTTTTAAATTTATTATAGATCTTTATACGATTTGTACCCACAGCACTCCGCACGGTGATATTTTTACGGGAGCCAAAAAGTTCCGGAAAAGCTAAGTACGCCGCGATGCACAAGGAAAAGGGGGCCCGGTACGCACCGTACCCCCAGCCCCCCGTATGTACGCACCGTACCCCCAGCCCCCGTATGTACGCACTGTACCCCTAGCCCCCGTATGTACGCACCGTACCTCCAGCCCCCTGTATGTACGCACCGTACCCCCAGCCCCCCGTATGTACGCACTGTACCACCAGCGCTACGCGCTGGGGGTACGGTGCGTACATACGGGGGCTGGGGGTACGGTGCGTGCATACGGGGGTTGGGGGGTACGGTGCGTACATACGGGGGGCTGGGGGTACGGTGCGTGCATACGGGGGGCTGGGGGGTACGGTGCGTACATACGGGGGGCTGAGGGGTACGGTGCGTACATTCGGGGGGCTGGGGGTACGGTGTGTGTATACGGGGGCTGGGGGTACGGTGTGGACGTACGCGGGAGGGGTGGGAGGCTGGGGGGGCCGTACGACTCATACCCCAGGCACAAGTGTACCCGGGGTAGGAGTCGTGCACAGTTCACTCCGTACGGGACGTTTTCCATACGCTTGGGGATTCAGAACGCCGGTACGGATCGGACTTGTGCGCTCGGACTTCAGTTTTATGACTCATACGTAAAACTGTCCGGGGACGTCTCGTAGACTTTTCCCGAGGTCATTCGTATATATTTTTCACGTACGAATCGTACTTCGCCGTTTGTACGGGACTTGTACGATTCGTACGTAAAAAAATACGGATACGAGTCGGACGGTAAATTTTTTTAACGGATTGGAATCGCCACCAAAGTTTGTGTGTTTAAATTTTTTCACATTAAGTTTATTTGCTATATTTAGTTAAACTGTATATTCATTTTAATTTATTTTGTTATAAATAATATCAATATTTAATATATTTAATTTATTTATTTTATATATATTTTTTAATCCATATTTTTTTATATCTATATTTTTTACTTTGATATTTTTGATTCAATATTTTTGTACTTACCTGTTTAAGGATATGGAGTCTATATTTTTGTATTCTATATTTTTTCATCACTATTTTTAAAATCGATATTTTTAAAATCGATATTATGTCAGAGAACTGTTTAAGGCAATGCACGGTCTAGTTGCCAAGTGGATGGGCCGAAGACGAAGAAAGGAAGAGGAAGGATGATCGGGAATCGGGAGAGAACATGGTGAGCAGTTTTAGGGCTCAAGGCAGGAGGGGCTGGGGTCGGGGTAGTTAGTAGATGTTGGAGACAGTTTTTAGGGCTCAGGGTGGGGGGCTGGGGTCGGGGTAGTTTTTTGGGAGGGGAAAGTTTTTAAGGCTAAGGACAAGGCGAAGAAAAGGGACAGAGATATGGCAGGGGGCAGTTTTAGGCCTCAGGGCAGTAGGGGCTGTGTCGGGGTACTTCAGGGACGTAGGGCCCAGTTTTTAGGGCCGTGGTTGGGGGGCCTGGGTTGGGGTAGTTTTTGGGGCATGAGGTTAATTTCTAACCCTGGGCGTATCTTGCGTAGTAGCGCTACGTGTAGCTAGGCGAAGTGCACTTCGCATTACACGAGATACACATAGCGCTATGCGAACTGCGTAGTACGCTGTTCAGGATGATTGCACAGTGCCAGATGCTTGTCCGCACTGTGCAATCATTGAAAACGGCATCTGGCACAGTGCGAGCTGTCGTTTTCTGCCGCTCGAGTAGATTTTTACTCGAGCGGCAGTTTTCTCAACGCGGACTGGTAGTTTCTCATTGCGAGCGGCTGCGAGCATACGCGACCACTCGCAGTGAGAAAGCTGACCTTCCCGCTTTGAGAATCTCACCAGGAGGTTTATTTCCCACGCTCGCGATCGCCAACTTGATGTTGCTGATCGCGAACGAGGAAAAAGTCTCGCCGAGATGTCATTTTGATCACTCGCGGTCGCCAACTTGATGTTTTTTCACTGTGCTACATGCAATTCAATTCAATTCAAATAGACTTTATTCGGATTTCAAAAAAACCATCCATAAAAGCACAGGAACAAAATTTTAAAATACACATTAGATACTACAATTTTGGGCCACAGCTTGTTACATATAAAAATATAATTTATAAAAACAACAATGAAAACACAATTGACCTTCTTGCTAAGCTGTGCATAAGACCATCATACATACAATATATAGAGGTAAGCAAAAAAGATAACTATAAATTTTATGAGGGCAAGACAAATGCAATATATTAAGTTGTGCAAATCATGCTTTAAAGTGCAAAATGCATGTCTAGACAAAATTAATCGATTTTCAAAGACCTGCGTGAGCGTACAATAGCGTTAAGAAAGCTACTAACTCTAAAAATTAATTCGTCTGATCCCAACATTAAAAAGTGTCTATAAGCATAGTTGTGGTCAGTCAAGTCATATTTCCTACAGTAGGGGATTAGGTAATGCCTTGTAAATTTCATGTAGAAACCACAGCCAAAAATGAAATGGAGCATACTCTGGGTTCCACCATGGTCACAAGGACAATATAATTTTTCCAAGTTTTTAGTGTAACCCAGTGGAAAGCAGATAAGATTTACAATGCTCCTGTCCCTGAATCTAAATAATAGAATCCTATTCCACCTGCCCAATTTTTTACATAGATAGGGCTGGGGTGACATCGGGAATTCAATGTATGGTTCCCGGATTAATAAGTAGTTGATTGTAGATTGTTTCACAGAGTCTGCTCTTTCCCTCTCATTGTGAAAATACTGATAGAGTGCCCTTCTCACCAGGTTTTTATGGGAGCCGTCAATCTGGTCGGGGTATGTAAAAAGATGACCATAGTTGACACTCACAAGGCTCCTTTCTACCGCATTTATCCATGGGATTAAACCGGCATTCTCACTTTTCAAACAATCTACAATAATCTCACGGGACAGAGAAGCTGCCGGGTTTTGCCAAATCCTTAACCAAAATAATGCAGGTCTAGCTCTTATAAAGTCCTCAACATAATGCAGTTTTAATTCATTGTGACATACAAGGGTCGGTGCACTAATAACTCCCCCCAAAATCTTCCGACAAAATCTATTCTCTTCTCTCTGTAGTTCTGAGCAGTTCGAGAACCCCCAGACTTCTGCACCATATGTTCCAGTTGGAAGACATTGAGTCCGGTAGATTTGTAGTAAACTGGAAACCACATCGGCCTGACGTGGTTGGCGGAGAGAGGTAATAGAATTAATCGATTTGGAGAGTTTATTTCTCCCCATCGCAACGTGGGGTTGCCACGAGCCGCTATTAGAAAATAGCAGACCCAGATTAGGGAAAGTGCAAGTGCTTTTTAAAATGTTTTGACCTATCGCAATTTTTGAGATTTTGTAATTTTTAGGGCCGCAAGTCATTATAAAAGATTTGCTAAAATTAGTGCACAAACCTAAATCAGACATATAATTAACAAATCCCGATATTAAAATACGCAGGACATTCGGGGTGCGGCCCATAAGGACCGCATCATCCGCGTAGAGTAACGCCGGGATAGGTTTCTTATTGATAATAGGAACGTCCTTTGTCAAGTTGCATAAAGAATGAGTTAATTCATTGATGTATAGTATAAAAAGCAAGGGGGCCAAGACGCAGCCCTGTCTCACCCCCTTGCCAATTAAAATCTCGTTTGAAACCTCGCCTTCGTTGTTTATTCGAACTCGGGCTTTCAAATTGCGATGGAGGTTGGCCAAAAAATGGACTAAGGGGTCATCTAAGCCATAATTTAAAAGAATGGACCATAAGCGAGAGCGATTAACAAAATCAAATGCTGAGCTTAGGTCCATAAAACCAAAATACAAAGGGGATTGTTTAGCTCTCGTGTATTTGGCCATTATGAGGTTAAGGTTCAAACATTGTTCCACCGTACCAAGCTTGCTCCTAAAGCCTAGCTGGCAGGGGTGGATAATAGAGTTTTCATCTGCCCAGGTACTAATTTTATCAAATAGAACCCTACCAAGGACCTTCAGGGTGTTATCGATCAAAGATATTGGTCGGTAACACCCCGGGTCCAACCTATTTCCCTTTTTAAAAATGGGTACAATAGTACTACTAGACCATGTCGAAGGGATGGATTTCTTACTCAAATTGTTAAAAAGGTTACAGAGTAAGGGGGCCCAAAAACATGTGTTCGATTTTATCTGGTCGATGGACATGGTGCTACATGCAATTTGCGTAGCGCTAAGTAGCACAAACTGCGCAAACGTTGGGCCCGATTCACAGAATTAACTTAAGACAAAATCCTAAACTTACTACTTTTGGTATTCACAGAATGCACTTACTACTTTTGGTATTCACAGAATGCACTTACTACTTTTGGTATTCACAGAATGGATTTACAACTACTAACTTTACGTCCGCACTCGGGCCGGAAATTCCGGCCCGGAGGCGGAGCTTCCGGCCCGGAGGCGGAGCTTCCAGTTGGGAGGCGGGGCTTCCGGGCCGGAGGCGGGTCTTCCGGGCCGGAGCCGGAGCTTCCGGCCCGGAGGTGGGGATTCCGGCCAGTGGCGGAGATTTAGCCATGGCCAAAATCTCCGCCTCTGGCCCGGAAGCCCCGCCTCCGGCCCAGAAGCCCCGCCTCCAGGCCAAAAGCTCCGCCCCGGGCCGGAAGCTCCGCCTCCGGGCCGGGATTTCCAGCCCGAGTGTGGACGTAAAGTTAGTAGTCGTAAATCCATTCTGTGAATAGCAAAAGTAGTACGTTTATTCTGTGAATCGCAAAAGTAGTAAGTTCATTCAGTGAATACCAGAAGTAGTAAGTGCATTCTGTGAATACCAAAATGGTACTAAGTTTAGGATTTTGTCTTAAGTTTGTTCTGTGAATCGGGCCCATTGCGAGCATAGCGTAGTTGGCCACCCAGGGTTATTAATTATTAATTTCTGGGGCTCAGGGCAGGGGGAAAAGGGGCAGTTTACAGGGCAGGAGGCAGTTTTAGACCTCAGGGCTGGGGAGGGACGGAGTTGGGGTAGTTCAGTGATGTAGGTGACAGTTTTTAGGGCTCGGGGGGAGGCAGGGGTCGGGTTTTGTTTGGCGCATGGGTTTAATTTGTAGGGCTGAGGGAAAAGGACATTTTACAGGGCGGGGCAGAGGTATAATCTTTAGCACTCATGTCCCTTTACCCATCATATCTTTATCACAAAACTACGTGGTAAAGGCATGCATGGTAAAGGTATGTGTGGTAAAGATGCAGTCGTGGTACAGACCTTGTGGCACACACATGCATTGTTCAGGCATGCATACCATCATAAAACCAACTGAGAGACCAGGAAAAATGTATACAACAACAGGCAACAAAGGTTGCGGATTTGGAGGACCGATCTAGGTTCAACAATGTGTGCATTCTTGGATTGTCGGAGGGAATGGAGATGACACCAGTGGAGATGTTTTTGGAGGGCTGGCTTCCTAAAGTACTACAAGGAATAAATATGGAAAGAGAGTTGCATGCCAAGAGCTCATAGAGCCTCTGGTGGTAGACATAAACCTGGTGCACCCCATGCATGCTGATTGCACGCATGTTGTGATATAGAGGTAAAGTGGGTATATTGGCTGCTGCGTGAGCACAGGGGGAAATAGAGTACAATGGCAATACAAATTCTTTTGACCCAGATTATGGCATAGCTAATCAAAAAATGCATAAATCTTATATGGAAGTTAAATAGAAACTTAGTGATAAAGGGTGGGATTATGCCTTGTTGGTTTTGGCACACTTAAGAGTTGACTGGAAGGGGAAGAGGCATTTTTTTGAACAACCAAAGGAGGCTATGCAGTTTCTAGAGAATAATTAATAATCAGCAGATGGTGAAAGATATATTGATTTCATGTTTAGATACTGGTGAAAGAGGGAAGGAGGCCTGACATTATACTAGATTATTGAGTGTGTTGGCAAGGGCTTGAGATGGGTAAACAAAGTGAATTGCTCTTGTAATGCCTGTTGTTAATGGTGTTAATGCCCCTATGAGAGCCTATATTTGGAATTCTGGGGAGCATCGCTCTATGCAAGGGGAGTTTGATTGTATTATTGTTGGGAGGGAGGATGACACTTATTGTGTCAGATGTAGTGGCCAAGTTGGGGTAGGCTGCACGGATGGTGGGAGGGAAAGCTTAATTCCTCATGCACATATTAGGGGCAGCGAGTGCAATTCAAAAAGCATTACCTGTTGTAACTGATGATGCAAGTACATGCCTTGACTTATACACCTATTCATGAAAGTGACAAGCCTATCATGGAATACTAAGGAGATTCATAATCCCATTAAGCATCAAAAAGAATGGTGTTATGCTTGTAGGCAGCAGGCAAAAATAATCATGCTACAGGAGACACGCTTGTTACCTCAGGAGGCTGCAAAATTAAGAATTAGGTGGGGCGGGAGATTATGGTATGTTAGCTTCACTTCCTCAGCATGATGAGTGCTGCTATGGGTGGATAATAGTATTCCATTGTGAGTAGTTACAGAATTGAAGGCTGAAAATGGAGATATGTGGAAGTGGTAGGAAAGACTGGGGAATCAATATATATCTTTCACCATCTGCTGATTATTAATTATTCTCGAGAAACTTAATAGCCTCCTTTGGTTGTTCAAAAAAGTACCTCTTCCCCTTCCAGTCAACTCTTAAATGTGCCAAAGGCAACAAGGCATAATCCCACCCTTTATCTCTAAGTTTCCATTTAATTTCCATATAAGCTATCCAGCTCCCTATCTAGCACATGATTATAGGCTCCCATTCAGATAATGTCATAGTTGGCATAAGGTGCCAAAATACTAGTCAACCCTTGAAAAAATTGGGAGTATCTACATTATGAGCATACGATGTAAAAAGTACTGTAGGATGGCGGTGGCAATCCCAATATGTCCGCGGTGGATAGAAAGTCCGTCCGCCACCGGTCCGCCAGAAGCAATCAGTCTGATTACTTAGCGGACGGACAAGGGGGCATGAAATGGCGGCGGTGCCTAGCAGGCACTGCCCGCCAGATTACAATGTTGGCGTCAGCCAGCCTTTCCATGGCGGTGGAACCGACATGGAAAGGCTGGCGGAGGCTGGATTCTGTGTTGGGGGAGTGCACTGGGGGGTACCCATGGTACCCCTCTGCCTTTCCATGCACTAAGTGGCAGGCATCGCATGGTGCATGCCACGTAGTGCAGGGAAATGCGGTGCATGCCATTATAACATTGAGTACGGTGCTGCAGTGAGCAGCACCGTCTGCAATGTTAAATGCCCTGGATGCGCCCATCCAAATTGCAGTGGTAGGACCGCCGCATGTCTGGCGGGCGGTCCCGAACGCTGCAATGATGGCGGGCGGACTCAGGTCCGCCCGCTATTGTAATGAGCCCCTATGTTTCACCAAGCTGGTACACAAGGTGGACCGTACTAAGCCACATAATTGTCCCTAATGTAAACATGCTACTGGAACATATTTACACAAGTGGTGGGAATGCCCAGGTAGACGAGAATTCTGGGAAGTGGTCATTAAGACCCTGAAGGATTTAACAGAGTTAGCTTTGTAATGCTCTATCCAGGTGTGTCAGCTAGGCCTCATATCTCGTGCCAAGCAGAATAAGCACGTTGAAAAAATTGCTGAATTAGGACTAGTGATTGCAAAAAAATGTACAGCAAACTGTTGGATTATGCCCAGATTTCCTATGAGAAATATTGACTATTAGAGTTTATACCGTGCCTGCGGGCTGAATGAGGGGTGATATGCAACTTCATTTGTACTGAATAAGGTCAAGATGGTAGGATGATATGTGAACTGGCAGAGATACAACTCAAACAAATCATAGATGATACAGCAATGACATCTGATGTTGTAACAACTAAAATATGAGAATGTATTAGTTACTTGTTTGTGATTGTGACATCGCTCATGTATATGTTTTTACCCGGTATTTGTCCTTAATGAGATATTACAAGATACTATTGTAAATGTGTAATTGCTTTCTCTTCCCAAAATAAATGGGGAAGAGGAAGGTGGGTGAAAGGAAAACGTTGAATTTCCCTAATGTACTAATGTAAAATTCACAAAAAAAAATAAATAATATATATATATATCTATATTCACTTAAAAAACCATAGGTTTCACACATGTTATAGTTAGCTGTACATTTCACTCGTAAAAAACCAATGAAATTCCACGTTATAGTTAGATCAGGTAACTATAACTTGCGCGCCCACAATAAACTGCTGATGACGTCACATATTACATCACTCATGACATGGTCAGTGACATCACTCATGACATCAATGATGACATCTGAAATTACACATTGTGGATTCCGGTCGCGCAAGTTATAGTTACCTGATCTAACTATAACGTGGAATTTCATTGGTTTTTTACGAGTGAAATGTACAGCTAACTATAACATGTGTGAAACCTATGGTTTTTTTAAGTGAATTTGCAAGGTTTTGTAAATGATAATTCCTAACTATAACGTGTGTGAAACCTATGGTTTTTCCAGTGAATTTGTACGTTTTTTTTAAATGCTAAGTTATGTATTTATTTTTTATTTTTTTTTCTGGTTTTTCACTGTGCGCACCGAGCACCCACGTTGCGCAGTCCATGCCGTGCGCGCGTCACCTTTTTTGACACAGTAACATTTGTTTTTTTCTCCCTTGTGGGTCCTTTAATTTATTTAAAAAATGTGTTTGTTACTTCTTTATTTATTTTTTTTTTTTCCCGTGCGCGTACGGTAAGCTTACCGTACGCGCACTCCGCGATTTTTTTTAAAAATTATTAAATGTATTTTACGCACTTTTGGGTCCTTCTTGGACCCCCTGACAAACACTAGGGGATCTGCAACTCTCTTCGTTGCCCCCTTTTCACGTTCCCCACCTTTGTTTGTCAGTGCGAGAGACAGAAAATGGCGGCCGACACTTCCTGATTTCGACCGATTCGAATGTTTACAGTCATGTAACCACCAATCAGAATTGAGCTCGTGCACGGCACCGTACGCGTACGGTAAGCTTACGGTAAGCGCACGGAGCGCGCTTACAGATATATATATTGATTTAAATGCTATTTTCTCAGGACCTACTGAACAGATTTACACCATTAGTTTTGAAAATTTCCCGAGGATTCGTCGACCGGCGCCAAAGTTATTCCAAATAGAATGTTGCGGATTTCCTATGGAAACACGGTCCTAACTATAACTATCTACTGGCGACCGCCAGTAGATAATATATATATATATATATATATATATCTGCTGATGATGTCAGATATTACATCACTGTATTTAGACACTTATTTACCCATGTCTTGTTCCATTAATCTTTAGCTATACATATATTACAAATATTTATTGTTCATAAAGACACATATGTCATCAGTGATGTAATATCTGACATCATCAGCAGAGGATTGCGGTCGCGTGAGTTATAGTTGCCTGCACTAACTATAACGGGGGAATTTCATTGGTTTTTCACGAGTGAAATGTCCTTCTAACTATAACATGTGTGAAACCTATGGTTTTTTCAGTGAATTTGCAAGGTTTTTTAAATGCTAATTCCTAACTATAACGTGTGTGAAACCTATGGTTTTTTCAGTGAATTTGTACGGTTTTTTAAATGCAAATTTTTTTGGGAGATTTTTGGTAAAAAAGAATATCCAACCTATGTATAAAATAATATATGTACTATATCCTGCATTATGGAATGGTCAATTTAAAAAAAATTAATGTTTACATACAGTTGTACATCACAGTTATTATCTTCTACAACTCTTGAAACTTGTACTTTTTTTTTTATGCATTTTTTGCCGTGCGCGTACGGTAAGCTGACGCTACGCGCTCCGTTCGTCATAAGTACGGTGCGCTTACGTGATACGTACGTGACATACGCGTACACGCATGCGCGTTGCGCGGAAGCAACGTCGCGGTTACGCGGGTGCGTGTAATACGCATGCGCGAGTGCGTCCTACGTACGTGCTCCGTAAGCGCTCCGTAAGCGCATATTTACGTCACGTTTGCGCATGCGTACTTGTTTACAAGCGCGTACCGTAAGCTTACGGAGCGCGCACCGTAGGTCATGTGATCCACAAAGAACACTTTTCATTGGTTGAAACTACTTTCAGTTCCAGAAACTTCCCACACCACACCCATTCCCCTCATTACTGCTTGAGATCCCCTAGGAGAAGGAGCTGAATTGACATTGAGATACAATGGCAGAGCAGCAGTCCTCTTCTGAGAGTGAGCCTAGCAGCACCATCATCAGACAGAGAAGGAGGAAACAAAAGGATTCTTTTGTGTGGGAGTATTTTACTTTTCCAGAGGGGCAGAAAAAGGTCAATGCTCCATTGGTCACTTGCAGACTTTGTGAGCATGTTTTATCTAGAGGAGATCCAAGGAAGAAGTATTCCTTTGGAAATCACTCTATGATGATACACCTTAGGGATAAACATCCCAGGACCTTTGCTCGACATACTGAAGAAAACTCTTCAGTAAGTCACCGGAGCCCAACCTCAGAAGCTCAGCCGAGTACATCATCGGCAGCTCAGCTGAGCCCTTCCTCTGAGGTGGGAGCATCACCTTCTTCAGCTCCTCTGGACATTAACCCTCGATTTCGGAGGGTTTCAATGAGGTGTACAACGTGTTGTGGTCTTATTGTTTTTGGGGAGACCAGTGTTTCCCTTATTAACAATAAGATAGACCAGCACGTTTGTAGACGTTCATAATATTCCCATTCTTTCTTTCCTCTATCCCTGTATTAACCCAACGGCTCTTTTAAGAGCCAACCTTACCTCACAATTTTTTTTATTTTTTTTTAAGCTTTCCTTTTTGAAAATTTTTTTTAGCCATGCGCGTACGGTACGCGTAATCGCGGAATAGTTACGCGAAGTTCGCGGAATTTTTCCGTTTACGCCGTGCGCGTACGCTACGCGCATTCCGCGATTTTTCGAAAAAAAATTAAAATTAATTTTTGCCCTTGGGGGTCCTTCTGGGACCCCCTGACAAAGGCTAGGGGGTCAGGAACTGTCCACCCTGCCCCCTTTTCACGTTCTCCACCTTTGTTTTTCACCCCCTCAGACTGCGAGAGACAAAATGGCTGCTGACACTTCCTGGTTTCGACCGATTCGAATGTTTACTAAGATCTAACAACCAATCAGAATCGCGCTCGTGCACGGCGGCGTGCGCGTACGGTAAGCTTACGGTACGCGCTCGGAGCGCGCCTATAGATATATATATTGATTTAAATGCTATTTTCTCAGGAAATACTGAACAGATTTACACGAGACCTTCAAAAGGCACATCCCTGACCTGAGGGCTACTTCTCTGCCAAATTTCAAGTAATTCTGTTCAGCCGTTCGGGCTGTAGCTCGGACTAAAGGTCCTATGGAAAAATGCATGGGGAAAACGTGTTTTGGGACCCCCCTTTTTTCTCAGCCCTCGCTTGACGAATCCCCCCGAGACTTTCAGGGAAGGAGCGGAGCGCCCCACCTATTTTGAGAATTTCGCGAAGATTCGTCAATCGGCGCCAAAGTTATTCCAAATAGAATGTTGCGGATTTCCTATGGAAACACGGTCCTAACTATAACTATCTACTGGCGACCGCCAGTAGATAATATATATATATTGAATATATATTGAATATGTACAAAACGCACATGTGAAACATCGTTTATGTCTATGATCAAATTGAACCTCATCGGCATGTCCCCTTTAAATGAATTACAAGAAAATGTAAAAAAACGCAATTTAAGACACCGCGAGATGTGTAGCGCGTCATGTGATCAAGGTCCTTCCGGGACCGAAACGCGTCATGTCGATCGTGTGAGCTGAGGCTGAATAAAATCTACTAATGGCGTAAAGATTTTGTGGTCCGCACTCTGATTTAAGGCAGTAGACACTACGGCGGCTTTTTGGAGACCTAATGCGATAATATGTAACCGGTTTGGAATCCTCCGGTACACTGCGGACCCCCTCCGGCGTGTGGCAGCGGCTATCATCAAGGGATTCATAGACTTGGGCTCAAGTCACACAAGAAGCAGGGGTACGGAGGTCATACAACGAGCGAACACTGGGCAGCAAAGAAATTATTCACAGCTTCCCATACACGCTTCACGCCTACAACACTGCGACCAGTCTTGTAATTACAGCCAGTACAGCTTAAGCATGTCGGCAGACGCGCTAAGGGAAAGAGAACAAGCAGCAGCCTGCATGTTCGATGATAACAAAGCACCAACACAGGACTCTAACACCCATAATGCACCACCAAACATTCGTAGCATCAGTATACGCGATAAAGTGAGACAACTTGAAAAATTGATGAAAAGCGAACTGAGCAAGTGGTGGGAGGGCAAATCCCTCCAGAGGTATCTGGACGTCAAAAGAGTCCCAAGGGGCTTACGAATTCTTTTAGCTCCTAGTTATGAGAACCCGGACAAACTTATGATGAAGGAGTGGGCAGAGACCAATCTAGAATCATCTATGAGGTTGATGGTCATATTAGTCAAATATGCCGAATCAGATCGCACAAGAATACAAACTGACATTGATAAACTGAATACTGAACTTAATGCCATGGATCAACAGGAGGAAATTAAAAAATTGAAAGATGAAATGGCGAAACGTTTGAAAAAGGAGGAGGACAAAATCAGAGAAAGAAAAACTTACAAATTTCACCGGGATCGCATGGACTATGAATGTGGCAGAGTTTTCACTTTCGCCAAAAAATACGATAAATTAAAAATATCAAAATATGGGAATACGACACAAGGCCCGAGCACAGCCCAAATGCGACCAGACAGATCGGATGAAATGACCTCCGCCTCGAGCATCAGCTCAGGACGAGAAAGTGACTCAGATCTGGAAAGTCGTGCACAAGCTATGGCACAAGTACCAGCAAGTATCTCTCTGGCTGACGAGGTAGATTTTTTATGTCTGGAACGCAGAGACACCCTACGCCCAAGAACAAAGAACAAGCAAGCAGGAACTCCACAAGAAAAAGGAGGGAGAGAAGACAAGCCAAGCAACGACGTACCACAACAAAAACAAACACAGAGGAAACAACCGAGACGCAATTGGAGGAGATAAAAGAGATGGCAACTAATCAAACTGTCATCAATCTATCTCGCATCACATTAAATGAAGCAGAAAAACAGCTCCTAGCTCTTGGTCTCTCGTATTGTCCTGAGAGTACATTCAACTATGCCTCCACTAGAATGGACATCTTTAAAAGCATTTGAAAACTAAAACTAAAAAAACATTTCCTCTCCATCGAAAAAATCAACAACAAGAAGTCAATTCCTTACACACAAGGCCCAGAGTCCACATTAGAAGATCTAACCCCGAGGGATGTACCTTTGCTACAAGTTCTACAGGAACTGGCTGATGAAAATGACATCTCCTCGCAAACCAACAACTCGGTACAAGTAATGAAAACTATTACACCTTTCAAACCTCGTTCTACATTCAATCCCATCATGGTGAGAGACTCTATCGACGTCTTTAACGAACAAATCATCAATGGCATTAAGAAACTTAATTACGCTGTGAATACCAAGACTGACACAAAGAGAAACATAAAAAAAGTGCAATACCAACAACTAATGAGCAAGCTCAAAAAAGACAAGGAGGTAATCATCCGTAATTCAGACAAGGGCGGCAACATAGTGCTGTGGGATAGGAAAGACTATGTGGATGAGGCGATGTCTCAACTAAAGGATCGTGATTGCTACACAAGGTGCGACCACCAGGTACTAAAGAACATGTACAAGGTGTTTGCAACAAAATTGTTGGCCTGGAAAAGTGCGGGTCTAATAACTGAAGACGAGTACAGATTTATGCGCAATGATAACCCAACGATCCCGATTATGTACTTCATCCCTAAAGTACATAAAAATCCATTACATCCACCAGGAAGACCTATAATTTCAGCCCGCAACAGCCTATTGGAGAATACATCGAGATATGTGGACTTTTTTCTCCAACCCTTTGTACAAGCCCTGCCCTCCTATATACATGATACGAGTGATTTCCTCTCCAAAATCAAAGACTGTGAGTGGCACAATGAGTACCAATTAATGACTCTAGACGTTACATCACTCTATACGTCAATTAATCATCAAGATGGACTACGAGCAATGAGACATTTTCTTGCAAAGAAGGGTGCCCTATTTGAGGATCACAGCAACATGTTAGTCAACATAGTTGAGTTTTGCCTTACTAATAATGTGTTTCTCTTTGAAAATTCCTTATATCAACAACAACGAGGTGTAGCTATGGGGGCCAGTTTCTCTCCCAGCTATGCATGTTTGCACATGGGCTGGTGGGAGGAACTGGTCCTCATACAACGACACTCCATGCAACTGAGCAACAACATAGTGAAATGGGTCAGATTTATTGATGATCTTTTTATAATTTGGAGAGGCAGCACCTCTGATGCTATTATCTTTGTGGACAGTCTTAATCAGAACAGCTTAAATTTAAAATTTACAGCAGATATCAGCCCAAGGTCAGGTCTTTATCAAGGAGGGTCAGATCCACACTACACTACATAGAAAGTCAACTGCTGGCAATTCAACACTGCATGCCAGCAGTGCACACCCGCAGCACCTCATACAGAGTATCCCTTATGGGGAAATGCTGCGCCTCAAGCGTATTTGTAGTGATCACAGGGATCTTGTACAGGAACAGGCCGCCAGCAAAAGCAGATTTATGGCAAGAGGATACTCAAGAAAGGTTATTGACAGAGCAATTCAGAAAACCAATGCTCTTGATAGAGCAACCCTTCTACAAACCAAAGGAGTAACCAAAGGAATGGAGGATCAATTTAGATTCATTATAAACTACAGCAAACAGGGCAAAACCCTTAGAAATTTAATCAATCGAAATTGGCCTATAGTATTGGGAGACCCCATCATAGGCCATTTACTCCCTAAAAAAGCGTCAATAACCTTCAGCAGAGCGCCTTCTATGCGGGATGCATTAGTCAGCAATGACTTGGAAAATCAGACTCAAGTCACCTGGCTAAGCCAGAGAAAGGGGTTCTATCGATGCAAATCATGCAAGGCGTGTCAACAGGGCGTAAACACAACTGCCTTCAAGACACCTTTTGCCAAGGAAGAAATCCCGATCTCCAAATACCTGACCTGCAAAACAGATCATGCCATTTATGTGCTGGAGTGCCCCTGTGGATTAAGATATGTGGGTAGCACCATCCTACAGGGGCACAAGAGGGTGCTCCAGCACCTGAGGGCAATCAAGAACCTAGACCCAACGTATCCTGTCGCTAGACACTTTGAGGACCTTCATAAGTCCGACCCCACTCTGTTAAAATATTTTTTAATTGACAATATTCCACACAAAAAAAGAGGGGGAGACAGGATCAGAGCTCTCAGACAATTAGAAACCAGGTATATTCTCAATCTAGATACCAAGCACCCCAATGGCCTCAACCAAACCGAAGATTTGTACACGTGTTTGTAAATCTCTGCCATAACATCCTTTGTCACAGTTTATTCGGGGCTAAAACTGAACAAACCAGCTTTATATCTAACAATCGAAAGTCTTGGGTAAAATTAGATCAATTCAATGGAAATTGAGATCTACAAGACAACTAATAAGATGGAATACTATGTCCATATTCTGTATATCTTTATGCTGCTTTTGCACATTTGCACTTCTCAATTAACCACACTTACACATCGGGTTCTTCTTGTTTTGAAAAATTAAGTCAATAATCATTTTTTTAAATTTGGGGACACAATGCACACATAGCACTAAGCACTTTAGGAAAGAAAAGGGACCTTCACTTGTTTTTCTTTTTTCTCTTTTCCCCACGCACATTTACCCTACATGCAAATACGACAATATGAGGTTGTTACCATACTGATCAGGACCCCCCCCCCCATCCCTTTTTTTGATTTCACCATAGTGTCTAAGCAACAACTATCCTTTCCAGACACTTAGCTACCTGGTATTCATACCTGGACAAATCAGCAGCATTTATGTACATAGTTGTATATATACACTTAAATGAGCATGGCTATTAAGAGAGAAATTGTTCTTTTCTTTGACACAGCAGAGATATTTATGCTTTTAGCTTATTTATTTATTTAAATGAGATTGATCTTTTAAATTTAACTGACTGTGTCCATACAAGTGTATACATCAAATCGATAAAGCAGATCACTGTGTATATTTTAGCATTGTTTTAACAATTTTAACAATTTGCTATTTTGCACTTCAAATGTGATCGCTTGAATATGTACAAAACGCACATGTGAAACATCGTTTATGTCTATGATCAAATTGAACCTCATCGGCATGTCCCCTTTAAATGAATTACAAGAAAATGTAAAAAAACGCAATTTAAGACACCGCGAGATGTGTAGCGCGTCATGTGATCAAAGCCCTTCCGGGACCGAAACGCGTCATGTCGATCGTGTGAGCTGAGGCTGAATAAAATCTACTAATGGCGTAAAGATTTTGTGGTCCGCACTCTGATTTAAGGCAGTAGACACTACGGCTGCTTTTTGGAGACCTAATGCGATATATATATATATATATATATATATATATATATATATATATATATATATATCCACAACACCAATCCAACTTCACAAAGAAGAGGCACACACTCCGGTCTGTAAGTATGGGGCTGATTTAATGTTATTTCAGGTCACCCACGACCCCGCAGAAAAGAGAGAGACGCGTTTCGCCTGCACAGCGAATAAAATCGAGCTGTAATTACAGTGCACAATGATTAACAACAAATGCTGTGCCCAAATGGAAAGCAACGGACACAGCCATCCTGTTGTGACCACCTGGACCTGTTATTAGTAGAGCATGATTAGATTGCGGCATGCAAATGCACACTAGAACAGATACAATGATGTCAAAGCATTAATGGCAGTCCAATTATCATGGTGCTTCAATTCCGCTATCCCCATGGAACTACGAGGCCCATGATTCCATTCGCTGGCTCTGGAAATCCAAAGTCCGTTAGTAACTGCCAACAGTGAAAGTTCGAATTTGCAAATGTTTCTTAGGTTGCTATATTAAAAATAGGTAGTTTAAACGAAGTCCAAAGTCAAGAATGGGGAGTATATATATATATATATATTAAATAAGCAAGTGATGAAAGCAGCACCTTCTTCACATTGGTCAACGTATGAGGATATCTTTATATCTTTCCCTTTATCTACACTATCCATATAGACCTGCAATGCTAATTCTAATTCAAGTTTTAAATAGCATGTCGTGTGATGTAGGCCTTCTGTAGATGCTTAAATATAATTACTTCGGATCAGAATACACTTCCAGTGTGAGAATGTATCTTCTTTTGTTTCCCATATTAAATTTTAAATTAGGCTCGAGCGCACCTGGGCACTTGTGATCCAGTCTGTGAACAAGGCAGGAGCCGAAACGTTAGACATATGGAAGCAGGCGCTTTGAGACTTTGGAAATAAAGCGAGTTGCAACTGCATTGGGCCTCACCTTGTTTGTTTTGCCAGGAAGGTGGTGATGGGCTGCCCTGTGCCCATTTTGTGAGGCCACCCTGAAGGGCCAGGAGCTCCAGTAACAGGGGAACGCTGTGATGCTTCTTTGGAATGTTAATGAGGAGCTAGGCTCACTTGCGCCTCCCAACCTACGAAGGATTGCTGCTAAACCAAAGAGGTCGATGCGTGGAAGGGATTCAGACAGGGGGACATCCTGTCATGATCGTGCAGTGTGTAAACGGCCTTTCCAGAGTCAAAGACATCAAATATGAGCAGCGGTAATAATACTCTCACCTGACTGTTTGAAATGAAATTCCACTTTGACATCGTGCTTGTGCTAAAAGATGGAACTGTTGCCATGTATTGCTAAAACATGCACAATGCACTTTGGTTGCAGTAGTTTATGACTTCAGTCACGTGATGCACCGTGTTAAATTAGGCTCGAGCGCACCTGGGCGCTTGTGATCCAGTCTGTGAACAAGGCAGGAGCCGAAACGTTAGACATATGGAAGCAGGCGCTTTGAGACTTTGGAAATAAAGCGAGTTGCAACTGCATTGGGCCTCACCTTGTTGTTTTGCCAGGAAGGTGGTGATGGGCTGCCCTGTGCCCATTTTGTGAGGCCACCCTGAAGGGCCAGGAGCTTCGGTAACAGGGGAACACTTTGATGCTTCTTTGGAATATATATCTATATATATATTAAATACGCAAGTGATGAAAGCAGCACCTTCTTCACACTGTTCAACGTTTGAGGATATCTTTTTATCTTTCCCTTTATCTACACTATCCATATAGACCTGAAATGCTAATTCAAGTTTTAAATAGCATGTTGTGTGATATAGGCCTTCTGTAGATGCTTAAATATAATTACTTCGGATCAGAATACACTTCCAGTGTGAGAATGTATCTTCTTTTGTTTCCCATATTAAATTTTTCATCCTATGTCATTCATTATTTTAGCCTGGATTCTGCCTTCTCTTTTTCCACGACCTCTGATAATCTGGATCCCAAATCTCTCCTCTCATCTCAGAGCATTGACATTTGGAGTGCAACTCTTGACGAACACCTTGGTGCCGATTGCGATCCGTTAAAAATAATTTGCATACGACCCGTATCCGTATTGTTTTACGTACAAGTCGTACAAGTACTGTACAAACTGCCAAGTACGATTCGTCCGTGAAAAATAACTACGATTAGCGTCGGGAAAAGTCTACGAGAGTGCGTTGGAAAGTTTTTATGTCCGAATATCGTCGGGAAAAGTGTACGAGAGTGAGCCGGACATTTTTACGTGCAAATGGTAAAACACAAGTCCGAGCGCGCAAGTACGATCCCGACCGTCCGTCCGAATACACAATCGCACGTAAAATGGCCCGTACGGAGCCAACGCAGTAGCACACATGTACACGGGTAAACTTATGCCCGTGTAGGAGCCGTACAGCCCCCCGACCCCCAAATATGTCAGCACAGTACACCACCGTGTCCGCACTGTACCCCAGCCCGCAACTGTACGCGCCGTACCCCCCACATGTACGTACCGTACCCCCATGTACGCGCCTTACCCCCCCTGTCCACACTGTACCCCAGCCCCACACCCATACATGCCATAAACCCCCATGTAAAAGCGAAAAACAGTGGTTCTGTCGGAAATTGAACAAAATAACTTAGTTTGTACTGAATACACTCTAAAACTATAGAGGACACACACAGACCCAAAGAAACAGGACTGAATTCGAGTTACTTGATAGAATGATATTAATTAATGCAATGAAAACACCAAAGTATTTACAGGGTAAACCAACCATATTACACATAAATAGTGAAACAATTAGTGAAACAGTGATTATTTGCACAGAAAAAGTCACATATAATGAATATGTACAATGGACAATACATAGAAATAATAAACAAACAGATCCTGTTTACAATGCATAGACCACTTTAGGGTTCGATTTCCTTGTTCTATAAGTGGATTTGCACGGACGCATAGGACAGGTAACGTCGACGTTTCGACCCAATGAAAATGTGCCAATTAGTATGCATCAAAGGGGGTCTTCATCAGGACAAGAAAGGTTGGGGACCTGGGAAAGCGATTTGATTAATTGGAATTAAATTCCTCGTGTCTCTTATGCAGGGGGCCAACCTCAACTTTGAGAAAAACTGTTCAACTTCTGTAGGACGGTAATTTTGTAGCTGCGGTCAGTTGCAGCTGAGCCTTTGACGGATCAAGTTATCCAATTCGCGGACTTGAATACGTGGCGATTGTTGAGACAGCACCACTTTTCTTTCAAAATCAAAATTACCGTCCTACAGAAGTTGAACAGTTTTTCTCAAAGTTGAGGTTGGCCCCCTGCATAAGAGACACGAGGAATTTAATTCCAATTAATCAAATCGCTTTCCCAGGTCCCCAACCTTTCTTGTCCTGATGAAGACCCCCTTTGATGCATACTAATTGGCACATTTTCATTGGGTCGAAACGTCGACGTTACCTGTCCTATGCGTCCGTTGAAATCCACTTATAGAACAAGGAAATCGAACCCTAAAGTGGTCTATGCATTGTAAACAGGATCTGTTTGTTTATTATTTCTATGTATTGTCCATTGTACATATTCGTTATATGTGACTTTTTCTGTGCAAATAATCACTGTTTCACTAATTGTTTCACTATTTATGTGTAATATGGTTGGTTTACCCTGTAAATACTTTGGTGTTTTCATTGCATTAATTAATATCATTCTATCAAGTAACTCGAATTCAGTCCTGTTTCTTTGGGTCTGTGTGTGTCCTCTATAGTTTTAGAGTGTATTCAGTACAAACTAAGTTATTTTGTTCAATTTCCGACAGAACCACTGTTTTTCGCTTTTACTATTACGCCCAGGTTCTGAGGGTTACTGGGTTGCCCCATTATCCTTAATGATAAACCCCCATGTACGCACCTCCCCCATGTACGTGCCTTACCCCCGCATGTTCACGCCGTACCTCCGCATGTACGCGCCGTACCCCAGGGCCGCACCTGTACGCACCGTACCCCCACCGCATGTACGCGCCCTCCCCCCATGTACGCGCCCTCCCCCCATGTACGTGCCTTACCCCCCCATGTACACGCCGTACCTCCGCATGTACACGCCGTACCCCAGGCCCGCACGTGTACGCACCGTACCCCCACCGCATGTACACGCCTTACCCCCCCATGTACGCGCCGTACCTCCGTAGTACGCGCCGCACTCCTACAACGTACCCCAGCACCCTCACCCAGCATCGTGTATGTACGGATCGTACCTATGCGAAAAAGACTCTTACAGAACCAGGACATTGTAAAACAGCACAAGGAGGGTCAATTCGACTCGCACAACACCACAAACACGTCTACATGACAAAATACATCTCAATGACTGACCTGGCACATCCAAACAGGCAAACAAAGGCCCCAAATCACAACCACCTCTTATAACACACCCACCAAAATTCAAACACAGCCACACCCAAAAATGGACCAATAAAAAGGGCCCACACACACAACCCATGAGCCATTGCAACAGACCCACTGCTGCCAGACCCCACTGAGAAACAACTCCACATTACTCATACCTTCACTACACCTTCACTCACACACCTTCACACAACCTCCTCCACAAACATCCCCCTTTTCGCATTCACACACACACCGTCACATTCACACCCACATACCCACAACCATCCACACCCACACCCACACCCCACACCATGCCCACAGACAAGAATCCAAAGTTCACAACGGCGGAGCTGGACCTCCTTGTCAACGAAGTCATCAGAGTCGAGCCACAGCTGTTTGGAACATTGGTCAGACAGACCAACATAGCTGAAAAATCTGCCATGTGGCAGAGGATTGTCGATAAGGTGAATGCTGTTGCGCCCATCCGAAGGACCAGGCATGAATGCCAAGCCAGGTGGTACGATCTGCGCAGGGCGGTCAAGAGGAAAATGAATGAAGAGTATGCCCAGAGTAACATCACTGGAGGTGGGCCGCCCCGCAGACCCGTACACTACCATCCCTGGGAGGAGAAGGTGATGGCCCTGCTACCGCCAGTGGGAGTACACGGAGTCGAAGGAGTCGCAGAGCCTGGTGAGTACACAAACGACTTACGTAACATGGGGCAATAGGGTCCACACCACATATACACCAAATGTACGCAACTTCCCCCAAGCACTCACCGCACACAACCACACTCAAAAACCACGCTCATGCCACTAACGTCTCCATGCACCCTTCACAAATCAAGGCAAGGCCATGTCCAAGGCTACAACAACCACAAACACAAGACTGGATGTCCGGGAGGCTGGGAGGGTGGGCCCCACACAACACATTGTGAAAATGAGACTCAGACACCAATGCCCTCAGCCCATATGGCATAGGTACATACCCATGCACAATGCACAGGGACTGGCAAAGTACTGATGAGGTAGCTGACACTTGGCCCTGCTGTATGCAGCACAAGGCCCTCCTGGGACCACTGTACACTCAAACACCAACTCCACAAGCACAGGTATCTAGCATAGGAACTCACACTCACTGTCATGCCAGCATGCACCATGAGGGGACAGACACATCACCTGGGAGACCCAATGACAACTCACACTACACACAACAGCAGGCCCGGTCACAACCCCCCCTAACACAAGCACACACCCCCGGGGCAGGCAACGGATTTACACACTCCCACAATGGACATGTGACACAACAAGACCAATCCATAGCCAAATAAGCATCATAGCCAACAATCTACAGGTCAAACACTCAGGAGAACATCCTAATCTGTCCCCCGCAACATACCCATCCCCAAGTGGACATTGAGAGGAATGCTAGGCACATCCAACTACCTGGAGGAACTGTGTCAACTTGAATATGTATGAAACATAGATGTCGCATGAAACACCATTAACATTGTCTCTCCCTCATACACAGGGCAACGTCGTTGATCTCCCCCCAACACTGGGGGCGAAGAATCACAGTCCCAGGCTCCGCGTGAAGATGATCCCACCGGCAGCGACGACTCTCACCACTCCGTGGATGACCCCGACCAACCTGGACCCTCTGGTGCCCAAGCCCCTGCAGCACCTGCGTCAGGTACATCTGTGCCAACCACCACCCCCATTCCTGCCACATCCCAGGACACACCCAGGAGCCCTGCTCGCACTGAACAACAGAGCCAGTCTGACCAGGAGGGACAAGGTTCTCCGGGCACCCAGGAGGAGGCAGGCAACCCTGCAAATGCCATCCCCCAGGGGTCCCGTAGACCCGATGTGCCCACAAGGGCAGGCCAGGCTCAAGTGGGCAGGGGTGGTGGGAGTGGAGGCAGGCGGAGGCGCGAACCTGACCAGCCAGCTCAGGACACCGGTATGTCACACATATGCAACATCCTGGACTCATACCGGCGTGACACCAGAGGCATCAACCAGGTCGTGTCCAGACTCTCCGAGATGAAGGGGACCCTCGATGAGATAAAGGACCTGCAGGTCGAGCATCATGCCAGTCATCAACAACACCAAGGACGGATGGAGGCAAGACTGGCTGAGCTCATGGAAGTGCACAGGGACATGAGCCAATCACTCCGTCAGATCGCCCAAAGCATGGGCAACCCTCCCTGTGCCACCAGGCGTAGACCAGCACCAGACACAGGGAGGGAGGAGGAGGATTCGTCTGACGAAGCATCCCCAGCATCGTCAAGGCCTGCATCTGAGGGTCCCCGGAGAAAGGTGGGTAGTCCACGGAAAAGACCGCGAGAGTCAGCGGACCATCCACATCTCCCAGGTCCCTTGGCCTGGCACCTGGCCCTCTGGCGCAACAGTAGCACCTCACCCAATGACATTCTCTGCCACATGGACTTGCTGGTCACAGTCTGACCAATGATGACCAACACTGTGCCCTGGGCTCTGATGACTTCCAATGCCAAGGATACCATCTCCCCCTGTGAACTTTGGATTCTATTCCCCCGGTAGAGCACCTAATTGAATCTACCAAAACACGTACCCCACCGCAAATAAATATATCACTTTGGACATGAGACGTTCCTGTCATTTTGCATTATTCAACGACATATGTGTGTGGAAATGTCAAACTATGCCTGAGTGTTGAACTAACTCCAGCCATACATACCCTGGGATCAGAGTCTGGTACAGGACACACATGGGTCACAAGGTATCATTCAATGTAGGCATGGAGCACAACACTCACCTGTGATGGCCTCTGGCTGCTGAGGGGGTGCTTGCTAAACTGTGCGGAGAGACCCATTTGGGAGATTATCATCAAGGCGTAGAGGTCATGGCTCATGTGGAGGTTCCCGGGGAGGGAGTCCCAGGTATGTGTGGCCAGGTGGGAGAACAATGTCCTGTATGCTGGAGTACGGTGGATGTGAAGAACGGTGGCCAGGGCAAGTTTGGATGCACGGAGATGGCCCAACAGGATCTAGGATGACAGACGTACAAGGTTGGTTGGGGTCGGGGTTGTGGACTGCCTCCTGAGTGTGGGTGGGGAGTGTGGAGGTCATCCTGCAGCAGACAGTGATCTATTGCAGCCATCTATGGTGGACGGTGAGGTGGCTGGGGCACAGGGTGTTGAATCTGAGGTGTGCAGATTTACCCTGGAAGTGGACCAGTTTCCTGGGAGTTTGGATGTACTTGCTCCGTAGAGGGCAGGGCAGGATTTGACATGGATGTTGTCATGGACCTGGGGGATGGTCTGTCTTTTCTTGGAGTGGATCTATCTGTGGATCATGTGCATAATGCAGAGGGCGTTGCAGCATGAGGTACAGATGGTGTGGACTAGCATGGCATATGTGAGCGAGCCAAACATGATGCACACCATTTTGTGTGTGTGGCCACTGGGTGCTTGTGCAGGGCTCTTGCGGGTGGGACACAGGCACTTGACCCAGCTGGAAGGGGACAATCCTCAGATGATCACCTCAGTCCTGTACAAGTCCAGCCTCAGGTGGCTCGTGTTCAGCCATTCATCAATGGATCTCATGCATACTTGAATGATGGAACTGCCAATGTCTGTGTCTTTGTTGAGGGTGAGGAGCACCTGGCTGTCAATGGCATATGAGCTGATGATGAGGTGCTGTGCACATGTGATGGTGGAGAGGGGGGTCCTGGACACTCTGTAGATTGACATGCTGAGAGATGATACCTGTGCCATGTCACAGACGATGACACCATACTACATGCTGAAGCCTTGAGTCCCACTCCCATGCCCTTGCTGGGCTACAGAGCCTGTGGGGAGTATTAGGGACATGACCTGGCTGGTGTGACAGGGCCTGGAAGGCGGGGCCGCGCAGTGTAGGCAGTTGGAGTTGCACACTCAGCATGCAAAGGTGTCGTGTGTGTGCCCAGGGTATGTCTGACAGCAGGCGTTAGATGTGCGGATGGACATAGCTCGGAGCGTGGCTGATACATCAGACTGTAGTGTGATGTGGGTTATGCAAGGACAGGATGGTGGTGCAATGTGCACCTTGCATGTGCTGATGGTCCAGCCTTTGGCACCGCGTGGCGGCAACAGTGGCATAGACAAGCTGAGGACAGCCAAATGAATGGGTGGTGGGAGGAAGTGAGGAGCATCTTGGAGGCGTGTGTGTTGCCAAATCTGGATACTCTGTGGGCCCTTGCTGCAGGGGCCGCAGCAGCAGGCGGCATCTCCTTGCAAAATGACAGAATTTGCACACATAGACTAGGATGTCAGAAGGACAACTACAACAGGCGCGTGTGTAAAGTAAGGAGTGTCCAGTGTCACATGACACACCCAGAGACAATGCATGCACAATCACCAAAGAAGCATGACACCGGATCAGGAAACTGAAGGCCGACCTGCGCACAGGAGACACACCCTCAGCAGCTGTTGATGGCCCATTGTGTGGACCAACATGCCAAAAAACATACACGACCATGTGCTTCATGCCCAACAGGGAGCCTAATCCATGAGCAACTGCATGCATGTTGCTAAACTACACATGGACTCCTATGCATAATCTTCCACAACTATGCCAGATATGCCTCATGCAAAGTGGCAAGAGACCTGCATTGACAGAGATGAGGCACCTTGGAGTGTGACAAACACCTTTATTACTCAGCCTCACACTACGGGAAATGCATCAATTGGAACAGACTCACAGGTCATTTGGCTGACCATGTGTGACCTACACTGGACACCCCCTTCAACACACAGATGTGGTAAATCCTACTGAGCTGGCACACAAGTGAAGGGGTTGAGCCTAACAACCCTTGCTGCACACAGAGAGTCTACAATTCCCCATTGAGCCTCATATGGGGATGTCCCACACTATGTCCACCATTAGCATTCCGTATGTTCCTGAGGGACGTTATACACACATTGATGCCTTCATCAGAATCCACAAACCATTACAAATGACTGTCAGGAAGGGTGACTATCAATTCATGGGAGCCATGCAACACGTCATGTGGCCCATGGTAAGTCGACATGTATGGATGGTAACACAACATGCACAGGAGCAGTCCCCACATATCACAAACACGTACCACCCACAAAATGCCTTGCTGCACTCCTTACCCCAAATGACTTTTCACCATGTCTGTGCATGTAACTCTGATCCAGCACACGCTGCAATACTCATGAGGAATAGCAGGAGGGCAATGATGACTTGAGCAGACGACAGCTGCAAGAACCTGGGGAGGCCAGACACACAACAAGTCAGCGAAGAGCTAGTAATCCTCAGACATGTACATGTACTCTACAGGAATGATGTTGTCACCATGCCCTTAATAAATTTAGTGTCCCAGCTAATATGTGTGGAATGACATCATCACTTGAATGACACATCAGAACACACCTCCAAGTCACTTAGCACACAGTCAGCTCGACACACACATTGCAACACATGCCACACAAGGCTCAAAGCGTGCACACTCAGACACAGAGACTCACCATCATGAGAAGAAGTTGCGGATAAGCTGACTCCGGATGTCCTCATCCTCATCCTCATCCTCATTTGCCCCGCGCCCGAGCCCTTCATCCTCCACGGGTGGATGATCCTGCTCATCCGGATCAAGGATGAGTGGCACGGCCTTCTCCACTGCCATGTTGTGCAGCATGCAGCACACAATGAAGATTTTGCAGACCTTCACCGAAGCATATGGGAGGGCGCCGCCGGTCTTGTGGAGGCACCGGAATCTGCTCTTCAGGAGTCCAAAGGTCCTCTCAATCACGCGCCTCGTCTGCCCATGGATGTCGTTGTACCGGTGTTCTGCGGCTGTTCTGGGGTTGCGGAGAGGCGTCATCAGCCATGGCATGTTGGGATAGCCAGAGTCCCCTACATGGAAACATCATGTGAAGAAGTGGGTCAGGAGATGCCGTAAGATACAAAGATAGCGCTGAACACAGGACTAACAGAGTATACCCACCAACAAGACATGCTCGTTCCGCGTGCAGCTGCAGCATCATTTCTGGCACCCTGCTACGCCTCATGATGTATGCATCGTGTGCAGACCCTGGAAAACGGGAACAGACGTGGGAAATCAGCATGTTAGCAAGACACACCACAAGGGCATTATTGGAGTGGTAATGTTTTCTGTTTCTATAGGCTACCTCCTGTGCCTGTGGTGGTACCAAAGCCACATGTGTCCCATCAATGGCCCCAATTACATGAGGCATCCCTTCCAGGGCATAGAACTCACCCTTGACACCTGTCAACTGCTCACGAGTGGGAAAATGGATGAATTCATCCAGGTGCACCAACATGGCTTCTATAACATCATGCAGGACACGGCTGAACATTGTCTGGGACATGCCACCGACATCAGCTATGGTCAATTGAAACGTGCCGGTGGCAAAAAAATGTAGGGCTGCCATCACCTTCATCTTGGGGGTCAGAGCTGTAGGATACCTGTGTTGTGGTTGGAGGTGTGGTGCAAGCCGGCGGGTCAAGTCCTCTATCAACTCTTGCGAGAAGCGGTATCTGCGTATGCAGTCATGTTCACGCATGGCCTCCAGGTCTGGCATTCGTCTGGGGAGAGGCGGTGCCCTGCAGAGATTTGGAAGGAATAACGAAGAGTGAGTACATTACCACACCAATGTCACTGAGGTGAGCACATGTTCAACAGCTAATACACATCTGCTTAATACAGAGTCTGTGCTGTGCAATACATCCAGGACACGTAGGCCAGCCAGGTGATACTCCTACGAAGAGCCAGGCACAATAGTTGCATGGCAATGTTGACGTGACATGCCTTTAAAATAGCTGTGGGCCAGTGTAAGTGACAAGCCAGACACATTACATGAGTGACAGTCATCCACATATCAGCATTTGAAGGATGTCATCTCATACAGACAGCTGGCGGGAATCTAGACGCACAGGTCACATGTCATCTGGAAAAGGACAGATAACACACATTTCCATGAAGGGGAACATGTCAAAAACTGATGACACAGACATTGAGAGAACACAGATATTGCCTCATGTCAGGAAGTCATCTTCGAACCATCATGACACATGTAACGTGTGAGTCCACATGTGGCATGGTGTGCGTATATGTGTGTCATGCACATATGCACACAGACACATGTTGGATGCTGCAACAGCAGATGGAGTTGATGGAACACCAACGGAAAGCTCATGGTAACACATGACACACACATGACATAGTCACATCGTGGCACGCTGGGAGTCACATGTCAGGTGTAATTATCCGTGTACCTGGCATCAGGGGACAGTTGCAGGTGTTGCTGACTGTGCCATACCAGTGATGCAGTGCTTGACACGTGTGTCGTACATGCACACATGTGCAAAGTGTGAAGGGGAAGTGTGCCACGTAGTGCCCCATCACACATGACAGGTGTAAACAGCTCATCACACATCTATTGTGCCACAACATGAGGAGACATGTGCCACATCACTGCCTGACACACCTAGGCGCTGCACATGAAGGACTGCACTGACAATGACTTGATGTACAGCCTTGTGCGAGTCTGATCCTCCATTCCTTTCGTGTGCACCTCCTATCACCAGTGTAAGCTATGAAAGGCAGTACACACGCTCTGAGGGCGTGTGTAGGGCCCGTACTCATGCGTGAGTACCTGCCGTACACGCGTGAGTACATGCCTATCACTATAGTTGTGTTACTGTAGGTCTGAGTGATACGGCACATACTCACGCGTGTACGGGCCGTACAGGCGTGAGTACGTGCCGTATCACTCAGACCTACAGTAACACAACTATAGTGATAGGCACGTACTCACGCGTGTAAGGCCCGTACACACGTGAGTATGTGCCGTATTAATAGGCCCTACGGTACCCCCAACTATAGTGATAGGCACGTACTCACGCGTGTACGGCCCATACATGCGTGAGTACGTGCCGTATCACTAGGCCCTACGGTACCCCCAACTATAGTGATAGGCACGTACTCACGCGTGTACGGCACGTACACGCATGAGTACGTGCCGTATCACTCAGACCTACAGTAACACAACTATTATGATAGGCACGTACTCACGCGTGTACGGCCCGTACACGCGTGAGTACGTGCCGTATCACTAGGCCCTACGGTTCCCCCAACTATAGTGATAGGCACGTACTCACGTGTGTACGGCCCGTACACGCGTGAGTACATGCCGTATCACTAGGCCCTACGGTACCCCCAACTATAGTAATAGGCACGTACTCACGCAGGTAAGGCCCGTACACGTGTGAGTACGTGCCGTATCACTAGGCCCTATGGAACCCCCAACTATAGTGATAGGCACATACTCACGTGTGTACGGCCCGTACACGCGTGAGTACGTGCCGTATCACTAGGCCCTACGGTACCCCGAACTATAGTGATAGGCACGTACTCACGCATGTATGGCACGTAAATGCGTGAGTACGTGCCGTATCACTCGGACCTACAGTAACACAACTATAGTGATAGGCACGTACACACGCGTGTATGGCACGTACACGCGTGAGTACGTGCCGTATCACTCGGACCTACAGTAACACAACTATAGTGATAGGCACGTACTCACGCGTGTATGGCACGTACACGAATGAGTACGTGCCGTATCACTCGGACCTACAGTAACACAACTATAGTGATAGGCACGTACTCACGCGTGTACGGCCCGTACACACATGAGTATGTGCCGTATCACTAGGCCCTACGGTACCCCCAACTATAGTGATAGGCACGCACTCACGCGTGTACGGCCCATACACCCGTGAGTATGTGCCGTATCACTAGGCCCTACGGTACCCCCAACTATAGTGATAGGCACATACTCACGCATGTACAGCACGTACACGCGTGAGTACGTGCTGTATCACTCGGACCTACAGTAACACAACTATAGTGATAGGCAAGTACTCCCGCGTGTACGGCCCGTACACGCGTGAGTACGTGCCGTATCACTCGGACCTACAGTAACACAACTATAGTGATAGGCACGCACGCACGCGTGTACGGCATGTACACGCGTTAGTACGTGCCGTATCACTCAGACCTACAGTAACACAACTATAGTGATAGGCACGTACTCAAGCGTGTACGGCCCGTACACGCGTGAGTACGTGCCGTATCACTAGGCCCTACGGTACCCCCAACTATAGTGATAGGCACGTACTAACGCGTGTACGGCCCATACACGCGTGAGTACGTGCCATATCACTAGGCCCTACGGTACCCCCAACTATAGTGATAGGCACATTCTCACGCGTGTACGGCACATACACGCGTGAGTACGTGCCGTATCACTCGGACCTACAGTAACACAACTATAGTGATAGGCACATACTCACACGTGTACGGAACGTACACGCGTGAGTACGTGCCGTATCACTCGGACCTACAGTAACACAACTATAGTGATAGGCACGTACTCACACGTGTACGGCACGTACATGAGTGAGTACGGCCCGTATCACTGTAGTGATGGTGCCCTAGGGGTACGTGTGAAACGCGCCGTACCTGTGTGGGGATTTAAGAATTACAATGGGGACACATGAGGGACAAGTATTAGGGCCTAAATGCATGCTGGTTGTTATGGATACCGAGTTTCAAGTTCAAAATTTAACATCATGTGGTCTGGAAAAAGCAGTTGGCCACATTATACATTGTTGCAAAGTGGTTGTTGACTTGACATGATGCTGTAAAATCGAAAGGTGCAAAGGCTGTCACTGGTGTATGTTTAAAGGGATTGGAGGAAACGTAGGATGCAAATGAGTCTGACCAATCACTCTGTTCTCCTGTAAATGAAATAGGCCAGCAAGGCAGATATAAGGCAGGCAGAACCCATGAGAGGGCACTTGCCTGCACAACATGTCAGTCGATACCACTGCTGCTGTATTGTCTCCCTCTGGCACCATGTCAAGGACTGTGGAGAGGGCCCAGCCTTTCACCCAGGAGGAGAACGAGGCCCTGCTGGAAGTGATCCTCCCACGGTACCCCATGCTGTATGGTCGACCAGGGGAGCAGGTGAGTGCTGACTCCACTACCTTTGCCTGTGCACCTTTATTGTGTCTGTCACTTCTGGTATTGTGTCCAGGTGTGACAGACATGAAATGTTGGTTGGAGTGGGTCCCAGGGGGGGGGGATGGCTTATGTCTCTCATGCAGGGCTTGATGTAGTTCATGTGTGCACTCCTCACTTGCATTGTGCTTACTGTGACATTCACTGCATAGTGCATGGCACATTCCGCCAGCCTAATCCTCTTGGGCATTCTTGTTCTATTGTCCTGCGGTGATTCAGTGGTCACCCCTGTGTGACAGGTGACTGCACCCACAGATGTGTGTGAGAGTTGAGTGGAGCTGTGGTGAGAGTGGTGAGAGTGTCCAAATGATGTGTACGCCCCCTGGACATTGATGTGTGTGAATGTTTCTTGTCATGTGGGTGAGTGTCTATGTGGAGTGTTGCACCACAGCTGCATGGAGGAGGCAACTGCTCAATCCATCTGATGTGTGAAGTAAGCCAGGCTGTGTGTCTGACTTGCTGAGCTAGCCCCACCCCTGTGACCCCCCCCCCTGGCAAGTGGCACATGTGCAGAGTGAGGTTTGCATCCGCTGTTGCCAATGGCAGGTGATTGATGTGTGCCTGTGTGTGCCTGTGTGTGTCTGTATACTCTGCTGAGGTTTTGCCAGTGGCCTGGGGCATGTGACTGCTTTGCGGTGCTGTCCATCAGCCTTGTGTTGCTTGGGATGCACAATGTGTGCCATGATCAGGGATTGTTTCGCACCCCTCATGCCACCTGTGTACTTACTATGCCATGTAGTGCATTGGTGCGTCCACAGTGGAAAAAGTCCCTATGACTAAGGTGCTATTACTTGCCAGCATACTATGCCCTGTTCAACAAATCTAAGATGTTCAAATGTGTGTCTCTGTGACATGGTGCAGGTGTAGTGATGTTGTCCCACTTTGTCATCCACACAGGTATCCCCCTACCACAAGGGGAAGATCTGGAAGGATGCCGTCAAGGCCGTGCAATCGGTGGAGGGTCGGTGTCGGCGCCTGCCACAAGTGAGAAAGAGATGGCAGGACATCCGGTGCTGGACCCGGAGGATCGCCCGGGTCATGCTTAAGGAGGAGGCTCCTCGCAAGCATGGCGGGCGCCGGCGCCTGACCCACCAGATGCGGCGTGTCCTGGCGGTGGTCTTTCCTGACCTGGATAGGCGGATACAGGAGTTACAGCAGCAGGAAGGGGGTAGGTACATGTGTGTTTGTTGTGTGTCGCCAGCTTTTGGAGCCGCTCAGTCGCCTGGATACACTGCCAGGCTATATATGTGCAGTGCATATCCTGTTCCCCAAAGTCAACCTGTGCTGCTCTTCCTCCCTTCCCCTCCTTGACATGTGTTACCTGGTCTGTGTGTTATCACTATTGCACATGGTCATCTAGGCTGCCAGTTTATCAAGGTGCACACTGCTTTCAGCATCATGTGTGGGGGTGGTCTGCCTGTGCCCTGTCCTGTTCAGTCATTTGGGGGTGCATAATTGTTGGCACTGATGCTGAGTCTCAACATAGGAGTGTGAGGGTTCAAATGAACAGACTTGCAGCATGCATTACCAATGTTGTGGCCTCAGACATGATGTGCATGAGTGGGATATATGCATAGTGCCGGGACGGTTGCTCCTGTAACAGTCAGCTCATTCCAGGACCATGGAGCAGTGTGCACACTACAGTCCCCTGATACAGCCTGCCCTCCTACTCATGTGTGTCATCCAACACTGTGCACATTCACTGTGGGTTCATCATGGCTCTGCCACTGTGGCATTGTTCCCTGGCCTAGGTAATGGTTTTCACATGTGTGATACATTTGCCCACTGGACAGGGATACACCACTTTGCTTGTGCATACTCACACTGGGCAGTGCCTGTGTGGCTATTCACAACAATCTGTTGATGTTTGTTTGTGACCAATATGTTTTGGCAGCCCTACAAGGTGATGTTGTGTTAATGAAGCTAGTTTTCAAGCACAGTTATTGTAACCCTGAATAAGAGGTGTCACTTCTTGATCGGTATCAGTCACATTGACTCAGGTATGGGTGGGTGTGTGCGGGAGGGGCGTACATGTTCAACCCTGATGTTTCATTGCCAGTTCTGACTTGTGTGTGATGATTCGCAGTACAGAAAGTCATCGTGCAGTGCCCCCGTGATGTTGGCCAGTGCTTAATGTTCGTGCTTCATTGCCTGTGTCAGTTTTTGACAATCATGTTTCCTGCTTGTATATTTTTGGCACCTGTGTGTGGTTCAGATGCTACACAGTTGTGACTTTGTGTGCTGACATCTGTGGGTACATTCCGGCTTGCCATGAGGGGGAAGCCACAGTACAGCTAGGCTTTTTTGCTAAACAAATGCAGGCCCATTAGCTTATGTATTGTCCTGGGTGTGGACATGTGTGCCACTCCAGATGACAGGCAGTAGGTCATATGTGTAGCCAACTGTGTGATGAGGTTACGGATAGCCATGTGACAAATTACATTATTCAAGTAGTTACTCAGAGAAAATGTCCATTGGCACTCACTACACCTGTCAACATGTCTCAATGTTTCATATGCTTGACCTTGTTGTTTTGTTGTGAAGGACAATGATGTGCCTGCATGACAGATGTCTCCCAAGGAAGTGCACAAGACACCACCTTTACACTTTCCAGGGACACGCTGGCACATTTTAAAGTAAGGCACAGTTTGAACAAAACTTGTTTGGAGTTCATACATAAACATGTTCCCACAGTGTGGTAGCATTTGGGTTAGTCCTTGGTTGTTGCTGATACCAACTTACGAGTGTCAAGTCATCCAGACCACCCTGGTGCCATGTATATGTACTTACTGATACGCCATTTCTGCCTAACAGTGGCTGATTTGAATGAGTCTGGCAGCTCAGACAATGACTGTGTACATGTAGTTTGGTGTGCACCTCCTTGTGTGACTTCTGCTATACAGACACATGTGTGTTGTGTTCACAGAGTGCCACATTCACACATGCTAGACATGTCCATTGTGTAAAGGGTTGTGATTCTCCAGGAGTCACAATGTATTTCTTTGGGGTGTCAAAAGTACTCACAGGTCTCTGAGTGTGGGGACACCTTCTGCATTGGCATGTGGTATTTGGCCTTGGGTGCGACAATACTGTTTGGTTCACAGTGAACAAGAGGTGGCATGCCTTCATAGTCTTGCTGTGCTCAACTGATCCCAGACACTAGCTTCTCATGATCTTGTGATTTCAAGTTATTTGCTGTTGTGTCCTAATTTTCATTGTTTCCAAGTGGCATGGTGGGTCAACCAACTGGGGAGTGCAGGGCTTACATATGTGGGGAGTATCCTAGATGTTACTCATGATGCCTTTCCTGATATGCACTGTTGCCTATTTTGTTTGGACTCATGTGTCAGATGTATACAGGTGACTGATTTTTTCCTGTCTCTTCACCTTGCCCACAGCATCATCGGAGGACACCGAGGTAAACACCGGCACGGACGTGGAGGAGGGATCGAGCAGTGGTGCCACCACTGCTGAGGAGTCGGTGGAATCTAGTGGCACGGAGGGCGAGGGGAGTGAGGCGGAGGACCTGCCCAGTACCAACACTGACTACAAGGCAGACGGGTCTGAGGCTGAGCTCCCAGAGGGGGCGGAGGCTGCTCCCACAGCTGAAAGCAGCAGTACATCTCTCGCCGCCCCTCCATTCCCATCACCGCCCTCCCACTTGCTCGGGTCCCTTCTGTCCGTGCTAGGCCACACCGTGTCTCCTTCGTGCCAGGCACCGCACCCCCTGCCCCTGTCCCCCCTGCTGCCATTCAGCGGCAGTTGCAAGTTAGGCAGACATCGATCCTGACTGTCTTCCATGGCCACACCAGACTGCTGACCCAGATGGTGTCGTACATGTAGGGCATGTCATCAACGATGTCTGACCAACGGATGTTGCTGAGGTCCCTGGACTCGTCACTGACGGCAGTAGTGAGTCAACTGCAGCGCTGCATACCCCCCCTACCCCTGCCCCATCCACAAGTCCCACACCCATGCCTGTCCCAAGCACACCAAGACATCCACACACACGCACCCCACCAGACAGAAGCAGCACACCACCACGTAAGGGCAAGCGCACACCTCCTGACACGCACACTCAGGAGGAAGCAGGCACACCCACTGGGTCTGGGGCACACAGGCAGGCACGCAGCCACAGTCCTTGTCCACATGACTCACTCCCCAGTCCCTCCGATGTCACTCCCCTTGGCTCCCCTGCCCCAGATTCGGAGAAGGAGGCCTACTTTGCTGGGCTGGGCCTCAGCCCCACTAGTTCACCTGGACGCACACGGTCAAGGCACTCCACGGGTAGGGGAGTTAAGTCCCCCAGCCCGTCCACCACCTCCCCCAGTAGCGCTGCAACCCATCCCTCCGACCCCCCCCACCTGGGGCCTGTTGTTTCTCCGGGTGCAGGGGAGACGCTTGAAGAACTGGCAGAAGTGTGCAGCGCCGAGCTCGCCTCCACCTTTGGCGCTGCCCCACCCCCTGTGGTGGAGTCGTCCGTCCCTGCATCCACCACACCTACCCTTCCCCCTCCTGTCCCTGCGGTGCCTGGTCCTTCCCCACATGATGCCCCCCCCCCAGTCGACGACACAGTCTTGTGATGTGCTGGCAAGCTGGGGGAGATGCATGGCCATGTGTCCCCCCCAAGGACTGATGATATGGACTGGCCATTGGCCTTTGTGAATAGTCTCGTTTACACATTATTATTTTCATGCTGAATAAAGCATTTTCTTTTTCGTTTGAAAAGTCTTGCATTTCAGGTATTGAGGTTGATGCTGATGCTACAGGAGTTGGGGTTGTGGGCATGTGTTATGTTTCACGGAAATGTTGTAGTCTGCTGCTCATGGAGTGGTACCTGGTATCTGCGTGCCATCACAAGGTCTCTGCAAAGATTCTTTGTCGTGTATGCTCTTTGTGTTTGGAGACATTGTCCCAAGGAGTGTTCCTTCCTCTGTGGCACCTGACATCTCCCCTGCAGAGAGTTGCACAATTGTTGTGTTGCCCTGTGTCTACATTTCCTCGGTTGGTGATGGATCCCTTCACCTCTGGCCATGCCTGCTCAGCAATGTCTCCGGCTGCATCGTCTGTGCCATCCTTGGTACTCACTGTACTTGTGTATAGAGTATTTTGCCATGCCTTCATGGAGAAATTGTCCCTTTTCCCACACAATGCATGTGTGTAATCCCAGCCTAGTACACATATGGTACTTGTTCTGCTGGGTATTTGAACACCTGACTCACAATTGTGGCCATTGTATCTGTGGGAACTCCACCCTATTCCTTCCATGACAGACAACATCTTGGTGGCTGGCCCAGCACCTGAACATTCCTATCAGTCCTGGGATGTACGTGACAGTGTGTGTTCTCTTTGGCTCTCTTAGTTTACTAGGCAGTGACATGACTATACAGTCTTGTGGCATGATCTCAGTGTGTGTATTGTGCTGCATCTGCCAGGGGTGGGTATGCATGTGTTATTTGTCCTCACACCCACATGTGGTGTGTCATGCAGTGGGGGAAAGACATCCATCCTCCTGGGAGTGGGACACTGCTGTCAGTGATGTGTTGTTATGGCACTATCATCATTGTCCAAAGTTAGGGATACGTACATTCACCCATGGAGTTGTGGTCATCTGATAATGATGTACACCCCCCCATGTCTCTGTCCATTGCTGGGAGTCCTCTGCACCCACCCCCATGTCTCTGTCCACTGCTGGGAGACCTCTGCACCCACCCCTATGTCTCTGTTCACTGCTGGGAGTCCTCTGCACCCACCCCCATTTCTCTGTCCACTGCTGGGAGTGATGGGCACCCACCCCTCACATGTGTCTGTCCACTGCTGGGAGTCCTCTGCACCCACCCCCATGTCTCTGTCCACTGCTGGGAGTCCTCTGCACCCACCCCCATGTCTCTGTCCACTGCTTGGAGTCCTCTGCACCCATCCCCATGTCTCTGTCCACTGCTGGGAGTGATGGGCACCCACCCCTCACATGTCTCTGTCCACTGCTGGGAGTCCTCTGCACCCACCCCCATGTCTCTGTCCACTGCTGGGAGTCCTCTGCACCCACCCCCATGTCTCTGTCCACTGCTGGGAGTCCTCTGCACCCACCCCCATGTCTCTGTCCACTGCTGGGAGTGATGGGCACCCACCCCTCACATGTCTCTGTCCACTGCTGGGAGTCCTCTGCACCCACCCCCATGTCTCTGTCCACTGCTGGGAGTCCTCTGCACCCACCCCCATGTCTCTGTCCACTGCTGGGAGTCCTCTGCACCCACCCCCATGTCTCTGTCCACTGCTGGGAGTGATGGGCACCCACCCCTCACATGTCTCTGTCCACTGCTGGGAGTCCTCTGCACCCACCCCCATGTCTCTGTCCACTGCTGGGAGTCCCCTGCACCCACCCCCATGTCTCTGTCCACTGCTGGGAGTCCTCTGCACCCACCCCCATGTCTCTGTCCACTGCTGGGAGTGATGGGCACCCACCCCTCACATGTCCCTGTCCACTGGTGGTATTCCCCTGCACCCACCCCCATGTCTCTACCCACTGCTGGGAGTCCTCTGCACCCACCCCCATGTCTCTGTCCACTACTGGGAGTGATGGGCACCCACCCCTCACATGTCCCTGTCCACTGCTGGTATTCCTCTGCACCCACCCCCATGTCTCTGTCCACTGGTGGTATTCCTCTACACCCACCCCCATGTCTCTGTCCACTGCTGGGAGTCCTCTGCACCCACCCCCATATGTCTGTCCACTGCTGGGAGTGATATGCACCCACCCCTCACATGTCCCTGTCCACTGCTGGTATTCCTCTGCACCCACCCACCCACCCACTTGCGCCCTTGCTGTGGTACACTGCTGTCCTGGGCATACACCACCCCCAATTTACAGCTGATGTGCTGCACCAAGCCGTACACCTACATCCGTGGCGTGTGTACACCTTGTATCCATCATGTAATGGGGCTGTAGGGGTACGCGTGGTACGGCCCGTACCCATGCTCTGGGGGCGTGGGTACGGGCCGTACCACCATAGTGGCGGTGACGTAGGGATAAGCGGGGTACGGCCCGTACCCACGCTCTGGGGAGCATGGGTATGGCCCGTACCACCATTATGGCGGTGACGTAGGGGTACGCGTGGTACGGCCCGTACCCATGCTCTGGGGGCGTGGGTACGGGTCATACCACCATTGTGGCGGTGACGTAGGGGTACGCGTGGTACGGCCCGTACCCATGTTCTGGGGGCGTGGGTATGGGCCGTACCACCATAGTGGAGGTGACGTAGGGGTACACGTGGTACGACCCGTATCCACGCTCTGGGGGGCGTGGGTACGGTCCGTACCACCATTGTAGTGGTGATGTAGGGGTACGCGTGTACGGACCGTACCCACGCTCTGGGGGCGTGGGTACGGGCCGAACACGCATACCCCTACACCACCACTGCAATGGTGGTACGGACAGTACCACGTCCCTTACCACCATTGTGGTGGTGACGGGTACGCGTCCACGTCCACTTCCGTTGTGGCGGGACGTGGGATTGGTGGACACGCCCCCCGAAGTGACCAGACCATGGAGGTAATTAATGTGCAGGATATATTAGTATTTTGTGGGGTGTGGGTTATGTTTCATGCCCCTTGCACTCCCCCCCTTTGCCCCTGGGGGTTGTTCTGACCTTCTGCGCGTATGACCATATGCTATCCAACACTTTCATTACTGTTGCACTCTCTGGAGTGGGAATAGTAATTTTTACCCCCATGCTATCCAACACTTTCCCTACTGTTGCACTCACTGGAGTGGGAATAGTAACTTTTACCCCCACGCTATCCAACACTTTCCCTACTGTTGCACTCTCTGGAGTGGGAATAGTAATTTTTACCCCTATGCTATCCAACATTTACCCTACTGTTGCACTGTTTGGAGTTGGAATAGTACATTTATTCCCTCCACTATCTAATATTTTTTGTATTATTTAAGATAATGTAGTATTTAATTAATTTTAAAAAGATTAAATATATTTTTAATTTTTGCATTTATTACATATAGTTATTTAATTTGTATTTAAATTATTGTTTTCTGTGTATAGATTAAATTAAATAATAAAGTTATTAAAATAATTATTAATACATATTAATAAGTAAGGGTATATATTACATATTATATGTACATATTAAATGTATTTATAAATTATATATATAATTTACAATTTTTTTTTTAAATATTATCAATGTTTATTTTAATTATATGTATTATTTACTATATTTGACATTATTTTTTTAACTTAAGAAATACGATATTTTTAACAACGATATTTTTGACAACGAAATATTTTTTCCGATTTTTTTTGTACTTACCATAATATAGGTAGGATGTCGATATTCTTGACTTCGATATTCTTACTGCAATATTTTTGTAGGTCGATATTTTGACCTTCGATATTCTGTCAGTGATTCATCCCTTGAACTGATAAAACTTTGGTAGTAGCACCACCAAATTGTATTTCATGTTTGGAGAAAAGTTCTTTATTCCATGTTAAACCTTGAGGTTAGAGGAACAGCACGTAGGTCCGGTCAAGGGCCCCATCCTCCCTCCCACTGTGTCTGTCTCCTCGCTTCCACTCCAGACCACACACCAATATTCTACTACATCTTTCCCTCCCAGCATTCCAGACACCAGCTCAGACATGCAGGGAATGGGGACACACAGGATACTAAACATATCCTGGCTTTTAGCGATAGGCAATGAAGTTCATATAGGATGGGCGAAATATGGTCAAATGTTCTTGAAGAAATCCCTAATCTGGCTGCAGAATGGAGTATGGCTTTTAGTAGGACCATGTTTGAATGGGGAACACCTGCTAAAATATATTTACCAACGTTAATACTAGAGGTCACTAGGGCATGGCCAGCTGTTTTGAGGTGGTCATTGGGGATAATGTCTTACATTTTTTGGGTGTATGGAGGAAGAAGTTGGAACTTTTGGCCACACTGTTGATATATTATGTGTGGCATGGCCATAAATGTCAAGTGTGCCCATGTCCTGTATGACACCCTGAGCCAATAAAACATTTGCAGATAAAAGCTTGCATACTGCAAATTTGTGCTTACACTTTCATTGTTGAAAACAAAATGACATGTCCTAGAAAGTCACATACTTCACACTGATGGAATTACACATGACACTGGGTCATTTGTTTCCTTCTCTGACTCACCTATGCAAATATATTCTTGTTTCCAGGACAGCCAGTGCTGTTACTTACTGAAGAGTGCTTAAGACACCTTACATTACGAAACTATTGATGATGCTGACACAGGGTTCTCCAAACACTAGCGTCACTACTCACCTTTAATAACTTATCACTAGTGACTAGGGGCACACTTTATGTATTCCAATGTCAAAACACACCGGTAATAAAATAAAGAACCGAAGTTGAAAAACATATTGGGTTCTTCCACATATTGGGGCCAATTCCGATTCCGGCCGCAAAACGAACCGACCGACATGGACCCGGACCGAATACCGACCGACACGGACCAGCGCCGTACGACCCATGCAGTACGATGCAACGCGAGTGAATTACAACCGACACGTACAGAATACAAGCCGTACAATCGAGCCGGAGGGAAAATAGTGATCCGGCCGGAAAACTGATGCGATTTTCACCGACCGACACGAACCCGGAATGAACCCGACCGACCCATACCCGCGATGTATGATTAGCGCAGTACGATGCAATGCGTGTAAAACCAGACTGACTTGCACGGAGACCAAGCCGCACGACCGACATGCACAGACAACCTGGCACACAAGCAATAGAGACTGCCGCAAACGACGCGTACCAAACACAGAAGAGAGGCAGCGTGAACGAGGCAGAGAAGCCCGCACGAGGCAACAGCAGCGTCCGTTTCCGTCACATGAACGTCTCCTTCATGCCTACAAAACACAAAGGAAAAAAGTCAAAAAAGGACCAAACAAGCAATGACTAAGCCAATAAATACCCCAAAAAAGTTTTTGGGACAAAGACACACCCACAACTCCAACTATATAAAGGACTACAATCACTACCATCATCCCTTTCAAACAGGAGACACAGCCAGCAGCAAACACCAGTACAAGCAACCACAGAAACACTCACAACTCACCCATCACACAACTCACACACCATCAGCACCTCATACAAAAGCACACACACATACACACAGCAAAACCAACACCAAACCAACATCACTTGCACCCTCAAACACACATCCCCCACCACCACCACCCATCACCATGCCTCCAAAGAAGAATCCAAAGTTCACAGATAGTGAGTTAGAAGTGCTGGTAGACGAGATCATCAGAGTAAAGCCACATTTGTTTGGTACATTGGTTCAAAGGACCCCCATCTCACAGAAAACCAAGATGTGGGTGAGGATTGTGGACAAGCTGAACGCACAAGCACCAACGCTGCGCACAAAGGACGATATCCAGAACCAGTGGTATGACGTGTGCAGGAGGGTCAAGAAACTCATCGAGAAAGATCACGTCTTGAGTCAGCGCACAGGCGGTGGCCCTCCTGCCAAACCAGTCTACTTCAGGACCTGGGAGGAGAAGGTGCGGGACATCCTACCACCAGAGAGCGTCCATGGCCTAACAGACATCCCAGAGCCTGGTGAGTAAACAAACAACTTACCCAAGATTATGTGGCAAGGGGACAGTGAAACCATGCACCGCAAGCAAAGCTACACTAACCAATAGATAATCAACCTAAGATGTGTATGCCAGTCACACAAACACAGTACCTGCCATCTCATAGTGACTGTGGACTGTGTCATGACATGCACCAACCTACAAACAAATAGAGCAAGCCAGTGGCACTAAGCCAAATACACCCAGCCAGACAGTTTGACACCACAAACACACCACCTCACAGTGCACCTGACTGTCAGGAAGGAATAGTGGGGATGTAGGTGAAGTGAGTGTAGCCAAAAGCATGATGGGGCCTGTAGTCACAGATAATGCCCCCCCTCCTGATTGGCTCATCAAGACCCCTCTGAAACATGCCCACATCACAGGGAGTGGAAAATGACTGACAAGATGGCTGACACTGGGTCCTGTTGTGGGGAGCACAAGGCCCTGCTAGGGCTTGTGTGCAAATCAGAAGCAGGACACCACTGACTGACATCCTGAAAGACAACTTGCACGCCCTACAATGGAAGCACGTTTCATGATGGGAAGGAGGACTGACAGCCCTGACCATACTACTCAGCATGGGGAGACACCCCCTCCAACACAAACTCCACACAACTCACCGGGTACAATGCATTGGCACACACCTCATTGAAATATCAGCAAAAGATACCCCATACTGGGTGCTGCTGTGTGAAGCACAGGGGCTCACTTGGGACTTGTAGCTTCACAGTCAGCCATCTTGCCATTGCTGTCACACTCCCTCACAGGGAAGCAGAGTCAAGAGGGAGGAAGCATGGGCATGTTGGGAAGGGGGGTGTAGCCAATAGTCTGATGGGAGTCGCAGTCACAGACAACCTACACCCACCCACATGGCCCAGAAAGATCAAACTGAAACATACTCGCCTCACAGGGAGTGGGAAGGGACTGACAGGATGTGTGACACTGGGCTCTGTTGTGGGGAGCACAAGGCCATGCTGGCAAATGGCCAACAACAATATCAAACTCTGCCTGTGACAAGCTGGGAAAAAGCATTGTACAGGCAGGCATCTGTTTGAAAAGTAGAAAATGTCATGTTTGTGAACCAACGATGCATGTAGAAACATAAATCACATTGTGTGTCTCTTCCAAACACAGGTCGTGCTGGGCACCCAGCACCAAATGACGAGGATATCCAGCCCAGACTCTGGTGGACACTGAGCTCTCTGGTCTGACTCTCTCACTGTCCTCTTCGGATGACGACGACCAACCTGGCCCCTCCGGTGTGAGCCATCATGCAGCAGCAGCAACATCTGCCCCCCCTGTACCCACGCCTCCAGCATCTGGACACCGACAGGGCACTCCCGCCAACACAGACAGACCAAGGACAATCAACACCCACAGCACAGGGACACAGGACCCCCCCGGAAGCTACAGCCAACACCACCAGCAACACCACCCAAGGGGTCCCAGTGTCACCTCTGCGTACCGCCGCTGGTCCTGCCCGTGTGGAGAGGGGTGCTGGGAGGGGTGGGAGGCACAGGGCACGCCTTGCAGAGGGGTCTGGACTGCATGATGACCCACAACTGGCACGCATCTTAGATGCGTACCAGGATAGCACCGGAGGATTTGGCCAGGTAGTGGGATCCTCAAGGACATGCAACACGAGCAGGTCACCCACCATGCCCGCATAGAGACCAAGTGGGATGACATCACTGCGGTGTATCGGGACATACTACAATGCCTCCGCCAGATCAACACAAACCTGTCCACACCCCCCTGTGGGCCCACAACATCTGTCGCAACACCATCTGCCAGCACCACAGGGAGGGCGGAGGACTCTGGCGGAGAGTCCCCTGCACCGCAGAGGCCTGCACATGAGGATCCCCCCCCCACCCCGGAAGAAGAGGGGTCGTCCGAAGAAGGACATGTGAGAGGCAGATGACCCAGCACATCCCCCAGTGCCTCCAAACCTGTTCTGGACAATGTTCTTTGTGTGCAACCCGTTCACCTTGTCCAATCGCACACAACTCGCCCACATGACATGGAGGGTTCATGTTGGGCCAATGTATCAGATGACTGTGGACTTTACTCTGGACATTTCATCTACCAGCACTTCACTCACACATGTTTGTAAATAAACTCACCCGTACACCATACTTGCCTCTGTTGTGATTCCAACTTGTCATGTTCAGGGAGATGTCGATCTGCTACACAACACAGTGCATGCCAAATACTGCAACAATGTGACCAATGTAAGGTGAGTCATGGGGATGTGACACATGTGAGGGAGACGCACCACTATGGCAACACAAAACATACTCACCATGGCCATGTTACTCATCACACACAATGATGTTGACCTGAAACACATTGGCATGCACAGACACAACACCAAGCACAGTCAGTGGTAACAAGTCCACAGGTGAGGTAAGCAGATGTCACTCAGATGTGGGAAGACAGACAACGCATATAACAAAGCGTAGCACATGTTCATTACACATCAGCAACACGTTTATTCCACACTAGTTGCACAGTAATTCTACATAACAGTGGACACACGCTCACAATGTGTTGGAGAATGGAAATCCAGGGATGTGTGGTACATCAGTTGATGGGAATTGTCAACTTCCACACTGGTGTTGGCTTCTGGGTGTTGTGGGTCAGTGTTGACCACACAACAGGCAAGGGACCCTGGGAAGGACAGACAAGATACAGTCAAAAGCACAGAAGAACAGGAGAGAAATGCAATACACATGCACAAAACATGTTGCAAAACACCTACACAAACACTAGTTAGCAGTACTACCCAATTGTGGAGTCACACCACCTGAATGGACACATCACAGCACGCATCCATTCAAGTGGCACACAGACACACTCAGACAGCAACAGAGCTGGCTCAACACATTCCATGCTACCTCCATACATTCACATAACAACACTGGAAACTCACATTCAGGTGAAGAAGTTGTTGATGAGCTGGGAGCGGACGTCACCATCATCTTCATCATCACTGGCATCTTGGCCCAGGCCGGGATCCTCCACAGGTGCCGGACGTTGGTCGTCATCATCGTCATCCTGGATGAGAGGCACCTCCTTCCGCACCACCATATTGTGTTGCATGCAGCAGACCAGTATTATTTTGCACACCTTTGCAGGCTCATATGGGAGGGCCACTCCGGTCTTGTCCAGGCAGCGAAAGCGGCTTTTCAGGAGTCCGAATGTCTGCTCAATCACCCTCCTGCTCCGACCATGTGCCTCATTGTAGCGCAACTCGGCTGGTGTCACAGGGTTCCTGAGGGGTGTCAGCAACCACGGCATGTTGGGGTATCCAGAGTCAACCTACACACACAAAAATGAACAAGTAGCTGAGTTTTGTAGGAGTGCGGAATACAACACTGACAAACACACACAATGAGAAACAGTCAGTACACACCGACAAGCCAGGCGCGCTGAGCTGGCATCTGTGACATCAGCGCTGCAATGTGACTACTCCTCATAATGTAGGCATCGTGCGCCGAACCAGGGAATCGTGCACACACATGTGTGATCAACATGTCAGCAAGACAGACCACCAGAGCATTGATCGAATGGTAGTGCTTCCTGTTCCGGTATGCCTGCTCATGTGCCTGTGGTGGTATCAGGGCAACATGTGTCCCGTCAATGGATCCAATGACGTTTGGCATCCTCCCCAGTGTATAAAAGGCATCCTTAATTTCAGGGAGTTCATCTTGGCTCGGGAACTTGATATACAGGTCGAGGAATTGCAACATCCCCTCCAAGACATCGCGTAGCACCCGACTAAAAATCGTTTGCGACATACCATCAGCAGTAGCCACAGTGTACTGGAAGGTACCGGAAGCAAAGAAGTGCAGGGCTGCCATCACCTTCACCTCTGGGGTCAGTGCTGTAGGGTATGTCCGGCCAGGTAGCAGATGTGGCGCCAACTGCTCCGCCAACTCCTCAATCAGTGGCCTGGTGAAGCGGTACCGTCTGATGGTGTCGCGTTCCTGCATGGTTGCAAGGTCTGGGAACGGACGATGGACAGCTGGTGCCCTGCAGTACAGAGATGCACAAAGGAAGATTGTCAGTTCATCCACCCATGTGGCCATGACCACGATCACTATCACATGCTAGTTCATGACATTACACAATGTACTGAGTCGTGTGCTGTTGGTCATGGGCACATATGTCACCTACGAGACCACCACCTCACATCTCATTCCCACATGTCCACATGAGTGCCATGTAGTGCAATAGGCTAATCATCTGGCTGTGTCACCCAACCTATGTGCTGCTGCAACGTTCAAAAAACCCACCCCAGTGACAAATGAGGAATCATGTCTCCCAGGCATCACAGATCTTTGCCATGCAGAAACCCAGGCTCCCTGTATTGCCACATCAACACAGCAATGGACAAGGCGTAGCACGTACACATCACAAGGCAAGCGTAAGTCCCACAGGCAGTGGCCACTGTTGTTACTGCCGGCCCTACATGTACGTCTCTTAGACACACACCCAATCAAGGTTGATGCATATACCAAATGGATGTGGAGACTGTCACCCATTGGCAACATGTGATCAGACACATCTGAGACACAACATGCACACAGACTGTGGGTGAACATCAGTATTGGGGCTACAGGTCTCACTGTGACGTACATGCCATCACCCCCAGGACTCAGGGTGTATGTGACATGTCTTAAACATATCCAACCTGACACTGTGGCCTTCACTCATGCCCATTACTGTCCAATTGCACATCACATTGGTAATGTGCACAACACACAAAGGACTCTGCCCCATGTATAAGATAACAGCCTGGGAGTGGCTGCACAAAGTGCCAGACAAAAAAATAGCTGTGGCCCCCTCAAACACCCAGGGAATGCAGCCTTACATGCCATGGGACACTGTGTGGCCAATGCTATAGTGTGGCAGGTGTGCGCAGGTGTCCATGGCCAGTATATGTGTGTTTTATCCGTATAATAGTCAAAATAATGAGGTCCGACGCGGGTGACAATGCGTACGCATTGCACGGTTCATGACTGAGCCGTGCGTACACTTTGCGATTGAATCCAATGAGGTCCGACGTGGGTGACAATGCGTACGCATTGCACGGTTCATGACCGAGCCGTGCGTACGCTTTGCCATTGACTGCAATGAGGCCTGACGCGGGTGACTATCATGCATACGCGTCGGACAGGCATTGTCCGAGACAGGCGTACGTCTTGGCCATTGAATCGTATGGAGACGGGTACATGTGTATGTTCAAAATACGCGTTGTACAGTCAGTTGAACGAGCCGGGCGCACCCATTTTCTCAAGACTGTCATGGAGACGGATGCGGATTCAAAACTTGTACGAGTTGTGCTCTGCAAATTCAGTTGGATGCCTACAACAATGTTGCAATTTCAAGTGTTCCATGAAGGTGAAGATTTGAACGATGCGGAAGGCGTGTACGAGTCGTACTTTTGAATGGATTGGCCAGATTCATAGAATGCAACTGTGTTGGACCTATGACTTGGGACACATGGCACAGAGTCTGCCTCTGCAGCACAGATATAAGGCTGGCTGGACCCCAGGGAGCTCACTTACCTGCACTACATGCTACTGGACCACATCCCTGCTACCACTGCTGCTGTCTATGCATCCTCTGGCTCCTGCTATGGCACGTACTCTGGAGAGGGCACCAGCCTTCACTGAGGAGGAGAACCAGGCCCTGCTGGACAGGCTCCTTACAGAGTACAGAAAGCTCTATGGGACACCAGGGGAGCAGGTGAGTGTGCTGTCCACTCCCTTCCTAATTATGCATGTTGTCTGACTAGCAGTACTAGCAGTGTGCACACCAGTGGCAAGCATTCTCACTGACTACTTTCATCCACCAAAGTGTGTAGGTACATGTAATGAATAGTTTTCCTGCTGCTAAAGTGCATTATTGCAAGCTTAAACTATCCAGGCATTGTTAACATGTCAGACATGCATGTGAGTTTTCATTCCCCATGGTTGCACTACCTGTGTAATTTATTTCCCTTTGTGATGATGACATGTATATCCAATTGTGTGCTGCACAAATCTGGGGCATGTGTGTTAATGTACTTTTCACTTTGTCATCCTCACAGGTTGATGCCCACCAGAAGCAGGAGATCTGGCTGACTATCGCCCGGGCTGATCGTTCTGTGGGGGTCTACAAGCGTTGCATCTGCAACTGCCAGAAAAGGTGGCAGGACCTTCGGGGCTGGACCCGGAGGATAGCTAGAGTCCAGCTGAAGCTGTCACCTCCACGCAGGAGGGGCGGACACCGGACCCTGACTCCCCACATGCTCCGGATACTGGCGGTGGTCTTCCCGGACCTGGATAGGCAGCTGAAGGCCAGACAGCAGCAGGAAGGGGGTAAGTCCATGCCTGATCTGTGTACTATGTATGACATGCAAATATCAGTCTTTTGTCCTGGTCACACTTCACATTACGTAGGTCTTGTAGTCCCAAAATCAGGTCCCTCATTTGTGTGATGCACCCTCCTCATATGTTCCACAGGTGTGGCCCCTACAGTCTGTTGCTTGTATCACTAGGGCAATGTGTCCCTGCAGTCAGCTATGCTTCAGGTACCAGTCACCATCAGTTCCCGTGACTCTGTTGTGTGTTTCATGGGTGGGTCAATTGTTTACACAATGCCTGAGATCTGACATGTGAACTGTGTGTGCCCTTGAGATGTGTACCAATTGCTGGTCTGACTCGCAACATGTTTCTGGGGTATTCCAAACAAAACCATGCAGCAGGGGACTCCAATTTTTGGGCATCGGGAGTATATATATCAAGTATGTCACAATTGCTTAGCCACCTGACTACTGTCCGGGGCAAAACACTGTTTCACTTAGTCCTGCCCAGTCATGCCCCCTCAAGGGCATTCAGAAACACTCTGTAATCCCAATCCTGTGTATAAAATTGCAGGTTGTGCTTAGTGACATGTGCCCTCAGGTGTCTGCCTCTGTGTCATTAGGGTGTGGCTTGTTGCTACGTACAACTGGGGTGTCCATGATTCAGAGGGTCAGCATGACATCTGCAATGTGACTGTGGGAGACAAGACCTGTGTGACATATAGGTGTGTGATCATCTGACAGCACACAATGGTGTATGCAACTGTGTCCCTCATGCAGCTGGGTTACATGCATGGCAGACTGTGATGTGTTAATGGACATGGATTTGTGTTTGCTGAGACTCACATGAATGATTTGCATGATGTGGGGTCTTCTGAGTCCTGGATATGTTGTTTGCATGGGATGGGCAAGTGCGCCGGTCATCTGCAGAGTCAGCTTTACCTCTGAGCTAGGATTGTGAGTCAGTGGATATTGTTGTTGTCTGGATGCCCTGCCCCTGTGACAGGAGACAGTGTTGACTGACTTTCAGGGCATCCCAGTGCCATGGCATAGAACTTGCTATGAGTTAGCCTGCGTTGTGTTCAAGTGTGCACCATGCACCCCATTGTGGCCTTGCCCATCAGGACATGAGTATATCATAGTGTGTGTTGCTGGCATGCATCCCAAGCATGTGAAATGAGTCTCTGCCCATCCCTTCATCCGGACACGGATGTATGTCGTTACAACGCACACTTTTACAACGCATGCACTTACAACGCATTTTTTACAACGCAACATCCACTACAACGCATTCCATTACATCGCATGACACTACAACGCATTTTTAAAAACTACCTTTACAACGCATTCCATTACATCGCATACTACCTTTACAACGCATACCATTACAACGCATAATATTACATTGCATTTAAGGTAAGTATTGGATAGTATAGGGGTAAAAATTACTATTCTTACTCCAGGGGGTGCAACAGTAGGGTAAGTGTTGGATAGTATAGGGGTAAAAATTATTATTCTTACTCCAGGGGGTGCAACAGTAGGGTAAGTGTTGGATAGTATAGGGGTAAAAATTACTATTCTTACTCCAGGGGGTGCAACAGTAGAGCAAGTGTTGGATAGTATAGGGGTAAAAATTACTATTCTTACTCCAGGGGGTGTAACAGTAGGGTAAATGTTGGATAGTATAGGGGTAAAAATTACTATTCTAACTCCAGGGGGTGCAACAGTAGGGTAAGTGTTGGATAGTATGGGGGTAAAAATTACTATTCTAACTCCAGAGGGTGCAACTGTAGGGTAAGTGTTGGATAGTGTAGGGGTTTTAATGTAATATTATGCGTTGTAATGGTATGCGTTGTAAAGGTAGTATGCGATGTAATGGAATGCGTTGTAAAGGTAGTTTTTAAAAATGCGTTGTAGTGTCATGCGATGTAATGGAATGCGTTGTAAAGGTTGTTCCCCTGCACAACTAATGTGTGGGTGGCACATGTTGGCACATTGGTGTGTTAGCATCCAACATGCAATGGACATATGTGTGAAAGTCAAGGAGGGATATGTGTGCCATGGCTGATGTTGAGAATGACAATTGTCTTATCCTAAACAGTGTTGACACTTTGAGCTGTGTTCAGATGATGATGCCAGGGCTTGCCCTGTGATGTGATGTACTCACTGTGGTGTGTGCAGTCGGTGCAGGTGACTGATGTAGTTCTGTTACTTCCTATTTTTATCCAGATACATCCATGGTCACAGGAAGGGACAGCTCCACGGACCAGGAGGATCCACAGAGCCTTACAGGGACAGAAGGAGAGGAGTCAGGTGGACCCAGTGGCACGGAGGGCGAGTTGAGCCACACAGAAGAGTCGTCAGCACCATCCCCCCCAGTTGAAGGCCACAGCAGCTCTGAGGATGACTCCCTTGTTGAGGCGGGTGTCAGCAGCCACCAAACACCAGATTGTGAGGCTGTCTCCGCCACCACCACCACCCCCCTCCTCCCATCGGCTCCCATCCCAGAGGTCCCTGTGGGCTCCCGTGTTCGTGAGCATGTCTCCTTTGTGCCAGGCACCGCACCCTCTGCCCCTGTGTCCCCTGTTGCCCTGAGTGAGGAGTCTGTGGACTTACTTCGACAGATCCATGTAGGGCAGACATCGATGCTGAAGGTCCTCCATGCACACACAGGTCTGTTGACACAACTGGTGTCATTCATGGAGGGCATTTCCTTGGGCATGTCTGCCCTACAGAGGACCAACCAGTCCGTGGCCTCCTCCCTGACGGCAGCAGTGTCCCTGCTCCAACAGTCCCGCACCCCTCCTACCCCTGCACCACCCACGATTACTAGCAACCCACCTGTCCCAAGCACAGAAACCCCCAAACCAAAGTCTAGACGTGCACACAAGCAAGCACAGGGGACCAATTCCACACTCACAGGGGCTGGTTTGCTGACACACACACAGTCATCCACAATCACTCCACAGTCCTCCGAGACCTCTCCCTCCCAGCCCCCTTCCCTTGCCTCACCTGCAACCCCATCCCCCCAGAAGCTCTTCCTCTGTGACCTTGGCCTCTTCCTAACCAACCCAGTAGATCCTGATTACAAGGGGAAGAGGAAGTCCCCACACACAGAAAGGAGTGCCCCTCACACCCCGACACCCTCCCCCAGGCGCAGTCAGACCGAGACGCCCAACCGCAAGTCCCCCCGGCGCAAGAAGAGCAAGATCCCCTCGCCACCACACAGCTCCAAGGCAAAGTCTCCGTCCTCCATCCCCCAGGCCACCACTCCAGAGGTTCCCCCGCCACTCCCTGCCCCAGGTTCACCCACACACAGATACACCATCCCCAAAATGCTAAGGCCATCCCCCCTAGCACTTGCTACCCCACACCTGGTCAGACAGTTAGTGCCACTGATGTGGGGACTGTGTCCCCCCCGCCCTGCCGACCTCACCTGTCCCCCATTCCGTTCCCATGGATGTAGGCACTGCTTTGGAGTCCACGACCACCCCGTCTGACTTGGGCACTGCAGTGGTGAGCCAATCCACTCCATCTGACCTGCCAACTGGAGTTGTGCCGGTACCCACCCCATCTGACTTGTGCCCCACAGTTGTGACAGCACCCACCACTTTAGTCATCTCCACTGCAGTTGCAAGTGTCTTGCCTGCATCCCCCACCTCTTCACTGCCTCCTTCTGCTGCGCCCTGATCCTGTCCCTGCGGTGCCTGGTCTGCCCCCATGTATGCCCCTCCGAGGAGAGGATAACCCCGATCCGTAGCAATGCAGGCAAGCAAGGTGTGACAGTTGTCACTCTAGTTCACTCCTTGGCATTTTGACATGGACTGGCCATTGACCTTTTGGTTGCACAGACGTTTCGAATTTCATATACCGAATTTGTCACTCTAGTTCACTCCTTGGCATTTGGACATGGACTGGCCATTGGCCTTTTGGTTGCAAAGCCGTTTAGAATTTCATATACTGAATTTGTTACTCTAGTTCACTCCTTGCCATTTGGACATGGACTGGCCCTTGGCCTTTTGTTGGAACAGACGTTTCACTTTTCATATGCTGAATAAAGCTTATTTCTTTGTCCCTGTGAACTTGATTTAGCTGTACATCATGTTGATGTTGTTTTACATGCCCTTGCACTTGTAATGCTTGGTTTACAATGTTGCATACTGATGTGTTGATGTGAGGTACTCCCTGTGGTCCATGAGATATGTATCCTATTCTGGTGGGTATCCATGTCATCCTTTGCAGCTACCTGGGTGTGTCTGGATCAACTATTTGTGTACATCTTTATGTGAGCATTTCATTGGCATGGTCACATCTGTGGCTTGCACCCCTGCACATATGATGTGCTTCCCATTGTCCAAATTGTCACTTCCACATACTTCGTGCTCATCACTACTGGCCCTACATGTGTGGGCATCATTGTAATAGGAGCAACTGGGTCCTCTGTGCAACTTGCTAGACATATGTTTTGGGTATGTGCAGATGACTTAGGGGAGACTTCCGTACCCAGGCTGTTGTGACCAGAGCCTTCATTGTGTGGTAACTGATGGCTGACTGACCAAGTGTTCTGCAGACATGAGTGGGACTTGCGGTGAATATGTTTGGCACAGCTGGGCTCCCACAGGAGTTGTGTCCCCTCAAGTTAGTGTGTTGTCCAGTGACATGGCCTGGGCCCATGGTGTGTGTTGTATGTGCATGTATGTGTGTCCACATCCCTGTTCATACACAGACAGTGTTCCCTTGATATGTTCCTGTTGTTGATGCTTGCTGAGTGGTACTGGGTTCATCCCACTACTTTTCCAATGGGCTACCAGATGTGTGGGTGCATGACACACTACTGTTAATTGGTGTATCATCATTGGGATTTGTCAGTTCTGAGTGGTGATGATGTTGTCAGACACAGATGGGACACAGTCAGGGTTCCTCAAGGCACTTGTTTGTTCGCAATATCATGTAGTTGTCCCTAGGTGGTAGTTTTCAGTGATTGAGACATTTGTTTGTGTGTGTGACTGCTCCCACTTGTCGGGTTCACGGCTGCGATGCTGGCAGGTGTCAGCATGTGTGCCTTGTGTTTCTCCTTGGCATCTGCATAGTCCTGGGACTGTGGCAGGGATTCTGAAGGTTACATGACCTTTGAGGTCGTGGCCATGTACCGCATACTGTGCAGTGTGTCTGTCATTCCCCAGGGTTGTAAACAGTCCGTGTGTGATGTGTGTGTGCACCTTAGTTCCTGCCAACATTCCTGTGTTTGTCATGGGTGCATGTGCAATGTCACCTGTCCATGTGGATTTCACAGATACACATTGTTGCAGTTCAGGTGTGTGGTGTTGAGGGTGGACTGATGTGAATGTTTGCATGGATGGTCCCCTAGCTCCCGTTTGTCCATGGATGAGAGGCCATGCTGAGTGATTTGTGTTTGTGCATGTGTGATGTACGTTTGTGGCACAGGACACATGTCTGGGTTTCCCAGTTTGTACGACATCTGCCTTTGTCATCACAGTGGAGGTGTCATGCATGCTTGTGTCACCACACTGTCTGGTCCCTGGGGGTAGTGGTGTTGTGGTTCAGTCTCTTGCTGTGTTAGTTGGTGTTCATTCCAGCTTGTGTCACATGTGTCTGTTGTGCTTCCTCTCATCTCCCAACGTCTGATTGCCCACTGAGGGTGTCCCAATGATGGTTTACTTTTGTATGGCACTGTGTACACATCTGTGTCACTGTGGTTCAGCCCCCCTCATGTGTTGTGTAGTTGCCTGGGGATACTGTGACACACACACACACACACACACAATGTTGTGTCCGATGTGCAGTGTGAGTTTGCCTGTTTGTGCATCTGCACCAGTGCATTGTTATTGCTGTTGTGGGCCTTGGTCTGGATGCTGTTTCTGTGATTTTCCATGCTGTCCCTGTGAGTCATTTCACATCATTGTGCACATTCATCCTGGTTGTTGGGTGCCATTGCTGGCATGGAATGTGTTTGAGAGCTGACACCTACAGTCTACACATGTTGTTTTGATTGGTGTGTCTATTTTCAAAATGTGTGCATGCTTGGTGATGCTCACTTCTGCTGTTGTGTCATTGTACGCTGTGTGCATTGTCAGCCCCCATGTGTGGTGCTTGTCTGCACATGGCCGAGAGTGTTATGTTTTCACTGCACTGTTAGCCCCACCACATCTCTATGTGTATGGGACACAACCACTAGTTTGCCCCAGAAGTGTTTGATGTGTTGGGAGCAGGGATCATACATGCTGTTTGTTATTTGCAGCTTTGACCATGATGACACTTACGTTTTGGTCACTGTGATGAGGGGGGTTTGGTCCCCATCACCACAATGCTCCACATCTGCTGCATTTTGTGAGCCCTCACTTAACTTCTGCTCTACACAGTGAGGGGGTGTTCTTTTTACATTGCCACAGTGCTATGGTGATGCTTGCCTTTTGTATGTCACACTCATGTGTTGGTCACACATGTGCTGTTACTTACATTGTATGCTTGTAGCCATAATCACTGTTGTGGGCATTTGTCACAGACTACACACTGTTGTCATGATGTCATGGGGGATGTATTTTTCGGACATACCTGATGGTTGCGTATGCTGGATGTGTTGCGCATCACCCATCCTATGGGTGTAGGTGGCAGGGGTGAAGGGGTGAAGGGCAACATAGTCCCTATGGGTGGGGGTGGCAGTAGTGATGAGCAACAGGTCCCCTGTGAGTGGGGGTGGCAGGGGTGATGGGAAACAGGTCCCCTGTGAGTGGGGGTGGCAGGGGTGATGGGCAACAGGTCCCCTGTGAGTGGGGGTAGCAGGGGTGATGGACAACATGAGCACTATGGATGTGGGTGGCAGGGGTGATGGGCAACATAAGCACTATGGGTGTGGGTGGCAGGGGTGATGGCCAACATAGTCCCTATGGGTGGGGGTGGCAGTAGTGATGGGCAACAGGTCCCCTGTGAGTGGGGGTGGCAGGGGTGATGGGCAACATAAGCCCTGTGAGTGGGGGTGGTAGGGGTGATGGGCAACAGGTCCCCTGTGAGTGGGGATGGCAGGAGTGATAGGCAACATAAGCACTATGGGTGTGGGTGGCAGGGGTGATGGGCAACATAGTCCCTATGGGTGGGGGTGGCAGTGGTGATGGGCAACAGATCCCCTGTGAGTTGGGGTGGCAGGGGTGATGGACAACAGGTCCCCTGTGAGTGGGGGTGGCAGGGGTGATAGGCAACATGTCCCCTGTGAGTGGGGGTGGCAGGGGTGATGGGCAACAGGTCCCCTGTGAGTGGGAGTGGCAGGGGTGATGGGCAACATGAGCACTATGGGTGTGGGTGGCAGGGGTGATGGACAACATAGTCCCTATGGGTGGGGGTGGCAGTAGTGATGGGCAACAGGTCCCCTGTGAGTGGGGGTGGCAGGGGTGATGGGCAACATAAGCACTATGGGTGTGGGTGGCAGGGGTGATGGGCAACATAGTCCCTATGGGTGGGAGTGGCAGCAGTGATGGAGAACAGGTCCCCTTTGAGTGGGGGTGGCAGGGGTGATGGGCAACAGGTCCCCTGTGAGTGGGGGTGGCAGGGGTGATGGGCAACAGGTCCCCTGTGAGTGGGGGTGGCAGGGGTGATGGGCAACATAAGCACTATGGGTGTGGGTGGCAGGGGTGATGGGCAACATAGTCCCTATGGGTGGGAGTGGCAGCAGTGATGGAGAACAGGTCCCCTTTGAGTGGGGGTGGCAGGGGTGATGGGCAACAGGTCCCCTGTGAGTGGGGGTGGCAGGGGTGATGGGCAACAGGTCCCCTGTGAGTGGGGGTGGCAGGGGTGATGGGCAACATAAGCACTATGCGTGTGGGTGGCAGGGGTGATGGGCAACATAGTCCCTATGGGTGGGGGTGGCAGTAGTGAACGGCAACAGGACCCTTATGGGTGGGGGTGTTGGTGGTGCTGGCCATGCAACCCCTAAGGTGGGCTATTGTTAGTGGCCAGGATGTGGATCCCCTGTGTGTGTGTGCCATTTTGCGTGTACGTGTCGTTTGTTGGTGTTGTAGGTGTCTGACTTACCGTCTGGGCCATCGGCGTCGGTCCCTGATCCGTTCATAGATGTAGAGTACTGGTATGAACTGCGCGATGGGATTCATGATGTGTTTGTGTCGTACACGCTGCTTGTTGCTCCGTCTCGTACCCGCTGCAAGCTGGTCCGTCGCGTAGCCGTGTATTGATTTGTGGCGCGAATCGTAGCTGATATGCTTGTTTTCCGGATGCTGTGACATGCCGTATGTGACGACCAGTCCGGCGCGTAGGAAGTACGCATTGTACTTGTCATGGCGGAAACTGCTATGGATACTGCTTCCGGGCGACTCGGTTCCTCTTTAGGAGTTACCGCTCGGACGATAATGGGGCTTGATTCACAGCCTACGTGTCGGTCGTGTTTTTGGCAGTTATGCGCATCGTACTTACTCTACAGGACGGACCGGCTTCGGGTACGTGTCGGTCGCACGGTAAGGCTACGGACAGCTGTCCGACCGGCCATTGGAATCGGCCCCACTATGTTTCAATATACATTCATTTGCATCACTTGAGGATTTGGGAGGACCTCGGTGTGTTCAGAAATATTTTGAGGGCGGACTCACAGTTTGGTTGATAATAAATAGCCTCTTTATTTTCTTTGCTGCTTCACATTTGTCTCATTAGTTGGTCTGCATTTCTCATTATAGTTTTATTTGTTCTAAGACACCGTATCTGGGTGCACTCACATTGAATCCACTTCTGACACATCCCCTACAATCACTAATATGCAGGTCTGCTGGGGTGCATAATGGATGCATTCATGCAGAACATGGGCTTTATTTTTAATGTTACACCTGCCTCAGCCGGGATTCCTCGAGAGGCTCACTGGGCTTTTGAGATATAGGTACCTGCCTAAATAAAATACTCTAATATCAACCAGGATTTTCACATAATCAGGTGCAGCATCATTATGAGATGGATTACCATAATAGATATGTGCCATGATTCACCTTCTGATTTTGCAATGACTTTACCCCATGTTCTGTCTTCCTCTCCACTCACCCAGCCCAATCTATGAGCATTTGGCACCGAACCCCAAACTCACCTGTTCCCTTCACTTGCTGTTCACCTGCTCTTTGCTGTCCTGAAAGTGGATGTATCAGCTTTGTTCAGAATATTTCATTCCTGTAGAGTAAATGCTTCAAGGGAGTCCTGAATAAAAGAATCCAATAAATTAAAAAAAACACGAGGACCATTGGTCACTACTCTCACGGCAGAGAGCACCCTGGGAGATATTCTGTGTGCTTTTTGTTACTAAACCCTTGCCGTCATTTCAGCATCTCAAGGCGGTAATGTAGGACATGAACATGGATACATCAGGCTGTAGTCCAGCCCGACGTGCAGCCCCTGCCACGCCATCCCATCTCACAGAACTGTAGCAAGGGCTGTGCTCAATTTTATTTTGGGAAATTCTGAAACAATTATGTGAAATGTTCAAGACATTTTTCTTCACAAAAAGTTTGTGATCTCTGAAAACTGAATATGATGCCATACCTTGCGTTTCAAGGTCAAATGAGATACAAGCAAGGGGAATGGTCTGAGGAGAGAGTGTCTCCTGCAGTACTCTGTACTCTCCCACTACGCATTCTTTGTTTGAACCTGTTTCCTGCAGAACAACATTGTGCAACTTTTCACTGCCACGGAATTTGCAGTATTTTAAACATTTTACGTCACATGAAATCTGTACACTTTGGGAGCATAATAAAAATTTTGTATGAGGCTAGCACAACCCCTATCCTGCCCTTAGGACTCCATGAGCCTTATAATAAACTGGGAAACTAAGCAAAGCACTGTAGATATAGTAGACACCTTTCTATAGCCTGGGTGTAGTCTTGAGAGGATTATGACACAGGTGGCTGAGAGGCCAGTTTTAGGAACTTTGGTACTTCTTGTATGTTCAGAACATTATTATTTTGCTAGCAACATAATGGGAATCTATTTGAATCGTTTAATGATAAATATAAAACGGGAACGCAGATTTGAAATGCATTGACTAAAACCGCTTTAAGAGTGTAAATTATTATTAGCGATGATACTGTATTAGCATGGTGATGTTTGACTTTAGCTTTAATAAAGAATCAGTCTCAGTCTATTCGGTCCTTTTTTGTTTATCTGGTGCTTTTTAATAGCTTTTCCTAAAAGGGTATCAGAAAAACAAATGAGGACATATTCATACTAAGAAAAATGTAAATGATCATTTAGGATAGAGAAACAAATTATTCTTTTAATTAAAAAGCTATTGAAGATCCACCATATCTCATTTGCAAAACAAAAGCTCCAAATGACTGTTTGACCTGTTTACTGCTGCAAATGTGTTTTGTTTTATTCACATCACACACAGTAGAGTTGAAATCAGAAGACTACTGAACGCTTAGTGCATTGTACCCTTCTTTTTATTTAGAAATTCCCAACATCTATTTCGCTCCCAGTTTATTTGCATTGTGCTAACAAATTCCTTGGACAGAAAGATGAGCAACACACATCCTGAAAATAATGTTTCCTAGTCTCTTTTACCTGTTTAACATTTAATTGGGTAGAAGCATTCTTCTTCTTTAATTTTCATTGGATTTGTTTTTTTCATCTAGCTTTTGGGCAACAATACACTCAAGCTCTCTCCAGAAGTCACAAAAAATTAGGATGATTGTAATCCTAACAGTGCGAAAGCCATCTTGTTAGAAATGGGGGGTCTCTAACTGGCAGAGGTATGCACCTTTGTGCAAGTAGGGACCCTTCCCTCTAGTCAGGGTAAGGAAGTTACACACTTCAGGTAACCCCTGCTCCCGTCCTTGGTAGGTTGGCATGAGGAGACAGGTTTATCCCAAGTGCAATATGTAAAGTATTTGTACCCAAACAGACAGTTACACGGTGAAAACACCACAAATGGGCACCACACCAATTTAGAAAAATAAAGTATCTTTATTGAATCCAAACAAGACCAAAACTACAAAAATCCAACATACATGTATCAAGTTATTACTTTAAAAATGGTTACTTCAAAAATAGAACTGTAGCAACAAAATAGCTCCACCTGGGGCTATTACGACAGGCACAAATCCAAAGTACAGCCCTGACCACAATGTGCGCGGGCTGGGCACAGACTCACACGAACCCCCAACCAACAGTACCTTGGAAAATGAAGTCAACAGTCGATGTGTGGCGTCGTGTAGGTGAGGCGTCGGTGCTGACATGAGGCCGGTTCCCTTCTGCCAGGGGGAAGCCGAGGAATTGAGTCCATGGGGAGTCGAGGTGTTGAGCCCAGAAACTGGAATTGGCACCCTTTTGAACATAAAAGTCCACAGAGGAGTCCATGTGCTGGTTTGTGGGTGCAGGTGAAGTCTTGGTGTGGCTGAGACTTCAGAACAGGAGGCAAGCACACACAAGCCCTTGGAGATTTTTCTTCAAGAAAGTTCACACCAAAGTTCCAGTCTTTGTCCTCTCCTTGGCAGAAGCAGCAACTGCAGGCCAACCCAGCAAAGCAACACAGCAAAGGAGCAGTACTCCTCCTTACAGCTCTCCAGCTCTACTCCTTGGTTGAGGTTCCTGTTGAGCCCAGAAGTGATCTAATTCTCTGGGGTTTAAGGTCCAATACTCAGACCCCATTTTCTCTTTGTTCTCTTTGTGGCAAGGATCTCTGAGCTCAGTCCAAATCCGTTCTGTTCTCTCTGGTGCAGCATGACCACAGGAGGTGGATGTCAGCATTGTGCAAAGGAGACACGTCCTAATCAGGTGCAAGTGAAACTTCTCCCACCACTCAATGCAGCCCAGGTTTATTTAGCCCAACTATGAGTCACCCAGGAAAGGCAGGACACACCTCAACCGCCCTGGACTGCCCACAGTGAATGCACATCCCAGCTCCTCTCACTCTAAAGCCAGACAGTCAATACATAAACAGTAATGACACAGAGAATGGTTGCAAAAGAAAATGGCTACTTTCTAAAAGTGGTACTTTCAAAAACACACAATTTAAAAACCATCTTTACTAAAAGATGTGTTATTAAATTCTAAGTTCAGAGAGCTTAAACTCAATTTTTCTTTCTTGTCCCAATAGAAAGCTTCACTTCTATGATGTTACATAGATAGACTATAGAACAGCTAGCCTTTCAATAGTGAAAAACGAAACACACAGTATTTTACTATCAGGACATGTAAACCACACAAGCACATGTCCTACCTTTCCCATACACTGCACGCATCCCATCAGGGTACCTTTGGCCTAACTGAGGGGTGCCTTACATGTAAGAAAAAGGAAGGTTGAGGCCTGGTGAGCGGGTGCATGTGCCAGGTCAACATGGCAGTTACTAACTGCGCACGCAGACACTACAGGTATAGATCCGAGACAGGTTTAAAGGGAGACTCGTGAGTGGCACAATCAGTGCTGCAAGCACACTAATGGCATTTGATTTACAGGCCCTGGCATACTCGGTGCAATTTACTAGGGACTTACCAGTAAACCAAATATGCCTATCATGGATAACCAATCAAAATCATAATTTACACAGGGAGCACTTGCACTTTGACACTGATCATCAAAGCACATAAAGTGTCCAAAGCATCTAAGCCAGCAAAAACTAAACCCAACATACTGTAAAAAATATAGGAGGTAGAGGCAAAAAGTCATGGGAAACCACGCCAAGGATGCCAAGTCTAACACATCTACATTGCACTCTGAAGATCATGAGGCTGGCAACATCAATACAGTGTCACTGCAATGCCTCCATCACACCATCCCTGCCTTAAAAGTTCTACAGTGGCCGCCCATCAATGAAACATTGCAGTTCAAGACACTCTGTCTCATTCTTAAGGCACACTATTGAAGCACTAAAAGATAAGTCTCTAGGGTCCTCTATTCTTTCAATCCAACTAGACATCTGAGGAAGGGCACTTGAAACCAACTTACCACTCACTCTACAAGATATAATAGTTGGACAAATATCCTCAAGCTTCAGCTCTTTGGAATGTCCTCCTTGCAGATCTGAAACTAAAAGGAGAATGTTCTGATCAGCGTTTGAGCTGGAGGTTTACTGGCTACTCTGAGACTTTCAACTTTCTCTGGCAATTGGCAGTTCCGTTCACTCCAATGCAGAGCAGTTCAATCGAACTACCTGAGACCAATCAGATATCTCACCTACACACAGTCAATTGCCTGGCACCCAACACTTCATAACCCTCATCCAACCAAGGTTTTACACACCTATTATTCAGATGACCTGAGCTACCCAGGGATCACAACACAGAGGTACGTGATAAGGGTTTCTATTTATCGGTTCACTCACATTCACAGAGGTTTGAAATCTTGCTTCATACTCAAATACCCTACAGTGGCAAGTCTTTTTAAGACTCTCCGAAATAGCTAGGATACAAATGAGGAGGTCTGTATAGTGGTAGAAGCCCCCAGGTTGCACTATTCCCTTAAGGTCAGTTATGCAGTTCTAAGGAGAGATACTTGGGACATCAGTGTAACACCTGCAAGTTTCAATGCTTTCATATCCCCTTTTATACCTAAACTTCCTTTCAAAAGGTTACCCACTCTCTTAAAACCTGATAACGTGAGGAGAGAGAATGGGACCATAAAAGTAACTCCTAAATAAATGCAAGTCTCCAAAAATATTAACCAGCATGCCCCAACTGCTTATGACCTCTATTTGAGGAACCCCCATTTACTTTTTGCAGCTGGGTCAATTTTTAGCCACATGGTCGTACTTCCCCCGGTGTTTGAGTTTCCCAGACCACCTGACTCCGTCTCTTCTCTGTAGACCTTCACGTTTCCTAAGTGGGAATCTCTCTGAGCTATAGTCAATAAGTAGGCTTTGTTTGGCTAATCTCACGTCTATGCCAGGACACCGCTACAGGACCACCAACCCACTTTCAAGGTTCTGATGGGCCTCAACCTCTGTGGGTATTTACCAATTTAGGCAGAGTGCACTGACATGTGGCTGACAAATCTGCACTTCATACATCGGTCAATAAAAGTTTTGGACTTCATGTTTGGACGTCTCTTCAAGAGATGTGAGGATCCACATCCTAACCACAAGTGGCCCCGGCACCAAGTGAGACATGTAAGTAAGTGGTACAACTTTACCTGGTGTTTTTGAAAATTTAAACTTAATGGCTCCTGTAGTACCCATACCTACTCATCTGTTGGCTTGATACCCACACACTGGCATCTATGAAGATGCAACCTTCTTTCATTACCTGGTTTTGTCTAGACTTGCATAATGTGCTTGCCAAATTCATGTGTATCACCTTCTCCCTCAACTGCAATCGTGAGGTGACTACCTGCTACATGCAGTGTTTTACAAAACTAAAATATTAAATATGTAAATTTAAAAACTGGTTTTTGGAGTGGGATGCTTTTTTTATTGGTTTGTACTTCAGGTAAGTGCGGGAGATCTGCGATTGGATGTTGGGGGGTACTCTTTGAGTCGGTGCATGGAAGGAGCAGTGAAGATCTTCAGATATAATAAGGCACCATCAGTATATTGGGGAATCTTAATCTTGCTGTCAGTGAGCAGTGATCTGAGGGGTTGAAGTATAGATTGAAGATGATTTTAGAAAAAAATAAGCCACAGGGTATTTTGAAGATGATGGGAAACTTCAGAGATCTTGGTGAACTTCTCTGAACAATAGCTGCTGCTTTGGGGAAAAGCTAAAAAGCAGTGGAAGACATTATTGGAGACTCCGGGAATATAGGTTCGACTTGTGAAAAACCGAAGCTTTTTTTTTTTTTATTTGGTTTTGGTGTTTGAGGTCTTCTGTCCTGTGAGTATCCCTAATGGAGTCTTACTCACTGTATTGCATCTGTACATTGGTTATGAACTGAAAGCTCCAAAGACCACCTTTCACTATATGTTGGTTTACCTTAGATGGCTTTGGTAAGTAGCTCTGAACAAGATGTATGCTGCATGTGGAAACACACGTACACGTGTCTGCTGAGCACATTGATGCTAATGTTTTTCATTCATTCAGTGTACTAAAAAAGAATGGGCATTTTCTTTGCTTTCATAAAATGTATAATCTGTGGTGTTTTTCATCATCATCGACTTTATTTCATTTTTTTAAAACCATAAAAGTACAAATAACAACACAGACATAAAAACATAACAGAGTATAAACATGTCTATAAAAAACACAACTTTAAAAATACAATTTCTCATTCCAAAAGAACAGAAACTTTATAGGGTTCTGGGGTAAAAGCTAAAAATCCCTTAAACGCATTTAAAAATAGCATTAAACCCAATTGAGCTTAAACTGCATGGTGCATTATGGTCTTGTTACCTCTTTTTTGAGATGCCCTATAGAGTTGGTGTTTTCCACACTGTCCTCTTTATGTTTAAACTGTATTACATTATAACTTTTGGTTTTTGGTTGCCACAGGTACAAGGAGATTTGGTGTCTTTATTCATTTTCCAGGATCTGGAATTCAGATCTAAGGTCAGAGTTACTCTAGATGAATTCCTTCATAAAAGTATGTATGCTGCATGTTTTTCTGAGTCCTATAGACCAACAGGCCCATTCAGGGCCGGACTGGGATCGCAAACCAGTTCTGGCAATTATGTCCAACCGGCCCCGGAGAAGGGGGTATGGAGGTTGTAGGGGGATGGTCAGACGTAATTGCCAGGGCTGGAACACTGATGCTACAATGCTGCTGTGCTTTTGTTACAAGGGGACGATTTTACAGCACTGCTGCATTACCGCCCCCCAGCAACAAAAACGGCCCCCACTGGTACAAAAACAGCCCCCACCCATCTGGCCCACTGGGGAAACACCCGATGCCCGCTATTGCCAGCCTGGACCTAGGCTGATTGCAAAACATACTGGTATCTCCTGGTGGGGGAAGAGTTTGTGGTTGTAAATTTCAAAAGCTGTTAACAGAAACTCTGTGCTATGTAGGTCAGGGGGAAGCTTCCATCCTGAATCAAATTTGGAGACTCCTTTCTACAATACCCAATAGGAGGACCGTATGAAGTTTTGAGACAGAAGAGCTGAGAAGACTTACATGGGCAGAGACAAGTACAGAGATTGGGAGTAACTTTATTTTGGGAAGAATTCCCATTTTGAATCAATCAGCTTGCTGTTTGGGGTGACTACTATAAACGCCGACTAGGCCACGTTACAATGCACGCATTTACAACGCATGCCATTACAACACATTATTACCTCAACCACGTTGTTACATCGCATACCATTACAACGCAAGTCGTCACAACGACTTGGTGTAGGGGGGCCCTGGGATTTGGAATAGTAACATTTACTATTCCAACTCCAGTATGTACAACAGTAGGAAATGTGTTGGATTTTAAATCCAATGCCTTCTACCCCCGACAGCAAGTCATTGTAACGACTTGCGTTGTAATGGTATGCGATGTTACAACGTGGTCATTGTAATGACCGCGTTGTAATAGAATGCGTTGTATCGCATTCGATGTAAACGATGTTTACCATAAACGCCAGTTAGAAGTAGAGAAATGATGTGGTAGCTTCATCAATTGCAGAATTCTCCACCTCCCATTTTAAGCTCCCGAAAAGCAGGCAGGATTAGCTGTGAATGAGGCTTTGAAGGGGTAAGAGACCAGTCCAGCTGTTGGCCCCTGTAGCTTTGGCATCCAATCCTTATTTGTATTTCTGAACTCTATTGGACTCCCTCCAGGGCTGGTGACACAAGGTCCCTGATTCTTCTGTAGGCATTTTGTGATCCTGGGCTAGCTCTGCTGGACTGGGCCCTGTAGACATCATGGAATTCTACCAATCCCTGGGTAGCTGTAAAGTGCTAGAACTGAATGTGGTCTACTAGTGATGATCTGTGGGGTGCTGTTGTGGAAGTGAAGTGGATTAAGTTGTAGGGCTTTGTGCCCACACGAGTGTGCTTGTGCTTTTTATCCAGATGGTTACGAGATAAGAGTATATTGGCTTCACCAAACAATTTTAATTTTGACACACAGTTGACTGCCATCACAGCTCTGTTCCCTCCCCTATGACATGTTCGAGCAGAGGCAGTATCAATACTTTTTCCAGGGCAAGATCAACATTGATGACAATTCTGTATTTTCCCTTCAAAATGTAGCTTCTCCCTCCTTATTGTGTGTTCATGCTGGTACTGTGCACATGTGTGTGCAGTGACAGATACTTGGGTTTACCCATAAGCAAAATCAAGCGGAAAAGCATTAATTAATGTTTGCTTCCTGAATTTCTAAACATTGTCTTCACCAGCACTACCCAACACAGAAAGAGTTCCATCAGTGGATTTGTCTATGCAGTCTTTAGTTATTACTTTCCTACTTGCGTGAGTATTGCATTCAGACCTGGTCGGTCCTGAAGAAAGCCAGCCAGGCAGGCGTTAGGTTTTGACGCAGAGGTGTCCTAAAAGTCACGCAGTGAAATCTTGTAGATTTCACGGCGTAAATTTTATGAGGCTTTCCTGCGTGGGAACGCCTACCCTCCGTACATTATACCTGACGCAGGTATAATGTCACGCAGGGCTTTACAACATGACGCATCTCTCTAGATTCGTCCGTTGTAAATTTGACGCATTTTTGGTGACGCAACAACAGCGTAAAAGTGACGCACGGGGCTTTGCAAATCTGCCCCTTCATGTATAAGCTAGGACTTTTTCAGATATTTTAAGGTGACTGAGCAATACGAAAATCACCATTTGCCACCAATTTCTTACATTCGTTTGGGGCAGGTAAACCCATACACCCCTTTCAAGGTCAGATTTGTTTGGCATACCATATAGTTACTATAATATTTCAAAGGTTGAAAAAAACTTACTTGACATCCTTGACCATCCACCACCACTTTCACCCTTACCTTCCCCCTCCTGCAGCTGTGCTTTCTGCTTTCAGGCAAACCAGACATGCAGTACTGCGCTGACAGGCTCTTAGGAAGGCCCGTCACCCTGGCCTGAAAGTCCTTTATGACATCACAACAGTGGGTAACTAATTTTGTCATGACCTGCTGCTATGTTATAGCAGTGGGTTATGAGGTTCAGAAACTGAAATAAACGATAGGAGCTCTTTATGAGCATCATACATAACAATGATGTTGGATGTTCTGTATGGCCATATTTTTTTCCAGTGACGGCTGCTATTATTGCTGAGTGGTAAGGCTCGGGGCAAAGGGGAATACAACCCAAAACTGAACGCACTAGGCTCCAAGATGCAAAATAGCAGTGCTTCTCTCATGCTGGGAATACTTATGAAGGAATAGTCTGAGCGGCTTCGTTTGTCACTCTGACAATGCATTGGAGTCTGGGGTGTTTTTCCACTCTGGCTGTGCAACAAAGCCTGTTGGAGAAACTTAAGTACACATGAGTGTTTGGCCAGCCTAGGACAGCCAGCCAAACAGACATGCGCACTTAAAAGTGCCCACCACTCCTCCCCCTGCCATGCCTGTCCACCCCCTGCCGAAGACTCACGTAGTGAGCTGTTTAGGCAACAATAAAATGATAACAAAATGCTTTTATCATTATTTTATTTTTTCCTCTTTTAGCGGGGGCGGGGGGGGGGCGGCGCTCCTCCACCATTATGGAGGAGCCGCCCCTGACTTTTACAAAATTGTGCTGGGCTGAGAATTTCAACAAATCTTCATGATAGTCAGCTCGCTCACTTTATTCACTTGCTTAATTGGGCTGATATTTAAGCCATATCTCTTTCAAAGATCACCAACTACCAGTGAAAGAGAGGAGAGAGGAAAGGCGAGGTAAGCAGGCACTTTCTCCTCTGAAAGTGCATGCAGACTCTGGGAAATATAAGGGCACAACCACGATTGGTACATATTCTAAATTAATTTGCATTTTTTTAAGATTCACTTAAACATTGTTTTAACAACAAAACAGTTTAGTTCGGGGTGACCAGAAGCACTTGGGGGCATATTATCAAGAACGGTGTTAAAATTATCTAAAGCGGCGATAATGGGCTTGATAATATGACCTGGAGAATTCCAATCGAAGCCCTTGTTGACACCAGAACATGGGCTTCTATCTGAATTCTCTGTGGCATATTATCAAGCCCATTATCGCCGCTTTAGCGGCAGTTTTCTGCCGCTAAAGCAGCGATAATTTTAACGCCATTTCTTGATAATATGCCCCCGATTCTTCGATTTGGAGGAATGCCCTTCGGGTTAAGTGAAATGATATGGGTCTAATGCAGCTATACGGGTTTTGGAGAGTTATCTATTTTTATCCGGAGGAGAAAGGGATAGAAAAATTGTCCTGATATGCACTGCAAAGGTAATCTTAGAAGTGATAGAATGCATGCCATCCAATGAAAACACAGCGAGACCAAAATGCCTCTGGACAGGAGAAACACATGACTAAGGAGGAACCCCAGCCAATCAGGAGCTGGGAAGCGAGACCAGAAAACCATCCAATCAAGAGTCTTTAGCTAACCCAAAACCCATGCTGAGTATTGTATTATTTACAATAGGTCTCTCACACGCAACTAAAGATGTCTGTCAGAGAGACCTAAAAACAGTGAAGGGTTTGCTGCCTGCTCTTTGCTTCTATCTGTACTGCTACTTAGTGTCACCAGGGGGAGCTGTACCATTGCTGCTGGTTTCTGCTCGACACAGAGCCTGGAGTTTAAAATACATATTTTCATTTTATGTAAAATGCTGGCTGCGACGAAAGTTAAAATAACACAAAAATGGCCGTGCTTTACAATGAAGATATATATTCCCCCTGCCATGAGTTTACTTGACTCTGGGGCTCAAAGACGAGGGCAGCATGGCAGCTGATGCACCAATCTGCCTCCTCGGCTCAGAGTTTGGGGTCAGCTCAACCGCTCTGCCACAAAGCACTATTTCGCCTCCTCTAGGTGCAGACAGGGACAATAAACAATAAGCGTCTATTATTCTGCGAGCAGAGATATCGATAGTAACCCGAAGGGCATTATTAATATAGAAATAGAACATCAATAATAACCTATAGAGCGCTATTAATCTGGAAATGGAGTCGTCAATAGTAACGTATAGAACGTTATTAATCTGGGAAAAAAACACGTCCAAATCAATACCATCTCATGTAATAGTATCCTGTATAATGACACCTTCTACCAAGTGCATTTCCTGAAGGCGCACATGACCTCCCGCCTCTACATCTTGCACAGACAACGGCTCGTGTACCAGTTTCATCCTTGTAAAGGGGCCACTGACGTAAAGCTTTCCCCGGAGCATCCTTTACCAAGCTGCATGAGATGCTTCCATCATGATGCCAATGTCAAAGAAGTGTAGACCACACGCTCTCGAACATCGGGGCATATTATCAAGCAAGGCGATAAAATTATCGCCGCTTTAGCGGCAGAAAACTGCCGCTAAAACGGCGATAATGGGCTTGATAATATGCTCTATGGAATTCCACTTGAAGCCCATGTTAGATGTCCTTCACATCTAAAGCGGCGATAATTTTATCGCCTGGCTTGATAATATGCCCCATCGTATTCTAGAATAGTAACTTAAACAATCACAACATTAACCTCTGTACATTCTAGCAATAACTTACATGCTGCCATTTTGAATAACCCTGGGCATGCGCATTTGTCAGAAGAAGTTGGAATTGGAAGAGGGAGCCCCGGAGACGCCGCGCTTCAGGTAAGTTTCTTTACTTCTTATTTATTTTACATGCGGGGTTTGATTTAAAAGGAGGGCGGGCGGGAGGCGGGTGGCGCGAAGTGCGGCTACGCGTAGCGCGCGAGTGTGCGTAGATTTGGGCACACTACGCGCTGCTTCACGTAGCCCCACTACGCCCACCCTTAATTTTGAAGCTGGAAAGAGAGAGATTTTGAAAAAGAAATCGTAGGAATCTATTTCCTCCATTGACTTATGTTGGAGTAGATGAACTTTTATTTTGGAGAAAGCTAAAAGGAAACCATTTTTGCATTAAAAATAAGGAATCACCTGCCTGAATTGTATGTAATAACCAGGTCTTGGCAACCACTGTGGGTCACCTATGTTACTGGGCAAAGCCAAGAGAAGATTTAAGGCTTGGCCCCGCTGAAGGCCAGATTTCCTGGTTCAGGCTGCCCGGTAGGCGGGACATCATGTGCCAGCAGTGCTTAATATGAGCCGGTGGTTTCCAGTACTCAGTAGTGACACTTAAATGTCAGCACTAGCCTAGAAACAGTCCACCACATGGTGGCGCTATCTGTCAAACAACAGTGTATAATAAGTCAAACCACATTTTAATGAATACCTGCCGTTCACACCATTATTATAGCTTTGGGTGGCCTGGAATAGTTTGAATTGTCACACCTGTAGGAGTGCGATTGATGGTAGTTGTGTTGGTACCGGCATTGTCAACACTGGCAGGGGCAATGTGTGATGTAGACTGCAGTTATTCCCCCCCCCCCAGACATCTGGCACTTACCCTTTAAATTAGGCACCTTTAAAAACAGGCACCGCAATGGAAACGCCCCAGAAAAAAATCCTGCACACCATGGACTGGAAAGTCCATGCCAAGTGGGAACTGGGATGCATGCACAAAGGGGGCACATGTTGTGCCTGCCGTGTGCATCCACAGGGTTTTCATGGAGGATGACCCGCCATGAAAACACTGGCAGAGAGGAAACTCAGATTATGCTTGGAGGGACCGTGGTGGTTTCCCCCAAGCATATTAATGCCTCTACACTGGTGCAACATAGCCACGGAAAGGGGGCTCCCTTCTGGCTGCAGCAGGGCTGTGGCGGACACACCGCCCTACTCATAATAGGGCGGTGGGGAAACCGCTACGCCCCCATGAGTCTGGCGGTCCTCGGACCGCCAGGCTCTCAATCAGTCCCTTAGCGTGTTCTGCATAGTCTTGCACATTTACTAGTATGTTCATCTTCTACAAAATCACAAAGTCACCCTACCTCGACGCTGATCACTCCCGTTTACTGGTTGTCAATGCAGGTGAACATGAAATCTTCTTTGCATGTCCTTTTCGTGTCTTCCTTTGAGCTTCGATATTACGTTTCAAATACCCTATGGTAGCATCAAGTAGACATATACGTCGCTTGGCTTCATATGGATGTGCTATACGTTATCATCACATGGTGTCATTATTGCAGTTTTATATGGTGTAAATTGCCCGGACAAAACCGTGAGACAGACAGAGTTCGAGTACACACAGCGCAATGAGGATGTTTATTCCTGTTGTAATATGAGGATGGCCGGGCAGAGGAGTTGTGCATATCACTGACCAAATGGTACCCTCCGCGATCAAATGGAGGCGAGGCGCGAACGGCCCATAGGAGTGACACTAGTAATAATACATAAGGAGACATGAAGGGTCTTCAGTGCCTGAGGTTATATGAGGAATGCATAGTTACTAAAGTGTCTCATTTAGAGAGTACCCTCTCCGCCAAACCCTCAGTCCACCCTTCCATTTATTCTCAATCGGCCCAGTCATTATAATCCTAGTAGTGAAGTCCACGTGAGCTGCCAATCCTGATTGGACTGTCATAGACTTAAATGGAGTTGGAAGAAATACACCTCTAGTAATGACGTTTCTATGAACCTTCTCCCAATATATTCAGGAAGGCTTATGACCCAGATTTTGGGTTAGTACAGCTGGTACCAAGGAAATACATCAACAGTTTCAATGGCTCTGTAATAGATATGTCCTGTAATCTGGGCCTATATATGAGTCTGTAATTTATACGTTTATATCGGTGAGTAATTTGAAAGTGAGATGAATTTTGTTTGCATTGGAACTGAGAGGGATGAATTTTCTCAATTACCCAGTCTAACTCATTCTCAGAGTGTCTGAAGTCCACAAAGTTCCTGGACGTCTTGGTGGCACTGTGTTTACTACAGATAGTGTTCCAATGATCTAGAATTAACCCCTGCGCAGCGGCGCAAATTCCGCCGCGGCGCTGGGAGGGGTGAGGGGTGAGCGCGGCGCCGCCATGCTCATGACGGAACCACGCCGTCGTGAGTCACGGGCGAGCTGTGCTCATGACGGCGTGGTTCTGTTACGACTCCGCCCACTCGTTATTTCGCCCGCACAGGCGGGAAATCAGCGACGCGTGGGCGGAGCGGCCACAGCATGACGGAACCACGCCGTCATGAGCACACGCCGCCCGTGGCTCATGACGGCGTGGTTCCGTCATGCGCACGCAAGGGGTTAAATTCTTCCCTTTTCTGTTTATTATTCCTGTGCACTGCAGGTTGCATGGGCATATTACCCAGTGGCGGCTCCTCCATAGTGTCGGAGGAGCGTCGCCTCACTTAGCGCAGAATGAAAAATAACAAGATCATAAAACAAATGTATTATCATTTTATTTTCCACTGGTTGCCGATGCCGCTGAGTCTAGGGCGAGGTGGGGCCAGCCAATTCTCTGTTGACAGGGCAGGGACTGGGAGGAGTAGGAATGGGCATTTGTAAATGCGCATGCCTGTTTGGCCCGCTGTCTTAAGCCGGCCAAACAGATATGCACATTTAGGTTTCTCCAACCCAGCTATGTTCCGCAGCCGGTTGGAGAAAAGGCACAGACTCCCTGTGCCTGAGCAAGTGGCAAACCAGCTAGCTCAGGCCAATCCCCACGCTGCTCTCATAGCATGAAAGAAGTGTCTGAATTGGATGGGGAGTCCTTGAATGGTGTCCAAGGGACTGCTGAGAGTAGTAAGAGTAGAAGAGCACCAAGGTTCGAGATGGCCAGCCTGTCAGCATCAGGTAAGTTTATTTTTTCATTATCAATTCTTCTCCTCCACCCACTTATTTGCACCCCGCTGCTGCTGCCCCGCCGCCCCTCCACTGTACATTGGCATCAGCTGCGACTGATATACCTTATACATTTTATGGTCATTTTAACAGGTGCAAGTGTGACCTTAGTTTCCATGGGATTCTTACACTTAAACTGAGTTAATAGGTCCTAATTGTGTACTTCCAGACACTGCTATTGCCACATGGGTAGTGGCCCGTTACTGGTTGTAGGTTCCGTAGAAGGGGTCCAAAGTCGTGCTTATTGGATCGCTAAAGCTTCGTCCCCACATAAACGCAAACAACGGTTTGTCATATTTTTTACCAGTTACAGTGGCAATTCTGCAGTGTTTGTTGATTGCTCTCTTTATTCTGTTTGATACCTGAGTGACGATGCTTACCTAGGTTAAGTGATTCTTCTCTCCTTTCACGTGCATTCTCAAAAGGGCATCCTTGTTGTATGTTCCCCACGCACACATTTTCTCTAGCAGTTTACAAAGTTATCTGGGTAATTTATATTGATAAGTTTGATTGTGAGTTCACTTGCTTGACCTGGAAATGTCAGTACAATTTTTCCTAACACTCAAATTTGTCAGAAGTGCTTTAGGATGTTGGTTCATATCTCTGGAGAACATGACAGTCAGTAGATTTGTGCTAAACTTCTGTGATCATGTCTGTGGTTAACAGATGGTTTGTGTCCCTCCCTGAAATTTGGGAGATTTTGGAAGGATATGGAAGGGTGTCTAGATACTCTGTTAATCAGCAAAAAACTGAGATAATGCAATGGAATATGTAGCACACGGGTTACCTAATAAGGCAAGAAATAAGGTACTTGTGGGTCCAAGTAGTACATAATCTTGATAGAATTTCTCAGCTTATTTTCAACAAGGCAGGTTCCAGAGCTGGAAAATTACTAAAGGCGTGGGGCGCCCTTCCATTGTCATTTAGTGGTAGATCTAATTTACTGAAAATGTCAATTCTCCCCAAATTTACTTTTTTGTTTAATGCAATCCCTTTAGAATTTAAGAAAGAGGGGTTTAAGAAGGTACAAGTAGAATTTAGAAGTTTTATTTGGAGGGATAAAAGGGCTACAATTTCCTGAAGGAAGTTGCGCAGAAAGAAGGAATATTGCGGTATTGCAATCCCAGATCTCTATAAATACTATCAAGCTTTCCACTTTAAGATTTTTTGACAGTTGCTCATTTTTAGAGCCCTCACTGCCGGGTTTTCAGGACATGGAGATTTTCTTCTTAAATTTGGACACCCATATTTTTTAAAAAGTTAGACTGAAGATCCTACTGTGTGCTTGTAAGCTGTTGTACCAAGTAAGACTTTCCTTACAAATACGTTACTACAGTAACTCCGTTCCAATATGGAATTCCCCCAGCACCCCAGCCTGCCTTTTAGATACCCTTGCAATACCCCTGCGCGATTGCGATGTCCACAGATGGGGGCAACTAATAGAGAATAATCAGCTAATATCCTGGCAGCGTTTCCTGGTGATTTCTGTGAGCTCTGTTTCCAAATGTAAGTACTATCAATTATTGAGCTGGGCATAAACCCTAGGAAAGGATGGCAAGGGGAATCAGTACTGGGAGGAAAGGATAAGGCTACAGCCGTCCTTGCGGAAGGAAGTCTCAGAGCGGTACTGGATGCTAATCCAGGCTGAACAAGAAGCAGAAGACTTGCTCACAGAGATCCGGAGGAGGGAACTGCCTGACCAAGACCTTGAATTACTCAGGCAAGTAATTATGTCTTACATGTGGTCATCTCTGAAGTCTGCACCTCTCAGAAAGAACCATCTTATTACTGTATATAAGGCCTACTGGACGCCATGGAAACTCTTGAAATTGGGAAGTCGGGAGGTGAAGAAGTGCCTGAAGTGTGGAGAAGAAAATGCCAACGATGTCCACATGTTCTGGCAGTGCCCATCAATCCAGATCTTCTGGTATAAAGTGGGTAAGACGCTTTCGGGGATAGTGGACCAAGAGATCAGGGTGAGCCTGGCGTTGGTAAATTTTGGTGTGAAAGTAGGAGGGGAGGAGAAATAAAGATTTTCCAAGGCACAAAAATCACTTATTTTTGTTTTAATTCTCCCTGCAGGAAAATAGCTATGTATTAAGTGGATTCTCTCTCCCCCCTGGAGATAGAGTGGTTGCGTCCCCCCCTGCGATCAGCACAAAGAATATCTAAACTTGATTGGGGTACCTCTCATTCAAAGAGAACAAAGTTCTTGGAATTTTGGATAACTGGTGTAAACATCACGCTACCGATACGATCTCTTAGACTTCTCCTCTGCTTTGCTCCTTCTCCCTCTCGGTCTCTCACTTTTTCTCAATGTATAATATTACTAGTCCAATGATTAAGCGATGTGCTATACAGGTTGTCCAGGATCTGGGTCCCTCTTTACAGCTTTAACCCTCCCTATTAATGATCACACCTGTATAGAAGGCGTCAGATCCCGGATTAGGCAAGATGTTTTCCATTGCCCGGGATGTTTAGATCACTCCCAGGTGGAGAGACCGGGCACTCCTAGCAACAGTCTTTTAAGATCCTTATTGACATCTCAGTATAGTTTCATAAATGAGGACTAAAAAAAGAAAAAAAAAAGGAAATGGTAGATGAGAGTGACTCAGATGGCTGGTGAACCTGGGCCTCCTTCTCATCTCCTCTCCAGATGATGAAGATATTGTCAAAGCATCACTTCCAAATGTGTATCTTATGCTAGAAAGGGTTCTGTGCCCCTTATATCCACCGTGTCTCAACCCATGAAAGTAGAGATTTGCCAGCTTTGGAACAGCCCATGGAGGCAACGCTGATGTAGTGGTAAAGATTGTTTTACAACCTCAAAAACTCCTTTTGTGCTAGTTCTACGAAAGGAGACTGGGGTCATTCATGGCTGTACACCCTCACCCTTTGAGGATCTTCCACCCCACCAGGGGTATCCATGGAAATCCCAAGGGCTGCTTGCGGCCAGCCACACATTTTGACGGGGACTCCTTGGTGAAAAGAAGTTCTCTGCTTCTGTTTACTCTCTAAATCCCTGACAATCTGGAAGATTTTAAAAAATAGATGCAAGTTTTGAAACTTTATAGGGTCCTTATAGATACACTTCACACTGCCCTGCACACTGTAAACAGAAGCAGTTTAAAGAGGCTTGTGACGGGCTAGCATTTATTTCAATGTTTCCTTGGATTAAGGAGCTGAAGCAGTGAGATATCCTTTTCAGAACAGGTTTGGGAGCATATTTCTCTCCAGCGTCGCTAATAAGGAATGTGACCCTCAGTAATAAAGCTTTCAGAACAGGTAGAGAAAAGCCCTTGAACCAGCAGGACTTTGCCCTTAAGCCTTTACATTAGTGGAATTGAGTTAATGGTCTGTCTAGATACTAATGGCAGAGCCCTATCCCGTTTGTTAAGCAGATTAACAAGTTTAACCAATGTTTCTGTGCGCAAAAAGAACCAAATACAACATTGTGACTTTAGCAATTGCTTTTCCATTACAGCTGTCTTGGAAAGTATAATACAACTGTATTGGCAGCATAAAGTACTGTAGGAGCATAGGCAGAAATTTAGTCTAAATTGTAACAATAATGATGTGTAATTGAATGGTGTTGGAAATTGTCCTTTCTAGAGTGCTTTCCCTTGACTCTTTGCTTTTCTCCTTCCCAGTTTTCCGCTGATCCTGTGCTAGCCTTAGGTCTTTTGACACTGTCATAAGTGTTTGATATCGATGAGTTCGTAATGGTGAATCCTCTCCAGTAGTGGGAAAGTGAAAATTTCGATGCTCATGGAACTCTGTGCCTGTCGGCCTGTCTCCAATTAACATCCAGGAGCTGGGGGGGAAGCCTCATCTGTGCATTCCTTATAAAAGGCCATACACCCGGGCCTCAAGGGAAATTGCAGACCACTGACTCTGAGGAGCCTTTCTGGGACAGTTTCATGGGGATGGAATTGGCACCTGCATTCCAAGGGGCAGGGTCTTGAAGATAGTGATCAAACCTCCCGGGGTAGGATGGGAGACAGGACAACATTTAGAGCAGGCCTGTGCATTTCAAAGGTAGCCTTTTGAACTTATCATATCTTCAAAGGCCATTGTGGGCGTAATTACTGGGGCTCTTTCTTCCGAAAATAGAGACGCTTTTGGATTTGGGACCATACTACGCTGGTTCGATGCTGGGACATCGACACGAGGAAGCCAGCGCAGGAGGGACTGAAACTAGATTATCCACAGACTTGTGGTGGCCTGGAGCTTGTCGTGCTCCAGGAAGAGGACTATCACTTGGTGGATTTTGCCTGGACATTGCTAGCCTGAAGCTAAGTGCCAACTGTTGTGGCCCGGGTCCCTAAGTACTCTCCAAGGGTTGGTTGACTGGCCTCTGGTTCACGATATCCCAGGGACAAAAAGCATCATTTAGTTTCCAGAAGATCATAAGGACTGTGCAGGGTGCAGCAGAAACAGGTTGTCGTGATCTTCGGTTGGGACATGGACTGTCCTGATGCACACTGTCATCACACTGTGCAGAGGAGTGTGCTCATAAAGAGTTAGCGGAGTTTTGCCACTTCCGCTCTCTGTGTGGAGCGCAGAGTTCAGCAAAAACTCCGCCTACTGCCAGCGGAGCGGAGTTTACCGGAGCACTCTGAGCACTCTCAGCGCTCACCAGAAGGTAATGTGCGCTGGATTCACAAGTTGTGATTTAGCCAGTCACTGTCTTTTTAGGAGTTGGGCTTTTTTTGAGAGGAAAGGAACGTTCTTTGTGCGTAGGGGAAGGTCCTTGCAGCTGTAAGGACTCGGAGGTGAGGCTTTGTGGAGCGCACGCTAAGGGGAGGGAAAACGTTGATGATCAGAAGTCGTCATGCCCACCCTTTATAGACCAGAAGCTGCCCTGCTCCCGTTCAGAGCCGATACCACCGCAGTATGAGGATCCAACGCTGCTGTTTTCCAGACAGGAGCCCTAGAGGAACGACCCATCCACATCCTAGGATTCCTGGGATACCGTCAGCAGTTAGATCCCAACCCACAGAGAGCAGCCTGGGGTCTGCCCCAGACCCACATGAGCAGAAGGGAGAAGTGGGGAGTCTGGCAGGTAAGGGGCATTGGTAGAGGTTTTGGAGGGACTGGGGAAGGGAGAAGAGTTTTTTTTTTACAAACCATCTAAAATCACTGCTCATGCTGTTCATAGACATGCCTCTCTAGGCTCGAACCTTTAGTTTACCGCTTCTTGTTTGTCCGGGCAGGATCAGGTTGCATTTTACTCTACTAACCTAGCCCCATGTGGTTCCTGCCTACATACACATCACAACTGTTTATTTCTATATGTGATGATGTTGGATCTGCCAATATGTCAGCCTTGATAATGCTACTTTAAGGCCATCACGACAATAGCTGTGGCATGGTCACCTGTTAATTTTGTCATATGTGGACCGTGTGTGTGCGGCTGAGCAATACCACGCCCATCAGCGGAATTGCGCTGAATTCAACGGAGTTTTTTGCTACCTCCGTGGAATTCTGCAGAATGAGACTCCACAAGCTCTGCCCATCCCTGGCCAGGACGTTAGGAGTTTGAAGAGTGCGGGAGGAAGCTTGCAGAATCTGAGGGATCCATGTTTGCAACCAGAGGACCTGTGCTAACTTGCACTCCAGAGTGTGTGGTATCCAAGGGAAGTTGGGGGACCTGAGCTGGGAGCTGAGACTGTCTTCGACCTCAAGATCAGGAGCACAACAGTGTGCCTGACATCGCAGCCCCTGTCTGAGGTCACTGGGTCCCTTTCCCTGGACCGACGCCACAGGGTACTGTGATGGGGCCCAAGGGATTTCATTGTGGTTTATGGGCACCTGCAGCTGGCTGTCGGGTGCTATGGCAGCTCGCACCTCTGCCTGAGGGGAAACAGTTCTCCAGACTTGGAAGAGCGCCAGCTCCCTGGATTACAACCTTTTGTCTACGGGGGTATAGTGATCCCACCCTCATGCAGGTGCTGCAGGGCACCTAGAGGTCTGATCCATATGGACAAAGCTAAGTAACTGTTTCTTTCCATTTTTGGTGGTTTCAATAGTCTAGTCAATGTTGCGCCAGCAGGGGCAATGTGTATCAGTGGCTGGTGTGATTGAGTGACTGAAGGGCTTGGTCAAAAAGCATAGTCAAAGACCTGTGATTGCTTGACCATTCTGTTATTGGGAAAGTTAGACAACTGCATATAATTGTAAAGTGTATATACAATGTGCATCTCCTTTTGATGTCAGTGTGTCTAATACAAAGAGCCAGCGCTTTACACATATGGAGTGGTGTACACAGTGTGTTGCGAGGGTGGTGTTGTGCCAATACTTTACCCTTGGGCCCTGAGCATAACTGAGGGTGAGCACAGGTTATTGGACAAGTGTATAGTACTCATCCTATCTAAAATAGTGGATTCTGACTAGCTTTACTGCGTCCTAGCCAGCCGAAAATCACTGGCTCTAACAAATTGATATGCACATGGCTGTGGAAAAGTTATCTACAAAACCAGAGGGTGTCCACTCGAATTCTTTAAAGTCTGGGGACATTGGGTAAATCACTATGACTTGGGGCCTGAGGAAGGTGGGACTGACATCCTGGGGAAGCTAGCTCAAAGTGTTGTATAAGATTTTCCCATGTATGCTCTGTGTCCATATATTGTATTATATCATATGGTACTTTCTTTGTTGCTGGTCATCCTTTGCTGTGGTAACCTGCGGTGTTGCTGTTATCATGGAACTCTCATTGACATTTTTTATGCCTTTGATGCTCTTGCCATTACATTCTTGTATTGATACAGGCACAGTATGGTGCTCGATTGTATTGTTTCCTTTCAAAAACCAAATAAATATATTTAATAACAAAATAATGATGTGCAATTTTAATACAGCACTTCATAATGGATTTCTGCTATTTCTAAGGGTGGTGAAGAACATTTTACTTAACTATTAACAATCCATGCTACTCAATTTATGAACCTCTGAAAGATGGAAGGATGAGTCTGCTTTGCCTGCATTCGAAATCTGAACCTTCAGCTCACCTCACTTGTCAGTGGTGAGCCATCTTGCTGGCTAAATATTGTGTTATGGTGTCTTATTAATCATGAACCGTTGGACATTATGGGCTTCATTTGGATGTCGACCGGAAAGCCTCCGACTGCAGGTCGAAGGCTTTCCGACCGACATCCCTGATTTGACTACCGTCCATGTAATAACAATGTAGGCAGTCGCAAGTCAAACCTACCGGTCATTCCGGCTGGCTTCTGACAGGCTCAAGGAGCTTGTCGGGCAGCTGGAAACCACAACATAATCCCTACAGATGGTGTTTCTGCCGTCGGGATTATGATGTCGGCTTCAGACAGGCTTTCCATGTCTGGCTTTCCGTCATGGAAAACCTGTCGGAAAGCAACTTTAGGGACACCTAGCAAGGCCTCCTGTGGCTTCTGGTTAGTGCCCCCTGTAAATCCCTGCACCGTGTGGCACAAGGTGCAGGGATTTACACAAACTCCCATTTCTCTATGGGAGCTTCTGCAGTGGGTGGAAACCGCCTGCAGCACAAGCTCCCATAGAGAAATTGAAGTTTGCGACCGCACCATGTGCGGTTGCATCATAAAGTGATGTTCAGAACTGCCGACTTACGTACACCGAAACAGTGTCGGGTGGACTAAAGTCCACCTGACATTGTAATTAGGGCCTACGTGTCTACTATCCCCCATCTAACCAGGAATCTGGTTAAAATATATTCTTGTTCGAATACAAACTGTCTGGACCGCTATGGGAACAAAGACATAGGGTCAGGCACCAACTGCTTTTAGTTTGATCAGTGCTCAGGTATGTGGCTGCCAGGCACAGCCATTAGAGCATCGATCAAAGAGAGAGTGGGGGTCACCTTTTCAACTGTACCTCTTCGTACTGGATCCCTGGTTGATAAAAAAACACTGGGGAGGGGTGGAGGATTTTTGTGGATCACCGCATTTTCCAGAACTTTCCTTCGCAGAAATATGAGGAAAATGCACAATTTTAGCCAGAGTTTAATATTTGCAGTGCATTCTGTGTAAGCAAACATAGTGGGAACCATGCAAGACACACCACCTTTACTCTCATGGGTGTCTAATTTTCAGAAATGTATGAGTTTACTAGGTTTCCAGAGGTGCAGGGCAAGCCTGGGCAAAATACCACAGCTATACACAACCCCAGCGTGGATCAATTAGGCAGAGTGAAATTTTGATATTTCAACATGTTGTTTTAGGCCTCTCTTGTCGCAAGCGATAGGCCCAGGCACACAATTGTGATTCTGTTTTTACTAGAAGTGTGAGAATTCTGGTTGATAGGAATTTTGTAGATCACTGCAGATTCTAAAATTTTCCCTTAAAGAAATTTTAGGAAAATGTGTGATTTCAGCCTGAGTTTGACTTTTACAGGTCATTTTGGATACGAAAATGCTGCGGGATCCATACAGGTCACACAACCCTGGACACCCCTGGGTATCTGGTTTTCAGAAATGGCTGGGCTTGGTGGTTTCCCCGGGTGCTGGCCAACCCACGGCCCAAATATCACAGCTACCCACAAATCCAGAATGTGTCAACTTACAGGGTAAAATCTTGATGTCTCCATGCTGGGTTTTGGGTACTTTCCTGTCACTTGCTATAGTGCCAGCCCCACAAGTGGGTTACCCTTTTTATTGTGGGGAAGTGTGGAAACGCTGGGTAGTGGGTATTTTGCTGATCCCCTCTGATTATGGAACTTGCGCTCACTGAAACGCAGGGCTGCACCGCATTTACAAGAATACAGTGCAGCCTTGTGTTTCCCCCTGCGCTAGTGCTAATTTAGCTGCCTAGCGCCAACGCAGGCACCCATGAACCATAGTGCAAGGGTGCCTGTGCTGAGGGGAATGATTGTTTATGGGCAGGAAGGACCCCCTTCCTGCACATAAACAATCTGAAATGGTGTTTTTCAACTTCTTAGTGTGCTGCTTAATACAGCTGCAGCACACATTGAAGTTGAAAAACATTATTTTTTATGTGCAGGAAGTTTTCCCTTCCTGCGCATAAGCAATCAATGACGTTTTACTGTTTCTATGCGTGCTGCATGACAGCACAAATGGAAACAGCATAAATTAGGAGAAATTAACCGTTTCTCCTCATTCGCCAGGGTAAGACCAGGTTTTCCCTGGTCTTAATTTTGCTGTTCCCCATATTTACGCCACCCTTGTAAATATGGGGCAGTGTCAAAATCAATGGGTGTTGCGCTGGAACACCACAAAACCCATTGCCCGCCCCTTTCATGCTAAGTATAGCGTGAAAGGGTGCCTTATTCACAAGGCAGCGCCACCTTGTGAATAAGGTGAGGCCCCTATCACCTCCACAGCGTTGAGAAAAGTGGTGTTGTGGTGGCGATAGGGGCTTATAAATATGCCCCTGAGTTTGATGTTTGCAGGACACTCTAAATAAGAAAACGCAATGGGAACCATGCAAGTTGCACCACTCTCGACTCCTCTGAGTGTCTCGTTTTCAGAAATTCCTGAGTGCAAGCGAACTTTGGCTTAAATACCTCAACTGCCCACATCACCAGACGTGTTCTGTTTGTAAAGTGAAATCTTTGATGTCTCTATATTGTATTTTGGAGCCTCTTGTGACACAGAGGATTAGCGCCGCCACACCAGTGGGGTACAGTTTTTATCGAGAAAAGTGTGAAATCGCAAAATAGTAGAACATTTGTAATTACCAACTGAATTTCTCTCAATTTGTTTTCCAAATTAAGCATGTGTGCAAGAAAAAACTTTGCAAAATGCCCTTTGATTCACATAATAGTGTGGGAAAAAAGAATTGTACAAATAATCACTGTTAGAATCGGGGGGTCTCTGGTTGGCGCAGGTATGCACTTGCGACAAGCAGGGACCCTCTCCTCCAAGTCAGGGCAAGGGATTACTCTCAGCAAATAACCCCTGCTCACCCTCTAGGTAGTGGGGCGCGAGCAGTCAGGCTAAACTCTAGAGTACATATGGTTAAGCATTTGTAATGTCCCACAATAATCACCAACCCACCACACAGAGGCACAAGACTGTATTTGTAAAAATATATCTCTTTATATAGAATTCTTAAGCAGGCTTCAATTACAGTCTTTGGGCTTTAAAAACGGTTCCAATTACTTGTTCAAAATGTTCCCAATCTTTAATGGGAGGCCACAGTCCTTAGGAATGCAGGGCTTTGTTACTGACTGCACGTCTTTTAGGCCAGTGCGCTTCATAGCGCTCCTCGTACGCGTCGTACCGCTCTTCAGGACGAGCCCCACTATACCTCACGCTTCCCGCGTGAGCAAGCGTACGGGGCCGACGATTTCTGTGCAGTACGCGACGTACGGTCGCCTACAATGAGGCGTACAGTTCTCTAAGAGGCAGCCGTACGCTGCCTGTACGCTGGAATTCAGAAAGCGCACAGTTCTCTATGATGCAGCCGTACGCTGTCTGTACGCTGGGATTCAGAAAGCGCACAGTTCTTTATGATGCAGCCGTACGCTGCAGGTCAGCCACAGTACCTTGCTTCTTCTTGTTGGTTTGAGGTGACTCAGCAGTCGTAGAGGGGGCGGCTCTTGACTCTGACGTCCGTCGCGATGTTGAAGAGGGAGGGGCGGCGGCTTGGGGTGAATCCAGCGGCGAGGTGCTGTCAGCAGGGCGTCGTCCGGGAGGGGCGAACTCGGGCACAGGCGGTCTTCACGATGTGCTCTACAGCTCGGAGGCCACAGTCTCACATTGCTTGGACCGGACGGTCCGTTCTTGCGGTGTAAGCTCCGGCTCGAGGGGGCAGCAGTTCGCGGTGCTCCGGCCAGGCGGGTACAGTCGTCCGGGGGTCACTTTGCTCGGTGGGATGGGCGCACAGGTTCTCAGAGTGCGGGATAGCTTCCCAGTCGCACTCAGGTCTCCGGAGTCAGCGCTGAAGGGGGGGGATTCCACCAGCAGCAGCTTCCTTCTTCAAGGGAGGGGTAGAACCCACTGTTCCTGGGGCGCAGTTCAGGGGACAAGTTCACAAGCAAGCCCTTGGAGATTGTCTAAGATGCACAAGTGAATTAAAAAGTCTTTCAGTCTTTTCTTCTTCTCTCCTTCTTGCAGCAAGGCACCCACCACAGGCTAGTCTCTCAGGCTAGAGACAGTAGTCCTCCATGTAGCTTTCCCAGGTCCTTCTCTTCAGGCAGAGTTTCTTCTTGGCGTCAACAGGATCTAATTTCTTAGGAGCAGGGCTCCTTCTTTTATACACAGTTTCTTTTGTTCTTTGTGGCCAGGGGGCCTGTGCCTGGCTTAGTCCGGTTTTGGAGCACTTTGTTGTGGTGACTCTGCTCTTTCCTTTCAGTGAACAGGGCAGAGACATCAGCCCTATTCAGAGTCAAGGTGTGCTCCTCCCACCCATCCTGGTGTAATCTCTCTACCCACCACCTGGCAGCCAGCCTGTCTCCTGGAATTCCCCAGCCCTGGCCCTCACTGAAACTAGCCAGCACATACACACACAGCAGAGGCGGACATAAATGGTTCGGCAAGTAAATACTAACTTTCTAAAAGTAGTATTTACAAACACAGGATATTAAAATAAACTTTACTAAAAGAAGTATTTTATCATTCTGAGTTCAGGCATACTAAACTTGACTTTCTACCATGCTCTCGGAGTCCGCTGGGATTATAGAGTGTAATAATTCCAGCAGCCCATTCTGGCCTATGGAGAGCAGGTAGCCTTTCAATAGTCAAAAACGAAAATGGCTGTAATTCACTATTAGGACATGCCACACACATCAGGGCATGTCCTACCTTATGCTTACAATGCACCCTGCCCTTGGGCCTACCATAGGGGTGACTAATATGTAGTTAAGGGAAGGTTTAGGGACTGGCAAGTAGGTGCACTTGCGCAGTCAGCATGACAGTACCAGACCGCACTCAGGTTCTGCAATGGCAGACATTAGACACATTTTACTAGGCCGCTTCTGTGGGTGGCACAACCAGTGCTGCAAGTACACCAGCAGCATTTGTATTTACAAGCCCTGGCACTCCTGGTGCAGTTTACTAGGGGCTGATAGTAAACCAAATAAGCCAAACATGGAAACCAATCAATGTATACACTTTTCATAGGGAGCACTTGCACTGTTGCATTGATTGGCAGTGGCACAGTGCCCTGAGCAGCTAACACCAACAAAACACATGAGGCACATTAGCAAAAAGTGGAAGGGAGACTCACGCCAAGGTGCCAGGTCTAACAATCACTATTCCTAAAATCAGTACCCTGGCACATTTAAAAAAGCATAGATTTGCTGCATACTCATTTTTCATTTAATAGATTTTACCACATTAATTGGGGTATGGTTTGTACAGAATAAAAAATCATTATAAAATACAGCTGAGTTGCTGGCCCTTGGTATTGGGTGTTCTTTGAAAACCAACACACATTATCTCTACCACCAGAAGGGTCTGAAAGACTTAACAGTGTGTTACTTTTGTAAATTGACCATAAAGCAAAACATTGCACATACAGCCTTTTCTCTTATTTCTATTTTTCCTACTTATTTTCATTCATTTTTTATTTTAAACATTAGGGGGCATATCAACAACGAGGCGATAGAAAATTATCGCCGCTTTTGCGGCTGTTTTCGCTCGAAAAGCGGCGATAATTTTATTGCCTAATTAGCAAGGTCACGCTAATGTGTGAAACCTTGCTTTAGCATACGAAATCTTAACGCCCAGCTTTGCATCTCTAATGAGATGCAAAGTGGGCGTTCCTGACATGACAGGAGAAATATTGCTAAGCGACATTTCTCCTATCATCAAGCCCCACACTATGAAGCATAGCGGCAGGAAAAGTAGCGATAACCCCTGTTATCGCTACTTTCCTTACGCCTGCTTCAGGACTGACTTAGCCATGATATCCTATGGAAGGAGGATATCCTGGCTAAGTTTGTGAGTCCCTATCAACAAGCTAACGCCACATTTCGTGAGATTATCGCTGGGTTTCCAGCGATAATCTCACGTTAGGCAGTTAGCGCTAGGATTTTTATCGCTTTTGAGATAAGCGTTGCTAATAGCACACTATCTCAGCGATAAAAATCCACGCTAGCCGGCGATAATTATCCTAGCGCTAAGTGCGCTTAGCGATAATTATCGCCGGTTGTTGTTGATATGCCCCTAGTTTCTTTGTGAAATCCATGAGCGAAGTGCACAACTAACACCTTGCTGAAATCCAGATGTTGTGTTCTTTTCGGAATTGTATAGCTTTTCGGGTTCACACAAGGGTTCATGTCTGTTTCCACCTCTAGTTGCAAATAGGCGCTAACCACAATGATATTTCTTCACAACTATTCCTATGCCTGTTTCACAGTAAACCTATGCCATTTTGCCAAAACAAATACAATTTCTTGCACAAACCCAAACAAAAATTCACACATTTTGGCTATTTCAATTTTTCCCTCCAGAAATCCACAAACCCCGGGTACCATTAGAATCTCCAACATGTGGAGAAAAAGAAGGAAATATGACCTGCTTATCTTTTGTGGGAAAATGGGTATTAAGGCTGAAGCATGAAGTATGTACATATGTATTTACGTGGAATTTTTATGGCACACACCTAGCCAAAAGGCAGAAGAATGCCGTACATGGTCAAAGGCAAGCATAAAGTCAATGAGTTATAGGAGGGCTAACTGATTTGTGGACTATTTATGCATTCTGCACCAAACAACCATTGAAAGGGGATGGGGGAAAGCCTCAGGAGATTAGAGATTAATGGGCAGCATACTTGGTGGTTGCCATTGTTTACCAATTGGTGAACCAATATTACTTCATTCTATTTGTTACTCCCTTTTGACATTTTCCTCTTCAAGGCTGGTGACAGTGAGCAGTGAGCAGTTGGTCAATTTAATGTCTAGCGAGATCTATATATCTTAGAATTGTTAGCAGCCTAATTTAGAGAATAGGTGGTATGGAATAAAATCACAAAAATGTGTTCCATGACTTGCAGTCCCTCCTGTGAATATGTTGTCACCGCCTCCTTCCCCCCAAATCTCCTGGCAGCAGTGTAGCTGTAGTCTCACCTTATACTGTACATTTCGTCCCCTGAGAAAATGTTGTTGAGTGAACTATGCCCAGCCCCAAGGGTGCCATGTTGTATATAATAACTTATATAATAACTCAAAGTCCAGACTCAGAAGGATCCCAGTGGATGGGTCAAAACTGATGCCCTTTATTAGAATTAGTGTATCTTTGGTGCCATTTAAACATAGGGGCATTGTGCCAACTCTAGTCGCAGAAATTGGTTACAAATTTGAGACAGTAGTTGAAGCAAGGAGCCAATCCCTGGTATTGTGGGCCGTCCAGGTCGAGGTCTCTTCTCCTTGTGAAGTTTTGGAAGGGTATAAAAGTAACGAGACTCTCCATTATTTGCTTTGTCTGCACTGATTTCACACCAGAACAACCTAAAATATATCAGTTAACATCCCTAGTTAATACCCCTTTCCACCTCTCCCCCTCCCAATCCCCTTGATGAGGATTCTGTGTTTGAGTAAGGTTTCCACAGTTATGTACATAGCACCCGGATAGTGTTACCTGTTGCCTTCACTTTCATGGGCATCATCTGATGGTTTCAGTCAAACAAATATAGGGCTTGCAGTCTTGTCGGCATGTAGTTTCACTGCAAAAGTGGGTGCTTCCTTTGTAGCTGCCTTCTCTGGAGGAATCAGTATTGGTTTTGTGGGTTGTGCCCCTGCATTTGTGTTTGAGGCGTGGGTGTGCAATAGTTGCCTATGTTCTTCCTGGTCTTTTATGGTTTGCTTATGGTTGTGCTTGCAGTCTTGTTTGTAATGCTGCTCGGGGGCTTTGGTCTCAGCAGTTCTGACTGTAGCCTGTGTCCAAGTGGAACCTTATTTGAACATGATGATTTGACTTTATACATGCCTTGAAGTCATGTGTGCCCCAACCCTGCGTGTCTAGCCTCCTGGATCATAACATTTGGAGATCCAGAGTGACAGGGCTCCTAAGACGATCAAGAATTGCATACCATCCACTCTTGCCTGAAAGATATTTCAAACTGGATGGATGATTCCCAACTTAGACTCAATGGTGGTAAAACTGAGATCATGATCATGATCCTGGGTAACTCCCTTCACTATACTCCCAGCCAACTATGGCCAACATGTATGGGCCCAGCCCCTACTCCTATAACAGAGATTAGGAGCTTGGGGGTATGGCTGGACCAGGACCTTAGCCTCAGAACGCAAGCTAGGAAAACAGCAGCCCTCTGCTATGGCCTACTCAGAATGGCCCGTAAGGTCCTACCTCTTCTCTCTTCCATAGCTAAGAAAGCATTGATCCAGTCATTAGTTCTCTCGAGATTGGACAATGGGAACGCCCTGTACCTGGGCTCCCCCCTCTCAGCCATTAAGAAACTTCAATCTGTTCAGAATAGTGCAGCGAGGCTTTTATTGGGGGTCCCTAATAGACTGTCAGCAGAACCGGCCCTCCGTTCCCTTCACTGGCTGCCGGTTCAGGAACGAATTAAATTCAAGTCCCTCTGCTTAGTGCATAAAATAAGACATGGACTTGGCCCGTCTTCAATCTCCACCATGATTCGCCCATACAAAGCTAAGCGTAATCTCAGGTCAGATGACCTTTACCTGACTGAGGTTCCTAGGATTAAGAGATCTAGAAGTGGTGGTAGGCTCTTTTCCTACAATGCTTCTAAACTCTGGAATGCTCTTCCTCTCTATCTACGCGCCACCCATGATCATGTGTCTTTTCGGAAACTCATGAAAACCTTTCTCTTTCCCTAGTATCTGGTTCCCCCGCCTGAGGTTGGTACTAGCGCTGGGATGCCTCCGGGTAGCCATGCGCTTAATAAATGCTTTTCCATTCCATTTCTGGCCAAATTACCTTTCTTTCTTTACCTTACGACTCTCTCTCTCTACCTCATTGCACTCTCTCTCTCTCTCTCTCTCTCTCACTCACTCTCTCATATCTCCAGCTCTACCTCCCTTATCCAACTATTTCTCCTCTCTTGCTAAATCTACATCTAAATGAGAAAAAGGAATTGTTTTTATTAATGCCTATTCAAGCTCTCTTTTGGGATGCCTTGCAGGCGCAGCTTGAGTCTTCAGCTGTTTTGCAAGTCGATTTCTGAAAGTTGAATACTCAGGGGCATATTTACAAGCTCCTTGCGCTGCGTCACTATTTTTGATGAACCGGCGATGCAGGGTGGTGCTCCATATTTATAAGACCAGGTAAAGCCACCCTGCTTGTCTTTTCGTGGCTTTGTAAATATGGCCCCTTTTTATGCAGCACTTTGTGTGAAAGGGGTGTGCCAAAGGTGTTGCTGTGAGTGTTCCCACGCAGCACCCATGGATTCTGCTGTATTCCTAGATTTACAACGTTTCATAAACCAGTGAATGTGTCAGAATCTTATGCCTCCCCATGGGAGGTGTAAGGAGGCGCAACAAGATGAAATGGTTGTATTTCTCCTCATTTTTCCCTCTTTCAATGTGTGCTGCATTGTGCAGCACACATAGAAAGAGGAAAACACCTCTCATGATTGTTTTTGTGCAAGAAGGTGTCCCTTCCTGCACAAAAACAATCATCCCCTCAATGCAGGTACCCTTGCACTATGGTGCAAGGGTGCCTGTGTTTCGCATGGCAGCCAATTGGGTGCCAGAGCAGGGGAGAGCTCAAGGAAAAAGCATATTGTTGCAAATATAATGCCTCCCTGTGCTTTGAAAGCGATGCAGCATGGTGCAGTCAAATGGCGTGCGGCACCGCGCTGCGTTACTTTCTTGTAAATAAGGCCCCCAGTGTTTTTGGTATCATTAGGGTTTGAATTAGCTGAAAATAGCGAACCAATTCACCATTGTTTGGACTCGGAGGCACCAAAATATATCTTGCCGGGGGCACCAAGAATTCTTAAGATGGCACTGCGAAGAAAGCGCGCTGCCTGGCACTAATTGCAAATATTGAGATTCATAAAGTAAAGTTCATCTTTTGCTGCTTCAGCTTGAGTTTCCTCGCTCTCCTCGTCGCATCTCGCAGGCCCTGTCGAGGTCAGTCTATCCCACCTTCCCATCTCTCTTGCCTCCCTCGTCCCCGCCTCTTTCTTGTTCTGCCTTCCTTCACGCTGCGTGAATACAGAGAAGCCGCTCTGAAGCGGGAATAATTAGTTATGGTAATGCGAGTTGGTTTTCCTTTTTATGAACACATGCAGTAAGGCCCCCCCTGTTCCCGCTGTCTCCTGCTGCTGCTGTGAAGGGAAGCAGCGGGCACCAGCCAGGTCTCCCATCACTCTCCTCGCTGACCCTTAACCCTAGCCATGTGCACCTCCCACAGAGTGGCACATGCAGCCTGGTCAGGCCTCTCCTGGGTACGAATGTGTGCGGTTTGTCAACACGGTGATGCACCTCCAAGTGTAGAGCAGGGCCTTGGGGGGTAAGAGGTCACGGCTTGCAAGTCAGCTTGCCAAAGCTAAACACTGCCAGGCTTCAAGACTGTAAATATTCATGAGCCATGTCTGCAAACTATGAATTTCAATGTGGAGCATGTACATAGACTCTGGTTAACCTGAGAAGGCTCTGCCAGGTGTTCTCAGGCAGTCTGTGTGTGTAGAGTGAGGGGCGGCGCCATTCTTGGCCTGAATGTGTTTCAGATGGGGCAGATCGAGTCATGCACACCTTAAACCTACCTGTCTGCCATGATCAGGGGTGCAACTAGACCCAAACTTCGGGTGGGTGGGTAGAGGGGGCTCACACGTCGGTTAGTGGAGGCAGAGACATCTTAAGAGCGGCAACAAAATTATTTGCGGGGGCCCCTTTGCTTTTCTGACGTAGCACATAAACACAGTCATTCTTTGAGACTACATGAGGCAAATAGTGCATTTCAAAGCACAATGGGTCAGTAACATTGTTCTCTGCCTAACAGGATTTTCTGGCTCTCCCTGGGGAATTCTGGCACAGTAAATGGAAACTGTTTTATTTTAATACACTTCAGGCCACTAAACCTGCTGAAATGTGAAACACCATATTCTAGTTTACATAACACTCTTTGGCAAATTGTACAATCCAAACACTCTGGCCCAGTTGTGTCAACCTAGAACGTTTTACAAGATATTTAATCATCCTTCCCCCAAAGGAAGGTTTGGAATTTTGGAAGCAAAGATTGCAGTTATTGTTCTGTTCATGCATCTTTAACCTGCACACAATACTTGTATGCTGTTTGGTTTGTTGATGTTTGGTGGAGGCTGTCGCATGTCCTAGACCTATAGCACATTGAATGTTGAACATATATGTTTTGGTACTCTGTGACAACTCACACCAACTATTTTTGGGTTTGAAATGCTTGGGTAGTCATTTAACATGAAACACAACCCATGTTAGATAAGATTTGCTCTAATAACATGATTACTAATAACAATATTTTCATATTTTTTTATAGAATTCTTTTGTGAAGCAAATTACATATAAAATAACACTTCTTGTGGTAGAAGCTTACAAGCAGCATGATGAAGTAATCCCATATAGAACTTCGGATACATAAGACTGTCATCTAAGAGAATGATGGGGCTAAAATAGAACAATTGCAAAAAGTTTTCGAATAATCATAGTATGTGAAAAAGACTCAGTTGCAGACAAAATAGTCTCTACTTTGTTGTGGTAGGCAGGAATTAGACACAGTCGATTGGCCCTGCAAACCTAATCCCAACCTCATTTGAGGTAACATATTGCCATAGCTGAGCAGGAAGCAATTATTCCAGAGGCAAGAAATGCCTTTCCTTAGTATACTCCATTTTAAGCACTGCCCCTCCTGCTAACATTGCCTTCACCCCAATAAACCATTGCTGAAGACAAGACATCTCTAACCATGCTGGCCTCTGTCCTCAAAGAAGTCATCTCTCCCTTCCATGCTCCCTCCTGCTGTCTCCTTGGCTAAATGTAACTACTCTAAGAAGGATCATGCGAGGTCTGCCTTGAGGCTTATGTAGCAGGTGGGAAGGTCTTGCCTCCAATGGGCTCTTCTTGGCCTGCTGTAGTATCTCTTGAACAGTCAACCTTTACTGTCATCCTTCCCTTTGAAAATACACCTCTTCCTTTTTTGATTCTGCCTTCTCTTATCAATTCCGATTTTTCCTTTGCTCTGTATCTCTTGGCCAGGTGCCCATGCGAGGCTATAGGTACAACACTGTTGAACAACCAATTTGAGATACCAATGTCCTGAGGAAGTCTTGGACTACCTACAAGGCTCCTTCATTTCCTCAGTCTTGTGTCCTACCTTTCTTCCTCCATTTTTATCTTTTTCCAGTCCCCTTCCTGTCAGTGTTTACCAAAGAGAACACTAATAAACAGCTTATCATATTAGGTTCCTCTGCATGACTGTAGTACCATTTTCGCAAAAGTATGAATTTCTCAAGCTGCATCAAATTTCACCAAAACGTATACACACATAATATATTAACCTGTATTTCAGAAAATAGAGGTACTATGGGAGCTTTATATGCTGAGTGCTAGGTTCACTTCATTGTGTCAGTTATCTCTCAGGCACTGCTAAATTAAAACAAAACCAAAAAGATATATTTGAGGCACACTATGATAGGACTAGTAGTAACTACGTCTGCAGTCAATTTTGGAGTCTATATTTATTCGTTCAGGTTCAAAGTAGGATCAACCCACAGTATCTACAATCTTACTCAAGATATAAACAATTATTTGATAAGTAACACAGTGAATTGATATTGGTAGTTGCATCAGACAATGCATGGTTTGTGACCCTGTCACTTTTTAAGGGCTCTTTGTTGAACAAACACCTTCTAAGCAGTCCCAGGCAAAAATTCTGATGTCAATTATCATCAAGGATAATGAGTAATGATTCGTGTAAGCAATATGAATACCTTCAACGTGACAAGAAACGATCAGTCTTCGCAATTTTACTGTCATAAAGGTGCTCTTTTAGGTAATTTTTAAAGACTGAATTGGTCCATTAAATAGTCTTGATGCTGGTTGTAAATCTAGGAGGTGCATCGTACTAAAGCATAATCAATTAAATATGAAATTAAAGATACATGATAAGGTTTAAAGCAGCAAGGTTTTGTTGCAAATTTTGTCAGTGGGCTGACCCACTGATGAACTTCACGTCGAAACCCAATGTATAGTAAGATGCACATCCTAGCTTTATAACCTTATACAATCAGCATGGAATTTTATCAGTATGTGTATACTGCATTTTACCATTAGTATGGCACTAAGATACTTCTTTATTCCAGGCGCCCTCTTTGTATGGTTTCCAAGAGGTTGCTGCTATTGAATATCTATCCCTTCTCGCCTACCCCTGCCTTCTCTTGCTTATTCCTACTGACATAGAGGCCCCTACCAAAGACTGCTGACAGAATATTGAGGACAATAACATTGTGTCAAAAATATTGAGGATCACAATTTCAAGAATGTAAGTGCAAATAGGGACGTACTGATTTACTATTCTTCACTCCACATCTCCGTACCTTGAAAAAAAATATATATATATGTATATATATATATATATATATCATCAAGATACATATATTTGAAGTCTAGTATAGTAAACCTTTGACTACCCATAGAAACTGACCTTCACAATATTCTTGTTTTAGATATTCTTGACATAATATTTTGTCCACATGATATTTTGGACTCTATGAAACAACTTCACATACACAGGTGCCATCCCTCTATGTGGCTGAATTCAACAGCTTCTGCATCCTGAGAAACCTGAGCATCTGGAATGTCCAACCAAAACTCAAACTAGATTCTTTGTGTCAAACCAAAGGCTTCTCATCTTCCACCGGTCTTCAGAACGACATGTCCTGGACAAACTCTGGACATAATTGTTTGGACACGAAAACTCAGTGACTGGACAGTAAATTTTCCGGTCATTTGGATAAACCCCCAATGCATCTCCTTCAACATTAACCTGACCACCATAAACACTTTTCAATATCAAAGGGCATCAATACCTTCTGTAGACTAGTTCAATTTCATCACACTCAACTATCATCTTATTACATCCTTGGCATCACAATTGCATAACAGAATAGAAGGCTACCCAATGGTTCCGACAGAAACCACTCAAGTCCTCCTCACTTCCTGAAAAATAGAGCAAAGACACTGCTGCTCAATACAAATATAAAAAATGTAAAAGAAGGAAAGCAAAACTGAATTGAAGAAGTCAAATGACCGCAATGACAAATTTCACAGCTTAGACTCTACAGTTACCAAGATGACACTACTCCATTAACTTTGTGATGGGCTTGCATACTTTCTTGACATGATAACTGATATCCTGGAACACTGCCTCAGAACTAAGTCACCCAGTAACCTCCATCCTCAGTCCAGAAAGCACAATTCATACAGAAGATTAACCTTAATCTAGGTGATTTTGCCAGTTACGAATGGAACTCCAACAGTGCACTCCTGTGCAAACTGGAAGAAAGATTTGTTTTCACTTAAATGGCTAACTTCTTCTCTCTTTAATTATCACACTGACTTGCATTCTGGCAGGGGATCTCAATACATCTCCATATCCACCTGAAAATAATAGCTGACATGAATACAGTTGCCACACACTGCCTGTGGGCGTATCTGCCATCTGTGATATAGTTTGCTGCTCCAACCTACTATAGGGCTATGAGATCCTGCAAGTAATTATTTTAGACTGAAACTTCTTCTAACTTTCTGACAGATAAATCATCCTCTCGCACCCACCATACTTAGTGAATTTATTCCCCAGTAACTCAGAATGCCGCAAAGTTCAATTATGTTGCAGCTCCTCTTGAATGACAACCTCAGCCCATTCACAGGCCTCAACAAGTCCTTTAATCGAAACTATTACAGCTACGCAGATGAGATCCAGCTAATCCTCGAACTGGGAAACCCAGAGTGATCTGGCATAGACCATTGCCTATAAGCCATGGACCATTTAATGCTAATAAACCATCTGAAGCAGCTAATTGGAAACCAAGATACTTATAGGTAGAACATGGATGCACATTCTACTACTCATAAAACTACAAAAAGTAGCAGCAAGGCAATTACTTCACCTCTACCTCGGAGACCATTTTACTTCTGCTCTCAAAATACTTGGAGAGATTTTCCTCTATCAAATCACTTTCATCTCCTACAGGGTAATCTAAAGAAAGCTTCTGTGATGCATACAGACTAGAATGCTAGCATCAAACCTGCTATCACAGCCCTTTTCTTTTCCTTCAGGAAGATTCACACTGATGGAACTTCCTTCTCTGTCCACAAAGCAAAATCATAATACTCACTCCCAGCAAAGATAAGAAACACCCAAACCCACCTCGGAATCAGGGATGCAGTAAAGACCTGGCTAGTTCATAAAAGATAACACCCCTACTGCAAAGCAGTCCCAGATCTGAACAATCCCTAAAAGTTGTCAGTCACCTATGTACTGGTGGTAGGTATTCACATCTCTCACTCCTCTTGGCTCCAGTCCAAGCTTCTGTGCATCTGAAATATTACTTGCATTGCAGCAATCCTCTCGTCATCATGGCCCACACCAAAAATTCCTCCCTGTAAGGGAAAACACAACAATTTTAATTATAAGCATTGCCAACGATGGGGCAGATTTACAACAAAGTAACGCAGCACGGTGCAGCAAGTCATTTTGCTGCACCGTGCTGCGTTAGTTTGGAAAGCACAGAGATGCGACAAATTTACAAGAATACGTCGCATCTCTGTACTTCCCCTGCGCTGGTGCACAAACTGCAGCCCTGCGCCGGTGCAGGCACCCTTGCACCATGGTGCAAGGATGCCTGCGTCATGGGGAGAATGTTTTTGTGCAGGAGGGGGCACCTTCCTGCACAAACACAATCACAAGAGGCTTTTTCCTCTTTCATTGCATGCTGTAGAATGCAGCACACATTGAAAGAGGAAAAAACGCAGAGAAATGCAAATATTTCTCATCTTTGCGCCTCACTACGCCACCTCTAGTGTGGTGTAGCATTCACACGCATCTCCAGATTTACGATTTCTCGTAAATCTGGAGATGTGTCTTGTTCCAATGGGTGTTGCGTGGGATCACCCACAGCAACACCCATGGAACGCCCCTTCAACGCACAGTACTGCGTGTGAAGGGGCCATATTTACGAGAAGAGGAAAAGTCAAGCAGGGTGGGTTTTCCTCTCCTTGTAAATATGGAGGAGCCCCCTGCGCCACCAGTACGTCATGAAAAGTGATGTAGTGGTGGCGCAGGGGCTTGTACATCTGCCCCTAAATGTCTTACTGATCTTTGCTTCACTCCACATGCATATAAGCTGCACCACAGTACCTAAAGAGTCTCTAGGGCTGACATCAATGCTCTTTCCATTCAGGTCACACTATAAGCCAACAGTTTTCCATCAAAGCAAAATCAATTGATGAGCTTGCTACCCGCCCACAAAGAAGCACTTTGGGCCACAATACAGTGCAATTTGTCTACTACTTGTTAAACTGAACATAACTAAATGGGTGTTTCATCCAAACTAATGTTCATTCAGTAAGGTAAATGTAGATTAATTCAAAATAATGACCATGTGAACCAACAAAGTAGATTTGAACCTACGACAATGTAAGTGGAACAAAGAGCAAACATTTAGATCAGCGAATCATCATTCTCAATAAAATATACTTTCGGAAAATACTGCCACTACATCACAAATGTATGAGGCAACTAAACAAGTCCGAAGTGAGCAGGGCATGAAAAAGCTATGAACATTCCGGAAAAACAATATTGCATGCATATATCTTTTCCTAAACAAACATTGAACATTATGCTCATTCGCACTGCATACATTTGGACTGCGCACTACGTAATTCTAATTAGGCCCAAATTACAAATACCCTGGAGGACAGTGTGATATCTGTTATATATGTTAAATTAAATACTAAGGGGATCTAAATTTATCAGGTTTGATAAATAGAATCAATTATGATTTTTGTCTGAAAAAAAGATATAAGATACAGATTTGAGTGCTCTTTGCAAAAAAGGCTGCATGCCTTTGCATTTACAAAACACTTATACACTAGTAAAGTTTTTTCCAGGTAAAGTTTGGCATGAGAAACCTGTTGAGACTTACCTGGGAAAAATGTGGTGGTTGTGGGGCTTGCGATTACGATATGTGCAGTAGAAGGAGTTACCATACTTTTCTAAATTAACAGAGCCAAACCAGGTAAGTTTACATAGCTCAAAGTTTTAAACATGGTACAAAGTATGCACTACACCACTTAAAAAATATATCTCAAAAGATTTTGAAACGCATCAGTGATGATGCTGTTGAAACCGTAACTCATTCTAGATGACTACTATTATTCCAAAGTACATGACATAATTCAGATGTCTGTCAAGTCCTGTGATTTTAAAATGCAACATAACTCATGGCCTTCGATATATAAATGATCTGAGGTTTTAGCCATTCTATCAATCCCAAAAGGATGAAAGGGTAAAATGCCCTTGTTGGAATTCGAATACAAATCCATGTCTGGTGGTATTTAGGTCTCTGTAAAAGTAGAGATGTTTGACAGACTGAAGGTTCAAGCCAGACTCGAGCCAGATGCCTTGCTCTGTCTCAGTTTGAGTTCCTCTTAGACCCTTATGACGAAAGCGAGGTAAGCTTGAATATGGCTTCTCAATGCCACCTCACATGGCAAGAATTAAAAACAAAGCATTAACCTGACAAGTAAACCAGGAGAATGTAATAGCCATCTAGTGGCGGAAATTCACAATATGAAACCAGAAAAACAGATGTATCCCGGCTTCCCTGCTTGACCAAATGGTGTGATCCTAGGCTATATTTCATTTCATTTCACCATAACTCCTTTTATTTCATTATAGCACATGGCAGCACCTTGAAATGCGCAAGTTTGGGATGTGTACTGTACAAAAACATCTCACTTTTGATATAATAAACTAAAACATTTCTTAGATGTATCATAAAAATCTGGCTACATTTAGGATGCACAGCGCATTGCTGTTAGGGTGGAGGGGGTATGAATGTGTTCTAAGTTCATGATAAAAACTATCACTTATAATAACAGCGCAGTGATATAATCTGATGTACTAAGGGGAAACCCTTCAGCACCTTAAAACAGTGCACCATTTTGAATTTTGGACGACTTTATCATATTTATGCATGATGTTTTGATGCACAATTGAACTGATAAACAGTTTCTTTAAATGGCTTCTGCACGTGTTTTAAAGCCAAACCACACCATTGGCTTGGCTAAGCTTTCCCTGTTAATTTGCTGGCACGGCCACCTCTATGTAAAAGGCATCTATATCGAAATACATATTTTTGGCATGTTTTGTGATTTATTTTGATAGCACTCTAGAACCCTTTTATCCGGAGGATATATTTTATTTTACTTATGTCACAGTGCACTTTATGATTGGTCTCACGCCACAAGAAAGTAAAACAAAGTACTCCAAATAGTTATGTGTAATGTCATGCACATTTCTAATTTCTTACAATCCTTGAGGCATATCACTGTCTGTCTAAATTGCCTGTTATGGGTGCTTATTAAGCAGCTTTTATTGGTATGAGAGAGTTGCTGTGTATTTGGGGATGGTGCAGGATCTGACAATGCAGCTTTCATCCCTGCTGCTGCTTTCACACCTCCTCCATAGACCCATTGAGCTTTGCTTAGGCAGGGCAGGGGGCGTGAAAAGCAGGCACCAGACAGGAGAAAGAATGAAAAGAAAAAAAAAAAGACTGTACATGACTTTAAACATGCATGTTTTCGGGTGAGGTGAATGCTTAGCAGTGAGTGACTTGAAGGCCGGGCTGGCAGACAGCAACCCCAGCCCGGGCGGCCCAGCCTACAGCAGCTGTGGGGGTCTGAAGCCCGTTCACCCCAAAGGGTGTTGCAAGCCTGGCCTTGATTAGTGTTAGGCCTGTTCTAAGCTCGGGCACACAAAATGCCAATAGCCCTACAATTCAAACTAAGTGGGTCTGCCACACTGGGGAACATAACTCCCAGATGCCCCTTTTGTTTCCTATTTATTTATTTATTTGATTTATTTTGGTATTTTTAAAGGACACGTTCACCTGAAGTTATCTAGGCCCTGAAGAGTAGAAACGGAAGAAATTCTGACAAAATCTTCTTAATTCATCTCATAAGGGATGTTTATAATGGGGAAAACAACCTAGTCTTTAACTGTTTCCTTAATTTCATCAATTTAAGTTCTCTTCTGAGCACAAAAGTAGGCATGTTCCACAGCTTTGCCGCCGCCACGGAGAACGATCTGACGTCAGGTGTAGACCATCAAGCAGGGAACATTGGTAAAAGGCAGAGGTGGGCAAGCCAGCAAATCTATGAGGAGAGCAAAGCCAGCGGGAGCCAGCAACACGCAAAGAGGAACATCAAAGCATAAGCCTCTCTGGGGTGTTTATCACACAACACTTGTCATGTCAAAATATGATAAGGCTCTTACATTTTTTTAAAGTCTACATTAAACATTTTTGTTGGAGTCGGCCCTCTCTGCAGGGCCATCCCCAAACGTTTTGCCCTCCATCCTCCTGTTTTTTCTGACTTTGTTTTTGCTGGCCTTAGGGCTCTCACATTTTACCACTGCTAACCAGTGCTAAAGTGCTGGTGCTCGCTCCTTCGAACATGGAAACATTGGCTTACACCCAATTGGCATATTTAATTTACTAATAAGACCCTAGTAAAGTGGCACTACACGTACCCAGGGCCTGTAAATTGAATGATACTAGTGGGTCTGTAGCACTTATTTTGTCACCCACTTAAGTAGCCCTTTAAACATGACTCAGGCCAGCTGTTGCCGTGTGTGTGTACAGCTTGAACTGCCATTTTCACCTGGCAAGGTAAACCTCTTGTCAGGCCCAAACCTTCCTTTATGAGCCCCAGATATAAATATTGGACCTTTAGACCCAAATCTTCAGTACCCCTCTGCACCTGTGGATACCATAAAAGAAGGACTGCTGTACACCTCTGCTGTAAGAAGGACTGTCACTATGCTGCCCTGTTGCTCTGCTACCCAGTTGTCTGCTGCCCTCTTTCTGAGAAGGAAGACTGGATCTACTCCCTTCATCTGAGGCTGAAGTGACTCCAAGGGACAGCTGACTGACCTGTCCTGAGATACAGGGACATAATAAGGTCAAGAGGCTCCCTGCATCTGCCCGGGTGACCTGCTGCCTGAACCTGCCAGTGCTCTGCTGACCTGTGCTGGAGTAAGTTTCTGATCCCCAAGGTCAGCCCCTCAGGTCCTAAACCCTTGATATGTATCGAATCCTGAAGTTTTGGGCTTTTCTCAACCGCAAAATGAGCCTGTTTGCGCCAAGATCTTACCAACATGAGGCTCCAGTGAAACCGACTCTTGGCGGCACAGTGGCAACCAGCGACGCCCAGCAACATGAGATCTGAATTTCACGTTACAGCATGGGCAGCCCACGGTGACAGCCAAAGAGAAGCTGCAGCAACAACTGTCCACAATGCCCGACAGAATCTTTTTACTACAGCAACGACCATCTGTGACACCCAGCCTGCTCTTCGTGCTACATCGACAACCATCTACGATGCTCTCCCTGCTTCTCGCAACCCCTTCCACTGCAAACGGATCCCTTTGCGCTGGACTTTCGACAGTAATTCTTTCTGTAGGACAAACCTTGTCCTTGTATCGATCCGCACTCCATCGCGGTCCACCTGAACTTATGACAGTCACCTGGTCTCGCTTGACCAGATAGCCACGAGTTGCGCTTTGTGCCTTTAGGTGTATTAACTTACCGGAAATCTTGTCAAATTGCATATCTCTGGTTCTACTGGCAACTTTATTACTGTTTGAAGTGCTGCATAAATACTTAACACATTTCCTCCCTGTAAGCCTGACTGACTTGTGCCAAGGTACCAGAGGGTTAAGCACAAGTTAATTTGGGGTTTGTTTATGGTTCATCCTAACAGAGATTTTGGTTGCAGCTTGAGTAGATTTTCACGCCCCCCAAAACCAGTAACCCAATATCCAACAATTTGTGTTTCATTTCAATATGTGAGAACACATTACTGCATTGTATGACATTTATTTAAAGTACTAGTTTCTAATCATGAACTTAGGAAGATGTAAAATCAAAACCCACTCCTCTGTGTTAATGGAATCATATTCTATAAACTTACTTTAATTTGGGACAAATTTTGAATATGGATCGAGGAAGGAGCAAATGAGCTGGCACCTCTTAAACAGGCTATAAGTCACAGAGCACAGCATGATGGCAACCCCTTGGCTTAAGAAGCTAAAGAGACTGTGCAGGAGACAAGAAAAAGAATGGAGGACAAGTTAACTAGAGGAGGAGATAGTCAAAAATTAAGAAGCTTTTATCTGAACACAATGCTGAAATAATAGCTGCAGAGACAACGTTTTTTTACAGACAACATTAAAACTGCCAGCAATTCCCCAACAGCCACGGTCACTGCAGGTAGGGGCGGTGGGGCCGGGTGATTTTCCCTCGTGGTCATCTCCCAAAATCCCCCCTCACCCGGCCCCACCGCCCCACCGCTCTTACCTGCAGCGGCCGCGGCTGTTCCCCAAAGGAACTTTTTAGAACAGTTAAACTGCTCTCCTGCCCTTCAAACTGCAGCACATTGATCCTTACTTAAATCTTTTTCGACAACCTAGCCAAATTTGTTAAGAACAATGTGGAGGATGTTTATAGGGTTTGTAATGCTGGGAAAAAGGAAAATGCCCTAAGATAGATAACAGTGGCTCCCAATGATAACATTCCAACTTGAAGTAATTTTCTCCTACTGACAGCAGACGAGGTTGTGCAGATGATCAAACTCACTGAACCTGGGGCCCCGACTGATCCGTGTCCAGTGAATATCTTTCATGTCATGGCCAATATCTTAGCCCGGCTTCCCTCCCTCACAACCCTACGGAATAATATATTGGTCTCTGGTGGTTTTCCTTCAGATTGGAAAAGAGTCTCAATCCTTCCTTTACTAAAGAAAGACACACTTGACCCTAGCGTAGCGAAAAACAATCATCCTATTTCCAGACTTCCAGTTCCTGCAGAAATTCTCAAGAAACTCCTCAATGTGGCTCTCTCTAACTTTCGGGAGCAGAATAAGATCCTGGATGGATCACAATTCGGTTTCAGGAAGTCTCTCAGTACAGAATCCACTCTGGTGGTAGTAACTGAGGAAATGCGTGGAATAATGGATGGTGGAGGAAAGGCTGGGGTGGTCCTTTTGGACCTATCCGCATCCTTTGACGCCGTAAGTCATCAAGTTTCTGATACAGCGGCTCATGGAGCTAGGAATTAAGAACAATGTCTTGACCTCATGGCTTCATTTCTCAGTCACAGAACACAGTCCGTCTCTTTTGGAGATTTCACTTCCAACACTTTTTTCGCTGCAGTGGGGGTTCCTGCAAGGGTCCTCATTAAGCCCCACACTGTTTAACATCTATGTTGGCCCATTACGTACCTTGATCAGATCCTTTGGACTCACAACAATATTATATACAGATGACACACAACTTGAAGTCTCCATTCCCACCAATATAGATGATGTAGCCATGAGATTCAGAAACTGTATGTCAGCCATTGTTAATTGGATGGATAATCAATACCTGAAATTGAACTCCGACAAAACCAAGGTGCACCTTTTTGGTTTAGATCTGTCATGTTGGAATCCTTCTTGGTGGCCTGTAACACTTGGCCTGTTTCCCATCCCAGTCTCCAAAGCAAAAAAATCTAGGAGTGATCTGTGATTCAAAACTTTCCTTTAAAGTGCAGACTAACCAGCTGATCTCTTCTTGCCTTTACTGTTTGAAAATACTAAATGTAGGTGCTGCCTTTCATCCCCTTCAACTTATAGAAAACAGTGGTGGTCTCTATTGTGCTCTCATGATTAGTCTACTGCAACGTGTATACAAAGGGCTGTGGGGAGGGAATCCCCGGTGCCTGGAGGGTTGAGAGGATCCTAAGTTGGAGTGAAACCTCCCATGTCAAGACATTGAACCACAAAAAATACTCCAATAGACCAACATGTGGTCAGAGATCTGAAATACCTAACTGCGAGGAGGGAAGTATCTGTGTGAAGATATATACCTAAATTCACCAGGAGGTGAGAAAGGAAGCAATTCCTTCTTGTTTAGTTACCCTCACACACCCTAGTGGTGTCATGCTTCATCATCGGGTCACCCCGACGCCTACAAGTCGGGGTGGGCTCGACCACAGTGTTGGGAGCTCTTGTGAAAATGAAGACCAGGGGATGTTAAAGATAAAAAACCTCAGACCGGCCCCAGTTTCCCTTTATTCTTGGGTCTGTCAGGGATGTTAAAATAATTAAAAGTCGAGTCAATGGGAGTATTATGGTCCTATGACCCTATTGCCAACATGTTTCAGTCCTGAGTCGGCCATAAAGGTCCTGGACTTTCTTCAGGGCAAAGGTCATCCACCCTTGAAAAAACAGAGAGAGGGGAGTCCCTATCCTGTAAGTGAATAAGGGCAGAGTAGCTGCTCCTTATGTGAATGCTACAGATGTTTGAACTGTCATGCGACAGACACCACACCACACCACAGACACCACACAGTATTTTATGAGCATACTTCATTTTCTTAATGCAGTCATGTAACTTCCCAGTTTAGTGCGTTGGTTGAGACCAAACATTAAGTAAATGCCAGGTGAGTGTGTAAATAAATGTTCACATTCTCATCCAACTTGTGCCACTCGCATCTATATCTGGAACACAAATTTGCTATGTGGCAGATAAATGTGTGGTGGCGATTTCACTTGCATTCTGACATTATCAGCAAGCCAGTGTGTGTACATTCAATCGTGTAAATACCGCGTGACAATCTCTACAAACAGCACCGGGCTGCTACCATTCAAAGTGAAATGTAAAAACATGCACTCACATTTCTATGAATAAAAACATCTAATTTCTTACCCAAATTGAGGAGAGAAACCGTTTCACAGGGGACCGCGAGGCATGATGGGGTAGCCCTGTAGTCAAACCCTATTGTTGTTGCCCTGGGGTACGGAAAGGGTAAAGACAACAGAAACTAGCGTTTTAGAAATTGGGCAGAGAGCCCCTGTCGAACAGTAAATAAAGCACTGTTCCTACAGTTGCCGAATTGAAATCTCACTACTCACTCCGTCAAGGGTCCTGCCCCACCTGTACACCTACTTGGTCCGAGTCCCCGGCTTTCACTCTGAGATGCCGGGACCGGGGTATAAATACATCCGTATAGAGCGGGAGAAATGTTGATTGACTACTGCGATGCCATTTATTTGGGGATGCAACAAGGGCTGATAATAAAGATTCTGAGGCCAAAAAATGCTGCTGCTCGGATCTTGAAGAAAAATGAATCGGTTGCTAAGGTGCTCAAGGAGTTACACTGGCTGCCGATCAAGAGCAGAGTTGCTTTTAAAGCACTTTGTATGGCCCCCAAAGCCCTGCATGGAACAGGCCCTGCCTACCCGATGGAACAAATGTCATGGTACACCCCCAGAAGAAGTCTGCCATCTACCTATGCTAAGACCATGGTAGTCCCTTAGATTTGTAAAGCTACCTGGGGGGCAGAAGCTTTGGGCATACTACAGCCATGTTCTGGAACCAAATGCCATTACACTTAAGATCACAGGCAAACCTTATGATCTTTAGAAAGCAGTTAAAAACCTGGTTCTTTGCAATAGCGGTCTAACAACTCCTTCATTGATCTTGATCGTTTGTGATAGCTGGAAATGCAGACATCAGCGCCAAGACACCTTAGGGTATACGTCGCGCTTTACAAATTTAAATCAAATCACAAACAAACAAAAGAGAATTAACAATTGGAGCATAAAAGGAAATCAAAAACCTACATTGATTAAAAAGGCATCTTGGTTGTTTTTGGTACATTTATAACTGTTTTGGATCTTTTTGGGCTGTAGTAACTATAGAAGTGCAGTTTGTGAATAGCAAAGGGCATGAGGCCATATGTGCAAACCATTTTTCAGTTGGAGCCGGCTCAGCTGGGCTATTTCAGATTGCAAAAATGCTTATACATATGTACAAAGTACAAATTGCGATTCGGTAGCATGTTACTGAATTGTAATTTGTGCTTGCAATTCAGTATTTGAAAGGGGCGTGTTTAGGGTGTCCCTTCCAAATACAGAATTGCAGTGCAATGTAAAAAGGTTTGCGACTGGATTGTGTTATCAAAACAGTTATTTCTTCCTGACGACTAAAAGACAGTGGTAACCATTCACAAATGGTGGGGACCACTGCCTGCTCTTAAAAAATTAAAGATAAGAGTTTCAGTTTTTCATTTTAAACACAACCCGTTTTGTGTTTGGAGAATAGGCTGCATTAAAAAAAAAAATTGCTTTATTAAAAAGCAGTCACAGACATGGTGGTCTGCTGACCTCAGCAGGCCACCATCCCTGTGATGGCTGCGATTCCTAATGGCTCACAATTTGTGACCAGCTCTTTAAAATTCATCAGGTAGGTCAATCTGCAACCCACTAGGAATCGCTGTTTGAAAGATATAAGTTTCCTTACAACAGGAAAACAAAAGTCCTCATCTTTGGCTCCACCCCCTCTGTGTGGGATGACACCTGGTGGCCCTTCACCCTCGTAAACCCCTCCACTCGACGGACCATGCACGAAACCTCAGCATCATAACATAACATGTGTATTTATAAAGCACACGTTCACCCGGAAAGGTATCTTGGCACTGAATAACACATGTTCATTGTTACCCAACTCATTGGTAATCATTTTATCGACCTCAGATGGATGAAAGGCTGAGTAGACCCACCGGGATTTGAACCTGTGATCATGAGGTTGAACACTGGCCACTGCAGTGGACGCATTAGTTCACTTACCCACCAGACCCGGCATCATTCTAGACTCATCGCTCACGATGAACCTCCAGATCAATGCTGTATCCTCCACCTGCTTCATAACCTCCGCATACTATGAAAAATGTTCTGATAGATCGCATCCGGATACAGAAAAATGGTCACACGCACCCTCATCAGTAGCAGACTAGACTACGGCAATGCTCTCTATGCCGGAATCAACAAGAAACTACTTTGGAAGCTCCAGACCGTCCAGAATGCCACAGCCAGACTGATCCTAGACATCCCCTGGCAAAACCACATCACATACCACCTCTGCGATCTCCTCTGGCTCCCCATCGAAAGAAGCTCCTCACTCAAGCATACAAGGCCCTCCACAACATCGAACCAGAATACCTAAACAACCGCCTCTCCTTCCACGCACCCAAGAGACATCTCTGATCAGCTGATCTCTCTCTGGCCACCATCCCACGCATCTACAAGATCAGAATGGGAGGAAAGTCCTTCTCCTACCTCGCAGCAAAGGACTGGAACAACCTCCCCCTCCACCTCTGGCAAACCCCCACACTGCACTGCTCCAGTTCAGGAAGGACCTCAAGAGCTGGCTCTTTAGATGACCCCAGCACTCAAGGGAGACACCCCCCCCTCAGCGCCTTGAGACCCTCATGGGTGAGTAGTCGTTCTTTACCAACCCCTGATTGACTGACTGATTGAGGAATGGCGATTTCTTAATTGCTATTCGGTAAGAATCGCAATTCTAGATTTTTGTACATGTGGCCCTTACTCTTTTGTGGGTCGGTGCATGCCCCTCCTCGACCACTCCCTAACCCTTCCTGTTGATTTATAAATATACCCTATAATCCAGCCACTTCCCCATCCCTCTCACAATAACTTCTAAACCGCACACTGACATGTGCGAAGATCTCCGCAGACAGGTGGAGATCTACAAACATAAAAGATAGGCTAGTAAATAGCATTTTGTAGTATGTCAGTAGCACTTTTGTAGGACTACTAAAGATACTACAAACAGGCACTGGACTGGCCATAGGGGGCATTTGGCATTTCCCCAAGAGGCTTAAAGAGCGGGGGCCAGTTTTGTAGGAGTTGGGGCCAGTTTTGTTACTGGGGTCCGGTTTTGCAATAGTACCTGAATATTGGGCACCAGTAACAAAAGCAGCAGTGCTTCACACTTGCATGCCTCCACTCCCACTCCAGGGGCTGGCCTGGCAACATTTCCGGGGCTGCTTTGAGTTCCCAGTCCGGCCATGACTACAAATTAGTTTGTGAATAGGAGCCTTATCTACACTAGGCCATCCTGTGAGATCGCCCAACCAAAGATTGTAATCAATTAACCTAATGATTGGGCTACACTAGTCTAGAATTTGACTTGAGATTGTCACACCAAATATTGTAATCGAAAAAACTAATTATTGGGATACGCTGTTCCTGCATAGCAGGTCAGTCTGGGTCCCTTATATCGAATTATTGGCAAACACTTTGGCTAAAGGCACCATGGTGCCAGATTTATGGCGGGGAGCTGAAATCGTACCAATTTATAAGAAGGGTGACCGAGCTGACCCGGGAAATTACAGGCCAATTAGCTTAATAGCCTGTATTCAAAAAGTGGTGGCCAGAATGGTCCTTCTCAGGGTCCAGACCTGGATCGAGGAATCTGGAATTATGTCCACTTTACAGGCTGGTTTTCGACCCCTGACCAGTACGGTGGACCAAGTTTTTAGATTTTCCACAATATACTGGAAATGGGTGATTCTGGGGGGAGGCACACTGTATGCAGCCTTTGTTGATTTAAAGGCTGCATTCGATTTAGTACCAAGAGATAGGCTGTGGAGAGTGCTCCGTGATCAGGGCATCCCACCTGAATTACTGGCAATTCTGATTACATTACATGAAAATAATTATGCGCAGGTCAGGTGGGGTAACCAGAGCCAAGTGACTGACAGTTTCCCAACTGAAAGGGGTGTCCGGCAAGGATGTGTGTTGGCACCCACATTATTTACATTATATATAAATAAAGTTATCGAATACTACCAAGACTCTACAACCGATCCACCTAAACAGAATGGCATCCCCGTCCCCCTTCTGATGTTTGCCGATGATACCCTCCTATTATCAAAAACACAGGAAGGGTTACAGAAGGCAATAGTCTGCTTTGAAAAGTTTTGTAATGATTTTGGCCTTTCTGTTAATGTCTCCAAAACTAAATTTATGACAATGCATAGGCACCGGATCATTAGGGGCAGAGTTTTTATGAATGGGGAATTGCTAGAGCAGACTGATAGCTTCAACTATCTGGGCATCACATTGGGCTCCAGGTTACAGTGGAAGCCTCATGTGGCCCATTTAATCTCTAAGCATGCGCAACTTTCAGGCGCATTGCTCAGAGAATTTACACTGTCAGCCACCAAACCCATAGCCCCAGTACTAAAAATCTATGACTCGAGAGTAAGATCTTCCATGCTGTATGGAGCTGAACTGTGGGGGTCGTCTGATATAGCAGGCTTACAAAAAGCACATAATAGGTTTCTTCGCTGTATCACAGGCCTCCCACAATCTACACCATTAATACCTCTTCGCATGGATCTGGGGTGTCAGAGTCTAGAAAACATTTGTAGATTTAGACCAATAGCTTATTGGAGAAGACTGTGGGTCACCCCCGAATTGAACCATTATGCGATGGCACTTCTGGAGACGCGTAATATGGATACAGGAGAAAAAATTCCCTGGTTCAGGAAGGTAAAAATCCTTTTAAAGTCCTTAGGAATGGGGGATCTATGGGACAATCCACAGGGGACAATAATTCCCACCAAACAGGAGTTGAAAGAGGCCTACTGGTTATATATATCCCAGGTGGAATTCCAGTTACATACAAACCCTTCACATACCAAGGTTTTTTTGGAGTTGAAACATTCTATTGGGTATGAGGAGTACTGGGATTTGATCACACTGCCTCAAGATAGGAAACTTTATCACCAATTTAGGGTAGGTACTCTTCCACTGAACACGATTACCTGTAAATGGGCATCTAACAAAAACGATCAAATGTGCCCTTTCTGTAAGATATTTCGTGAAACCATAGCACATATTTTGTTTATTTGCCCTGTATACAAGGCCCCCCGCCGAAAATGGATAAGAGCAGTTTGCATCCAGAAGGGTATTAAGACGGGGACTTCTGCACTAAGAATATTTCAATATGATAGTTCTGAAATAATAGTGATTGCCATAGCTAAATTTCTGAAATGGATGTGGTTAATCAGAGCCGGGAAACTGAAAGCCCTTCAGCTGCCCTAAATATAAACCAGTATTGTGATGAAATTTTTTTTTTTTTTTTTTTATATACTCTTTTAGCTTGGTTTTATGGAAAGCAGATATTTATTTTTTTAATCGGTCGATTAGGAAAACCACTTATGCAGTAAACAAATCATGTTGCTCCTAGCATTAGTACCATGAATTCTACTTGTACAGCCCAAAAATTGTAAATGTTTAATGATGAAATGTTTTTTTTTTCTTTTTAATTGTGTTTTTGTAAATAAGGATGAGTTTTGTTTTTAAAATTGTCTTTTATGACTTGAAGTCGAAATAAAGACTGTTTGATTGATTGATTGAATACACTAGCCCAGAATTTGAGATTATCACACCAAATATTGTGATCAAAGAAACTAATGATTGGGATACACTAGTCTAGAACTAGAGATTAGTGTGATCAAAGACTGTAATAAAAAACCTAAGGATTGGGATACACTAGCCCATAACTTGAGATTGTCTGACCAAAGATTATAATTAAAGAATCTAATGATTGGGATGCACAAGTCTGGAACTTAACATAAGCGTGATCATGAATTGGGCTCAGTCACACAGATTCTAATACAGTAGTCCGAATATCTAAATCAGTGGGGAGATGATGTGGTCTGACGGCTAGACTGCCGACTTTGTTACTGGAAACCAAGGTTCAAGCCTCGGGGTCGAGTCCACATCCTGTGATTCCGGGCAAATCACTTAATTTTCCCGTGCGTAACCGCTGCTCATGTAAAGCGCTCCAATACCTTCGGGTCGAGTTCAAGCTGTAAAAATCTGCATTAAAAAAGAAAAATCAAAGATTGTGAACCTTAAAAATAATGTGCTGACATCTATCGTTGAATAAATAGATATCTACTCCCATCTTCATATATTTTTTCGGACTGTACTTCAACATCGTGAGGAAACTCTCCACCCCCAGCTCCAACTCCAACGACATCCAGCCATCACAAGACCTCAGCGACTCCCTAGCCACCTTCTTCCACCACAAGATCACAGACATCTATGACAGCTTCAGCAACCAGGCCCCCCGACATACACAGTCACCTCAGTCGCACCGCCCGCCAGCCACACCACTCCCCTGCTCTCCTGGACCCACGTCAGCGACGAAGACACCATCAAAATAATGAACACCATCCACTCCGGCTCACCATCTGACCCCTGCCCGCACCACATCTTCAACAAAGCAAGCTCCACCATCGCACCCCATCTCTGCAAGATCATCAACAGCTCCTTCGAGTCCGCCACCTTCCCGGAGAGCTGGTAGCACGCTGAGATCAACGCCCTACTCAAGTTACCCAAGGCAGACCCCAAGGACCTCAAGAACTTCCGGCCCATCTCCCTCCTCCCGTTCCCATCCCCCACATCCGTCGAGCTACCACCGGCGGCAGATCGTTCTCCCACCTAGCCGCAAAAACCTGGAACACCCTCCCCATCCGCCTACGACAGACCCAAGACCTGCTGGCCTTCAGGAGACTCCTCAAGACCTGGCTTTTCGAGCAGTAGCAGCACCCCCCCACCCCCAGCGCCTTGAGACCCTTACGGGTAAGCAGTGCGCTCTACAAATGTTTGATTGATTGATTGATTGATTGATTGATTGATTGTTTCATGAACTGTATTCTATTCTGTGGGGTTGTGCCATCTTGTTTTCAATAATCACTGTTAATGTCCATCATGGAGTAAAAAGACCTGCCATTCTTTTCGCGCCGCTGAAACTAAAACAATCCCGGCCACCCTCGTCAATGCCTTGATGTTTAAGCATTCTGCAGGTTTACGCCATTATCATAAACCGCCTCCCCCCAGCTCCTCGGCACTTGGCATCTCCCACCGTGCCCTGGAGCCCAGGGTAGCTTCTAGCTTTGCCCTTGGCTCGTAGTAATGCCAGGTGTGCTGGCACAGGCAGGGGCTGTGGACGCTGCTCTGCACTGTGATTACTGGTACATCGAAGCCATATTTCCTCAGTTTAGCCGCTGCCCGGGATGTTAGCTGAGCAAGGTGCGCAGGGAGGCGGCGGGGCAGATGAGAAGGCACAGTTTTATGCTGACGGAAGCCAGCACTGTTCCTTCTTTGTCCTGGCACTAGAGATGCAATTACGTGGCTGCGATGCGTGCTCCCATAATAGGGCTCTAATGTTGCAGAAAGCAACTCCTTGCTCTACTTCTGACTACCTGTGTGGTCTTAGGCTTATCTTTTTCACAAGCATGCACTAGAAATGCGGCAGCAGGATGAGTTTCTCTCACGCGCAGGCCAAACAGAGCAGGAGCAGCACTGCACACGCATGAGTCATAAACGGAACAGGCAGCAGGGCCGGATTGCTGCACGTGCCCACAGACCGTTGAAGGACACTCTCTGGCAAGGCCCTTGACACCCGAGCTTTAATTCTGTGCATTAATGGTTGGTGTCACTGTTGCACTGCAGCCCCCTTATGGCTCAGAGATATAGACACATTTTGTATTTTTTTATTTAGCAGTCCAGAGTACTAGAGTAGGCAGGGCCGGTTCTATGATTTGTGGGGCCCCAGGCAGAATAGGAACACGCGAAGGCCCCTATAATTTGCAGATGGTGTAACATCACAGGAAATGACATCACATGAAGCGACATCAATTTACCATATTTTCTCTGGCATTGCTGAAGCCACTTTGCAAGAAGCCACTTCAAAAGTGTGGATATCAGTAAAATGGATATACATCTAAATAATTATTTTACTGAAATAAGTAGATATATTTGAAATCTCAATTAAGTGGAAATACATTAAATAAATCAAGCTAGGTGGAAAAGCTAGGCCTACTCCTCCGCAAAACCGATATAGTATTTCGATGTTCACTAATTGTTTCCAGAAGAGGGCATGATTTGGGAAAGTGTAACTAGTAGTGTGACATGTATGCTTCTAGTTTCTTGGCTGGTTGGTGACAGTGATGCACTGCTAAACATACTGGGACAGGTGCATTGACCTCAACCTACTAGGCCTTCAGTATAAGTTTACAAGATATTTGGGCTTCCTCGCCTCCACCTTTCCCCCAGGACATATTGTAAAAAAGGGGCAAATGGTGCATTTATTTAGTTATTGTTCTATTGAATGAGTTGCATGAAAATGATAGGCCGGCCCAGGAGCTTGAATATTTATCTTATAAAGCGCACGAATACCCATAGATTTCTTGGCGCTAGCTGAACTTGAACATGCAGAAGTTGGACCATCTTAGGGGCATATGAACAACAGCATGCGATAATTATCGCAAATCGCACTTAGTGTGTTTTCTATTATCGCCGTCTATCGCTGGTTGACATCGCCGTGTTAGCGGCGTATTAGCAAAGCTTTACACAGAGGCGATGTCAAAACCAGCGTGTGAAATCCTGTAATGATCATGCATCGCTAATGTAAACCTTGATAATAGGCATGTGTGTACTTAACCATTTAATCCACCTCCCGTTCACAGGATGCCTAAGTCAAGTTTCAAACAGGTGTTAGATTCCTGAGATAAACGTGCTTAGCGCGAGTTTTCCTATCGCTTTGCGGGTCAGGGCCGGCATTGTTAATAGGGCGAAGTCGTGTTTGGGACTGTTACCATGAAGTTTAGGTTAGGAACGCCTGCTTTGCACGTCATTAGCAATAAATATCGCTGACATGCAAAGTAGAAAAAAAAAGCAGCAGGACTCCCAAGGAAGCAAGCGCTAAAGCATGTTAGCGAGTCCTTGTAAATGGTGCGATAGAAAATTCGCCGCTTTTTCGGCGAATATTGCTGAAAAAGCGGCGAAGAATCTCTTGATAATATGCCCCTCAGTTGTTAAAGAGCCATGTCTTGAGCTCCTTCCTAAATGCAAGGAGGGATGGAATCGCTCTGAGGTCGGCAGGAAGACTATGCCATAGTTTGGCTGTACTGGCGACAAAACCCCTACCTCCCCAGTTGTCACAACTATAAGATTCTGGAATAAATATCATGAGTAATAGGGTGCTAAATAAAGTGAGGGACTTTTTATGCAGTGCACAAGCACAAATGGACAATATTTTGCAGATTTGGTAACAGAAAACCAGCAGACAGAAGAAAGGTGAGAAGAAATGGGACAGCGATGCAGCAATCTCAGATGAGAAGCCTAGCGCTGTCCAGAATGATGCGAAGGATACCAAAAGCAAAAAGAAAGGAAGCTCAAGATAAGAATATTGGTATGATCTTGTTGTGGGAAGGTACTTGACTGTACAGCAACTTTATGGTAGGAGGATGGGAGAAAACTGATGATTGTGTGTTGCTGATGGATGTAGTAAAAGCAAGTGGATAACATGGTTAATCTGTTCCGAAAAGGAAAGAACATGCTGGAAAATGAATCCAAGTGTTTTTTGCTGACTCCACCATGGTGGGTGATTTACCCAGATTCACCAGCCACTAAAGAAAACGCCATATGGTGTGAGATCTATTAAAGTGGGGACCATCTCATTTATTACTATAAGGTTTTAATTAATTTGTCTTAATCCAGACACAAACTGCTAGCATTTAAGTCTAAACATTTCCTTGCGCAGAGACCAGATTATCCATGATGTAAATGATCATCTGTCTATCAATATGTGTAAGATATCAGCAAGAAACAAAAGGATTGTATGAGTAAGGCTAACTGGGAAAGATAAAGATTAAACAGCGGAGGCCCAAGTAACTTCACAGTCAGAGGATTAGTACATAACAGAAATAGGCCATGGGTGGACTGTTTCAGATCCCTCACACCGAATAGAGGTTAGCCACAGCAGGGGAATCTTGAGTTTCAGGCTGTTTCAGTTGATTCATACGCACCGGCTGGCAAAGCATGTCGAATGTGGGTACTGAGAGTAATATGGAGGCTGCTCTACCTCCTTGATCTAGGATCAGACAGAAATCATTTGCCACAGCAAGAAATGCTACTTCTAACTTATGGAAAGGTCAGAAGCCACCTGGCACATGGTCGATGTGTAAATTTGATTTGAACAGGATTTTTAGAGCACAGCACATGCCTGCAAGTGTCAAGGCGCTAAAGTGTCTGTGATCTCATTCAACCAGGAAGCAGTTTGACAGAGTTGAAAAATTCTGAAAGATCTCCCTTAGGTGAAAGACCAAGTATTTAGGGCTTTTCTAAAGGGAGAATGCAGTTTAATACAAGTCAGATGATGAGGAAGCAAGTTCCACAATCTTGCTGCCGCAACAGAGAAAGCTCTGCCTCCCCATCTCTTCTTCTGGGCTCTGGGGCCAGATTGAGGTGAACTAAGTGAAGATTGCTCCCAGGAATATATGCCAGTAAAACATCACCTTGATTCCATCCGGACTGGCCTGATAAAGAGCCTTGAGGACTAGGCAAAGGGCCTTGAACAAAATGCATTTTTTTATAGGGAGCCAGTGCAGATCAAGCAATTTCTTGGACATCAACTGCCATTTAGGAATGTCCAAGATAAGCCTCGCTAACGCATTCTGCACTAACAGCAGTTTGGCTTGGGTGCTGTTATTAATATCCAGATAAAGCGCATTACAATAGCCAATTCTCAACATAGCCAACGCCAGGCCAACTTGTTTCGGTGCAGAGAGGGGGATAAGAGGGAAGATTTTCTTCTGCATTCTGATGAGCCAGAATCAAGTTGACATGGTACGGCTGGATGGTCATTCCAGTGAGAGCTTGCTGTCTAGGACAGGCCATAGATTCTTAGCCTTCTCTGTTGGAGCTCATAAATACCTAGAGCGTCCAGTCGCAAAGTTTTGTTCCAGATTGAGGATTGAGTTCCAAGGAACAACGCCTCCGTTTTCTGTCCATTAGGCTTCAGGTAGTTTTGTTCCATCTACCCTGCTACAACTGTCATACAGTGGTTAAAGTTAGCTGCGGTAGCTGCTGTTTCCTTAGAAATCGACACAACGATCTGGGTGTCGTCCGCATACAAGACTGCTTGTAGCTCATAGGCATGGATGATCCTGGCAAGTGGAGAGTCAGAGAAGTTAAAAAGCGTAGAGCTAAAAGATGAGCCCTACAGCACCCCAAATAGCAGGGAAAACGAGTCAGACTGGAATTGGTTCACCGTCACTCTTCTGGATCTATTCGTAAGAAAGGAAGACAAGCCCTGTCTGGAACACCAATTTGTCGTAGGCGTTCGATCAACAGTGATGAGGAGATGGTATCAAAGGCTGTGGACAGATCCAATAGGATCAGAGCTGTGCCCTGCCTTTCATCCACTAGCTACCTAATACAGTTCGTGAATACTGATGGAGCAGGTAGTGCAACATTTTGTATACCTCCTCTATTTCTGCATGAACATACTAATTATATAATCTATTAATTATAATATTATTAAATGAGTATTGCATGTGTACTAATCAACATTATTAAAACTTAAACTACACATGGGGTTTGCTATTTGCATGGCTAAATAACTCTTATAACTTAAAATTTGTACGCATATTAACAATAGTATATGTGGTAATAGAATACTGCATGATATATGTTGCTTTGTGATGTTGCACCCTCGAGGAGGATCGAAAAAGGTGAATATAATTGCTTTAAATGTCGCTATATGCTTGATAAATACAAGCACGTAGAGGGATTAGCAAGAGGTTAACATAAGAATCTCAATTTTTATGAATTAATTATTCTTTTGTGTTTGTTTCGCTTAAGTTGGCATCTGGGCCTAAATCCAATATGGCCGCTGTCACCACACGCAGAAGTGGCCACTGTCCCATGAGGCGCAGAGTGAGCTGCGCATGTGCAAGAAATCTCCTAAACCTCGTAGCGACCTTTGCACAACGTGTCCCCGGTCAAGGATACGAAACGGAACATTCACCAAGACAGGGGAACAATCAACCTTACAGTAAACCGGAACAAGCCGACACTTCGCTGACCAATGACCTTACCCCTCGAACTGTACTGAAAATCTGGGAATGGAAGTCGGACGATCTTAACCAACCAATGACGACTGTTCTAAAGTTTAAAATTGTATCTTCTTTTGTTAAAATCTGGTTTGCGATGTCAACATAATCGGCGCCACCTTGTCCCCTCTCAGGCCCGTACGCTCACTTAAGCAGTAGCCATTTTTGAAAGCACCATGGCCCCTCTGCCCCTCGCCAATCACCAGCGCGTTCCCTTGGCGCTGCAAACATCCCCGCGTGCGCCGGCCACCCCCGCTCTCTCATACATGGGCCATAAACCCTCTCCTTCTGCGCGACCCTGCCATGGAACCACATCCCGCGCCTGACCAACACCTCCTTTCATCCCATACATGGTCATACGTCCTTTTGATAACCCCCTTCCTCTGCGCACGATTGTCCGAACCGATCCCAGGCCATCACCTAGCCCTGCGGATGCAGTTTATTGCCCCCACTGTAAGGGAAACACCTCACATCAAAGGGATTACAGTAGATCAAAGCCCCCACCCCCTGAGACCCGACCAGTCGCACACACCCCCGGGAATTGGCGGAATGTCCACCTGTGTGATAACCATCTCTTACTGTGGGTGGGGTGGGGTGGGGACTTCTACTGTAGATATGTGTAGGAACAAGCTTGAAGTGGGGATTCCAAGGATGCCTTTCCGTACATCAAAGTCTTAACAAGAATGTGTCACGTGTAATAAAGCAATAAACCTGTGTATAAGAGGCCAGGCCTCAGAGATGTGGGTAGAGCACCTCGTGACGATACCTTGCTGTCTGATCTGATGTGTTCTCCTCCGGAGAGAATAAACCCTTGTTTCTTGCCTTCCAGTCTCCAGCGCCTATCCCTTTTGTTGGTTAATTATCGAATGGTATAAGCGGCGATTACCGCCGGGCAATACTTGAAGGTTATCGACTGAAGGTGCCGCTACCATGTAACACTTTGACTTAATTTATTATAAAGAGGGTAGTAGAATAGGGAGGACCCAACTCAATTCCCGATCTCTTTCTTTTCATTTCACCTTCGTTCGTGACGCCTTTCCTGATGCCCAACCGCTTGATGACTGCAAACCTTTTCTAAATCCACATGATAGATGCTTGCACGATTTCTGGTCCTTTGATAAATTGGGACTGTAGCGTGCTGAGCAGAGGGCTTTGAGCTTTGGCCAGCTTTTCAGGACAATTTACGACAAAAGTTGGTTATGCAGAGCCAATGAATTAGAGGACTTCAAATAGCCAGATTAGGTAAATATGATGTTCTGCGATTTACTTGAATTGATCTAAAAATGCTAAACTTTGACGAGACGAATGCAAACATTAATCATTATGAAAATTTAGATAAACAAATATTGATTAACAAGAAATATGAGTTTGTGGTTTCATTAAGGGAAATAAGGAATCTGAGTCTTAAAATGTGTTTTAGCTGGTTCTAAATCACCATCAACCAATCCAACTAAATTGATCTGTTGACCAAGTGGGTGGAGTGACTTGATGTTTGAGACTAGGGATCTATAGGCGAAGGATGTCAATGTATATTATGTAAAATAACTTTTCTCTCTCCCTATAGGTTATAAGGTATTTCCCCCACATGTCCAGCGCTTGAATTACTCATCCCTCCTGTGTGCAGACTCGTGAGAGAGACGTATGAGTGTTGGTGTTATGGGCCCCACCAATGAATGTGTGTGTGAATGAGCTAGTGTGACGTCGGGTCTGCGACGCAGGGAGTATATCAGTATATGTTGTTCCCCATTTCCCAGTCTCGCGCTGGATCACTACTAAGATATTTCTCCAAGATCTTAGCTAGGACTGGAAATAGAGAGATAGAATGGTAGTTTGTAGGGTCCTTAGGGTCCAGGCTGGGCTTCTTGAGGAGTAGCTTCCTTCCACAACAGTGGGTAGCACCCAGAAGAGATGGCTTTGTTCATCATAGATGAAAGTGGGAGAACTACCACACCGGCCACCATGTGCAGCATTTTAGGTGCAAATGGTTCAAGGGGAGACCCTGACTTGGTGTTAAGAAGGTGCTGTTCAACAAGTTCTGGGGTAATGAAAGGAAAGACTATGATTAGGAATTGTAAAGCGCATGGCTGCCCGGAGGCTTCCCAGCGCTAGAGAGTTCTGTTTGTACAGCAGTGAGCCTGAAGGAGGTTTCATTTGGTAGGGCTCTAATTTCAAGTAGGAGGGCATTCCTCAGCTTTGGTACAAGATGGGCAAATAATCTGCCCGCCCATCTAGCCCTTTTGACTCTGGTTGTCTCTGGAGCTGTTGCTGGAAGGATCTTAGGTGTCTGGTCGGGTTGTACCTAGATATCAGTTTTCTAAGCTTTAGAGGACTTTTATTATTGGTGGCCCTATGTGCCATACAGAGGGTTTTGAACTTGATTCTGGCTTCAATAGGCAACCCGTGTAGTTGTTTGAGTGGTCCTTTAGTAGATACGTGGTTGGGTATTTTTAATAAGAGTCTAGCCGCTGCATTCTGTACCACTTGGAGTCTCTTGGTTACATAGTTGGGCGAGCCCAAATACAGCGAATTGCCGTAATCCAACTGTGAGATTAAAAGGGACTGAATCACAGTTTTTTTCAGGTGCACAGGAATCACTTCAATAATCTTCCTTAACATTTTGAGAAGCGAGAAGCAAATTCCTGATAACTTCCTAGATTAACAAACCATTGTGAGCGTATCCTTCAGCCAGATTCCCAGGTTTTTTATGGCTGATTTAGGGGAAAGTGGATCTCTCATACAGTTGGGCCACTGTGTCAGGGGTGCGTTAATGGCAAGATTTCCCAGTATCATAAGCTCTGTTTTCCCACCATTCAGCTTCAGACAGCTGTTTGACATCCAGTTTACTACTTTCTCAAGACAGTGGATCAGCTGATGATTGCTTGGGTTGGAGCCATTTGTCAGAGACACTACCAGCTAGGTGTCATCAGCATATGACACTACTGATATGTCACATTCCTGTACTACATTGGTAAGCTGTTCTACATAGATATTAAATAAAGTAGGGCTAAGGGATGAGCCCTGGGGGACACCACATGTGATTGGGAGGCAATCTGAGAAACAGCCCCTTTCCATCACTTGAAAGGTTCTATTCTCCAAGAAAGAGGCAAGCCAGTCCATGGCTTTGCCCTGAATTCCTACTTCCCTTAGTCTCTTTTTTAAGATAGTGTGATCTACGGTGTCAAATGCTGCACTGAGATCCAGTAGGAGGATAACAACTGACTGTGATTATATTTGCAGGTCTTTCCTTGAGTTCCGAGGATTTAGGAGATTCTTACTGAAGCTCTCTACTTAAAGACAGCAAGTTTTTATCTTTTGATTTTGACGCTTTGAGCTCTTGATAAATGTTCGCGTTTAAGTTGGATGAAGTTGGCTAACTGGTTGAATAGCTCTTGAGAGCCTTCAAATTCTGCAGAGGCCGGGGGAATGGATAACTACTGCACAATTTTGAAGAGCTCTCTTGAGCATTACGTTGCTTCAATATTGTCGGTGCAATAAATAGATTTTTCATCTTTCAGAGCTAATTTGTATTCTCTGATCATAAACTTGTGAGCATTTTTTTCTTGCACCATGTAGCTTTTGCTCCAGGCACTCTTCTGGTAGCGACAAGTCCGGATGAGTAACCTCAGTCTATCAGTGAACCAGGAGGCTGATGGCATTTTTCTCCTCAGCTTGACTTCCTGGAAGGGAACTACCATATCTGCGGCCACACAGTACCCGCCTGAGAGACTCTCCACCGCTTTGTCCACATCATCCTGAACATCAAAGGGTTTACTGCCTAGCGCAATAGTGAGAGATTCCGCTGACAACCCCTTCCGATCTCTCCTACGGATTTTACTGTTGGAAAGTGTGTCCCTCCTACGAGGCAGTGCAAATGAGAAGGAGTCTGCCCCATGATAAAATCAGCTATGGGGAAGGACAGCCTAAAATGACACTCGGGGGTCATTAGAATAAATACCGTTTAGTGGGTGTCCCGCAACGTGGGTGGAGACAGTGACCAGCTGAGGCAACCCAAGGCAGGCCAAAGTATCTTTCAGTACTACTGAATCTCTATTATTCCTCCTCAAGATGAAATTTAAAATCCCACAAAAATATAATATTCACATTTACCAAGAAGGGTTCAATGAGGTTCGATTTTCAGTCAGAAAAGAGGTTCTAGGACCAAGGGGCCTATAGATTAGCATTCTAGAAAAGGAGCTGATAGGGGATATTGTAAGCCTAAAATACAAGGCTTCACACAAGCTACTACCAAAGTTAGACTCTAGATGACATTGGTGCTGAGCTTTAAAACCACCACCAGTCCTCCTGCTGGCCAGCCTATTCTACCCAGTGTGAGAATTGAAAACTCTAGAGTAATCACATCCACTAGATCAAGGCCTGAAGCATCTTTGGCTCATGATTCAGTAATAAAGACCCAATCCGGGTTGTGAGCAGTCACAAAATCTGCAAATTCAAATTCATGTTTTATTATTTACCTCTCATTAATTTGGAACCCTTTCAATTTGAACTCCCAACTCACTGCTACCTTAAACAGTGGCAGTGCGTCCATTGGGGCGTTGCCCCACTAAGCCACATGGACAGCACCGTCACGCCTAAAATTTAATTTGTGCCAGTAAAAGTCTCGCAGTCTGACCAGTCTACACAGTGGTGAGACATTCTCCAGAACCGGTTCTAAAGGTGTGTCCCTGTCAGAGAAAACGAAATGACTAAAAGGGGCACTGTTGGTTTCTAAGCACTAGAAAGTGACTAATCTTTAAAAATTCATATCTCTGGATCCCTACAGTGGATTTTTTCCGTTTTGGTGTCATTTAAAAGATAAAAATATTACATATTTTTATAAATTTGTGTTGGATTTTTATTTTGTGTTGTGTCTTAATTATTTACTGAAATGGTGTTTCTAAATGCTTTACATACCTGTCTTTGAAGTTAAGCCTGTCTGCTCGCAGCCACGTTTCCAAGGGTTGAGCATAGGAATAATTTTCTAAGACCTATGCTGGGTCCTATCATGTGTTAGTGGCCTTATTGCCAGTGGCAGACCTACATTTGCCCCTACCAATAACTCACCTTCCAACATTTGGTGTTCAGCAGTGTGGATGTGGACTTGCATTTAAAAAGTACACCTTTCAGTGAATGATTTAAGATTATAAAAATCCTCTAAATTGCCTTAGAACAAAGCTTTTGAGTTTGATTTTCGGAATTTGGACTAAACTGTTTTTAATCCATTGTTTTGATTTTTCCAAATTGTTTTAAGTCTGTTGTGCCTAGTTTTTTGTGACCCAAAACTAGGGAACCATGGAGCTGGACCTGGCTAAACTGTCCCAGTTCGCAGTGGGTAATCTTAGGGGGCTGCCTGCTTCCAACAAGATTAAGAAGACCGCGTTGCTTAAGTCCCTAATGGCCTGGGCTGGGGTAGCTGAGGAGACGCAAGAGGGGTGGGAGGATGTTCCCCCCGACCTCACCCGAGAGAGGGGTGAGGATGATACCTCTCCCACTGTGACTAGTGTTAACCAGGTGAATCAAGGTGGTGGTGGGAGTGGGGAAGGGTTCCTTACTCAGGTACCACTACTGTCCCTTGGAGATTGACCGCTTCAGGCTCAATTAGAGCTGATTGCCTTGGAGAAGGAGAAATTCAAACTGGCTAAGAGAAGATGGGAGAGAGAGGAGGAGAAGAGGAATGGTGGCAGCGAAAGTGAAGAAGATGTTGAGATGTCCAGGGGTGGTAGATTTGAACCAAACTTCCCAAGGGCATAGTACCCAAGTACACTGAGGGGGATGACATTTCACAAGTGGCTAGCAGCTTTTGAGAGGGCCCTTAAAATGAATAGGGTCCACTCTAGGTATTGGGGTGCACTTCTGTGGGAGTTGATTCCAGTAGCTGGGAGGGATAGGCTCCTGACCCTGAAGGGAGAGGATGCAGAATCATACCAGCAGATGAAGGCATGCTTAGTCAAGAGATTTGGTCTGACTCCAGAGCAGTACAGGGTGAAGTTTAGAGGCACCCAGAAATTGAGCTCAAAGTCTTGGGTAGACTTTGTGGACATTTCAGTGAAGGCACTGGAAGGCAGGATTGTTGGTAACACAGTTGGCTCATATGAGGGATTGTATAATTTGTTTTTGAAAGAACATATTTTGACTCATTGCGTAGAAGAGAAGTTATGCCAGTATCTAGTGGACTCTAAGCTGACAGGCCCCAGAGAGCTGGGAGAAGCAGCTGATGAGTGGGTGAGAACCCGGGTTTCCATTCAGCACCAGGGGGGTGACCAGAAGAAAGGAGGACAGGTCCCTCCCCAGGGGAAAGCCCAGGGAAAGGAAGGTAAAAACCAAGAGTCCTCCAAAGACCCACAGAAACCTGCACAAGGAGAGGGGGCCCCGAGCCAACCCAAATTCAAAGGGAGGGGGTATCAGGGAAAGCCTGGTAGGTTCTTTGATCCCTCAAAGGTGGGTAAGTGCTTTGACTGTAACCAGCCAGGGCACAAACAGGGAGATGCTGTCTGCGCCAAGAAGCTCCCCCCTAAGGGACCCTCCACAGGGATTGCCAGTGTCAGTGTAGGGGTGGAGAGTGGTGCCCCAGAGAGGGGTAGTCAGGTGGTGGAAGCAACCTTAGTGTCCCTGGGTGGGGTGAATATTGCAACCCTTGCTGCCTTACCTCCAAACATGGACAAGTACAGGCAGAGGCCTAAAATGAATGGGACTGAGGTTGAGGCTATCAGAGACACTGGGGCTAGTGTAACTATGGTACTGGATGAACTGGTGCCTCCCGAGAGGTTGCTACCTGGTGAGTTGTACCAGGTGACATATGCAGACAGCACTACCAAACTCCATCCTATGGCTGTGGTGGATTTGGAATGGGGAGGTGTGACCGGCCCTATGAAGGTAGCTGTGTCAAAGGTGCTCCCAGTCCAGTGTTTACTGGGCAATGATCTTAAATCCTCTGTGTGGTCAGAGGTGGAGAGAGGACTCCATATGAAAATATTGGAGCTCCCTGAGTGGGTATGTGCTGTGACTAGGTCACAGACTAGCCAGAAGGGAGGGGCTGGACACTTGGACCCTGGAACAAAGGGCCAAGCATCCAAGGACAAGGGCACTGGGCCTGGTGAGCCAGCCCAGGGAACTCCAGAGGTGCAGGAAGAATCTAACCCTGATGGGGAGGATCTGGCCTCTGAGGGAGGGACTCCATCCCTGCCAGAGCTGTCAGATTTGGCAGAACTGACCGGAGCAGGTGGACCCTCCAGAGAGGAGTTTAGTCAGGGACAGCGTGACTGTCCCACCCTTGAGAGCTTGAGGCGGATTGCTTCTAAGCAAGAGGAGGGGGATGACAGTGGGTTTCACAAACTCTACTGGGAAGATGGACTGCTTTATACTGAGGCCAGAAACCTCAAGGAGGGGGCCACCAGGAGGTTGGTGGTGCCGCAGAAGTACAGAGAGTTCATCCTGACTTTGAGTCATGATATCCCCTTGGCAGGACATTTGGGACAGACAAAGACATGGAACCGGTTGGTGAAAAGGTAAAGGAGTTTTGCAGCTCCTGTGTCACCTGTCAGGCCAGTGGCAAGGCAGGGGGCAAGACAAAGGCTCCCCTAATACCACTGCCAGTGGTTGGGGTTCCTTTTGAAAGGGTGGGGATGGACATTGTTGGTCCCCTGGACCCACCTACAGCATCAGGGAATAGGTATATCTTAGTGGGAGTTGACCACGCCACTAGATACCCTGAAGCCATACCTCTTAGAACCATTGATGCTCCTGCTGTGGCTAGAGCACTGCTTGGTGTGCTCACCAGAGTGGGTTTTCCAAAAGAGGTGGTGTCAGATAGGGGCACGAACTTCCTGTCCAGCTATCTGACTGCTATGTGGGATGAGTGTGGTGTCAACTACAAGTTCACCACCCCTATCACCCACAAGGAAATTGTCTTGTTGAGAGATTCAACAAAACACTGAAGGGCATGATAAATGGGTTGTCAGAGAAACTCAGGAGGAGATGGGATGTTCTCCTCCCATGCTTACTGTTTGCCTACAGGGAGGTGCCACAGAAAGGGGTTGGTTTCAGTCCCTTTGAGTTGGTGTTTGGACACCCTGTGAAGGGGCCTTTGAGCCTGCTAAGAGAGTCTTTAGAGAAGCCTCTTAAGGAAGCAAAGGACAATGTGCTTGATTATGTGCTAGGCCTGAGATCTAGAATGGCAGAGTACATGTACAAGGCAAACAGGAAACTGGAGGCCAGCCAGGAGCTCATGAAGCACTGGTATGATCAAAAGGCTACTATGCCTGAGTATACTCCAGGACAGTTGATGTGGGTGTTGGAGCCTGTGGCTCCCAGGGCCCTCCATGACAAGTGGAGTGGGTCCTATCCAATCTTAGAAAAGAAGGGTGAGGTTACTTATTTGGTTGACCTTGGCACCCCCAGGAACCCTAACCGGGTCCTGCATGTGAATAGATTGAAACCCCACCATGACAGGGCAGACATGACCATGTTATTGGTCACTGATGAGGGTGTGGAAGAGGAAACTGAGCCTGTGCCCGACCTCCTCTCCACTAATGTGCAAGATGGGTCAGTGGAGGGAGTTGTACTCTCTCCCAAATTGACAGACCAGCAGCACAGAGACTGTACGCAGGTGCTGGAGCTGTTTGCTGGCCTGTTCTCTTTGACCCCAGGCATCACTGAGTGGTGTGTGCACCACATTGACACTGGTGACAGCCTACCTGTCAAAAATAAACTGTACAGGTTGTCTGACCATGTCAGAGCCAGCATTAAAGCTGAGGTTGCTAAGATGCTGGAACTGGGGGTAATTGAACCGTCTGAGAGTCCATGGGCCAGTCCAGTGGTGCTGGTACCTTAACCTAATCCTCAGGGGGGACCCAAGGAGTTACGGTTCTGTGTGGACTACAGAGGTTTGAATGCAGTCACAAAGACGGACGCTCACCCAATACCTAGAGCTGATGAGCTCATTGATAGGTTAGGGCTGCTAATTACCTAGTTGATTTGACTTCAGGTTACTGGCAGTTTGCCCTCACAGATGGAGCAAAGGAGAGGTCAGCATTCTCCACACCAGGGGGACATTATCAGTTCAAGGTAATGCCCTTTGGATTAAAGAATGCACCTGCCACCTTCCAAAGGTTGGTGAACAGGGTCTTGTCTGGGTTGGAACAGTTCAGTGCAGCTTACCTGGATGATATAGCTGTATACATTTCTACCTGGGGAGATCGTTTAAACCACCTAAGGGAAGTGCTTCAGGCCATGCAGCAAGCAGGCCTGACTATTAAGGCAAGCAAGTGCCAAATAGGGAAGAGTTCTGTGGTGTACCTGGGCCACCTGGTAGGTGGGGGCCATGTATACCCTCTCCAAGCTAAAATCCAAACTATTTTGGATTGGACAGCTCCTGTTACCCAGACTCAGGTCAGGGCATTCCTTGGACTGACAGGGTACTATAGAAGGTTTGTTCAAAATTATGGGACCATTGTGGGGCCCCTAACAGAACTGACTTCTAAAAAGAGGCCCAAAAAGGTGATTTGGACCCCAGAGTGTCAGAAGGCTTTTGACGCTCTGAAAGCTGCTATGTGTTCAGCACCAGTGTTACTGGCCCCTGACTATACAAAAGAATTTGTAGTTCAGACAGATGCTTCAGAGCAAGGGATTGGGGCAGTGTTGTCACAGCTAAATGAAGGGGGCCTTGGTCAGCCAGTCGCCTTTATTAGTAGGAGGCTTCTTCCCAGAGAGCAGAGGTGGAGTGCCATTGAGAGAGAGGCTTTTGCTGTGGTCACTGAAAAAGTTCAGACCCTATTTGTTTGGGACTCACTTTCGCGTTCAAACTGACCACAGACCTCTCAGGTGGCTCATGCAGATGAGAGGGGAGAATCCCAAGCTGTTAAGGTGGTCCATTTCCCTACAGGGAATGGACTTTACAGTGGAACACAGACCTGGGGTTGCCCATGCAAATGCAGATGGACTTTCCAGGTTTTTCCACTTAGCTGATGAGGACTACCAGGGTGTAGGTTAGTAACCCATCACCTTTCGTTTGGGGGGGGGGGGCTATGTTGCAAAGTCATCCTGTGCCCTGGGCACCCCCCAACTTTTTGCTGACTGGAACTGGTGGTAACTGACTCTGACTGACCCTGGGCTCTGCCTAACCAGGTCCAGGGCCAGTGCCAAGCTGAAAGGAACACATTAGAATACAGTTAAAACACCCAATATATAATAGGGCTGGGGATTGAAACTACCTAGAAGTCACCAGTACCCTGGGGTATGGAAGTTTAGAGGCCAGCAGCTTTTTCTGCACTAGCATGTGTGCAGTGCTGAAGCCTGAGGTCAGTTTAAAAGCAGCACTGGGTGCCAGGACTGCTTTGAAACAGTAAATTGCTGGTCAAATTCGACTTTGATACTAGAAACACAGTAAAAGAAGAATCTGCAATATTTCTACAGATTCAGAACCCCTAAAGTCTCCCCTAGTTGCACAGGGGGTGGGGGGTCCTGTAGAAATTAGGGAAATACTTATAAAATATGTTTTTATACGCCCTGGTGCTAGAAGACTGCCCCAAGTCATTTTCCCCATTGCAAACCCCATGGCCCATAGGTTAACATGGTAGGAAGTTAATGATTAATAAATATTGATCGGAGAGGACTAGCCGGACCATTCAAAGACTTCCCAGAATGGTAGTAGTAAATCCAACAATATTATATTGTTGAATTTCTCCTAACGTGTACATACAAGAAGTTATAAGACTTTCTTGTTTGTAGTCCAAATTCACCCTTCCAGTGGTCTGCCCTGATTGGTCAGAGTTAAGTGGATTAGCCAGGCTGCTTTGAAGAGGTGATAAAGAACCACTCTGCTGGGAGGGCAGTGTGCTGGTCTATAGGTATGCCAGGCCAGGAGGTGGAGTCGTAAACTATGCTCTTCAAATGCAGAGGGGAGGCCTGGGTTTCAGTTTCACTTTGACACTCTTGACCCAGAGTCAGGGCTAGGCTTAAGGAAAGTATGTGCAGATGGTAGGGGGAGAGTCCATGGAAATAAGCCATCCCAGGGGGTGTGTTTAGCCAGCTCTTACCTCCTTGCTGGAAAATCAGCCATTATGGATTTGGAAGAATGATGTACTCTGGGACAACATAATGCCACACTCTACCGGATGTGGTCATAACTATTTGGAGTTACCCTGCTTTTTTTGGTCAGAAGTGACCTGTGGCTTGACCCAGAGAATTTTGAATAAGTATCTGAGAGGGGCAGAGTCCTCCAGATCTGCTGCTTGAAAGTTACTGTAGCAAGACGTTTCGTGCTGCGAAGTTCTGCTGTGCAAAGACTTCTAAGCTCTGACCTCTGAAAACTGCGCCATCTGAAAACTGCAGCCCTGTGGATTACCTTGCTACAAAATGTAGTAATCATGCCAGGATCCAGAAAGTAGTTTCATGTAGATTTATTGAGGTTGGTTACAAGATGTAGGTTAGATGTAAATAAACAGTCATTAGCCCCACCAGGAGCAGCCTTCCAGGTGCTCAGCCCTTCTACAACTGTCCATTCCCACTCCCAACATTCCATGCAGCATCACACTGTCAGCATTCCACTGGCACATCTTAACCATACCAGACCAGGATACTACATATCCTCCTTTGTTCCAACAAAAACAAAAAGGAACGCCAAAATCTAGAATGACAAGAGAGAAAGAGAACAGAAGCTAGACACAGAAACGAGAAGACCGGAAAGCACGAGAAAATAGAGGAGAGAGAGAATAACACAAACCAAACCCATCTTCCCTTCCAAGGATAGCAACCTAACAAAAACACCAAAGAGAGATAGGGATAAGATATAATGAAAAGACATGAGAAAGGAAAACGTAAAACACCCATCTTCCCTTCCAAAGAATAAAAGAAGAAAACATCCATTAACGACTGTCCTCTGCATAACCACTGGCCAGTTAGAAATACAAGAAAACAGCTCACATCAGGAGAAAACAAGACGACAGAGAAAAATACTCACTCTTCTCTGTCAAGAGCATGAAAAAAGAAATTACAAATTGAATATACAACTGGGCTATAACGTGAAAACAAAACTAGAACAATTGAAACACCCAGAGTAACGTGACCCATGCACTGTGGCGACTTAAACCACACACCCACCAAGGGTATCAACATTTGCTTCTGCATGGGCAACCTTGAATGGAGGTATATGTGCACTGTTGAAAGCAAAACAATTGCCAACACTAAACACCTTAAGAAAGGTAAAACGTGCACTACAGTGAAGGCAATAAACAATGATGTGATGTCCACCTACGGACGTACCTCGACTAGAGGTAAACAATGATATGCACCTTATAACAGGGAAAGACCCCACAACACACCTCCAGAGAGGGTAAGAAATTGTGCATAATACGTCACATGGGACTAAAACCCACTGACTTGCGCAGCATGCATGCAACACAAACATACAAAATGGGACTAAAACGCCCTTTAAACTTAGTAAATAGGACTGGCACCCATTATTAAATACATAGGTGAGACTCTAACCCCCTATAAATAGGTGGGACTCTAACCCCCTATAACAGAGTAAATGGGACTTGCACCCACTCCCACGCCAACAAAAAACAAGAACTTGTACATAGCGATAAAACAACGTTGGCGTCCAGCAAACACAAGACATTGTAGAAAAATATCACACTAATCTATATTGAGAGTAGTTACTGCAGACTTGAAGTAGACTTGAAGTTGAAGGTTACAGAGGTAGCAGACGCAGGTTCTTTGGTTCAACTCGTCGCCAATAAATTGTAGTAATCATGCCAGGATCCAGAAAGTAGTTTCATGTAGATTTATTGAGGTTGGTTACAAGATGTAGGTTAGATGTAAATAAACAGTCATTAGCCCCACCAGGAGCAGCCTTCCAGGTGCTCAGCCCTTCTCCAACTGTCAATTCCCACTCCCAACATTCCATCCAGCATCACACTGTCAGCATTCCACTGGCACATCTTAACCATACCAGACCAGGATACTACACAAAAGGACTAAGAAGTAGACTCCCTGCAAGCTACAGGTTAACAGAGCTAACCTGGACATTCCCACAAAGAATCCCCAGCCTGGAGAGCCGGTGGATTTGAAAGGGTTTTGTTCAAGTGGATTGCGGAATTGAAGTTTCACACTTTCAAGGACCCTCTTGGAGATTCCAGAACCTTGGACTGTGTGTTGGATACTTTGGGACCCGCAAGCAGAACTTCAGGAAGGAGTTCTAACTGGACCTAGCCTGCTGGAGAAGGCTACACAGTGGTGAGACATTCTCCAGAACCGTTTCTAAAGGTGTGTCCCTGTCATAGAAAACGAAATAACTAAAAGGGGCACTCTTGGTTTCTAAGCACTAGAAAGTGACTAATCTTTAAAAATTCATATCTCTGGTTCCCTACAGTGGATTTTTTTAGTTTTGGTGTCATTTAAAAGATAAAAATATTACATATTTTTATAAATTGGTGTTGGATTTTATTTTGTGTTGTGTCTTAATTATTTACTGAAATGGTGTTTCTAAATGCTTTACATACCTGTCTTTGAAGTTAAGCCTGTCTGCTCGCAGCCACGTTACCAAGGGTTGAGCATAGGAATAATTTTCTAAGACCTATGCTGGGTCCTATCATGTGTTAGTGGCCTTATTGCCAGTGGCAGACCTACATTTGCCCCTACCAATAACCCACCTTCCAACAGAGCCACAGTCTCAGATGGGCGTTTCATAGTATATTCCAAGGCTGTATATCTGATGGAAATGGCTATTAATTGTTATGTATATGATGGGAACGCCATATCCCAGAGTTTGGTGGGCGTGTCGCCTCATGACTCTATTGGCACAGGGGTAGAAGATGGTTTTATGGTTCTGTGCATTTCATGGGACAATGCCTGATGAACAGACTTATCCTGGTCGAGTGCCAGACTGGCATTTCGAAACCCAGTGGCTTATTAGCAAACCTTAGTGCATTTTCTGTGCCTAACATTTTGTGCCATGGTACCCGATAGTCAACTACAAATATAAAAAAACAACTTTTTCATGTAGTACTTCATACTGCGCGCCTGCCGTTTCTAAGCACTACAAATACCGTGTCGCTTCTACTCAAGGTGCGGTTACTCAAGGCAACACCCGGTGGGCATGTTATGATTCGGTCATGTACTCCTCACCGAACCACAGCTGAGGGCGGGAAAGGGGACCGGTAAATGTTTCTATGCACACACAGCTGTCAAGTGCCCTGGGAGGCCAGGTGCATTGTGGCAATAATAACGGGCAAGGTGTTTTCACTGGTGTGGTATATCCAGGCAGGTGCGCACTGCCCCGGGTGTCCTCTCCCGGCTATTCATTCTCCAGCCACCATGACGAGAGCAGCTAAAAGCGAAGGTCCCTGGAGCACCCACTGGAGAGTGGACCCCAGGTTTGTCCATTGAACTTGTTCACATCACTAACTAGTGTTTTCTATTGGAAAGGGTAGAGCCAAAGCAGTCTTCCTTAGTACTCTAGCCCTCTTCAGAAGTCAGACTTGCTTGGCAACCCAGAAATTCTCTGAAATAATGTATGAGTTTTCTTTTATGAATGCCTAAAAGAACTGCATTTTTAGTCCATTTATTCCAGAAATATTGCTGAGAATCGTACCAAAAGATGCCAATTTTTTAAAACATTCTTCACAGGGGAGAACCCCCCCCCCCGAACCCCCTTATTGCCATCAGGCTCGCTCGCTGTGCTTGCTTCTATATGTTCTACATATGCCTCACCTGTTTCAAATTCCACCAGCTGCCACTGCCCTTAGGTATCCAAGCTTTTTTTGTACAATTATGTATGGGGTAAGCTGGCAGGTGATTAGGAAGCCTTAAATAACCACAGGTGTTACACATGCAGCATTTTTAATCCTACATGTTGGCGAAGCCAAATGGTGTGCAAGAAGCAAACTTATCTTTCCCCATAGCATGAGTAGTTGTTCTCTGGATTACGCTGTGCATGGGGGCATATCTAGGCCAGCAGGAGCAGGGGTACGGGCACCAGGCGCAGACCGGCGTGGATGGGCACAGACAGGCTTGCATTTGTCAAGCCTTTGGCGCTAAAATTACTTTTGATGAAGGAGATTTGGTAATTGCCTTCTTTTTCAAGGATTTTTAAGATAAGGTTTAAAGAAATATGTCAGAATATTCTGAGAAGTTTTGATCCTGTTGAAGGTTTGTTTTTTGAGCACAGAAACTACCAAAACATTTTCAGTTTTTTACATTGGTATGAAATGATGGCATGAAATGGATGATACTCCAAAAGGAGGCCAGAACAAGAGTCATGATATCTAGATCTCGAGATGTCTGGATATCGATGTCTCGTCAGGACTCGGGCAAGAACCGGCCCCACTGGGAGCTAGATTTAATAGAAGTGAAGAGGAGACAGATCAGGCATAATTAATTTCCACAGGCATATTGAGGATGGTTCAATATCACAAACCTTTGTGAAGGAAGACACACATATTTTAAATCTAGGACAACATTGTTTTCGATTCTTTACATGGAAAATAAAGAGATAGGGAATTTCAACCTTTGACAGAAGGTTCAATAGACTTAGTCACATGGGCAGGTTCAAAGAAATGTTTTACCTTCTACCAGCCTTAGTGTCTTGCTAATCCTGCCTCACTTAACTTCCACCTCTCCCCTCCATGCTCTATTTCTCACCTCATCTCTTTCCCAGCCTATTAACCAGTTGGTCCAGCCCCTCTTACATTCACCTCACCCTTGCATGTTCACTTCTTCACCTTTCATCTCTCCTCAGTCTCGTACCTTCTCTATCTGGATTTGCCACTCTTACATCTATCCTTTCCCTCTTTGTTCTACTCTTTACTTCTCTTCTTTCCACCCAGTCTCTCACCTTCTCTTACTGGTCATGCCCCTCTTACCTCTACCTCTCTCTGATTTACTCATCTCTCAATAAGCCTTTACCATTCTCTTGCTGGTTCTGCCCATCTAACTTCAACCTCTCCCCTGAAGTCTCCCTCCCCCAACCTTTTACCATCTTTGGTGTTTCTGCTGTCTTCCATCCACCTCTAACAATTGTTTCTCTCTCCACTCAGCGTATGTTTTCTTGCTGGTTCTACCTCCCTTATATTCATGCCTATTATCCATACGCTACCTTTTACCTCTCACCTTTCCTCCAGACTCCTAACTTCATTCTTCATTCTGCTCCATTTACATTCCCCTCTCCCCTTCCATCCTCCCGAAATATCTTATTTTTTCTTCTTGATTCTGCCCCTCTTAAATCTACCTTTTCTTTCCATGCGTACTCTTCTTCTTATCCTTCTGCCAGACTCTTACCATATCTTTTGTATTCTGTTCCTCTTAAATCTTTCTGTCCCATCACCTCCAGCTGCGTCCCTTCTCTTACTTGTTCTGTCCCTCATATATGCACCTTTGAACTCTGTGGTCTACACTTCACTTCATCTCTCTGCCAGACTCTATCAGTTCTCATTGGTTCTTCTTCTTTTACTTCCACCGTCATGATTACATCTCTCTCCCCTCAACTTAAACACCCCTGCTGGTTCTTCTTCCCTTACCATCTCCCATCTATGTGCTACCCTTCACCTCTCATCTCCCCTTCAGCTTTGAAACCTTTTTACTAATCTGTCTTCTTTACGTCCACCTCTCCCCTTTCAGGTCTGGCATTTTATCTTCTGACTGTTTCTGCCTCCCTTATATCCACTTCTCCCTTCCATGTTATACATTTAAATTAATTCCTATCCCTACCTCTCCATTTCCTCACTGACTTTTCTCCACTAACATCTACTTTTATCCTCTCTGCTGCACAATTCACTTCCCATCTCTCCCCCAGCCTCTAATCTTCTCTCACTGGTTCTGCCCGTATAACAATTACTTCTCCCCTGCCTCTCTCGCCCGTCTCTTACCAGCTCTCATGGTCCTGCCCTCTTACATTCACCTGTCACCATTCCCTCTTCCCGTAACCTTAGCTCTCCTTATAATTCTGCCTCTCTTATATCTACTGGTATCATCCATGCACTACCCTTCACCTTTTATCTTTCCCATCTTTCTCAACTTTTTTGCAGGTTCTGCTCCCTTTACATCCACCTCTTTTCTCCATGTCCTACTCCTCATGTTTTATCAGTCCCCTGCCTTTACCCTCCTCGCCTAGGTTATGTCCCTCTGACATCCACGTCTCCCCTCCATGTGCTCATATCCACAACTTTTGCCTGTTCTCCTTTACGTCCATCTCTCCCCCATCAACCTCACCATTACCTTTTGCATGGATGCTGCCCCTCTTACATCCCTCTCTTTTGCATGCTATGCCCTTCACCTCATTTCTCTCCAAGTCACTTCCCATTGAATCTGCCCATTACATCCACCTATCTGTCAGAGCTGATGGTTCCTCGGGAGCAGTAACCTCAATATGCCCACCTTCTGGCAGCTTCGATTCTACAATAGAAATAATAACAGAAGGTTGGAATTGCCAGATGAGGGGAAGGGTTTTCGGGAGGCTACTGCGGGGAGGGAGACCTGGAACGAGACGATAATCTGCTTAATGATGGTTAAGTCTATTCAAACTGCCTGCATTCATACATCAATAGTCATTATGCGTTTACTCAAGACTTGTTTTAGCCTTACCTGTGGAACGAAAGTGATCATAGGAGCATACTGGCAGTTATCATGAAAACTCTCAATTATTGTCTTTGGTTTAGCTGTTCCAACTTGTGAAGGCCAAGGAGGCTCTGATCAGTAGTTGCATTCCCATTCATATGTGAGCGAGAAAAGCAGCACACTAGACTCTTGTCTGCAAAGACTTAGCACATAGCTTAATAACAACCAATCCACAAAACTGCAGGGTTATGATAGAAACTGAGTATACCCCCTTTGATAGCTTGGCATTCTGAGTACTAGTTCTTTGAACCACAGTAGCACAGCGTTATAGCAAAGTTATATCTAGGCACACTGTTAGTGGAAAGTCTCTTTCAAAGTGCTCACTAAGAATGTCTATGACCAGGAAATGCCTTTGACTGCAACAAAATGTGCTTTTAGCAGCAGTGTGCTCACTTCTATGACCAGAAAATGCCTTCTAACTACAGTGTACAGCATGGATTCTTAGTACGTGTTCAAGCGCTAGTTTGGCTTGCAGTGCGATCTCTGGGCTTAAATGCACACTCGAGTGTTGTTCACCTTAACGGAATTCTGTAGACTGGATTTTACTCACAAGCATTCAGGAAGGTCCATAGAACACTCCGACTCCCTCGAAGATCCGCAATCACGAGCGGTTGGCGGTAGGTGCGGTTGACATTTAAAGGGGCGTCACACCCAAGATGGCACTTGAGAGTGCTGCTTCGGGAGTGAGTACTTCCAACCATAATCTGACATCCGTCTCTGGGTCAGAGCATGTGCAAGATGGACTTTACAATAACATACCCTTATAGCAGCATACCTATGGGACAGTACAATACTTTAACACACAACAATGTATAGTAGGGACTCTGCAAGGTCCCTGTCAGCGACAATGTCAATACCAAACAATGCAATGTCAATAGCACACAACACATATTACAATTGGTGATATGGTCTCTAGTACATGAGCCATGACATGTCTTCTATCCTATGGAAAGTATATCCTATGGAAAGTCCTATGGGTCATGACACTGCCCTCCTGCCCCGCCTTCCTTTCCTCCAGCCACTTAATCTCTGTTGCTGATTCTGCTCCTGTGCGAGCACTTGTTGTCTCCCTGCTGTACTCTCACCTATCTGCCCTCTCCTCTCTGTAGGAAAGTCGAGTATTATGTGGTGTGGGGTTAGACTTTATCGTGTAATATTATCATGATACCCCAGAGATGGTCCTTTTATTCACACTCGGTCCTGGTATTGTGGCAAAGAGCAATCAGGCTTTACTGAAGGAACATGTGTTAAGCATTTCAGAGTACCAACATGGATGATAAGTAATTGACACAACTTGAGAGGAATCAGAAACCAATTTATAAAAATAGGGTATATTTTTATCTTAATTTAAACACCAAAATGAACGCAATAGCTTACATGTAACCGGAGTTATAGATTTTTGAAGCAATATAAAATCAGTGCATAATAACAAAATGAAACATTATCATTGCGGTCATTGGAAAAAACCACTAGTGACAATCGATCACATGCAGGTTGAGTTGAGGGGCCCCAGGACCAAGCCATGACAGTCAGTTCAATTATACCTGTCCAGTAGAGACCGAGTGCAGAGTTGTCCTGGCTGTCCCTGGTGCTGAATGCGAGCTGCGGGAGAGATTCTTTTACCACTGCAATAGTGCTGCGGGGGGAAAAGATGCAAAAACACAATGGGGTGGTTGCTGCTGTTGGTCACAGATTGGATGGAATTCCCTCTTTATGTAGCATTGAGTAAAGGGGTTGGTTGCTGGGATGGCGACCAACAAGCTTTGGCAGCGGTAAGCAGAGCAGAAAGTAAGTTCGCCATCCGGTGGTACCAGAGAAGAGAGTAGCTGCCTGTAACATCATAGAAGGCAGGACTACAGTTCTCACAATGCACTAGCCCATCTGGATTTGGCCGATCACTCAGAGGGCTCAATGGCCTGTGATTCTTCGGATCCAGACTGTTGTTTTACCTGCAGTTTGCGGGGAACTAGTGCCATTAGTCCAAGTGATTCTGAGGGTGCTTCAGGCTTTTCACAGAGGTCCCTCTGTCTGAAGGAATTGAGAGATATCCTAGGACGAGTCACGACCAGGCAGTTCCCAGAATGTTACTACAGGGGCAGGGTATCCCTCTTTTGCTTTGTGCAAGTCCTGTTGTTGCTGACACAGGTCTCTTCTACTGTCCCCTTTGTTGCAGGGTGTTCAGAGCTGAGGTTCTGGTGTCAGGGGTGTCCCTTGAATTCTTGATTTAGGGGAGTTAGGGGTGTGGGAGCAGGTAGCTGATGGGCTGCTAGTCCCTGCAGCTAGTCTGCTGCCGAGGTGACCATATCCGGAGTGGTGTGGGTCAACTTTTGTAATTCAGAACCCTCTATTCTACTTCTTCTAAAGATGGCAGAAATCCAATTTTAGTGTACAGGCCACTTTGGAAATAAAGACCCAACTGGGCAAGGTTATCCTTATCTACTTTCGTTTGGGGGGGTTATGTAGGAAGGTAGGAATCTTCTGCGTGGTTATCTCCACTTTTTGCCTGGTGTTGTTATGGTTTCTGACTAGTCTGCCTGTCATCCTGCTAACCAGGACCCCAGTCTATTTGTTTTCTCCCATAAATTGGTTATGGTACGTACTTAGGTACCTGCCAGAATGGATACTGGTGTACTCTTATAATTCCAGAGTATATGGTACTGAGGTACCCATGGCATAGGTACACCAGGGGTCCCCCATGGGCTGAAGCATGTATTATGCCACCCATGGGAGATCATTCAAACTGTAACTGCAGGCCTGCCCTTGCAGCCTGTGTAAGCTGGTGCTAGCACCACGCACAACAGATATAGGTTTCCCTATATCTAAGGTCACTGTACTTAAAACCTATAAGTCACCCCTAAAGTAGGCCTTTCAATCCCGGAGGCAGGGTGCTCAGCTCTAAGTAAGAGGATATGCATGCATGAGCAGGACACCCCTACAACCTTTGGAGTCCATTCTCCCGTGTTGTAAGTGCATCAGCCATTACGATAGGGTGGCCATGCGTCATTATGCAATGACCATCTCTCAACTGGCTGTAAAGAACCCTGTCATGTTTGGTATCAAACATGTTGGAATCATACCCCCACACCGTAAATGGTGTGGGAGTATGATTCCATGCACTGTAAAGCTCCTCCTGGAGGCTCTCAGTGCTCCCGATACCAGTCTTCTAGACCCGGACAGCACAACATGGCTGCTGCCGACCAAGCTCGAGCAGGGGAAGGCAGAACAATAGGTATCCTGTCACACGGGACCACCTCCAAGACAGGGTTTAGTGAATTGGGGCCAGGTGGGGATGCTTGCCAGCGCCACTCAGTCTGCTTGAAGGGTACATTTGGTGCCCTCCTTGTATAGTCCAGTTCAAACCAGCTCCTGGCACGAAACTGGACATAGGACATGGGAGTATCCTCCCCACTGTCTGACCCCTCCCCTGGTAGGGAACTCTGAATCATCCCAACACTTTCCTTAGGGTACTTAAGGGCTTATATGTAGGTGGGTACCTAGACTCATCATGGGACAAGATTCATATCAAGACATCACTTCTTCTTCGACTGTCTGGGCAATCTGGACTTCGCTGGACCTTGCTCTGGGCTCTGAGACTGCTACTGGGAAGACTCCTGCTGCTCCTTGTCTCGTCCTCCTGCAAGTCTGCTGCAACATCTGTGCCCGTGTTCAATACAAGAACCTTCCAAGGCCTGTTGACATCCAAGACACCTGAATGAATCTCCCTTGAAGTGAAGGAGTCACTTCCCTGCATCTGCAGCCACTGCAACGAAGCTGACCGGTCTGCTGAACCAGAGCTCCCACAGACTCCGAAAGGCTCGGCAACACAGGTGGTAGTTCTTCACATCCTTCGAGGCCTGCCCTGTCCTCTCACTAAGTTTGAGGCCAGTATACATTTTTGGAGCTGTAGGAACCACACCCCTGTGCCACACGTAGAACTGCTGTTGCAAAAGCTTGCTGGCTTCCTTCCTCCAAGATCTTCGGGCTCCAGTAGTTCCAACCACAAGCCTCTCCTGTGACCAAGATCTTTGTCCTCAACACATCACTTGCACCGTGGGCCTGCATCTTTGGTGAGCTGCTCTAGGTCCTCTTGCAACTCTAGGGCCTCTTGCCTACGGGTCCTCTTGAGGGTCTTCTTTGATTTCAGTGGGCTCCCCTGATTGCTCGGGCCTGCTCTGACTCCCCTGACTATGGTGAATCACCTGGACCATGCCGGTCCTGACACTGCACCTTCTTCGCTTTCCACGTTGTTTGCAGTTGCCAAGACTCGTTGGTGCTCCCGACGGATACCGACCCCACAGTTCTCGACATCTGAAATGGGAAACCTTGTGAATAGCTCCTGGTCTTCCACAGTGTCACCTGGCCCACTCAGCTGAGCTCCAAGGTCACCAACAACTCTCCTGCAACACCTGACATTGGTGGGCGTTCGTCTTCTGTGCCTTCTGGTCACTCCTGAGTGGCATAGACTCTGTCCCCTCTGCTTGCAGGTAATTCTCATCTTGAATCCACTTTTGGGTTCCACCGGACACTTTCACCTTATCCAGCACTGGCATTTTCCTGAAGTCCTCCATGAGTCTGACTGCAGTTTCCGACGCCCCTTCACACCTATTCACCCGGCTTCCCTGGTGTAGGTATCCTGGTTCCTAGGGTGTCCATGGTTGGGGTGGCTCTCCAACCTTCTGTCTTCCATGGGTTTTGTTCAGGGTCCACTGGGAAGGGTCCTTCTTCTTTAAAATTGCAACCACGACTTACCCTTTGACTTGTATTGAGCCCGCGGTCGTGTTCCCACTCTGCACAAGGCCTCCGAAGGGTTCCTGGTTACCTACCTCGGGTGGTTCCTTGGGTCCTCGGCACTTCTACGTCTTCTGGGTATAGTCTTAACGTGAGTTGTGGTTTGCATACCACTATTTTAGTATATGGTTTGGTCTCCCCCTAGCGACCACTGTGTATTCGTGCTACTTACCTGTTTTTATGGCAAAGTATTGTGTGCAGTGTGTATATCTCGGGTAGGAGATATGTGTGTGTGTTAGTGAGTGTCTTATAATAAATACAACTTTTTATGACTACACTGTGTGGTTCTTTTTAACTTAATCCATACAATAAGATTATGCTCTGGTAAAACAAGCTGCTGTACACTCCTTCTGGACTAAGCCTGAAGGCTGCTCTCCACATCTACCACTTAAAGAGCTTTCTAAGGTTGTCTAAGACCACTAAAATCACCATAAGGGTTGTCTGGATTAGTGTAGGGTGTCCACTTACAAAATTGTGCCCCATATACTAAGCCAGCTACCCACACGTATAGTGTGGTAAAGGACCCTATAGGGCCACATAAGCTTTCACTTACATATATAATGCACCCTGCCTCCTAAAGCTTTATGAGTTATGAGACCTTCCTTCGGGGAGACTGGTATATATCAGAGATCGTGCATTAACTTTGCCAAACATGGTGAGGGCAAAGTTGACTTCGAGCAGTTTGCACTGCTCCTGCAGTCTGCAATGGCTGGCCTGCTGTCAGTAATTTATTTGGGTCACTAAGGGTGGCACAAACAGTACTGCAAGCCCTGATGATCCCTTCACCACCCATGCACTGATTACCACTTGTACGATATACTATTGACTTATAAGGGGGGTAAAATCCTTGTCAATTGGAATTGCCAATTCACACATAACCGTTTTAGGGAGAGAGCACTGGCACTGGGGTCTGGGCCACAGACTTCAGTGCACTATCAGTGTCATAATCTTCAGCGTTTTAGCAAATTGCAGGGGAGTGCCCAAACAAAAAGGGCACTTTTCTATACCCTCACCTTCTTCTGTTTGTCTTTCCCCTTTTATTCACCTCTCCCTTTCATTCTCTCCTTTTCTCCCTTTCCCTGCATCCCGGGCAAGCAGTGGCTAATGTGAAGTCAAATGATTCTTTATTGTGAGCCCTGCAGTACACCCAGCTTTTCATTTAGGCCATTGCGTCACCTCACACCTAAAGGCACCATCAGTAATGCTGTTATCATGCAGATGCAGTGATTAGGTCCATTGAGAGAGGCCAACAACAGAAACTGATAAAAAGAAAAAACACAAATGGCCTCCTAACTCTTGAGTCTTTCAAAAGGCGGTGCTCTGGTGCGAGGCCCCATTCTTGTGAGCAGGTGCAGTGCCCTGGGCAGCCGCCCATGCCTAGTGCCGGTCCTGAGAGCAGGTTTATATATGGTGCATCAACATGTTGGATTGATGTGCCGCATAGAACGACCACTATTTCCACAGCAAATGTTACCTTTCTTAATCTAGCAGTACACACAAGCACGTATGTACATAAGCCCAGATGCGTGCCTGGGATCACAAGGCGCGCAGAATGAATTCCCGTTCGCTGTGTTCTTCTGATTAACTTGAAACTGCAGCCTTTACAGCTGTTATCTATACGTCCGCGCACAGGGTGCAGCCGAAATACTGATAGCGAGGCGTTTGCTGAGGCTCAGCATATCCCGTTACTTATTTATGAACTGCGATGATTAATCTTTTCTCTGCTCTTCTGCAACCGGACTCTCTGGAGCCTCTTGAATAATAGCAGGCTCTTCCCAGCCCTTGTCTGGAAGGCCACAGCTCCAGCTAGGGCCCCTACAGCGCCAGTCGGATGTGTGCGCTAAGCACATATTTCTGCCCCTTATTAATCATTTTAGTATGAAGCAGAGGGGCTGTTACAGGGACCCAATACTACATGCCAGACCACCTCTGTCTCCCTGTTCTGCGGCAGTGCCTGCCACACGCTGTAAACACAGCCTGGTGAACGAGCAAAACAGGAATGGCACAGAAAGCTTCTCCCTCTCTCCCTCGCTCTCTCTCTCTCTCTCTCTCACACACAACACATACTCTCTCGCTCCTGCTCACTATCTTTCTATCTCTCTCTCTCTGACTCCAATAGCGTGTGTATTTACTATTCTAAATCCACGCATGCTTTGATGCTGGCATAAGTTGTAAATGCGGACTGAAGCAACTATAACTGCACTTTTAGTTTATTTGATACATGTGCTTGAGTGCACCGGCCCTCAAAGTGATGATTGACTGGATCTGTCAGGGTTTACCATCATTACAATGTAGCAAAATGAGGGCCTCATTTACAAAAAGTGTTGCATCGCTGGTTGAAAACAGCGACGCATCACTTTTCATTGTGCCCTCCTTGCGACACCTTGAATGCGCAGTATTTACAGTACGGCACTCCATGTCGCAAGGATTGACCAGATGCAACTCCAGCAATGTGTCATTACACATTAGCGAGTCCCACGTAAAAGGGCCTGAGTCAATCCTTATGCCTGTTGTAAAGCAGGTGTAAGGATTTGATGCAGTGAACTTGTAAAAGTGGCGCAGTGAAATTGCACAGATTTCACAACACCATTTCTACAAGCCTTTTTTGCGAGGGAACGCCCACCCTGCAAACATTACACCTGTCGCAGGTATAATGTAGCACAGGGGTTTATAAAGTGACGCATCTTCCTAGCTGTTTCACTTTGTGAATATGGCGCAGTGTTGCACATTGTTTACACCGCCGCAGCGTCACAAAAAAGTGACTCAGCGGCAGTGTATGGCCGTGAAAATAAGGCCCTGGGTTGTTGGTTGACTGGAGTCTGTGCCCTGGTCAAGCAGCAACAGCAGTTCTTGTCCAGGTGAGCCACAAGAAACCCCTAAATTATCCTGTGCTTAACCCACTGGTAGCTTGGCAAGGAGCAGTCAGGCTTAACTTAGAGGAAATTAGTAAAGTGTTTGCTCAACACTTCAAACAGTAAGAAAGTATAAACACCACACAAGAAGGATCCCACACCTGGTTAGAAAAATAGACTTTCTTTAATAAATGAAAGAAGTCCAAAATAAACAAAAATCCAATCAGTTTAACTGGATATATGCAATTTTAAAGATTTTAGTGAAAATAGCGACAAAAAGCACAAAACATCAACTGTGGATATCTGGTTTTGCAGAACCGAGACAACGTCACAAGTTAAAGCCGAACACAATGGAGCGCATGCTGGCAACAGATCCAGTTAAGTACCTTAAATCCTGGTTTGCAGAGCATTGAAAGGCTCCGTGATGAAGATGCGTCGTACAGCCAAAGCGATGCATCATTTCCAAGATGCGGCGAGGTTGTGATGCAAGGGCTTGCATTGCCGTCGAGGATCCTGTCAATGGGGCTTGCGAAGTCTGGTGTCGAGGATGAGGCGTGCAAGTGGAGCAATGAGTCGGTTCCAAAGAGCTGCGATGCGGAGTCTGGCGTCTTTGTCAAGGCTGCCATTAAGCGATGCGATGGCCTATGCTGAGGATGCGTCGTGCCGCGGCCGTTCGAATAGAGCTGCGAAGACAATGCAGGTCTTTGCACCAGGTCCAATCCATGGAGCATCGCTGATGCATCAGTTCTGCTGGGGAATGAGTCGTGCAGCAGAGGAGATAAGTCGGTTCTGCTGGATCCCCAAAGGCTGGAAGAGCACCTTAAGCCCACTTCCACTAGTACAGGACTAGGGTGGCACCACTTGGCAGGGTAGACTTACAGATGACAGAGTCCAGATGCAGGTGCAAGGTTGTTGGAAGTTTGCTGTGCCCCTGAGGCTTCTGATTATGAGGTCAGTTAACTAACTCTTGGAGGCAATCTGGGTTCTGGGTTCAAGAGATCCAGGTCCAGTCCTTCTTGCCCAGGCAAGAGGGCAGCAAGCAGCAGGTCAGTTTAGCAGAGGAGCAGTCCAGCATAGTGGCAGTCTTTTCAGCAGTACTTCTTCCTTGCAGAGTATCCACAGGTCCAGAAGTATACTGAAGAGTTGGTGTCTGAGGTCCAGTATTTATACCCAGTTATGCCTTTGAAGTGTGGAGGAGCTTCTATAGGCAGGCCATTGAAGTGCACAGGTGCGATGCCTACCTGGTCCTGACTAAATACAGGGGGCATGCAACCCTCTGTATGGAGGCAGGACACACCTCACTCAAGTGTAAGTGGCGCTGGACCCAGCTCCTCCCTCCCATCCTGCCAGTGATGGCCCATCCAGTCACACTGAAACTCCCATTGTGTGTGGCACTCTAGGAGGAATACACAAAGCCCACTGTCAACTACCCCCAGTCATGTGACCCAGAGACAGACTGCAGATACTAAATGACCGAGGCAGGAAAATGCCAACTTTCTAAAAGTGGCATTCTCAAAACCCTAATTTAAAATCCGACTTCACCATGAGTTAGGATTAACCATTACAATTCCAAAGACATGAACTAGGTACCTGTTCTCATTGGGAAATTACAGCTTATTAAATGTAATAAGTTAACTCCATGTTAACTCCATGTCACCCTATAAGATAGGTAGGCTTTTCAGGACTGAAAAACACATTTAAGTGTTCTTGAATACCAGGACATGTAAAACTTTAAAGCACATGCCTAACTTTGTAAATGCAGTGCACCCTAGGAGTGACATATATGTAAGAAAAAGGGAGCTTCGGGACTGGCAAAAGATGTATATTGCAAGGTCGAAATAGCAGTTTAAAACTTCACACACACGCTGCAATGGAATGCCTGAGACATGTTTAAGTGATTTTTACATAGGTGATTCAATCCCTGCCGCAGGGCCACTAGTAGCATTTAATTTACAGACCATGGACACAGATATAGCCACCTTACTAGGGATTTACAGTTAAATGAAATGCTCCAGTTGGGTATACACCCATCTTGCCACATTTTGAGGAGAGAGCACAAGCACTTTAACACTAGTTAGCAGGGGTAAAGAGAGCAGGGGTAAAGAGAGGGACACAGGGTCTATACCCCATTATCTTTAACAGACTTCAATGGCCAGCAAAAATGAAGTCAGCAAAACAGGAGGTCTGAAGGCAAAAGGTTAGGGGGGGAAACATGTCAAGGATACCAGGTCTAAGATACAAATACTGATCCGGTCCTCACAGTGTGGGTTAAAAAAATGAACACATACACACCCAAACTCCACCCAACACACACAACTACTACTACTATTTAACTCTGCTGCAGGTGTTACCCCCTTTACAACATGCTACTAACTTTGCAGTGTCTGAAAGCGTGCCCCCCCCTCCACAATCTTCTGCCTTGTGACTCTGGCTGAAGTAGTGCTCCCCACACAACGTATTACCTCTTGTCTCTAGCTGAAGGTGTAGCCCTCTAGATGAAGAATGGCTTACAGCAAAATCTGGGTATGATACCTCTGAAATGTAGGCAGCGTTGGAGCAAAGCTGCTCAGAGTCACCGGTCCCTTTAGATAATTCTTTTTCCAATTTTTTTAATTATAGTCCTGACAACCTCTGGTTGGAATCCTTTTTGACCAGCGGACCGAGCATATTTCCATTTGTTTTTAAATGGAATACCAGCATTTGTAAAGGGCACAGCTACCTCCGGAGAGGTGTCCTGGCGCTGGGGGCCATCGGGAAGATTAAGCGAGCTATTGCCCAGGGTCACATGGTGCTGGGCTAGCCTGCCGCTGGCGATCGAACTGTGAACCTCGTGGTCTGGAGTCGGGCACCCTGGCCGTTGTGCCACTCCTCGTCCACACCTTTTATTCATGTATTAGAGCAGCTGTGCTATCAAGCACCTCCCAGGATAATGCAAGGGACAACCATTACTACCTTGAATCATTCAGGGATGCTTATTGTTGGTGATTGTAACTGGTGCAGGACTCCTCTTCACTGAATGGTCGTTATTTTCTTGGCAGATGTTCTGGAGTCACCCTGCAGAAGTGATATCTTTCAGGCCTGTATTTCTTGTGTGCTGAGCATCTAAAAAATAAACCAGACCTTTAGAATGCAGGCAGGAGATAGAAAGCCTACAAACCGGGCAAAGGTCTGTAGTAGGCGATCACAGTTGGAAGGTTGCAAGCATAGCTTCTGGGCAGTTGGAAACTCCTGTAACAAGAAGAAGGCTGGCTCAACTCAAGGTAAGAAGAAACAAAGCAGGTATATCACCCTGCGGCATGAAAGTAGCTGTCACTCCGCCATCCGATGTCCAACTAACTTCCTTGGAACATCACTCCCGCAGCTGGAGTCTGCAACACCAGAACGGATCGTGTTCCACACTCATTAATGACACCGAGAAAAGGTTATGCAAGAATGTGACAAAACCTAAAGGTGCAAGAGTCAGCAGCATAAGTATTAAAGTGGCAGGAGAGGCAAGCTACAAGAAAGACCTCTGCAAGACTGCTGGGTCTTACTAGGCCAACCAGTCACAGAAGATAATGTGGCCACTTCCTGGGTTCTCCTTGAATGACCATGGACAAGAAAATGGGTGGAAAAAGGTCTCTACAACATCATTTTTCAAGCAGCCTGAATGCTCCTCTGGCTCGTGGCAGCCACATGGGAAGGGCATTTTAATTTGCAAGCCTTGATTGGTTCATTCATGAGCTGCTAATTCGGTTTCTAGGATTCGAAATAATGAGGCGTACCTATTATGTTTCACAAAAGTGCTTCAGACTTTACAAACACATGTTATTTTGCACAAAAATAAACAGAAATCTGAGCGAAGAGGAATACACGCTCCATTCTTGAGGCTGCGGCAAGTTTCTCACTTCTGGCACTTTTGCAGGATCAGCTTTGAAAAATGTGCACAAATAAAAGAGATGAGTGGAAGGAGCCAGTGCCAGAAGATTGGGATAAGGTTGTTGCCATTGTATACACGGTCAAAGCTCAGTGATATTTGTGGTCTGGTGCAGGCGCACATCATTCACACTGATAAACACATGGAAGGGTATGGCAGTCATAGAAATACAAGTCTTTTTTTCCAAGGAGCACACATTGCAACGTTTGACTAGCTGGGAATTGCCTGGAAAAAGCTCAACATAAACATCCTCTTGAAAAAAGGACATCAGCCTGGATCAGGCTTCTGAGGTTTTGTTCACAACGTGGTTTGTGCAGTTAAGTGCATCCTAGTGGCCGGATTCACAAAGATTTTCCCGCAGGTAGCGGCTTCTTCTCACATGTTACTTACGCATTTCACGCAGGTACTTCCATCCTTACCAGAATGCCTGTCTCTCATTCAGCAGTGAATTACATGAAAAACATCCTTCGCGCATAACTCAAAAATGTGTCAAAAATGCCGCTTATCCCCATTTCACCTCCACTATATTTTCCTTTCATTTATGCAGTTGTACAATTCCACCCTTTGAATAATAAAGCTGAAACAATTCTAACTCCATTTTGAGACCGCCTGTGCTATTTTTCTCCCATCCTGGCGCTAAAGGTTCGAATAGCCTACCCTGCTTTTACTCCTTTAAGGAAATACATGACCGTGTCTTCCTGCTCAGTAAAACTCCTGTTATTCCCTATTACCGCGTTTGTCGCATCCTCTAAGTAGCACAAGACGTGTTCCTCCTTATGATGTAACAGGGCTAATAGCTCCCATTACTTGGTACCAGGTCAGATGGTGCTTGGGCTCTGTTAGAAGGCACCTGAAAATGAATCCCATCCAGAGTCCGATAGGTTTCTGCCTCAGCCATGGAGATGCCCTGTGCCAAACCGGTCAGATTTAGGTCAGATATTTACCATCAGCACCAGTGCATGGATCATCGAAGTCCTCAGCAAAATGGTATTTTGCCATTTGTTCTTCCCCTTCGCAGGCAATGACATATTTGTGTTTGAATCTTTTTGTTCGCATTTAAAAAAAAAGAAGAAACATCAAATATGTTATGTTATGTTATGTTAATCATGCTTCTATAGCGCACAGCTGCCCCAGCAAAGGGGCATCCCGGCGCTCTGACTAGCAGAAAAGGATACATAGAACAGAAAAAGAAGAAAATCAGAAAAAAAGAGGAAGCAACGGGCAGGATAAGAAAGTCCAAAACAGAAATTAAGATCCAGGGGGGAAAAGATGGGTTTTAATAGCCCTCCTTAACATAAGCAGATCATCCAAGGCACGAATGTGGGAAGGTAATGAGTTCCAGAGCCTAGCCGCTAAATAGCGGAAGGAGCGCCCTCCCGCTCTGCAGCGTTTGAACCGTGGAACTACTGCTAGATTTTGACCCAATGACCTCAGAGGGCGGGAGGGGACATAGGGGGTAAGAAGATGCTCTAAAATCGGCGGAAAGGACAACTTAAGAATCTTGAAGGAAAGACATAATGTCTTAAACTCAATCCTTTGAGCCATGGGCAGCCAATGAAGTTTCCGGATGGTTTCCTTAGCAGAGCAAAACCTAGGTAAGCCCACCAATGCTCTGGCCGCCGCGTTCTGTATGCGCTGCATCCGGGTAACTTCCGCCTGATTGGCCCCCAGCAGAAGCGAACTCGCATAATCGAGCCGGGAGAATATAGTGGCCTGAATTATCAGCTGTCTAGTGAGGGCGTCAAAAAATTTAAGGGCTGGCCTAAGCCCACGCAGGATACCAAAGCAAGTGCCGCCACTTTTTTAGTGTGTCCACAGAAGCTGAGGGCGGGGTCTAGCCAGATACCCAAATTTTTATCCTCGGGTACCGGGATAGGGGCTGAACCCAACTCTGGGGGCCACCACTGAGTACCCCAGAGGTTGCTCAGCTTACCGACAATAAGGACCTCCGTTTTCTTGGCATTAAGTTGTAAACAATTGGCCGTCATCCAGCCAGCCACTGCTGACAAACCCTCCCTAAACCTTAGTGCCTCAGAGTCGGAAACCCCATTAAGTGCAACCGCCAGCTGCGTGTCGTCCGCATAGGAAACCATAGTCAGGCTCCATTGCTTGGCGACCGCAGCCAGCAGCTGCACGTAAAGATTGAACAACGTGGGGCTAAGAGCCGACCCCTGAGGCACTCCCTGCTCGATGAAATAGGGTCTAGACTCAAATGGAGGTGTAGCGACCCGGAATGAACGACCTGCTAAAAATGACCGAAACCATTCCAGTGCCACGCCAGAGACACCTGCTTCACCCAGTCGCTGCAATAGTATCGCGTGTGAGACCGTGTCAAACGCGGCACTAAGGTCAAGTAACACCAGTGCCGCAGTTTGACCGGCATCAAGCACGGAGCGCAGATGTTCCGTCATCGCAAGGAGAGCAGTCTCCGTGTTGTGGCCTGCCCGAAATCCATTCTGGGAGGAATCCAGGATATTAGCAGTCTGGAGGTGTTGAGTCAAGATTCCATTAACCTGGGCCTCCGCAACCTTGGCGGCCCATGGGAGAAGGGAGATTGGGCGATAGTTCTCCAATTTAAGGGGGTCCAAGGCGGGTTTCTTCAAGATAGGAGTGACATAGGCTTGTTTCCACTTAGAAGGTACCGTCCCTGAGGACAGCGAAAGATTGATAAGTTGGCGCACAGGGGGGAAACATAAAGCAGGTCTAAGCGGGTCGGCAGGGGACCCGGATTTAACTTTAGCCGTCAGCCTATCAAACTCTACCTCAGAGATTCCAGAAAGTGTGGCCAAAGCCACATTAGCAGTAGAATTCAGCCTCAGGTCCTCACACTGAGGGATGATAGTAGGAAAAGAACGATAGATAGTATGTACCTTTTCCAAAAAAAAGGTAGCAAGCTCTTCACAATGGGACACTGAGCATATCTCAGCTGCTGAGGCTCTTTTAGCTGTAAGATCTTTAAGAACTTTAAAAATCAACTTTGAAGGATTAGGGCTGCGTTTAAACTCCTGGGAGTAATAGGCCGCACAAGCTCTACATATAGCTCTATGGTAGATTTTAGTTTTAGCGAGATACAGTATTTTTTTCTCTACATCATAGGATTTACGCCAGTCTCTTTCCGCTTGTTTACATGATTTTTTTAAGAGCGATAGTGCGCTATCATACCATGGACTGGGTTCAGAAGACCGGCTTTTACTCCACGTAGCAGGGATCAGAGAGTCAAGTGCCCGGGTGACCCAGTCACAAAAGAGATCATAGCCGGATTCAACGTCGTTAAAAGGGCCCAGCGGGTATTCACTAAGAACACGAAGAAAATCCTCAAGCTTAAGTTTCTTCCAAGGACGTTTAAAAATGAGTCTATCAAGAGTTTTAGGAAGGGGGTTTCTGATCACAAGGTTTAATTCTACTAAAAAATGGTCTGACCAGGCTACCGGAATCGGCGGCAAAACATTAGTCACTGGCAGGTTAGTAAAGATAGGGTCCAGTATATGTCCACCCACATGCGTGGGGTGGGCGACCACCTGACTTAACTGCAGCGCCTCTAAAACTGCAAGAGTACTACTAATAGCAGGGGTGTGGCAGAGGTCAAAATGGAGGTTGAGATCGCCAAGGACAGTAAAATTGGCCGATCCAACCACAAGAGAGCTCACTATTTCAGGAAGAGCTTTTCTGAAGGCAAGGTCATTACCAGGGGGCCTGTAAATCAGAAGCCCAGAGAAGGCAAAGGGATGGTTTACCGTAATACAAAAATGGGCACTCTCGCAACCATCCATAACTAACTTCTTCCAGATACAAGGGTAGCATGATTTAACTACCACTGCAATACCCCCACCTCTGGAATTACGATTGTGGGTGAAAATAGAATAATCTGAAGGGATTGCTAAATTCACTTCCACAACGGTCTCATCGTGAAGCCAAGTTTCGGTCATGAAGAAAATATCAGGAGCCTCCGCTGAGATAAGATCATGGATTGCGGAATGGTGTTTGATCAGAGACATAACGTTGAGATTCCAAATTTTAAGATCCCAAGGAACCGAAGGAATGCTGGACGAGAGTACCTTACGAGGGGACTCACATAGTGCTCTAATAGGGGTGGGGGAGCTAAAAACAAAATTGCCACAAGGGCACCGGAAGGGGCCACACAGCGGGTCAAGAGAGGGGTGCTCACAGAATGAGGACGGCTGCCGCAAACGAAGTAGTTCCTCTCTCATGTACGACCTGGCAGCGAGTTTATGGGGCGCACTGACCCTGGCGCAAGGCGCCTCCTTAGCGCTGATGGGCGCAGACGGGCAGGACTCTGGCACGACTCCGGCGCAGATACGGTGCGACCGCTGATCGCGTCCACTGCACGGAGACATGACCGTCCCCCTTAATGCACGGCTAGAGCGCGTCCAAAATAAAGTGATAGAAAGATCTCCTGGCATCCGCCTCAGGAGAGTAAAAATACCGTGCTGCTTATATCAACCTACATCTCCCAGCAGTTCCCCGTAACGCATTTAAAAAAAAAGAAACATCAAATATCAACCTACATCTCCCAGCAGTTCCCCGTAAAGACAGGAGATATATACATCAATAGGAGGTAATGTGGAGGCAGTGTCATGGCCAGGGAGAGCAAAGAAGGGATAAAGCCATAGAAGAAAATAAAGGACATAGGAAGATGCAACAGCCGGAGAAGGAACATGAAAGGGACTCAGAAGGTGGGAACAACGAGCACACTACAAACAGCAGCCCTACAGGACTCAATTAGGGGTTGAAGCAAGTAGGCGGATACGGGCAAACAACAGTAGGTACTGTACATGCATAATAGAAACCTGTACCTCCAATTTTCGGGGGGTACTGTTTCTGGAGAAAGTTGCAGAGTAATGGGTGCTTAGGGTATGGTCCATAATCCTGGCCTATCGAAAATATTACCCCATTTGCCATTGAAAGACTGTTCTCTATCATTCACCGTGTGGATCAGTCGTTCATGGGCTGCTGTCGCGGCCACCGCCTCAAGTCAGTCCTCAAGGGTCGGGCAGAAGACATGAACCATTTGTGTAGGATGCATTGCAGTATATTTACAAGGGGATTGCGCCACCGGAAGGTCACTTTTTACGACGTTCCGGTGGCACAATGCCCTGCACCATATTTATGAAGTGGCATTAAACCACTTTGCGTGGCTTAACGTCGCTTTGTAAATATGGTACCCTTTCATGCAGTTTTTGTGTGAAAGGGACGTGTGATGGGTGTTGCTGAGGGTGTTGCACTGCACCACCCATTGCTTTTTGATGCTGCCCCAGATTTACAAGGATCTGTAAATTTGAGGCGTTGCCAACAATGAACGACATGCAAAAGCAGGAGTTAGATTGGCGTAATGAGGAAAAATGCTTTTTCTATGTGTACTGCAGAATGCAGCACACTTAAAAAGAGCAAAACGTCTTTAATGATTGTGTATGTGCAGGAAGGTGTCCCTCAAGGCACATAAATAATCATTAAATAATGGTGATTTGTTACTTCTATGTGTGCTGCATTCTTGGGTGGTGCAGAATGCAGCACACATAGAAGTAGCAAATCGCCATTATTGATTGTTTATGTGCAGGACGGGACACCTTCCTGTACATAAACAATCATTCCCTGCAACGCAGGCACCATTGCACTATGGCATAAGGGTGTCTGTGTAGCACTAGGCAACTATCTTTAGCGCCAGTGCAAGGGAAAACACAGGGGTGTTCGGTATTGTTATAAATATGGCACATCTCTGCGTTTTTTAAATAACGCACCACGGTATTGCAAAATTTGCCGCAGCGCTGACCTGCTCTATTTCCTTGTAGACATGCCCCATAGTCTGGCTGCTGTTAGATGTGAGTCCATCCATAGCTTTTCGTGGTTGGTAAGATGCAGTAGTTCTTGCGTGTCATGGAAGATGACCAGGGCTTCCGGAAGGGTGAAGGGGTGGTCAGAGGACTCCCTCATAGTTTTTTTAAATTTTGTTTTAATTTTTATTTAAGTAATGCCGGAATATAGAGAAAAAAGATACAAGACAATAAGTACAACAAAAAAAACATCAGTGCAATACAGATTAACAACAAATATAAAGTTTATAAAACATAAAACAAGCAACAAAAGTGAAACAGAGAAGAGAGAAAAAAAAAAAAAACAAGTAGAAAGCCCTAAAGATCAAAAGCAAAGTTAAGCGATAATCCTAGAAAATTTACAGACAATTCAAATCATTTAAAGATTATCCCAGTTAGCATTGATCCATAAGATAACTTATTATTACTATCCAATTATAATCGATTTATGTTATTAGTCCAGGCGGTGATAGGTGACCAGATCTTAAGACCACAAATTCTTGACTGTCTGCCCCTTGTGGAGTATATAGCTTTTTCCTCATTATAAATTCCCAAAAACCTAGAGAGCCACATCTGGAAGGTCGGGGGATCCATGTCCTTCCATCTGGCTGCTAGCAAAATTCTATAAACCGCAGTCCCTATAAAGAGACATTAATCCTCCTCCAATTTTAGCCCCAGAGTCACGTCGTAGCCAAGAATCTGCAATGTAGGTGATTCAGCTATTTTATGCCCAAATACTGCTTCCCAGAACCTTGAAAGCTCATTTGTAAGTGGAGTTAACTTATTACAATCATAGAACATATGAGTCAGGGTAGCTGGTCCTAGTCCACATCTAGGACAAGAATCATCTATCCTTTTCCCCCATGAAAACAGCTTGGCAGGAGTAAAGTATAAGTTAAAAATAGTTTTATATACTTGGGCTTTCAAATTTGGCATAGAAGTACCTTCGATGTTAAAGAAAGACTCATGACAATATCGACATTGGGGTTACTGAGCTTCAGCGCCCATGATGATTCGATGTGTTCCAGATCATCAGGATTTCTATCAAGAAGCATGTTATATAACATACCAATTTTAATCTTTTTTTCGCTATAACATCTAGGAGTGGAATCCTTTCCAATATAATATTAGGAGTCTTTAATCTAAGAATGTTTTGGATCTGAATAAATTTAAAGTAATGACTATTAGGAATTCCAAAAGCATGCTGTTGCATCAGAAACTGAAAATCTAATGTTCCCCCAGAAAAATCACCAATTGTTCTTATCCCCAAACTTTCCCATTTTTTGGCCATATCATCATTAACCTGTATCGAGAACAGTGACGAGTGCCATTAGGGAGTGTATTTATTAAACTTCGGGATTGTCATAAGTTTTGAAACCTTCTTCCATATTCTCCATGCAGTGATAATCACCTTAAATTTAACCTTCTTATAATAGCTTGGTTCTATTTGCTTCAGCAGAAAGCCTGGAGCTTTTTTCCCAATAGAAAGTTCAAAAATGATGGGTATTTTTATATCTGAACTAGTTTGATTTACGGTCTCCAAAGTAAGCAAAGGGCCAATTTGATGAAGAAGGGCCGCTCAGTAGTACAGTGTAATATTGGTAATTGTGAGGCCACCCCTACTATGAGGTAGAGCTAGATATTTCAAAGATCTCCTAATTTTCCCATAGTGCCATATAAAGTTTAAAAAGAGTGATTCTATTGTATGCAAAATATTATCCTCTACCGCCAATGGTATAGCCCGAAATAGGTACAATAATTTCGGAAGCACATTCATTTTTAAAAAATTGCCCCTACCAAGAATAGATAGATGTAAACAATTAACCCTCCTTAGGTCTTTCCCAATGTTTTTAATCAAGGGTTCATAGTTATATTTGATGATATCTCCTGTTTTGGGAGAGACATGAATCCCCAAATAAGTAGCTTTGTCTGATTTCCTGGAATCAATATATTCAATGCTATTAGTACATAAGATGATAGTTTTTGCTTTATTAAGTGAATAGCCTGAATAACGGCCAAACTGTTCAGTGATTATATCTATTTCTAAAATTGCCTCTGCTGGATCTGGTGTAACTATTGCCACATCATCGGCATAAGCGAGAACTTTAGTCTCATAAGGCCCAGTAACAATTGGCTTGATTTTCGGGCTTTGTAGCAATTGAATAACCAAGGGGTTAATGTAAAGAGCAAATAAAATCGGGGAACAGGGACATCCCTGTCTTGTGCCCCTAGATATATTAATAATATGCGATTCTCTACCCATTAATTGCAATTGAGCTTTCGGAAGTACATCCAAAATTATTTATATCAAGTATCCCCCATAAAAACTCCCAGGATACCCGATCAAATGCTTTCTCTGCGTCAAGGAGGATCAAAGACATCTGGTCACCCGTCACAGACATGATATCAAAAAGCGAGATAACTCTGTGAGTAGGGTATTTAGTACCCTTACCGGGGATAAAACCATGTTGCCACGGGGAGACCAGATGCTCAATAACCCTCTCGAGCCGATTCGCCAAGATTTTCGCATATAATTTAGAATCTGAATTGATCAGGGAAATTGGTCTGTATGAGGATGGATTATCAATAGGCTTGCCCTTTTTAGGAAATATAATAATATAATTTTCCCTCCAGGATTCAGGGGGAGTTCCACATGATTGTACTCTGTTAAACAAATCCAATAAAAAAAGTATTATAACGTTTCCTAAAATTTTATAAATCTCTATGGGGAGTTTATCAGGACCTGCAGCTTTACCTGAGGCCAAGTCAAAGAGAGTGAATTGGACTTCTGTAGTGTCAAATTCCTTTTCTAATTCATCTCTAGTTTGGGTCCTCTAATCCGTTTTCGAGTTTAAGATTTATAGCCAATTGTTTAATTGCATCCCGGACTTCCGCAGTGTTTTTCGGGATATCTTCTTGATATAACTTTTGATAGTAGCTTTGGAATCCCCCAATGATATCGCCCGGAGTGGTATATTCATGCCCATCCATTTTAATAGAGGATATTGCATTATAAGAAATCATTTGACGGGTGCGTAGGGCCAATAGCTTACCTATCCTTTCTCCATTTTCATAGGAACTATTCAGATGCGACTGGAAAATTTCTGCAGCTATTCAATTCCGTTTTTAAAACCAATATACGATGAAGAATATGGACCCCATCATCGCCCTGTATTATTGTTAAAATATGCTCTTCCTCATTTCTAGCCAAATCACATAGCAGCTGTTGATTTTTGCGTTCCTGTTGTTTTTTTGCTCTAGCAGTGTAACTAATAGTTTCTCCTCTAAGAGTGGCCTTAAAACAGTCCCAAACAACCCCTCTAGCCGCACTATGTCGATTCATATAAAAATATCTCTGTGCCCATTCCCTGATGAATTTTATATAATCCTCATTAACAAGAAGCTTTCTGTCAAACGTCCATTTAGTCCGGTGTCTGACAAAACTAGTTAAATCTATAACTAAAATTAAGGGGTTGTGGTCCGAGATTATTTTAGGTAATTTCATAATTTTCGCTTGAGGTAGCAGGTCTCTTGTTATGAAGAAATAATCAATCCTAACATATTTTTAATGTGAATGAGAAAAATATGTTTATCTTGGGTCGGATTGATTCATTAGATTCCAAAGATCCAACAAGCCATGACTATTCTTAAGTTGGGTTAAGGCGCGGTATACTCTAGTTTTACGACCTACATATCTGGTTTGGTTTAGTCTCCCAGGTTCGGGATCTAGAGAGATGTTTAGGTCTCCACAAAAGATGATAGATTTTGGCCAGGAAGCGAGCTCGATTTCGAGATTCTCAAATATATGCGGGTCATCTTGATTAGATCCATAAACCGAGCAAATAGTAATACCTGATATAAATTCTATAATAACCCACCTTCCCAATGTGTCCGCTACCTTACGTTTTGCAAGAGCCAACGATGTTTTAGCTAGGATAGCTACCCCCGAGTATTAGAGGTTTGACTTGTACAGGCTAGGATATTATAGCCCCAAACCTTCAGTAGTTCTCTTTTTTCCCAGGGTATATGTGTCTCCTGTGTGCAGACTATGTCCATAGAATTTAATTTAATGATCTCAGCGAAGCGGACTCTTTTAGTCCTGTCATTCAGGCCCGCTACATTCCAGGAACAAATTGTTATCTTCCCCATTAAAGTCTCCTAGATAGCTCTAGACGCTTCTTTATCAGTAACCAGAACCCATTGTCAATTTTCCACATGCATCTTAATTCTTTTATTGCTTGTGTTTTAATTATCGTTATTAACTGTTGCAGTATATTAATAATATTTCCGGCAATGCTCTTTTTAATTATTTCTTTAAGTTCCACCCCTCCCCGCTTCCCACCACCTCCCCCTTCCCCTTCCCACCCATCCCAAAAACCCACCCTCTACCCTTTCTAAGGCATACAGACTCCAGCTAGAGTCTGTAGATGATGAGCGTGCTACGAATGACCATTTGTTATTCAGGTGCTGAGCTCTTAAATTTCGACAAAATGCTCTTTTTATATATATATATATATATTTTTTTTCCCATTTCCCCTCTTTCCTTCCTTTCGTTCCCTTCTTTAATATACATTCTTTAAGCCATTGAAAAGAGAACACATTAAATACCGTAATAGCAAAACTAAAGAGGGGGGTAGTTTCCCATCTAGCCAGCTAGTCCATCTAAATACTCTTTAGCTTTTATCTCTGAGAGAAAAAATTTGGTTTGCCCCCCCCAGATCACCTTAAGCCGAGCAGGGTTATTAAGAAAAGCCTGGGCTTTCTTATCCTGGAATGGCTTAATTAGTTGGCGTAATCTCCACCGCCTCTCGACGGTGGAATGGCAGAAATCTGGACGTACAAAATAAGAGATCTCATTCCTAGATCTCTTCGATTCTGGTCTAGCCTTTTCAAAGACCGCCTGGCGAAGTAGAAAATTACCAAAATACACCAGGATGGCGCGAGGGAAGCACCCTACTTTTGCTGGATGTTTTATATTAAATGGAACGCGGTGAGCGCGTTGAATTTCTAAGGCCCAATTCCACCCAGTTAATTCTGGCATAGAGTCTCGGAAAAGTTCCACCACATAGGAGCGTATATCTTCTCCCTCCGCCCCTTCGGGAACCCCAAGTACGCGTAGATTGTTCCTTCGCTGGCGGTTCTCAAATTCCTCTAACTTCCATTTGACATCCACCAGTTGTGCCTCATGAGAGTCTACTCGTATTTGATTTGATGACAATTCTGACTCAGTAGAAACAATTCTAGATTCTATATCAGTGAGCCGATCCCCAAATGCACTGCATGTTTTAGTTAGTTTACGAACCACACCTTGCACCTTACGCATGGCAGCTTGGGCCTTACGTCCATCTTGATGTGTCTCTTCGCGGTGCATTGAAATGGCTTGAAGTATGGTATCTAAGGTTGGAGGAATTGAGGTTAATTGTTCTGGGTGCTCTATTTCTATAGAGTTTAGTGTTTTCCGATGATCAGTAAGTTGAGTTGTAGGTCCCGCATCGCTTCCGAAACTGACCAGGATCCCCAGCAGACCGTGCGGCGCAACACCTGTGCCTCCCCCCGCCCACTCGCCTTAATATAGTAGTGACGGCAACCGCTACGCGGAACGCGAGCGGGACGCGCCGGACGAAGCCCGGACAAAGGGCGGACAGTCTGTGACAGTCCGGGACAGGAGAGGGCTCGAGGCGGCTGTAAGCTGTCACAGCAACAAGGGACTTTGAAGGTTGCAGAGCCCAGGTACTTCATATCGTATCATTGTTGTAGTAAAATTTTGCTACCCTCTGGCAGCTGTTTATTGGCGGTTGTGGCAACTATTGGGTTGGGCTAATAATGTCGAAAGTAAAACATGCCGTTGGGTCGTCTACTATTGATAACTATTTGGTTAAAATAGTGGATAAGATCAATCAGGAACGTAGAAAGTCCTTGGGGCGTGTGGAGTCCTCTATTACCTCTCCCCCCATTCTTCCCGTGCCTACCCCTTTGGCAAACCCGCATAAGACCATCATTGATCCCACAGATCTGGACATCTCCATTTTGGCAGTGGACCAGGACCAAGATCAAGCCCAATGTGATGGTCTTACTTCGAGGGTTGTTACCGACTCCGAACTACGACCGGTTGATCAGGTTGTTTCTCCATCGCTAAGTCCTGTTGCAATAAGAGTACAACGAGCCTCACGGGCATGTAAGAATATCACAAAGAAAGTTCAGGCCAAGCAGGGGAAGAGTCGCTTAGAAAAGAAAGTTATTCAACCTCCACCTAGTCTTGAGGGAATTTCTAATGTAGACCCGATCCCTATTCCGGCCACTATAGATGGAGCGTTATTTGACCTTCTGATTAGTACCATCGAATCTAAGTTCGACTTGATAGTTAAACCCCTACTAAACAAATTGAACAAGGTCAATGCTGAGGTTGTAAGATTGGGAAGTATGTTAGAATCATTTATGAACCGCAACACTGGTGACCAAGTCAAGGATAAGGTAGTAGCTGGCCCCAACCTTAGGAACACAATTGAGATTCCTACGGTGGCTATGTCTCATATTTCTATGCCCCCTTTGGGGGAGTCTTGTGAGAAGGGATCTATGGGGTCCACCCCCTCGCTGACTATAGGTCATAATCTTACATCTAACGTAGATCTGGGGAATCAGGTTCCACTAAGTATTGGGTCGGCTAAAAACAGTGTTACCAACCAGCCCGATCTACCTCCGGACTGCGCTCCTTATGTGGCAGTTTTGGTTAATGTTCCCCCGGTCAGGGAGAGTGGTTATAACAATTCTTACAGTGAATCGCATGCTTCTTTGAAAAACAAGACAGTTGATTGGCTCCATAGGGAGTGTGGATTTCCAGTAGCCCTAGCTGATGAAATCATATGTACTAGAAGAGTCAATTGGATCGGTAGCACATGTAAGAATTATATTGGAGACTGTATAGTTGTTAATTTTAGAAACCCTCATCTTGCCTCCATTGTACTGAGAAAAGGTAGTTTAACCTCTCAAAGCAGTCAAGGAATTTATCTCCGCCCCCTTGGTTATTTCTATAGGCATCTGTGTAACAAGTCAACTAAAGCTCGTGGGGGGTGGGGATAAGAGATTTTAATTTGCAAACTACCTTTAATGTGGCAACATCTAAAAGATTCCATCCCCTGAGTAGTCTGGATACTAATGATTGACAGGGTATTGATAAGGTGGCCATAAGGGTGGCTGCTGTCTCCATTAAAGCTCCGGGAGGAGAGGATAATCTAGGGGTGGACGATTCAGAGGGTATAGGAGCTAATAACAGTCCTGAGGTTGATATCATTAAGGATAACAGATGTAGGGAAGGTCCGTGTTTGGATTTAGATGATGGGGGTGGACCCTCGCTAAGAATTAGTGATTCGGCTAATCATCGTGGCCCTATTCCCTTGTGCATAACGCACACTAGAAACTCTAACCCCCGGGTATGTTCTATTGGTAGTTGGAACGTAGCAGGTATTTCCTCAAAGGATGCCTGCCTGGGTTGGTTGGAATTTATTAATCTTTTTAATATTTTATGTTTTCAAGAGACCTGGTGTTTGGACCAACCTAATTACAATGGGTACGTTTCCTATCATTTACCAGCTGTGTCATCTCCTTCAGGTAGGGCAAAAGGAGGGCTTTTGGTCTTGATTTCAGTGGATGTCCCCATTGTGGTTAAAAAATATATATCGGTTGGGGTCCACTCCCAGATCTTATGGCTTTACCAGGAGCATGGGAGAAATGTTCTTTTAATAAACTTCTATAATAATGTCTTTGACAATACCAGGCATCAAGTTGTGTTAGCACTAGAGACAGCCCTGGCGGATATTTTATTGGAGTATGATATCGTCTTTGACTATATATGGGTGGGAGATTTTAACACTGCTGCTTGTCCACATTCCTTTCAAAGGGTATGTGGCTATAATGATAGTTCAGGAGCTGAAGTTTCCCATTTTCCACACGATAAATACGGAGAAGCTCTGAATAAAATCCTAACCACCTATGACATGGAAATCCTGGTCAATTCTAAAGATGATTGTGGAAATATTATCCCTACTTTTAGAGGAAGGAACGCAAATACTGTAATTGATTTTATTTGCATTTCCTCTAGCCTTAGCCCTTGGTGCTTATTGCCGGTGGTCGTGGATAATGCGTTAAGCGACCACAACTGCATCACCATGGAGACTTATTTGTGGAAGGGGAAGCAGGGAGTTAATACACACACCATTGTTGACATTGAACCATATCGATCTAACGGACCCAGGATCAGATGGAAAGGGGAAAAAGCGGAGTCTGTGTCAAACTCCATTGTCGCGAGTTGTTTGGCAGAAATTTGTGCCATTTTAGAAAGTCAGGTGGCTACTGATCAAGTTGTGCATAATTTTATTAAAATGAATTATTTCATAGACAACAAATTTACGAAACATGGGAAGGCCAAGGTATCCAAGCAAAAAGGGTGGTTCGACCATGTTAGTACTATTGCATTGAAGGGGCTCAAAGATGCTTTACGAGCCAAGCCTAGAGATAACAGCAAGATTAGAGAACTGAGAGCCACTTATCAGACAGCTGTTAAGAATAGGAAGGCAGAATTAAGGGTAGAAGCATGGGACAAACTCGATCTGGCGGCAGCCACAGCCGACTCTTCCTTATTTTGGGAAACGGTTAATTGTCCGTTCCTAAAGGACGATAAGATGCCGGAACTGACGGCAAATGTAAGTGAAGAGAACTGGGTCTCTCATTTTTCGGAGATTTTTGATTCAGTTAACCAGAAGGATGGCCAGAAAGAAGTCTGGCCTATTATACCTCTGAATATCTCTGTAGCCGAAGTTCGGGGAAGTATCAGATTGAGTAACGGGTGGAAGGCCCAGGGGCCCGATGGGGTGTCTATTGACCTATATAAATTAGCCCCCGATCTGTGGGGCCCACTGCTGACTAAAGTTTTTAATGCGTCAGTTTGCATTAGAGTCCCACCTACATGAGAGGAATCCCTTATTATCCCGATCTACAAGAAGGGAGACAGGGGGGATGCGAAGAATTATCGCCCAATATCCCTTCTCGATTCTTCAGTAAAAATTATGAGCAGGGTGCTTTTGGTTAGGCTAGAAGAGTGGGCCGACGCTAACAATATCCTGGCCAACTGTCAGTATGGTTTCAGGAAGGGTCGAGGGACTATTGAGCAGTGTCTCAACCTCGACCTCCTAATAGGGAAGTATACGAGGGCAAAAAAGGTAATCTTTTTCTCTGCTTTGCAGATTTGAGCAGCGCCTTCAATATGGTGGACCACAGTATTTTGTGGGCCAAGTTACTGGAAATGGGGGCCCCAGAGGGTATTATCTACTTCTTGGCTCGATTATATTCTAACCTCAGCACCAGTGTTCGATATGGCCCGGGGGGGGGGGGGAATGTACACCAAAGTTTAAGATAGGGCGGGGTATCCGACAAGGGTGCGTGCTTGCACCCCTCCTCTTTACCCTCTTTATAAACGAAGTTGATTCGGTTTTAAAAACAGTGGAGGCAGACACCCCGATTATTAATGATTTTAAAGTTCCGGTTTTACTCTATGCAGATGATGCCGTGATTTTATCTAGGACGCCCATAGGCCTACAACGTTTGATGGACAAGTTTTCTAGGTTCATCCGGGATAGGAAATTACTAATTAATAAATCTAAAACCCATATCTTGGAATGTGGTTTGGGTTAAAAAAAATCCAATTCCTATTTCATTGATGGACTTAAAGTACAAACGGTTAATTCTTTTAACTATCTTGGTATTAATTTTACTAAGAATGGCTGTTGGTCTACCGAGATTGTTTATGTCCGGGCTAAGATGGCCAAATGTGCTAATGGGGTGTTTAAATTTGCTAGTAAAATTGGGGATAAGCGGGTTAAAGCCATGTTAACAATTTATCAAATGAGATGTCTCTCGATTGCCTTATATGGAGCTGGAGTTTGGAGTCATTATTCCGCCCTAAGTCTCCAAGTAGAAGAAAATCTTTTCTTAAAGAGGCTTTTGTGCCTACCTTTATCCGCCTCTAATGAATTGACGCATAGAGAGCTTGGGATACAATACCTTTCAGATAATCTTACTTTAAGACCTCTAATGTTATGGCGTGAGGTTTGGTCCAAGGAAGAGACTTCTTTAAATAGAGCAATCATTAGCGATTGTCTCCAAATGGATGATCATTTGAAGATTCCTTGGATCAAATTTGTAGTCAATAGTTTTTTAAAGATTTATGGTTTTGACATTAGAAAGGATATGCACATTGCCTCTAGTCTGTCCAAGGCAGAGATGAAACTCATCTTTATGAGTCATATATCTGATGGGCGGGCGAGGTTGTGCGGACATTCTTCTACAAGTATGGTTTCTGAAAGGTACTCTGAGACTGTTGGATACCAACCGTATTTAAGTTATGTCAATAGAGTTTCTCACCGCTTTGTATTAACCAGATTACGGGATTATACATCATTTGGTGGCTTTCCCCAAAATCAAAAAACACCCAATTGGCCCTTGCCCCTGTGACCATGAATCTGCACAGAGTACCATGCACCTTTTATTGTTTTGTAAATTTTATGGTAGTCTTCGTTCAGCCTTCCTAAAACCTATTTTGTTAAAATATGGTACGCGTAATGTTAATGATTCTATGAAGTTGTTTTTTAATCCTAATCCTGATGTCTGATTTTATACTGCAACCTTTCTCCTTCAAGTGATCAAAGTTCGGAATAGAATGATTTTTTAATGGTCTTTTTAAAATTTTATATTGATTTGTATTTATGATAATTGGATCATTTGATTTGTTTTATGATGTTTGTACGTATGTGCTTTTATGGACTTTGTGTTAAACTCCGAATAAAGCTTTATGAATTGAATTGAATTGAATTGAGTTGTAGGGGTATGATCCCAGGCCAAATCTTTTTCTCCATGTCTCTTTTTCTTCCTAAGAGTAGTTTTTGTTTTTGAGCTAAGGTCATCTTCCTGATCACTATAGCTCTCATCTGCAGTAGATCTTATTGACTTGAGTTTCTAGGTTCAGCTTGTTGTTGAAACAGATTCCCAGATTGTCCGCTCCATTCCTGACCAAAAGAGTCCACGGAAGGGCAGGCCCAGAGAACATGGAGAATGTCACAGTCAGCATGATGACCTCGCCAGCCTTGTGCAGCTCAGCAGGGGACCAGTGCCAGTCTTGGAGTATCTTGCAATAACAGAACTTCATGCGAACTTCTCCGAGGCCCCTGTCATGTTCTTCTATGGGTTGTGGCCAGTCCGTTGGGGGATATGTGTCTGCAGTAACCCCTCCGATGGCAGGAGCAAGGACATTTTTAGAGTAATTTCTGGCAATCTGGCAGCGTTTTATGGTCAATTTGTGGTGGCGTCAAATGACAGCTGCCTACAATGGCTTTAATGTAGGATCTGCGCTGCTCATCTCTTTTGCTATATTTAGATGAATTCAACTAACTCTATATGCAGTGGCTGTTACTATAAAAGTGTAATCAATATAAAACGCGTATAACATTTAAATATGTTCAGAATGACTCACAGTTCCATGCTACATCATGTTTTCCCTCTCTAGTTTTGTTGCTTTTGTTTAACTCTTTGCACAGACTGTGAGCATGTATGAACATCAACGCTTTATCGCTCCACTTTTGTGTCAATGTGGCTCAGTTTGTTACACAATCACAGCTGATATCTGCAGTGGTTTGCAGGTCAGGGTTTCTAAACCCAGGAAGGCCAACTCCGCCTCCTGTTCCTTTGAAATAGGTAAATTGAGTACCATTACATTGGATAATATTAAAATATGTTATTTGAATTGTTTAGAAACTGCAGATACAGTTTACCATCTAAAAACAAGTTATTATGTGTAAGTTGATGCCTTTTTTGGCCTTTATTACTAGCTGCTCGGTTATTTGCGAAGTGTGCCTTTAGAGCTGTAACCACCTATCAGGTCCATCTTTTAATGTGCAGAGTTCTCCACCCTGACTGAGGAGTCATAAAGTTATTATTAAACCTGAGTTTGTGAATACTGTAAAAGAGTAAACTTGCACAACAGTGTAAGTTTACCTTTGTGAATCAGGACCATAACACTTATACATGATGATGAAGAACATTAAATATGAAAAAGAAATATGCAGGATGAATTACAGCAAAGAGCCCAGATGGACGCATAGTAGCGAAGCTCTACTTCCCCAGGGTCTAATTTCTTGCTTATTGGCTGCCGATACCTTACATTTGGATTCCTTGTTGATGACTGGGCTTGTTGCATCTGCCCTTGTCCGCTAGATAGCTGGGTGGTTGTACCACGCCACCTGATCAGCGCAGAAGCTCACCAGGCATGATCACGTGAGTGGCTGGGCCCAGGCAGGACTGTGCTTTGAGAATTTGGGCTTTGATGGGTTGAACTGGTGGCAGGCCTATCCCCGTAGGGTGCTACGGTGGGTTGTGCCTGTTTGCTTTCCAAATGGGTTCATGGAGGGGTGCTTGTCTGACCATTGAGGGCACCAAGGTGAAGTATTGGACAAATATGGTGCCCTCGACCCTGCTGTGATGCGCTCAACATTTGGCCTTGGTGCCCCGAGATTGTCTGGCTACCTGGGACCCTCTGAGAATACACACAACATGCCCACGGCTCATTGGCACCCAGGATATTCCAGCATGATGACTGTGGCCGGATAGCTGCTGTCTGGCTCCATAACACTTTGGCTACTGTGGCCTACTCTTGTCCAGAGCTCACTATAATCACTTTATGACACATGGACGAAACCTTCATTATCTCCACAAAGGTACAGTGTGGTGCGCACTGCCTGGGTGAGTGATCCTACTAAAGTGCATTTCTGTCTTCTCCAACCATGACTCCCCCACCCCTTGGTGACATGAAGAAGGCTGATGCTAAACAAAGTAGGCTCACGTATGAGCACAAGAAGTCCACCGCTTCACGTTCTAGATCTGGCACTCTGCCGGAACAGCACAATGTGGCTGGACTGGCGGACCAACTGGATGACGTTGCAAGAACTACCCTGCTGGAAATTAATACCATCTTGAGAGCCATTGACTCCACAATAGGCCTGCTGACAGCGCATATGGATCTTATGAAGATTGCCTTGACAAGCATGGGGATAGATTGGATGAGGCTGAGAGGCACATTTGGAGCATTGAGGACAGAGCCATGAATCATCAACACAAGATCCAAAGGCTGAAGGGGGAGATGGCCAAAATTGCGGAAAAGGAGGATGAACTTGAGCTGAAAAATTGGCCTGCATAGATAAACCTAAGAGATTTGATGAGCAACTCCTTGTGGACTTATTCGGTAAGTCTGGTTTCTCTGACTTGCTAGTGGTTGAAAGGGCTCACCTTTCGCTTGCTTTTAGGCCTCCAACTGGAGCCTACCCCATACCCCTGAAAACCAGACTTTTAAACTATCAGCATAGTGACACTGCACTCCGTCTGGCCAGAGAAAAAGGCTGTAGTCTCCACCAGGGTATCGAACTCTCTATCTTCCCTGACTTTACAGGTGTGGTCCAGGAGGCATGCAGGGCATTTTTGTTGAAGTAAAAAACATGGCTGTGGTCTCCTACCATCAAATACGCCATGGCATATAATGCATAAAGACTGGTTTCAGATATTCTACAACTCTAAGGAGGAAATGAAGTTTGAAAAGGCTGCAACTGAGAACACTAAGCTCAGGGATAGCAACAACACTGCAGACAATAGTGACTTGAAGGAACATTGAGAAGGACAGAAGCTTGAGGTTTGTCTGTTGGTCTCTTTCTTTTAGCATGTCCACAACAGGGCCGGGGACCATGTCATCACTTGAGGCCTGAACTGTGCACATGGAGAGATATTGTCATCAAATTGCAGTGACCTACAGCTGGAGAGACAATGGGGAAGATAGCTGTGTCTGCCATTCAGGTTGTTGGGCACGTTTGCAGTCTAAGCATGGTTTTCCAGGACAAATTCTTTTATGCGCCCGGAGATGGTTGGCGATTGCTACCCCCATGTAAGTACCATGATCATAATGTGGTTGTTGAGTTGGTATGTTGTTGGGATTTCACTGATAGTTGTGGTTCTTAGAATGGCAAGGGCTGATGGCGGGTTGTTGGGGAAATTGTTGTGGATGTAATGCTATACTATTCCCATTAATCCAAATCCATCATTGTTGCACAACTATGCTAGGTATGGCAGTATGGTACCATAAGCCATTTTGACACAAGTGGTCCTAATAGAGTCACCAAGATCATAACCTGGAGTATGGAGGGCTGGGCAACCTAAAAAAAGCAGAGATAAACATTGGCATACCTCCAAAGGCATGGCATTGAGATAGCTCTGCTTCAGGAGACTCATCTAGGTAAGGATGACACCATCTCTTTGGCAGGTGGATGGGATCAGTGCAGATACTTTGCAATACATAGTATCTATGCAAGATAAGTTGCAATATTGATTATGAGAACACTAAGCTTTCAGCTTGTATACCTTCATAAAGACCTGATGGGAAGATTTAGTATACTGATGGCCACTCTGCACGATTCACCAATACCATGTATTTATGTGTATACGCCCACCACTGACTTCCCTGAGTTCTCTGAAGACATGATTGCACTCTGTAGACAGCACAGAGCATACAATATTCTTTGGGGGAGTGACTTCAATTTGACCCTTCAATCTCACTTTGACAGCACTAACCCCACTAGAGTAGATCACCGTTGTGCTGCCAAAGTCATCCGTCACATGGTCAACATGGATGGGCTGTGTGAAGTGTGGAGGGTGTGGAGAGGACTGGATCAAGTCTGTTCCTGTTATTCCACAGTCCATGAGACCCACTCTCTGGCTCACCTCGTTGGAAATTCTACCTTGGATACACAAACCTCACACCCTGTCAGACCATTCCCTGGTCTTGCTACAGCTAGACCTTTCTAATCCATAAGGGGCGAGGCAAATGGAGCGCTTCCCCTATAAAACCCTCAATGATGCTGTAATTCATATGGACCTACAGACCGCCATTATAAAATTCTTTGACATACATACTGGTTTAGTAGACAAATTCTAGATTGTCTGTGAGTCCTTCAAAGCATAATAGGGTATATCTTGGGGAGGCAAGTCTGAGTACTGAGATCTTTGACATGCACCCTAGCAACTGCAAAAAACATGCTGTGAGATCTGGAGGAGTGGTACTAACCAAACGACAGCTAGGGCTCCTGGCTGATATAAATGAGGTTCTTCTTGCTTGTATTGAGCCAGTGGATAGTGAATGCCACTATAAGGGCAGAGATGTGAGTGTCCATGCTTACAGCGAGGGCGAGCACCCTAGTAAAATCCTCTCCTGGCTCTTGAAGAAAAAACATCAGTACACGGTCCTTCATTCAATTAGGCATTCAACGGGCGAGCTAGCAGGAGGGAGTGCTGATATACTGCAAGAATTCAGCTCATGTTGCGAAACTCTGTAGAGTTCCACTCTGATGAAGAGTCAGCCTGATATTGATGCCTATCTTGAGGACATTGCACTTGCCTGAATAGAGAGAGATGCTAGGACTTTCCCGCAATCATCCAGAGAAATGTAAGAGATAATACATGATATAGAATGCCAGAAAGGGGGCGAGGCCCGTGGATCTGATGGGCTCCCTATGAAATTTTACAAGGTTTTCTTGGCTCTGCAGTTTAGTGATTTATATAAGGAATCTTTTGAATTTGGAATGTTTCCTCCTCAAGACATGGGAGATGTTAATCACTTTTTTTTACTAAATCCCATTAAGGATTTTCAGATCTGCAAATTTGTTATCCCTCATGATTCTGGACAGTAAAATGTTGGCCTGAATCATTTTGGATTGGCGGTTTCCGATGATGAGTTTGGTTCTTTCTGAGCAGTCTGGGTCTGTCCCCGGTAGAACTACTTCTAAAAAAGTAAGACAATGTTTGCCCTGCTGGATAGGATCCAATCAGAGATTGATACCGTCTCGGTGTTCCTTGATGCCAAAAAAACATTATAGAAGGACTTATAGATCTCCTATACATTAACCCTACTGCTAGGGTTAGAATAGAAAGGTGTCCACAGCCCTTTCCAATCAATAAAGGTACCAGGCAGGATTGTCCCCAGGCTTCTCTGCTACTTGCTCTTGCCTTTGACCAAGTGACTACTGTTGACTCATCTGCGCCACATTGCATTCCTTGAGAAGTAAGATCTACTATAATGTATGCTAACAATATTTTTCTCTTTGTCAAAAACCCATTATTGCAGAGATAATTGGCTTGGGGAGACTATTAGGCATCTGTATTAATTAGGGGAATTCTGAGATGTTTCCACTTACGAATGCCTCAGTTCAACCACGGCTGACCTACCCCTTGTGCTGGTGGGGTAGGTCAGTTATTCAGGCATTTTTATTAATCTGAGTAAACAGCAGATTCTGTAGCACCACTATGGCCCACTGCTAGGTAGACTCGGGGGCTTATTTAAAATCCCCTTGCGCCGGCGGTGCGTCACTTTTAATATGGGAAAAAGTGAAGTACCGGCAGGGCAAGGGGCTTGTACATAAGCCCCTTGGTGACTAAGTCGAGCGCTGCATCTCGCTGCAGCTGTCCATTGCCGGAAGAGTGGCTCTCATTAACATGATCATGCTACCTAGAAATTTTAACTTAATTAATATTTTGCCCAGTCCTCTAAGCCACTCCTTTTTTACCATCACACTGGTTTGGGAGGACAAAATCCCAGGTGGGCATGGCACGCTCTGATGCTTCTGTATGACAGGGTTAGGTTTGAGGTCCCAGACCTTGAGAGGTGCTACCATCAAGTCCAGTCCCCTTAAGTGGGGTTTTGGTTTAACTCACAGAGTAAGGCGCCCAACTTGCTTATAGAAAAGAATCAAATGTCAGTTGGAAACCAATGCCCCAGTGTTATGGTCCTAACGTCTATTCTGATGCATTTAGTATGATGGTTTGCTGCCCTGATTGGTCAATGTGGACTATGGTGGAGGTGGAGAGTGCAGCGCTGATGTTCTCTCCTGATATCTCCCTTTTGGATAATCCAGGCACGCCCCCTTCTTTAGATAAAGGGGTTCAAACTAGGCTTGAGAAAGCAGGGTTGCAGACTCCTGGGAAACTATTTGTGGTTGGAAAGTTCCTGGTCTGCAAATAATATGGAAAGAGGCGGACAGTGATCTCTCTGTATCGATTTGACTATCTTAGAATTAGACATGCTGTCAGTTTGAGATGGCAGTCGTTCCCTGATGAACCAGACTAGTTCATTCCGCTCACACAGACAATCAGAGGTCCTGGAGGTGGAAAATAGGTGGCTAGTTTGTATCTGGTGTTTGTCCCCGGCCATAGTCCCTAATAGGGCATTGGGGAAGTGGGAAATGGATATCCGGCTAGAGGGCTTGATATACTGTTGTAGAGTTTTCTGTCAAATACCATCAGAAACTCCTCAGATTTACCTTTCTAAGCAGATTGTACTCCTCCCCTGCCTTGCTTCACGGAATGGACCCAGATAGACCCTCCTATTGCACATGATGCCAAGCCGACCCTGCAAGTTTGTTCCACCTGGTATCGGAATGCTCACCGAAAGCGCTGTACCGGGCCAAAACAGCACACGGTATTGGTGACATTATTGGCTTTGCCGCTGAGTGCACTCCCGGAGTACTGCTACTAGGTTATGTCAAGGATCTACCTAAGGCAGAGTGTACACTAGTGACTTTCCTGCTTATGCAGGCAAATGCAGAATCCTGTAGATGCTAATGAACGGCCCGGCCCCTTAGACTGCGGTCTGGCTCAAGGATGCTGTTTAGGTGGAAAAATGGCCACAGACTTTGCTGCCGCGCAGATTGCAGAGTCCAGATCCAAGGACGTATGGGCCCTGCTTCGACAATACCTTATACAAGAGGACCCAGTGGCCCAAAAGGGCGGGTTTATGCCTGTTGTGATGCTGGAATGGGCTGTAAAAGATAGATTATATCATACAGGGCCCTAGTTGACCAGCCTGACCACAGGGGACACCCCGCTGATCTGTTGATTCACTACATGCCTGAAATATTCCTCTATGGCATGGGTCTTCAAATTAGGGGCGGGCCGCCCCCCCCCCTCAGGGTGCCTCAAGTGATCCCAGGGAGGACACCAGGCTCTGACCAAAAGAAGTATTATGCTGATAACAGTGCTTTGTTTTAGGCGGGAAATAATTAGCAACAGTAAACCTCTTGGTAATGGGCCATCACTAACATCTTTTGTCGTTTATATCCTGGCTGGGGGTATGTGTCAAAGGGGAAGGGACTCCAAATATTCTTCAAAACCCCCATCTCCAATTCTAATGATCACACTGTGGATACTCTTACATGTAAATAAGGCCTGCCTGGCCAGGACAGCATGTTTGGCAATCATGTATTTGATTGCCTTTTTAAACGATAACAGAACTTCACTGAAATGTTTAAATAAGTCTAGGCCTATTTAATCATTGCCAATTTAATGGCATAATTGTGAGGGGGCGTAAAGATATATTTTTTTCTTCTGTGGCGGTGGTGGTGGGGGCGCAGCATTAGATAGTTTGCGAACCGCCGCTCCATGGTAACTGCGGTGCCAGTTGTTCTTATCTGTATTATGGAAAACATTCGAGTGTTTGCTTCTACTTGAATGAGGGATGTGCGGGGGATGTTTTTGCATCTTGATGTATACTGATTCCACTCTATTGTTTTGCAAAACCTAATAAAAAATATAACAACAAACACCACGGAGATAAAGCTATTCATTAGGCACAAGCATTCAGGAGCTGTCTTGGATACATGCTTGTCGGGCGTTAATTGGGAAAGGTGCGCTGAAGTCGGGAGGATTCATTTCTTTCTAAAGGCTGATGGCGTCGAGCTGCAGGCATGTGTGCGATGCTCAAGAGTGCTCAGTGGGTCGGGTAAATAAAGCTCAGAACGTATCAAATCAGACGCATACTTACAGCAATATGATGTCTGTTTAAAATTCTTTAAAGTGGCACTCTCCCAAAAAGAGTTATTGCACAGGTTTTAATTGGAGACGAGCAAGGAATATGTCAGCTGGAATGCCCTTTGTATCAAGTAACCTTTTACAAAGTCATTCCGAAAACAACATTTTTTAAAACACACGTATTCAACAACATGGTCACTTTTGACATTCTCTTTTCATATATAACTGAATTACATTTTAAACAAAGGTGGTCATTTACCGCTGGATGGTAGCAGAAATTGGTTGAGGTCTTGACAACCCAGCTCTCGGTTCTCCCACCTCATCTGGGGGCATATCAACAAGGGCTTTATCTCTGCTTTTTTGGCTTTAAAAGCCAAAAAAGGAGAGATAAAATTAGCGCCCTATCAACAACAGGGTGCTAACATGCAAATTTGCATGTTAGCACCCTTTTACTCTACGCTTCCCCTTCCATCTCTAATGAGATGCAAAGGGGGCGTTCCAGAGTAAAATAATAGGAGAAATGTCGCTAAGCGACATTTCTCCTATTATCAGGAATATCGCTAACCCTGTTAGAGACAGAATAGAGTAGAGATAGTACAGTAAAATCATTTATTTTTGATATTAATACTCTCTTTCTTTAACCTCTCTATTAGTTCGTATTTGGGCCTCCGTGCGGGACTGAAGCTTGCGCATCATGTGACCATTTCACTTGCGCAGTTGTAACGACCCAGGAGCTGCGATGCAAAGCCTTAAATGTCATCCAAAAAGAAAACAGTAACATACCCTGGGAACAAGCATGATGTCCTGAGAACGGAAAGGATTTTAAATAAAATTGCATACATTGTATTGATTAACTTGTGAATACCGGTGGGAAATAAAGCATGGTTAAGTGAATAAAGGGGAGGGAACATAGAACAATGAGCTTAAAGAAAAGTATTAAACTTAGCATGGTGTGATGATCATCTCCCCTTTCCTTGTCCAATCAGAGTTAGGAGTTTCATAGTTTTGAAACATTTAGGGGTGGTATATTCCATTAGAAAGGTATAATAGATATAGTTTAGTTAGATTATCTACAACAGAGAGACGGAGAATGCTTAGAGACCGAGATGCTGTCCAAAAATTAAGAAAATACTGAAGAAGATCCAAAATCAGACAAAGAACAGAGGAGGCACATAATAGAGGAGATCGCGGAAGAATCGAGGAGGAAGGTAGTGTCAGAGAGGGGTGCGGCGCAGGCGTCGTATCTAGAAGAGGTCATCTATCCTGTCCTGAGTCCTGTCCTGAGCCTTTGTCGCCTGATCTGTCCCAGGGGACCCTTTCCGATTCCTTGGCCAAGGAGTTGGTTTCCACACCGTACTAGGTAAATATAATTCTGTGTAGTATGTCAATCTACTGCTCTCTCTTTTTTCTCCCTATTCAGGTACTGTCATCGTACTAACTTTGTTTAACGATTATTCTGATTGAATCACTTTCTTTTTTTCCCCTTGTCAAAGAAGGTGTTCTAACTGTATTTTGGTTCTTGGCTCACCTGAATTTATTAGATAAACAATTTAAACTCTCTTGAGTCTGTGCTTATTTAATAAAGGTTTATTATATGTAATTTTCATCTAAATAGTTAACTAAAAGGTCCATTGACCAGAGGAAAGTACATTGGATCCAGAGGGTTTGGTAAGAAATAATTAGTTAAAAATTAATCACACAGGTATTTGCACAATAAATTGAACCCAGCGGCATTTACTAGCCTACATGATTGAGTGTGTTTATGGGCCCAAGTGAATGTATAGTAAGTGAGTAACCAGTAAGAGTGGTAACCCGCTGGATCAGTTTTTCTGGTAGCAGAGCTATGGTTTAATTTATTAACTAGTTAGGTGAAAATCTTTGAATTTGAATTATTGGTTAACTTACCCATTTGTACTTGTTTTATGTTGTCAGGAATTTCCCGGGAATATTGAATAGCGGGTGGTGAATGGAAACCACACTGCAGTGAGGTTGCTCATTTGCTAAAGGTAGCGCTGAAGGGCTATGCAAGGCTGACAGTGCTGAATTAGGGACTATTTTGTATAAAAGTGAGAGTGATTGATATAAAAGAGTTAGCTGGTGAAACTTTGGTCCTAAATCACCTAGAAAGGGTAGTGCTGAAGGAGTAGCAGGTTCATCGGTGCTTGAGTGAAGAGTAAGCGGAACAGTTTTACTCGTAGTGTGTGAAGAGTAAGCGGAATAGTTTTACTCGCAGTATATGTGAATCGACTTTCTGATTTTAGCGAAGCAAACAGAGTAGACAATGTTTCTATGTTGTCATTTAATGAATTTGTATAAAAATTGAAAGAAAAATAAGTTTTGTGTTATCTTGCAAAGGAGGGGTCAGTGCAGGTGCTTCACTGACGTCACAGAGGGCAGCACTGAGATTGGTTGGAACAGCGGGCGTGTGACTGACGCAAAATTGTAAAGGAGGGGTCAGTAGTAAGGAGTGATACTGACGTCACAGAAAAGCCACGCTAGTATTGGCTAATCGCATAGTGTGAAATAGAATTTGATTGGTCGAAAGAATAGAAGCCGCGCTGGAATTGGTAAAACATTAGAGTAAAAGCGAACCTTTGATTTGGCTAGAAAAATAGGAGCTACAATAATAATTGACAGTGGGCTTTGTATGTGGAGACACGATCCAACAAAATTAATGAGAAAGTATAACATAACCAAGACAGTGAGGCGCTTCACTGTCTTGGTTATGTTATACTTTCTCATTAATTTTGTATTTTTTGCTGTTGTTCTGATAGGTCTGAATCAACTTCAAACATTGCTTGGCTGTTTCTCACAGTTGGGTTTACGAATATGATTGTTGTCTTTTTTCTACTTTGTTAAAGTCCATTTTATAATGTATTTGATGTATATGTACTAATTGAATATCAGCAGTAATTTTGCTACAACAGTTACAGCAATATGTACACTATCATTTTTATAAAAATAAATCAAAATGTGAAAAAATAATTTAAAAAATTCTTTTTTGCTTGGTCTGTGGACACTGTTTAACTTATGGACGTATTGCCTACATTTATTGTGCTAGTGGGGGGAACGGGTTTCTGTTTTTTGTAGCTGAAGGATTATATCCTGTACTAATGGCTGAAGAACAGTCAGGAGGCAAGTACACAGAGAAGACCAAACATTTAACAATGACAGGTAGTGGAGTGTCAGAAGATGATTTTTTGGAGGACATTTTAATGAAAAACCCTCTACCTTTACAAGAGGGACTGAGCAGGACTACTACTAGTGCTCCAGTCTTGGGAACACCATTAGTTCCCCAAATTATGCATGACCCAACAAATGGAAGGGTACTTCAGAAAAAAGAAAGAGAGGCAATAAACAAGAATAGAGAGGAATTAATACAGAAAATAACCCAATAGAGTACTCACCCTGAAGCACTTACTATACCAGTGACTATAGGTCCGGTGGTTCCATTATATGGAGATAAGACAATCGCTCACAAACCCACGGTCATGTCCACACCTACAATTGAACCCAGAAAAGAGAACTTAATCATTGATGATCAAGGTAGCGAATGTGAGTCGGTAATATCATTAATGGGTTTACTGATAAGAGGTCAGATAAATGAAACCCGAGAAGAGTTACACCTAGTTGTTCGAAGGAAGTACAAATAGAAACAGCCACAGGAGTTAAGAATGCCACAATAGTATCCCCAGAAGAAATAGAAAGATGGGCACAGGGAATAGACAAGCCAAAACAGCCAATGAAAATCCTAGATATCTACAAATTGAAAGTGGAACTGGAAGAAATGATCGCTGGGAATGCAGGATTAGACATGTTAAATACTTACAGTGAAGATGAGTTATTGTTTATCTGCAGAAGTATCACTAGAAATACAAAAATATTCCATGAGGAATTGACAGACTTAGCATCTGAAATGGGAGTTGAAATAGGCAAATCCAAAGTATTACAGAAACCATACAGAGCAGAATTCAGTGACAAGGTCCTAGAAAATATGAATGTGTCTGGAAGAAAATTACAGGTTAAAGAATTAATGACCATTTTACAAAAATGCGGTGACTTGGACAAATGGAAGGCTAGATGGATACGGAAAAAGGAAGAAGCACGTGCCAATCGAACTACTCCTGAATTTGTGATGAAAGAAACAGGAATGGTAGAAAAATAATGTCCTATGAGGGAGGTACCAGGAGGAGGATATGCCCATGTTCCGTGGACCAGAAAGGATATTTTATCCTTTACAAATAATTTCCCGAAGTTAAGAGAAAAGCCAGTTGAGAGGTATCAGCAAGTTGAAAGATTTGTGAAAGTTTCTAAAGTGTTGTTAAATGATTTGGATGGTTTGTCTGATATTGTAGTACCTACTGATTCATGGACAGAATGTAAAATTACTGTTGATTGGCCTAGTGATGAATACCCGAGAGATGAGAAAACAGGTGCTCCTTCAGAAGAGGTAATGAAGAAATATCACCAGGTGATCACTTTCTTGAAAGGGAAAATTCCTCCGAAAGAAACAGATTGGGTAAAAATAGACAGAACAACCCAGGACAGAATTGAGTCCGTACATACTTATTATGAACGCTTACTGCAGGTATTTAAGCAGTATAGCGGGTTTGAGAACATTGGAGATAAAGAATGGCACATTTTGTGTATTGATTTGTGACAGGATTAAAACCAGAAATTGGAGACATGATTCATCAACACATGTTGTGTTGGCAAGCGAGGCCCATAGACGATATTCTCAAATACGCAAAATATTACAGAGATGAGATTGACAATAAGCGAAAAAAATTACAGGAAAAAGTAATGTGGGCACAAGTAAAATTAGCAGAACAGTGGGAAGTCCAACTAAACAGCCAGACAGGAAATCAAGGAAAGGGGCAAGGCCAAAATGAAAATAATGGAGGAAAACAGAAGGGACGTATGAGTAGAGAGGGGGCATAGAAAATGTTTCCTTGTCATGAGTGTGGAAAATTGGGGCATAGGCAAAACGAGTGTAAAATTATACAGAACAATAATGGCCAAAATCAAAATTTAAATCCAAAGAAGCAGAATGAGGTGATAATGAATCAACCGCAGCAGGTTGTAAATCTACAGAGTCAGTTGTCACCTGCCCCTATGGCAAATTTTCTGAACCAGGCCAAGTACAGTGCGGACACCAGATTTCATGGAGGAAGTGTTAAGAAAAATTCTGTAACCTGGCAATTTCTTTTACAAGACCCTTATTTCGATGACAGTGACCAATGAAGGTGCCTGAGGTGGGAGGAAAAGGAGTGCGTACATGGCGCATCCTTACCGGTAGTTCAGTCAGGTCTATATGTTGATGGTAAAGTAGAAGGAAAAGATACTACCTTCTTATTGGACACTGGTGCTACCCGTTCTACTGTGAGAACAGCAGACATTTAAAACCTACCCCTCTCGGGAGAAGCGATCCAAGTAGTGGGCGTTTCCAATAAACAGATTAGAACCCCAATTACAGAACCGATGGAGGTATGCATTGGCAATTTTAGGGAATTGCACAAATTCGTAGTGTGTGACTCCAGTCCTGTAAATTTCTTAGGAACAGATCTACTGTACAAAATGAATTGCACAATATTTTGCACACTGGACGGTGTTGCAATTCAAACCCCAGATGAAGACAGAGTCTACAAATTCATGTTAGCTAAACAAGGCACAGAGATAGATGAGATGTATTCTATGATGACAAAATATGACTTACCAGACGAAGTCAAAATGACAGTAAATCCAGATGTGTGGGATTTTACAGGAAAAGATGTAGGGTTAATGGCAAATGTAGACCCAGTAAAAGTAACTGTAAAGGAAGGTGCAGTTTACCCAAACACTTGACAATACAAGATGAGTCCTGAAGTGAAAGCTGGTGTTGCAGCAGAAATTGATCGAATGATTGAACAAGGCATTCTAAAAGAAATACGAGTAGTCCCTGTAATTCACCTATAATTGGCATGAAGAACCTAAGCGGAAAATATAGGACAGTTCAGGACCTGAGAAAGATTAATAAAATTGTTGTACCTTGTTGCCCTGTAGTGCCCAACCCAGCCGTGATTCTGTACCAGATACCATGGAAGGCAGGATGGTTTACCGTAATTGATCTATGCCATGCCTTTTTCTCTATCCCATTACACCCAGACAGCCAATATCTTTTCTCCTTTAAATTTGAGGACCGTATTTTAGTTTGGAATCCCGTTCTTTTAGGGTACACTGAAAGTCCTTCAATTTTCAATCAGATACTGAAAAAGTGCCAAGAATCCTTAGTGTTGCCCAGAGAGTCAGTATTAGTGCAGTATATTGACGACTTACTAGTCGCATCCAAAACAAGAGATGACTGTGTTGCTGATTCAATTGCCTTGTTGAACCATTTGGCTGAAGGTGGACATAAAGTGTCCCCAGAAAAAGTATGTTTTTTTCCGAACTGGAATCAGATATCTTGGACACCAAATAGAATGTGGAGTGAGGAGAGTGACTCCTGAGAGAATAGAAATAATAAGACAAATAAAATTGCCGCAAACCCAGAGAGAAATAAGAATGTTCCTTGGAGTTATAGGATACTATAGGTAGTGGATTGTAGGGTTTTCTTTGCTGGCCAAACCCTTAATACAACTGACCAAGAAACGAGCAAAAGATCCAATAGAATGGGATTATGAAAGTATGGAAGCATTTGTAAAATTACGAAAATGTCTATGTGAAGCCCCAGCTTTAGGAATGCCAGATTATTCAAATGAATTTGCACTGTTTTGTTGTGAATGGAATAGTTGTGCACTCTCAATTTTAACTCAGAGACATGGCTTGATGCGACGACCGGTGGCATATTTTTCTGCTACTTTGGACCCTTTAGCCTCAGCTTTACCTGGTTGTTTAAAAGCAGTAGCTGCAACCTGTACAAGTCTAGAGCAAAGTGAGTCAATTGTGATGTGACATCCAGTAAAGGTGCACGTCCCACATTCAGTTGAGATTCTATTAACAAGAACTCAAACTCAATATCTCACTCCACGTCAGATGACTAAATATGAAAGAATCATCTTAGGTGCTGAAAACGTGACAATAGTCAGGTGTACAGATGTCTATGGAGAAGAAGTGAGGGATGAAGTCGAACACGATTGTCTGGATGGGACTGAGTTTTGTACTAAGCCCCGTCCAGACATACAGGAAGAACCCTTGAAGAATGCGGAACATGAGCTGTTTGTAGATGGCTCGTGCATGCGCCATGAGGAGGGAGGGCTGAGTGCTGCTTACGCTGTATTTACATTGACTGGAATAGTCGAAGCATCCTATTTGCCAGGAGTCAATTCTGCACAAGTAGCCAAATTGGTGGCTTTGATTAAAGCATGCACAATTGGGAAAAATTGGAAAGTAACCATTTTTACTGATAGCCAGTATGGTTATGGGGCTGTGATTGATTTTGGCCAACTCTGGATGCAGAGGATTTCTTGACTTCATCAGGATCCCCAATTAAAAATGGAAATTTCGTAAAGGAATTACTTGAAGCAATACAATTGCCAAAAGAAGTGGAGGGTTCAAGTGTGCCGCACATCAGTCAGGAAATGACTATGTGACAGCTGGTAACAGGTATGCTGACCAGGTTGTCAACATTGTGCCAAATATAAAATGGCAGTGAACAAGAAAATTGAAACAAGTGGAATCAGCTGCCAACTTATGCTACTCTCAGGATTAGAAACATGGGAAGAAGTAAGACAACTGCAAGATGAGGCACAGATGAAGGAAAAGGAAGAATGGGTGAAAGTAGGGTGCCAAAAGAGGTCAGAAGATGATGTATGGATTTGCCCAGATGGCAGGCCAGTAATGCCAGACTGCATGCTTTTACAAATGGCTGGGATGTATCACAGAGACACTCACATAGGCAGGGATGCCATGATCAGACTCTTTAGACAGGATTGGTTTAATACAAAGTTCAGGAGTGTAGCAGAGAGTCTGTGCCAGAGATGTTTAATTTGTCAACAAATGAATCCAGGACATAAGACAGAGGTCTGTATGGGAACAATTAGAAAAGCAGAAGGCCCATTTATAAGACTACAAATCGACTTTATTCAATTGCCACCTTGCAGAGGATTGAAGTACATACTCGTAATAGTCTGTTTGTTTTCACGGTGGGTGGAGGCATACCCTACTAGAAGAAATGACAGTATACCAGTTGCCAAACTTTTGTTGAGAGAACTGATTCCGCGATTCGGTTTTCCAGTAACTTTGGAATCAGATAGAGGGTTTCATTTTAATAATTAAGTAATTCGGCTAATCTGTGAAGCATTTAAAATTGAACAAAAACTGCACTGTGCATACCGCCCAGAGGCTTCTGGAGTGGTAGAACAATTGAATGGAACTGTAAAAGCAAGACTGGGAAAGGTATGTGCATCTACCCCACTGGATTGGCTTGATGCTTTACCTCTTGTTCTGATGGGGATCAGAAGCATTCCTGATAGGAATACAGGGTTGAGTCCCCATGAAATACTCATGGGAAGAGCAATGATGATCAATACAGAAATAGTTGCAATCAGATCTATGGTTTTGCTCTTGAAATATTATTGGCAAAAGAGGGCGGAGTCTGTAAAATGCTGAAGGCACAACATTGTTGCACCTACATACCTGATAAAAGTGTTGAAATTGGAAGATAGATTAAAAACATTACGAAATTGGAAGAAGAATTGAAACCACTGGAAGTTGACAGTGTATGGAAGAAATTAACAAATAGTATTACTACAACGGGGAGCTGGTTTTCTAACATAGGTAAAAGCATAATAGGTCAAATAATACTGCCAATCTTAGGGATAACATTACTAGTCTTAGCAGTAATGACATGGTTTAAATGTTGCAAGAAAAGAAAAAGGTATGAAGTAAATTAAAAGAGGAAGAAAAGAAAGTATGAAGCGATACAACTTGAAGAAATTAAAGGAAATATATATAAAAGAATAAGGGTTGACAGTACAGAAAAGAAAAGAAAGGGAATGAAAAATTTGAAGAAGAAATTGAGATGTGCTAAAGATGGCATCTGATTTGGTGATGGGAATTTAGTGATGGCATAAAATGCCATCAGAGAGGAGATTGATGGAGCAAGGACTCGTATAAAAGAGACTTGCTCTGAAGCAATCCTCTCAAATAACTTGTAATACCGTAATAAATGTGATCGTAATACTAATAACGCACCAGAAAATCCGTACACTGAAGCTTGAGGGAAGCATGCATATGTGTATTACTAAAAAGTAACCCGTGTGTCTCTAAAATGGCTGTGAAACGCGGGATTCTGCATTGCGTATGCGTCTACTGCATCTACGTAGTATGACGTACTATCGCTTGGAGGGAAATCTTTGCAGCTGCGCAGTTGCCCTTAAAATGGCTGCTTGGAACTCACATGATAATGTGCATGCTTTGCTGAAACTAAACTATGTAAGTTTACTAAAATGCTAATGCGAAAGATTTCTATAAGTAAATGAGAATAGAGTAGAGATAAGTGGTATACAGTGAAATCATTTATTTTTTATTTTAATACTCTCTTTCTTTGACCTCTTTATTAGTTCGTATTTGGGCATCCGTGCGATACCGAAGCTTGCGCATCATGTGACCATTTCACATGCGCAGTTGCATGCAGTATGCATTCAGGAGACCAATAAAGGTCAGGAACTTGTCCTAGTGCAACATGGGCAGAATCTGCTGCAGGGAAACCATCTTGAAGAAGTCATGGGGAATGAAGTAATTCACTTCTTCGAGATCCAGCACAGGGCAGCAGTCCCGTAAGCCTTCTGGACAAGAAAAAGCAGGGAATAATACCCCTGGAACCACTCCTTAGGAGGTATGGGAACAATAGCCACCTTCTGAAGTAGCAATTGAATCCCCTGAAGGAGAGGGGACAACTTCGCTGGGGAATGAGGAGCAGGAGTATTGAAACAATGATGAGGAGAAGCGTTGCAGAAATGTATTTTGTAACTGTCGGAGACCACTTGGAAGGCCCAGGCATCAGAAACGGAGTCCACGCCTCCTTATAGTACTGCAGATGCCTCCCATGGGACGGAACCTGGAACCATCATGCCTTGGGAGGGGTGGTAGAGGAGGCAGTGGAGTCAACATCAGGGGTGCACCTGCTAGATACCCTACCTTGAAAGGGCTGTTGTTGCGGGATCTTATCCCCAGCGGGAAAAGCCTTCTGGAACCCAAAACCTCTGCCTCTGGAAGCAGGACTAACAGGAGTGACCAGCTTCTGACTGCCACACACCTTAGAAACCGTAAAAAGCATTGACCTTCCAAAACTGGATCCAAATGTTGCGCAGGATGGCAATAGTGGTGCTAGAGACAGCTGCAGAACAGAGATTATCAAAATTGACAAAGGAAAGAAAGTGCACCTGCTGTTCCAGCTGCTCCATCAAAACCAACAATACAGAAAATCCACACCCTCCTGTAACTTTTAGGCCAAAGAATGGCTCCTTCCATTTTCCGGTCCACTGGATTGGAAGTCAAAGCACCCTCAGACACCACCGCCCCCTGAGAAGACAACCCGGCCATAATGTCAATTTTAACATAAGAGGGAAATTCCTCCCCAAAGGCGTCCGACGGGTAACGCTTCAGCAAGAAACAGGGAAAAGCCTGCTTCAATCTTTCCACTCCTTAGCCAGCTCTTTGTGAATGGACGCATGCAAGGGAAGTGTGACTACTGAACTATCCCATTTCTCTGCATCCCCCAGAGACATGCAGAGTCCTCCAGAGTTGGGTTGTACATACCAGAACTGAGCGCCCAAATCCAGGATAAGTATATCCAAGGGGCGAGCACAGTGGGGCAGCTTTCTGCTCCACACAAATGAATTTACTGTTTATCCAGGGAGGGAATTTCTCTGTTTTTGCCCTGAAGAAATCCTTGGACCCACAGTGGCCATTCATAGGCTGAAACATGTTGGCAACGCAATTAGGGTCATAGGACCATTAAATCCTTGAGAAACTCCTTTTCTGTTTTTAATATCCCCTATCACTCCAATATTAAAGGGATACCTGGAGTATCGGGAGAATTTTTAAATCTTTAACCCCCCATCATATTTTCCAAAATGCTCCTTGGAATATGGTCAAGCCCACTCTGACCTTTCGGAGTCAGGGTGAACCCGATGATGAAGCATGACACTACTAGAGTGTGTGAGGGTTACTAAACAAATAGGAAGTACTCCCCATTCATGCTAGAAATACCTTATTTGACTCCTTGAGAAGAGGATAGTGGCTAGATGACAGCTCCTTTAGGTAGGATACTTTTTTTGATGGTTAATGTTTAGTTGGGAGGACGTATCCCCCTGTTTGGTTCTCTTCTAGCACTGTGGAAGACCTTCTCTACCCTTCCAGACTCTGGCCACTATACTGTAGAAACAATAAGGGTGCCCACTAAGAAAATAAAGAGAGCGCTCAATGTTATTGTTAATGAGGAAGTCATCTATAAGAAGAGGTGTGGCACCGCGGCCAGGGCGACTGACTCCGGAATCTGGGGATCACGATTCGATCCCCGGCGGCAGATTAGCCTAGCACCATGTGACTCTGGGCAATAGCTTGCTTAATCTTCTAGACGGCCCCCAGCACCTAGAGACCCTTACGGGTGATTGTTCGCGCTTTATAAATGTGGATTATTATTATTATCCAGCAACCCAGCACACTTAGACTCCTCTCATGACTACGCAGGCCCAGCCCAAGACTGCAATCACAATAAAAATACAGGAACCGCCCAGCAGACATGAAACCGAAGGAAAAAAAATTAAATACTCGAAGCCAAGATGGCATCTGGTGCAGAATGAAAAAACAGAAGCCCTGGAAGGTGGGTAGTTTCTGATTGTGAGAGGAAGACGGACAAGGAGGTAATGAGCAGGTAACTGAAGAAGACTTGCTCAAAAAGGACCTGCACCACACGCCTGACAAGCAGGCCTGAAGTACAAGAGACGCTAGAGCAAGTTCTGACTGCATTGTGACACAGTAGAGCACTTCTTTAGACTTCATACATGAGAAACGACCCAGAGGTACAGGAATTCTGCCATGATCGATTGGGAAGAAAGGCTTTTGTAACAATCTTCATCTCTGATTGGATTGGACTGAAAGGCAACCAACATCTTCACACAAGAAAACCCTCTCTCTGTTCTGAGCTGAAAGCACCACCTAGCAGAAAACTGTACTATTGCCGCACACGTGCAGGATGCTCCAATGAGAGCCGAGCCACCTCTGATCAGCAAGAAGAACATGTAGGAGTCAACTCACAAGCACCTGCACCCTCGTCCCAATGGCCACCAAGAGACTGCAGTCTTGCGCTGACAAGACGAAAAATACTTTTACTGGCATATGCCCTGGGAAGTCTGACCAGGGGAGGCTCCTCCATTTAGGCGGAGGAGCGTCGCCTCACAATTCCCAGAGCTGAAAAATAAAACGATAATAAAGTTAATTTATTAGTCTTTTATTTTTCAGCAACCCATCCTGAACTAAGTGTCAGGACGGGTGGGACCAACACTGCCCAGCAGTAGCAGAAGAGAGTTATGCTCTTTAAAATGTGCATGTCTCTTTGGTCGGCCATCTTGGGACAGCTAGCCAGACATACGCATTTTAGAGTTCTGTAACCTAGCTGTCTTGGACAGCTGGGTTAGAGAAAGCGCAGGCCTCCAGTGCTCTTTGGAGGCTGGGAGAGGCCGTGCTATCCAATCGTAGTCCTGCTTTCATGCTGTGAAAACAGGGCCACGATTGGGTAGTGTAGTTTCCTGCATCTGGAGCTTCCCTGAGGAGAGAGGACATCCGAGGGTGGAGGACGTCACGCTGCAAGATAAAATGTAAGTCTATTTTACTTTTTTTTTTTTGTACTCCAAAATGAGTTGCGTCTCTACATGATCTAAAGCAGAAGGGACGCAGGTCGGTGTTTCTGGAACACAAGCGCCATTGTGTGTGAGGCAAGGCCAGATGCGACAAACCAGGCCCAAGCACCAAACAGAAAAGTGTCCCTCATCCACAAACTCATGTCGAAACCTATGACGGCATGATGTTGTAGCAGCACCTGCCTGGACCACTCTCATCGCCGTTGTGGGATGCAGGGCCTTTTAATTGACTTTGTGGCAGCAATGTTGTGAAGCGTGGATAGACTTTAAGATATCTTAGAAGAATTAACACGTTTCTAAAACGGTCAAATGTAGTGGCAAATGGCATACACTTCAATAAAGATTGTCTAGTTAAGGGGTGGTTGTGTGAGCGTGTCACTTCCCTCCAATATGTTTGTCTACTAGCAAGCCTACAATTCAGTCCATACACTACTCTCTCCTCATCTACCTCAGCTCTAGACTTACAGTAGGAATGTACTATCCATTAATAACACAAGTCCGGGAAAGTAACAACACCCACCTACATTGGCACAACTGTTAGGCCGCTTCCATATTGCTAGATAGGCTGGTCCAAGTCTGGTACAATAGGGTTTTACTGGTAGCATCACCGGAGCAGGCGCCCCTTGGAGTCCACTCTGTTACAAATGTGCATTTCTAGGCAATGGAGCAGAATCGGCTATCTTTGCAGCAAGGAGACAAAGAAGCCGCAAGTTCCTGTTTGTACTAGAACTAGAAGGACTTAGTAAGAAATTGGTGATATATTAGATATCGATGGCGATAGAGAGAGAGAGGGAGAGACAGACAGACAGACAGACAGACAGACAGACAGACAGACAGACAGACAGACAGACAGATAGATAGATAGATAGATAGATAGATAGATAGATAGATAGATAGATAGATAGATAGATAGATAGATAGATAGATAGATAGATAGATAGATAGATAGATAGATAGATAGATAACATTTAAGGGTGAAAGGTATAAAGAAATACTATTTCAGCAAGTGTGAACCAGTAGGAAACCAGTCTGCAGTTGACCTATAAAGGGAAAATTGATGGTGCTCAGCTCTAATTAGCTTAAGAAGATGCAGACAAACGCCCACTGTAATGAGACAAGGGAAGTGCAGCATTAAGAGCAATTGATGATACTTAATTCTTAAATGAAGGAGAAGTAGATTCTATCAATATAGATTGGAGTAAATGGCGGACGGAAAATTATAAATGTAAAGGTGCCTTGGGGCCTTAATATCCTGCCATATTATTTCTTGTTTTATGAAGGGATGTACTTATCTTCAATTTTCATTTTATAAGGATAATAAATGTGAACAGTGAACACTAAAATGCCAAGGGTGCTGGATTCTTACACCAGCGGAAGACGATGTGAGATCAGGGGTGTTAGACACGCTTTAGTTTGAGTTAGTCGTGTTCATCTCCCTTTTTCTGCTTTGAATGTGGATGTGTTCAGTGTTGTCAGCTGCAGCAATGTTAGTTTGGCTGTACTTTGTCGCTGTTTGCTATTGTTAGACCTGGCATGTTTTGGTGTGTTTTCCCAGTTTTTTTGCTTTCTGACCTGTTTTTTTATTGTATGCTGTACTTCATTTTTGCTGGTTGAGTGTCTTTGCGCACTCTTTCACTGCTATTCAGTGCTAAAGTGTAAGTGTGTCTACTGTAAATTGTGTTATGATTGGGTTTCCATGATTGGTATATTTGATTTACTAGTAAGTCCCTAGTACAGTGCACTGTGTGTGCCCAGGGCCTGTAAGTCAAATGCTGCTAGTGGGCCTGCAGCAGTGGTTGTGCCACCCACACAAGTAGCCTTTCAAAGGGGTCTCACACCTGCCACTGCAGTATCTGTGCGCAGTATTAACTGCCATGTCGACCTGGCAAGTGCACCCACTTGCCAGGCCCTAACTTTCCCACTTACTACATGTAAGGCCCCCGCTATGATAGGCCTTCAATCGGGAAAAGATAGGCCTTCAATTGGGAAAAGATAGAGGAATGGAGTTTAGGATTCCTGAGCTCAGAGTTTAGTAATACATCTTTTAGTAAAGGTGGCTTTTAAATTTTATGCTTGAAAATGACAGTTTTAGAAAGTGGGCATTTTCTTGTTTAACCATCCTGTGTGCCTCTGCCCGTTTGTGTATTCACTGTCTAGTTTTGGAGTGACAGAAGCTGGGAATGTGCATTCACTCTAGACAGACATAAGGGAGGGGTTGAGGTGTGGCCTGTCTTTCCTGGGTTACTCATAGCCAGGTTGAATAGACCTTTCTGCATTTAGAGTGGTGGGAGGAGTTTTCACTAGCACCTGACTAGGCTGTGGCTTCTCTGCACAATGCTGCCTCCGCCTCCTGTAGTGAAGCTGTATTAGAGAGGACATAACACTTTCTACTGAGCAAGAAAGACTTGCTGCCTGAAATGTGAAAGAGAAAAGTAGTATAAATATTGGGCTATGACCCCAGAACTAATGGCTTCAAGGAACTTCATTTTAAGGCTATTTTTGCAATATTTGTATCTTGATTACTGGATGTTGGATTTTTGTTGTTATGGTCTTGTTTTACACAGATATGTTGTCTATTTTTCTAAAACTTGTGTGGTGTCCTTTTGTAGTGTATTTCACTGCATTACTGTGTGTTATGTGCAAATGCTTTACACATTGCCTCTGAGAAAAGCCTGACTGCTCGTGCCAAGCTACCAAGGGGGTAATCAGGGGTTATTTTAGACATGTAATCCCCTTATCCTGACTTGAAGGAAGGGTTCCTACTTGGACAATGTGCATACCTCTGCCAACTAGAGACCCCCAATATCTAACAGCTGTGGTTTGCTCGTGCCCAGCACCTTGACAGTCTCCTGGTGCTTTTCTAAACATTGTCTGCCAAAATGGCATGTCGTGCCATGCTTTGCTGCAGTGTGCGTGTATGTGCTATGCAGAGTCGTTGTGTGGTTTGATGTTGTAAGTTGAACTGTCCCACTGTATTCTGCTGTTTTCTACTTTCATGACCTTGCAGTGTTATGCAGTGCTGTGCTACTGTGAATCCTTATCACAAGCTCCTCATCCCTTCTCTTTCATGAGTGTGACTTGCTATTTGCTGGTCTGTTCCAGCAAACCAGGATTTGTTGTAGCATTTTATGCTGTTCTCTAGTTTGCAATGCTGTGCTTTGCCGTGCAGAGCAATGTGTTGACGCTATATTTGAAGGAGGGAGCACAAATACTTTAGCACTGGTTAGTAGTGGTAAAGTGCACAGAGTCTGGATTCATCAAAAATGGAGGGTGAAGGCAAAACGTTTGGGGGTGGCCCCACAGAAAGGGCCAGGTCCAACAACGTCCCATATGGATTGGCTCTTTACCCACATCTTTGCACAAACCCTAACATTTCTATTTAGTCTTCCTCATATGAAACTACCCAGATGAAATTCTGATCTGTATCAGATTCTCTTAAGATTTTCAGCCTTGCATAGATTTCCCTCATTTCTGCATAACATGTAAAATTAGATGAATAATAACTGTCTTTGATTAAATTGGACTGATCATTTGTGGTGCAACAGGCAATTCTTTACTATTGTCCCTTAAGACTCCATTCACCTTTGGGCTAAAATCTACCCGGTTGAATGGTAAGGATTCTGGGGTCTATCTTGATTTTGTCCATTTCTTTAAGTCAAGCATATATTAAGTAGTGACAAGCTGCTTCTATGACATTTGGCTCAAACCCTTTCTGCCTCTCCTAACCCTAAACAAGCGATCTTTGGAGGTAGACGATACAGTAAATACTCGTCTACAATACTGGGAAACACTTTATAATGACCTCCCCCAAAATCTTTCGAACAATATTAAACAAGCATTGGCATAGCCAATAGGACTCGCCTTTGGGACCTTATAAGTGTTCAGTTTTCCAGCACAATATCCTTGGTGCAACAACATCAAATGTTGCACAGCTAAATACTTATAAGGTCCCAAAGGCGAGACCTATTGGCTATGCCAATGCTTGTTAACCATGCCACTCAACTAACAAGCAAATATGACCATTACTTACAACCCAGCTCACTAATTCCCCTTATTCAATCCACCTCTATTCCATTCTATCCCTACCCCAAATGCTATTAGTCACACAATAAATCAAGAGCACAATCCTAACACAAGAGAAATGACAAAATGAAGAAAAAAAAAAAATGTACTAACCCACTAATTACTTATCTTGCGTTCCGTTGTAGCGTGCTACTCACCACAAAAAGCATTTCAATGCCTCGTCAGGGGTATTAAGCACTATATAAATACATTTTACAATGTCATAAATCTTGACTGGGTGACTTGTGTCCAGCCACAGCTCACTTTTAGGTTACTACTATTTTGGGGGTAAGCCCTCCATCAGAGTGCATGTGTTTTCCAGCTCTCTCCCTCATGTGTTTCTCTCTCCTTTTGCACCCTGCCAAAATTCCGCTCCAGTCCCTGATGCGCTATTTACTCTCTTCCTCGTGGCGCTCATTCTCTCTCCTGTGTCCTCCCCCAGCAACTGCACGTGTTGCTCTGTCCCTCATGTTTCTTGCCCACTACCCATTGATTCCCCCAAATCTGCTTCTCCGTTGCTCCAACTAAGCTGTATTTTTAATATATATAATTTTGGAGGGACAGGTAGCAAATTGCTGCAGGCCCTCCACAAAAATGCTTCTGAGATTGTTTTTCTATTGCCTGATCTCAGATTGATCAAATGTATTTTTTATTTTTTAAATAGCGCCTGGGTGATTCTGAAGGCCCACCCATGCAAATGCTTATAGAATGACACGATAACCAATAGTGGGCGCATCACCGCACCCTCTCTTCCTTTTATTGATGCTGCTCAGCATCGACAATGAGCATTGGCAAATGCGATAGGCTCCAAAGGCGAGACCTATTGGCTCAGCCAACGTTGGTATCTTTTACAGCATCGTACATTTATTTTAACTACACAAAACTAATGCCACATATTGCCATTATATTCACCATCTCGCTACCCACATTTGTGATTGCAGCTTTACATTAAGTATGCATGCATATTCCTAATTAAAGCATTAAGGCAATTACAATGAAGTGCATTTAGCAAGGAAATACAATATCATGTAAGTAATACTCGCATTTAAGGAGACATGCCATGCTCAACTGTACCTTCGTTCAATGTCCACTTGATAGAACCCGTCCTCTTGCTGACCGTGTGCAGGCTTCCATCAAGGGTAGAAACAAAAAGCAAAGTCTCTGGTAAGGTAACACTGCTGCAGCTTCCATAGCTCTGAAAGTAGAATATTAGAAACTTTATTGTACTCATATCTTTAAGTCCAACTTAGTATACTGTAGGAGTTTAAAAAGAGTCCTAATCTACCAGTGATTTACAAAAGGAGGGGAATTTTCCAGTCTGAGGGCCTGAATTTAATTTTTGAGGACAAACCGTCCAAATTTAAACATAAAGAGAAAAGAAAACATTAACTTAAACAACGAATTTGGCCCCTCGCAATGCACGGTTTAACCAAGGACTTTAAGAATGTCTGTCCCTCATTAAGGGGCATATTATCAAGCCAGGCGATAAAATTATCGCTGTTTTAGCGGCAGAAAACTGCCGCTAAAACTGCGATAATGGGCTTGATAATATGCTCTATGGAATTCCAATTGAAGCCCATGTTAGACGTCCTTCACATCTAACATGGGCTTTTATTGGAATTCTCAAGGGCATATTATCAAGCCCATTATCTCCGTTTTAGCGGCAGTTTTCTGCCGCTAAAGTGGCGATAATTTTATCGCCTGGCTTGATAATATGCCCCTCTGTGTCGCTTCTGACATGAAATACGTAGCCATAAGAGCAGTGGCATGCCTAAGGAGTACTAGTATAACGTGGAGGATTTATGGGAAATGGCCACGATTCTTACATTTTGAGTGGCTAAATATCGGATTTGGGGTTATTAAAACTTGCATCTTGGAGGTCACTGCATTATATGATAAAAATAAAACAGTTATTTGAAATTGACATCTTTGTAAATATTTGAGTTTGTGTAGAGGCTTTTTTGTATTGAAACCAGCCAAAGGGGCTGCAACCTGAAAGACTTCGAGGTAGGTCACTGCTATAATGTTGCCCCATAACTTGCATAATCCAAAAAGCAGCTTTGTGGCATACATGTCAAACAGCGCATGCACTAAAATAGAGACTTTAAGAACACTGGTCAGTGAACTATGAAGATGCCTCTCTGCATCCATTTGGTTTTTATAGGTTTTATTAGATGAGAGAAGGCTATATATAACTGAAGCCCACAGTGCAACAGCGCCAACTGGCTCCACTGAAGCTCCACATTCTAGATAGTGCTGTCCCACGTAGTCTGACAATCAAAGCAAAAGTAACCACAAAATATAACCGCAGAACACAACAAAATAACCTTTAGGTCTTGTGTTTAGGACTTGCCCACTCTCTTAGCCTGGCATGCAATACATCTGCTCTGTTGTGAGTTTCAGGACAGTTTCAGGGCGATAATAAATAGCCACAGCTACTATAGATTCTGGCTGCGTGCACCATCGCCAGGGCCATGACTTGCACAAGTGAAACAGTTAGCCTGCCACGAGTTTTGCAAAACGGAAGCCAAGCTGCAGTTATCGCACAGCAGAATCTTTGCCAGCTGCAGCCTCGAATCCTAGAGTTAATTAATAGGAACAAAATAAATCAAACAACTGCCCTAATCTAGAGCTACTACTCTGTAGCCACATTACAGAATGAACACCGACCTGTCCTTGAAGAGCATAGGGCCCATTACATGTTCTTTGAAGCAAGGTTTGTGCAAAAAAGTAGCTTCCATCACATTTTCACTGCCTCAAATAAAGCGATGTCCTTTTGGGGCAGAGTCCATGTCGCACTTAAGAGGACACACTGTTTTACTTCATTTAGAAGGCAGTCTGTCTCTGTGGCAATGTTGACAGCCAGGATAGTAGGTAGACAGCTTCACATTCCTACTGTAAAATTCAAAACTATTTTTTAAATCATATCTGCGTGTGGCATGGCTCGGATTTTTGCTTCCACCCTTCATGTCGTTTTTCGACTTAATGTCAGCTATGCTGTCTCCTTAAAGCCATCCTTTTGGTGCTTTGTTGACTAATGGCGGCATGTGACTTAGATGGCCATGGCTTGTTAAATAATAGCACAGTCATTAAGGAAATTCTCGTCACACTTCCCCATTAGGAGTAAAGGCCTACAAGTCGAGGCGTGCTCTTGTAGTAAAAAAAAACAAGCATTGAAAGCGTGCGACATCGTGATCGCGATCGCTCTGAAAGCGAAAGTGATCGCGATGACGCACGAGTTTTCAAAGTGCTGCTGAAGGCTCGCGATTCGCGCGTGCACGGTCGCGTGAACGAAAGCGCTAGGCCAGCCAGCAGCACTTTGAAAATTCACATACAAAGTGTCTCTCCGAGCCAGCGCATGCGCTGGGCTCAGCGAGATCTAAAAAAGGTTCCAAACGCAGAAGGTCTGGCCATTTTTGGGTTGAAATATGACCATGTTTCATTGGGTCGTAGATCTCTCTGCCTACGTCTAATCAAGAACAGTATTACATTCAAAACCTTGGGCCTTACTTATGAAATGTTTCTCATCACTGCAATAAAAAAGTGATGCCACACTTTTTAGTATGCCCTCCTTGCGACACCATGGAAGCGCTCTATTTACTGTACAGCACTCCATGCTGCAAGGATGACAGATACGTCAGGAATCCTGACGTATCTGTCCGCACAAAAATGGTGAATTGCTGGAGTGTGTCCAGTTGCGACCGGCATGGCTCCTGGGTAGTGGGTGGACATGCAGGGGGGTGGCGCGGGCCACAATGGAAAAATGTACCGCATCTCTGCTCCTGCTCTCTTGCAAACGACTCCAGGCTTCAGGAACAGTAAGCACAACTGGGCTCCTCTGACCAATCACAATGCAGCGTCGTGATTGTGTGCCGTAAAATGGTGCTCAGCCAGGGGTGGATGTGTGGGCATGTTCTCCACGCAGGCTGAATGCAACCTGCATGGAGAACAGGGAAAGTGTGCATGACTGTTTTTGGCAGCCCGAGAGGGCTGACCAAACAGTCATTGCGTACTTAGGAGGGTTGTACCACTCCTCCCCTGCTCTGCAGCCCACCCTGCCCCCTCATGCATGCTGCCGCAGCAGGAGAACATAATAAAATGCTAATAACATTAGTTATTATCATTTTACTTTTTACTTTCTTTTGCTGATGCAGAGTAATGGGGCGATGCTACTCCGCCTTAGCGGAGGAGCCGCTACTGAGTGTGTCTGGAAATGGATGCAACTCCAGCAATGTGTCATTGCACATGGGGAAAGCCCCATGGGAAAATGCCACGTCCCTCCTTATGCCTGCTTCAAGCAGGCATAAGGATTTGATGCAGTGAGGCCGTAGAAGTGTCGCAGTGAAATCTCATAGATTTTACTGCAACACTACTACGAGCCTTTTCTGCACAGAACGCCCACTCTACATACATTATACGTGATGCAGGTATAATGTAGACCAGGGGTTTACAAAGTGACGCATCTGCTTAGATGAGTCACTTTGTGAATATGGCGCAGCATGACGCATTATTTACACCGCTGCAGCATCACAAAAAGTGAAGCAACGGTGGTGTAAGGGCCTCATAAATAAGGCTCCTTGTTCGTTGTGTACATGCGCCTACATGAAGTGGCTCCCAGGCCAATTATTTGGATTCAGAAATTAATTTAAGTGTTCCAACCGGTGATCTTTGAAATAACACGCAGGATAAGTTGCTGCTATTCAAACAAAAACTTAGCACACGAGAGAACCAATCATTACCAGTACCGAGTCTTTACCCTCATCGGCACATGATTCAGAAAACCAGGAAGACTAACTTGTTTGGTTGGGTAATTCTTAGGCCAAGAGACCCTGATGACTTGGTGGGTGCTATGTAAATGTTGCCAGTCGTTCATCACATTGAAAAAAGCCCAGTCACCCCTTCTGCTCCATGAGTTAGGTTCCATTGACTGACCCTCGTCAGTAGCCCAGCTGTAGCTGTATCAGGTGCATTGTGCTTTGAATTGTCAGCTTCTGATTTGTTGATTATTTTTGTGTTTGGGGGATGTAGGCAAATATTATGCGCATCATTTTGTCAGTTATTTATCACTGAAATTTGTGCACACAGTAAATGTTTTGCAAACTTTATGTTTAAGGTTACCTACAACTATTCACATACCGTTACCTTTTGTAAGAACGATGGGGCATATTATCAAGAACGGCTTTAAAATTATCGCCGCTTTAGCGGCAGGAAACCGCCGTTAAAGCGGCGATAATGGGCTTCATAATATGCCCTGGAGAATTCCAATAGAAGCCCAGGTTCACACCAGAACATGGGCTTCTATTGGAATTCTCAAGGGCATATTATGAAGCCCATTATCGCCGCTTTAACGGCGGTTTCCTGCCGCTAAAGTGGCGATAATTGTAACGCTGTTCTTGATAATATGCCCCGATGTTTTCTAGATTACAAATGGAGACAGCGCTTTCCCCCCTGTTTTTTTCTGAGTGGTTTTATTCTCAGATTATCTGGAGGTACAGAACCACCAGAGAAGGATTATTTGGTTATCTGCACGTAGAGATTGACCACTACACTATAATTTGGAGAGGCGACTATCCCAGACTCCTGTTTGAGAAGGGAAACACTGCCCTAACCTCATTGGTTGGTCCTATTTGCCCTGGACGAATGCGATAACTCTGATTAGCAATGGGTCAAGACTAGGGTTGTGACCTGGCTGGTATTTATATCAACATGACAGGTATTTTATCTCTCTGCCTGTACAAACATTAGAAAAATCACATAAAGCTGATATTGTTTCCCTTTATCAGTGCATAGTTTATACAGCAAATCCTAGAAGAAATACTTTAAAATGTGCTCTGCAGCTATCCCAATGACCACTGACTGATAATTAAAGTAAACAAAGACAGAAAGGGTATGCTAAAAATGAATACAGAGGACTTCATATAATGTTATACTTAAGAATGATGTCAGGCCCTCGGAAGGATCTTACAACGTGGCCATTCTGTGGGAACGGTGGCAACCCTAGCCATGGCACAACTGCATCGCTTTAGACACATAAGCTGGAGCTTCCCTGGAGTTGAACACTTATGAAGTGCGACCTTTGTCGACCATTTGTGCTTCCCAAAATATGGAGAAGGCTGTTGTCTGTTTACAACTGGCTATAAACAAGCCGAAAGGCTCCTGCTGAAGCTCTCCGGGCCTGCGACTGACCGTGCCTGTAGAAATCCCAAGCCACCAAAGGAATGACAAGAAGTGGATATCGCTCTCTTACAACACCACCTCTTATTATTTCTGTCTGTGTTTTGCGCTGCTGTTGTAGGACTGGTTTCATTTGCTGAAGAGATACCTGCATGCTCTTAAGCAAGCCTCCTGTCCCTGTGGGCTTCAATTCACTTCTACAGACAGAAGTGCTCTCACCTTCCTTCATCATCTGGGTTGGTCCCCTGTGAGTGAGTAGGCACTGTGTATGAGTTCTAAGCGTGCATAGGTAGTGATGAAGCAGATAGAATGCTGGATCCTTCTAGCTGACACATAAAACTGATTTAAATGCCCTTGAGAGAAATGACAATCATGTACAAATTGTGCTAGATACACATTAGAGAATCATGAGAAACACATCATGAAAAGACCAAGGTCCTAATTATGATGGCAGTCAAGTGAGCATCTGACCGACATCGTTTTAGGGCAGGAACCGCCCTACGATGAGTCAGTGGTTCCATGCTCTCTATTACGATACGACCACTGTACAGGCGGTCGTAAAATGCATTTTTCTAGTGTAGATTGTTCTGCGGCCCAGGAAAAAGGTTGCAGCACAAGCCGCACTTGAAAAATACATTTTGTGCGCAACAATGCACCGCGTGCCAGGCACCATGTGGTGCCTGGCACACGGTGCATGGTGTGTGCAGGGGCACCATTTGTGCCCCGTAGTGGAGGCCCTTGGGGGACCTGTTAGGGGCCTCCAAACTCCCATTCTGACTGTCTGTTCATGGCGGTCAGACCGCCATGAAAAAGCAGTGGGAATGGGCCATCGTAATCCCTATGGCAGTGCCTATTGTAGGGAATACGATCGGGTCTACGGGTTCCTTGAAATTTTTGGGAGCGTCGGTCTGTCCCTCTGAATGCACGGTCGGACCGCCCTGCTGGATGTCGATCAGACCGCCACCGATGGCCTGTTGGTGGCGGTCCACCCACCATCCTAATCAGGCCTTTAGTTACTGAATCATAAGAGCATCCAGAAGAGTGCAGAATAGATTAAATTATTCATTTGAATAACATAGGTTCATAATTTACTAAATTTCATTGGTATATTTTTAACGTGTAGTAGAAAAATGAAAGTGATGACTCACATATTATAAAAGATGCATTAACCATCTTCATTAAATAACAATGTGTGTGAAGAATTAATGAAACTAATGTAATCTAGATGACATTATGTTTGTATTTTAGTAGTCTCATTTTAAAAACTCCATGTTTTGCATACGTATAAATGTGCACCAAGTGGGAAAAGAGAAAAGGATGCTGCACGTTTATAATGAGATTATGTTTTGAAACTTTCAGAGAATAAACTTCATATATGTACGAATGAGAATTTCTTAGAAACAATATTTATATTTTATGTTTTGAAATAATTTTAGACGTTAGTACTTTGAAAATGTAGTAATATGTCATAGTTATATGAGCTAATTACAGTGAAACTAAAATGCTTTATGAGTGTAAATGAGTTTAAAGAAATATATATGGATCCCAAGATTTTAGAATGAAATGTATTTTCCATTATTTTATATTCTATATTTCATGAACCAAATTCAGTTTAGGCCTGCATTTTCCTTACTTGCTTGCATTCCGTTCTCATGGAAAGGCTTCAAAAAATTACAATGTGGAATGAAATTATGTGTCATAGAGAGAGTTCCCATGCACATACTAGGACTACTTGCAACTCTTGTGTTACTTTGGGAACATCGGCCATGAGGAACTGTTCTCTTAAACTCACTCATGTGCTTCTGCAAAGGGACTATTGCTGAAATCATATACACTGGATGGTTTGATGGCTTATGTGAGGATCTCCATCTTTTTTGCTATAATATGTCTTCTTTATGCTGCATGACAATCACCTTATGCTAACTGACCAATTGACTGAGTGATCTGACCAGATGAGATGATGCAGGGGGTGTCAGCCCGGAACTTGCAGATTAATATACACTGTGTGACGAAGTGACAAGGGGGAAACCTTTCCTTATTTCTTTTGGAGATCTTGCTCTTTTATGGACTGAGAGACACCATTCATTCCTTGCAGACTCTATTGGTGACGCATACGCTGTGTGCGTTATTTCCAGACTTCTTTCTTGCATGAGAGAGAACCTTTGATCTAAGATGGTTCACATCCCTTCCTGAACTCTTCTAGAGATTTGGTAATTGATGGTCCACGAAAGAATGAATCTCATCATTCTGCACTCCTACATTTAAAGGCTTGATATTGATGTATTTACTCTTCTTAAATCTACTGGTAAAACTAAACCATCCTCAAATCCTGATTCTGTCTTGTCCTCAATTATTGATTGTGCATTCCAATTGGGTATTAATGAGGGATAGGAAACTAAATAAAGAGATTTCTGGACATCAGATTCTAATATTACTATTCTGCGTGGCCCTAACTCAATTATTGGTTTGTAAGATTTTTGGTCAGACTGAATTTCTTCAGAAGATTTGTTCTAGCTGTGATAATTCTGTATTTGTATAGTGGTTTTTTGATGGTATATATATATCACTTTGATTACTGGTTTGTAGGTCAGTTATCCAATTCATGGTCCTCCTTGGATATCTGGATTGGATCTCCTATATCCGACCCCTCCCAGCACTATTCAAGATCCATCGGAGGAACAAGTAAATGAATTAGAACTGCAGAGTTAGGAGATTAGGTGGGATAAGTTAAATGAGCTCAGTAGTGCTACAACACTAGCAAGAGGTCCCCATTTTAGGACACCATCCCCATTTACCCTTAACCCTGGATGTATCTCTTATAATACTGGGAGATTTGTCAGCCAAAACCTGCATAGTTACTGTAACCATGATGTCACAGTGATTGTTATCATGAAATGCTCTGACCACTGGAAGTTCAGGAAAATCCTGAAAACTGCCCTGTTTCTAGCCTGAAACCCCAATCAATGCTTCATTGCAAATCCAGAGCGTTGAGATACCCTCCCGAGGGTGATTCAATGCGCTATATAAACATATAAATCAAATCATATGCTGGGGTGATCTGGGAAGATGTGACAGTTGATGGAGAGCAGGCAAGGGAGGTTCTTGCTTGTAGCTGCCTTATGAATAAAGTGATTGAACTAATGAAAACCGATCCCAGGAGTCCACTTCAATTTGGCAACGAGTGCCTGTCCTCCAGTCCGACCAGTGACAGTAAACCTGAATCCAAATGACAAGAGGGCCAAAACGCTGTGAGTACAGCGATAAAGTGATTAATATTAGTGAGTACAGAGACAGTAATTAGCGCCAGCGACTGCCAACTAGTGAGTGATCAGCCCAAGAGAGTTGACGATCAAAGGCAGTGAGCGGGGCTGCCGGCGCAATGGTGGAAGTCAGACATTGAGCCTGTAATTTGTTTAAGGGAGTGTGCGTAAAGGCAGCGTACGTTGAAGCATCAGTGCGATCCAGCACATGTTTACTGAGTCTAGCACATGTTTACTGAGATGTTGCGTGCCTAGAATCGCATACCTTGTGCGTCTTTCAATGGCTACATAGTGATTCAGCGCATATTCCTCACCTTGTGCTCACCCGTTGTATTCTGCTATGTCAGTGGGTCTTCTGTGAAAGTCGGTCCTGCTCCAGTGTGTCCCCGCATACCACAGTCGATCGCTTCTAAGCCTTATTCTCAACCGGGAAACAGCTCTCACGGTGAGAAGGGACACGCATGAGCATATAATATTAAATTTGTCTATCCCTTTTTTGGAGGAAGAAAAAGGTCAGCCCTCATTGGTAGATTCTGATGTCGACCATTTTGAGCTGGGATACTTTCTCAACAAGTTAAATATCCTTGTGCTTCTTGAATTTATTTATACTTGTACATTATAAAAAATAGAAGCACAATTTGTGCATATGCAAAGAAACACAGGAGGAAGAACACAAGAAATGTGTGTCAAATACAATTCAGTAGCATTATAATAAGTCAAAGGCTTGTTAACAGCAAACAGGCAAGCAGTATAAAACAACACACACTAAAGTGGTTAAAATGGAGGTGTGTTCGGCAGAAGGTGTAGCTGCGCCTCCCAATGTTCCTGCATCAAGCAGGTTCTCCACCAATTGAGAAGAAAGAGTGGATTAGTAACTTTGAAAAATGATTTGAAGGCTATAGATGGCTTAAAATTACGACTGTCCAGGAAGAGGACGCTATTATTATATGTTATGTTATGTTATGTTAGGGGCACTTCTAGAGCGCGCAACTCACCCGGGGGCATCTCGGCGCTATACTTAGTTATTCACTGAGAGGGAAAAGTAGGAAGAGGAAGCCACGACTAATACTGAGGAGTCAGAAATAGAAAGGTTTTCAATTTTTTCCTAAAGATTGTAAGAGAGGGGCAGTTACGAATGGCAATGGGAAGCGAGCTCCAGTAACGCGGCGCGAGACATGAGAAAGCCCTCGCCCCGGAACGGGAGCGACGGATTCTAGGAATCTTCAGAAATTCCATGGCGTTAGACCTTAAATTAAGGATGGAGGTCTTTTTTATTAGTTTGTTTGCCAAGTATTTGGGATCTTTACCGTTCAAGGCTTTGTAAGTAAGGCAACAGGTCTTAAAGTGAGATCGTTTCACAATCGGGAGCCAATGGAGCTCTAATAGGAGAGGGGCTGAAGGCGTGCCTGCCGGGCGATCAAGTATCATTCGGGCAGCGGTGTTCTGGATGACCTGTAGTTTCTTTAACAGGGACGGACCAAGTTCGGCCAGCATAGCGTTGCCGTAGTCGAGGCGACAGATCACCATTGCCTGAACTAGAGTTCTTCGGTGTTCGATGGGAAGATAAGGGAGAATCTTCCGTAAAAGCCGCAGGCTAAAATAACAGGAGCTGGTGATTGTAGCTACACGATCTTTCATCTTAAATTCTTTGGGAAAGGAGGCTCCGCATGTATTCAAATGTTTACCTGCAGTATAAGGGGCGGATAACGAGGAAATAGAAAATCCGTATCTAGAAGCTTAGAAAAGGTCAGAACTTTACTTCGGGAAGCAAGTGAGCATATTCATGCAAAGACTTAAGTTTTATACGCGACCACAGAAGGCTCATGTGTCAATTGATCAGAGATTGAGGAAACTTGCTTTGAAATGCAGTTCTGGAAATATGACCGATCAAATGATCAGAGACAATATGAATAGGCAAGAACGTGGAAGATGCAGACTCATGTATGAGGGAAATTCAACAAATGGAAACAAGACATACAGGAGATACAGAAGGAGTCAATGTAGTGAGCAAGAAAGAAGGACATGTGAAATCAACCAAAGAGCTGAATACTAAAGAGAGAGCTGAGGGAATAAAGGGAATGAGAAATCAAACATTAAGTCAGGGCCACTGTATGCAAAGAGATGTCTAAAGGTTGGGTGGCAAGCATAAATAAACAAGAATACATACCAGAAAGGGTTCTGTGCATTGAAAGCAAGGGGCAAGAATAAACAGGCCTAAAGCTATATTTACGGTGAACAACAAGCAAAATGAAGTGAATGATTGACCTGGGGTCAATGTATACTATTGACCCAAAAGAATATTTGATAAAGTGTGGCTTGGAATGTCATTGCAGCCAATTGACATACAGCTCAAAGGATTTGGTGGTGACAACATACATACAGTGGGTTTTGTGCACATAAAGTTTGAAGTTAAAGGAAGGAAATCTAAAGGGAAAATGTATCTTTCCAGGAAGGGTTTCTCAATTATGGGTTGGATACAACAGTATGATTTACATGTTATATTTAAGGCTCCCAGCCTTCCATTTTCACAGATAAATACAGACAGAAAACAATGTGTTTCCTGTCTGTATTTATTTTTAAAAGCAAAAAAATACTCAAAATGGTGCTTCTTGTGAGAGACTTTTAAGAATTTCAGGCAACAACTGAGCAGATAGACAGCATGGGGAGTTAAAAAACAGGATAAAATGCCCTTAAATACTGGCATACGTTAACATATATTTGTAGTATAACTCTAATATGTACCTATGAGTGTAGTGTGTTGTTATATGTGGCTGCGCAATTTGCTTTCACATGTGCATGCACGTCTAAGAGATTAATAAATGTGGAAATATATCATTTTATGACTCCATTTAAACTCAAAACACAAAATAAATATAGAGAAATACCAATCAGATGACCCAAAAATAAATATGGATAAATACAAATGGAAATGTTAAAAAAATAAATACCATAAAACTGGGAGCCCTAGTTTCACTGGACACTAGAGCTAATGATCAGGTGTTGGTAGTGCAGAATGAGGAGAGGCTAGACATCATATTGAAAAGATTTGAGGAAGTGTTCAAGGATTTAATTGAGACCCTGAAGGGATATGTGCATGAAATACAATTAAAAGACGTTGCCATGCCAATTAGGCACGGGGTGCGAAAGTTTCCAATAGTGGTGAGAGGTGAAGTGAAGGAAATGTTGAATAACATGGAGAAGGAAGGAATCATCGAATCGTTGGAGGCATCGGAATGGCTTTCTCCAGTGGTGATCACAAATAAAACAGATAGGTGTTTAATATTCTGGTTGGACGTCAGATCCATGAACCAATGCATAATGATGGACAGTTTTCCCATACAAAGAATTAAAGAGATGTTTTTGCTTTTATGTGGTGCCAGTTACTTTACTAGGTTGGAATTAAAATCTGCGTATCACCAGATTGAGTTGCATGCAAAATCTAAAAACGTATCAGCCTTCATCACAATTGAAGGAATGTTCCAATTTACAAGGCTACCTTTTGGGTTTGCATCAGTCGCTAGCATTTTCCAAAGGATGATGAGTAGGTTGTTTGAGGAGGTATCAAATGTACAATTCTTCCAAGAAGATATATTGGTTTTCGGGGCTACAAGGGAAGAGCATAATGGAGCCCCAGTTAGATTATTGGAAATCTTCACAAGGAAAAGTTTTTGTTGGAGGAAATAGAGTATCTGGGTTACAGCTTCTCGGGGCGAGGCGTCAGTCCTAAGGAGGTTTTAGTTAAATCCATAAGGGAAGCTCCAACACTGAAAGCAAAAGATCAGTTAAGGTCGTCATGGCATTAATAGAGTACTATTTAAAATCTGTGGATAACTTTGCAGAGAAGATACAGGCATTAAGGGAATTGTTAAGAAAAGGGAAGGAATTTGTCTGGAGTGAAAGTCAAGAATAAGCTCTTATGAATGTTTAAGAGGAAATTGCCAGTGCAAGGATTCTATCTCCATTTAAACCCACAAATAGGACCGTAGTAACAGTGGATGTGGTATTAGATATGGCCGTACAGCATTATATAACCCACAAGCAAATAGAATGGTTGAGTGAGCCAACCACATGATTAACGGTACAATACAGATGATGGTGAAGGGTAGAAAGGGAGTTAGTGATGCGATGGAGAGAATGGTGTGGGAGTAAAATACCACAAAGAATGGTGTGACGTGCGAATGTCCATTTGTGGGAATGAAAAGGAGAGAAGATCGAATGGGTTGGGCCACTCACCTGAAGCACTTGTCCGCAGAGATGAAGGGGGATGGGAAAAAATAAGAAAAAGAGAGCGAGAGACCGAGCGACTCTGATGCGGTGTCTGGTCCAGATGCACTAGATGTCCTCCCTGAGCTCTAGGACCTCTGGTTGGGAGGGTATGTCTTTAGTACCACACAGATAACTATGAGCAAAAACAAACATAGATTAGCTTCAAACCTGTGCAGTGTTTATCATTAATCATGCACTATCATGCAGTTTTTACAAATGCGTTAACTGTGGCTTCACATTTACATATTCATTGACAGTCTCAGTTGCAACACTCGCAGTGCTCTCATCTCTTGTTGATTGAGTCTCAGTTCTGCTCCAAACTACGGAGTCCGATAGCTCCTGAGGTATTGTCAGCACAAGATTTGTAGGCTCAAATATGCATACAGAGGAAATAACGGAGTTAATTCATTCTGGTGTCAAGTGTGAAACAATATAAACACATACACAGTCTCCGTACAGAGATTTCTCGTATAGAAAGATTCCTTGTTGTTGTGCTAATGGTGAAATGCCAAACCAAACGAAATGCAAGTGTCTAAATCACTGACTGAGAGTTGTTCTGTTGTCACGAGAAAGGATAGTTCACTAACCTTTGTTGTTCTAACCTGGTCCTTTCTTTAATTCTAGGAACCGCCATCAAGACGTCCGATGTCCGATGAGAGGAAGGATGCCGCCACGTGCTGCACTGGATCAGTACCAGGCCTGGACATAGTTTGCTGAGTTTTGCTACGCGGAACTTTGCAAAGTTACAAAAAAACTCCACAAAGTTCCGCGAGTGGCGGCGTGCAGTGCGAACTGCAGTTTGGGATGGTATTCCTGCCGCTCGGGTAGAAATTCTACCCGAACCACAGCTCGCTCTTGCGAACGTACCTTTTGCGATCGCGAGTGAGGAAAAAAACTCTGCTGCACATCGCGAAGCGGAGTTTTCTGCACTCCGCGGAGAGTGGAGTGCAGAAAATTCCGCTAACTCCGCTTCTGGAGCGAAGTTCCCCGCCAGGCCTAATCAATACTGAGCCGAGTGCCTGGCTTTTTGCATTGGAGGTTTCTAAACTTAATACAGTATTGAAGAAAGCAGCCATTATATCCCTCAACACACTCAACTTGTATTAATATTATCCAAATATGGTGCCTCTCACCCAAGAGCTTGGCTGCATAAGCCAAAGCTGTGGGTTCGGCAATTTATATAATGCAGATGGGCGAGGCACTCTGAATATGAGAGTTCACAACTTGTGTACAGTCCTTCATACAATAAGTAGAGAAAATGTATCAGTGATCCTAGTCCACCTTGTCATGGGTTTCCATAGAAAATGTCAGTACCAGTCGTTGATCCATGGTAGAAATCTTTTTTGTGCAGAAATATCTATACACCATCACTATACGCCCTCCCCAAAATTCATTAGAGCTCAAGTTTCATAATTCCTGTTTCTTTATTATGAAAGGGAGCTGAATTTAGGATAGGTGCATAGCAATGCAGCCAATGGTATTTTTCGTTGCTTTCTTCACCCCTTTCTTTAGATTTTTGTCTCATTGTTTTTCCTCAGAATTTCAAGAATTTTCAGCAGGTCTCCCCAGCGAGTTTCCTGATTTCGTATTCTTCTCTACTCAGTCCTGGGTAGTTTAGCATCCTGATTTTAATTTCCCCATAAATATCTGATCTGTTCCTCCAAACGTCTTCTTCGGGACGTTTTTTCTCCCTTGGGGCGTTTCTGGTGTGTTTTCTCTCAAACTTTCTTGAGGAGACGTTGTAAACTACACATGAGTACAGGGTATATAGCTTAATACATATATATTCCAGTTTACTTGTCATCTCCGTCCATCATCTTGTTGTGTTTGCTATCTCATAAAGAGAACCAAAGCTTATAAGCTTGGAACTCTCACTGAGTTCCACACACAGATGTCTGAATGGTCACAGAATAGAAAATGACAACACAATATTTTTCAGCTGCTTTCGTGCATTGTTGCTTTGCGTAGGCATTGTGGCTACAGAAAGGAATTGTGGTAGCTTCAGGCAGCATCAAAGTCAGGACAGTATCTTTAGTCCAGTCCAGATGTCTGCAGCGAGGGAAATTATTCCTCTTTTTTCTTCATGGAGAGGGACTTCTTGATGAAATGGGTATTGTTGTATACAACTGTGTGAGGATAGTGATATTCGAATAGGGCACTCTGGAGGACGCAGGCCCTTTGCCATGGATGGCTCTGTGTGCGATGCAAATGATTTGAAATTTCACTCTGGGGAGCTAGTAGCCAACGTTGTATTTGGAGGGAAGCACCAATGTGTTCTCTGGAACTCAGGTCCAGAAGTAGTTTGGACCCTTTTGTGAATTAATAGCTAAAAGGAAAATAGAGTTCACATCAAAAACATATAGGAATGCTCTTATCGGGAGAGCGCAATGAACAGCACAAGCCACCAGTTGTTGGCCACTAAAGGTTCAAAGTCTGCACTAATGAAATAAGAGTTGGTAAGTGCCAAACTCAGAAGTCATACTTTCTTGGAGCTTATATGCCCACCAGCAATATATAGCTGCCTGCTTTCCCACTGGCAAGAAGAGTGTGTGCCAAGGCTGAGAGAAACACGCTTTGCCTTGTTTCTCAAGGTACCTGGTTACACCTTTTTCTTCAAGAGGACTGTGTTCTACCGTGCCACGAGCTAGTATCTCGAAAATCTTTCCAGAAGGGTTTGGTAGCAGAGTTCCAGCAAAGGTTTGGAAAAAAGATCACATAAGATGAAGCTCCATGGAAATTAGATGCCATGTTGCCTTGATCTGCTCAGATGAACCTATCTAGGCATTTTCAGTGTGACACACCAGTAAGTAAGGTGAAAGGTGTTTTTTTGGAGACCATAAATCTCCTAAGAATTGCATTTGTGAGACTGAAAATCCACAAAGTCTATAGTAAGCATCATTGCCATTCCACCTCAGCTCAGGCAACCACCCAATTAATGTTGCACTGCCGCTCCACCAGCCGGCTTTCTGTGATCATTTTAAGGAAGCCATTTCCAGTCCTAGTCTTATTCCCATATGCCCTCTCCTGAGTCTCCTTTCCTTTCTATATCCCAGTACTTCGAGGCAGTCTCAGGGAAGCAATAAGGACTTTACAAGGCACAATTACAACATAAAATAATGACATAACTTCTTGTGTCTTGAATGAGATGGTTTTTGCTAATGTGATAGGCAGCATAAAGTCAATACTGCTGCTTACATGTATTTATTTTTCCTAGAATTGAGACACCATCCTCCTCAAAGAATAATTACTAAGCGGGATATCATAGTGCTCCACATACAGCAGTAATTGCCTTTTCCCAGTTTTCAGATGGCATTGGCTTTAGTTAGTAGCACTAAACAACCAAGTTCAGGTTTGTCTGATGCTAAATCTTCAGTGATCTGATCACAATATCATGGTCGGTCTTACCAGCCTTTATTTTACCAGCAGTGATCACATACAATGGGGCGTCCCACGCCAGTTAGTGTAAGAGTAAAACATACCAACAACAAACTTAGGTTCTCATTAAGTGTGGTGCATTTTCACCCACAGTGATAACTCCGGTGGAATTACCCTATCCATAATTTCATCTGTTTCAGGCCTGGAATTTTCAGTTCCACAGATTCTAGATCTGATCATTTCAGGCCCGGAGACTCCGGGCACCTCTTTGATGCTGCAGGGACAATGGATGTAAGCAGCAGAAGGTATTGCTTTGTCTCTGATTGTTATCCGCAGTGGCATTAGGGAAGCAGAAAATGCTCCCCCTAGACAGGATGAAGGCCTCCCCCCCACTGTCCTGCACTTCTCCTCCACGCCCCCTCCCCCCACCAGTTCTTTCGCAGAAATGTTCTGCCTGCACAGAGAAGGCAGAAAATGGCTCTGGTTTTCTCCCTGGACTCGGGTATCCACAAACTAATATCCACCAAACATTTAATGAGGCCCAAACAGTGCAAGTGCCAATACTAAAGAATAAAAGGCCAGAAGTACAAAGATGTTTGAGGTCGCAAACAGCCTGTTTCGCAGAATCGGGCCCGGGACATTTGCGACCCCAAGAATGCTTATTTCGATATACAAACACAAAACAGTGATTTTACAAAATCACAGTTTGAGTTTGTGAATTGGTATTAGGAAGGGGCGTATTTACACAGTCCATTCCAAATTGAATTGAATTGAAGGTAAATTTATAGAGCGCAAATTGCTGCCCAGGGGCGTCCAAGTGCTATAGCTTCCAAGCAAATACCAATTTGCAGTAGTCTGTATTCACATTTTGTGACCGAATTATGGTTGCAAAACATTAATTTTTTATTGACTGCTGAAAGGTAGTGGCCATCATTTCCAAATGGAAAGCAGGGTGAGACTGGGACAAAAAAATCAGCACGGGCACTAAAAGAAAAGTGTCCCCATTTGTGAACCATATAGCTAAAAAAGTGACCTACATTTGCAAATGATACCAGTTCTGAACCTGTAAAGGCATGCTGTATGGGTATTTTGCAAGGTATGGGAGACAGTATGCATTTGTGTTAACTGCATGCAATATTTGTGGTAAAATCAGGGAAATCACCAGTGGAAACTGGCCTACCTGTCCATAAAACGGGCCCATAAACTGCTAAAAAACTAACCCACACAAGGATCTGACAGACCGGCTCATCGGGCACTGCCTGATTGTCCTTTACACCAGTCCAGCCCAGATGGGAAGGCCTTCCCGCGGGACCCCATTCCCCTTTGAGAATGAAAACCAAATATTTTTAGGAGCAGCCAGTGGTCCCAAGAACCACTCCCTACTCTTAAAAAAATGAATTTTAAACATTTGATTTTTTCTATTGAAATGTATCCCATTTTCCTTTAAGCTAAACGGGTTGCATTTCAAAGAAAAAAAGACTGCTTTATTTAAAAGCAATCACAGACATGGTAGTCTGTTGACCTTAACAACCACCAGTTCTCATTCCTAATGAGTCGTTTTGCTATGAATCGCTAATTTTAATTTAAAACTTTCATACATTCGCAATAGCAAATTCCAGATAGCGATTTATATAAAATCACTATTAGGAAATCGTGATTCCTAATGTAGGTACATCTGGCCCAATTTCTTTGTTTACAGCTGGTAAGTGCAGCACAGGCCATTGGGAAGGGAATTGCTGCCGGCTTTACTGTATATGCGCTTGGCGTTTCCCCCAGGGGAAAGAATGCTTCTTACTAAGTCGCCATGTTTGCTATGCTGCATGGATTCTAGTAGACTGTAAGTATGTACATTTATACTAATTAGCAGGTGTGGCTCACCTTAGGGAAAAGTGCTGTTTGACGTGCGTTACACACTGGAACCCTGCTTGTGTAATGCTGAGGGTTAATTACTGTAATTTCCACACACACATTGCTGGCTCTCCTGTAGTCGGGAAATCCAAGTTTATCCTCGGGGAAATAGTCTTGTTATTGTACATCACAGAAACAGAAACCTTGTCTGATAGGTACAGAACAGTGCAGTGTAGAGTACGCTTTTCATGCATATTGTGCAAACAACAACAACGTCAACTTGATTTAATGTATATACCTCTAACCTACAAGGATGCCTGAAGGAGGAACATCTCTTACCACCAAAGCTAGGGAAGGACATGTTAGCAGTTGTGCACATTACTCAATACTATTGATAACACTCCAAATGGACTTCAAAGCTCCGGAATTGTCTAGCCAATTACTATCAAATTAATTATATTAAAATTAATTCACAGAAAACGAATGTCAGAGATTCTCTGAAATTGCATTGGTGTATTGATGATCCATGCATTGAGCCGGTAGATCTCTACCCAAGTCTCACCTTATTTATAAACACCAAACTAGGGGAAGTGTCACATATTAGTGTTGTGTGACACGGTGGCCCGATATCATTTAAGAAACAAAATGTCAGACTTTCCGTGCAGATTGGTTAATACATGCTATAAATGGTACCCACTCCTGCTTCTTTTTGATGGTGTCTACTACAGAGACCTATAAATTGTTGAAAGAAGCAAGACTTAACTCTCCTGAAAAGTACATGCATAGCTTGTGCTAAAGGGACAGGATCATGTAATGTAGTGGCTACAGAGACATCCTTCATTCGTGTTAACCAAGTCACACATAAAAAGAGTTGGTGTGCTGGTTGGGACTATGTTTGGGACAACCCAGATATGCCCTTAGTCCAATTGAAAACTTTGGTTAAGTAACGTCTTTCAGAATGGTTTTTGAAGCAAGATGATGCGTGCTAACCATAAAATCCATGACAATTTATTTCATCCTAAGATTAGACACAAATGCATGAACTTTATGTCTCATCAGCTGAAGAATTGGTAGACTAAGGGCACCCGAGTGGGAATTCCAAGAGTACAACCAGTGCTATTTTTGTTCAGTGTTTTTTTAACACCTTTTTGTTATAATTGGCATGGTCATTATCTGATCTCGACATGGAGCATGCATGACTTTTTTCATTTAGCCAAGAATTTGAATTGATATTCATTGATCCGAAGATTTTACGACATGCAAAAACATATTTGGTGTTTTTAAAAAAAATCACATTGGCCATATATTTTGAGAATGGCTGGGTTGAAGCCATTGACAGAGGTTGGGCATCTTTAAAAGTGGATGTAGTAACAATGAGCACTACTCTTAACTCAGTCTGAACTTGCAGAAATAGTGACAATTTTTTAATTCTGGCACAATGTTGCAGAGTAATTTTAAATGTTCTTGGAATTTACAACCAAGGCTATTAATGTGTAATTGGTAGATAAACTGCAAAATAATATTTTTTTTTATCCTTTTAGGTGCAGCTTGTTGGGAAGTGGATTATTTGTAGTGCTAAAAAGTGAATTATCAGTAGCAATAAGGCCACAAACACAATCAAAGGTTCAGTTAGGGTCTCAATAAATTATTCTCTTGCTCAACCCTTGTTAGCTGGCAACCACCAGGCAGACTTAACATAGGAGACAGGTGTGCAAAGCATTTAAAAACTCCAATACATTAAATAAGTAAGAAACAACCCACAATAAAAATCCAACTCCACTTTATACAAATAGATTATATTTTTTTGAACAAATAGCCACCAAAATGACAAAAATCACATGTAGGGAGCCGGAGATATGATTTTGTAAAGAAGAAACACTTTCTAGTGCTTATAAACATATAGCAACACTTTGGGATATCTAGTCGCGCTTGAACAGGACAAACTCAAAGTTTGATGCTGGCCGCGAAGGAGTCCTGCCGAGTTACACTAAGCGGGAGGCTTCGGTCAAAATTTCACCTTCGGCCTTAGAATCTTTTCTGGTGGATTTTTCTCTGGAAGTAAAACGGTCCCCTCTGTAAGGCCAATTTTGATGCTTCTCCGCGAGGCCTCGTCAAATCCTGGAAGTCTGGAGCTCAGGAGCTTTCAGTGAGAAAAACCTGAAATCCAGGCCAGGTCCCGGTTGAAGGTAGCCGGCTTGAGTCATGACGCTGAGTCATCACTTTGCAGAGCTTTTTGACAGAAAGTTCTTAAATTTCACCAAATCTCTGGAACTTCTTCCAAAAGTTACTCTTGAGGGTTTAAAGCATCCAAAACACAAATCCAGGGGTCTGGAGTCTCCTAGATGGTCCTTGGGATGTCTGCAATACAATTCCCACAATGCACCTGGCTAATTCCTCAAAAGTCCACTGGACGCAATCCAGAATGGGTACCCTTAGTGAGAAGATGAAGGTGGTCCCAGCTAACCTGTTGCTTTCCGAAAGTCCACGCCTTAATCTTTCTTTAAAAGCAAAACCAAAGGGGATGATGGACGGAGTGTCGAACATTGCAAGCACTCACCCCAGTCAACTGATCTGGGTTTAATCCATCATCATTCTTTAGCTCACTCCGCCACCCCATCTCAGACATGGCCATATGCAAATCAGTCTTACCCTGTGCCTCGTGGGAACAGTCCAGCCTGAACTGCCAAGCCATTTCTTCCCTAGACCGGAAACAAGCATCCTGGTACCGGTTTCTGGCTAATCAGCCGTCATCAGCCAGGCTAGCTTGAATCCAGTGGCAAAGTGAGAAAGGGACCCACGCTGGGCATACCCTGCCAACTTAGGGGGAACAAAGCAAAACCAAAGGGGATGATGGACGGAGTGTTGAACATTGCAAGCACTAACCCCCTTTCAACTGATCTGGGTGTAATCCATCATCATTCTTTAGCTCACTTTGCCACCCCAGTTCAGATATGGCCATATGCAAATCGGTCTGACCCTGTGCCTCCTGGGAACCGTCCAGCCCGAACTGCCAAGCCATGTCTTCCTTAAACCGGACACAAGCATCCTGGGACTGGTTTCTGGTTAATCAGCCGTCATCAGCCAGGCTAGCTTGAATCCAGTGGCAAAATGAGCAAGGGACCCACGTCTGGGCATACCTTGCCAACTTAGGGCGAACAAAGCAAAACCAAAGGGGATGATGGACAGAGTATTGAACATTGCAAGCACTCACCCCCAGTCAACTGATCTGGGTTTATTCCATCATCATTCTTTAGCTCATTCTGCCACCCCAGTTCAGACATGGCCATATGCAAATCAGTCTGACCCTGTACCTCATGGGAACAGTCCAGCCCGAACTGCCAAGCCACGTTTTCCCTGGATCGGAAACAAGCATCCTAGGACCGGTTTTTGGCTAATCAGCCATCATCAGCCAGGCTTGCTTGAATCCAGTGGCAAAGTGAGCAAGGGACCCACATCTGGGCATACCCTGCCAACTTAGGGCAAACAAAGCAAAAACAAAGGGGATGATGGACGGAGTGTTGAACATTGCAAGCACTCACCCCCAGTCAACTGATCTGGGTTTAATCCTTCATCATTCTTTAGCTCACTCCACCACACCAGTTCAGACATGGCCATATGCAAATCAGTCTGACTCTGTGCTTCATGGGAACAGTCCAGCCCGAACTGCCAAGCCATTTCTTCCCTGGACCAGAAACAAGCATCCTGGGACCGGTTTCTGGCTAATCAGCCATCATCATCCAGGCTAGCTTGAATCCAGTGGCAAAGTGAGCAAGAGACCCACGTCTGGGCATATCCTGCCAACTTAGGGCAAACAAAGCAAAACCAAAGGGGATGATGCATGGAGTGTTGAACATTGCAAGCACTCACCCCCAGTCAACTGATATGGGTTTAATCCATCATCATTCTTTAGCTCACTCCGCCACCCCAGTTCAGACATGGCCATATGCAAATCAGTCTGACCCTGTGCCTCATGGGAACAGTCCAGCCCGAACTGCCAAGCCATGTCTTCCCTGGACTGGAAACAAGCATCCTGGGACCGGTTTCTGGCTAATCAGCCATCATCAGTCAGGCTAGCTTGAATCCAGTGGCAAAGTGAGCAAGGGACTCACGTCTTGGCATACCCTGCCAACTTAGGGGGAACAAAGCAAAACAGTAGCAGTTCGGGCTGGGCTGTTCCCATGAGGCACAGGGTCAAGACTGATTTGCGTATGGCCAGGTGGCATGGTGAGCAAAAGAATGATGGATTTAACCCAGATCTCTTGACTGGGGGGGAATGTTTTGATTTGTTCTGCATTTCGTCTATCAATTGTGTGTCTTTTGCTTTCTCGCCCTAAATGCACCAGGTATTCCCAGACGTGGGTCCTGGGCTCACTGTGCCACTGGAATCAAGCTATCCTGGCTGAAGAGGGGTGAAACCCCGAAACCGGTCCTAGGATGCTTGTTTCCGGTTCAGGGAGGACCTGGCTTGGCATTTCGGGCTGGACTGTTCCCATGAGGCACAGGGTCAAGACTGATTTGCATATGGCCAGGTCTAAACTGAGGTGGCGTGGTGAGCAAAAGAATGATGGATTTAACCCAGATCTCTTGACTGGGGGTGAATGTTTTGATTTGTTCTGCATTCCGTCCATCAATTGTGTGTCTTTTGCTTTCTCGCCCTAAGTGTGCCAGGTATGAACAGACGTGGGTTCTCGGATCACTGTGCCACTGGAATCAAGCTATCCTGGCTGAAGAGGGGTGAAACCCCGAAACTGGTCCGAGGATGCTTGTTTCCGATTCAGGGAGGACCTGGCTTGGTAGTTCAGGCTTGACTGTTCCCATGAGACACAGGGTCAAGACTGATTTGCACATGGCCAGGTCTTAACTGAGGTGGCATGGTGAGCAAAAGAATTATGGATTTAACCCAGATCTCTTGACTGGGGGTGAATGTTTTGATTTGTTCTGCATTCCGTCCATCAATTGTGTGTCTTTTGCTTTCTCGCCCTAAGTGCACCAGGTATGCACAGATGTGGGTCCTGGGTTCACTGTGCCACTTGAATTAAGCTATCCTGGCTGAAGAGGGGCAAAACCCCAAAACCGGTCCTAGGATGCCTATTTCCGGTTCAGGGAGGTCCTGGCTTGGCAGTTCGGGCTGGACTGTTCCCATGAGGCACAGGGTCAAGACTGATTTGCATATGGCCAGGTCTAAACTGAGGTGGCATGGTGAGCAAAAGAATGATGGATTTAACCCAGATCTCTTGACTGGGGGTGAATGTTTTGATTTGTGCTGCATTCCATCCATCAATTGTGTGGCTTTTGCTTAATCTTTCTTGAAGCAAGGAAAGGTCCTTACTGCTGCAGTACCAGATTGTGGAGCAGGTGTAGTCCTTCAAAGTGCAGTCCTTTGAATGCAGATTCAGATTCCAGTAGGGTAATCCTTCTTCTGCTTGTAGTTTCAGGCAGCAGATCTGAGGAGCTATGCAGTTCTCCCATATTCATTCAAAGTTTCTGGGCATCAGGTAGGGGGGCACCCCTGACCAATGGAATGCGGGGTGCCACTCAGGTGTATGACAACTTCCTCCAAAGTGTGGCATATTCTTGTTCTAGAACGCACCACTCTCGAAATCCAACATGGAGAAAGTCTCTCCTTTGGGGCTAGATCTGGCTAAGCTAACCCCGACTAATCTAGTTACTGAGGCTCCTGTATGGCTGGGGGTGTAGGACGTGGGGGTCAGCCTTGCTATACCCAAACTGTCATTCTCTCTTTGAAGACCAGTTAGGCGCTCCCACCTTCTTCCTGCTTTTTAGCTTCTGCAACTAAAGTTCTCCACCCACAGGAAACCCATTCTTTACTCTGACAGGACACATCACGCCTCATCAAGCAGCTCTGGCTGAACCATGAAAATACTGGCCAATCAGGAGAGGGCAGCTGGAAAGCTGGTTTTTGGCCCACAGAAAAGACAGCTTAATAACTTATTTTATGTAATAGTTGTTGGATTTATCTTAACTGCTAATTAGATACCTTGAAGTATATTTTTAGGTGGCTTCTGTCAATATTTACACTTAAATAATATATCTCAATGTTAGCCTGTGGAGCCATTCTCTACAATGGGGAAAAAAGAATTGGCAGTTTTTCCCTCGGCAGAGCTTATAAAACATATATTATAATATTCCTTTTTATAGTTACAAGGCACCCTATCCCTGTGGCACCTAGGGGAGATCTTAGGAGTGACATATGTAAACATAAGGAAGCTCGAAACTTTGGAAGTATCCTTAATTCCAAAATAGAATTTGCATATAGTTAAAATTTAAAACCAGCCTGCAGGGGTACCTTTTAAAATGACAGCAGGTAACACAGCTGTGCACACTCTAGTGCAGGAAATGTACTGGCCTCTAAACTTCCCTGCTCTTTTTTGTACTAGAGACTAGGGAGGTAGTTTGAATCCCGCTTGCTTTATTATATACTAGGGACTAAAGGGGTCTGTAATTGACAATTATAATTATATCTAGCCATGTACTTTTAATCAGAGCACAGGCCATAAGTCTGATTAGCAGAGCTCAGGGCACCAGCAGTCAGAAAATCAGCACCTAGTAGTCAAAATTGGGGCAAAAAGTGGGGGGACTCTGCAAACAGGTCCTGATTTCTCACACTTCTCTGAAACAGAATAAACTTAATGTCAATGGGCTCGATTCACAGAACTAACTAAGATAAAATCCTAAACTTACTACCATATTGGTATTCACAGAAGGCACTTACTCATTTTGGTATTCACAGAAGGCACTTACTCATTTTGGTATTCACAGAAGTTAGTAGTCCTAACTTTAGGACCCCTAAATGCCTTTCGTGAATACTGAAAGTCTTAAAGTTAGGATTTTTCTCAGTTTAGGAGTAGTAAAGTTAGGAATCCTAACTTTACTACTCCTAAACTGCCAAAAATCCTAACTTTAAGACTTTCAGTAGCGGAAATGGATGGAAAAAAGCCAATTTTGATGGTGTATATTTGGAAGAAGGATCCCCTCTAACATTATGGCAGAGATTCAATTCAATTTATTAAGTCTTTATTTCGACCATAAACGACAATAAATAAGTAAAATCACCACAATAGTTCAAACATGAACTCCAGTAATTAACAAGTCTGTACATGACATGAGTGATAAACCATGATAAAAAAACAAGCAGTTTATGTTTTAGTAAAATAACTATACAAATGTTTTACTTTAAAAAGTTTAAAAATTGGTAAAATTTAATGACAATTCATCTGAAAATCTAGACCCATGTGTCCCAATACTGACTATGATATATAATACATAGCCGTGCGGAAAATGTTAAGTAGAAGACTGTGCTTAATATAATCACTGTCGCACTCTACTTGCTTTCAATCTTATGTCCGATTTTCCACACCCATCCTAAAAACTTCGCTAGGGCGATCACAATTACCTCCTGGTTTTTTTTGCTCATCATGCCATTCCAGTTCGGACCCAGCCATGTGCAAATCAGTCTTGACCCTGTGCACAATGGGAACAGCCCAGCCCAAACTGAAATGGCATGGTGAGCAAAACAATTATGGATTTAGGCCCAGATCTCTGTACTGGGGTGAATGTATGACATTGTTCTGCATTCTGTCCATCAATTGTTCTTTTTGCATTTGTCACCCCGAGTGGGACGGGTATGCCCAGATGTGGGTGCCGTGCTCTCCATGCCACTGGAGTCAAGCTATCCTGGCTGATGAGGGCTGAAAGCCCGAAACCGGTCCTAGGATGCTTGTTTCCAGTCCAGGGATGACCTGGCCTGGCAGTTCAAGCTGGACTGCTCCCATTGGATGCAGGGTCAAGACTGATTTACATATGGCTGGGTCCAAACTGGAATGGCATGGTGAGCAAGAAAACGATTGATTTAGGCCCAGATCTCTGTACTGGGGTGAATGTATGACATTGTTCTGCATTATGTCCATCAATTGTTCTTTTTGCATTTGTCACCCCGAGTGGGACATGTATGGCCAAACGTGGGTCCCGTGCTCTCCATGCCACTGGAGTCAAGCTATTCTGGCTGATGATGGCTGAAAGCCCGAAACCGGTCCTAGGATGCTTGTTTCCAGTCCATGGAGGACCTTGTCAGGCAGTTCGGGTTGGACTGTTCCCATGGAGCGCAGGGTCAAGACTGATTTGCATATGGCTGGGTCCAAACTGGAATGGCATGGTGAGCAAGAAAATGATAGACTTAGGCCCAGATCTCTGTACTGGGGTGAATGTATGATATTGTTCTGCAATTTTTCCATCAATTGTTCTTTTTGCATTTGTCACCACGAGTGGGACGGGTATGCCCAGACGTGGGTCCCGTGCTCTCTATGCCACTGGAGTCAAGCTATCCTGGCTGATGAGGACTGAAAGCCTGAAGCCGGTCCTAGGATGCTTGTTTCCAGTGCAGGGAGGACCTGGCCTGGCAGTCCGGGCTGGACTGTTCCAATTGGGCGCAGTGTCAACACTGATTTGCATATAGCTGGGTCCAAACTGGATTGGCATGGTGAGCAAAAAATGATGGATTGAGGCCCAGATCTCTCTACTGGGGTGAATGTATGACATTTTTCTGCATTCTGTCCATCAATTGTTCTTTTTGCATTTGTCACCCCGAGTGGGACGGGTATGCCCAGACGTGGGTCCCGCGCTCTCCATGCCACTGGAGTCAAGCTCTCCTGGCTGATGATGGTTGAAAGCTCGAAACCGGTCCTAGGATGCTTGTTCCAGTCTAGGGAGGACCTGGCCTGGCAGTTCAGGCTGGACTGTTCCCATTGGACGCAGGGTCAAGACTGATTTGCATATCGGTGGGTTCTAACTGGAATGGCATGGTGAGCAAAAAAACGATGGATTTAGGCCCAGATCTCTGTACTGGTGTGTATGTATGACATTGTTCTGCATTCTGTCCATCAATTGTTCTTTTTGCATTTGTCACCCCGAGTGGGACGGGTATGCCCAGACGTGGGTCTCGTACTCTCCATGCCATTGGAGTCAAGCTATCCTGGCTGATGAGGGATGAAAGTCTGAAACCGGTCCTAGGATGCTTGTTTCCAGTCCAAGGAGGACCTGGCATGGCAGAGCGGGCTGGACTGTTCCAAGTGGGTGCAGGGTCAAGACTGATTTGCATATAGCTGGGTCCAAACTGGAATGGCATGGTGAGCAAGAAAACGATGGATTTAGACACAGATCTCTGTACTGGGGTGAATGTATGAAATTGTTCTGCATTTTTTCCATCAATTGTTCTTTTTGCATTTGTCACCCCGAGTGGGTCGGTTATGCCCAGACGTGGGTCCCGTGCTCTCTATGCCACTGGAGTCAAGCTATCCTGGCTGATGAGGACTGAAAGCCTGAAGCCGGTCCTAGGATGCTTGTTTCCAGTGCAGGGAGGACCTGGCGTGGCAGTTCGGGCTGGACTGTTCCCATAGGACGCAGTGTCAAGACTGATTTGCATATGGCTGGGTCCAAACTGGAATGGCATGGTGAGCAAAAACATTATGGATTTAGGCCCAGATCTCTCTACTGGGGTGAATGTATGACATTGTTCTGCATTCTGTCCATCAATTGTTCTTTTTGCATTTGTCACCTTGAGTGGGACGGGTATGCCCAGACGTGGGACCCGTGCTTTCCATGCCACTGGAGTCAAGCTATCCTGGCTGATGAGGGTGAAAGCCCGAAACCTGTCCTAGGATGCTTGTTTCCAGTCTAGGGAGGACCTGAACTGGCAGTTCAGGCTGGACTGTTCCCATTGGGTGCAGGGTCAAGACTGATTTGCATATGGCTGGGTTCTAACTGGAATGGTATGGTGAGCAAAAAAACGATGGATGTAGGCCCAAATCTCTGTACTGGGATGAATGTATGACATTTTTCTGCATTCTGTCCATCAATTGTTATTTTTGAATTTGTCACCCCAAGTGGGACGGGTATGCCCAGACGTGGGTGCCGTGCTCTCCATGCCACTGGAGTCAAGCTATCCTGACTGATGAGGGCTAAAAGCCCAAAACCGGTCCTAGGATGCTTGTTTCCAGTCCAGGGAGGACCTGGCCTGGCAGTTTGGACTGGACTGTTCCCATTGGGCGCAGTGTAAAGACTGATTTGCATATGGCTGGGTCCAAACTGGAATGGCATGGTGAGCAAAAAAATGATGGATTTAGGCCCAGATCTCTGTACTGGGGTGAATGTATGACATTGTTCTGCATTCTGTCCATCAATTGTTCTTTTTGCATTTGTCACCTCGAGTGGGACGGGTATGCCCATATGTGGGTCCCGTGCTCTCCATGCCACTGGAGTCAAGCTATCCTGGCTGATGAGGGTTGAAAGCCCGAAACCGGTCCTAGGATGCTTGTTTCCAGTCTAGGGAGGACCTGGCCTGGCAGTTCAGGCTGGACTGTTCCCATTGGGTGCAGGGTCAAGACTGATTTGCATATGGCTGGATCCAAACTGGAATGGCATGGTGAGCAAAAAAACAATGGATTTAGGCCCAGATCTCTGTACCTGGGTGTATGTATGACATTGTTCTGCATTCTGTTCATCAATTGTTCTTTTTACATTTTGTCACCCTGGAACGGGTATGCCCAGACCTCGGTCCCGTGCTCTCCATGCCACTGGAGTCAAGCCATCCTAGCTGATGAGGGCTGAAAGCCCAAAACCGGTCCTAGGATGCTTGTTTCCAGTCCAGGGAGGACCTGGCCTGGCAGTTCGGGTTGGACTGTTCCCATTGGGTGCAGGGTCAACACTGATTTGCATATGGCTGGGTCCAAACTGGAATGGCATGGTGAGCAAAAAAAAATGGATTTAGGCCCAGATCTCTGTACTGGGGTGAATTTATGACATTGTTCTGTATACTGTCCATCAATTGTTTTTTTTGCATTTGTCACCCCAAGTGGTACGGGTATGCCCAGAAGTGGTTGCCGTGCTCTCCATGCCACTGGAGTCAAGCTAGCCTGGCTGGTGAGGGCTGAAAGCCCGAAACCCGTCCTAGGATGCTTGTTTCCAGTCCAGGAGGACCTGATCTGGCAGTTCGAGCTGGACTGTTCTCGTTGGGCACAGGGTCAAGACTAATTTGCATATGGATGGGTTTAAACTGGAATGGCATGGTGAGCAAAAAAACGATGGATTTAGGCCCAGATCTCTGTACTGGGGTGAATGTATGACATTGTTCTGCATTCTGTCCATCAATTGTTCTTTTTGCATTTGCCACTGGACATCAGCATTGCTCCACCACTCTTTGGGTGCAGAATTAGCCTCAGATGGACTTTACGAATTGTGCTGGTTTACTGTAGGAAACATGTAAACTGTGCCTGCTTAAGTTATTTCACCAATTAACATTTTATGTGCATTACTTTCTGTAGATCCCTGCATAGAAACCATCTGATTTTCCCAACAGGTTTGTTTCATGCAGCTATATCATGTTCTGTTTTGTTTGATCACATGGTGCCCTCTGTTTCTCAGATACATCTGCTTTTGATTGGGATTGTCCATTAGTCTCACAGGACTGTATTTATTCTATTCTATGAACAGGTGGTTAGAGAAGTTAAATGATACTGTACGAATTTGGGACAGGAGCTGTACATGAAAAGAATAATGATATCAGAGTTAACATACAAACCGTCTGCTTCTCCTGTCACCTTATCCCTATTCACCATAAATTCAATTACTGATTGCATCCCGCACAAAGGTTAACCTGTCATGACTCGCAGCATGTTTGCATCCGCTTCCTTGCATTGAAGGGGAGCACTACATGCCAACTTAGCAACAGCGGCTCCTCCACAATGGCGAAGGAGCGTTGCCCCACTGCCTGGCTCAGAGGCAGCAAATGAAAAATAAAACCATGTCATTGTTTTATTTTTCGCTTGCCTGCTCTGAGCCAGCTTGCACAGAGAGGGGTGGGACATGGGGAGGAGGAGTGCTATGTGCATTTCCTCCCTAAGTATGCACATGTGTCTGGCTGGCCGTCTCAGGCCGACCAAAACACACATGCGCACTTGGGTTTCTCCAGTCTGGCTACATTTATTGTGGCGGCCGCCACTGATACTTAGTGCACTTTACAGAATAAGAAAAATGTAATAAACATGGTTTCTTTAGAGTATGGGTGGTATGACTTAAAGGTATTATAACTTTAAAGAAACACATCCCGATAGGAGGATTCATGGTTTAGCAGCAAAATACTTATGCAGAAACACCTGAAACTCAGGATCTATTCTAGGTAGATCGATCCTAAATGTAAATGCAGCTGCCACTGGGCAAAGACACGGTCGCTTGTTTGCTGGCTTTTTGAATGTATGAATGTAGCGTGTTTAATAGCCAAATTGAGTTCTAGGATATTAAAGGTCCTAGAGTAGGAGTCAGAATGTCATGAAGTGAAGGATTTGAAAACATTTTGATATCGCAGCTCTATCAAGTACACTTATTGACATTTAATATCGGCCTGCCCTCTTACCGATGGTGGATCCGGTCCTGCGGTAGAACTTCTAGATAGCTCCACATATGCACAAATGCAGTGGACTATTAATGTATAGCCTCTTGCCCATGCCCTCTTTCAATCAACTCCGAAATGTTATCAAGTCTTTTTGAAAAGAATGTTTCGAAACTCCTCAAATAATGGATGGCTCAGCCTGCTGACCAGTGATTTAGTCTCCCTTTGAGATCTGAATGGCCTCAGTGTCAGGCTTCTCTGAACTGAAATAGCAGGGTCATTATTTATAAAATTGCCCTGGCAGGATAAACTCCGAGTGATTAACAGATAACAGACACAAAAAGCTGCAATTATCCTAGAATTGTACATCTTATGAAGGAAGGTGTGCCCTCAAGTGTACGTCACTGAGTCAATAAACTACGACAGATGCTAAAAATGCTCTGTAGCTTGGAGGATGTGCTCACTCAATTTCAATTTGTCACTATTCTACACATATACAACTAGGGCACAACTGTAATGTAAGCAAGCAACATATATCTTCACAAAGACATTTGTGGGTACATGACATTGTGCTCCCAGGTCCCCTGCGGCCCCACCCAGCTCCCTTTCATGCAGCTGGCCACTTTTTTAACTGTAGATGGGTGTCCTGGTGCCCACCTGGGGCAGCCACAATGCAGGCTAGTTGGGAAGAAGGCTACGCATCCCAGCCGGCTCTACAGCTAGCACCATACTGGGTGCTGGCAGGAGCCGGTACCTTTCCTTTGCTCCTGTCTGGGTGAGAGCAGCATTTGTTTTCACTGCTACCTCTGGGCCAGAGCAAAGTTCTCTCCTCTGCCGAGGAGAGTATTGGCAGGATTTTCCCGCACTCTCCCGGACAGAGAACCGTATTGTAAGAAATTATAATTCTGAAATCATCAATTACTTGGAACATCAGTCTTATCTCGGAGTAGCCTCCAGACCCTCCTGTTCCTTATTAAGGGCAAGTGGGTACTATTGACCTTGCTTGAGACACCAGCCACCCTTTCTTTTTCTCCTCTGGAAACTATAATCATCCGTCCTTAATATATCCCAATCTTTCTTTAGGATTGCTAATACCTGTGCGGTCCTAGAATTGTATTCCAGGAGAGACAGAATGTATTTGATTATTTCCTCTTTTCTCTTCGAATCAACAAGTCATTTTTATTGAAATTGTTTGTGCTAACTTGTTGATAAAGAGTTGCTTTCATATATCCTCTCAGTTTAAATTGTTCATGCCAGCCCCTCTTTACTGTTCAAAATCATTAGCCAAGCTGCAGTTCCTCCTAATACAAATACGTTTGCCATGTTTTTAGCTTATGCAAGTGCACACTTGAGACATGTAAGACGATATTGCCCTTAGTAGGCTTGTGATAGAGGCACCTGTGCAAGGCCCCACCATCCATAAATACTTTAATGTCTAAGAAATGAATCTCTTTATTGAATTAACTCAGCTGTAAAGTTAAGGTTTAGGTTATAGACTTAAATTATGCACAAAATATTCATAGGTTCATTTTAAGTTCCTGACCATAAGAAACATATCATCAATGAACCTATGACAAGTTACTATGGGCCTGATTACAAGTTTGGTGGTCCGAGGACCACCAGACTCGTGGTGGCACGGTGGTCCAGCCACTGCAGCACTGGCGGTCCGACCGCCCCATTACAACTTTGGCAGTTGAACTACCCTGGGTCCTGCGCTGCCGCCAGTGGCGCGGCAGTCAGAGGCCAGAATATGCTTGGTGGAGCCGCTGTGGTCCCGTCAAGAATATTCTGGGTTTCCTCACCGCCAGGGTTTTCATGGCTGTGGAACCCTGGCGGAGAGGAAACAAAGGATGCTCTACAGGGCCCCCTTGTGCCTCTGCGCCCTGTGTATGCACACAGAGGGGCACAACATGTGCCCCCCTGTGTGATTGCACATTAGTTCCTGTACGGCATGGATGTTATGGTTCATGCCGTGCATGAACTTGTGAGGCGGTCCCATTGTGGTGCCTTTTTCAAAAGTACCGCCGCCTTTAAAAGGGCAGTACAGGGGGTACTGTCATGCTGCCCGCTCGCCTGACTACAAACAACTTGTAATCTGGCGTGTGGGCAGCAGCGACTCTTGAAGGTGCGGGGGTCGGGGTTTGTGGACCACGCCCCATCAAAAGTCATAATCAGGCCCTATGTGTTTAGTGTGATCTTACATCTCCTGCATCTATACTACAAGTTCTTTCCAACAGGGGGTTGGCCGCAGGGCTAAGCCAACTGCCAGGCCCTACAACCAACCCCCCGAAGGTTGGTCTACCAGCCACCCCCCTCCCCACCCCCCACTCTTCAATCTTTTTTGAACCATTGAGAATCCTGCGAGACTCCAGCGAGAGGCTGTGTGTGCACACAGGGCTGCACTGACTCCTGCGGGACTCACACGGTATCACAGAGCCCAATAATAGTTTTTTAATTTGAATCCAGAGGGGATACCTCTGAGACCCCCACACACAAAATCCAGGAGGTCAGGGTACTCCTACCCTGCCCCCTATATATTATTTCTTTACAAGTTACAATTGCGATGCAATGATGGCAACAATATTTTCTTTCATGTATGGCCAGCCAAATTGCAGGAGTGAGCTACCAGATGGGAAAAAACAGTCATGACTGATCATATTGTTCCAATTTTTGTATTTGCGACCCCACTGGACTCCCACTGGATCAGCTGTCAATATATCTATGAATTTTTAACCTTAATTTCTTAAAAACTACTTTACATATTTACACCAAATCACAAAAAACACGCTTTCTATGTAAAGATCTAGCTTTAGATCTGTTCAGCCGTTTTCTCTGTATCGTTGTCTAACTGTTCCTATGGAAAATGCATGGGGAAAATTATATATATATAAATATATATATATATATATATACACATACATACATATTTATATATATATATATATACACATATTGTTCCAACAATTTGCCACACAAACTCGCCAAACTCCTTACATGACGGGTGCCTCCCTCATGCAAGTGGCATGCACGCATGAAATGAGTCAACAAAGCGGTCCCTACTTCCATGAACAAACACGGAGCACTCTCGGGTTTGTACAATCCTTTATTTCAACCAGCATGAAGCGTTTCGTCTCTCGACTTTTTCAAATGATTTACGGTGAGCAAGGTGGGTTTTGGCGTTCCGATGCAGATTGTGATTTATACAAATTCAGGGATGCCCAGCCATGCGACGGACACCTGTGGAAAGCCTATTTGTAAAATCCAGCGGCAGACAATAGGTGTAAAATGCGCAGACCTACCATGCAACGTGGCCGCCTATGCAGGAAGGCATTGAGTGGTGGCATGACTGGTGTGGTTGGTGTAGCCTGGCATCCAGGGAACATCGGAACAAGATATGCAGTTTGGGTATTTAGGCCCATAATTCAAATGATGACATTGTGAATGCCAGTGCATGCCGGTGCGTCATTGACACTCTGGTGTGATTGCTGCTCTCTTATTAGTCATGGATTCAATTAGAACACGTGAGTTCGGCAGCCTTGGTGGGAAGTTGGAAAACGTGTATATATATATGTATATGCTCGATATTCCTTCCACCTCCTTCCCAATCTCACGAAGCTTCGGCGAAGGATCACAGCACCACAGCCGGCAATTCACTTCAAAGTGCTTTATTCAACACAAAGTAACATAGACGGTAAGGATGGTCTACGCATTTCGGCTCCCAGCCTTCCACTGGACCATAGAGTCCTGGAGCCTAGAATGTCATTTTTAAAGTTCTAGTGCAAATGCTCATTTAGAAAAAAGTGAAAACAGACTAGACAAAAATGCATCAGTTCTTTCAAAATTAACATTTTTCTGTTTCTGAGTATACTAATCCATTATTTTTGAATTGGAGCAACATAATAATAATTAGTAAAATACTAATGAACATTTGGGAATAGTAAGTATTTTTTAAGGAGTGATTGCTTTCCCATGATTGTATATAGAGATTGCGATCATAATTGTTTTTATGCAGATAGATATGCAGTGTATTTTCAGCGGCATTTCTTCTCTATTTGAACCTCAACAAGAGTAAATTTTTTTTTTATATATATATATATATATATATATATGTGAAGTACAATTTTTTATATAATTTTTTATATATATATATGGTGATTTTTACTTCCAACGATGTTTATATATCTATATTTGTATCCCTTTGAGAAAGACAGCCATTACATAAATATCTTGATTCCAATTTTTAAAGAGAAATCTCCATTATATATATATATATATATATATATATAAACATAGCTGTAATGAGAAAAGTTGGAAAACGCGTATATATATGTATATATATAAATATTTATATATATATATTTTAAACTTAGTTCTGTTTAATGCCACCTGCAAAGTAATACAATTAAAAATAACTTAACATTTTATAAACATTGCTTCCCTGTTGGTTCTGCCACTTTGTACCGGCCATAAGGTCCTACTCATGGTCGATCACGAAAGACTAGCACTGCGTTACCTGCTGCTGTGTGTATGTGTCCCTGATGAGGTGGCTCTGCTTATTCAACAGTTGCCCCCATGTCTTCAGCAGTAGAGTGACCAAGTCTGTTTACTTGTGTCTCTAGAGTGGTTCCACCTTGCCCAACCGGGTAGAATTCTGCTGCTTTGTGCCTAGCCTGCATTGGGTTGTGTGCAGCGCATGGATGTATGTGTGCTTGTGAAATGGTACTGTGCATGAGAACTAGTGCGAGCAGTTGCGTGTGGGTGCAAGAATGTGCTTGTGCCTGAGAGATGGTAAAGTGCAGAAGAAATAGCATAGCATGTCTGTTCAGGCGAGGAGGCACGTGTGCCCTAGAGATAGTACAGTGCAGGAAAATAGTATGTGCAGCTGTGTGTGCTCACTAGAAAATGTGCATGCCTGCAGGAAGGTGCAGCACATAGGGTATATGTGTGCTCAGAAAGAGGTACACTCTATTGGAGACTGTGCACGTCTGAATAGGTGTGTGCCCTTGGGTTTCTGGGCACTTGAGGAGAGCACAAGACACGGGGTTCTATTTTGGAAGAACCAGGGCTTCGTGGAGATACATAGAGAGATGGATGTTTGCCCCTGAACGATTTGTGGATTGCTGCTTTTCTGAGAGCTGTGTGGGACACATATTGGAGGAAGGAAGCACCAGGCTCTTTGGTGCACTTCAATAGGAGTTCTTTGATTTTGAAAGGAAGACACTTGACAAAGGGGCCTGGGCACGACTGAGGAAGGAGATGGGGCTGATAAGAGAATCATATAAAGTGTAGGGTTGGGCCCCTTAGGAACGTTTTGAAGCTCATATCACTGAGGCTCACATCCAGGTGTGAAACTCCAGTCACCCTCATGGCCTGTGTTTGGGACTTTCAAGATTAGAGGCTATCCTGCAGCGATAGACTTTTCTCTAAAGGAAGAGCACAGCAATTGAGTGGGCACTTCAAAGTGAGCAACCCCAGAACAGGAACTTCAATTGCAGAGGCACTAAATCAGAAGTGTGCTTGGAACTTAATAATATAAAGGGGGGTTGAGAATCCCAAATTGTCGAACTGAAGCTGTACATCGGCATGGAGAAGCTCAGCACGAGGTCTGCCTGTTATGACGAGGACTGGGGACTCAGGAACTGCCAGTCTCCCATGTTGGGTGGGGGGACATCATCTTGGAGGATCAACAGCACTCACCTGGAGCCTGGAGCACCTGCTTATGTCTGACCTAAGACCAGTATCCCCTGTGAGGTGAAGGAGATCTCTTGGAGGGAATGATGTCCAGATGTGACCCCGTTGAGTGGATCCTGGGAGCGGAGTGTGAGATGCTGGTCTGTTCGGACCGTGCATCAATCGCAATGCTGGCCAGTGTGCCAAAGTCCACGATCCCAACCTGCCAGGTGGGGTTTGCAGTGAAGAACAAGAGTTACCATCCTTTTTACTGTGCTCTAAGAGACAGAGGCCCAACGCCCAATACAGCCACATGACCCACAGAGGAAAGTCACCTTGTTCATGCCACCCACGACCCTCGTATGCCAGGGAGTGCCACAGTGAAGACAGAGGACTGTTGCCATGTATATGTTGCTGCAACTCTACCTGCATATCAGAAGAAAGAGGCTATGAAGGAAGAGGAGGGCTGTTGTCCTGACCCAATGCAAAGCTGAGAAGACATTGCATGCCGTGAGCTGAGGAGAGTCACAGCAACAACTTCTACTGGATTGGACACTTGCCCTCAGGACACAGGAGAGACTTAATACATCAGAGGAGAGCTGTGTACGGTGACTGTGGTGACCCCAACTTCTAGCCATCTGGACACAACCGAGCTGCCGAGGGGCACCCCGGGTCTCGCAACTGACAGTCTACAACAGGGAGTAAGACGGACAAATGGGCTACCAGGTCCTGGAGAACTTGCTCTAAATTGACTCACTCCAGCACTAGGAGTCAAGGATCTTACTAAAGAGTCCCCTTAGAACTTCTTAGACTTGAACGCCTTAGCAGGATCTAGCATGGAAGTCGCCACACATGAATGGGGAATAACCTTGACAGGTAAGTAGAACTGAAATGCTGACTTTTTAAATTTTTTTGGTTTGATACTGCCACGCTCACATGTAAGTCACACACAGGAAATAGGTTTGGACCAGGGGCGACTCCTCCATTATAACGGAGGAGAGTCACCCCACTGAAATGCCCCTAGAGACAAAAAATAGAATGGTAATGAAGCTAATTCAGTTCCATTTTTTTTCGTCACCCATCCCGAATGGAGTGTCATGACCTCGGGGTGGGTGGCAGCAGGGAGGATAGTGGGCTGCCTTTTGCACTTATTTATACTACACATGTCTGTTTGGCTGGCCGTCTTGGGATGGCCAGCCACACATGTGCACTTTAAACATCTCAACCCAGCTGTCTTAAGACATCCAGTGCCCTTGGGAGTGCCGAGAGAGGCTGTTCCCTCCAATCAGGGTGCTGCCCTCATGAGAACTGCGCTAGGATTGACTTGGGAGCCTGCCTCAAAGAAAGAAGATGACGGAGAACTTCACTTCATTACAGAAAGATACGTTTATTTAATGTATTTATTTTGCCACCCGCCACACCACCCTTGGAACATGCCAGCCGCCTCTGGTTTAGATTTTAAATGCTGTAAAGCCAGCCACCTATAGCAGATGGGTTGCCAGCGAATGTTTTGCAATAGCGGAGTGAGCCGAGGCTTCGACATCAACAACATCAACAAGCATTTGCAATGCACCCGTTCTCACCTTTGGGACCTTATATGTATTTAGCTGTGCAGCACATTAGCCTGGGTGCTGAAACATCTACTGTTCTTTAACATGGAGGGAAAGTAAGCACCAAACTGCATGACACGCCAGGTATGGGAACACATGAAGAGAAATATTGCCTTTCAGCTGGGAATGCTGTAGTCCAAATCTCTGTTTTTAATAGAAAGTCAGGGCCTTCGGTGGTCATATCACTGAAAATACAAGATTTAAAAAAAATATTATTGTCTACGGGTGCTCGTGGAAGACAATTTCTATGGGCTGCAATCTAGAGTATGCTAAAGTGATTCTGGTATTTTACTGACCTCTGCTGGTCGTTTTCTATCAAGAAAGTTAAATGGAGGCAGTTGCCAGAAAAATTTAAAAAAATAAAGTCCCTCAGCAGAAAGCAATTCTGGTATTTTACTGACCACTGCTGGTTGTTTTCTATCAAGATAGTTAAATAGAAGCAGTTGAACAGAAATAAAAGTTCCTAAGCGGAAGCAGACAAGTCCTAGGGCTGATCTCCTGAGCCCACATTGTACACATACATATAAGTATATAATAAGTATATACTAAAGTATATACAAGAGGTCTTGAATGCTCGACCAAAAACCAAATGGTTTACAGTCTGTGAGGAGGGAGATCTATGGGATTAGCGGGCGGGATATACGCTGGTAATGCAGATGTCCCACACCTACCCAGTACTAAATTAACTCCCAACAACATTTGCACCAAAATGTGTCAAAATATACTATTACCCACAATATATGTTTGACCCATTTGCCCAAAACATGTTCTCTGTAATATGCATCACACTCCATTAAAACGTGTGCTAAAATGTCCGTCATAGAATTGGCCACGAAATTATGAACCTGACTCTAATCCAAAATATGCTTTATTGTTTCCCAAATTGTGAACGTGACTGCCCCCCAAAATATTCATCTTACTGTTGGTAAAGTGTGCATTGAACTCCAAATATAATGCACCCCAAGACAGGCATTCAGCAGTTTCCCAAATCATTTGCTTTCCTGAAATATCCAGCAGGATGACGCCAAAATATAGTCCAAACTAGTCCTAACAATATACATCCGAGAGCTATTAAATTGAAAACATGCCTCAGACTCTCCCCATAATATACGTCACACTATCCCCCAACATATTCATCACACTGTTTATCATAAAAACGCCGAAGACGGCCCTCAAAATACATTTTGAATGTCTTCCAAAATCCGCGTCAGCAGCGCTCGCCCTACATTTAAAACGGGGTTTCTTCTTCACAGTTAGCAGGAAGAGGTCAGCCTGCCCCCGCAGAGGCTCATGGACAATGCATTCCCTGATTCAGAGCACCAAAATGTATTCTCTTCGGTTTAGCCCCGCCCCTCCTTGCCACAGGCTCAGCCGTCCATCTTGACTCTTGGGAAGTAAATAAAGCCTGCGCCTTAGATAGGATGTTCATTTCACAGGCTGCTAACTGCTGACAGTTTTCACACTGTGCTCCTTGTTAGTTTAATACTCAGCCTCACACCAGCTCTGCTGCTCTGATGGATAAAACATAAAAAGAAATGACTCAGAAAGTACTATTAGCTGACAAATAATACAAGGACATGGGGGTTGTGCCAGTCATTGTGTGTGGGAGGGGAAGGAGCCAGATAGGGACAGGCGGTCTGCGAGATGGGCTGAGAATGGAGGGAAGGCGGTGTGGTGAGAAAGGAAACGTGCACAGAAGAAGATACAATGCTTTATTGTGAAAACGATGGGGGGAAGGGCAAAGAGGGAAAAGGAGATGGAGAAGCGAGAAATAGGAAATATCTGATGAGTGAACATGGAAAGATATGTATGCTCGATGATGGCTAGAGCAGACGAGAGAAAAGCAGAGGGATAGGAAGGAGTAGAAGTATGAAGGAGACAGAAGGAGAGGCAGAAGAATAGTGGCTGGATAGGAAAGAGCTGGAGTCTGTATAGAGAGACAAATGGAGAAAAGAGTGGAGGTATAGGAAAAACAGGATGTCTATATATAGTGAGGGCTGGGAAAGACCTGATGTCTGCATCTTAGGAAGAAGAAAAAACACACAAGTGACTGGAAGAAAAGTCCTGAAGTCTATATGAAGGAAGAGAGATGAAAAGTATAAAAGATTCACGATATTTGTGTGGTGGCGAGAGAGGAAGAGGATAAGAGTGGAAGGATATGAAAGACCTGACTATGACTGTGCCCGTCAGAACCCGGAGGAGGCTGGGCCTACCCTCTTGGTTTTTCTTCCTTTCTGTTTTTTGTCTCTGGACTTTTTGTTGTTGCAGTGTTGCGATCCAGCCCTGTGAGCTCACCTGAAGGTAAAAATAATAACTGTTCCCAGTTATATATTTCAGGGAAATTTCATTATGGGGAACCGAAATCTGCCCCTGTTTCAAAAACCACTGATACTACCCTGGATGGTTTCCTTCAAAATGCAGTAGGGGCGATCAGCAAGGAAATAGCACTGGCGGAACAAAGACTTTCATTAGTTCCACTTCCTTATTCACTTGTTCGTGCTAATTCTGACACTCTTATAGCCAGGGCTGAAACAGACTCTGACCATAGGCCACAAGCCTCACTTTCACCTACTGTCGTGATTTTGAATCATGGTGACCTTTGTACTACACATGATGGAATTGGGACTACCTCAAACTCATCCCTGGAGAAGATTAGGCCTCAGCCTGCAACAGGGCGGAAGAGGAAACACACTGACTGGCAGGGGTTGAGTACAAATTAAAGGGTCACTCACTGAGGGTCAAGAGAACTAAATAAATCCACATAACAGGTAACGCCGGCAGACCTCGCACAGGAGGGGGAAGAAGCGCCGCACATGAAGGAATGGACACCTCTATTGAAAAGTTCAGTAAAATAGTACAAGAGGCTTTGGTACCCATCTTATCTCATTTAGCCTGTATAGAAGAGCGACTGCAGGACATAGGAGCGCATTTGGCAGTCAACAAACAGACTGAAAGGGCCACTCAAGTTATTAAAATAGATCAAAATGTAAATGATGCTTTTTTTAAGTGCCACTTTGGACAGGATGGCCCCTTTAAGCGTAACATCTACTTCTTGTACCTGAAGTAAGAGAGTCCCTTCCCTAGAGCCCCCATAACAACCCTCCGGCGCAGACGATGTGGGAACCTGTGCCTCATGGGAACATCCACGGTAATAACCGAAAGGTTGGACATGGGGTTGCAAATCGTCCTAGACCAGGCCCGTTGTATGGGAATAGCTCTCCACGAGGAAAAACAAATGCTAATGGCCCAGTGCATGGTTCCCTAAGTGGGGGGGAGGGTGTAAAAAACATACTAAATCTACTCACTAACTGTACACCATATACTCTGATCCTGACAGGGATTCCCCATCTTCCCTCTGATCACCAAGAAAGCTGTCAAAGCCTCATTAATAAATTAGCTCATCTGTGCTTAAAAGAAAATGCCGTCCCAGATAAAATGGTTTAAACACAGCATCATGGCAAGACGGGTGAGTTGGTTATGTTACACAGCTAAGTCTGTGGAAGGGGATTGTGTGGTGCTTAATTTTTTAATGATGCCAGGTGTGTATATTTCGCCTTGAAGCATCTTAGAGATACCCCATGCGAAATTATAAAAGCTCACCCATTGGTTTTTTTCTATCCTCCCAATAGGGGTACTATCATGAGACAAAAGCCCTCACGGTTAGGCTTGAAAATGTATTCTTCTTCACAGTCTTCTCCTTTTAATTATCCAAACCGCTTTGATACTCTCTCAGGACTCACTGATATCGATAGACTGCTCAAACAACTTGGACAGCCAGTCGAGAGGAGAAGAATGGGCTTGCAATACATCAACCCAGAGAGAAATTTACATCAGGGTGACTCTGTTAGCGAAGGGCTTGTAGACCTAACCGGCACCATCCCATATATATTTATCACTAGGAATAAGAATCTAGATGAACATGAAAACCCTTCCCTCTCACCTAACTCAATCATTGAAGGTAACCCAGTAGGGGAGGGGCCTGACCTAATAGCATTTGCTGCTATGTCTGCTATTAACAGTGCACCAGTGGGTTTAGTGAACCAGGGACATACAACTTTTACCCTCAAATTTTTTTCCATGATCATTGCAGGTATTCGCCATAAATTGACCGATGAGGTATGGCTAGAGTATATTAGGGGTTTTGATATCATCTGTCTCCAGGAAACTTGGTATAGGGATGACAGTGTGTTAGACGGTTATTTCTCATTTACTGTCCATGCAATTCCTTCTCCGGCAGGGAGTGCTAAAGGAGGGCCGGTGTTGTTGATGTCGGTAAAGTATAGGTCCATAAAAGCCCTTGACTTAGGTTCTTCACCCTGGTATCAATTAATTATGATTTCCAATTTGATGCAGGTTAAGATACTAGTGGTGAATTGGTATTAAAACATCTTTGATCAAAATTCCCGTCATGTTATTGAAGCCCTACAGATTGACATTTCTAAAATTTCTGGGAAGTGGCAGCCATTATGTATCTTTTGGGTGGGGAACTTTAACTGCACTACCTGCGGTTTTAGTGCTCAACAAGTCTGTGGGCTGTTGGACACAGAGGGTCAGCCGCACTTTACCCATACAACCACAGGGTGAGGCCTTAAATTCCATCATCATTAAGAATGTTCTAGGCCTTATTAATAACTTGGCTTCTAGTTCCTCATCCAAGTGCCCCACATATGTTAGAGGTGATCGAGAAAGTTTTATTGATTATATGCTTATTTCAAGGACGTTTTTGTCACTTATTAGCGACTTTGAGGTGGAACCCAATAATGCTAGTGATCATAACCCCCTCACAGTTTTGCTAAGAATAACAGCCAAGGTAGGGAGAGGTGACAGCCGCCTGATTCACTATAATCCTAATCAAGGGGTAAAATTAAATTGGGGTAAATGAAACCCTCCTCAATTTGAGGTAGAAGCTGTCATAGCTAATTATCAACCGATTATGAATTGTCTACAACAGGATTCTTCCCCAGAGGAGGTTATTCTGCAATTTGAATCGATTTGTATAAATGTAGCTAAAAGATTAACTAGGCCGGTCCAGCAAAGGGAACCTCAGGAGGTACGGTGGTTTAACACTGAATACACGAGGGCTCAAACCAACATTAAATGGCCCTTAATTCTAGCCCTTGTGACAGAAATCAAATTAAAAGCGCAAGGCAAATGTACAAAACTATTATCAGCCAAAGGAAAGATGAATTGAGGAGATTGGCATGGGTTGACCCCTGGAGAGAGCTAGTTCCCTTAAAAATACCAAGAGCTTCTGGGACATTATTAATCGCCCTTTATTTATGGACGAGGTGAGGCAGATGGATTCACTGATTTTGGGGGATGTCCGGGAATCTCATTTCTCGGCTATATTTAACCCAAATGGCCTGCAGTTAGAGAAGAATAGTGGGGACCTGCCTTTCGATCTATGCGCGGCCTCCAAACTAAGCTTTGCTATCTCAGTATCGGAGGTTGAGGAGGCTTTAGTGAAATGAATATGCATGAAAGCCCCAGGCCCTGATGGGGTTCCACTTGATTTGTTCAAAAGGAATACCATCTTTGGTCACTCCTATTGACTAATGTCTTTAAAGCAGTGGTGATTGTCCCTATTCCATCAACCTGGAAGGAGGCCACTGTGGTACCTATCTGTAAAAAGGGCAAAAGGAATGACCCGGCTTGTTATAAGCCTATTTCCCTTATCAATGCCGCGGCAAAGGTACTGGGGAGGGTCGTCCTTGCCCGACCGGAAGCCTGGGTGACCACCAGAGGGGTCATGTCCAAAACCCAATATGGTTTTAGGAGGGGGCTGGGTACTACAGAGCAGTGCCTCAATTTGTCCCTGATTAATAGCAAGTACATGAGGGCCAGGAAGGGTTCTATCTACCTGGCCTTCATGGATTTGTCTAGCGCTTTCGATACCATTAATCGCGAGAAATTGTGGACACTAATGAGAAAAATGGGTGTTGAGGAAACACTCATTTCCCTCTTGCGTAGGTTACATACTAACACCAATGTTCTAATAAGATACGGCCCCCAAGAAGCCGATTGTTTCCACTGAAGGTGTCCGGCGGGGGTGCATTTTAGCTCCTTTACTTTTTTCAATCTATACTAATGGCCAAGAGGTATTTTTATTAGACAAGGAAATTGATTTTCCCCGAATTGGTGGCAATTATATCCCGCTACTATTGTATGCGGATGACACAGTGCTAATGGCTTTGACAGCAAATACCCTCCAAACATCGCTCAACGCTTTTACGGATTTTATGTTGGCGCTTGATTTGAAAGTTAATTTTATTAATTTTGTTGTAAGGGGTAAAAGTATTGACAAATTGAATAATTATACATATGTAGGAAACTTATTTAATAATATGATGAATTGGGAACCACTCATAACAGCAAGGTTGTAACATACAAGTAGGGTTATGGAGGGGCTATTCCGTTTTGCAAGCAAGCTAGGACACAAGCCCGTGACAGAGCTAAGTGCTTGTCTGTGGCAACTTATGGTGCAGGGGTGTGGGGCTATCATAAAAGCCGCCAATTACAGGTTTTGGAAAATAACTTCATAAAAAGGCTATTGATGACCCTGAATAGCGCCCCCACACTTCTTTGTCACCGAGAGTTGGGGTTGGAATTCTTAGAGGACCGCATAGGCATTGCCCCTTTGCTCCTATGGACAAAAATGTGGCTGTCCGATGAATTAACATTCTCAAGGGATGTGAATAAAGACTGTACTAAATTAGATAGTGCCCTATCGATCCCTCGGCTTTGATTTGTGAGAGATAAATTTCATGAGATAGGCCTGGGGCATTTTTATGAGACTCCTGATAGTATCCTCACAAATGTGAAAGCCATTATCAAAGAGGAGCATTATTCTAGGGCAATTATGTGCCATACACAATCAGAGGCATCTGGTTTCTTATGCTCGCTTCCTGCTCAACAGAAACTTTACTTAACCTTTACCACCAATGTACAGATACAATTTATTTTAACTAGATTTCGTTTATGCACTCTGCACTTCTTAGTGGCATTCCCGAGATAATCAGGGTGGGACGATAAACTTATGCCCTGCCCGTGTGATAATTTTGCAGCTCAGATCACCCAGCACTTTATTCAATTTTGTCCCTTTATAAAGAGCCAAGGGGAAATGTTTTAGCTCCACTTCTAAGGAAAATACGTCCTTGCACATACATCAATGGTTTTAATTTGATGTATTCATTGACCACTTCTGCTATTTGCATTGCGGTCTCTAACTATATAAAAGTTGTAATGGCTATTAGAAAGCGTTATGAGCTATAGAAGCAGACTAGGAAAGTTGTAATCTTTAATGCACAATCTTTATAATTGGGAATTTTGTGATCAATGATATATTTTGATCTGCTAGGTCTTTTGTATTCTGGACTATATGTTTTTAACTGCCGGATTCCTGTGAATTTTATCTTTTATTAATTTTAACTACACTGTTTTACAAATATGCTGTGAAATTTAAAAACTGTGATGTTTGTTTGTCAATCTTTTATGGTCTCTGGAACCCAATAAAGTTATTCTTGAACTTGAACATACTGAAAAAATATCACAGAACCAGAACATTTATTTTTATTTATTTATTTGAAAGGTTTTATATAGCCCTGGCTCAACCCGGGGGGTATCAGAGCGCTTTACATGTGATTAAAAAAATTACAGGAACAAAGAAACAGTTGTTTAATAGCAAAGCATTCAGACAGGTAAAATTGAAACAAAACGATTAAACAAAAATGAGTAAACAGCAATATACATGAAAAGGCGCTACAGGGGCTATTTTACAGAGCAACAATAAGCGCAGGTAAATTTCGGTAAAGATTGAAGGCAGGAGAAAAAAGATTCTGGGCTTGGACTGGGGAGGAGGCATGATTAGATAAGAATAAGAGGGTAAGAATCAAATTTGGGGAAGACGAGGTAATGTAGTCAGCTTTTTGGAGGAGAGAGGTGAGAGTAGTAGGTAGAAGAGAGGGGAGAGGGCAGGTAGGGAGAGAGGGAAACAGGGAGAACAATAAAAAAACAGGGGGGGAGCGGTGAGAAGATAGTAATGAGAAAAAGGAGAATCATGACAGGGAAAGTAGAGTGTAGGATCAGTATTATGGACCCCAATATTTAATGAGAAGGTGATGTTTAAGGTCTTTTTTACAGCTGATGTAGGAGGGGTTACATCAGAGGTCCTAGGGGAGAGCATTCCAGGTGTTCGGGGCATTTCCAGAGAAGGAGCGTGATTGTGTGGTATTCTTTTTTAACAAAGGGGGGACAAGGAGGAGAACATTGGTGCTTCTTATCGGTCTGGAGCAGCCCACTATTTTGAGTTTGTTTGTGAGGTATGCGGGGATATTTTGGTGGAGAGATTTATGCGTAATGCATGCTGTCTTGTAGGAGGATCTACCTTCAAAGGTAGCCACCTAAGGGCCTTCAGGGCTGGGAAGATGTGGTCAAAATGTTTATAGTCGGTGATTAGCCTGGCCACTAAGTAGAGCACAGATCTGAGAGGGGCTAGGTGTACTTTGGGGGTTCCTGTGAGGATAGCGTTACCATAGTCAATTTTCGAGAGTACTAGTGACTGGACAATCCATTTGAAGTCTTCAGAGGGAATAAAGGGTTTGATTGTTTTGAGATGACAGAGGGGGAAGAGAGCTCCTTTAGCTGAGTTTTTTTATGTGGTCTTTGAGTTAGGTTATTGTCAATGGTGATACCAAGTTATTTCACTGAATTGGATAAGGAGAGCGAACAGTTGAGGACATTAAGGTTAGAGATACAGGATTGAATGGGGAGCCTGTTGTTTTTGGAGAGAAGATGATGACTTCAGTTTTTTTGGGGTCAGTTTGAGATGATAAGAGTAGAACCAGGATTGTATCTTGCTCCTAATATTGCTAAGATGAAGAACGCCAGAGTGGGACCTAATCTTATAGTAAAGTTGGGTGTCATCAGCATATAGGTGATAATTGATTCCAGCTTGTTTCAGAATGAGGATAAGGGGTTCCATAAAGAGGTTAAATAGAGAGGGGGAGAGAATAGAGCCTTGAGGGATGCCAAGGGCGACAGGTGAAGGGTTTGAGAGGCAGTCATTCATTTTGATTTGTTGTGTTCGGTATTGAGATAAGAGGTGAACCATTTGAAGACAGGACCGTTAAGGCTAAAGCGAGTTTTGATTGAGTTAAGTAGGGAATAGTGGTTGACAGTATGAAAGGCTGCAGAGAGGTCGAGGGCAATGAGTAGGCAGGACTCACCATTGTCAAGGGAACAATATAAGTCATCAACTATATTAAGCATGGCGGTTTCAGTGCTGTTGCCTTTTCTGAAGCCGGATTGCAAGGAGTCAAGTAAATTGAAATTGTTAATGTGTTTATCCAATTGGAGCAAAGCACATTTTTCCAGGGTTTTGTAAAGAAGAGGGAGGTTAGAGATAGGGCAGAGATGTTTTGGGTCGTTAGGGTCAGCAGAGAGGTTTTTAGGAATAGGAGTGATTTGTCCGAGTTGGAGGGAGTCAGGGACACATACTGTGGAGAAGGAGGTGTTGATGATAGTAGTCCAGTAGGGGGCAATGACGTGGTTTAGATCTTGGACAAGGTTAGAGTGGAGAGGGTCTTTGGTGTGGGAGTTGGCTTTAGTTTGGCAATGATGTTTAAGACTTCGAGCTCTGTCACAGGGTGGAAATAAGACCAGCAAGCATTGTTTTTCAGCTGTAAGTTGGGAAGGTTGGATTTGGGAGGGGTTGTAACGTGTCGGTGAAAGGAAGAATCAGAAGGTAGAGTCAACAGGGAAGGAACGTCTAAGGTAATGTCTGAAGCAAATGGGGGGTTGGGTGGGACCTGAGTTAGGTGGAAGGATTGGTCTATTTTTGCTGTTTGTCTTTTTTTCACTGGTTTGCAATTTTTAGAGGGAGGAAGGATGGGAGTGGTTGCAATCTTGAACAAAATGAGGTGTAGGTCCGACCAGTCCATGGGGATGATGCTGGAAAGGGAGGCCAAGCCATTGCTGGAAATGATGGCATCAAGAGTGGCTCCTTTGGTATGGGTGGGAGTGTGACATAGTTGAATAAGGTCATTGATCTCAAGAAGATTGATGAGGTAGCTAACTGTAGGATCATCAACATTGTTCCAGTGGATGTTAAAATATCCTAAGAAGAGATTTTTCGAGTTGGAAAGTGAGGATTGTGTCGGTCAGATAATTCCTCAGCGAAGGGAAGAGGATCGCCTGGGGGGTGGTAGATATTATGTAGGCGAATTGAGGAAGAACCCTGCAATGATGAGTTCAGCGCAAATGTTTTCAAAGGTTAAGTGGTCTGTGTTCTTAACAAGGGAGAGTTGAAGTTAATTTTTATGGATGATAGCTAGACCACCCCCTTTTCTGTCAGGTCTGTCTTTCCTAATGATAGAGTAACCGGGGGTAGTGAGTAAGTCGAGGATGGCCGTCGAGTGGTCATTAAGCCAGGTTTCTGTAAGGAAGGATATGTCAATAGTTTCACTGAGGATGGTTTCAGAAATTTTAGTCTCATGTCGGACAGCCGAGCGGCCGTTTACAAGCATGCAGGAGAGGGGGTTAGGGTTGACTTTGGTGGGAAAGCAGGAGTGAATGGTTGTGAGCTGAGCTGGAGGTCTATGGGAGATGGAAGATGAGGGGATTCTGCTAGTTCCCAGAATCACTGGGGGGCTGGAATAAGGGAAAGGAAGCTCAGTAATCAAGGGTTTAGGTAGGTAGGATTTGCAAAGGTCAATAAGGTCAGAAGCGGAGAGGTAGTTCATAGCGCGGAGAGGCCTATGTGTTTGTCTGCAAAGGGGTGTGGTTTTCCAGCGGTTAGGTTGGGGGATGTTGGGGGAGCCAGAACAGTCGGTATCACTATGATTTAGGAAGGTCCAGGCGTTGAGGGCATTGAAATCCTCTCTGAGTCGCGTCAGTTCAGTCATCATTGTTGAGAATTGACGTTTGATGTTAGATAGTGTGAGAGCAATAAGATTGAAGGGGAGCTCAGTTGAAAAGGAGGGGGGAAGAGAGGGTTTCGTGTCGGGCGGGGAAGAGAGTCTGAAGTGTGGAGGGGGAAATACCAGGAGGGGAGTCATAGGAGTGTTCGGGTTGTTGGCCATGGAAAAAGAAGGGTCAATCATATAATCAGGCCATATGGTAGGAGCTGAGATGAAAGAGTGAGGGATGTGGGGGAAAGTTACATCAGTTTGAGGGGGGAGAGTGAAGTTCTGAGAGGGAGATATTGGCGCAGGGGGGTTAGAGTTGGAAGTTCTAGGTGAGGGGGCAGGAAAGTAATTATATCAGTTTGAGGAGAGAGAGAGCTGTTCAGAGAGGGAGACATCGGCGCAGTGGGGGAAAAATCAGAGGTGCTGGGTGAGGGGATCGAGAAGTAGGACAGAGATTAGGGGTAGTGAGAGGGGTTTGAGGGTGTCGGTCATTATATAAAGAGTGAGTTTGGATGACGGTGTGAGTGGTTGGGATGTCTAGGGAGAGGTATAGAGCTGGAGGAAGGGGGGCACCCGAAGGGTGTCAGACCATTGAGAAGAAGAGGGGTTGGGGACTAGATCGGATAGATGGTCTGCCAGGTTTCTGAAATGGGGGTCAAAGATGTTAAGGTGGAATCCAGATGCTTGAATGAGGATATTACCGGTTTTAAATATAGAAATGTCAATTTCACAGATGGGGATGTAGATAATTTAAATCCATATGGGATTTTGATTGATTTGATAACTGTAAGATGGCGAAGGAAAATACTTTTCCATTTGGAGGGGCGTTTAGAGTAGAAGATAAAGTTTGTTTTTATGTGGAGGAGAGGCTATGGTAGCTATCAACAATTAAAGTTTCGGGGAGACAAATCAATAATTTTTGTTTAAAGTTTTTGGGGTTGTTTTTGGAAAGATTTGAGGGATATAAGATGTTCCAGGAGTTAGAGCCATGTCTGGAGAGGGCAGGGTCATGAGGAGTGAGTAAACGATATTAAGGGGGGGGGGGGCGTCATGTTAAAATGTTGGAAGAGGATTAGGGGGAAGAGAAAGAGGGGGGGAGAAAGTAAAGACATGAGACGCAAGAAGAAGGTGGGTGAGGAAACCAGGCGGAAAAGAAACACGAGAGAGAGGGGAGTCAGTGATTAGGGGGGAGGAGAGGTGGGTTTATCAGAGTAGGCAATATATTAAGAAAAATTACAATGAGAGAACATCATGCTTGAGAGAACCTGGACAACTTAGGACGCTAGCAGGGACAGGGGGTAAAGTAGAGAGGAGAAAGGATAGAAGAAAATGGGGGTGAGAATTGTAGGGAAAAGAAGCTTAGAAAGGGGGGTAAAGCATCAATATATTACGTAGAAGAGAGTATAACAATTAGGGAACACCAATGTAGTGAAACAGGAGTAACTAAAGAGTACTACAGTGATGGCCTGAGGAAAGTGATGAGAAGTACATAGATAGGTTAGATAAAGAGAGGTGGAAAGCAGGGGTGAAGAGTCAATATATTAGGTAGTAGAGAGTACAATAATAGGAGAGCAACCAAATAGCTAAATACAAGTGTAATTTAAGAGCACTTCAAAGAGGTGGAAAGCAAGGGCTAAGGGTCAATATATTAGGTAGTAGAGAGTAAAATTATTATTATTATTATTAAATTTATTAGGCGCACAGCTACCCTGGTAGGGTTTCCCGGCGCAATAAGTCTCAAATTCAGACTAGGTAACTTAGACCATTTGCTGAATGAAGAGCCATGTCTTAATGTCTCGGCGGAATTTTAGATAAGAGGGTTCCAACTTCACATGGTTAGGAAGGGAATTCCAAAGTTTCGGTCCGAGGTACGAGAAAGAGCGTCCGCCCATTCTTGTCAGTTTAAATCTGGGAAGTGTTAGATTATCCTGGGTAGAGGAACGCAGAGCGCGGTGTGGTATGTAAGGGCAGATGAGTTCTCGTAAATATACTGGAGCTGCACCTTGTTTTATTTTAAAAATATGGCAAAGAGCTTTGAATTTAATGCGGTTGTTAATACAGAGCCAGTCAAGATCCTGCAGAAAAGGAGTAACCGAGGCTCTACGCGCAATATGACAAAGAAGGCGCGCTGCAGAATTTTGAACCATTTGCAGCCTCCTGACAGGTTCCTTGTTGCAGCCTAAGTAGAGAATATTCCCGTAATCCAATCGGGACATCTCAAAGGATTGGACCACGGTTCTCTGTGTAGAGAAAGGAAGTATCCCAATTATTTTCTGCAGCCATCGTAATATGGAAAAACAGGTTCCCACCGTGCTTACTGCTTGTTGCCTCATAGAGAGTTGGCTGTCAATGATGAAGCCTAAATTACGGGCCTGGGTAACTGGCTGAGGAAATGAACCCATTTCTTGAGGCCAATGAGAATGATTCCAGAGATGTTTATCTTTCCCCAAGATGATGCCCTCCGTTTTATCCCCGTTTAATTTCAGGCAGTTGGTATTCATCCATTTCGAAACTTGGAGTAGACCGTTCCTTAAAGAAGATATCGTATTGTCTTTAGAGGAGGATAACGAAAAGATTATTTGAGTTTCATCTGCATAGGAGTAGAGGGTGAGTCCTGCGTCCTCAACAATGGTAGCACGGGGACGCACATAGATATTAAAAAGTAATGGACTCAAAGTAGAGCCCTGAGGAACTCCATATGCAGATGCTCGAGAGGTGGAACAAACCCCAGAAGAAAAGACCTGGAATGAACGGTCACTCAGAAAAGAGGACTGCCAAAGCAGAGCTGAACCTTCAACACCTGCTAACTGAAGAGAATTCAGCAAGATAGGGTGAGACACGGTATCAAATGCTGCGCTCAGATCTAATAAAATGAGCGCCATGGTCTCACACCGATCTAAGCATTGCCGCAATTTTTCAGTTACTCCCAAAAGGGTAGTTTCAGTAGAGTGGTGCGTTCTGAAACCCGATTGGGAGGGGTGCAGATATCCCGATTTTTCAATATGGGTAGTTAAGTGAAAGTTGATATGCTTTTCCAAGATTTTAGAAAATACTGGCAGAAGTGAAATAGGGCGGAAATTCGCCAAAACCGAAGGATCGGCATTGGGTTTTTTCAGTAACGGAATCACCATCGCGTGTTTCCAACCCATTGGAACATGTGATTCACGTATTGATGTATTTAGCAGATCTCTAAATAATACGAGAACAACCAAATAGCAAATACAAGAGTAACTTAAGAGCACTTCAAAGACGGCAAACGTAACGTGGTCAAAAAGTTAGTAGAGGGACCCAATCATGTTCAGTCGGGGGGCACCGCAGGTTAAGGAAAAAACAAGTCTGGGGGGGAGACAGGAAGAAAAAATGCCAGGGATTACAGCCGTCACATTCGGAGGCAATAAGTGGAGGTTGAGTGTAGCATGATGGGACAGTGCGGATCCAGTAATTGGAGATCCTAAGGTAAGTTCAAAACATGGTGGTGGTGACCGCGGCCATCGAGAACGAGGATTTGTCGGCGGCAGGGCGTAAATCCATTTCTAGAACTCCTGCGGCCGCACGGTGGTGAGCAGCCTGGAGGCATCACATAACGGTCTTGGGCTAAGCTCAACTGAGTCATCATAGGGAATCAGGAGAGGCGACCGAGGAACAGCTCCAAGTGGCTAGTGAGGTCGGGTGCTGCACGGCGGCAGGGTTAAAATTTAGGCCCTGGATCTCCTGTGGCAGTTCGAGAGGAAAAAACAAGAACAGGAAGGGCCTCCAACATGGCCAAGACAGGGCCAGACAGTAGTCTGACAGTGACTGCAGGGCGGCAGGGTGAGAGTTGAGTCTCTGGAACTCCTATGGTTGTTTGGGAGGGTAAACAAGAAACAAAAAAGAACACAAATAAGAAAGGCCTCCAACACATCCAGGACAGCGTTCTGTTGTGGCCTCATTGGGAATCGGGCGTGGTGGCAGGTAGCAGGGCATAGTGCAGGCCCTAGAGCTTTTGCAGCAGGCTGGGAGAAAAAACACTCAGAAATTGTATGTGGGTGGAAAAAGCCAGGAGAGGCCTCAGATAAGGCTGAGAACCGCGTTCGACTGCGGTCAAACCTAGACACCAGTTCTCATCATCTTAGGGGGAACTCTGAGGGTCAAAAAGTTATGAAAAAACAAATGTAGAAGGTGCTCATCATGGGGAGAGGGCAGAGTTCCAGCCCTAGAATAATTGCAGCCGCCCGGGAGGAAAAACACCCGGTAATTGTATGCAGGTGGACAACGTCAGGAGAGGCCTCAGATATGGCCCAGAACAGCGCTCGACTGAGGATTAACAGAACAGCTGTTCTCATCATCGGTTCTCATCCCCGTCATCATAATGGGAACTCTGAGGGTCAAAGAAGTTAGGAGACAAGAGTAGGAAGTGGCCGACCTGGGTGGTCCGAAGTTCATCACCAGATGAGTGTGATGATTTGAGGGAGGGTCGGGCGAAATTTACAGGATGGTCGGTGGGCACTAGAGAGAAAATCACTCACCCTGGCCTCCTAGGGGGATCACGTAGTTCGCCATCTTGTTGATCGTAAACTGGCGGATCATCAACATTTTAGGGAGCAGACCCCTAGAGGAATCATCGAATCGAAAACAGATGAGGTAGCCCCCCATGGAGAAGTGTAGCTCACTGGTTAGAGGAGGCATACCCTGAAGCAGAGGTCAGACCCGGGACCAGGGTTCAATTCCCGACGCGGCAGGGTCCGGAGCCCAATTGTCCACGGACTCGATAATTCTCGCTTCGGTGCCCACTCTAAGCACGAGTTCACACTATGCAGCTCTGGGCAACAAGCTTGCTTAATCTCCACAACGGCCCCCCGCGGCGGGATGCCTGGCTTTCACCTTGGGGATGTCCAGTACGGGTTATCTCACAGGGAAAAACCAGGACGGGTTCCCAATGCAAGCGCCAAGATGCCCAAGGGTGAGTTGAGCGCTATATAAGAACTAATAATAATAATAATAATAATAATAATAATGGACCAATGGCGTCGGGGGGCTCTTCTGTGGCCGGGCGCAGGCCAGGCTCCACTGCCCAGGCGGCCGAACCACATGAGCCAGACGAGGCCCGTCAAATCAGCAAGAAATAGGCAGCTCAACCACCAGAGAGGCTGAGGCAGAGGCCAGAACGGTGGAAGGGCTGGGCACGGATACAGCGACGCCAGGGGCTACTCTGCGGCAGAGCGCAGAACAGCCCCCAGCCTGCCGGCGGCTGACCGGCCGGAAATATATGGAGGAGGCTCGTCGATCTCAGCTAGAGACCCAGCAGGACAAGGGGGAGGGCTAAGCGGTGGAGGGCGCGAATCTGGCCCCAGAGCCCAGGCAGCGGCCAGTGTTGAACAGATCCTCAAAAGTGGCAGGCAGACAGACGTCAGCACTAGCAGCCCTGTGGGGGCTGTGCAGTGGACCTCGCGGATCGGGCCCCGGAGCCCAGGTGGCAGTCTGTGTTGAAGGTTCCCCAAAGCGGCAGGCAGACAAACGTCAGCGTTAGCAGCCCTACCAGTCAGCGTTAGCAGCACTACCAGTGGCGGTTCATATAGATGGGCACTTCAAAGCCGCTAGAAACAAGCACCAGCAGCCCGCCAGCGGCGGCTCGCACCGAAGAGCACCTCAAAGCGGCAGCAAGACAAACGCTAGCACCAGCAACATTCCCAGAGGAGGACCCAGGCAAGATACGACCTTGTGGCCCCTCAGCGTCAGCGATGTTGAAGAGAAAGATGATGAGGAGTAGCACGTCGACCCCAGGGGTAATTTCACCATCTAAGGCACGGTCCGTCTGATGGTGGAGCAGCCCCGCACCAGTGCATCTGGGGGTGGAGGGGAGAGCTCCTACTCGGTGGCCATCTTTGCTTACTTCAGGACATTCTGAGAGTAAGTATATATATATATATATTCACTGAAAAAAACAAAGGTTTCAGGGGTGGTATAGTTAGGAATTGGCATTTAAAAAACCTTAGAAATTCACTGAAAAAACCATAGGTTTCAGGGGTGTTATAGTTAGCTGGACATTTCCCTTATACAAAACCCTAGAAATTCCCCTGTTATAGTTAGTTCAGCTAACTATAACTCGCGCCCCCACTGCTGATGACCTCACATATTACATCACTCATGACATGGTCAGTGACATCACTGATGACATCACTGATGACATCTTAAATGACATCACTGATTACATCACTGATGACGTCATCCAGTGACTGTGTGTTTCTGTAAAGTTTAAATATGTTTAATATATTTATAGTGAAAGGCCTGTGGAAGAATGAGTGGCTGTACAAGTGTGTGAATGGATGATTTTCTAGGTGCGTAACTGACTCTATAAGTCAGTCATTAAATGTATCTTACTGCAGACTAGTGACTAAACTGTGTGAATGTCTGTATGTGTCTGTCTGTTGGTGTGTAAGTGGCTGCATTGTTTTGTGAATAGCTATATGAGTGTCTATATGGGTTATTGATTGGTTGTCTGAGTATCTGTATGGTTGCCTGAGTGTTTGTGTGGATAGGGTGTGTGTGACTCTGTGCATAGATGTGTGAGTGGGTGATTCTATGGGTGCATGGTTTTAAGAGTGCATCTGTGATGATCTGTATGGTTGAGTGAGTGTATGTATGGGTGTGTTAGGGATTGAATGTATATCTCAGTGGTACATGTGTGACTAACTACATATGTGAAAGGCAGTATATATGTGTCTAAGAGTATATAAGTGGGTATATGTGAAAGTGTGTGATTGTGAGAGTGGCTGTATGGATGAGTGTGTGCTTGTATCAATGATTGTATAAGAGCGTAAAAATGTGGTACTATTTTTATGAGTAAGTGAACTTGAGTGTGTATAACTGCATAGGTGCGTAAATGGGAGTGTGATTAATTATTTGCATGACTGACTAGGTGTGAGAGTACCTCTATGGATGATTGGTGCTGTGTGAGTGTCTATGTAGGTGTATAAATGCATATGATAGTCTTGTACGGAGTGACTGTAAGTATGAGTGACTGTACAGGTGAGTGAGTGGAGGTGTATGTAGACCTAAGAGTTAATGAGTGGTTATGTAGTTATTGGTATTGGAGTATCTATGGTTTTGAGAATGTACGTCTGAAATTTTGAGTTGGTGTATCAACGGTTAAATTAGGGTGTGAGAAGATCAGTAATTTATCACATGGATGATGTCATCAGTGATGTCATTTGAGATGTCAACAGTGATGTCATCAGTGATGTCACTGACCATGTCATGAGTGATGTAATATGTGATGTCATCAGCAGTGCATTGCGGGGGCGCGAGTTATAGTTAGCTGAATTAACTATAACAGGGGAATTTCTAGGGTTTTGTACGAGGGAAATGTCCAGCTAACTATAACACCCCTGAAACCTATGGTTTTTTCAGTGAATTTCTAAGGTTTTTTAAATGCCAATTCCTAACTATAATAACACCCCTGAAACCTTTGGTTTTTTCAGTGAATTTCAAAGGTTTTTTAAGTGCCAATTCCTAACTATAACGTGCATGAAACCTATGGTTTTTTCAGTAAATTTCAAAGGTTTTTTTAAATGCTAATTCCTATCTATAACTTATCTCTGAAGATATCATGTTTAATGATTTTGATTGGATTTGTATATTTTTCAAATTCAGTGTGTCAATTTCATTAATTAATTTTTTTTTTTAAATACTTTTTTATCACCATTTTTTAAACTTATTTTTTCAATTAATTCTTTTAAAAATTAAAAAATATTATTTGAACTTAATGGGTTTTTCAAACATATTTTTTTATATTTTTCAAAATATTTTTTTAACTATATGTTCAAAACTTTATTTTATATATATTTTTCAATGTTTTTGGATCCGCGCACCCTATGCGCACCATTCTCGATCCCTACACGATAGCATCCGCGCATGGTATGCGTCGGGTACGTGGTCAGTGCGCGATTCCAATGCGACCGGTACGCGACTCCCAGCCTATACGCGACACGTTCAATGTACGTAACGCGACATTTACGCGCTTCCGCGATGCGTCATCTGCGTCTATGACGCGGTAGGTGCGCGGATCCCGCGAAGTATTTAACATTTAAAAAAAACATATTTATGTATTTCATGTGAATATTAATTGAACACAAACTCTAAACTAGTCTTAAAAGTAATATATTGTTACATCTAATCCTATAATTTTTTTTAATTCAATTTCGCGGATGCGCGCTGGGTGTGTGCTGCGTAAGCGCAGGGTGCGCAGATCCCATGTGACCTGCAAAAAAAGAGATTTGATTGGTTCATTACACTTCCTCTTCTAACTATTGAAAGACCCCACCCATTTCAATCATTCTTCTTTGACGTTGTTTAGAGGACAATCTCTTTGGAGAGAAGAAGATTTTTTAGACTAAGTTTACACTTAGCTCTAACTTTTTTCAACCAAAAATGGCTTCAGGGCAGCAGGCATCACCTGCATCTCCTCATATTTCTGAGGATGAATTTTTGGAGGAGGCACCACCCAAAGAACGTTTTTCTTCAGTGGTGTGGACATTTTTTACTTTTCCCGAGGGGCAGAATAAAACCAATGCCACCTTGGTCACGTGCAAGATTTGTAAAGGAGTCCTGTCGCGAGGGGATCCTAACAAGAAATACTCGTACGGCACGGCAAGTATGATGAAGCACATGAGGACCCTTCATCCAAACAATCTTGCACGAGAAGTGTGCCGACGGATGAGAAACACTCCTGCTCCTGCGCCTTCCACCTCATCGCAGCCGAGCACATCAAGAGTGCATCCATCAGCCCAAACCTTGGACATCCGTCCTCAATTTCAATTTTTAAAAGTGCTCTGCACTAATGTAGTAAGGACTCCCTTAATACGTACATACATTGTTAAGTTAGCATAACCACGTTAGAGGTTAGAAAGCCATCTTGCTGCTTTTGCACACGACACTGCGTTCACATGTTATTGCTTAAACAAACTGCTGACTCGAGTTTTGCCTCACACGAGAGCAATCTGTTGTTACCATCCCGAGCTCTGTGCAGCGACCTTGGTCTGCACACGATGTGACAAACAGTCTGAGTTGTTAGACAATGCATGTTTTCCACTCTAGGTTGATCGACCCACTATTTAGTCATAACACACGAGCAGCTGCAAATACCTGAAAGTTGGTGCTTTTAATATCACAGACATCATGTTTATTATTCAGACCGAAGACGAGCCTTCCTGCGAGAAGACTCCTGATGCTCCTGTGATGTGATTTCACTAAGCTGATCTTTGAGGTATGGGGTCCCCTATTCAAGCCTAAGAGACCTTCTGTTAGTCTAATAATAATATTAGCTTCTTAGTAAAGGGAAGGTGGTAGTATCCACTGTCATTATAACATGATCACCCCTTTTATATCCTATGGAATTGTAACTATGTTGATGGTTTTGATTTTAATCATTTGTCTGCTTGTATTAGCCAAAGTACTGCATCTTAGGACACGTGGTCTATAAAAATAAACTCTTTTTATTTTCACCGTGTCTCTGTTGATTCTTGTTGTGGACTGATGTGAGAATAATATATGAACAGGTATTTCCGATTCCCACCATTACTGAGAGTATACTGAGTCGCTTGTTCTGGGTTGTCTTTTCATTGGGACCGCCGAGCTAAATCTCGGATAACGAATGGGACACTTATGCTAGCCGGATACTGGGTTCTGGGTTCTGAGGTGAGTTTCTGGTACACCACAACTCACTGAGGTCCTGGGGTTCTACGCATAGTTCTGTGAATAAGCAGAATCCCTGCAACATGGCGCACCTAACGTTTGGTCTATCAGTTGAAACGCCTTAGTAGTGCTCGCATTTGTCCACGACACCCTCATTCTTGTTTCCGGATAACAAGTCTGACGGATTTAAAACCTACCTAGGTCTATTGATATAGGTTCCTTCAAGCTTGATCATTAAAAAGGTTATTGAACCCTTGTGCTACTGATAGTTTCAAGTGTGTGTTGTCCTAATGTCGGTGGATATTGCGGCGCATAGCCGTGCAGCTCTGAAACGTCATTTGACGCAGTATGGGGTGCCGGACACTGGTATGAACGTCATCTTTGTGGTGGGAGCCGATGCGGCTCATCCCTATGAGTTGTTCTACTCTTGGGTGACGATTCCGGCGGTAAGCGAGGATGATAATACCTTTCATTCTTACACTGCCGCTGCCGTGCCAGCGAACTATACGCCGTATAGGACACAAGAAATACCAATATCTGCTTGGCAGCATCTTATTTGGTTTAATGGCGCCCTTCCCCATGTGGTTATACCGCCAAGAATGGGCCCTTTATCAATTGCAGGGGCCACTTGGCCGGTACTAGCCGGATTTACGCCTCATCCCCGTTACCTCACGGTGACGGTGGCTGAGTTGCGTGTACTGCACACTGCCCTAATTACGGTATATAGGGCGGTGGTGCAGTACATGTCGCGCAATGTGCAGGCGGGGGCACCTGCTGTTGCGGGGCAGCCTACTGATCACCACGCGGTGGTCATTAGTCCTGTTATGGTTAATTCTGTTATGGGCAAGCGCCCCCAAACTAGGGATGATTTCCCCTTTTGGCTTGCTGAAAAATTTGACCAAATAGAAGCGGTTTACCCGAATACTTCTCCTGTGGAGAAACACAGGATCCTCACCATTAGTTTGCCTAAAGACTTGGTCCCCCACATAGATGATTGTGTAACTTGGGGCAAGGTCTTTGCAGCGACGTACGCGCAGTGCTTTGGCACTCCGTCTATGTTGCAGCTGCCCTCCGTTATCAAACGAGTTCAAGAGAACCATGGTGCGGAGTCTGCGATAGAATTAGGGATGCGGCTCCTCGGTCAATTTGACCTGGTGGCTACCATGATAATGGGAAACCTTAAGGGTGATGCTTTGCATTTCCAGGTTCGTAATGAACCGAAGCGAGTTGCTGAGGAGGACAAACCGCAGGAATTTGCGAAAATAATCGCAGAGGCATATCGGGATTTGGGTCGTAGCTCTTTAGGAGTTAAACCTGTAATAAAGAATCCCGATCTAAAACAGCAGGGTAAGGCAGAAACCTCTGGTAAGGACGACCGACCAAGTTTTCCAAAACAAAATTGGCGGTTTAAACAACAGGGAAAGCAGCAGCAACAGAAACAGGGCTCTCGGCCTGCCTCTCCCGTACAGTCAAGTAGTGAACGCACTTATGATCTGCGCGATCGTGCTACTATAAAGTCTCCTGATAGATTTCAGGTTTCTGAACAGCGCTCTCCTCGTTCTTCACAGGAAACATCGGCTACACAGTCCGGTGGCGGAGGCGGAGGCGGTGGCAAAGGTCGGGGTGCTCCACAACAGCGTGACCAACCCCGACAGACTGAGGGTAAAGGCAAGCAGGACGAATTTGCACGACAAAGACCCCCGTTTCAGAAGAAGAAAGTGGCGGCTCTGACGGCAAGGTATGCCTCAGATAGTGCGGACACAGCTTCGGAACCGGACATGGGCGCTGACGCTCCTGGACAGCGCAGCAGAAATTACCATAGTCCGTCAAGCTCTGCGTCCATTTCTGGCGGTGACAGCAACTGATATATCGGTTACTGTTGAAACAGCTGACACCAGAGTGGCTCCCCCTGACAGACTTTATGAAATAGTCTTATTAATTGAGGGTGACATACAACGTACAATAAAAGGGATTTTTTGGGATAATCTGACCACCACCTATGATATCCTCCTAGCGGAGGCAGATTGGCCCCCAGCTTTCATTTTAGAGGCTCCTAGAGGGGAGGAAGTAATCCTCCCGTCCTTTGCGCACACAGTGCCTAAGGACCAAGCTGAAGTGTATGCTGGGGAGTGGGCGCTTGCGCTTGCGCCGGCGGTGTATCGTACTCAGGTGGGATGGGACAGATTGTCCCCCTGCCATGACATTCCATTGCGGTCTATGCCCCAGCCTCAACCTCAATATCCTATGCGTCGTGAAGCGAGACCCCACGTCGCGGCAATCCTTGAACAATTGGAATATCAGGGTGTTATTGAAACATGTGTGTCCCCTATGAATAACCCTTTATTCACTGTAACGAAGCCTGACGGCTCGTACCGTTTAGTTTTGGATTACCGGCACCTAAACTCCCATTGCCGGACCTGCGCGGTACAAAATACACATAGCTCGGCTTTGGTCGACAGTCTCGTGCGTAAAAGGTTTAAAACGACACTTGACATTTCCAATGGCTTTTTTAGCCACAACCTGTCCACACTGAGTAGCCAGTGGACGGCGTTTACTTCGGGCGGCAAACAAAAACAGTTTACAAGATTGGCCATGGGTTACAAAAATAGCCCTGGCGTCTTTTCTGCTCGTGTGGTTTCTCTCTTAGAAAGAATAGACCCCGACGCATACTCCTATGTTGACGATATCTATCTTACGGATGATGAGCTGATGCCACATCTGTCTCGAGTCAACAATATTATCGTGAGTTTTGCTGACTATGGCTACAAATTCAATTTTGCGAAGTCACACATCGCAGAATATACGGTGTTGTTTTTGGGCTACGAGCTCAACAATGAAGGTAAGGGGTTAGCCCCCCACTTTCTGGGGTTCTACGCATAGTTCTGTGTATAAGCAGAATCCCTGCAACACTAATTGCAATGCGACTTTGTGCTATGGTGAGCAGTCGATCGATCTGATCTGCCGCCGGCAAGAAAGTCACACTTGCTATTTTTTTTATTTTTTTATTGTTCCCTGAAGTTCATTGTTTGGTTTCTCCTGTTTTGTTTTTTGTTTTCAGAAAAACCAAAAAAATCACAAAATTTTTAGAAAAACCAACAAAAAAATATAAAAGAAGAAAGAAGAAAAAAAAAAGTTATTGTAAGAACTAACTTTCCTGGTTTAAAAAAAAAGCTACATTTCTTTGTTAGTGTGTGAAAGTTTAGATGAACGTATGTGTAGTACATAATTGACTGAATGAATGTAGCGTATGGTGAATGTATAAGTGCAGAACTGTGAGTAAGTGCTGCAGCATCACACAGTAACCTCTTTAACTACAGTGTGCTGTAGTACTTCCGAAGCACAGGGATGCAACATATGTACATAAACATGTTGCAAATCTATGCTTCTCTAAGCATGGCTGCTTAAACTGCAGCCATGTGGTGACACAGGCACCCTTGCACCATAGTGCAAGGATATGTGTCATGTGCTGTTTGTTTTTCTGCAGAAAGACACACCTTCCTGCACAAAAACAATGAGAAAATGCATTTTTCTCCTTCAATGTATGCTGAACATTTCTAGATATGCGTCTTGTTCTATGTGTATTCACTGCAATCATGCACAACAACACTTATAGAACACCCTTTCAATTCAAAGTGGTGTGCATAATGAGGTTGTATTTACATGGAGTATAAAAAGTGCACAGAGTGCCTTTTCCTCTCTTTGTACATATAAAAGAGTGTCTTGCGCAATAACTATGTTACAAAAAGTGACATATTACCGTTTTAAAAATTCCTTGCGAATGATAGAAGGTAAGCACAGAGTTTTGTCTGCAAAGATGTTCAAAGAAGAATGATTGAAATAATTGCGGTCCTTCAATAGCTAAAATAGAAAATATTATGAACCCCTCAAATCTCTTTTTTTGCAGGTCACATGATATCTGATTATGGTCAGATTTCAAAACTACATAGGTATAAACAGAGTGTTTTTAGAAACATGTTTCAACTTTGTAGCTTCTTGCAGACCTCCTCATTCTGCATATTGAGACTTAGTTAAACTTACCTTCACAGGGGGCGTGTCCTGCAGCCGACCAACATGGCTGCAACTTAGAGGAGCTTCGGCGGTGACACCGACTCCCCGATCAATCCGAGCATAAATCCGCACACTAATCTTACCTCAAACGTCATTACTCAGCAACCGGAGGTGCCGGACGCCGATAGCGCTGCTCTCCGGAAGGAACGGACGGACGGAGCCCAGGAGGGAGCACACCGAATATTGTGGCCTGCGTGCATGCCGGCAGCCGGGGACTGGAGTACGCTGTGGACCCCCTTGGGAGCGGACGCTGTGTGGTGAGACGGCGCGGAGTGCGAGTGGCGCTCGGGTCGGAGGCGGTGACTCGCTCTGGTGCCTGAGTGCATGTAACGGCCGCGTTGAGGAGTCATCTCTGTCCCCCCCGGGCGTGTGCGGCCCTGCCTCGGCCCGCGAGGCGGGAAGGAAGACCTTCGAGGTGGTGGGCGCTCGGGAGGAGGCGCTGGCCGGTGGCGGTGGTGGCCGTTGCTGCCCCAGTGGAGACGCAAGGGGAAAACAAAACCTTCACAGGATCCAGGCTGCGGGGGGGGCGCTAGCTGTTGGCCCCCGCCCTCTAACCCGGCACCCCTGCTGCCCGTGTGGTGGATGTGTGTGGCATCTATGTGGAAGACGAATGGCCGCACACACGGGGTGAGGCGAGACCCGTGCTGAGGGGCGTGCGGAAATGGACGTGGCGAGGACCGGGATCCAGGCACTACAAAGCGCTCAGGTATCTTGCCAGTAAGAGACGCACAGGGGCTGATTCGCGAGCTGCAGGGGACTTATAGAGGCGGGCCTCGTGCAGGTAACGGTGTGCATTATACCTGTTGTATTGCTGGTGTGAAGCGCGCACTAGAACCCTGGCAGCCCATGCAGGGGACAGGCGGCCAGTGAGCCGATGAACTTTGTCCGTGGACCCGAGCTCCTCGATTAAGGGCACCAGCAGCACTGTCTGATTGGCCGTGGCGATTCGCGTAGCGGTGTTTGGCCGCAGTTACTGAAGACACGTCGAGGGTCTGCAGCCCTGCCTAGGTACAGCTTCCAGCGCGCCGGGAAACCCAACAGGCCGCGCGTGGACTACACCCCCGCGGCAGGCGGCGGCGACTACCGGCTAGCGCAGGGTGCAAGTGGGCGGCCATGGGGGGCAGAGGTCCTCGGACGCATTCGCAGGGCAAATTGGATAAATACGCCTATAATAAAGACCTTCCCGCTCCACCCGAGCGCAAAGACGTACCTGCCACAAGTTCGGAGAAAGAGGGAGCGTCGAAAGTGACGCTAGAAGATATTATGGCAGCTCTCGATAAAGTGCAATCCACGGTGGGGTCCATCTCTACGGATGTCTCTTTCCTGAGGGCAGATTTTCAGAAGATGACGGCCAGGGTAACAGAGGTTGAACAGGTGACAAAATCGCTATCGCAGGACACCTCTGCACTGCTTCGAAGGGTGGGTCAGTTGGAAGCAGACAATAAGCTTATGATGGAAAAACTGGACGACCAGGAAGGGCGCTCTCGGCGCAATAACGTCCGTATCATAGGCATTCCCGAAAGTGAAGGGAGTCCAGCTATGGATTTGTACATTGAAGATCTCATAAAACGCAAACTTCAACCCGGAGGACTTTCGGCTTTCTTCTCTGTGGAGAGGGCGCATAGAGTCCCGGGGGGTAGACCCAAGCCAGGGGCTCCCCCTAGACCAGTCCTAGCTCGCATTTTCAACTTCCGGGATCGGGATGCTATACTGTAGACAGCGAGGGTGGCCCCGCAGCTGCGGATCCAGAACTCAGTGGTGTCATTCTTCCCGGACTACACGGCAGCAGTAACCAAGCGTCGCAGGAGCTTTCTTGACGTCAAGAGGGAACTCAGACGCAGAGAACTGTCCTATTCTATGTTATTCCCGGAAAAACTGCGTGTGGTGGCGGATGGAAAAACCTGGTTTTTTGAGAGCCCAGAGGAGGTCCATGAGTGGCTCGAGGGGTGGCGGTGTGTGCCGGGACCCGGAGGCACGGAGAGGAGGCAGCAGCAATGCAGGGAAGAGGGGGACACTCAGGAACAAGTAGGAGAGCCGGGGGTCGGCCATTCACCACAGACTATGACCGAGGAATAAACCCAGGTCTTCTGGCCTATTTGAGTCACACCTCCGCAAGGACGTTGTATGGCTTAATAAAGATGGAGGAGGTAAACGTTAAAAGGGCCCAGTTGTCTGCAGCATGATCCTCCCACTTGACGGTGGCGGATACAGAACTACAACGTTGAGACAGACGGAGGGGCTGTGGCACGCTCTTGTTGTCAATCTTTGTTTGAGGAGGGGATGAGCGGCGGTGCTCCATGGACTTCTTTTCCCCCGCACGCAAGTACTGTTAATTGGAGTAAAGCACTCTGCTAAATTGGGGTGGCGGATAGTTGGGGGTCCGTCTGGCAGGGACGCAGGGAGGGGGGTGGGTGAGGGGGGATGTTTTTCTTGTTTGGTTGTGTATGGTTTGCTCTGGTTTTTCTGGGGTAGTCGCGTTATGATGAACATGCAATTACAGTTGCAATGGTTGGGGTCATTATTGCACCTAATGTTGGCTATGCTATGCACCGTACCAGAGGGACAACTACATGTCAGTGAAAGTTTGGTTTGGAGGAGCGGGGAGCTGGGGAGATGGGTGGGGAAGAGGGAAGCAAAATGTTGGTGTTTTTTGTTCAGGGTTCAGTTTTACAGAAGAAACTATGCGCGGCTGGAGAGGCAGGTAGATGGGGATACGTCTAGCAGGGGAGAAGGAAGGGGGGTGGTGATTGGGGGGGTTCTGGTTTGTTGGTTTGCGGGGCTGTTGTATTGTTCCCTGCTCTGATGTTTTTGCTTATGCACCTGAGGTTTGGGGAGAGGGTACACCCCCTTGCAGACCAATTGCGTACTACCATTGTATTGATGTTCCACAGTCCACCACAGACTTTACTCCTGCCACATATTTGCACACACCCACGGCGCGCACCGCAGCGAAATAATGGCGAATATATCAGTGAGTGATCGTCAAGGTCCGGGCGCCCCGCTGACAGTGATGTCCTGGAATGTAATTGGCCTGGGTAATAAGATTAAGAGGGGGCTGGTCTTACAGCATATGAAGAGACACACGCCATCGGTGGCTCTCCTACAGGAGACTCATTTGGCTGGCACGGCCGTGAAGGCACTGGATCGATGGGGGTTCAAAATGGCAGCGCACTCCGAGTTCACCTCCGGTTCAAGAGGGGTGGGGATCCTCCTCCGCAAAAGCTGTCCCTTGATAGTGACTGGGACCTGGGCTGATGACCAGGGACGCTTTGCAGCGCTGTCGGGCCAATGGGAGGGCTGCAATTTTAATTTCGTCCCGGTTTACATCCCCCCTGCGCTTCACTCGCTAGCCTTTCCAGCCTTTGGTAAGTTCCTACTGGGCCTACCCCAAGGAGAACTAATAGTGGGGGGTGACTTTAACGCCATAGTGGATCCGGACTGGGATAAGCACCCCCCAAGAGGGCCTGGCGCGACCCCTACACCCATGCGAGGTTTTCTGGACGCCATGGGGCTGATTGATTGTTGGCGCATGCGACATCCCAATGACCGTCAATTCACACACCATGCTAGCGCGCACAACAGTCTCTCGCGTATTGACTACCTCCTCACCTCTCCTACGTGTGACACCCGCCTACAGGAGGTTAAACACCTCCCCAGGGGCATCTCCGACCATTCCCCACTGCTGCTAACTTATTCCTCGGGCCTCTCGGGTAGGAGACGCACCTTCCCGATACAGCCGGGCTATCTTAAGGTCTCTGGCGTCCGAAAGACACTGCATAAAACTACGAAACAGTACTTTCTGGAAAACTTGCACTCGGTCCCCTCGCCGATTGTCCTCTGGGAGGCCTACAAAACAGTGCTGCGTGGGCAGGCCATTGCAGTAATCACAGCTCATAAGCGGGAGGCGTCGCGGCATGTGGCTGCCCTGGAGGTAGCAGTGGGGGTGGCGGAAGACGAACACACCAAAGACCCCACTGAGGCGAACGCTCACACACTCAATATAGCGAAACAAGCGTATAGAGACCATCAGTGGGAGGCGGCCAGTTTGCGCCTGGCAAAAACACAGCACACAATATACGAGCTGGGGGACAAGGCGGGTCGCCTGCTCGCGTGGCTTGACAAAAAGGAGAGGGCCAACCGCTGGGTGGCGCGGCTGCGCCTACCATCAGGGGAGGAGGTGACAAACCCGGACAACATAGTGACGGCCTTCGCGGCCCACTATGAGCAGGTCTATACCTCCGCAGTGACGACCACTTTAGAGGATAATCTAAAATTCCTTGCAGACATCCAACTTCCGACACTAGCCCCTGAGGACGCGCTTACGCTGGAAGAGAGTCTTTCGGCGGAGGAGATCACCCTCGCTATTCGCGGCCTTCAGTCGGGAAAGGCGATGGGACCGAATGGGATCCCAGTGGAGCTGTTCAAACGAGAGGCAACCACGATAGTGCCACACTTGCTGCAGATGTATGAGGCCAGCCTGGCGGAGGGGATGCTTCCGCGAGATGTCAGGGTGGCGACGCTGGTCGCAATACTGAAACCTGGTAGGCCCCCCACCGAGTGCACCTCTTACAGGCCTATCTCACTCCTGAATGTGGAAGCCAAGATACTGGCGAAGCTATTGGCGACCCGTATCCAGTCGCATCTGCACACACTGATCCATCCCGATCAGTCCGGCTTTATGCCGGCGCGCAACACGGCAATGAACATCAGAAGGTTGCACGGCATACTGGCCAGTGGCCCGCACATCCAGGAGGATGCAGTTATACTCTCACTGGACGCAGTTATGGCTTTCGACCGAGTGGAGTGGCCCTTTCTGTTTGCGGTGCCGAAGCGTTTTGGTTTTGGGCCCAAGTTCTGCGCGTGGGTGCGGCTCCTCTACACAGGCCCTCTAGCACAGGTGACGGTGAATGGCCGACTGTCGAGAGACTTCGCGCTGGGACGAGGCACTAGGCAGGGGTGTCCTTTCTCCCCACTACTACTCTGGTTCTGGAGCCCTTGGCGGCCTGGATCCGGCAAGATCCGGTTATCTCCGTGCTTCGCTGGACAGAGAGCTGGGATGATCGTATCTCCCTCTATGCGGACGATATCTTGGTCTACCTGACGCACCCTAAGCGGTCCATAGCTGCATTACTAGATGTCTGTGATTCCTATGGTCGCTTCTCGGGCTACTCGATTAACTGGGCAAAGTCTGTGCTCTACGTCTTACAAGGGCCTCCACTGCAACTCCCAGATGGAGTAGTAATACCACGAGCGGAGGATGGTTTCAAATATCTAGGTATTCACATAACGTCGGACCCAGCGCTGTTCCTGGAACGCAACTTGCTGCCGCCCCTCAAGCGATTGAAAAGCGATGTCAAATATTGGCACTCCCTGCCGCTGACATTGCTGGGGAGAGAGGCGTTATTTAAAATGATGGCTCTCCCTCGCTTCCTCTACGCGCTGCAGAATGCGCCCGCATGAGTCCCAGACTCCTACTTTCGATCTATCAACGCAGAGGTGGGTTATCTGCTGTGGGAGGGTAAACCTCCTAGAATAGCGCTCTGCAAGCTCATGCGGAGTTGGTACGATAGGGAGATCGTGCTGCCCAACAATCGTCTATATTACTGGGCGTCCCAGCTTATCATAGTCAATCACTGGATGCATGCAGCGCAAGATGAACCCGCTTTGAGAATGGACAGGGCGCAGCTAGGCCTCCACGGAGTCCTGCCAGCCCTCTACGTTAGGTCGGAGGCGAACAGGCTGCAGGGCCCTACGGCGCACACAGTACAGGTCTGGCGCGCGGCACAGCGACGGCTGGGATGGGAGGGGGTGATCACGAGACAAACACTGTTATGGATCTCCCCTAAGATAGGAGTAGGTCATCTGCGTAAAGAATTGGAGGGGTGGGATCGCATAGGCATCTCCAAGGTCGGGGATCTCTGGAAGAGGGGTGGGGTGGTACCGTTTGAGACTTTGCAAACAGATTACCAGAAGAGACAGACTGAGCACTTTAAATACCTACAAATCAGGCATGCACTACAGAAAGCTATACCCAGGGGGACCACACCACCAGAGTCCTCCCCGCTAGAGGACCGGCTACTTGCAGACCACCTCACCAAGAAAGCTATCTCATTGACCTACCGTAAACCGGTGAATCATCAAAAAGATCCCACGAAGCTCCTCAAGCAAAACTGGGAGGCGGCAGTGGGGCCCATGGACGACCTAGAATGGTTCGAAGCGCTAGCGTCTCCCCGGGAGGTGGCCATCCCATCCAAACTAAAGCTGGTGCAGCTGAAAATACTGCACCGGATATACTACACCAGAACTACACTCCACAAAATAGGAAGGGCTGGCAGCCCGCTATGCCTACGGGGGTGTGGCCTACCGGGCACCTTCTACCACACTCTGTGGGAATGCCCGAACATAGCTGCATACTGGGGGGAGGTCATGGGGACGATCTCGCAGGTTACCGGTCACGTGGTCGCATTGGAACCCCGAATGTGTTTGTTGAATGTGTGGGACGTTACTGACCTTAACCAGGCTGATCAAACCTGGGTGACTATAGGGCTAGCGATGGCGAGGAGGTCCATAGCGCAATATTGGGGGGCACAGGCAACCCCCTCACACGGGAGATGGGCCCGCGACATAGATAGTGCCATGACAGCGGAAAGGGTGGTGTGTGCGAACAGGGGCTGTCCCAGGCGCTGGCAACGAATTTGGGGAAAATGGAACACGTTTAGAGGCAATATCTGTGAACCCCCGGTGGCGAACTCAGAGTCCGAGCTGAGTGACTGAGGCTGAAGTCGTACCATTCTCGCGGCCTGGGGAGGGGCGTGATGGGGGATGGATGGGAGGGCGGGGGAGACGGGGGGTGGCTATCACAGGTGGGGTGTGCAGGGATACTGATTTTTGTGGCTTGTCTGGAAAGGACACTATGCTAATGGTGGTACTGCGTTGGAATATGATGTAATGAGGCAAGGTGCATTTATGTTTCTGTATGTGTTAAAAAAGTGTTTAAAAAAAAAAATTAAAAAAAACTTACCTTCACAGTAATAGGAATAAAAAATGGTACACATTTTTTTCACATTTTCATTCCAATTTAAATTCATAAAAATTGCTTATTTGGATCTGTGAAAGAAAAGGAAAAAAAAATTATAACATGTAATAATACATTTTTTACAACACAGCATAATTTCCTCAAAGTAATTTTTTGCCTTTTTTGCTGTTCTCAGAATATATTAAATTTCTCTAAAAATAGTGATTTCGATCGTACTCATCACTTAACAGCGGGCAAAAAAAAAACAATCTCAAGGATTGTTAAAAAACAACAACATGCTATTCTAAAAAAGAAAACAAGATACAAATCACAGATATATAAAATGCATACAGCTAACAAAATTTTATAAGTTTAACTTACAAAAACGGTAAATGTTGTCGCTTTAAAATATTCACCGAATCTAAGGATGAATTTTTGGAGGATGCACCACGCCCACAACGTTTTCCTTCAGTGGTGTGGAAATTTTCTACTTTTCACGAGGGGCAAACAAAGACCAATGCCACCTTCGTCACGCGCAAGATTTGCAAATGAGTTCTGTTACGAGGGGATCCTAACAAAAAATACTCATGCGGCATGGCAAGTATGATGAAACACCTAAGGACCCTTCATCCAAACAATCTTGCACAAGAAGAGTGCAAACAGATGAGAAACACTCCTGTTCTGTATCTGTAAAAAAGAATCACAAATAAATGTATATTAATAACTTTCAAATTTATACTATTCCATTACTGTACAAACACATTTTATATAAAAACTGACTAAGAAACTATAGCCCTGAACCACAAGTGTGACGATCGTTAAAACACTACATGCATAATGCATACTACTTTGAAGCAGTTCATGCCCTAAAGCCTACCTCAATAAAAGACTACATGCTAACTGACTAAATGATTACAGTACTATAAGGAGTCACACTGGGTGAGTGACAGGGTGTTTGCTAGAAGTGTATGAATACTAACTAGGGAATTGAAGGTGTGAAAGACAACTGTGTAGGTGATTAGAGGACTGCATCCATACTGGATAGGCATTTAAAGCAGTCCATGTGCTAAGGCCTGGCTCACTGCATGAGTACTTGGGTACTGACTGTAGAGTACAGCAAGGAGAGTGCCTAGGTGAATTTGTAAGTGGTAGGCTTTTGGGGCAGGGAATGGATTAGTACTTGGTACTGAATGGGTCACTAGAGGAGTGCAAAGGGAGTGACAGGATGTTTGCTGGACTGTATGGATATTGACTAGGGAATTGAAAGTGTGAAAGACAAGTGTCTAGGTGGTTAGAAGACTGCATGCATAGTGGATAGGGGTTTGAAGCAGTCCATGTGCTAAGGCCTGGCTCAGTGCATGAATACTTAGGCACTGACTGAATGATTAGAGTACTGCAAAGATAGTATCTTGGTGAATTTATAAGTGTTTGGGTTTTGGCACAGTGAAGGGGTTAGTATATGGTGCTGAATGGGTCACTAGAGGACTACAAAGGGAGTTACAGGGTGTTTCCTGGAAGTGTATGGATACTGACTAGCGAATTGAAAATGTGAAAGACAAGTGTATAGTATGTTAGAAGACTGCATGCATACTGCATAGACATTTGAAGCAATCTATGTGGTAATGTATGGTTCACAACATGAGTACTTGGAAACTGACTAAATCATCAGACTACTGCTAGGTTAGTGCCTGGGTAAAACTTTTAAATTTTCAGTTCTGGCACAGTGAAGAGAATAGTACATGGTACTGCACTTTAGTGTCAAACCCTGACTCATTTTATCAATGCATAAGCAAAGAATAGCTTCTAAAGCTACTAAAACTTGACAACATGACCGATTTTAAAACAGTTAACTGTCATCAAATACACTATGTTACCAAATGCTTCTCTCACAATCCTTACCCAAATGTACACAGACTCACAGTGTGATTTTAGACAAGCAACACTATCCCTAGCAGTTTACCAAAACTCATTCACTAGTCTAGAAGAGGTAATGGTACTGCACACAATCTACATATTTAAGTACAGCACATTAGTGTCAAAGCATGACTCATTTAATCAACGCATAAGCAAAGACTGGCTTCTAATGCTACTAAAACTTGACAACATGACATGTTTTAAATGAGTTATCTGCTAAAAAATACACGATTTTACCAAATGCTTCTCTCACAGTGGTTCCCAAATGCACACAGACTCACAGTGTGATTCTAGACAACAACCACTATACCTAGGAGGAAATTTTCTACTTTTCTCGAGGGGCAAACAAAGAACAATGCCACCTTCGTCACGCACAAGATTTGCAAAAGAGTTCTGGTACGAGGGGATCCTAACAAAAAATACTTGTGCGGCACAGCAAGTATGATGAAACGCCTAAGGACCCTTCATCCAAACAATCTTGCACGAGAAGAGTGCAAACAGATGAGAAACACTCCTGTTCTGTATCTGTAAAAAAGAATCACAAATAAATGTATATTAATAACTTTCAAATTTATACTATTCCATTACTGTACAAACACATTTTATATAAAAACTGACTAAGAAACTATAGCCCTGAAGCACAAGTGTGACGATCGTTAAAACACTACATGCATAGTGCATACTACTTTGAAGCAGTTCATGCCCTAAAGCCTACCTCACTAAAAGACTACATGCTAACTGACTAAATGATTACAGTACTATAAGGAGACACACTGGGTGAGTGACAGGGTGTTTGCTAGAAGTGTATGAATACTAACTAGGGAATTGAAAGTGTGAAAGACAACTGTGTAGGTGATTAGAGGACTGCATCCATACTTGATAGGCATTTAAAGCAGTCCATGTGCTAAGGCCTGGCTCACTGCATGAGTACTTGGGTACTGACTGAATGATTAGAGTACAGCAAGGAGAGTGCCTAGGTGAATTTATAAGTGGTAGGCTTTTGGCACAGGGAATGGATTACTACTTGGTATCGAATAGGTCACTAGAGGAGTGCAAAGGGAGTGACAGGATGTTTGCTGGACTGTATGGATACTGACTAGGGAATTGAAAGTGTGAAAGACAAGTGTCTAGGTGGTTAGAAGACTGCATACATAGTGGATAGGGGTTTGAAGCAGTCCATGTGCTAAGGCCTGGCTCAGTGCATGAATACTTAGGCACTGACTGAATGATTAGAGTACTGCAAAGATAGTATCTTGGTGAATTTATAAGTGTTTGGGTTTTGGCACAGGAAGGGGTTAGTATATGGTGCTGAATGGGTCACTAGAGGACTACAAAGGGAGTTACAGGGTGTTTCCTGGAAGTGTATGGATACTGACTAGCGAATTGAAAATGTGAAAGACAAGTGTATAGTATGTTAGAAGACTGCATGCATACTGCATAGACATTTGAAGCAATCTATGTGGTAATGTATGGTTCACAACATGAGTACTTGGAAACTGACTAAATCATCAGACTAGTGCTTGGTTAGTGCCTGGGTAAAACTTTTAAATTTTCAGTTCTGGCACAGTGAAGAGAATAGTACATGGTACTGCACTTTAGTGTCAAACCCTGACTCATTTTATCAATGCATAAGCAAAGAATAGCTTCTAAAGCTACTAAAACTTGACAACATGACCGATTTTAAAACAGTTAACTGTCATCAAATACACTATGTTACCAAATGCTTCTCTCACAATCCTTACCCAAATGTACACAGACTCACAGTGTGATTTTAGACAAGCAACACTATCCCTAGCAGTTTACCAAAACTCATTCACTAGTCTAGAAGAGGTAATGGTACTGCACACAATCTACATATTTAAGTACAGCACATTAGTGTCAAAGCATGACTCATTTAATCAACGCATAAGCAAAGACTGGCTTCTAGTGCTACTAAAACTTGACAACATGACAGGTTTTAAATGAGTTATCTGCTAAAAAATACACGATTTTACCAAATGCTTCTCTCACAGTGGTTCCCAAATGCACACAGACTCACAGTGTGATTCTAGACAACAACCACTATACCTAGGAGGAAATGTTCTACTTTTCTCGAGGGGCAAACAAAGAACAATGCCACCTTCGTCACGCACAAGATTTGCAAAAGAGTTCTGGTACGAGGGGATCCTAACAAAAAATACTTGTGCGGCACAGCAAGTATGATGAAACGCCTAAGGACCCTTCATCCAAACAATCTTGCACGAGAAGAGTGCAAACAGATGAGAAACACTCCTGTTCTGTATCCGTAAGAAAGAATCACAAATAAATGTATATTAATAACTTTCAAATTTATACTATTCCATTACTGTACAAACACATTTTATATAAAAACTGACTAAGAAACTATAGCCCTGAACCACAAGTGTGACGATCGTTAAAACACTACATGCATAGTGCATACTACTTTGAAGCAGTTCATGCCCTAAAGCCTACCTCACTGGGGGCCTCATGTAGGTAAATAAATTTTACCGGTTCGTAAATACCGAGCCGTACCGAATCGGTAAATTAGAATCGGTAAGTTATATGTAGGTAAAAATTCGGTAACAGTTACCGATTCGGTAACATTCGGTAATTACGAATCGGAATTCACCGAATCGGTAAATACCGAGGTGGTATTTACCGAATCGGAAAATACCGAGGTGGTATTTACCGAATCGGAAAATACCGAGGTGGTATTTACCGAATCGGAAAATACCGAATCGGTATGTACGGATTCGGTAAATAAAATCACATGACTTGACGAAACAGCTAATCCTGTGCAACGACAGCCCACCCAACCAGGAAGTGCCCACACCCAGGCAGGTGTACATAATTAGCCGAAGTGGCCACACCCAGGCAGGTGTACATAATTAGCCGACCCTGGAGAGGCTTGGAGTGCAGAGGAGAGGCAGGGAGCCGTTGCATGTGCGAGCGGGTAAACGAACAGCATGTCCAGCCAGAGAACACAGAGAGACGGAGGGGAAAGGAGGAGGAAGCTGAAATTTAGCCCCAAGGAACTCCAGGTGCTGGTGGAGGAGGTGGTGAAGCAGCACCAGAAGCTGTTTGGAAGGCAATCCCTGCAAGTGCCTGAGGCTGAAAAGCGCAACATATGGCTGGCCATCCAGGCGCAGGTCAATGCTGTGGGAGTGACCCACAGGGACATTGAGGTCCTCAAAAAGCGCTGGTATGACCTGAGGATTGTAACCAAGAGGAAGATGGGCGACATCCAGAAGGAGGCCAGCCAGACCGGAGGTGGAACCAACAGGGCACCTGCCCTCACCGAACTGGAAGAGCTGGTGGCGGCCACAATCCAGCAGGAGAGCGTCGTGGGTGTTGGGGACGCCGACAGCTCTGCCAGAGCCGCAACACACCAAGGTAAGACGAAAGCACAGCAATGTAGCCCCCCCTACCCCTATCCCACATCCCCCATTGTGAAACGAGAATCACACTGCAGTCCACACGTGTCAGTGCAGACAGGCAATGCATTCCGGGAGATGTAGTCAGGGCAACACTAACCATGACGTAAATGTTACAGGGCAACAAGGCATGTCACGCACTCGAGGCACAAGGAGACAGAGGACATATTGGAATGTGAAATGTTTTATTGTGACGCTTGCAATGCAGCCCTTCGGGGACACTGAGCCAATGTTGTATTTCTGTCCACAGATGTGACATCATGCAGGACAGGGCATGCTGCAGGAGAGACGGCACACCGGCCACAAGTATCACCTCTAGCCAGCACAAGTTCAGACCAGGGAGCAGGCCCACTGGCAGCCGCACCACCAACACAGCCAGCCTCGCCGCACCCAGAGCCAGCATCACCTCACCGAGAGCCAGCATCACCACAACCAGAGCCAGCATCGCCACTCATGTTCGAATCACCGGCCACATCTCCGCTTGCAGGTGTGAGAATGAGGAGGCGTCCAGCAGCCAGGCTACGAGCCTTAGACACCTCGTCAGACGACAGCATGGGCCCAGAAGACCGCACCGGGCCCCAGGAAGGGAGCCATGCCACTGTGCCCCACACCTCACAGGCAGCACAGACGGGAGCAAGAGGGCGCCGCAGGTCGCGTGTCCAGAGTCCACCAGCACCCACTGACGGCCATGGTGTCTTCTTGGGTCTCGAGGGCCAAATGTTGAAGCAACAGCGCCTGCAATCAAAGGCAGTCATGTCAGTCCAGAGGCACATGCGGGTGATGAGGACAACATTAGTCAACATGGACAGTAACATTAGCGGCATGGCTGCGGGCATTCGGGACATGTCCCAGTCAATCCAGCAGTTGTGCAGCAAATTAGATGCTGACATCGAAGCACGGCGCCGGGAACGCCAGAGAAGGGACACTACCAGCAGGGCACTCAACCGTCTGGCAACTGCGACTTCTCTACTGTGCCGGCGCTCTGTGACGATGCAGGAGGGCCTAACACAGTGCTGCAGCGACCTGTCTCGGGGGATGGTGCAGGTGACAAGTGCACTAGGGGTGCTATTGACTAGTCAGGCGTCGACAACTGCTGCAGGGGATGCTGCGGAGAGCATCGACACCAGCAGCAGCATCACACCCCCCGTCCCAGAAGCACGCAGGAGCAGCAGGCGGCTTGGGGTTGGCTCTAGTGAGGATGCACAGGCCGTGCAATCCACCACTGCAGCGCGTATGCGCAAACATTGATGTAGCCCAGCTTAGCCACTTCCCATTGGGTGACGTAACCCTGGACATACTCCTTGTATAGATGGTATATTGCCAGATTGGCCTGTTCATGTGTTCATGGCGTGGTGCCACATTAAAACTACGTCATGACTTCTCACAACTCGCTGTGTCCCCTCACTTACTCAGAAATAGTTGCATGTGATCTCTGCCCGTCTCTCTCTCCCATCGATTGCAGTTGGCACTCTAGCTGCGTTGCCCTCTGGCTGGCCTGACTCATCCTCGTTGTCCTCAAAATATGTTAGTTCCACATCTGTACCTTTTTTCGTGGCAAGGTTGTGCAGCATTGCACAAGTGGCAATAATCTTGCAGCAGGTGATGGGTTTGTACTGGCGTGCGCCTCCGCTCTTGTGCAGGCAGCGGAACCTGCTCTTCAGTAGTCCAAACGTGCGCTCCACCACATTGCGTGTTGTTTTGTGTGCCACGTTGTATCGTCTCTCACTCTGGGTTGCTGGGTGTAGGTAGGGAGTGAGGATGAATGAACGGCATGCATATGCACTGTCGCCTGGATGAGTAAGAGGGAACCATCAGTAACATGCCTCTATACACTATGATTTGCAGGTTTCAAGGGGCGTCACTGTTACTTACCTAGCAGGTATCCCTCTCCGAATTCTCCGGCACTCAGTCGTGTGTAGATCCCACTATTCTTGAAGATGTAAGAGTCGTGGGTGCTCCCAGGGAACTTTGCAACAATATCTGTGATGATGTTCCCTGCATCACAGATCACCTGCACATTGATGGAGTGGGTGGACTTCCTGTTCCTGTAGATGTCCTCTGTGTCAGCTGGTGGACAGATTGGGATGTGTGTACCATCAATACAGCCGATGACATGGGGGAACTGTGCCATGTGATAAAAGTCTGTTTTTGTTTTCTGCAGTGCAGCCTGTGTGTTTGGGAAGCTTATGTAGTGGTGCATTCTCTGCATCATGGCATCCAGGAACTTCCTGAAGAAACGTGACAGGCAACTCTGGGATACCCCACCCACCGCAGCTGTCACCACCTGATAACTGCCGGATGCCAACAGATGTAGGCTGCAGAGCACCTGCACATGTGGGGGTATGGCGTGCGCCCTTCTTATTGGATGGTCCAGGAGTGGGTGTAGGTCCCTGATTAAGTCCATGATGGTTTCGGGGTGTAGCCTGTACCTCTCATGTATCTCTGCATCAGTCAGCTGGAATAGTGTGATGCGCTGTCTGTAGATTTGTTCCTCCCGTCGCCACACCCTCAGTCCTGCTGCCTGTAGACGTAGGCGCCTTGCAATGACGTACATAGCGGCCATGTTGTCCACGCTGTTGCATTTTGGGATTGCTTATGTGCACTGTTGATGGTTACCACCTGCTTTCAATCCGTGTTAATTACCGACTCTTATTTACCGATTTTCCTGGATTTCTTAATTACCGAGTGCTCCTACATGTCATTTTAATTTTTACCACTTCATATTTACCACTTCATATTTACCGATTCGTTAAGTATGTATTCGGTAAATCGGATTCGGTATTTTAGAATTCGGTAAATATGAATCGGTATTTACCGCCTCATATTTACCGAAAAGTGGTTTTTGGACTCCTACATCTCACTTGTCTGAATACCGGTCGGTAACGGCATATTTACCGAAAATCGGCCGTTATTGACCGGTATTTGGCTACCTACATGAGGCCCTAAAAGACTACATGCTAACTGACTAAATGATTACAGTACTATAAGGAGACACACTGGGTGAGTGACAGGGTGTTTGCTAGAAGTGTAAGAATACTAACTAGGGAATTCAAGGTGTGAAAGACAACTGTGTAGGTGATTAGAGGACTGCATCCATACTTGATAGGCATTTAAAGCAGTCCATGTGCTAAGGCCTGGCTCACTGCATGAGTACTTGGGTACTGACTGAATGATTAGAGTACAGCAAGGAGAGTGCCTAGGTGAATTTATAAGTGGTAGGCTTTTGGCACAGGGAATGGATTACTACTTGGTACTGAATGGGTCACTAGAGGAGTGCAAAGGGAGTGACAGGATGTTTGCTGGACTGTATGGATACTGACTAGGGAATTGAAAGTGTGAAAGACAAGTGTCTAGGTGGTTAGAAGACTGCATACATAGTGGATAGGGGTTTGAAGCAGTCCATGTGCTAAGGCCTGGCTCAGTGCATGAATACTTAGGCACTGACTAAATGATTAGAGTACTGCAAAGATAGTATCTTGGTGAATTTATAAGTGTTTGGGTTTTGGCACAGTGAATGGATTAGTACATTATGCTGAATGGGTCACTAGAGGACTGCAAAGGGAGTTACAGGGTGTTTCCTGGAAGTGTATGGATACTGACTAGCGAATTGAAAATGTGAAAGACAAACGTATAGTATGTTAGAAGACTGCATGTATACTGCATAGACATTTGAAACAATCTATGTGGTAATGTATGGTTCAACCATGAGTACTTGGAAACTGACTAAATCATCAGACTACTGCTAGATTAGTGCCTGCGTAAAACGTTTACATTTTCAGTTCTGGCACAGTGAAGAGAATAATACATGGTACTGCACTTTAGTGTCAAACCCTGACTCATTTTATCAATGCATAAGCAAAGAATAGCTTCTAAAGCTACTAAAACTTGACAACATGACCGATTTTAAAATAGTTATCTGTCATCAAATACACTATGTTACCAAATGCTTCTCTCACAATCCTTACCCAAATGTACACAGACTCACAGTGTGATTTTAGACAAGCAACACTATCCCTAGCAGTTTACCAAAACTCATTCACTAGTCTAGAAGAGGTAATGGTACTGCACACAATCTACATATTTAAGTACAGCACATTAGTGTCAAAGCATGACTCATTTAATCAACGCATAAGCAAAGACTGGCTTCTAATGCTACTAAAACTTGACAACATGACAGGTTTTAAATGAGTTATCTGCTACAAAATACACGATTTTACCAAATGCTTCTCTCACAGTGGTTCCCAAATGCACACAGACTCACAGTGTGATTCTAGACAACAACCACTATACCTAGGAGGAAATGTTCTACTTTTCTCGAGGGGCAAACAAAGACCAATGCCACCTTCGTCACGCACAAGATTTGCAAAAGAGTTCTGGTACGAGGGGATCCTAACAAAAAATACTTGTGCGGCACAGCAAGTATGATGAAACGCCTAAGGACCCTTCATCCAAACAATCTTGCACGAGAAGAGTGCAAACAGATGAGAAACACTCCTGTTCTGTATCTGTAAAAAAGAATCACAAATAAATGTATATTAATAACTTTCAAATTTATACTATTCCATTACTGTACAAACACATTTTATATAAAAACTGACTAAGAAACTATAGCCCTGAACCACAAGTGTGACGATCGTTAAAACACTACATGCATGGTGCATACTACTTTGAAGCAGTTCATGCCCTAAAGCCTACCTCACTAAGGGCCTCATGTAGGTAGCCAAATACCGGTCGGTAACGGCCGATTTTCGGTAAATATGCCGTTACCGACCGGTATTCAGACAAGTGAGATGTAGGAGTCCAAAAACCACTTTTCGGTAAATATGAGGCGGTAAATACCGATTCATATTTACCGAATTCCAAAATACCGAATCAGATTTACCGAATACATAATTAACGAATCGGTAAATATGAAGTGGTAAATATGAAGTGGTAAAAATTAAAATGACATGTAGGAGCACTCGGTAATTAAGAAATCCAAGAAAATCGGTAAATAAGAGTCGGTAATTAACACGGATTGAAAGCAGGTGGTAACCATCAACAGTGCAGATAAGCAATCCCAAAATGCAACAGCGTGGACAACATGGCCGCTATGTACGTCATTGCAAGGCGCCTACGTCTACAGGCAGCAGGACTGAGGGTTTGGCGACGGGAGGAACGCATCTACAGACAGCGCATCACACTATTCCAGCTGACTGATGCAGAGACACATGAGAGGTACAGGCTACACCCCGAAACCATCATGGACTTAATCAGGGACCTTCACCCACTCCTGGACCAGCCAATAAGAAGGGCGCACGCCATACCCCCACATGTGCAGGTGCTCTGCAGCCTACATCTGCTGGCATCCGGCAGTTATCAGGTGGTGATAGCTGCGGTGGGTGGGGTATCCCAGAGTTGCCTGTCACGTTTCTTCAGGAAGTTCCTGGATGCCATGATGCAGAGAATGCACCACTACATAAGCTTCCCAAACACACAGGCTGCACTGCAGAAAACAAAAACAGACTTTTATCACATGGCACAGTTCCCCCATGTCATCGGCTGTATTGATGGTACACACATCCCAATCTGTCCACCAGCTGACACAGAGCACATCTACAGGAACAGGAAGTCCACCCACTCCATCAATGTGCAGGTGATCTGTGATGCAGGGAACATCATCACAGATATTGTTGCAAAGTTTCCTGGGAGCACCCACGACTCTTACATCTTCCAGAATAGTGGGATCTACACACGACTGAGTGCCGGAGAATTCGGAGAGGGATACCTGCTAGGTAAGTAACAGTGACGCCCCTTGAAACCTGCAAATCATAGTGTATAGAGGCATGTTACTGATGGTTCCCTTTTACTCATCTAGGCGACAGTGCATATGCATGCCGGTCATTCATCCTCACTCCCTACCTACACCCAGCAACCCAGAGTGAGAGACGATACAACGTGGCACACAAAACAACACGCAATGTGGTGGAGCGCACGTTTGGACTACTGAAGAGCAGGTTCCGCTGCCTGCACAAGAGCGGAGGCGCACGCCAGTACAAACCCATCACCTGCTGCAAGATTATTGCCACTTGTGCAATGCTGCACAACCTTGCCACGAAAAAAGGTACAGATGTGGAACTAACATATTTTGAGGACAACGAGGATGAGTCAGGCCAGCCAGAGGGCAACGCAGCTAGAGTGCCAACTGCAATCGATGGGAGAGAGAGACGGGCAGAGATCACATGCAACTATTTCTGAGTAAGTGAGGGGACACAGCGAGTTGTGAGAAGTCATGACGTAGTTTTAATGTGGCACCACGCCATGAACACATGAACAAGCCAATCTGGCAATATCCCATCTATACAAGGAGTAAGTCCAGGGTTACGTCACCCAATGGGAAGTGGCTAAGCAGGGCTACATCAATGTTTGCGCATACGCGCTGCAGTGGTGGATTGCACGGCCTGTGCATCCTCACTAGAGCCAACCCCAAGCCGCCTGCTGCTCCTGCGTGCTTCAGGGACGGGGGGTGTGATGCTGCTCCTGCTGCTGGTGTCGATGCTCTCCGCAGCATCCCCTGCAGCAGTTGTCGACGCCTGACTAGTCAATAGCCCCCCTAGTGCACTTGTCACCTGCACCATCCCCCGAGATAGGTCGCTGCAGCACTGTGTTAGGCCCTCCTGCATCGTCACAGAGCGCCGGCACAGTAGAGAAGTCGCAGTTGCCAGACGGTTTAGTGCCCTGCTGGTAGTGTCCCTTCTCTAGCGTTCCCGGCGCCGTGCTTCGATGTCAGCATCTAATTTGCTGCACAACTGCTGGATTGACTGGGACATGTCCCGAATGCCCGCAGCCATGCCGCTAATGTTATTGTCCATGTTGACTAATGTTGTTTTCATCACCCGCATGTGCCTCTGGACTGACATGACTGCCTTTGATTGCAGGCGCTGTTGTTTCAACATTTGGCCCTCGAGACCCAAGAAGACACCATGGCCGTCAATGGGTGCTGGTGGACTCTGGACACGCGACCTGCGGCGCCCTCTTGCTCCCGTCTGTGCTGCCTGTGAGGTGTGGGGCACAGTGGCATGGCTCCCTTCCTGGGGCCTGGTGCGGTCTTCTGGGCCCATGCTGTCGTCTGACGAGGTGTCTAAGGCTCGTAGCCTGGCTGCTGGACGCCTCCTCATTCTCACACCTGCAAGCGGAGATGTGGCCGGTGATTCGAACATGAGTGGCGATGCTGGCTCTGGTTGAGGTGATGCTGGCTCTCGGTGAGGTGATGCTGGCTCTGGGTGCGGCGAGGCTGGCTGTGTTGGTGGTGCGGCTGCCAGTGGGCCTGCTCCCTGGTCTGAACTTGTGCTGGCTAGAGGTGATATTTGTGGCCGGTGTGCCGTCTCTCCTGCAGCATGCCCTGTCCTGCATGATGTCACATCTGTGGACAGAAATACAACATTGGCTCAGTGTCCCCGAAGGGCTGCATTGCAAGCGTCACAATAAATCATTTCACATTCCAAAATGTCCTCTGTCTCCTTGTGCCTCGAGTGCGTGACATGCCTTATTGCCCTGTAACATTTACGTCATGGTTAGTGTTACCCTGACTACATCTCCCGGAATGCATTGCCTGTCTGCACTGACACGTGTGGACTGCAGTGTGATTCTCGTTTCACAATGGGGGATGTGGGATAGGGGTAGGGGGGGCTACATTGCTGTGCTTTCGTCTTACCTTGGTGTGTTGCGGCTCTGGCAGAGCTGTCGGCGTCCCCAAGACCCACGACGCTCTCTTGCTCGATTGTGGCCGCCACCAGCTCCTCCAGTTCGGTGAGGGCAGGTGCCCTGTTGGTTCCACCTCCGGTCTGGCTGGCCTCCTTCTGGATGTCGCCCATCTTCCTCTTGGTTACAATCCTCAGGTCATACCAGCGCTTTTTGAGGACCTCAATGTCCCTGTGGGTCACTCCCACAGCATTGACCTGCGCCTGGATGGCCAGCCATATGTTGCGCTTTTCAGCCTCAGGCACTTGCAGGGACTGCCTTCCAAACAGCTTCTGGTGCTGCTTCACCACCTCCTCCACCAGCACCTGGAGTTCCTTGGGGCTAAATTTCAGCTTCCTCCTCCTTTCCCCTCCGTCTCTCTGTGTTCTCTGGCTGGACATGCTGTTCGTTTTCCCGCTCGCACAGGCAACGGCTCCCTGCCTCTCCTCTGCACTCAAAGCCTCTCCAGGGTCGGCTAATTATGTACACCTGCCTGGGTGTGGCCACTTCCTGGTTGGGTGGGCTGTCGTTGCACAGGATTAGCTGTTTCGTCAAGTCATGTGATTTTATTTACCGAATCCGTACATACCGATTCGGTATTTTCCGATTCGGTAAATACCACCTCGGTATTTTCCGAATCGGTAAATACCACCTCGGTATTTTCCGAATCGGTAAATACCACCTCGGTATTTACCGATTCGGTGAATTCCGATTCGTGATTACCGAATGTTACCGAATCGGTAACTGTTACCGAATTTTTACCTACATATAACTTACCGATTCTAATTTACCGATTCGGTACGGCTCGGTATTTAAGAACCGGTAAAATTTATTTACCTACATGAGGCCCTAAAAGACTACATGCTAACTGACTAAATGATTACAGTACTATAAGGAGACACACTGGGTGAGTGACAGGGTGTTTGCTAGAAGTGTATGAATACTAACTAGGGAATTGAAGGTGTGAAAGACAACTGTGTAGGTGATTAGAGGACTGCATCCATACTTGATAGGCATTTAAAGCAGTCCATGTGCTAAGGCCTGGCTCACTGCATGAGTACTTGGGTACTGACTGAATGATTAGAGTACAGCAAGGAGAGTGCCTAGGTGAATTTATAAGTGGTAGGCTTTTGGCACAGGGAATGGATTACTACTTGGTACTGAATGGGTCACTAGAGGAGTGCAAAGGGAGTGACAGGATGTTTGCTGGACTGTATGGATACTGACTAGGGAATTGAAAGTGTGAAAGACAAGTGTCTAGGTGGTTAGAAGACTGCATACATAGTGGATAGGGGTTTGAAGCAGTCCATGTGCTAAGGCCTGGCTCAGTGCATGAATACTTAGGCACTGACTAAATGATTAGAGTACTGCAAAGATAGTATCTTGGTGAATTTATAAGTGTTTGGGTTTTGGCACAGTGAATGGATTAGTACATTATGCTGAATGGGTCACTAGAGGACTGCAAAGGGAGTTACAGGGTGTTTCCTGGAAGTGTATGGATACTGACTAGCGAATTGAAAATGTGAAAGACAAACGTATAGTATGTTAGAAGACTGCATGTATACTGCATAGACATTTGAAACAATCTATGTGGTAATGTATGGTTCAACCATGAGTACTTGGAAACTGACTAAATCATCAGACTACTGCTAGATTAGTGCCTGCGTAAAACGTTTACATTTTCAATTCTGGCACAGTGAAGAGAATAATACATGGTACTGCACTTTAGTGTCAAACCCTGACTCATTTTATCAATGCATAAGCAAAGAATAGCTTCTAAAGCTACTAAAACTTGACAACATGACCGATTTTAAAACAGTTAACTGTCATCAAATACACTATGTTACCAAATGCTTCTCTCACAATCCTTACCCAAATGTACACAGACTCACAGTGTGATTTTAGACAAGCAACACTATCCCTAGCAGTTTACCAAAACTCATTCACTAGTCTAGAAGAGGTAATGGTACTGCACACAATCTACATATTTAAGTACAGCACATTAGTGTCAAAGCATGACTCATTTAATCAACGCATAAGCAAAGACTGGCTTCTAGTGCTACTAAAACTTGACAACATGACAGGTTTTAAATGAGTTATCTGCTAAAAAATACACGATTTTACCAAATGCTTCTCTCACAGTGGTTCCCAAATGCACACAGACTCACAGTGTGATTCTAGACAACAACCACTATACCTAGGAGGAAATGTTCTACTTTTCTCGAGGGGCAAACAAAGAACAATGCCACCTTCGTCACGCACAAGATTTGCAAAAGAGTTCTGGTACGAGGGGATCCTAACAAAAAATACTTGTGCGGCACAGCAAGTATGATGAAACGCCTAAGGACCCTTCATCCAAACAATCTTGCACGAGAAGAGTGCAAACAGATGAGAAACACTCCTGTTCTGTATCTGTAAGAAAGAATCACAAATAAATGTATATTAATAACTTTCAAATTTATACTATTCCATTACTGTACAAACACATTTTATATAAAAACTGACTAAGAAACTATAGCCCTGAACCACAAGTGTGACGATCGTTAAAACACAACATGCATAGTGCATACTACTTTGAAGCAGTTCATGCCCTAAAGCCTACCTCACTGGGGGCCTCATGTAGGTAAATAAATTTTACCGGTTCGTAAATACCGAGCCGTACCGAATCGGTAAATTAGAATCGGTAAGTTATATGTAGGTAAAAATTCGGTAACAGTTACCGATTCGGTAACATTCGGTAATTACGAATCGGAATTCACCGAATCGGTAAATACCGAGGTGGTATTTACCGAATCGGAAAATACCGAGGTGGTATTTACCGAATCGGAAAATACCGAGGTGGTATTTACCGAATCGGAAAATACCGAATCGGTATGTACGGATTCGGTAAATAAAATCACATGACTTGACGAAACAGCTAATCCTGTGCAACGACAGCCCACCCAACCAGGAAGTGCCCACACCCAGGCAGGTGTACATAATTAGCCGAAGTGGCCACACCCAGGCAGGTGTACATAATTAGCCGACCCTGGAGAGGCTTGGAGTGCAGAGGAGAGGCAGGGAGCCGTTGCATGTGCGAGCGGGTAAACGAACAGCATGTCCAGCCAGAGAACACAGAGAGACGGAGGGGAAAGGAGGAGGAAGCTGAAATTTAGCCCCAAGGAACTCCAGGTGCTGGTGGAGGAGGTGGTGAAGCAGCACCAGAAGCTGTTTGGAAGGCAATCCCTGCAAGTGCCTGAGGCTGAAAAGCGCAACATATGGCTGGCCATCCAGGCGCAGGTCAATGCTGTGGGAGTGACCCACAGGGACATTGAGGTCCTCAAAAAGCGCTGGTATGACCTGAGGATTGTAACCAAGAGGAAGATGGGCGACATCCAGAAGGAGGCCAGCCAGACCGGAGGTGGAACCAACAGGGCACCTGCCCTCACCGAACTGGAAGAGCTGGTGGCGGCCACAATCCAGCAGGAGAGCGTCGTGGGTGTTGGGGACGCCGACAGCTCTGCCAGAGCCGCAACACACCAAGGTAAGACGAAAGCACAGCAATGTAGCCCCCCCTACCCCTATCCCACATCCCCCATTGTGAAACGAGAATCACATTGCAGTCCACACGTGTCAGTGCAGACAGGCAATGCATTCCGGGAGATGTAGTCAGGGCAACACTAACCATGACGTAAATGTTACAGGGCAACAAGGCATGTCACGCACTCGAGGCACAAGGAGACAGAGGACATATTGGAATGTGAAATGTTTTATTGTGACGCTTGCAATGCAGCCCTTCGGGGACACTGAGCCAATGTTGTATTTCTGTCCACAGATGTGACATCATGCAGGACAGGGCATGCTGCAGGAGAGACGGCACACCGGCCACAAGTATCACCTCTAGCCAGCACAAGTTCAGACCAGGGAGCAGGCCCACTGGCAGCCGCACCACCAACACAGCCAGCCTCGCCGCACCCAGAGCCAGCATCACCTCACCGAGAGCCAGCATCACCACAACCAGAGCCAGCATCGCCACTCATGTTCGAATCACCGGCCACATCTCCGCTTGCAGGTGTGAGAATGAGGAGGCGTCCAGCAGCCAGGCTACGAGCCTTAGACACCTCGTCAGACGACAGCATGGGCCCAGAAGACCGCACCGGGCCCCAGGAAGGGAGCCATGCCACTGTGCCCCACACCTCACAGGCAGCACAGACGGGAGCAAGAGGGCGCCGCAGGTCGCGTGTCCAGAGTCCACCAGCACCCACTGACGGCCATGGTGTCTTCTTGGGTCTCGAGGGCCAAATGTTGAAGCAACAGCGCCTGCAATCAAAGGCAGTCATGTCAGTCCAGAGGCACATGCGGGTGATGAGGACAACATTAGTCAACATGGACAGTAACATTAGCGGCATGGCTGCGGGCATTCGGGACATGTCCCAGTCAATCCAGCAGTTGTGCAGCAAATTAGATGCTGACATCGAAGCACGGCGCCGGGAACGCCAGAGAAGGGACACTACCAGCAGGGCACTCAACCGTCTGGCAACTGCGACTTCTCTACTGTGCCGGCGCTCTGTGACGATGCAGGAGGGCCTAACACAGTGCTGCAGCGACCTGTCTCGGGGGATGGTGCAGGTGACAAGTGCACTAGGGGTGCTATTGACTAGTCAGGCGTCGACAACTGCTGCAGGGGATGCTGCGGAGAGCATCGACACCAGCAGCAGCATCACACCCCCCGTCCCAGAAGCACGCAGGAGCAGCAGGCGGCTTGGGGTTGGCTCTAGTGAGGATGCACAGGCCGTGCAATCCACCACTGCAGCGCGTATGCGCAAACATTGATGTAGCCCAGCTTAGCCACTTCCCATTGGGTGACGTAACCCTGGACATACTCCTTGTATAGATGGTATATTGCCAGATTGGCCTGTTCATGTGTTCATGGCGTGGTGCCACATTAAAACTACGTCATGACTTCTCACAACTCGCTGTGTCCCCTCACTTACTCAGAAATAGTTGCATGTGATCTCTGCCCGTCTCTCTCTCCCATCGATTGCAGTTGGCACTCTAGCTGCGTTGCCCTCTGGCTGGCCTGACTCATCCTCGTTGTCCTCAAAATATGTTAGTTCCACATCTGTACCTTTTTTCGTGGCAAGGTTGTGCAGCATTGCACAAGTGGCAATAATCTTGCAGCAGGTGATGGGTTTGTACTGGCGTGCGCCTCCGCTCTTGTGCAGGCAGCGGAACCTGCTCTTCAGTAGTCCAAACGTGCGCTCCACCACATTGCGTGTTGTTTTGTGTGCCACGTTGTATCGTCTCTCACTCTGGGTTGCTGGGTGTAGGTAGGGAGTGAGGATGAATGAACGGCATGCATATGCACTGTCGCCTGGATGAGTAAGAGGGAACCATCAGTAACATGCCTCTATACACTATGATTTGCAGGTTTCAAGGGGCGTCACTGTTACTTACCTAGCAGGTATCCCTCTCCGAATTCTCCGGCACTCAGTCGTGTGTAGATCCCACTATTCTGGAAGATGTAAGAGTCGTGGGTGCTCCCAGGGAACTTTGCAACAATATCTGTGATGATGTTCCCTGCATCACAGATCACCTGCACATTGATGGAGTGGGTGGACTTCCTGTTCCTGTAGATGTGCTCTGTGTCAGCTGGTGGACAGATTGGGATGTGTGTACCATCAATACAGCCGATGACATGGGGGAACTGTGCCATGTGATAAAAGTCTGTTTTTGTTTTCTGCAGTGCAGCCTGTGTGTTTGGGAAGCTTATGTAGTGGTGCATTCTCTGCATCATGGCATCCAGGAACTTCCTGAAGAAACGTGACAGGCAACTCTGGGATACCCCACCCACCGCAGCTGTCACCACCTGATAACTGCCGGATGCCAACAGATGTAGGCTGCAGAGCACCTGCACATGTGGGGGTATGGCGTGCGCCCTTCTTATTGGATGGTCCAGGAGTGGGTGTAGGTCTCTGATTAAGTCCATGATGGTTTCGGGGTGTAGCCTGTACCTCTCATGTATCTCTGCATCAGTCAGCTGGAATAGTGTGATGCGCTGTCTGTAGATTTGTTCCTCCCGTCGCCACACCCTCAGTCCTGCTGCCTGTAGACGTAGGCGCCTTGCAATGACGTACATAGCGGCCATGTTGTCCACGCTGTTGCATTTTGGGATTGCTTATGTGCACTGTTGATGGTTACCACCTGCTTTCAATCCGTGTTAATTACCGACTCTTATTTACCGATTTTCCTGGATTTCTTAATTACCGAGTGCTCCTACATGTCATTTTAATTTTTACCACTTCATATTTACCACTTCATATTTACCGATTCGTTAAGTATGTATTCGGTAAATCGGATTCGGTATTTTAGAATTCGGTAAATATGAATCGGTATTTACCGCCTCATATTTACCGAAAAGTGGTTTTTGGACTCCTACATCTCACTTGTCTGAATACCGGTCGGTAACGGCATATTTACCGAAAATCGGCCGTTATTGACCGGTATTTGGCTACCTACATGAGGCCCTAAAAGACTACATGCTAACTGACTAAATGATTACAGTACTATAAGGAGACACACTGGGTGAGTGACAGGGTGTTTGCTAGAAGTGTATGAATACTAACTAGGGAATTCAAGGTGTGAAAGACAACTGTGTAGGTGATTAGAGGACTGCATCCATACTTGATAGGCATTTAAAGCAGTCCATGTGCTAAGGCCTGGCTCACTGCATGAGTACTTGGGTACTGACTGAATGATTAGAGTACAGCAAGGAGAGTGCCTAGGTGAATTTATAAGTGGTAGGCTTTTGGCACAGGGAATGGATTACTACTTGGTACTGAATGGGTCACTAGAGGAGTGCAAAGGGAGTGACAGGATGTTTGCTGGACTGTATGGATACTGACTAGGGAATTGAAAGTGTGAAAGACAAGTGTCTAGGTGGTTAGAAGACTGCATACATAGTGGATAGGGGTTTGAAGCAGTCCATGTGCTAAGGCCTGGCTCAGTGCATGAATACTTAGGCACTGACTAAATGATTAGAGTACTGCAAAGATAGTATCTTGGTGAATTTATAAGTGTTTGGGTTTTGGCACAGTGAATGGATTAGTACATTATGCTGAATGGGTCACTAGAGGACTGCAAAGGGAGTTACAGGGTGTTTCCTGGAAGTGTATGGATACTGACTAGCGAATTGAAAATGTGAAAGACAAACGTATAGTATGTTAGAAGACTGCATGTATACTGCATAGACATTTGAAACAATCTATGTGGTAATGTATGGTTCAACCATGAGTACTTGGAAACTGACTAAATCATCAGACTACTGCTAGATTAGTGCCTGCGTAAAACGTTTACATTTTCAGTTCTGGCACAGTGAAGAGAATAATACATGGTACTGCACTTTAGTGTCAAACCCTGACTCATTTTATCAATGCATAAGCAAAGAATAGCTTCTAAAGCTACTAAAACTTGACAACATGACCGATTTTAAAATAGTTATCTGTCATCAAATACACTATGTTACCAAATGCTTCTCTCACAATCCTTACCCAAATGTACACAGACTCACAGTGTGATTTTAGACAAGCAACACTATCCCTAGCAGTTTACCAAAACTCATTCACTAGTCTAGAAGAGGTAATGGTACTGCACACAATCTACATATTTAAGTACAGCACATTAGTGTCAAAGCATGACTCATTTAATCAACGCATAAGCAAAGACTGGCTTCTAATGCTACTAAAACTTGACAACATGACAGGTTTTAAATGAGTTATCTGCTACAAAATACACGATTTTACCAAATGCTTCTCTCACAGTGGTTCCCAAATGCACACAGACTCACAGTGTGATTCTAGACAACAACCACTATACCTAGGAGGAAATGTTCTACTTTTCTCGAGGGGCAAACAAAGACCAATGCCACCTTCGTCACGCACAAGATTTGCAAAAGAGTTCTGGTACGAGGGGATCCTAACAAAAAATACTTGTGCGGCACAGCAAGTATGATGAAACGCCTAAGGACCCTTCATCCAAACAATCTTGCACGAGAAGAGTGCAAACAGATGAGAAACACTCCTGTTCTGTATCTGTAAAAAAGAATCACAAATAAATGTATATTAATAACTTTCAAATTTATACTATTCCATTACTGTACAAACACATTTTATATAAAAACTGACTAAGAAACTATAGCCCTGAACCACAAGTGTGACGATCGTTAAAACACTACATGCATGGTGCATACTACTTTGAAGCAGTTCATGCCCTAAAGCCTACCTCACTAAGGGCCTCATGTAGGTAGCCAAATACCAGTCGGTAACGGCCGTTTTTCGGTAAATATGCCGTTACCGACCGGTATTCAGACAAGTGAGATGTAGGAGTCCAAAAACCACTTTTCGGTAAATATGAGGCGGTAAATACCGATTCATATTTACCGAATTCCAAAATACCGAATCAGATTTACCGAATACATAATTAACGAATCGGTAAATATGAAGTGGTAAATATGAAGTGGTAAAAATTAAAATGACATCTAGGAGCACTCGGTAATTAAGAAATCCAAGAAAATCGGTAAATAAGAGTCGGTAATTAACACGGATTGAAAGCAGGTGGTAACCATCAACAGTGCAGATAAGCAATCCCAAAATGCAACAGCGTGGACAACATGGCCGCTATGTACGTCATTGCAAGGCGCCTACGTCTACAGGCAGCAGGACTGAGGGTTTGGCGACGGGAGGAACGCATCTACAGACAGCGCATCACACTATTCCAGCTGACTGATGCAGAGACACATGAGAGGTACAGGCTACACCCCGAAACCATCATGGACTTAATCAGGGACCTTCACCCACTCCTGGACCAGCCAATAAGAAGGGCGCACGCCATACCCCCACATGTGCAGGTGCTCTGCAGCCTACATCTGCTGGCATCCGGCAGTTATCAGGTGGTGATAGCTGCGGTGGGTGGGGTATCCCAGAGTTGCCTGTCACGTTTCTTCAGGAAGTTCCTGGATGCCATGATGCAGAGAATGCACCACTACATAAGCTTCCCAAACACACAGGCTGCACTGCAGAAAACAAAAACAGACTTTTATCACATGGCACAGTTCCCCCATGTCATCGGCTGTATTGATGGTACACACATCCCAATCTGTCCACCAGCTGACACAGAGCACATCTACAGGAACAGGAAGTCCACCCACTCCATCAATGTGCAGGTGATCTGTGATGCAGGGAACATCATCACAGATATTGTTGCAAAGTTTCCTGGGAGCACCCACGACTCTTACATCTTCCAGAATAGTGGGATCTACACACGACTGAGTGCCGGAGAATTCGGAGAGGGATACCTGCTAGGTAAGTAACAGTGACGCCCCTTGAAACCTGCAAATCATAGTGTATAGAGGCATGTTACTGATGGTTCCCTTTTACTCATCTAGGCGACAGTGCATATGCATGCCGGTCATTCATCCTCACTCCCTACCTACACCCAGCAACCCAGAGTGAGAGACGATACAACGTGGCACACAAAACAACACGCAATGTGGTGGAGCGCACGTTTGGACTACTGAAGAGCAGGTTCCGCTGCCTGCACAAGAGCGGAGGCGCACGCCAGTACAAACCCATCACCTGCTGCAAGATTATTGCCACTTGTGCAATGCTGCACAACCTTGCCACGAAAAAAGGTACAGATGTGGAACTAACATATTTTGAGGACAACGAGGATGAGTCAGGCCAGCCAGAGGGCAACGCAGCTAGAGTGCCAACTGCAATCGATGGGAGAGAGAGACGGGCAGAGATCACATGCAACTATTTCTGAGTAAGTGAGGGGACACAGCGAGTTGTGAGAAGTCATGACGTAGTTTTAATGTGGCACCACGCCATGAACACATGAACAAGCCAATCTGGCAATATCCCATCTATACAAGGAGTAAGTCCAGGGTTACGTCACCCAATGGGAAGTGGCTAAGCAGGGCTACATCAATGTTTGCGCATAAGCGCTGCAGTGGTGGATTGCACGGCCTGTGCATCCTCACTAGAGCCAACCCCAAGCCGCCTGCTGCTCCTGCGTGCTTCAGGGACGGGGGGTGTGATGCTGCTCCTGCTGCTGGTGTCGATGCTCTCCGCAGCATCCCCTGCAGCAGTTGTCGACGCCTGACTAGTCAATAGCACCCCTAGTGCACTTGTCACCTGCACCATCCCCCGAGACAGGTCGCTGCAGCACTGTGTTAGGCCCTCCTGCATCGTCACAGAGCGCCGGCACAGTAGAGAAGTCGCAGTTGCCAGACGGTTTAGTGCCCTGCTGGTAGTGTCCCTTCTCTGGCGTTCCCGGCGCCGTGCTTCGATGTCAGCATCTAATTTGCTGCACATCTGCTGGATTGACTGGGACATGTCCCGAATGCCCGCAGCCATGCCGCTAATGTTATTGTCCATGTTGACTAATGTTGTTTTCATCACCCGCATGTGCCTCTGGACTGACATGACTGCCTTTGATTGCAGGCGCTGTTGTTTCAACATTTGGCCCTCGAGACCCAAGAAGACACCATGGCCGTCAATGGGTGCTGGTGGACTCTGGACACGCGACCTGCGGCGCCCTCTTGCTCCCGTCTGTGCTGCCTGTGAGGTGTGGGGCACAGTGGCATGGCTCCCTTCCTGGGGCCTGGTGCGGTCTTCTGGGCCCATGCTGTCGTCTGACGAGGTGTCTAAGGCTCGTAGCCTGGCTGCTGGACGCCTCCTCATTCTCACACCTGCAAGCGGAGATGTGGCCGGTGATTCGAACATGAGTGGCGATGCTGGCTCTGGTTGAGGTGATGCTGGCTCTCGGTGAGGTGATGCTGGCTCTGGGTGCGGCGAGGCTGGCTGTGTTGGTGGTGCGGCTGCCAGTGGGCCTGCTCCCTGGTCTGAACTTGTGCTGGCTAGAGGTGATATTTGTGGCCGGTGTGCCGTCTCTCCTGCAGCATGCCCTGTCCTGCATGATGTCACATCTGTGGACAGAAATACAACATTGGCTCAGTGTCCCCGAAGGGCTGCATTGCAAGCGTCACAATAAATCATTTCACATTCCAAAATGTCCTCTGTCTCCTTGTGCCTCGAGTGCGTGACATGCCTTATTGCCCTGTAACATTTACGTCATGGTTAGTGTTACCCTGACTACATCTCCCGGAATGCATTGCCTGTCTGCACTGACACGTGTGGACTGCAGTGTGATTCTCGTTTCACAATGGGGGATGTGGGATAGGGGTAGGGGGGGCTACATTGCTGTGCTTTCGTCTTACCTTGGTGTGTTGCGGCTCTGGCAGAGCTGTCGGCGTCCCCAAGACCCACGACGCTCTCTTGCTCGATTGTGGCCGCCACCAGCTCCTCCAGTTCGGTGAGGGCAGGTGCCCTGTTGGTTCCACCTCCGGTCTGGCTGGCCTCCTTCTGGATGTCGCCCATCTTCCTCTTGGTTACAATCCTCAGGTCATACCAGCGCTTTTTGAGGACCTCAATGTCCCTGTGGGTCACTCCCACAGCATTGACCTGCGCCTGGATGGCCAGCCATATGTTGCGCTTTTCAGCCTCAGGCACTTGCAGGGACTGCCTTCCAAACAGCTTCTGGTGCTGCTTCACCACCTCCTCCACCAGCACCTGGAGTTCCTTGGGGCTAAATTTCAGCTTCCTCCTCCTTTCCCCTCCGTCTCTCTGTGTTCTCTGGCTGGACATGCTGTTCGTTTTCCCGCTCGCACAGGCAACGGCTCCCTGCCTCTCCTCTGCACTCAAAGCCTCTCCAGGGTCGGCTAATTATGTACACCTGCCTGGGTGTGGCCACTTCCTGGTTGGGTGGGCTGTCGTTGCACAGGATTAGCTGTTTCGTCAAGTCATGTGATTTTATTTACCGAATCCGTACATACCGATTCGGTATTTTCCGATTCGGTAAATACCACCTCGGTATTTTCCGAATCGGTAAATACCACCTCGGTATTTACCGATTCGGTGAATTCCGATTCGTGATTACCGAATGTTACCGAATCGGTAACTGTTACCGAATTTTTACCTACATATAACTTACCGATTCTAATTTACCGATTCGGTACGGCTCGGTATTTAAGAACCGGTAAAATTTATTTACCTACATGAGGCCCTAAAAGACTACATGCTAACTGACTAAATGATTACAGTACTATAAGGAGACACACTGGGTGAGTGACAGGGTGTTTGCTAGAAGTGTATGAATACTAACTAGGGAATTGAAGGTGTGAAAGACAACTGTGTAGGTGATTAGAGGACTGCATCCATACTTGATAGGCATTTAAAGCAGTCCATGTGCTAAGGCCTGGCTCACTGCATGAGTACTTGGGTACTGACTGAATGATTAGAGTACAGCAAGGAGAGTGCCTAGGTGAATTTATAAGTGGTAGGCTTTTGGCACAGGGAATGGATTACTACTTGGTACTGAATGGGTCACTAGAGGAGTGCAAAGGGAGTGACAGGATGTTTGCTGGACTGTATGGATACTGACTAGGGAATTGAAAGTGTGAAAGACAAGTGTCTAGGTGGTTAGAAGACTGCATACATAGTGGATAGGGGTTTGAAGCAGTCCATGTGCTAAGGCCTGGCTCAGTGCATGAATACTTAGGCACTGACTAAATGATTAGAGTACTGCAAAGATAGTATCTTGGTGAATTTATAAGTGTTTGGGTTTTGGCACAGTGAATGGATTAGTACATTATGCTGAATGGGTCACTAGAGGACTGCAAAGGGAGTTACAGGGTGTTTCCTGGAAGTGTATGGATACTGACTAGCGAATTGAAAATGTGAAAGACAAACGTATAGTATGTTAGAAGACTGCATGTATACTGCATAGACATTTGAAACAATCTATGTGGTAATGTATGGTTCAACCATGAGTACTTGGAAACTGACTAAATCATCAGACTACTGCTAGATTAGTGCCTGCGTAAAACGTTTACATTTTCAGTTTTGGCACAGTGAAGAGAATAATACATGGTACTGCACTTTAGTGTCAAACCCTGACTCATTTTATCAATGCATAAGCAAAGAATAGCTTCTAAAGCTACTAAAACTTGACAACATGACCGATTTTAAAACAGTTAACTGTCATCAAATACACTATGTTACCAAATGCTTCTCTCACAATCCTTACCCAAATGTACACAGACTCACAGTGTGATTTTAGACAAGCAACACTATCCCTAGCAGTTTACCAAAACTCATTCACTAGTCTAGAAGAGGTAATGGTACTGCACACAATCTACATATTTAAGTACAGCACATTAGTGTCAAAGCATGACTCATTTAATCAACGCATAAGCAAAGACTGGCTTCTAATGCTACTAAAACTTGACAACATGACAGGTTTTAAATGAGTTATCTGCTAAAAAATACACGCTTTTACCAAATGCTTCTCTCACAGTGGTTCCCAAATGCACACAGACTCACAGTGTGATTCTAGACAACAACCACTATACCTAGGAGGAAATTTTCTACTTTTCTCGAGGGGCAAACAAAGACCAATGCCACCTTCGTCACGCACAAGATTTGCAAAAGAGTTCTGGTACGAGGGGATCCTAACAAAAAATACTTGTGCGGCACAGCAAGTATGATGAAACGCCTAAGGACCCTTCATCCAAACAATCTTGCACGAGAAGAGTGCAAACAGATGAGAAACACTCCTGTTCTGTATCTGTAAGAAAGAATCACAAATAAATGTATATTAAGAACTTTCAAATTTATACTATTCCATTACTGTACAAACACATTTTATATAAAAACTGACTAAGAAACTATAGCCCTGAACCACAAGTGTAACGATCGTTAAAACACTACATGCATAGTGCATACTACTTTGAAGCAGTTCATGCCCTAAAGCCTACCTCACTAAAAGACTACATGCTAACTGACTAAATGATTACAGTACTATAAGGAGACACACTGGGTGAGTGACAGGGTGTTTGCTAGAAGTGTATGAATACTAACTAGGGAGTTCAAGGTGTGAAAGACAACTGTGTAGGTGATTAGAGGACTGCATCCATACTTGATAGGCATTTAAAGCAGTCCATGTGCTAAGGCCTGGCTCACTGCATGAGTACTTGGGTACTGACTGAATGATTAGAGTACAGCAAGGAGAGTGCCTAGGTGAATTTATAAGTGGTAGGCTTTTGGCACAGGGAATGGATTACTACTTGGTACTGAAAGGGTCACTAGAGGAGTGCAAAGGGAGTGACAGGATGTTTGCTGGACTGTATGGATACTGACTAGGGAATTGAAAGTGTGAAAGACAAGTGTCTAGGTGGTTAGAAGACTGCATACATAGTGGATAGGGGTTTGAAGCAGTCCATGTGCTAAGGCCTGGCTCAGTGCATGAATACTTAGGCACTGACTAAATGATTAGAGTACTGCAAAGATAGTATCTTGGTGAATTTATAAGTGTTTGGGTTTTGGCACAGTGAATGGATTAGTACATTATGCTTAATGGGTCACTAGAGGACTGCAAAGGGAGTTACAGGGTGTTTCCTGGAAGTGTATGGATACTGACTAGCGAATTGAAAATGTGAAAGACAAGCGTATAGTATGTTAGAAGACTGCATGCATACTGCATAGACATTTGAAACAATCTATGTGGTAATGTATGGTTCAACCATGAGTACTTGGAAACTGACTAAATCATCAGACTACTGCTAGATTAGTGCCTGCGTAAAACTTTTACATTTTCAGTTCTGGCACAGTGAAGAGAATAATACATGGTACTGCACTTTAGTGTCAAACCCTGACTCATTTTATCAATGCATAAGCAAAGAATAGCTTCTAAAGCTACTAAAACTTGACAACATGACCGATTTTAAAATAGTTATCTGTCATCAAATACACTATGTTACCAAATGCTTCTCTCACAATCCTTACCCAAATGTACACAGACTCACAGTGTGATTTTAGACAAGCAACACTATCCCTAGCAGTTTACCAAAACTCATTCACTAGTCTAGAAGAGGTAATGGTATTGCACACCATCTACATATTTAAGTACAGCACATTAGTGTCAAAGCATGACTCATTTATTCAACGTATAAGCAAAGACTGGCTTCTAATGGTACTAAAACTTGACAACATGACAGGTTTTAAAAGAGTTATCTGCTAAAAAATACACAATGTTACCAAATGCTTCTGTCACAGTGGTTCCCAAATGCACACAGACTCACAGTGTGATTCTAGACAACAACCACTATACCTAGGACTTTACCAAAAATCATTCACTACTGTGGAACTGATAAGGGAACTGCACACAATCTACATATATTAGGACTGCACTTGTGTCAAAGCCTGACTCATTTAAGAAAAGCATAAGCAAAAACTGGCTTCTAATTCTACTAAAACTTGACAACATGACAGGTTTTTAAACAGTTATCTGTCAGCAAATACACAACGTTACCAAATGCTTCTCTCATAGTGGTTCCCAAATGCACACAGACTCACAGTGTGATTCTAGACAAGCAACACTATCCCTAGCAGCTTACCAAAACTCATTCACTACTGTGCAAGGGGTAAGGGGACTGCACACAAACTACATATTTCAGTACTGCACTTTAGTGTCAAAGCATGAATCATTTTATCAATGCATAACCAAAGACTGGCTTCTAATGCTACTAAAACTTGACAACATGACAAGTTTTAAAAGAGTTATTTTTCAGCCAATACATGATGTTACCAAATGCTTCTCTCACAGTGGTTCCCAAATGCACACAGACTCACAGTGTGATTCTAAACAACAACCACTATACCTAGGAGTTTACCAAAAATCATTCACTACTGTGGAAGTGGTAAGGGAACTGCACACAATCTACATATTTCAGGACTGCACTTTTGTGTCAAAGCCTAACTCATTTAATCAACGCATAAGAAAAGACTGGCTTCTAATGCTACTAAAACTTGACAACATGCCAGGTTTTAAAAAAGTTATCTGTCAGAAAATACACGATGTTACCAAATGCTTCTCTCACAGTGGTTCCCAAATACACGCTAACTCACAGTGTGATTCTAGACAAGCACCACTATCCCTAGGAGTTTACCAAAACTCATTCACTACAGGGCAAGTGGTAAGAAAACTGCACACAATCTACATATTGCAGGACTGCACTTTTGTGTCAAAGCCTGACTCATTCAATCAAAGCATAAGCAAAAACTGCCTTCTAATGCTACTAAAACTTGACAACAAGACAGGTTTTAAAACAGTTATCTGTCAGCAAATACACAATATTACCACATACTTCTCTCACAGTGGTTCCCAAATGCACACAGACTCACAGTGTGATTCTAGACAAGCAACACTATCCCTAGCAGCTTACCAAAACTCCCCTTGCTTTTTGTATCCCTGAGTGCCTGCTGCCCCTCGTCCCCCCGCCGTCCCCCCCATCCTTCCGCCGCTTTTTGTCGTTTTTTCTCGCTTTTCCGGCTTTTGTACCCCTTCTAGGTACTTTTCCGCTTTTTCGGGCCTCCTCGACTCCCCGAGGCCCTTCGCCGCTTTTCCCGCTCTTTTTCCCCCTACCCGCCCTCCTCCTGCCTCCCAGCTGTCCCCGCCTCCCCGGCTACCCCTTATATGGCGGCCGCTGCGAGGCAGTGGTAGCGACCTTTGACCCCAGGGTAGGTTGCTCCCCTGCCCTCGCGGCGCCACCAGATCCTCTGTGCCTGCCTTCTGCTCTGTTGTTGTGCCGACTGTCCCCCAGAGTGTCTGCCTTTTTCCCCTGTGTATGATCGCGTCCCCTTTTGCTTTTTTGTATCCCAGAGTGCCTGCTTTCCCCGTGTGATCGTGCTCCCCTTGCCTTCTGCATCCCTGAGTGCCTGCTTTCCCCATTGTGATCGCGCTCCCCTTGCTTTTTGTATCCCTGAGTGCCTGCTGCCCCTCGTGCCCCCGCCGTCCCCCCCATCCTTCCGCCGCTTTTTGTCGTTTTTTCTCGCTTTTCCGGCTTTTGTACCCCTTCTAGGTACTTTTCCGCTTTTTCGGGCCTCCTCGCCTCCCCGAGGCCCTTCGCCGCTTTTCCCGCTCCTTTTCCCCCCTACCCGCCCTCCTCCCACCTCCCAGCTGTCCCCGCCTCCCCGGCTACCCCTTATATGGCGGCCGCTGCGAGGCCGCGCAGCGGACGCGCGCAGCGGGCGCGCCTAAGACAAGCCCGTCTGCGCCCGTCCGCGCCTGGACCGCGCCCAGCACCCGAACCTCTGGCCCCCGCGCCCCCCGCCTGACCTACGACTCCGCCTTCCTCGCCAACCTCAACCCCGGCCGCACGCCGGGCTGCTACTGCGCCACCCCGAAACGCACCCACGGACCCTTCACCTGCAGCAACTGCCGCTTCACCTGCCTCCGAACCCACTCCGCTCCCACCAAGAACTACTCCCCCGGAAACAACCTCCACTGCATCCTGGTCAACACCCGATCCATCCACAGGCACGCCATCGAACTGTGGAACCTCATCAACTCTACGAACCCGGACATCGCCTTCCTCACCGAGACCTGGATGAACCCCTCCTCGGCACCCGACATCGCCATAGCCATCCCCGACGGCTACAAAATCATCCGGAAAGACCGCACCAACCGCATCGGAGGAGGCATCGCCATCGCACACAAAAACTCCATCCGCATCTCGACCGACACCGACAACTCACTCCCCGATGCCGAACACCTCCACTTCATGATCCACAGCGACCCCAAAACCACCCTCAGAGGCTCCCTCATGTACAGACCACCAGGACCTCGCACCAAGTTCAGCGAAGACATCGCAGACTTCGTCAACCCTCACGCACTCTCATCCACCGACTACATCCTCCTAGGAGACCTCAACTTTCACCTGGAGAACCTCACAGACAACAACACCACCACCTTACTGGACAACCTCACCAACCTGGGACTGAATCAGCTAGTCAACACCCCCACCCACGACGCCGGACACACGCTCGACCCCATCTTCTCCTCCAGCAAACACATCACCTTCAGCCACACCACCGAACTCACCTGGTCGGACCACAGCTGCGTCCACTTCATCTTCAAGAAGACCACCGTGCCCCACCACACCCAGCAACCACCAAGAAGACACTGGAATCGTATCACCACGGAACAGCTCGCATCAACCCTCTCCCAGAACCAACCCACCAGCACCACCGACCCCAACGTAGCCGCCAACAACCTCACAAACTGGATCTCCGACTGCGCCAACCTCCTGGCCCCCCTGAAGACTCAAGCCAGCACCAACAACCACAAGAAAAACTCCTGGTTCACCCCCGACCTCAAAAACTCCAAGAAAGAATGCCGCGCCCGCGAGAAGACGTGGCGCCTTAACCAGACCGAAGAGAACATGTCAGCTCTCAAGGACGCCACCCGCCAACACCACCAACACCTCCGCGCCGCACGAAAAACAGCCTACCGGAACAGACTTGACAACCACGCCCACAACAGCAAGGAACTATTTGGCATCGTCAAAGAGCTCTCCAACCCGGAAGCAGAAAACAACTCCATCCCTCCCTCACAGGACCTCTGCGACTCCCTCGCAACCTTCTTCCACCACAAGATCACCGACATATACAACAGCTTCCCGACCGCCGACACAAGCCCCCCTCCGGAACCCGCCACCGACACCACCACCATCCTCACCTGGAACCCTACCACCACCGAGGAGACCACCCGCATAATGAACTCGATCCACTCCGGATCCCCATCGGACCCCTGCCCGCACCACATCTACAACAAGGCCGACGACATCATCGCACCGCACCTCCGAGACGTCATCAACGCCTCCCTCACCGCCGCCACCTTCCCGGAGAGCTGGAAACACGCAGAGCTCAACGCCCTCTTAAAGAAACCTACAGCAGACCCCACCGAACTCAAAAACTTCCGGCCCATCTCTCTCCTGCCGTTCCCCGCCAAAGTGATTGAGAAAATCGTCAACGCTCAACTCACCAACGCCCTGGAAACCAACGACTCCCTCGACCCCACACAGTTCGGTTTCAGGGCCAACCACAGCACCGAAACCGCCATGATCGCAGCAACGGACGACATCAGAGCCCTGACCGACAAGGGAGAGACCGTGGCCCTCATACTCCTGGACCTCTCTGCAGCCTTCGACACGGTCTGCCACCGCACCCTGATACGCCGCCTCAGCAACGCCGGCATCAGAAGCAAGGCCCTGGAATGGATCATCTCCTTCCTCTCCGGAAGGACTCAGAGAGTCCGCCTTCCCCCCTTCAGATCCACAGCCACGGAGATCATCTGCGGCGTACCTCAAGGAGCCTCCCTCAGCCCCACTCTCTTCAACGTCTACATGACCCCCCTGGCGAACATCGCACGCAAACACGGACTCGACCTTATATCATACGCCGACGACACCCAGCTCATCTTATCCCTCACGAACAACCCCACATCAGCTAGGACCAGACTACATGAAGGAATGAAGGAAGTGGCGAACTGGATGACAGACAGCCGTCTGAAACTGAACACAGACAAAACGGAGGTCCTCATCCTCGGCCCCACTCCCACCGCATGGGATGACTCCTGGTGGCCCCCCGCCCTAGGCAGCACTCCCCAACCCACCGACCACGCGCGCAACCTCGGCTTCATCCTGGACTCTTCCCTCACCATGACCAGACAGGTGAACTCGGTGACCTCGGCATGTTTCAACACCCTCCGCATGCTCCGCAAGATCTTCCGATGGATCCCCACCGACACCAGGAAGACCATCACCCACGCCCTCGTCACCAGCCGCTTGGACTACGGGAACACCCTGTACGCCGGCATCACCACCAAGCTGCGGAGGAAACTCCAACGGATCCAGAACGCTGCCGCAAGACTTATCCTGGACATCCCTCGCCACCACCACATCTCCGGACACCTGAAAAAACTCCATTGGCTACCCGTCAACAAGCGGATCACCTTCCGACTACTCACCCACGCACACAAAGCCCTTCACAACCTCGGACCCAAACTCATCAACAACCGCGTCTCCTTCTACACTCCCCCGCGCACTCTGCGCTCCACCGGACAGGCCCTGGCAGCCGTACCCCGCATCCGCAAAGCCACCGCCGGAGGAAGATCCTTCTCTTTTCTAGCAGCGAAGACCTGGAACTCTCTGCCCAGCCACCTTCGCGCCATACCTGACCACCTCTCCTTCAGAAGGCAGCTCAAGACCTGGCTCTTCGAGCACTGACCCCCCCCCCCTTCCAGCGCCTTGAGACCCTTGATGGGTGAGTAGCGCGCTTTATAAATGCGATTGATTGATTGATTGATTGATTCACTACTGTGCAAGGGGTAAGGAGACTACACACAATCTACATATTAAAGTACAGCACATTAGTATCAAAGCATGACTTATTTTATCAATGCATAAGCAAAGACTGGCTTCTAATGCTACTAAAACTTGACAACATGACAGGTTTTAAAACAGTTATCTGTCAGCAAATACACGATGTTACCAAATGCTTCTCTCACAGTGGTTCCCAAATGCACACATACTCACTGTGTGATTCTAGACAAACAACACTATCCATTGCACTATACCAAAACACATTTCTTCATCTAGAAGAAGTACTACATTTTAGTATAGAAACATAACATAACTTATTTCACAAATTCATAAACAATGACTGGTTTCTAATTCTACCAAAATATAAAAACAGCACAGTTATCTGTCTGCAAACACATGAAAAACACAAATGCTTATCACAGAATGGTTTCTACATGCACACACACTGTCAATAAGATTGTAGAGAAAAAAGTACTCCCTACACTTTAGCAGGAGAAATACATTAGTCTGATTAAAATCAAAATACTCTACATACATCCCCTCACAATTAAATAACTCACCTCTCAAGTTGTTTTGTAGATTAAGAAGTATATCAGTCACACACCAGATTTTCTTTTACAGAATTTCTGCACTGTGCACCTCTCAGCAAAAACAAAGAATGGAAAAGTTTCCCTTTCATTTTCCACACATATACATGTAAACATCAAATCACAATCCTTCACACATACACTCAAAAGCAAACACACATTTCTATTGGTTAAACATTTCAACCCCTTCCAACTGAAATACATTTCAACCCTTCCCACAATCTGCCTCCTGCCTCTTACCATAGAAACAGGTCATGAAACACTGCACTGAGCACACAGGTCACAAGTTCAGCACACAATGTTGCTAAACAAGACAGGAAGTGTGCTTAACTTTTCAACATATCAGCTTATCATATATAATGTTCCTTACAATCTGTTTTTGTTAACCAATAAGAATCATACCTTTAACAAACAAAAATATACACCCTACCTTTCAGTGTAGAAAGTAGTCATACAACCAATGATTTCTTGTCTTTTTTCAAAAAATAAATTCCGTGGATCCGCGCACCCAACGCGAGAGAATCTGTGCCCCCAATGTGATAGGATGCGCGCACCGTGCACGCATTTCGCCGTTTAAAAAAAAAAAAGGGGGCCCCAGGGGGTCTTTCTGGGACCCCCTAAGCACCTCTAGAGGGTCAGAGTATTTCCATTCTGCCCCCTTTATATGTTTTACACACTTATTCCCCTTGTTTCTTCAGCCTTGCTTCTACGGAGGCAGAAAATAGCCGCCAACAGTTCCTGGTTTCGAATGTAGACAGACACTCGACAGCCAATTAGCATTCAGCGCGCGATCGGGAGGGTGCGCGCTTGGTTCAGGGAGGGTGCGCTTACGGTGCGGGTAGGGTCCGCGGATCCTCCCCGGCCATAGATATATATGTACTTTTAACTCTAATTTTCTCAGGAACTACTGAACGGATTTACACAATTTCAGCAAAAGGCACGAGTCTGAACTAAGGACTATCTCTTTGCCAAATTTGGTGTCATTCCGTTCAGCGGTTCGGGCTGTAGCTGCGACAACAGATCCTATGGGAAATTGCATGGGGAAAATGCGTTTTGGGGCCCCCCTTTTTTCTCGGCCCCCGCTTGACGAATCACCACGAAACTTTCAGGGTAGAAGCGGAGCGGAGCTGGCCAAAAGTCTGAAAAATTACGCAAGGATTCGTCAACCGTCCCCAGACTTATTGGGAATAGAATGTTGCGGATTTCCTATGTAAAATACGTCCTAACTATAACTATCTACTGGGGAAAGCTAGTAGATAATATATATATATATATATATATATATATATATATATAAACGCGTTTTCCCCATGCATTTTTCCATAGGACCTTTAGACACAGCTACAGCCCGAACGGCTGAACAGAATTACTTGAAATATGGCAGAGAAGTAGTCCTCAGGTCAAGGAAGTGCCTTTTGTAGGTCTGGTGTAAATCTGTTCAGTAGGTCCTGAGAAAATAGCATTTAAATCAATATATATATCTGTAAGCGCGCTTACCGTGCGCTTACCGTAAGCTTACCGTACGCGTACGGTGCCGTGCGCGAGCTCAATTCTGATTGGTGGTTACATGACTGTAAACATTCGAATCGGTCGAAATCAGGAAGTGTCGGCCGCCATTTTCTGTCTCTCGCACTGAGAAACAAAGGTGGGGAACGTGAAACGGGGGCAACGAAGAGAGTTGCAGACCCCCTAGTGTTTGTCAGGGGGTCCAAGAAGGACCCAAAAGTACGAAAAATAAATTTAATAATTTTAAAAAAAAATCGCGGGGTACGCGTACGGTAAGGTTACCGTACACGCACGGCAAAAAAAATAAAAAATAAAAATAAAGAAGTAACAATCACATTTATTAAATAAATTAAAGGACCCACAAGGGAGAAAAAAACAAATGTTACTGCGTAAAAAAAGGCGAGGCGCGCACGGCATGGACTGCGCACCGGGCGCCCACGGCGCGCGCACCTTGCGCGCAGGGTGTGCGCATAGTGAAAAACCAGAAAAAAAATAAATAAATAAATACATAACTTAGCATTTAAAAAAACGTACAAATTGACTGAAAAAACGATAGGTTTCACACACGTTATACGTAAAAAACCAATGAAATTCCACGTTATAGTTAGATCAGGTAACTATAACTTGCGCGACCGCAATCCACAATGTGTAATTTCAGATGTCATCATTGATGTCATGAGTGATGTCACTGACCATGTCATGAGTGATGTACTATGTGACGTCATCAGCAGTTCATTGTGGGCGCGCAAGTTATAGTTACCTGATCTAACTATAATGTGGAATTTCATTGTTTTTTTACGAGTGAAATGTACAGGTAACTATAACATGTGTGAAACCTATGGTTTTTTAAGTGAATTTGCAAGGTTTTGTAAATGATAATTCCTAACTATAACGTGTGTGAAACCTATGGTTTTTTCAGTGAATATATATATATATATATATATATATATATATATATATATTCACTGAAAAAACCATAGGTTTCACACATGTTATAGTTAGCTGGACATTTTACTCATAAAAAACCAATGAAATTCCCCCGTTATAGTTAGTGCAGGCAACTATAACTCACGCGACCGCAATCCTCTGCTGATGCTAATACTGTATTTAGACACTTATTTGCCCATGTCTTCTTCCATTAAATTTTAGCTATACATATTTTTTTTTTCATAAAGACACATATGTCATCAGCAGAGGATTGCGGTCGCGTGAGTTATAGTTGCCTGCACTAACTATAACGGGGGAATTTCATTGGTTTTTTATGAGTAAAATGTCCAGCTAACTATAACATGTGTGAAACCTATGGTTTTTTCAGTGAATTTGCAAGGTTTTTTAAATGCTAATTCCTAACTATAACGTGTGTGAAACCTATGGTTTTTTCAGTGAATTTGTACGGTTTTTTAAATGCTAAGTTACTTTACGCCGTTCGTGGCGTGCGCGCCCACTTAACGCAGTTCGTTCCGTGCGCGCACGGTGCGCTTTGCGCACCGCGCGCCCACTTTACGCAGTTAGTGCCGTGCATGCACGGTGGGCACGCGGTGCACTACGCGCACCGCGTGCCCACGTTACGCTGGATGGGCCATGTACGCACGATGCGCTTCGCGCACCGTCCGCACGCGGAGGACATAATATGCGCTTCGTTGAGAAAGGTAATCTATTACCTGTTCCATTGGAATATATGCCATGCATAAAAGGTGCCCTCAGGGCACCGTTTGCACACGGGGGTGGGTAATGGTGGATAATTGTTTTTTTATAATTAATTTTTAACGTACGCGTACGGTAAGCGTAATCGGCGTTTTTTCGAAAAAAAATAAAATTGATTTTTTTGCCTTGGGGGTTCTTTTGGGACACCATAATCAGGGCTAGGTGGTTAGGAGTTGTCTAACCTGCCCCTTTACATGTTTTCAGCCTTTGTTTTTCCTCCCCCCCTCAGAGTGCGAGAGAGAAAATGGCGGCCGCCGCTTCCTGGTTTCGACCGATTCGAATGTTTTCTAAGATCTAATAGCCAATCACAATCACGCTCGCGCACGGCACCGTACGCGTACGGTAAGCTTACCGTAAGCGCACGGTAAGCGCACCGTAAGCTGCCACAGATATATATATTGATTTAAATGCTATTTTCTCAGGAACTACTGAACAGATTTACACCAGACCTACAAAAGGCACTTCCTTGACCTGTAGACTACCTCTCTGCCAAATTTCAAGTAACTGTTCAGCCGTTCGGGCTGTAGCTGTGTCTAAAGGTCCTATGGAAAAATGCATGGGAAAAACGCGTTTTGGGACCCCCCTTTTTTCTCAGCCCCCGCTTGACGAATCCCCCCGAGACTTTCAGGGTAGGAGCGGAGCGTAGCGCCCCATTAGTTTTGAAAAATTCGCGAGGATTCGTCGACCGGCGCCAAAGTTATTCCAAATAGAATGTTGCGGTTTTCCTATGGAAACAGGGTCCTAACTATAACTACCTACTGGCGACCGCCAGTAGGTAATATATATATATATATATATATATATATATATATATATATATATATATATATATATATATATATATGTAAGTTAACATTTGCGGTTCCTACTTCCACATGTACGTATCATGATATTAGATAATTTCAAGGCATATAGATTTAGAGTCAAAAATAGTAAATCTATACTTATTTATTTATTACTTACTAGCTTCATAATATTGTGGAAGTAGATATTCTGGGTATGATATCTGTAGAGGATGGTATTGTTGATATCAATATCCTCAATACACAGCCATGTTTTGGGGAGAGTCGGGGCAGAGGCATAGGAAGGACCTAATGCCTATGTGTTAGGGAGAAGAGGAGGGACAGTAGAGGCATGCCAGCTATGTGACAGGTATAGTGTTAGAAGCAGGGGTGAGGAATAGGAAAGACTTGAGCCCGGATTTACAAAGCCCTTGCATTATCATTGCGTAACGCAAGACAATGCAAGGGCTTAAGTGATATTTACTAAGCCATGCAAAGCCACCTTGCATGTCTCTGTGTGCCTTACTAAATCCAGAGGAATGCTAGGCTGTGAAAATCCCTGCCTTTTGGTACTCTGCATTGGGAAGGCATTCCATGGGTGGTGAGTGGGCGTTCCCACACATCGACCAAAAGATTTTGACACATTTTGTGAGTTAGTAACGGTAGTGAACCTGGGGATGTGTAGAAATGCTATGTCATTGCAACAGAAGCATAACAAAGAGAAATATGTTTATTTCTACTCAATATTTGCTTCTTTCTACATGTGCTGCATTCTGCAACACACATAGAATGATGAAAATGCATCTGAGGATTGTGTTTGTGCAGGAAGGTATGTAATGCAGGCGCCCTTGCACCATGGCGCAACGGTGCCTGCATTGGTGGTAGACTGCCTGAGGTCCACAAGCACAAAGAGAGGGCAAGGAATGTACCATATAGGAGTGAATGTGAAACATTACTGCTCTATCCATTTCATGCAGCACAGCAAGTTGGCTTGCTGCTTTCAGGACCGGACTGCTCGTAGCGGGCCCTGGGCTTTTCCCCGTTGGACTGGCGGGGTAGGGGCCATTTTGTGGCCACGTGGGACGGTTTTGTCACTGGGGGACGGTTTTTACTATATCTGCCCCCTGTAACGAAAGTGGGAGTGTGCTTCTTACTAGCACCCTACCCCACCTCTTCCCCCCCCTCCAATCGTGCAGCAATCTGCCAGGGCTGGTTGCTGTTCCCAGTACGGCCCTGGCTGCTTTGTGTAAAATGTTAGTAACTCTTGACCTCAGTGTATGGGTTATGGAGGAAGGTTGATAAAACTGGGCTGAATAACATAATATCCTATGTTTATGTGAAAGTAAAATATATCTGAACTGTAGAGGTATGTTACTGTCCCTATCTCTGCATTTCCTTGGACAGCCAAATTGTGCCGCCATTGTGTTAACATTTTAAAAGCTGTTTGGAAAAGACAACAAAATTAGTGGTGTACAAAGTGGCAAAGTGTTTGTTAATGTAATGGATAAAACTGACTGATGGAAGGTCAGAGCCTATTTTAAAGAAACACCTCCCTGAAGTGTTCTTCACATCACTGCCATGACTGCATCTTTCTACTTGTCTAAAGAGGTGGTGCTGAATAGATGTTGCTGGGATTCAATGTACCTAAAAAATACTGAGAAACATACAACAGAAAACTTTAGCATTGTTAAAGAGCTTATTTCCTTGTAACTTTATCCATGAAAGTGGCAATAGAAATAATTTCCTCTGTCATGTAATTCAGAAAGGTAAACTAAGACAGAGGGCTGATTCATAAACTGCATTTTGTTTCACACTTAGTAGTACCACTGAAGTACTACAAAATGCTATTCACAAACCTATTAGTGTAAATCTCCTCTTCCACCTCTCCTATCTTCACTACGGGGAGATCCTTGCATATGTAAGTTGACTAATTAGTGGTACACCTGGGAGGGACCATGGGTGTGCCTGGAAAAAGGGACGTGCTTACTACTAACTGAAATAGTTTTAGGGAGGAGTAAGGAAGGACTTAGTGACTGTATCGGAGGAGCTTAGGGAGAGACATGCGCCCACCCACAAAAGAGGAAGCCCATTGCTATTCACAAACTGCACTTCAAAAGTTACTACAGCCAAAAAAAGCAGTCAAGTCTCACCAGGGGAGGGGAATTGGTGAACACACATCACAAACCTAAACTGGAGACTGTGGAATTGGATCTGTCACCCAGGAGTTATTCTGCTCCCAGACGAAGCACAAGAAAAGATGGGTACGGGTGAAGAAATCCACTGATGCGCTTAACAACTCTAGCAATTATATTGAGAGCATCAGTGTTGATCTCCCTAGGCTGGAGGGGGGGAATTATGCTGGGACACTATATTTGTGAGGCTAAAAGGTGGGATTGAGTCCTGATTCAGCCCCATAGTGGAGGGCTTAGGTTAGATAGAGGGGTTAGTTAAGGGTCTGGGAGTGAGCGCCACTTGAAGCCCTACTCAAGTCTTAGGATAGGAAGCAAGGGCCCCATGCCCATCTATTGTTCCAGCCTCTGCTGGTGCCCATGCTAATTTATTCCGAGCTAAGATGGCTGCTGGTGCAGCCTCGATTAGCCACTCCCATGCTAGATCTTGCCCTGGCCCTCATATGCCCACTGTGGCCATCGGCCTCTTAATAATAATAAACGCATAAATGCATCTCTGGACAGACCACATATGAGATCGGGTAATGGGGGTAAAGGGGCTAATAGGGATACCGGAGGAGATGATTTGCCCATCTCTTTACCCAATCTCCACTTTCCTCCTGATGCCTACAACAATGTGGCAATTCTAGATAAGGTTTTTGTGCTCTCTCCCAATAAAGTAAAATCATCATCCCAGCTCAAGAATGAAGGGCCATATTATCAAGGAAAGGCAATAACATTATCGCCACTTTAGCGGCAGGAAACTGCCGCTAAATGGGCGATAATGGGCTTGATAATATGCCCTTGTGAATTCCCATAGGAGCCCATGTTCACACCAGAACCTGGGCTTCTACGGGAATTCACAAGGGCATATTTCAAGCCCATTATCGCTGCTTTAGCGGCAGTTTCCTGCCGCTAAAGCGGCGATAGTTTCATCGCCGTTCCTTGATAATATGGCCCGAAGTATGTTATCGCTAACAGAGAACTCTGACTTCAACATTGCTGATTATGATAATATCTTATTTGAAAGGAGTGTAGCTTGGCCAGGAACTCTTGCCAAAATATATACGCGAGATGGTATGGTGATTAACTTTAAGTTTTCAAGGTTGGGTAGGAACTTTTTGTCACATGCCTGACCTAGTTGTCTAACTGGGGCTCAAGTTCATGTATTACCTCCGGGCTTCTTCTATAGCCACATTCAAATACACAATGTAGCCCTGGGCACAGGTGCAAGATGTTTGCCCACTCCTACTTTGCCTATTCCTATCACTATAAATAATCGTTTGACCATGCTATCCAATCGGAATCAACAGGACTGACAAACGAGGGAGGTGAATAAGCTCTGCGATGCATCAAGGCTACTCCCACAGAAATAAACCACTCCCTGTGTAAGTTGATCCAACAATAGTGTTAGCATCAGAGAAGGGCCTACACATTTCTACATCAATCAGACCTTTTGATTTGCTTGGATATAGCTGGTTTAGCCTTAATGAAAGGGCATAAGGATTGGCTAACATATGTCAAGAAACACAAAATCATTTACTGCAAGAACCTTGGCTACAGGATCATGTGACATGGGATGTGTATCCTAGTTATTGCCTGGATTGTCTGATCAAGAAATTGGCATTTTTTTCTTTAACATTTTTAAAATGACGTATATTCTTGTGATAAGCAGTGCAGTATTTATACCCTCTTTAAAGTTGTTAGGGTACTTAGAGAAAATGCATAGGTCTGTATGGGACCTTTAAACTTACTTATCAGGGGGATTTCAATACAAAACTTTGATCTACAGCAACGATCATTGACTCCCCAGCAGGGGATTTTAAGACATGATCATACTCACTTCTGGATACCAGAGGGGTCAAATTCCATAGGCATTTGTCCAATTATAATTTATGGAATTTAGCTGAAATTCTTGGAAAATTGGTAACTCAATTCCAACTTACACTGGAATGGGCCATGGGACCACAATTGACTATATTTTTCTCAGTAGTACCATCTCACCTTATGTACAGTGCGGGGGGTACAATGGCCAAAGGATTTAGTGAGCACAATCTGACTGTCTTAATTCTGAATGTGCCGGAGAAATCACCCAGGATTATAAAGAAAGGCCCTATTAGGTTAGCATTGAGCCACATGGTGCTCAATTTACACTGGAAGACAGTAGATACATTGCTCCTTTTTGAAACTATCAGGGCCAACTTTCTTTTAGTTAACAGAGATGCTTGGCATATGACACCAAATATGACCATTCCATTAATGAATCTTTTATCGACATTAGTCTCATCTTTAAGAATGCCCGTATTGACCCCGAGAGCAATTATAAATTCAGATCAGCCCAACAGGTTGGTTAAGGATTGCAAGATGGCCACTGGATGTTTGCGTTTAGCCTTAAATAGCATCCTTTGGGACCAAGAATGTTTCTTATAAAAACACCCTTAGGATTATGAGACTGAAGGTAAAAGAGGAAGCATGAGGCATGTTGGTTAGTTCATGTTCTCTTGGAGATACAAGCATTTTTGGGAAAATTGTTAATTCACAGAAACTGAACAAGGAGGTGGATGTCACCCCTGGTACACAAATTAAGACAGATGTCTGGGTGGAACACTGTTAGTCAATCTGCCACTTGAGGGGCACTCAGCACTAAATAGTGACATATCCACACCTACTAATTCTTTATCCATACGCTTGAGTTAAAAGAGTTACCAATTGTGGGGCATATCAGCAACAACCGGCGATAATTATCGCTAAGCGCACTTAGCGCTAGGATAATTATCGCCGGCTAACGTGGATTTTTATCACTGAGATGGCGTGCTATTAGCAACGCTTATCTCAAAAGCGATAAAAATCCTAGCGCTAACTGCCAAACGTGAGATTATCACTGGAAACCCAACGATAATCTCACGAAGTTTGGCGGTAGCTTGATGATAGGGCCTCACATACTTAGACATGATATCCACCTTCCATAGGATATCATGGCTAAGTCAGTCCTGAAGCAGGCGTAAGGAAAGTAGCGATAACAGGGGTTATCACTACTTTTCTTGCCGCTATGCTTCATAGTGTGGGGCTTGATGATAGCAGAAATGTCGCTTAGCGACATTTCTCCAGTCATGTCAGGTCAGGAATGCCCACTTTGCAACTCATTAGAGAGGCAAAGCTGGGCGTTAAGAATATGGGCGCTAATGCAAGGTTTCACGCGATAGCGTGACCTTGCTAATTAGGCGATAAAATTATCGCCGCTTTTCGCCCGAAAACGGACGCGAAAGCGGCGATAATTTTATATCGCCTCGTTGCTGATATGCCCCTGTGATCTTAGAGAGCCCCTCAGACAAAGCGCCTGGCCAAGAGGGAGTCCCTGTGGACCTATACAGAGGTACTATGGAATTTTGGGCCCCTGCCAATGACAATAATTCAGCCTTTAACTCAAAAATACCACCTTCCTGGCACACAGCAGTCATTGTACCAGTGTTTAAAAAAGGAAATAAGCAAGTACCACATTGTTGTAGACCTATCTCTTTGTTGGAATCTGATGTCTAAGTGGTTGGACAGGTTATGTTACATAGGTTTCAAAGTTGGGCGGAGGTTAATAATGCCCTATCTGAGGTTCAATATGTTTTTAGAACTGGTCTGGGTACAGTAGAACAATGTAAACAAGCTGCATCTGATAGTTATCAAATATACTGTTGCCAAGCAAGGTCAGTTGTTTTTATCATTCATGGATCTTAGTAGTGCTTTTGATTGGATGAACCGTCAAACCTCTGGGCCATTTTACTGGGAACAGGCCTGGACAAGGCTTTAATTTTTTTTTTATTACATATATTACATAACAATGTTAATGCTTCAGTGCGATATGGCCCAGAGGAAGAATGTTCTGACTCATTTGCACTGGAGAGGGAAGAGCAGTGACCCTGTGAGGTTCAAAGGCCTCTTTTGTTGTCCCCCAAATTTCAAAGACACATTTTGAAATAAGTGCTTGACCTCAGACACACCCAAACTAGTTTACTTTAGTGTCCTGAGGAGATTCTGCACCTAATAGGAGCTACGCTGTCTGGAGGGACTGCCACTTTGCCATTGCTCTGCTCTGTTGGACTGCTAGCTACAAGCTGATTGCTGTGTTGCCAGGAGGGACTGCCACTTTGCACTGTGCTCTGCTGTGTTGGCCTGCTACCTGCTGCCTCTGCATTGAGAGGAAAATCCATGCTCCCTTTTACATCATCTCTACTCTCAAGAAAACTCCAAGGACTTGTTGGCTTGCCTCTAGTTCTTTAGAGGTCTCCAGGACATCAAAGACCTCGTATGCGGACTGACTCTGCGTTGTATGTTCCCCCCTACAAGAGTGTTTCTGATTGTTATCTAAAAGACTGAGCACAGTGTTTCCCTATGCATCAGTAGCCTCAAGCCATGCTCACACATCGCCATTGTTGAGAGGCATTCCCGCACAGCAGCGCCAAGAGAAAAACAATCACTAGGATTGTGTCCTTGCTCCAATATTTTTTTTAAGTTTATATCAATGGTCTTAATGTTTTTTTAATCACACACTATAAGGAAATCCCGACTGTGAAATCTAGACCCATTCCTATTTGGATGTACGCTGCTAACGATCCCCTCCTTACAGGACCTCTGTGACGCCCTCGCCGACCACTTCCACAACAAGATAGTAACCATTTACAGAAACTTAGATCTCCAACCCACCGACCTCATCAAGATCCTATCGACCACTGCCGCTGCCCACTCACTCACCACATGGGAAAACTCAGCACAGCGTACACATCTACTCTAATGAACTCCATCAGCTCGGGAGCACCCACCAAGCCATGCCTCCACCAACTTTTCAACCTCTGAAGAGATAGGAACAGCCACCAGCTCCCCTTCATTCTCAATTCCTCCATTGCCACAGCCACTTTTCTTGATGCCTGGAAACACGCAGAGGTCGGACAAAGTCTGGGGCATATTTACAAGCAGGCGATAAAAAAATATCGCCGCCTTTGCGGCCGTTTTCGTCTGAAAAGCGGCAATAATTTTATCGCCTAATTAGCAAGGCCACGCTAACGCGTGAAACCTTGCTTTAGCGTGGGGATTCTTTACGCCCAGCTTTGCATCTCTAATGAGATGCAAAGTGGGCGTTCCTGACCTAACATGACAGGTGAAATGTCGCTAAGCGACATTTCTCCTATCATCAAGCCCCACGCTATGAAGCATAGCGTCAGGAAAAGTAGCGATAACCCCTGTTATCGCTACTTTCCTTACACCTGCTTCAGGACTGACTTAGCCATGACATCCTATGGAGGGTGGATATCATGGCTACGTTTGTGAGTCCCTATCAGCAAGCTAACGCCACATTGCGTGAGATTATCGCTGGGTTTCCAGCGATAATCTCACGTTAGGCAGTTAGCGTGAGGATTTTTATCGCTGAGGAGATAAGCGTTGCTAATAGCACGCTATCTCAGCGATAAAAATCCTCGTTACCCGGCGATAATTATCCTCACGCTAAGAGCGCTGAGCGATAATTATCGCCGGGTGTTGCTGATATGCCCCGTAAAGCACTGATTGATAGCTTTGTGGCAATCATCAACAGCAAGGTCAGAGCTATCGCCATGAAGGGCAAGAATGTGGGCAAGGTGACATATTTCCTGTAACTGGGTATCACCTTTGGCGCCTTCGACTCTTGGGCACTGTGCCTTTCTAAGAGGTGCATGAAATGTAACCAAGTTTAAGGTGCCTGATTAGCTTTCCCTAGAAGATTGGGAGTAAACCGATCCTCCCGCTTTTGTTAGTATATAATCATAAATGTATTCCTATTTTTCCCTATGGGGCAGTTATTTGGGGATACCTATCTAGTCAGAATCTGCCGGTGGAGGAAAACTGCTTTTTTGGTGGTTCTTGGGGCTTTCACCTAATAGTTCCCATATCTAGAACTAGGTCTGCGTTATGTCGAGGACATTGTTAAATGACCTACCTTACTATTATGTTTGTCCGTATGAAGTAATGCCGACAATTCATTGAATCTCTCTTTTGTTGAAGCCTAGCTTGAGACTCTGACTCCCTGATACTTTTGCTACAGTATAATGAAAAATTAGCATCTATGCTTGTAAGGACAGACCTATTCACCAGCCCACAAGGGATACCTTGAGAGGAAAAAGCATCGGTTATGGAGAAGTTTATTGCCTACGCTACATTTCCTAGAGAGCAGGAGGAATTGAAGAAACCATCAATACAGGTATATGCAATCATTCAAATGACACAGGGCCTTGATCCGTATATGAATTTTGTTATTAATCCGTGGAGTGAATCTCTGCTTACTAGATTTTGCTTAGGTTCTAATCAAAGCCTTTTATGTTTCCCTTTAGGTCAATATGACCCTGCAGCAATTTTTATATGTCCATGTGACAAATTCTCCTCTCAAGTACTTTTACACTTTGTCTTTTTTGTGCACATTTTAAAAACCTTTTAGCAGACAACTATTGATACCTGTGCTTAAAGGTAGGAGCTTTGCTTAATGTAAAACAGTTGTAATAATTATTAATGCATCATAAAAAGATGACCTTATTTTACAACAGATGGGAATTAATTATTTAATTTAAAACTCGTAAAAATGCATTTAATTTTATTCAATTTACTTAAATGAGATATTCAAAATTAGGTTAATAATGATGTAGCATGTTTTTATCTTGTTCTACATTTAAAATATATCAAATTAATTATACTTTAATATTTAATACATAAATATGTTCACTAATTAATTAGAAAATGCAATTTACTTTTTTTTGTTCCCCTATATTTTACCACATGTAGAAGCAACCGATCAATTAATCAAGCGATACTTAAATAGTGCACCTTATCACCCGAGCGGGAATCCAGGTGCTGTGCTGCAGGTGTTACTCGAAGAGCCAGATCTTGAGTACCTTCCAGAAGTGAGTAAACAAGGGTGTAGTACTGAGGTAGAGAGGAAGGGTGTTCCCGGACCTGCCGGCGAGGTGTTAAGAAGGAGCGGCCACCGGTGCGGCAGTGGCGGAATGGTGGTGTCTGTGCAGGGTGAGAGTAGCAGAGGTTTCTGGGGCGTAGGAGGAACTTCAGGCGGTAATTCATGTAGGTGGGTCCTTGGTTGTGGAGGCTATGTACCCATGGGTCAGAAGCTTGAATTGGCATCTTTGCTGGATGTGGAGCCAGTGGAGGTCTTGGTGATGTGGGTCTTCTTGGGCAGAATGAGGATCAGTCTGGGTAGTGCATTCCGGATTGTCTGGAGTCGTCTAATGAGTTCAGTGGTGGTACCTGCATAGAGTGTGTTGCTGTAGTCCATCTGGGTGGTGAGGGGGGCCTGCGTCAGTTTTCCTGGTGCTGATGGGAATTAAAACTTTGCGGCGCATGTGGAGAGTGTGGAAGCAGGCTGAGGAGACAGTGTTGGCTTGACGTTTCATGGAGAGTTCGCTGTCCAGGATGATGCCCAGGTTGCCGGCATGGTCTTTCAGGGTAAGTGTAGGTCTGAGTTCAGCTGGCCACCAGGTGTCATTCCACAGGGAGGTATGTCTGCCGAAGATCAGTACTTAAGTTTTGTCGGTTTCGAGTTTCAGGCAGTTGTGCTTCATTCAGGCTGAAACATTCTTCATACAGTTGTGGAAGACAGTCTTTGTCTTGGTGGGGTCCACTGAGAGTGAGAGGACGAGCTGGGTGTCATCGGCGTAGGAGATGATGGTGATGTTGTGGGCTCTGACAATGTCTGCGAGTGGTGTCATGTAGATGTTGAAGAATGTTGGACTGGAGGATGAGCTTTGAGGAACACCGCAGGTGGTGCGCTTGGGTTGTGATTTGAAGGGAGGGAGACACATTCTCCTCATGTTCCCCATGAGGAAGGATGCTATCCTTATGAGTGTGTTGTCTGTGATTCTGATTTGGCACAGTCAATCGAAGAATGTGTGGTGGAAGATGGTGTCGAAGGTTAAGAAGAAGTCATGCAGTATCAGGGCGGCTGATTCTCCTCTGTTGTGTAGGGTGGGGATGTCGTCAGTCGCAGTGATTAGGCCTGTTTCGGTGCTGTGATTGGCTGTGAATACTGATTGGGAAGTCTCCAGCAGGTTGTTTCTCTCTGGGTACTCGGTGATTTGGAGGTTGATGGCATTCTCCAGGACTTTGTCGGGAAACTAGAGCAGTGAGATGGGACAGTAGTTTTGGAGCTCGCTGGGGTCTGCAGAGAGTTTCTTCAGGAGGGGTCCGACCAGGCATCAAGAAAGGTGGCTGTGGCAATGGAGGAATTGAGAATGAAGGGGAGCTGGTGGCTGTTCCTATCTCTTCCGAGGTTGAAAAGTTGGTGGAGGCATGGCTTGGTGGGTGCTCCCGAGCTGATGGAGTTCATTAGAGTAGATGTGTTCGCTGTGCTGAGTTTTCCCATTTGGTGAGTGAGTGGGCAGCAGCAGTGGTCGATGGGATCTTGATGAGGTTGGTGGGTTGGAGATCTAAGTTTCTGTAAATGTTTACTATCTTGTTGTGGAAGTGGTCGGCGAGGGCGTCACAGAGGTCCTGTAAGGAGGGAATCGAGGTTTTGGTGGCTGATGGGCAGGTGAACTCTCTGACGATGGTGAAGAGTTCCTTGGTTTGGTTGCTGCTGGTCTCGATCTGGTTGTCAGGGCCTCCTTTTTGGGACTTTGAGCTGGTGGTGGTAGTTGTTGAGGGCAAATTAGAAGGTGGCTCGGTTAGGAAATACCAGCATTTGTAAAGCGCCCAGCTACCTCCGGAGAGGTGTCCCGGTGCTGGGGGCCGTTGGTAAGATTAAGCGAGCTATTGCCCAGAGTCGCATGGTGCTGGGCTAACTTGCCGCCGGCACCGTGAACCCCTGGTCTGGAGTCAGTCACCCTGGCCACTATGCCACAACTCTTCCACTGCTGGTTTCCTCTTCCACTGCTGGTGTGCCATCTTCTTTTTAGTTTCTTGCACATGCGTTTTGATGTGCTAAGTTCCAGGGTGTACCAACTGGCTCATTTGGTGGATCTGTGCATTTTGGCTGGTTTAGTGGGAATGACTCGGTCGGCAGCGCTACTGATCCAGGCGTTGAAGCTCTCTACTGGCTGGTTCAGGTTGATGGTGATGTTTGGCTGGGTGATGCTGAGTTCCTTTAGTCCATTTGCAGAAGGGGGTGTTGTGGCAGTTGGGTGGGTGTGAGGAGGTCTGAGGATGGGCAAATTTATGATGGAGTGGTCCGACCAGATGAGTAGTGTGGTGTAGCTGTATCTGATTCTGTTATTGGATGTGAAGATGGTGTCCATTGTGCGTCCTGCTTTGTGCGTGGGTTCTGCGACCACTTGCTTGAGGCCAATGTTGTCTAATAGTTCCAGGAAGCTGGGGGAGTTTGTGGCCGTGGGGTCATTCAGGTGGAAATTGAGATCTCCCAGTAAGATGTATTGTTCAAATTTGATGGCGAATGGGGCGATGAATTCAGCAATGGCGTCACTGAGGCCCGTTTGTGGTCCTGGGGGCTCTGCAAGCGAGGGTACCTCTGATGGTTGTTTTGTTATTTGTGTTGAGCTGTAAATTCATGTGTTCCATTATCCATATGGTCTCATCGTCGGTGGTGGGGCAGCTGATGGATTCTTTGTGTAAGATGGTGATGCTACCTCTGTGTCTGTTGGTGCGGTTGCGGTGTTTCATCTTGCATGCGCTGAGTGTTGCGATGGCGATGTCTGGGACGGATGTTAGGGTACAGTGTATCTGGTATTGCTACGAACATTTGAAAGCTATTTAGTTTTTACCTATTTTCCTTTTTGACTTCTCTGAGGTGGCACATGATAGTGTGCATTAAGTAATGCATTTTATGTTGTATGGTTTTATCTTTTTCTCTTTTACAGTCCCTCAGTACTAGCCTTATGTAGTTCCGTGAGGTGGGAGGGGCTGTCCAAGAGGTGGGAAGGTAGGGAGCGCGAAGTGGGTGGGGGATGGTAAAAGTGGAAACAAACCCATTAGCAGAATTAGCAAGAAAAAACAAACAGTAAAGTCTTCAGAAGTCACCAAAAACAAAAATCAGAAGTCTGTTACTACAATGGATGGTAAACTAGACTGGGCCAAAAGGAATGTCAGCGGCAAGCAGTTACCTGACAGTGGGACCAAACAGGAGGCCTCGAGGGTTGGGAGTGGTGTCTTGGTGAGTGGAGCTAGACAGCAGTGTGGGGGAAGTGGTGCACAGGACCAGGGTCAAGGGCTAGTTGCACAGTTGAGGCAGACACCTCCCTATGGTAAAGTACGGGGAAAATTAAACATAAATGTATTAAACCTCATAATAAATTAGTAACAATCTTTTATGTTGAATATTCATGTAAATAAATTAGATATATTTATTGTAAATGTAGAGGAAAGTTAATAAATATGACAGCAATATTAAATAAATTTTTTAACTAATTCTTTAGCTAAGTTAAATATATTCAATTGATGAAGAATAATCTGAAGTTTAAATGAAAAAATGCATTTCTGCCTAAAGTAAAAAAATCCAAAAAGTAATTTTTCACAATGCTTTAATCATTATTTAAAGTGATTTATGGAATGGAATAAAATGTGTTTAATTAAAGTTTAGTAAAAACTAATGTTATATTAATTTATACTTTCAAAAAGGGTTGTCAAAATATTTCAGAATTAAATAATACATATGTCTTGTTTTTAGATCATTTTAAAACAATACATTATATTTATTTGTACTTTTAACTGTATAAAATATTTTAATTTAATTTACCATTATTTCCTATGGGCTTTTATTTCAAGCACCTGTCTACATTATTTTTAATGGGACGATGCTACAGTATCAGTGTTTGGTCATGGGTGGTGCCAGACTTACTACTTTTTTTTTTTAAAGTCAGGATAACTTATGGTCATAAACTTAGTTCCACGACTACACTTTTGAGTAACATTGCACTTGGATTTTGTGAATAGCCAAAAGTATTACAGATACTTAAATGGGCAGGAGTAAATTTACACATGTAAATTACTCACAAGTGTAAGTTACCTTTGTGAGAAGCCCTAGTGTCTTTAAGATGGATGTATGACGTTACAACGCACACTTTTACAACGCATGCACTTACAACGCATTTTTTACAACGCATAATCCATTACAACGCACTACACTTACAACGCATGACACTACAACGCATTTTTAAAAACTACCTTTACAACGCATACCATTACAACGCATAATATTAAATTGCATTTAAGGTAAGTATTAGATAGTATAGGGGTAAAAACTACTTTTCTAACTCCAGGGGGTGCAACAGTAGGGTAAGTGTTGGATAGTATAGGGGTAAAAATTGCTATTCTAACTCCAGGGGGTGCAACAGTAGGGTAAGTGTTGGATAGTATAGGGGTAAAAATTACTATTCTAACTCCAGGGGGTGCAACAGTAGGGTAAGTGTTGGATAGTATAGGGGTAAAAATTACTATTCTAACTCCAGGGGGTGCAACAGTAGGGTAAGTGTTGGATAGTATAGGGGTAAAAATTACTATTCTAACTCCAGGGGGTGCAACAGTAGGGTAAGTGTTGGATAGTATAGGGGTAAAAATTACTATTCTAACTCCAGGGGGTGCAACAGTAGGGTAAGTGTTGGATAGTATAGGGGTAAAAATTACTATTCTAACTCCAGGGGGTGCAACAGTAGGGTAAGTGTTGGATAGTATAGGGGTAAAAATTACTATTCTAACTCCAGGGGGTGCAACAGTAGGGTAAGTGTTGGATAGTATAGGGGTAAAAATTACTATTCTAACTCCAGGGGGTGCAACAGTAGGGTAAGTGTTGGATAGTATAGGGGTAAAAATTACTATTCTAACTCCAGGGGGTGCAACAGTAGGGTAAGTGTTGGATAGTATAGGGGTAAAAATTACTATTCTAACTCCAGGGGGTGCAACAGTAGGGTAAGTGTTGGATAGTGTAGGGGTAAAAATTACTATTCTAACTCCAGGGGGTGCAACAGTAGAGTAAGTGTTGGATAGTGTAGGGGTAAAAATTACTATTCTAACTCCAGGGGGTGCAACAGTAGAGTAAGTGTTGGATAGTGTAGTGTAATATTATGCGTTGTAATGGTAGGCGTTGTAATGGAATGCGTTGTAAAGGTAGTTTTTAAAAATGCGTTGTAGTGTCATGCGTTGTAAGTGTAGTGCGTTGTAATGGATTATGCGTTGTAAAAAATGCGTTGTAAGTGTAGTGCGTTGTAACAGTTGCGTTGTAAAGGTTGTTCCCCCTTTAAGATAGTCCAATAGGTCAGCCTAGGTCCTAGTGTTAGGTCCCTCGTCAGAGGACTCTTCACCCTATTATAAAATCTTCACCTGCCTGGTGGCATCTATCTGCCCTCAGAGCATCCACCAGTGCATGGGTTCAGAAATCAGAATTGTTTGCTCAATCGATGCTGTGTTTTGTGGTCCCTCTTGGCATATTTTTTGCTCTAGAAAAACAAACTCCCAGTGGGCGAGGTGTGTGCAGGTGAGTGAAGAAACATGCAATATTGATTCGTTTTTTTGAGCCTGTTTTCTGCATGTTAAGAAATCTTACACTGTTATTGACCTTTCTTTACCTCTGCTGTCTGTTAGTGAATTTCGATAAAATCTGGTTCCAGAGGCATAAAGAATGGAGTCCATCAGAACATCCGCCTGCAGTTTGGAAACTTTTCTTTTTAAAGAGGGATGTTGTGAGGAGAGCTGCGGCCGATGGAGAACAAATGTTTGGTTTTACAGGCAGGGTAGGAGGGTTATAAATGAAATATTGCATGCCGCAGACAGAAATTGTCATTTTACAAAGGGTTTTCACGGGGAAAATAAGCTGCTTTATGACAGGAAAAGTGCTTTTTTTTCTGGGTGCTGTGACAAGCAGAATCTGCTATTCACATAAATTACATGGTATGTTTTTTTTACTGCAGAGAATCTAAGGTGGAACATGCCGTCAGCATACAAGGAAGGATCCTGACAGATGTGGACGGAAACCACCAAGACATTTGAAGTTACCAAAAGGCTGCCACGTTACAGAGGCAGAAATAAGCTCACATCTGTGACATCATCGGCTCTCTTTGCTGTGAAAGCCATTAGTATCCCACAGGATAAACCAATCAGGACCACTCTAAGGAAACAAAAAACCTTCCTTCTGCACCTTACTTCGTCGAACCACTCATGGCTGAACGAGGACATGCGCCAACCACAAGCAGAAGGAGCAAAAGCACTGAAAAAAGACTAAGGCCAGCAAATCTGATGTCACACATGGGAACAGGTGTACTTACCACAAATAAAGTCAAGAACACGAGGTATTATAAATCAGCCCTAGGACCGTGGCCAAAATTGATCTTCCAGTGGAAGCTTCCCCGGCAATGGATTCCATCCATTGCTTACCACTGGCTTTGTGTTTTGTACCTCACATTTCCTTGCTTCCTGCGGTCACAACCTACCAGACAGAGTGGCTGGCTGGTATGCAGACCATATCTTGGGCACATGCTGACAGCCTCCCTGGGAATGCTTTCTACTCATTGCTTGCCTTTCGCTTTGTGTTTTGTAACTCACATTTGCTTGCTTGCTATTTGCGGTGAGGGAGTGAACGTTTTGAATTTGCATTTTTTTTCATTCGCAGGGGCGCATCATAATCGCGTGTCGAGCACACCCACTTTTCATCTTGTCTTGTGTAAATGTGGGTGTTAGAACTGCTAGCCGCGTTAATGTAGCTATATGACATATTTTAGTTTACTGACAAGTAGTATGAAGAGTTAACGTAGGAAATAAATGTAACTAGCAGAACACGTTAACAAGGAGAAACCGTGTTGTGAAGTTTGACACTACCAATGTGCTAGATGTGTTTAGCAATAATACTTTCTATAATTTGGTAAATGTGTTTGTCAAAATGCAAATTTAATGACGCCACTATTAATGGTTAAGCAATGCATTCTTATGTTAGCCAAAGCTGTAGGTCTGAAAAGCAAACCTCTGACAAACTTTAGGATTAATGCTCTGACTTTAATTCTCTGCATTTAATGGGCACTGTGGAAGCTGTTCTTTCTCATGTTTTGCATTGCAGGTGGAGAAGCATTCTTTTTAGGCAAATTAATGCCTTTGTTTTAGCAGCTAAGCAAGTCGAGAAGAAGTTACAATTACATGACTTGGAGACGATAAAGGAAAGACATCGGTTTCACACGGGAGAAGGCACGGGAACCAAGGATGAATTGCTGCAATAGGATGTACATGGAGAACACAGTGGAAAAGTATGTTCATGAATGTACCCATTGTGGAGTTTATGCTAGTGCATTGTGAGAATTCTACCTGTGGATAACTGGTTGTTGGAATTAGGGATGGTGCCCACATCTTCCTTGCCTTTGTAGAAGGAGCATCTCAGAGCAAGCTCTTCCTTTTGTGATAGTGGCTTTATGCTGCTTGACCCATCTCAATGGTGGAGAGATTTCTTAGGAAGCCTCCACGACTAACACCTTTTCTTTTGATTTGAAATGCTTTCTCATTAACGTAGGGATATCACTATAGTGATAGAGCATGGATAGATTTAAATGCTCTTCATTCATCAGCCCTCCATACAGGGTAATTTGGAATCTTGCTTCTTGATTGTTTGTAGCCTCCTCCTTGAGCTAATAGTTCAACTCATGTTGCACTATCTGAATTGGGTACATAGATATGGCTTTATGCTGTTTCCTTTGTATTTCTATTCCCTCATCCCGAGGTGAGTTTATGTTCAGTTATTTTTGACTTTGTAATAAACTTAACTAACCTTCCTTAGTCGTCCTTTTGTTATTATGTGTCGGGAAGCAGTGTTCCTAAATTGAGTGTGCATTAATGCTTTTCTCCCCTTCACACTTACATGCTGCTTAAAAGACCCATCAGAGAGTCTCTAGAAAAGTTCCAGAACAATTAGAAACAGCTCTTTCAGATGGCTTTATTTGTGTTAGGCTTTCCAGCTTGAGTTTGTCTCTACCTTGGAGCATAGCCTATTTACTGTATTCTTCCAAGAGAGCTCACTTTCTGTAAACAGGCCTTTTAATATTATTCTTATCGTGTCGCATTTGCTGTGCATTCAAAGCCAGAGGTCAAATGTCAACGTCACGATCCTGTTCTTCCGTTTTTTTCCTTGCGCCTTTCGGCATCCTGACTTTGGGGTCCCTCGTCGGGTTCTCACGTTTCTGGACTTTGATTGCCACTTCTATAGGGGATCGTCATCTTCCTTCAGCACTGCTTCTTCCAGCAGCAATACTTTAACGCAGCACCTGTAACATGAAGCAACAATGGATCTGGATTAAAGCCACAATTCTGTTTGGGTAACGCGCTAGAAGCGCGCAGTACATTTACCGTATTGTCTTTGCTGATACTTATCTGATGTGTCATGGACTGCCTTTCTGTTTCTGATCTCAATAGTTTAATTCTGTGGGGGTCTCAAGAACATCAGTAATTCATATATTCATGCTTAATACTAGGGTACAGTATATCTGGTATTGCTAAGTACCTTTGAAAGCTATTTATTTTTTACCTATTTTCCTTTTTGACTTCTCTGAGGTGGCACATGATAGTGTGCATTAAGTAATGCATTTTATGTTGTATGATTTTATAATTTTCTCTTTTACAGTCCCTCAGTACTAGCCTTATGTTAAGACGCTGTTATAAATGCTAAATGGATGCTACATTACAATTGCTTATTTGCTTAAGGAGGTGCAGTAACTTTCCTTGAAATTTCTTTACATGCCTTCTCTCTCATCTTAGATACATAAGATTTACCAGTTGATCCAATAAACACTCCATGCAGGCACAAGAGTGGACACATATAGGTATTTGGACATTAGGTATAGCATGAAGTTATATGAGAGATATGGATGCACTCAGAGAAGAAATGACACTGATATATTGTTAATTCTTCTATACAGGGAGAACCTCAGATGAGTCACGGCAGTCACACCTCCTACTGTGCAGTCGGCTGTGAACGTTTGTCTCTTCCCTTCCCCTCTTCCCCCTGCTTGGATATGACTTTGACTATGTTGGGTCTTTCTGGGCAGTAGGGAGGTTGGGACCTTGCATCTTGGTCGCCTCTAGCTCCCATCCAAAATCCGGGTGAGGATATATTGATAATGCATCTCCACTCTACAACCCTCTACTATACTATGTGCCCTTCAGTCTATGCTGTTCTTTGCCACTCTCTGACACGCCACTCCACTCTCTGACATGCCATCCCACTCTAAGATATGCCTCTCGATTCTAAGAGACTCCACTCCATGTCATTCCACTCCACTCTGTGCCACTTCACTATATGGCACTTCACTGTGACAAGCCACTCCACTCTACTCTTTGACATGCCACTCTACTCTATGCTACTCCACTCCAAGACACTCTATGATGCACCACTCTACGATACCCCACTTCACTTTACTCTATGACACGCCACTCTACTCTACGCCTCTCCATACTACTCTACGGCACATCACTCCACTCTGCACTACTCCACTCTATACACTTCACTCTATGCAACTCCATTCTATCCCACTTTATGGCGCGCCCCTCCACTCTACACCCCTCAACTCAACACCAATCCATTATATGACATGACACTCTCCTCTATGACACTCCTTTCCACTCTATGCCACTCCACTCTATGACACTTTACTCTGCTCTACGCTACCCTCTCCACTCTACTCCCCTCCACTCCACTCTACGCCACTCTAGTCCACTCTACACACTAACGACACTCTACGCCCCTCCATTCTATGACACTCTACTCCACTGTACAACTCTCTACTCCACTTTACAATACCCTACGATATTCGAAGTAACTCCCTCTATGGCACTCCACGACACTTTACTCCACTCTAGTCTATGACATACTACTTCACTCTACTCCACGATGCCACTCTACTCCACTCCATACCACTCTATGCCACTCCACTGAACTTTAATCTGCGCCATTCCACTCTACAACAGTCTACTGTACTCTACTCTATCACACTCCACTCTACGACACTTCTTTCTATGACACTCTGCTGCACTATATTTGGTGACACTCCACGACACTCTACCGACACTCCACTCAATGCCACTCCATTCTATGACACTCAATGCCACTCCACACTATTAAAAATCTACTCCACTCAATGCTACTCTTCTCTACAACATTATACTTCCTCTACACAACTTCAGTCTATGCTACTCCACTCTACTCCACTTCACTCCATTCTATGACACTCTACTCCACACAACACCACTCCACAACACTCAATGCCACTAAATAACACTCTAATCCACTCCACTCCCATCCACTCTGTGCCCCGCTAACCATTGACATTCTAATCCTTCCATGACACTCCAGGACACCATATGATACTCTTTTCTATGACACTCCACTCCACTCAATACCACTGCATTCTATGGTAATCTACTCCACTCTAAATCACTCTACACCACTTCACTGTACAAAAGCCCCCTACACCAATCCACGCTACTTTACTGTACTCTACGCCACCGCACTCTACGACACTTTATGCAACTACTTTCTATGACAATCTACTTCAGTCAACGGCACTCCACTCTACAACACTCCACTCTTTGACACTAAATTCCACTCAACGCCCTTCCAGTCTACTTTATTCCACTCTACTCCCTCCACGGCCTCCATGATACTTCATGACACCCTATGCCACTCCACTATATAGCACTCTACGACACTCTATGACACTCTTTGTCACTCCACTCTACAACATTCTACTCCACTCTACACCCTTCCACTCTACTCCACTCCTCTCTACTCCCTCCATAACACTCCACAATACTCTATGCTACTGCACGACATCTACCTCAACTCTGCACCACTCCGTTATACTCTATACCACTCCACTCTACTACACTTCACTCCACTCCATCCCAATTTCTTCTACGCCACTAACTTTTAGCCATGCTGAAAAGTAGTCACGCTGGTGTGCAACATAGCTAAAACACATTGGCTAAGCCAATAGCTCTTGCATAGGTGAGATATACTGGTTTTTCCAATGCTTACTCCGTCTGCTCTCTTCTTCTCTGCCTTTCTGAGGCTTAACAGTGTCCTACCAAGCAAGTTGCTCCCCTTTCCTTTTTCTGTACCAGAAGTCCCCCGGGCAATGGATCAGTCTGCAGACAAAAAGGATAGCGTTATTTATACCAAATTATTTGATGGGTTCTGCAAATGATAAGAATTTGTCTATGGATAAGATTAATTCTACTAACTGCTTTAATCTAGAAATGTGGACTAATGGGTTCAATCATGGTGAAGCACAACTACAGTTCCAAGAATACATAGGGATGAAAGTGAATGTCCGTAACTGGAATACGATGTAGCTAATGCCATGGAGCCATCTGGTCACCTTAGCTATGTCAAGTGGTGGAGCACTTTTCTCTCCGGCTCACTGTAAACCTCTCTCAGTGCGAGCTGGAGGATGTAGGGAAAGTAGGGCATCAGCACAGAACCAAGTGGTGAGCCATAGTTTGCTTGGATTTGGAGGTTGACCAATTAGTGTCTCTATATCTGCCTATCAAAAACAAGGGGTGATTGCCAAGCCTGGCACAGAAACTGTAACACAGTAACACAAAATAATCTGTTGATGACCCATGTTTGTACCTATAGCATCAAAGCTGGTAATAGGTGGAGACACTGAGGTTCCATCTTGCCCTTCTGTAAGCGAACTACTGGAAAAGCATAACTATATCACATTCACCCACCCGCTTAAGAGCGCCGAGAAAACTAAGGGTGTGTCAGTACTCTATAAAGGACAAATACCTGCTGGCGTGTTAATTTTACGTAACAAGTTTTGCGCTGGTATGTTAAAAGCAAAACAACTGTGCTAGTTTGCGTCACTTTTGCGGCACAAAGTCAGCCCAAAATGTTTGTTCATTTGGCCCTCAAATTGTTTATTTAACTTTGATTAGAGATAAAGCTCTCCAAATACACATTCATATTTACCACAGCAAGAACATAGTGGGACTGAGCAGTGAAATGGGTGAACAAATGAGAAAAAACGAGAGCATGAAAGGAAGCGAGAGAAGCAGAGTAGGGTGGAGAAATAGGTGCATAGGTGGAGCGAAGTATGGAGAGAAGAGTGTAAGTAAGGATGAGATATTGAATAGTGGATAGAGAGAAGAAAGTGGATTGACAGGTTAATAGAAAAAAGGATGGAGAGATGAAAGAATGGAGAGAAGGAAGGGTATTTGATAGAGAGAGGGAAGAATGGATGGAAGGATGTAAAGCAGAAAGGAAAGAATAATGGATGGATGAGATTAAGGAAGGGAGAAATACAGACAAAACGATGGATTGAATTTAGAACATCAAAGATAGAATGAAAGAAGAAAGAAAGAAGATGAAAAAAAGAAGGACGAAGAGAAAGATGGACCATGGATTGATGCATGGATGGAAGGAAAGGAAGAATGTAGAGAAAAATGATAGAAGGTGAGTGGAAAAAGATGAAATGACGAAGAGACTAAAGAAAGAAATTATTGATGTGGCATGGATAAATGGATGGAAAATGATAGAATGATGGATAGAAGAAAGAACAGAATGATGGATGGATCGGTGCCTGGAAGAATGGATGCATGGATGGATGATAGATGCAGAAAATATTGAAGAGAAGGATGGATGGATGGATCAAGAAAATGATGTGTAGATGGAGACAATGACGGAGAGGGAGAAAGATGGATGAAGGGAGGGAGAAAAGAAAGGACAGAAATCTGGATGGATGGATGGATGCATGGATAGAAGGGACTGTGGGAGAATGGATGAATAGAGAGAAGGGGGTGTATGAAGGTAGATATGGAATGCTGTGTGATGAGAGGAGGAAGCATGGTTGTACTGTTAATAAAACGGAAGGAAGGATGAGTGGACTGAATAAAGAATGGATACAAGAAGGGAGAAGTGAGGAAAAAATATAAGAAAGGATGGATTGAGATAAGCAATGGTGATTCAGAGACAAAAGGAAGCAAGGAGAAAGATATAAAGAAGGATGTGGTTTATCAGCTAGAGTGGCTGACCTTGAAGCTGGGGAACCAGGTTCGTGTCTGGCAGGAGGCTCAAACATCCTGTGATTCTGGGCAAATCACATAGTATCCCCGTGACTGAAAACAACATTTTTGTGTCCAGCTGGAATGCAACTGGTGCCCATGCAAAGCGCTCTGATACCTTCAGGTCCGGTTCTCCCTATAGAAAACTTTTTTTTAAAAAGGATGGGGAGAAGGAAGAAAGGATAGATGAATATGTAGCAAGGAAAGAAGACTGGCGAGGAGGAAGAAAGGAAGGATGAATGATGGATCGATAAAAAAGGATGGAGAAAATGATGAAAGGAAGGATGGATGCATTCATAAATTGGTGGGTAGATAGTAACAAAATAGATGGGATGAATGGATGGATGGATTGATGGATCGGTAGATATCACCAGAAGGAAATATGAAGATAAGTACCCAAAGAAGGGCTGGTGGAAAAAGACAGACACAAGTATAGTGAGAATGAAGGAACAGAGTTAAGAAGGAAAACGACTAAAAGAAGATTGAATTAAGGATGGAAAGAAGGAGAAAGACACAAAAGAAAGATGAAGGGTAGAAAAAGAGAAATAAAAATTGAAGTAAAGAAAGAAGATAAGTGTGAAAAATGGGTAAGAAATAAAAAGAAATGAAAAACAAGGAAAGAAGTAAGTTAGAAAACAGAAAGAAATTAAAGAAAGGAGATATGAAAGAAGGAAAGGGAGATGAAAAGAAGGAAAGATGAAAAGAAAAAGTAAGATGGAAAGAAAGTAACAAGTAAAGAAGAAAAAGGAAGCACCGCAGTTACGATGACAGAAACAAAGACAAAAACATTGAAAGAATCAAGAAAGATGGAAATGAATTCAGAAAGAAGGAAAGAAAGATGGAAACAGAGCTAAAACCAAAAATAAAAGATTGAAGAATTGAAGGAAAGAAAATGGGAAGTAGGAAAGAAAGATGAAAGACTTATTAGAGATAGATTAAATTAATGAAGGTAGAACCATCATCCACAAATTCCCTGGGGTGAATAAACCTTATTTGTGCATGGGTGCCCATTCCCAACTGCCTATAACCTATTGTTTTTTAGCCAAATTATTTGAAAAATTGTTCTCTAAAATGCGTATAATGAGGCACCATATTCTAATTTTTCTTTTTGGGAGGAGTGACCCACTTGAACATTTCTTGGGAAGATAAGCCATAGTGGACACACTTTAATGAATTTGAATATTTCATGAGTGTCTATTCAGAACATACTGGAAAGCTGCTACCTTTTTGGGAAATCTCTGTGAGACCTATGGCGCAAAATGTGGCATTTGTCAATAGTATTTTCAGAATTCCCTTGGAGAAGGAATAGAGATGCAGTCAGGTTGTTTTTTACAGGCCTGGTCAGTAGTACAAAAAATTGCATAAAGCAGTTAATGTCTACATTTCTTCCTTGTGAAGTATAAATCTAGACACACAAATATGAGGAAATCACTTAAAAAGTGTTTGAGAGCTGTCTAAATTAATTCTTAATGATTATCGAAACATATATGGCTATAATTGCCATGTTACAGAAGAATGCTGATAATTTCACACAAAATATTTTTCACTTACCAGCATTTGGCCCTTGCAAAGTAACAAAATGTCGACAAATGCCTGAAATTTTTTCTGAAAAAAGGTGGCAACCAGAGGAAGAGGTAGCCAATGAAGGAGTGCTGGGCTCACTTGAGTCGCACCCTAGCTCCATACTATTTGGGACATGGTTCAAAGTATGTGTGTGTGCATAGGTTCAGGGAGAGAACGAGAAGTCGTGTCCCCTAAAAGGGGAGAACCGCACCTCTAACAGTAGAAAACAGTATCAAAATGTAAGTAATATGCGTGATACATATATTGTTGCTATATTTACAGCTGGGTGCTATATGAGCCTCAGACACCTACTACCCAAAGGTGTCACATGCACATCAAAACAATGGTATGCATAAATATACAGGAGAAAAAACAAGCTATTGCAGCACAACCAAAAAATCAAGTCAAATACACCAAAGTGGTGTTCTTATTAAATCAATATAGTCCCTTAATAAGATGTTAGAGTTTCATGGCAAAATGAAAACAATAAAGAAACATCAATCGAATACAATTAATCACATATGATCAACCAGTGAAGTTTTCTTGTAATTCTATTGTAGTCCAAACATAGTTTTAAAAGTTCCCAGCACACGATTAGCCGACACGTGTTTCGTCTGATCAACATACTTTTTCAAGGCAGCTCATGGGAATATTGAAGAAATACCGGTGGACAATAGTAAATGGACAGTCCGTCATGGCAACGCGTCAGTATGCGGAAGAAACCATAATCCAAAGTAGAGAGATATTGGAATAAGTGATCCAAAACTAAGTAAACGCACTACTGGCAACACTATCCTTACAGTACTCAGTGCACGCCGCCCAGGTAGCCGATTAAAAGGAACCCCAAATATGGGCTAGTATCAAAGCTCCAATATTTGATTGGAGCGAACAACAGAATAAATGTAGCTCCACTTAGCTTTCGTATACTCGGTGAAGCTGCGGTGTGCAGGTCTCAATTGAAGAGAGTAGCCAGGACCATGGCGTAATACAACTATGATATGTTGCAACCCACAATCGACAACGGCATCTCCGTAAACCGAGTCCTGTTCGGTGACGGAAACGAAGTAAGCCTACCTGGGCGGCGTGCACCGAGTACTGTAAGGATAGTGTTGCCAGTAGTGCATTTACTTAGTTTTGGATCACTTATTCCAATATCTCTCTACTTTGGATTTTGGTTTCTTTCACATACTGACGCGTTGCCGTAACGAACTGTGTGCTAGGAACTTTTAAAACTATGTTTGGACTACAATAAAATTACAAGAAAACTTCACTGGTTGATCATATGTGATTAATTATATTTGATTGACGTTTCTTTATTGTTTTCATTTTGCCATGAAACTCTAATATCGTATTATGGGACTATATTAATTTAACAAGAACTCCACTTTGGTGTATTTGACTTGATTTTTTGGTTGTGCTGCAATAGCTTCTTTTTTCTCCTGTGTGCATAGGTGCAGGTTTTTGTTTTTCTGGCTACTCCCTTGCATGCCATACCATTCCATACCCTATGTTGGACTTGGCCCGTTCTGCAAGGTCATGGCCAAACCTTTTTCATTGTTCTCCACTTTTTGCTTAATTCATTTTTGTTGGTCTTAGGACTCTGTGTGCTTTACCACTGTTAACCAGTGCTAAAGTGTTTGCTCTCTCTCCTTAAAACATGACAGATTGGCTTACACCCAACTGGTATATTTAATGTACTTATAAGCCCCTAGTAAATTGGGCCTACATTTAACCAGGGCCTGTAAATTAAATGCTACTGGTCGGTCTGCAGCACTGATTGTGCCACCCACTTGATTAGCCCTCTAAACATGTCTCAGGCCTGCCATTGCAGAGCCTGTTTGTGCAGTTTGAAACTGCCATTTTGACATGATAAAGTAAACCTTTTACTATGCCCAAATCTCCCTTTTTAATTCATATAAGTCACCCCTAAAGTAGTCCCTGGACAGCCCATAGAGCAGAGTGCAATGTATGTAAAAAGTAGTAGATGCACTTTTAAGTTTTACATGTCCTTGTCGTAACAACCGATTAAATTAGTTTTTCAATACTGCAAGCCTATCACTCCTGTGGGATAACAGTGGAGCTGCCTTATTACATTTTATAAGTGCATTTTCCAAATGGGAAGAAATAACTAGTTCATGTTTGATGTCTCTGGAATCATAATTTAAAATCGAAGTCAGATTTTAAATTGCAATTCTGAAAATGCCACTTTTAGAAAAATACCAAATACAAGGAGATGATGGACGGAGCACTGAAACCTTTCAGACACCCCCCCAGTTACAGATCTGGGTTGAATCCATCATCGTTCTTTAGTTCACTTTGCCACCCCAGTTCAGAACCAGCTACATGCAAATCAGTCTTGACCCTGTGCCTCACAGGAACTGTCCAGCCAGAACTGCCAAGTCAGGTCTTAAACTGGAGTGGCGAAGTTACAATGATGGATTCAACTCAGATCTGTGACTGGGGGTGAGTGTCTGAAAAGTTTCAGCGCTTCGTCCATTATTAATTTGTGTTCACTTTTAGAAAAATGCCATTTTGTTGCCTTAATCATTTGGTGCCTGCAGTCTGTCTCTGGGTCGTATGAGTGGGTGTAGCTGTGTATTCCTCCTGGACAGCCACACACAATGGGAGCTTAGATGTGACTGGATGGGCTAGCACTGGCAGGTTGAGAGGTAGGAGCTGGGCACAGCCCACTTACACTGGAATAGGCTGTATCCTGTCTCCACACAAAGGGCTGCATATCCCCTGTAGTTAGTCTAAAGCCAGGGTATCTGTGCACTTCAAGGTCATGCATCTAAAAGCTTCTCCCCGCTTCAAAAGCACAACTGTGTGTAATAGAAGGACCTAAGATATTCAAAAGAATGTCTGCTGTGCTGCTACAAGGATTGCCACTCTACTGGGCTGCTGCCATGTTGTGCTGACCTGCTGGCCTCTTACCAGGGGAAGAAGAACTGAATCTGCAACTTCATCTTGAACCTAGGACCCCGAAAGTGACTTAAAGGGCTAGACTGCTGGCCCCCGGATCTGATCCTCTGGGACATAAAAGGTTCCCCAACCAGATCCTGGGCACAGCTGCACCACGTTCTTGACCCCAATGTGGTGTCCCTCAGGTCCTGGGCCCTTGGTGTGGCTCATGGGCTCTTAAAATCAAGCTATTTGCTGCTGCGAACAGGCCTGTTCACACAGCGACTGTGCCGCTCGCACCAAAATTCAGCGTGAGCCACTGCCAACCCCTCACTTTGCCCAGTAAGCATTGATCGCCCGCAGAGGACCGTCAATGCGAAGCACCAGAACGCCTCTCCATAACTCCTGGCCTGCTGTTTGCGCCATGCCGACCACTGCCCTCAATGCTCTTGTTGCTCCCCGCGACTCTCTCCAACGTGAACGGAACTCTTGGCACAAAACCCTGAGAAAGTAAAACTTCTGTAGGACTAATTTGGGACTGTATCTGACCCACGCTCCATCACGTTCTGCCTGAACTATTTTCTTTGTCCTGGGCCAGTGTGACCAGATATCCGTGGTTGGCACTTTCCGCTTTTAGGTGCTATTTTACAGTTTATTCTTTAAAAATTTAAACCTCTGTGTCTACGGATTGGATATTTGTCAATTTGGTCTTGTTTTATTTATTAAATTCTGTTTTATTTTTCAAACCTGGTTTGGGATCTTTTGTGTCTGTTTTCACTGTTTTACTGTTTGCAGTCTTGCACAAATGCTTTACACATTACCTTAAAGTTAGGTCTGACTGCTCTGTGCCAAGCTACCAGAGGGTTGAGCACAGGTTAATTTGGGATTTGCTTGTGCCTTACTCTGACAAGGATTGTGGTTGCTGCTTTTCCAAGGCTCACCTCCTAGTCAACCAGTAACACAATTTCAATTTAACACCCTAGTTCATGGAATAGGTTTCAAAGCAACGTCTCATTAATGAATTAGTTGCAATCTCCCAAAATTTTAGAAAATGGCACATCACTGCACATTTAGCAGGACACATGTCACCGCCACAGGGCATACTCTCCGTTCATCTCTAAGGTTCTCCCTCCCTATTTCATTGTTAGACTACAGACCTTATCCCTCCTCCATATAATAGTGAATGTAGCCAAATCCCTTCACTCCCAAACACTGCCGCAACAGTGCTGTGCAAGCAGTGGTCGGGAGCATAATTTAAACTCCTGCGATACCTGCGGAGCAGGGGGTCCCCAACCTTTCAGGGGGTCACCACCCCTTCAGGGAGCCCCCATAGAACCCAAGACCAACAAATGCCGGTGAGATATAGGGGACCCAGTGGCCCCTCTTCATATTTTGCAAAGATGGGCATCCTTTTGCTCTGGCATTGGGGATGTACCGGGACACTCTACTAACTGAACAGAATACATTCTCTCAGAGCTGGTGACTACTCTACATAAGAGTAAAGGTCAGCAGGGGACTATGAAAAGGGGTCCCCTTTCCCCCCCAAGACTTACATGAAGCCCTCGAGCCCACTGTCAATCTCTCATTACTAAACTTCGTTAAATGCTCCAAGTTACCGTGTTGCGAGTAATCTCCTGTTTGTTTTCCCTGTTTTAATTACCGGGGCCTCATTGCGGGCCTTTTCAATAATTATAGTCATATATCTGCGCGCGGCGCTGCCATTTCCGCCGCTTCTGAGGCTGGCTCTCGGAGCCCGGGCGGCAGCGCGTGGACGTGGGCTCCGCGTTATTAAAAAACGCATCCTCCCATGAGATTGTTTATGAGTTATTCCTTATCGGGATTTTAATATGGAGGCCGGCTTAATTAGGGCACCGAGCGCATACAGGAAAGTTTTGATGCAAACAATGTTGAAAAGGCTTCTGACATCATTCTTTTTATTTTCCTATTCCTCCCCTCCCTAGCCTTTCTACTTCAAACTATTGCTCCTAATTTTCATTTATTTCTGAAACTGTCGTTTATTTCCGTTATATATAGACTTATATGAGTGTGAAATTAACTGAAAAAGCTGTTGTTGAAATGATCAATAAAAATTAAAAATAAGAAATCAAAAGGGAAAGAAGTCTGAAATGTAGAGCATCATTAAAGGCACATGCATTACTCTGAACCACTCTGCAAACAGTGATGACCGGCTCCACTGCTTGCCCAATATGGTGAAGTGAGACGAAAGCCTGAAGACGTTTCTTAAAGCACGTTGGGGCATATTATCAAGAAACGCCGTTAACATTATCGCCGCTTTAGCGGCAGAAAACTGCAGCTAAAGCGGCGATAGTTTTCTGCCGCTAAAGCAGCGATAATGTTAACGCCGTGCTTGATAATATGCCCCACTTTACGTATTTGGGGGCATATCAGCAACAACCGACGATAATGATCGCTAAGCGCACTTAGCGCTAGGATAATTATCGCCGGCTAGCGTGGATTTTTATCGCTGAGATAGCGTGCTATTAGCAACGCTTATCTTAAAAGCGATAAAAATCCTCACGCTAACTGCCTAACATGAGATTATCGCTGGAAACCCAGCGATAATCTTACGCAATGTGGCGTTAGCTTGCTGATAGGGACTCACAAACTTAGCCATGATATCCACCTTCCATAGGATATCATGGCTAAGTCAGTCCTGAAGCAGGCGTAAGGTAAGTAGCGATAACAGGGGTTATCGCTACTTTTCTTGCCGCTATGCCTCATATCGTGGGGCTTGATGATAGGAGAAATGTCGCTTAGCGACATTTCTCCTATCATGTCAGGTCAGGAACGCCTACTTTGCATCTCATTAGAGATGCAAAGCTGGGCGTTAGGAATTCCTACGCTAACGCAAGTTTTCATGCGTTAGCGTGAGCTTGCTAATTAGGCGATAATTTTATCGCCTCGCCTTGCTGATATGCCCCACAAATCTCTGCAAATACCACTCTCTCTCTCTCTCTCTCGCTCTCTCGCTCTGTGCTCAGTAACCCCAGCAAAGACCTTTTCTGAACTGGGATGCAGGCCACAACGTCTAACTGCAGAAGACATACTCCTCTCAGACTAATCGTCTGCTTTCCTTATACAGAGCATCAATTATCTTGCAAAACACCCCGGGGCAGATTTACAAGCCCCATGCACCACTTTTGCGTCACTTTTCACATGGGAAAAGTGGCGCAATGCGCTTGTAAATCTGTCTCCCCGATCTTAAACATGCTCGCTTTGTATTCAGCACTGTGGTGAGCTCCTCTCTCACTGACGTTAGACTACTGCCTTTAAAATAGGCTGACCCCTGAAAAAAATCTAAGTGCCAGATGCTCAAAGTCTTTTTTGTGGTCCTAAACTCCATAATTTGTAAATTCACATGTACAAAAAATCTCTTTCCAACAGTCTTTCAAACTTGTAAAATGGCTTTGCGACCTTTCCCATCACAGATAGTAAGGTGCGTGATGTATCAATGATTTGTGAACAAAATTGCTGTTGTAAACCAGTGTTAAGCGACTGCCTCCCCTTTTCCCAGACCTGTGGTTTTTGGAGTCTACTAAAATAAATTATATAAATGCTCCACCCTACTTAACAGATGTCAACAACTACTGCCTACATCCTACCTGGGATCCCATAGCCCATGGCCAGTAGATGACTTGGCAGTCTTGAACCTAGATTTACAAAATGTGTTCGTGAAGTGCAGCACTGTGTGAAAATCTGCAGCACTGAATTGCATGAAGGGTAAAAAAAATGGACGGTGTCATATTTATTGAGTTATGCACTAGGGGTGTGTAAAATCTGTATAATTATGAAAAATTAAGCAAAATTAGGTGAAACTATTCATAATTAGACGAAATGTAAATCTGTCATTTTGAGCTATATTGTAGCTCAAAAACCAACCTTGTGTCAATTGTTGTGCAAGGATGTATTTAAACAAAGGCACCGCAAACAACAGTTGCTCGTATTCAGCTGTTCTTGTGCGTTGCACAATTAGCGGTACATTTTTACCATGAACAGCACATAATTACGCAAAGCGGCATAATGGCATAACTTCAGGAATGTCACATAAGAAGCACAACTTGTGTGAATTACGCCACTGTTGTTTAGATTTAAATTACCCACCCATAATAACAATAGCAAAACTTACAATTAAAAATCCATTAGAGGTGCAAAAGTGAGTGGGTGCTGCAGAGTGGTCCACTTTGAAAACACCTTCAAAACTCCACAGAAGCATTGCTTTTAAGTTCCTCGCCCTCGACCCAGTCACAACTAATGAGGTATATTCCACTGACAGGAAAAAACAGGAAAAGCTTTTAGGCTGCACCCACCCTCCTGCCAGGGGCTATAACCACATAGCCAGTAGAAAGCCCATCCTGTTTTCTTTCGTGTCGGTGGACATGATGGGACGCTGTGGTAATTGCTGGGCACTTACCTTGTTGCTGGATATCCTTGGGTTACCTCCTTTGCTGGGCTCTGGGGGTGCTTTTTTGGCTGTCGTGGGAGCTACTAGAGTCGGGACGCCTGTCTTCCTGGATACCGTGCGTGACACCGGTTGCCTGTCTTGATGGGCTGGACAGAACTCGGTTGTCTTTTGGCTTTCCTTGGCCGTGGACTTTAAAGCAATAGATAAGAAGGGACCTTCGGGTTTTAAAGACTTCGGTTGTGTGCATATATTAAAAAAGGAACATAATATACAAAACAACAGTGTTATAAATAAAGTTAGAAAAAGCGGGCAAATAGCAGCATAATAATATTAAACACATTCAGGAGTTAGACAAACAGGTAGCAGCATATTATTATAAAGTGCGGTCAGTTGTAAACGATTTTAGCAGCATAATATAAAGTGCAATTAAATGTATTCTTTTAGGGTAATCTAGTCCGCAGATGACGCTTTAATTTGGTGTTCCATACTATAAGGTATTGGCAGGTTCATACAGTAGAGTAATGTTATGTGTTCAGGTACACCTAACTGTGTTACAAGGTGCTCATGGAAGCATGTGAGCGGACTGCCACTCTCAGGAAAAAACTGACGCGAAAAATCAAATTGTCTCTCTCGAGTCTAAGAATTTGCAAATAGGCTTTTCTGTAATCAATATTGGCGATTGACTTAAAATAGGGTATCAGATATTGCTTTGTGTTTGTTTAATAAAAATTGCAGAAAAATAAAAAATGTAGCATCATTTGATTGCTACGAGTGCCACAGGGGCAGGGTATTTTCTCAAGATTAATATTAAATCCCAAAGGGAAGCAAATTAATTACTGTAAGGTGCCGTCCCTGAGGCGAAAGAGCAAACTTCTCTCCCAACGACTTGCATTCTTCAGAAGATATTTAGAGAGCATATAAATTAGGGGGCTATTGGCCACTACTAGCGACATATATCTAGTGACTGATTATTTTTAAAGCTCTGCCACATGTCTTGCGTTTTTATAAGATTCATATAGTGCATCCATAAGGACCTTTTTATTTATTTCCTCTTGGTCCGATAGGTTTAGAAAGGCGTGCTCTAGGTTCACGCTAGTTAGACTTTTTATGACAGCAGAAAGCCAGGGTATGCACCCTCCCTTGTCACAGCTGAGGCAGTCTCCAATAATCTCCCTTGTCAGGGTCGCTGCTGGATTTTGCCAAACATTTAGCCAAAATATAGCTAGACGGAACCAGATAAAATCTTCTATGTAATGCAAATTTAATTCCTTATGACACACAAAATTTGGGGAGGAAATTTGGGCCCCTAAAAGTTTCCGACAAAATCTTTTTTCTTCTCTCTGAATTCCACTACAATTTATAAAACTCCAAACTTCTGCGCCATATGTGGCAGTGGGAATACACTGTGTTTTATACATTTTGGTTATAGATAGTACTAACTCTGCTTATTTGTGTTGGGGAAGACTCAAGATCGAATTTGTAACTTTTAAGAATTTACTTCTGCTGTGGGCAGCGTGAGCTGCCCAAGATCCAGTATCGGAAAATACTAACCCCAAATATGGAAAAGTGCGGATGCGTAATAAGTATTCAGAGTCTGAGGTTATTGAATTAATATGGTGTTTTTTTGGGCCACAGGTCATTATAAAAGATTTCTTAAAAGTGGTGCAAAGGTCTATGTCTGCCATAAAGGCTATTAAACCCCTAACTAAAGTGCGTAGAGCATTCGGGGTGCGGCCCATTAGGACCGCATCATCCGCATATAATAGAGCGGGGAGTGCATTGCCATTGATTCTCGGTACATCGTTACTAAGTTCTGACAGTACATTGTGTAGTTCATTTATATAAAGAATAAAAGAGGGGCCAGTACACACCACTGTCTGACCCCTCTACCAATGATGATGTCCCTTGAAACCTCCCCTTCATTGCTAATCCTTACCCGTGCCTTCAAGTCCCTGTGCAAATATGCCAAAAAATAAACTAAAGCCTCATCCAACCCATAGTTTAAAAGTACCGACCACAAACATGACCTATTGAGGAATTCGAAGGCTGAGGTAAGGTCCATAAAAGCCAGGTAGATAGGTGACTTCCGGGCTATTGTGTACTTACCAACAATCAGATTTAAATGAAGACACTGTTCTACTGTTCCCAGCTTACTTCTAAAATGCAGCTGACACCTGTTTAAAATATGTTGCCATTCAGCCCAAGACCTTATTTTCTTAAACAGAATCCTCCCAAGTATCTTCAAAGTATTGTCAATCAGGGAGATCGGTCTATAGCAGCTAGTGTTGGATCGGTCTCCTTTTTTAAAAATAGGCACAATGATGCTGGTAGACCAAGTGCTTGGAATAAAAGTGCTTATTAGATTGATAAAAACATTAAGTAAAAGAGGTGCCCAAAAATCTGTTTTGTGCTTAATGAGGTCGATGGAAAGCCCATCTGGCCCCGGGGCCTTGTTGCCTATGCTTTGGTGGATGGCATCCTCAACTTCTGACACCGATATGGAAATTCCTGTGGCAGAAAAACTGTTTAACAGATCCTCATTCTGGGACGGAGCCTAGTTATGTTGCAGCTTAGGGGAGTGAGAGTAAAGCCCATAGATCTCATGTCTTTAACTGCTGCCCAGAAACCATTTCCATCATTCAGTGTAGCGGCACAAGCAAGATTATCCGAACGTTCTTTTAGGAGCTCGTCTTTTCGTTGCCTGGCTACTTCTTTATAATGAGACCGTAAAGATTTAACAAGGGTTGTGTCCCTAGGTGTTGCTCCCAGTGCTACACAAAGTTCCCTATTTGCTCGTGAGCAGGCACTGTTGAACCACCTAGGGTTCGGATTGATGTCTAACGCAGGCTTAGAGATCATTTGTTTGATGCCAGCGCACAGGCCGCTAAATGCCTTAATAACCTCTGGGTTGGGGTCACTAAATGACAATCAAGTTTCAATGAGCAGTGGGTGTTATTTTATCATATTGGAAAATACATTTTTATTGTCAATACCTTTCCAGATAACTCTTAATTTGTCAGCCAAAGCCGTTAAATTACTTGCCCCAGGCTCTTTAGCAAGACTAGGTCTAGGGGAGAATCTAATTGTTGTTAAGATTGGGTTATGATCACCCTGCGTGGTGCACAAGACCTCTACCTTTAATAAAAGATCTTCCAGTGAGGCAGATATAAAAACATAATCAATAGTTGAGTCACAGCCACGACCCCTATAGGTAGGTATTAAACAATTATTGTTTTGGCGTACATCCGCTATTTCCATCGCATTGAGTAAATTGTAAATAGACAACTGATCTGACAGTTCCATCCCTCTTTTACATGAAAACTCGTGAGCTGAAAATGAGGTATCTATTCCATTTTCACTTGGAAGTCTGGCGTTAAAGTCGCCACCGAGACAAATTCCGGCCAAATTATGTTGCACATTCTGGTTTTGTAAGTTAACAATAAAGTCAAACAAGTTAATAAAATTCATATTGGGTAAAGTTACAAAATCATTATTTTATAAAAGTTAATAAAACAAATTGAAGCCCTCCGTGTGTAAATCAAGGCTTAAAATTTGTCATTGTTTGTGGCAAGAGGCTTTACACTACCATCTGATGAAATACTAATCCAGATTGAGAGTCCACCAGATGGGCAACCTACTTTGGAGACTGGTACGATATTATTAAAACAAGCAAAACCTTCTAAAAATAAATCCCTTGTACACCATGTTTCCTGGAACATTAACCCCTTCGCTGCCAGGCCTTTTCCCCCTCCTGTGCCACGCCCTTTTTTGGCTATTTGGGGTAGTGCGCGCTGAGGCCCCTGTAACTTTTTGACCACATAAGGTATCCACGCCAAATTTGCATCCTTTTCTTCCAACATCATGGGGATTCTGAAGGTACTCAGGGTTTGTGGATTCCCCTGGAGGGGTCACAGAAATGAGCCAAAATACAGCAGAATTTAGTTTTTGGGGGGGAAAATGGGAAAAACGGGCTGCAAATGAAAGCATCTGGGTTTTTCCCTGCAAATGTTATCAAAAAAGGGTTTGTGGGGCTGAAATCACCATTTTCCCAGCTTTTAGGGAATACCAGACTTTTGTCAGAAACCCAACATTTTTTTACACAGTTTTGGCATTTTTCTGGGACATAGCCTATTTTTGCTATTTTTTGTTCTTTCAACCTCCTTCCAGTTAATGGTAGAAATGGGTACAAAAGCAATAATGGATCCTGGAAAGCTATACATTTTGGAGTAGTGGACAAAATTCTGAATTCAGCAAGGGGTCATTTGTGTAGATCCATTAAGGTTTCTTTATAGAAACTAACAGTTAAATATAGGATAAATTGAAAATCTGTTGAAAAAAAAGCCTTTTGTGTCAACGTTTTCACCTGTAACTTCTTCTAATTATGACAGCTCTTTGAAAGCAATATACCGTTACATCCGCTGGACATTACTGGTTGTGGGGATATATAGGACTTGTAGGTTCACCAAGAACCCGACGAACCCAGAGCCAAAAACGGAGAAGCAACTTGCAATGGTTTTTTATTATGTACCGGGTATATAGTAATTATTCTGTAAAAATGTGTACATGGAAAAATCGGTATGAAAGACACCTATGTATTTCTGAAATGGTAACAAAATATAGAGTTTAGAAATAGTAGATATTTGCACGTTTCCGAAATTGGGAATACTCATACTAGCATGAGAATTATCAGTCATTTTTTAGAATGACTTCTTTTTCACACAATGTCTTTCATTTGGAAGGCAGAAATGCATCGAAAGTCAATAGGTAATAACAGTTCCTTTACAAATCTGAATTACCCTAAGTCTCCCGATAAAAATGGTGCCTCACTTGTATGGGTAGGCATAGTGCCCACGACAGGAAATGGCTCAAAACCCAACGAGAACACACCACATTTTCACAATGCAAAATTACCCATTTTTAGCAAAGTGCCTAGCTGTAGTTTTTTAACCCTAGCTTTGCCGGTACCTAGGGAAACCTAGCAAACCTATACATTTTTGAAAACTAGACACCCAGGGGAATCCAGGATGGGGTGACTTGACTGCCTACCACCAGGGTCTGTTACCCAGAATCCCTTGCAAACCTAAACAATTGCCAAAAAAAACACATATTCCCCACATTTCTCTGGTGGAAAGTTCTGGAATCTGCGTGGATCCACAAATTTCCACCCACCCAGTGTTGCCCAAGGTCTTCCGAGAAAAATGGTACCTCACTTGTGTGGGTCTGCCTAGTGTCCGCAACAGGAAACGGCGCAAAACGCAACGTGGACACACCTCACTTTCGCAGCGAAAAATGACCCTTTTTTGGCAAAGTGCCTAGCTGTAGTTTTTGAACCATAGCTCTGCCGGTACCTAGGGAAACCTAGCAAACCTATACATTTTTGAAAACTAGACACCCAGGGGAATCCAGGATTGAGTGACTTGACTGCATCCCACCAGGTTCTGTTACCCAGTATCCCTTGCAAACCTAAAAAATTACCAAAAAAACAAATTTCCCCACATTTCTCTGGTGGCAAGTTCTGGAATCTGCGTGAATCCACAAATTTCCACCCACCCCGCGTTCCCCAAAGTCTTCCGAGAAAAATGGTACCTCACTTGTGTGGGTCGGCCTAGTGCCCGCGACAAGAAACGGCGCAAAACTTAACGTGAACACACCTCAATTTCACAGCGAAAAATGACCCATTTTTGGCAAAGTGCCTAGCTGTAGTTTTTTAACCATAGCTCTGCCGGCACCTAAAGAAACCTAGCAAACCTATACATTTTTGAAAACTAGACACCCAGGGGAATCCAGGATTGGGTGACTTGACTGCATCCCACCAGGTTGTGTTACCCAGAATCCCTTGCAAACCTAAAAAATTGCCCAAAAAAACACATTTTCCCCACATTTCTGTGGTGGAAAGTTCAGGAATCTGCGTGGATTCACAAATTTCCACCCACCCCGCATTCCCCAAAGTCTTCCAAGAAAAATGGTACCTCACTTGTGTGGGTCGGCCTAGTGCCCGCGACAGGTAGCTGTAGTTTTTGAACCATAGCTCTGCCGGCACCTAGGGAAACCTACTAAACCCACACATTTCTGAAAACTAGACACCCGGGGGATTCCAGGGAGGTATGGCTTGCGTGGATCCCCCAACGTTTCCTTACCCAGAATGCCCTGTCAAATTTAGCTGAGAAAATCACCTTTTTCACACATTTTTGTGTGGGAAAGTTGTTGCATCACCGGGCTGACACAAATTTCCTACCACCTAGCGTTCCCCCGGGTCTCTCAATAAAAACGGTGCCTCACTTGTGTGGGAGGCCCAAGTACCCGCGACAGGCAAGGGCCCACAACGTAGTGAGGCGACATGAAAATTGCCTATCTAAAAACGACCTGGTTTTGCAAGGGGTGTCACTTGGGTTTTTGGCCCGGTGCTCGGCGGCCACCTAGGGAAACCTACCAATCCCACACATTTCTGAAAACTAGACACCCTGGGGATTCCAGGGAGGTATGGCTTGCATGGATCCCCCAAAGTTTCCTTACCCAGAATGACCTGCAAACCTCAAATTTAGCTGAAAAAAATCACCCTTTTCACACATTTTTGTGTGGGAAAGTTGTGGCATCACCGGGCTGACACAAATTTCCTACCACCTAGCGTTCCCCCGGGTCTCTCAATAAAAACGGTGCCTCACTTGTGTGGGAGGCCCAAGTACCCGCGACAGGCAAGGGCCCACAACGTAGTGAGGCGACATGAAAATTGCCTATCTAAAAACGACCTGGTTTTGCAAGGGGTGTCACTTGGGTTTTTGGCCCGGTGCTCGGCGGCCACCTAGGGAAACCTACCAATCCCACACATTTCTGAAAACTAGACACCCTGGGGATTCCAGGGAGGTATGGCTTGCATGGATCCCCCAAAGTTTCCTTACCCAGAATGACCTGCAAACCTCAAATTTAGCTGAAAAAATCACCCTTTTCACACATTTTTGTGTGGGAAAGTTGTGGCATCACCAGGCTGACACAAATTTCCTACCACTCAGGGTTCCCCCGGGTCTCCCAATAAAAACGGTGCCTCACTCGTGTGGGAGGCCCAAGTACCCGCGACAGGCAAGGGCCCACAACATAGTGAGGCGACATGAAAATTGCCTATCTCAAAACGACCTGGTTTTGCAAGGGGGGGTCACTTGGATTTTGGGCCCGGTGCTCGGCGGCCATCTAGGGAAACCTACCAAACCCACACAGTTCTGAAAACTAGACACCCGGAGGATTCCAGGGAGGTATGGCTTGCATGGATCCCCCAACGTTTCCTTACCCAGAATGCCCTGCAAGCCTCAAATTTAGCTGAAAAAATTACCTTTTTCACACATTTTTGTGTGGGAAAGTTGTGGCATCACCAGGCTGACACAAATTTCCTACCACCCAGCGTTCCCCCGAGTCTCCCAATAAAAACGGTGCCTCACTCGTGTGGGAGGCCCAAGTACCCGCGACAGGCAAGGGCCCACAACGTAGTGAGGCGACATGAAAATTGCCTATCTCAAAACAACCTGGTTTTGCAAGGGGGGTCACTTGGGTTTTTGGCCCGGAGCTCGGTGGCCACCTAGGGAAACCTACCAAACCCACACATTTCTGAAAACTAAAAACTCGGGGGATTCCAGGGAGGTATGGCTTGCGTGGATCCCCCAACGTTTCCTTACCCAGAATGCCCTGCAAACCTCAAATTTAGCTGAAGAAATCACCCTTTTCACACATTTTTGTGTGGGAAAGTTGTGGCATCACCGGGCTGACACAAATATCCTACCACCCAGCGTTCCCCTGGGACTCCCGATAACAACGGTTACTTACTCGTGTGGGAGGCCCAAGTACCCGCGACAGGCAAGGGCCCACAACGTAGTGAGGCGACATGAAAATTGGCTATCACAAAACGACCTGGTTTTGCAAGGGGCTCACTTGGGTTTTTTGCCCGGTGCTCGGCGGCCACCTAGGGAAACCTACCAAACCCACACATTTCTGAAAAATAGACACCCAGGGGATTCCAGGGAGGCCCGCCGGGCACCGGGCCAAAAACCCAAGTGACCCCCCTTGCAAAACCAGGTCGTTTTGAGATAAAAAATCTAAAAACGAATCCCTGGTATTTAGTGGGCTTTCTGCCCCCCTGAAGGGGCAGATTAGGGGCCAATGCCCCATCTGCCCCCCGGGAGGGAGAAAGACTGTAGTAATTGGGGGGTGGGGTGGGGGCATGAGCCTGCCCGTTTTGGGCAGCCCCCACCCCTATTTTTTTTTTTAATTCCCTGGTGTCTAGTGGGCTTTTTGCCCCCCCGCGGGGGCAGATTGGGGGCTACTGCCCCCATCTGCCCCCCAGGGGGGTGCAAAAAGACTCAATGGTGCCAATTTTATATAGGGGGAGCAAAGGCCCTTGCCCAAGGGGCTGCTCCCCCCTCCCTGGTGTCTAGTGGGTGGATCCCTGCTTGGGGATCGCCCTCCTGTGGCGATCCCCAAGCAGGGATCCACTGGGGAGGGGTACCATTGGAAAGGGGAGATTCTCCCCTTTCCAACGATACCTCTCCCATCTTTCTATGTGCTCAGGGGGCTGCGATAGCCCCCTGAGCACGTAGAAAGTGAAACTGAAATGAGCCTCTTGGCTCATTTCAATTTCACTTTCAGTGTAATGACGTCGGCGCGACGTGCGCGCCGATCGTCATTACACTGAAAGCAGGGGGGTGGGCCTCTGGAGCTGGGGAAGCTTTCCCCAGCTCCCAAGGCTATTTTTAGTGAAAGGGAATCCCTCTGGTGCCCGCACCAGAGGGATTTCTAAGGGAATGCCTCATGACGAGCTGGACTCGTCATGGGCACACGAGAACTGTGTGCCATGACGAGTCCAGCTCGTCATGGGCATACAAGGGGTTAAAATATCATATTTTTGGACTATGTTGACCCAGTCTGTAGAGCTTAGCTTAGAGGTCAGGCCGGCAACGTTCCAGCTAAGCACCTGCAGGTTTAAATCGTGTGGTTCTGGGGTAGCAGTGTCCGAGGAATCAGGTGAGGATCCAGTGGTAGCAGGTACAGCTGGTGTTCGAATAGGTGATAGTCAATCCAGGCTGTCTAAACCTGACAGGGCAGAAAACCTATTATACATAGTATGTGGGGTATGGCAAAGGTATTTAACCCCGGGGTTGGCTTATAGAAAAAACTTAGGGGCTGTGACCAGACGAGAGTTGGGAAGTTGTTGTTAAATTCCTGTGTCAACAGTATTGATTTTACCAATGACGGTCGTCTAAAGTTAATGACAACACAGTCTCCCTTGGTGTTCTTTTCTGAGGATCCTACCCAACCCACCCTGCGCACCATTATAATCTCACTGATATTTGCCTCCCTTAAGCCTTTATGTTTAACCAGCCAATCAGCGCCTTTATTCCGCAGTTGGTCCCAAGTCTCAGTTTGATTTTTTCTTGGGGGGGGGGACGCCTGCTAAAACTAGGACATAGGGACATGCTGCAGGTGGTAGATTAAGAACATCGCCCTTGGTCTCTAGAGACGGCCAGATGTCATGATTTCCTAAAGTAGGAGTGGCGCTCGGAGTATTACACCTCAAGGGAGCTAAATTTGTGGGGTTAATGGTGGTAGCAAGATTAGCTGGGCGAGGATTAGGATTTGGGCTATTGGTATTATTAGTACGCCCTATACATAATGAGGTGTTCTCACTGGGGATATGTTTGGACGACAAGCTTTCTTTTGTTTTGCTGCAAGATACATTGACATCCTTAACGGAGGGGGGTATAGAATTCGGGGTTTGCCATTGAGTATTTGAGTTTTCCACGCCGGAAGGCTTTGGGTTCTGAATCCCCCCTGGTTTAGCTGTGAGTTTAGGTGTGCTAGAGTGTATACTTGATTTATTTATCAGTGTCTCCAGGCGGTCTAGGCGTTTCCAAAGTGCATTGAAGTTCTTATCCACCAGGTCTTTCATACGCTCATATACCATGTCCACTACGGTGTCAGTTGAGATATCACCAGGTCTGATACAAGTTTTGGGGGCTACTGTATGCTCAGTTTGAGTGTGAATGGAATATGTTCGTGCTTCTGATATTGTTAGATCAACAGTGATATCCGTAGTGGCATCAGTAGGCTCCACGTTTACTAAGGTCGCAGGGGCCGCCGTGCTTTGTATCCATGAGATCAGGGCTGTGCGTTGTTGTTTTGCGGGTGGGAGTTGTTTCCTCTTAGAGCTAGTTGGTTTTGCTAAAGTTCTTTTTCTTTTTGCCCCTGTAATTACCGGGTTTGGGGAAACGTCTTTATTTGGGACGATATCCTTGGCGTGAATAATGGCTCGATCGTCCACAAGAACTTCATTATCCTTATTGCCCTGGCTACTTTCTACATCACAGCTACCTCCCTGGTTTGGTGAATGTCTGGTGGTGTTGAGAATGACATTTTGTGATAGGGTGGGGGGCCAGTGCAGTCCTCCTGCTCATCCCCCACCATTGAAGTGATTCGAGGTACTACCAGTCCCAAGGATAATCGCCTCTCTGTTAGCTCGATTTCCGTTGTTACAATATTGACTGCTCTTTCTAGCATACTGTCTATGGTGGTGGTGGGTCGGGAGCTTGGTGTGGTGGTGTGTTTCCCCATATCAAAGTATTTATAGCACTCACTTTGACACAGCAACACAACTTGTTGGAAAACACCTCTCAGGGGGGTGGCCCAGCCCAGCCTCCTCCGTCCTCTGATGGGCACAGATTGGCCAGCCCTAGGCCCAGGCTTTGCCCGGGCACGCCCAAGGGTGTCCCGCACAGCGCGAGGTCAACGGCGCTCTTATCGCGCCTCCAGGCGTGAGTGCGGCGTGACATATGTGAGGCTGCTGGGGGATGTGGTCCTGCTGTTCCCCTCACGGCGTACGCCCAGCAAAGAGGGCCGTTTCCCTCACGGCGTGCCTCTATGCAGGATAGCCGTTCCCCTCACGGCTGACAGCAAGGTAAGTTGCACCGGACCTTGGGCGGCCCGATCTACATGGGGTGACTCTGCTTTCTAGGCTGCCATTCATGGGGTGCCACTGGATGAGATCTGTCAGGCTGCGACTTGGGTTTCTGATTCTACTTTTGTGAAACATTACCGAATTGTGCACTGAATGACTGTGTGAATTTTTGTTGTGGTGTTTTGCTTGCTGTGGGGCCTGTTGCTCCTACTTGATTCTGTTTTGTTCTTAAAAATGTCACTTTGGTGTGCTTCACAACTGTGTACAGTCTGTTTTGTGTACGTTGGTGTGCCAAAAGCCTTCATGTTTTTACTGCTTTGGTATGCCTCATTAGTTATGACGGGTCGAGGACGAGGGACGTAGAGGTTATGCTCTGATTACTTACCGGTAATTCTCATTTCTCTTAGTCCTACTCATCCTCGACCCAGTCATACTTCCCACCCACCCTCCCTGTTTCAGGCTGTTTGTGCTTGGTTTGTCAGCATGTGCTTTCTGCTGGCTATGTGGTTATAGCTCCTGTCAGGAAGATGGGTGGAGCCTAAAAGCGTTTCCTGTTTTATTTCCTGTCAGTGGAATGCACTTCATAAGTTATGACTGGGTTGAGGGCGAGTAGGACTAAGAGTAATGAGAATTTCCGGTAAGTAATTAGTGCAACAATGTACCAATGCACTCTGTGATGCACTGAAGAGTGCAATAATATTATCCGCTCATTTCTCAGATTTTAAAAAGTTGCAAACCTTTATTCGCTTGACCTGCTTGAAATTCACCAGATGATGCTTTCCGAGTTGTCTTGTTCCTGCTCCTTCACCAAGCCCACTCAATCAACACTGACAATTGGCCATGATGAAAAGGAGGATCTGATAGTCATATTCAAACAAACACACTTTCCTCAATAACTAACCTACAATTCTTCATGTAGTTCTTTGCTTTTGCGACAGTTTAAAAACTGCTTCAGCCTGAAGATTTTGGAAATAATATCTAAGAAAGCTTATACTATACTCTATAAATCGGCGTCTCCTAAACCCTTGGGTCAAGACCAACTGGTGGGCCACGAGGCGATTTTTAGTAGATCATGAAAGTCTTGCTGTATGTATAATTGATATTTAAAATAATGTAGATGTTTAGCCCTCTTTGTGGACAAGTGCAAACTAGCTGACCAATGTCCTTAAGTCCACAAGTATACCCAAGCAATACTCTGAGTGTGTGTTGCTGCTGTTTTTTTTTTCTTCACAGTCATTTCGACAGAGAATATGCTCACTATACATAATCATACACACCTATAACACCTGTGTATGACTTTCACACCTAATTTAGGAAATGTGGACCCAATCTAATGGACAGAGATGCTGACTTTGGATCTGAGGAACCAGGTTTGAGTCTCAGCGTAGGTTTAATGTCCTTTGATTCTGAGCAAATGCCTTAATCTCCCATCCTTATAATAAAATTAATCTGACCATGCATAATGTAATCTGGTGCTCATGTAAAGTGCTCCAATACCCTTGGGCCAGGTTTGCGCTATATAAAACTGCAAAGTGTGTATGGAGTCCAAAATGCACCTCATACTCTGCTGCAGAAGGGTTTCTCAGATTTCCTAAAATCACTGGTATCTATACCAAGATTGTTCAGAAACCTTGTGATTTTACGGAATTAGTGCCAAAGGCCACCACCCCCTCTGAAAAGTGTTCCAGCTCCACACTCCAGTGCATTTTGCCATCTGTCACTTTATGGACAGATCAGTCTCTTGGCCACAGGGCAATATCAAAGGGCATGGTCAAGGTTGTGATGATTACAAAACAATGGCTGTTATCACATTAAAAAAATTACCCCTGCCTCATATCCATTAAAGTTAGAAAGGTCACAAAAGAAAGTTGTTCTAAAAATTGTATCGCGGTTTGAAAATGTATGAAAAACGCTGGTATAGGTCATTACAAACAGCAGTCTCTGGACAAACCGAGCATGACTCCTCCTGTCTACCTGAATATATTTGTTTGCGCAAGACAATAAACGCATAGGCATGCAAATAATATCACATACACTTCTTACAGGACTCTGGGTTACAATAAGCAATTACAAAGGTCACTGTGATCTTGCTGTCATGGAAAGACCATTGCCTCAGATCACTGGACTACTTACATACGGTTCAATGTTCACATGCACAGTAAGTCATCTCAGACTCAAAACGTTTGCTAGTCATCAGTCATAACAACTATTCTATTCACACACCATGAACCATAATAAACACCGACTAAAGAAGACTTTGATGAAAGGCAAGTCTAGCTCCAGAAAACCCGCCTAACACCTTCACTAAATCAATAAATCCCAAATGCTTGCATGTTCAAGATCAAAACAAAACTGATTACATAACCAACAACACTAACCACATCTCCATCAAAGAAATATACAAAATGCTGAAGTAGGAGCAATCCAAACAAATTCTAAAAAAGCCATTTTTCCTGGTCAGATTAGAAGAGCTGCAACATATCCCTACACAGAGAAACAGACAATCCTGAAAATAACATAGGCAACCCCACTACGACCTGCAAACATCAATCACAAAAACACAGTTATCAACAGCTTCCACGTGTAACCAGTCTCTATAAAAGGCAAAAAATGATCGGGCTCCTTAGAAAACCTGCACAAGTTGAGATGGTTGTTGTGTGTCGACACTGATGTATTCAGACATCCTTGTTAGCCTGTCATCATCTAAGGTGTCTCATATTCAGGTTGAATATCAAAAGTGAGAAAACTGAGACTTGGAGAATGCCTCTCTTATGAATATTGGCTAGGACCTCTAGGAATTCATAGGATGAACTAGGTTCTGTTCTCCGGGTAGCATATGAATCTTTATGAACTGGTTTCTGTTCCTCTAGCAAGATAGGAATCACTACAGGATGGTGCCATCAGAGCCCAATCTGAAGGTGAAAACCTGTAGCAGATCTTGGGCAGGGGGTCAACAGCAGGTCTCTCTTAAACCACTTTTGCAACTTGTGTGGTAGGTGAATGCCACTGGGCAGTTCCATGTAACATAACATAGCTAAATTGGTGTTTTTATGAGAGATTCATGTCTCCAAACTGAGTCTCATAAATACCCATTGCAAAAGCATAGTATTATGAAGTTGTGGGGTGGATGAAAAAATGGACGTGAGAGGATGCTGAGTGGGATGTAGAGAAGGATGGAGAAATGGTAGAATGGATGGAGAGAAGAATGGAAAGATGAAGAAGAGAAGGATGGATGGTTCAATTCATCAATTCAATCAATCAATCAATCAATCAATCAATCAATCAATCAATCAATCAATCAATCAGTAGATTTGTAGAGTGCTACTTGTCACCTGTGAGGGTATCCAGGCTCTGGAAGGGTCCAATTGATTAGCCAAATAGCCAGTTCCTCAGGGAATTTTGGAACTCTAGAAGAGATGGGGAGGTCATTTCATGTCTTTGCTGCTAGGTAGAAGTGGTGATGTCTGCATCTGCTATGTCGGATGCTGGGGGTGATGGTTAGAGAAAGGGGTGTGGAGTGGAGATGTCTGGTGGAAGTTCAGGCGGTGGTTTAAGTAGGTGGGCCCGCAGTTGTGTATGGCCTTGTATGCATGGGCCAGGAGTTTGAACTGGCATCTTTTCTCTGTACAGTGAGCTAGTGGAGTTCCCTGAGATTAGGGTGATGTGGGATCGACTAAGGAGTTCCAGTACGAGTCTGGCTGTGGTGTATGGTATGGTCTGTAGTCACTGGAGGAGGTGAGCTGTGATCCCTACATAGAGAACATTGCCGTATTCCAGTCCACTGGAGATGGGGGCCTGGCTGATGTTGGGTCTTAGACTTTGGGCTAGCCATTTGAATATCTTATGAAGCAGGCAGTGGATGAAGAAGCAAGCTGAAGAGACAAGGTTGACCTGAGTCATCATGGCCAACTTATTGCCCGGAATGATGCCTAGGCTCCTAGCGATTGTTTCTGAAAATCATGGGAAACAATTGTTTCTGAAAATGAGTACCTCTGCCTTGTCCGTGTTGCGCTTTAGATAATTGTCCTTCATCCAGTTGGCGACGTCTGCCATGCAGTGGTGGAAGTTGATGTTGATGGTGTCTTCAGAGAGGGAGAGGATGTTGAGTCTGTGGGTTTTGGCGATGCTGTCCAGAGGTGCTATATAAGTGTTGAAGAGGGTGCGGCTGAGTGAAGATCCTTGGGGTACTCCACCAATGATTTCCTTGGGTTCAGAGGTGAAAGGTGTACTTTTTGCGTACTTCCGGTTAGGTGAGAAATTCTGGTACATCTGAAAGCAGCTCCTTGAAAGCCTATGCTGTGTAGCTTTGTAATGAGTGTGTGGTGGGAGACCACATCAAAGGCTACAGAGAGGTCTGGGAGGATCAGAGATGCAGTCTTGGTTGTTGTTGGTAGCCGGGATGAGGGCTGTCTCAGTGCTGTGGTTGCTACAGAATCCAGATGAGGAGGAGTCGAGTAGGAGGTTTCATTACAGATGTGAAGAGAGCTTTTGGTTGATGGCTTTTTCTAATACTTTGGCCGGGAATGGGAGCAAGGTGATCGGTTGGTAGTTGTTGAGTTCACTGGGGTCTGCCGATGGTTTCTTTAGTAGGGCGTTGACTTCTGTGTGTTTCCAATCCTTTGGGAAGGTGGCCGTGGCAATTGAGGTATTGAATAAGGTAGTCAGTATGTGGATGATTCTGGCTTCGCTTAAGTTGAAGATGTGGCGCAGGCATGGGTCGGTTGGGGTCACTGAGTGGACTGAGTTCATGAAGGAGGTGGTGCCCTATGGGGTGAGCTGGCTCCATTCTATCAGTTGGATGTCTGTGGTGGTAGTGGGGTTGTTTTTTTGCTTGAAGAAGTCGGTGGCCTTGGGCTGGGCTTTGAGGTTTCTGTAGAAGTTGATGATATTGTTGATGATAAGTTTGCAAGGTTGTCGCAGAGTTCCTGTAAAGGCGTAATGTTGTTTGTTGCAACTGAAGGTCGGAGATTTCTTTGATGATGCTACAGAGTTCTTTGCTGTTATCAGAGCTTACTTCGATGCATGAGGTTAAGGCCTTTTTCTTTGATTTTCTCAACTGTCTGTGGTCGAGGTAAAGGGCTGTCTTGAAGGCTGTCTTGTCGGTCATGTCCCTGCTGGTACGCCATCTCCTTTCCAGTTGTCTGCTTGGTGGACCTTCTGTGGGTGTTGTTGCCTATGGGAGTGACGCTGTTGGTGCAGTTGGTGATACAATTGTTTCTGATGTTGTGGTCTAGGGTATTGGAGGAGATGGGGTGGGTGGTGTTGATGGTATTGATCCATGTGTCCTTCGAGACTTTGCTCCAGCTGTGGTGGGTGTTGTTGGGCAGATTAGGGGCAGAGGACTGTGAGCTGGTGGTGTTGAAGCGGACGATGGAGGGGTTGGTCTAGGTGAATTCCCATGGTGTGGCTGTACCTGATACGCTCGCTAAAGGTGAAGATGTCATCTGGCGTGTGGTGTGCAGTGTATGTGGGTTCATCAACAAGTTGGGTGAGTCTGATGTTGTTCATGCTGTCAAGGAGGTTGGTAGTGTTGATATCATTGTTGTCGTCGACATGGAAGTTGAGGTAACCAAATGTAGTTGTTGGACTCTATGGTGATGGGGGAGATGAAGTCGGAAATTAATCTGCAGAAGGCTGGAAGTGGTCCTGGAGGACAGCAGACGAGAGTACCCTTGATGGTAATTTTTCTGCATGTTTGGAGAAGAGGGTAAGCAATGCGCCCTTGTGAGTTCAGGGTTAGCATTCCAAGTGAGTTTAAGATGCATGGTGTGCCTGTATGTGTGCAAGGTGAGCAGTGTATCCATGTGACTGCAGGGTGCTAGACCTATTGTCATTGGTAGTGTTTGTTTAGTTCTGTGTCATCCTATGAAAGTACATCACCTTCTCTCTCTCCTGTCCTCTCACTAACAATACTCCACTAACACTCACTCATTCATTGCTTCCCTGCCTCTCCTGCTGCGGCTTGTGTAAAGGCAGACAGTTGCACATTGTTGTTAGGCCACTTGATTTCCCATCTGTTTCCTGACTTCCCTTTGCTTTTTTCAAGACTATATTTAGTTTCTCTGTGAGGGCCTGACAGCTTGCGCTGGGCTGCTCACTTTCCAGGTCATTGCTCCCAGCACCTCTTCACACTGCTACCGAGCGGGCTGAAGCCTTGTGAGCAAAAATGATCACTTATGCTGATGATACTCAGTTGTTGTTCTTCTAGGGCAGAGAAGCAGAGTTCCCGGATGAATCCATCAGATCCTGCCTAACAACTGTCTTCCGCTAGTTAACCTCCCAACAACTTAAATGCAACGCTGACAAGACCGAATTACTATTCTTCTGCCTTAACCCCCTAGAGTTGTGTCAGACTTTCTGGTCAGATGATGCTCCCAAATGAGCACTCAGGGAGGAACAGTGAAGAATGAAAAATTTCCTAGCAATCTTAACAGAAAGTTTAAATTCTATTAAGGACACGGAGGCGAGCATAAATAATTAAAATAAATAAATGATGCTCAACTTTCTTTCTTTATTCCTTCCAGCAGTGTTTACATTTGAAAACTACCTTTCCCATCAAACACTGGGAGAGAACTACAAACCAAAGTTCATCCAATCACAGCTCAGGTCATGTCCATTACGTTGACTGTATTCTGGTCAACATCCTCTTTCCTGAGTGTGACCGAAAAATCTCCAGTACCATTCTTTACTCCCCTTTGGTTGACTCGGAACCTGGTAAAAAAATGAAGATCTATCACTCTCATATCTGGATTAAATGGAAGCCTCAATGCAAACAACAAAATGATGAACAAGCAATTTCAGGATAGCATGCAAAAGACTCTCAATCTTTCAGTTAAAGAAGGGCAATCATACATAGAACATATGAGAACGTGGTCCACAATCTATAATTTCTGATCATATTTCAATGGGTTAACCATTCCGGGAGGGAAGTTTACAGAAACCTGGGTGGGAATATTCCTCACCTCCATCTCCTAAATAGAATTTAAACTCTCTGTTACGAGCGCTAGGAAATTCTTTGTCCTATGTCAGTACCAGAGGCGATCTGCCGCTTTAAGAATGTCCTTTATTCGTGCACCTAGAGTAAAGGCACACAACTTAGGAGACTTACTGAAAGGTGGTTACGAAATCATTCTGGAGCTAGATTTTGTTCTCCGCAAAATGTTAAAGGTAACCCCTTGTGTGGTAAAAACCCGCCCTGTAACTTCAACTGCTACGTGCTACACAAGGATTGATTTGTGAATTTTAAGTCGAATATAAATGGATTTCGAATGACTAAAATGTGGCCAGGTTGAAAAAAGAAAAAAGACTGAGATTTCATTATCAGTCCAATCAATGAATAATTGTAATTATTTCCTTTTATCACACTATCTGAATATTCTTTTCATCTCTCCAACACTAGAGCACTCTCTTGTTCTGCACGTTCCCCTGGAGAAACCTTCTCCCTCCCCTACCTTGTCATTTGTCCCTTGCAGTAAGGAATCTACTGTTGCATGAATTATGATGGAATAAAGCCCTTGTTATTTTGAAAAAATTTGGTTGTTGCACTTCAGTATACTTATTGTATTAATTACTGTGAACTAACAGTGTATAGGCTCAGGAAATGATTTAGTAAAATATTATTATAGGTTTTGATTCATATCATCAACAATATAAGGTGTAGGACCATTGTGTTTTGTACCACATTGAACCCAGGTCCACGACCATAATTGGGTCACCCCATTTTTTATAATGACTGTAACTTCAAGCGGCTGATGTCGGAAACCCCGCGACAGGAGATTAAGCATAACAACATTGCCAATTTTGAGGACAATTCCTTTTGTGACAGAAAATCATTACGCTGCCAAGACTCAAAGAAGTAGAGCTGCTTGTTAACATCTCACAAAGATGAGTAATGCGTCTCCAATGGAAGAGCCAGCCAAATCCCCATCATCAACTTCACACTAGAGGATGTTCTCCACCGTTCACTCCCTGGATCAGCATGTGGCCCACTGAGATCGCTGAAAGATACGAGTTAACTGTTCAGTACCAGGCTCTGTGAGCTTAAAGAGGCCAAGAAATTCAATATGGGGACATCATCGCACCCTAAGGGATCTTCACTGATTTGAAGACACCAAAGAACCATTTTGGACCATACAGATTTATATCTTTTCATGGTTCCAGCTGCCCAGGCAGTGCAAAACATAGCTTCATCTTCTTGTGAAAGGCCTGGGATTAGACAGCGTTCTCTGTAATCTGCCCCGCCATGAGTGGCATTCTCTGGTGCAGAATGAGTGGGTGACAATTGCCCAGAGGATTCCGAAGGAAATCTGCATCATGGGTTAGAATGATTGGAAAATCCCAATAAAGTTTCAGAAGAACTGGAAACCACACTTGTGACCTCCAAGGTGGAGTGATCAGCACTATGACTGACTGTTGACGTCGTAACTGAGTCAAGAGGCGTATGATCATTGCAAAGGGGGGAAACATTTACCCCTGTTCCGCAGACCATCTTGGAGGAAGGCATCCGCCGGTACCACTAAAGGGTCTGGCTTCCAACTGAAGAACCTTGTGACTTTGCGATTGAACCTGGATGCAAAAAGGTTGACTGTGAACGGGCCCTAGCGCTCCTCCAGCCTCTTAAAGACCTTCGGATCTAGTTGCCAAAGACTTGAGTCTGACCATTCTCTTGAGCACCAACCCACTACCTTGTTGGATTCCCCTGGGTGATACTCCTCCGTCACTGACACATTGTCAGACGGGCAAAATGCCCAGAAATCCTTGGCTTGATCCACCAGGAGTGTTGATCTGGAGCCCCACAGGTGACTGATGTAGCGAACCGCCGAGCAGTTGTTCATCTGAGAGGGAAACAACGAGTCATCTTGTTCTTGGTCCAGCATTGGACTGCAAAGGAGCCTGCCAGGAACTCTAGACAATCGATATGCAGTGCCTGTTCTTCTGCTGGACATTTTTCGCCTGTAAATGAGTCCCCGTAGTGAGTCCCTCATCCAGACGTGCTTGCGTCAGACTCGATTACTAAATCCGGACCTGAACCGAAAATGGCCTGACCATTCCAGGCCTCCATGTCCGCCAACCACCACCGCATTTCGTCCTTGACCTCTTCCATCAGAGGGACTTGTTCGGAGTACAGTATGCCCTTACGAAGATAGGAGGCTTTGAGGTGCTGAAGTGCCATGTAATGTAGTGGGCCTAAACAAATTGATTGAATCAAGGATGATAGGAGACCTACTGCCCTCGCAATCCATCTCAACAAAGTTGTGCGTTTAAACAGTGTCTTCCGAACTCCTGCCAGATTTTTGAAATTTTTCAAGATGGGAGACTTCGCATTTTCTCTTTGGAATTGACCACAAAACCCAGAAAAGCGGTCTGCTTGGAGGGAGTCAAAAGTGACTTCGTTGATGATAAATCCTCAGTTCTCCAGGAGGTGAATGGTCATTTGGAATAGGTGTGCCAAGATGGTCAGATTCTAATCCATTAGCAGAACGACGTCCAGGTAGATGATCAGGCAGTAACCTTGGACCCGAGGTGTTCTATGACCAGCTTCAAAACTTTGGTAAAACACCAAGGGACCGAAGAGAGGCCGAACAGTACGGTCTTGAACTAGTAAATCTGGTCACGCCATTTAAACTGTAGAAATCTATGATGGGGAGTAGATGAGGATTGTTAAATAGGCGTCTTTGAAATCCAAACGTACCATAAAGTCATCTGGTCACAAGGGATCGCGCAAAAGGAGTATGCCATCCATCTTGAAGTGGCGATACACTAGCCATCCATAGAATTCTTTGAGGTTGATTATGGGCCTCTGTTCCCCGTCCGGCTTATTCACCAAAAAGAGATTGCTGAGGAACTCCCATGGATGAAGATAGGTAAGAGAAATTGCCATCTTCCTGGGCAGGTCCTCCACTTCTTGGTCTATCAAGGCTGATTGGGTGTCTGAAGAAACTAATGGACGTGGATGTGAGGTATGGGAGGTCGAACCAATGAATTCTATGTGGAAACCCTGGACAGCTTGCAAAACCCATGCATCGGAGGTAAGAGCCCTCCATTTGTGCAAAAATAGAACAAAATGACCTCCCATCTTTAATCTGGAGAAATTGAGTACACTCACCTGACTGGGACGACTGGAACTGTCCTCTGACAGTGCCTCTGAGGTTGCGTCCCATGTATCCTCTTCTGGTGGGGAAGAATTCCCCGGAGCCGGACTGGTCCTTCTCTTTACAGAAGCCTTGAGCCCGGGGAGGGCCTTGATGGTCGAAACGGTAAGCCGAGTGCAGTCTGCCACAGCCAGTCCCCACAATAATTCACGGGTGGAAAATCTTCTTCATTGAGGCCTGAGCCTTGTCTAGAGAGGTAAATGTGGTAACAAACTTGCCTAATTCTTCTATGAAAGGCTCTTCGTATAGCCCTCCTTGTGCCACTGCCCCTGCCTCAATTAGCATTTCCCAGGTAAATGACTTCCCATTGTGCCCAACCTGACAGGGAACCTGTGGAGATCACTGTACCTGATGCCTTGGCCAGCTCCCAAATGTTTATGTGAACTTGTCCTGACATGACTACCACGATCTGCCAATCCCTTTGTTGGGTTCACAGATGTATTTCTGAAGAAAAGTAGCCATCCTAGTATCTATCTCCAACGTAAGGGCCACCTTGCCAGCAAGAGAAAAGCACGGGGATTCTGCTCTAATGCGTGCTTGCGCCTCTTTTTCTTGGGGTTACCTTAGTCCGCTTGCCGCATAATTGCCTACTTTGGCCAATGGGAGCCAGTCTGCTGAATGTGGGTGTACCAGATCATCAGGATCCAGCATTTTAGCTTTTTCAGCCTCTCAAAGGCGATAAGATCCATGGAGGGGTTCCGTTTGCGTTTGTGGTGCCGTATCTCCTGTAGGGTCATGGAGGGCGTAGGGTGAGTCTGGGACAGATCTATGGTCTGGCCTAAAAATGTGCCAATTTCATCAGGAGCCTTTCAAAGTGCCCCATGGCCACCGCCATGGCTTGTTGAATGGGGCATCAACTTCCTCGCAGAATACATCATCCGAAGGAAGGACTGAAATGGACTCTTCCACTTGGTAGTCCTGAATGGTGTCTTAATAGGGAAAGAAACACTGGATTTAATTCACAGAATGCCTTATTCATACAGGTCTTATTCAGGCAGCCTTAGATGGCTTGATTATGGCACTGGATGTCACTTGTATTAATTGAGTATACACAAATACACCTTTTTAGGGTCTGCGCGCCCGGGGCTGGTACTCCCTCAATCTTACATGGGGAAATATACAGTAACGACCTGGGACCCAGCCCCACCAGTGGCCACGAGCACAATGTCTGCTGAGATATAGACCTAGTGAAAACCGGGCACCCTCCTCTCTAAAATTCCTAGGATTCGCCGCACCAGAACTGGGGAAAGGTATTTCTCCTTTCTGGGGCCTTTTGCATGGAACAAGCTCCACCTAGAGTTACGGTCAATTTATGTCATCTACCTGTTTAAGAAAAAACTGAAAACACGGCTCTTTAAGCAGGAATAGATGCCTTAACTGTCCTCTGTTATTGTGACCTGTGTGTAGAGCGCAAGACACTGCTTGGAGTAACAGTGCGCCATACAAGTCGCTTTTCCTTTATTCATTCACTTTTTGTTTTGCTATTTTGCCTTTCAATTACTGTTCTAAAATGGCTGTCTTCACTAGTGGAATGGTAAATTATAAATGTCAGCCGGTTTGTCACCGGCATGCTGGCATGCGCTTATGCTTCGTCTTCTTGGCAGGCATCCATCGCAACAGACTGACAGCATTTTCATCATTTTTAATTTACCTTTCCAATATGGCCTATGACCATTTTAGAAAAGTAAATCTAAAAAATTATACTTGTGCCGAAACGTTAAAAAAAAGCTGTTGGCAAAGCTAATAAGGCAGCTATCGACTTTTTAGGGAAGACATGTTGGCTTTACTAATGCTTGATATATATTGCCTTTGTGGTATGTGTTGAGCTACTGTTAATAATGAACATAAAGAAGTCACACACAATTAATCAAATAATACCATACAACTAAAGAACAATTACATGTAAATTAACACCATCACTGCAAGTGCAGATTCACTGAAATAGTGAAACAAGAGTTGCACATTGATCACATTTTGGGGTCGATTCCGGTCCGGGTTGGCCAGCTCTCCGAGAGCTGTTCGGTGCCTTACCTTGCGACCGACATGTTCCGCGAGCCGGTCCGTCCGTGCAAGGAAGTACGATGCGCATAACTGACACAAATCCGACCGACACGTAGGCTGCGATTCAAGCTTCATTTTCTGTATGAGCCGAACCTCCAATCGCCGAACTGAGTCGCCCGGAAGCAGTTCCCACAGCAGTTTCCAGCCAGACAAATACAATGCGCAAATCATATGCGCTGCACGGGTCGCCACGTACAGCACGTCCCAGCATCCGGGAAAGCAGCATATCAGGTACGATTCACGCCAGAACACAATTCACGGCTACGAGATGGACCAGCTAGCAACGGGTATGAGACGGAGCAACAAGCAGCGTGTACGAGATGAACACATCATGAATCCCATCGCGCAGATCATACCAGTACTGTACATCTATGACCGGATCAGGAACAGACGCGGACAGCGCAGATGGTAAGTCAGATACCCACCCCACAAACAACCAACACGTACCCGCCAAATGTCACACACACCCAGAGGATCCATATCCTGTCCACTAGCAACATGCCACCATAGGGGTTGAATGGCCATCACCACTACCAGCCCCACTCATAGGGGTTATGTTGCCCATCACTACTGCCACCCCCACCCATAGGGACTATGCTGCCCATCACTCCTGTCACCCCCACTCATAGGGGTTATGTTGCCCATCACTACTGCCACCTCCACCTATAGGGGTTATGTTGCCCATCACTACTGCCACCCCTACCCATAGGGGTTATGTTGCCCATCACTACTGCCACCCCCACCCATAGGGACTATGCTGTTCATCACTACTGCCACCCCACCCATAGGGGACCTGTTGCCCATCACTACTGCCACCCCACCCATAGGGGTTATGTTTCCCATCACTACTGCCACCCCCACCCATAGGGGACCTGTTGCCCATCACTCCTGCCACCCCCACCCATAGGGGTTATGTTGCCCATCACTACTGCCACCCCCACTCATAGGGGACCCGTTGCCCATCACTACTGCCACCCCCACCAATAGGGGACCTGTTGCCCATCACTACTGCCACCCCCACTCATAGGGGACCAGTTGCCCATCACTACTGCCACCCCCACCCATAGGGGTTATGTTGCCCATCACTCCTGCCACCCCCACCCATAGGGACTATGTTGCCCATCACTCCTGCCACCCCCACCCATAGCGGTTATGTTGCCCATCACTACTGCCACCCCCACTCATAGGGATTATGTTGCCCATCACTACCGCCACCCCCACTCATAGGGGTTATGTTGCCCATCATTACTGCCACTCCCACCCATAGGGGTTATGTTGCCCATCACTACTGCCACCCCCACCCATAGGAACTATGTTGCCCATCACTCCTGCCACCCACACCCATAGGGGTTATGTTGCCCATCACAACTGCCACCCCACTCATAGGGGTTATGTTGCCCATAACCACTGCACTCCCACCCATAGGGGACCTGTTGCCCATCACTCCTGCCACCCCCACCCATGGGGGTTATGTTGCCCATCACTACTGCCACCCCCACTCATAGGGGACCCGTTGCCCATCACTACTGCCACCCCCACTCATAGGGGACCCGTTGCCCATCACTACTGCCACCCCCACTAATAGGGGACCTGTTGCCCATCACTACTGCCACCCCCACTCATAGGGGTTAAGTTGCCCATCACTACTGCCACCCCCACCCATAGGGACTATGTTGCCCATCACTCCTGCCTCCCCCATTCATAGGGGTTATGTTGCTCATCACTACTGCCACCCCCACCCATAGGGACTATGTTGCCATCACTCCTTCCACCCCTACTCATAGGGGTTATGTTGCCCATCATTACTGCCACCCCCACCCATAGGGGTTATGTTGCCCATCACTACTGCCACCCCCACTCATAGGGCTTATGTTGCCCATCACTACTGCCACCCCCACCCATAGGGACTATGTTTCCCATCACTCCTGCCACCCCCACTCACAGGGGTTATGTTGCCCATCACTCCTGCCACCCCCACCCATAGGGGTTATGTTGCCCATAACTACTGCACTCCCACCCATAGGAGACCTGTTGCCCATCACTACTGCCACCCCCACTCATAGGGGACCCGTTGCCCATCACTACTTCCACCCCCACTCATAGGGGACCCGTTGCCCATCACTACTGCCACCCCCACCCATAGGGGACCAGTTGCCCATCACTACTGCCACCCCCACTCATAGGGGACCTGTTGCCCATCACTACTGCCACCCCCACTCATAGGGGTTAAGTTGCCCATCACTACTGCCACCCCCACCCACAGGGACTATGTTGCCCATCTCTCCTGCCACCCCCATTCATAGGGGTTATGTTGCCCATCACTACTGCCACCCCCACCCATAGGGACTATGTTGCAATCACTCCTTCCACCCCTACTCATAGGGGTTATGTTGCCCATCATTACTGCCACCCCCACCCATAGGGGTTATGTTGCCCATCACTACTGCCACCCCCACTCATACGGGACCTTTTTCCCATCACTACTGCCACCCCCACTCATAGGGGTTATGTTGCCCATCGCTACTGCCACCCCCACCCATAGGGACTATGTTTCCCATCACTCCTGCCACCCCCACTCACAGGGGTTATGTTGCCCATCACTCCTGCCACCCCCACCCATAGGGGTTATGTTGCCCATCACTCCTGCCACCCCCACTCATAGGGGTTATGTTGCCCATCACGCCTGCCACCCCCACCCATAGGCGTTAGGTTGCCCATCACTACTGCCACCCCCATCCATAGGGACTCTGTTGCCCATCACTACTGCCACCCCCACTCATAGGGACTATGTTGCCCATCACTACTGCCACCCCCACCCATAGGGGCCTGTTGCCCATCACTACTGCCACCCCCAACCATAGGTACTATGTTGCCCATCACTCCTGCAACCCCCACCCATAGGGGTTATGTTGCCCATCACTTCTGCCACCCCCACTCATAGGGTGCTGTGTGACTATCAATATCAACACCCCCACCCATAGGATGGTTGATGCGCCACACATTCATCATACACCAACATTAGGTATGTCAGCAAAATACATCCCCCCTAACATCATGACAACAGTGTGTAGTCTGTGACAAATGCCCACAACAGTGAATGTGACTTCGAACATACAATGTAACTACCATCACATATGTGACCAAAAACTGAGTGTGTCCTACACAAGGCAAGCATCACAATAGCACTGAGTCAATGTGCACTAACACCCCCTCACTGTGTAGAACAAAAGTTAAGTGTGGGGTTCCAAACTGCAGCAAATGTTGAGCATTGTGGTAATGGGGTCTAAACTGCCCCTCATCACAGTGACCAAAAGGTAAGTGTCATCATGGTCAAAACTGCAAATACCAAACAGCATGTATGATTCCTGGTCCCAACACATGAAACACTTTTGTGGCAAAGTAGTAGTTGTGTCCCATACCCACAGAGATGTGGTAAGGCTAACAGTGCTGTGAAAATCTAACATACTCTCGGCCATGTGCAGACAAGCACCACCAATGGGGGCAGACATTGCATACAGTGAACAATGACACAAAATCAGAAGTGACCATCATAATGCATACACACATCTCAAAAATAGACACACAAATCAATACATCCTGTGTAGACTGTAGGTGTCAGGTCACAAACTCCCATTCCATGGCAGCAATGGGACCTAATAACCAGGATGAATGTGCAGAATGATGTGATATGGCTCACAGGGACAGCAGGGAAAACACCCAAACAACATCCAGACAATGGCCCACAACAGCAATACCAATGCACTAGTGCAGATGCACAAACACAAACAGGCAACCTCACACTGCACATCTGACACAACATGTGTGTGTATGTCACAGTATCCACAGGCAAATGCATGAGAGGGGCTGAACCACAGTGAGACAGATGTGGACACAGTGTCATACAAAAGTAACCCATCATTGGGTCCCCCTTAGTGGGCAATCAGGCATTGTGAGATGAGAGGGAGCCCAACAGACACATATGACACAAGCTGGAATGAACAGCAACTAAAACAGCTAGAGACTGACACACAACAGAACTACCCCAAGGGACCATACATTGGGGTGACACAAGCATGCATGATGCATCCACTGTGATGACAAAGGTAGATGTCGTACAAACTGTAAAACCCAGACATGTGTCCAGTGCCACAAACATACATCACACCTACACAAACACAAATCACTTAGCATGACCCGTCATTCATGGACAAACGGGAGGTAGGGGCCGAGCCATGCAAACATTCACATCTGTCCGCCCTCAACACCACACACCCTGAACTGCACCAATGGGCATCTGTGAAGCCCACATGGACATGTGACATTGCACATGCACCCATGACAAACACAGTAATGTTGGGAGGAACTAAGGTGCACAGACTCATCACACAAGGACAGTCTACAACCCTGGTGAATGACAGACATACTGCACAGTATGCGGTACATGGCCATGACGTCAAAGCTCCCGTAACATTCGGAATCCTTGCCACAGTCCCAGGACAATGCAGAAGCCAAGGAGAACCACAAGGCACACATACTGACGCCTGCCAAAATTGCAGCCCTGAACCTGATGAGTGGGAGCAGTCACACACACATACACATGTCTCAATCACCAAAAGGTACCACCTAGGGACAACTACATGATATTGAGAACAAACAAGTGCCTTGGGGACCCCTGACTGTGTCCCATCTGCGTTTGACCACATCATCACCACTCAGAACTGACAAATCCCAATTATGAAACACCAATTAACAGTAGTGTGTCATGCACGCACTCATCTGGTAGCCCAGGACAAAGATGTGGGATGATCTCAGTACAACTCAGCAATCATCAACAACAGGAAAATATCAAGGGAACACTGCCTGTGTATAAAAAGGGATGTGGACACACACACACATGCTCACACAACACACACCATGGGCCCAGGCAATGTCACGGAGCAACACACTTGCTTGAGGTGACTCAACTCCTGTGGAAGCTCAGCTGTGCCAAACATAGTCCCAGCAGGTCTCAGTCATGTCAGCAGAACACTTGGTCAGTCAGCCTTCAGTTACCACCCAATGAAGGCTCTGGCCACAACAGCCTGGGTACAGGAGTGTCCCTTAAGTCATCTGCACATACTCAATACATATGTCCAGCAAGGTGCACAGAAGACCCAGTTGCTCCTACACCAATGATGCCCACACCTGCAGGTCAGTAGAGATGCACCCACAGTCAGGGAAATAGACAAATTGGACAATGTGAAGCACATCATATGTGCATGTATGCAAGCCACAGATGTGACCATGCAAATGAAATGTTTACAGAGATGTTCACAAATTGTTATCATGACACACCCAGTTAGCTGCAAAGGATGACATGGATACCGACCAGAATAGGATACATATCTCATGGACCACATGGAGTACATCACATCGACACCTCAGTATTCAACATTGGAAATCCAGCATTATAACTGCAAGGTCATGGTAAACATCATCAACATAATGTACAGCTAAATCAAATTCACAAGGATAAGTACAAATGCTTTATTCAGCAAATTTGAAATGCAAATGCAAAGTCCTTTCAAAACAAAGGCCAATGGCCAGACCATATCCAAAGGTCAAAAATGTGATTTGAGTGACAACTGTCACACGTTGCTTGCCTGCACTGGTAAGGACAGAGGACATCCACTCGGAGGGGCATGCATGGGGGCAGTCCAGGCACCGCTGGGACAAGATCAGGGCTCAGCAGAAGAAGGCAGTGAAGGGGTGGTGGATGCAGGAGAGTCACTGGCAACTGTAGTGGAGGTGTCTGACATAGTGGGTGCAGTCACAACTGTGGGGCACAAGTCAGACGGGGTGGGTGCCGGCACAACTGCAGTGGGCAGGTCAGATGGAGTGGACTGGGTCCCCACTGCAGTGCCCAAGTCAGACGGGGTGGTCGTGGACTCCACTGCAGTGCCCAAATCCATGGGAGCGGAATGGGGTTCAGGTGAGGATCGCAGGACAGAGGGGGGGCCACGGTCCCCACACCAGTGGCACAAACAGTCTGACCGGGGGGCGTGAGGGTGGAAGAGCAAGTGGTGAGGGGGGAGAGCCTGAGCATTTTAGGGATGGTGTTTCTGTGGGTGGGGGAACCTGGGCCAGGTTGTGGCGGGGGAACCTGTGGAGTGGTGGCCTAGGGGATGGAGGACGGATACTGTGTCGTGAAGCTGCGGGTGGGGTGGGGTCTTGCTCTTCCGGCTCCGGGGGGACTTGCGGGTGGGGGAGGGTGTCCGGGTGTGGGGGGCACTCCCCTTTGTGTGTGGGGACTTCCTGTTCCCCTTGTAAGCTGGATCAGCTGGATCGGTGGGGAAGAGGCCAAGGTCACAGAGGAAGAGCTTCTTGGGAGATGGGGTTCAGGTGAGGCAAGGGAAGGGGTCTTGGAGGGAGAGGTATTGGAGGACTGCAGAGTGGTTGTGGATGCCTTTGTGTATTTGCAAACCATCCCCTGTGAGTGTGGTGTCAGTCCCCTGAGGTTGCTTGTGTGCACATCTAGACCTTGGTTTGGGTGTGTGGGTGCTGCCCGTGTCTATGGGTTTGGGTGAATGTGCTGATGTGTGTGTGCTTGGGACAGGTAGGGTGCTAGGAATCGTGGATGGGGCAGGGGTAGAAGGGGTGAGGGACTGTTGGAGAAGGGACACTGCTGCCGTCAGGGAGGAGGCCATGGACTGATTGGTCCTCTGTAGGGCAGACATGCCCGATGAAATGCCCTCCATGAACGACACCAGTTGTCTGCATGGAGGACACTCAGCATTGATGTCTGCCCTACATAGATCTGTCGAAGCAAGTCCACCGACTCCACACTCAGGGCAGCAGGGGACACAGGGGCAGAGGGTGCGGTGCCTGGCACAAAGGAAACATGCTTCCAAACACGGGAGGCTCCACGGACCTCTGGGATGGGAGGCGATGGGAGGGTGGTGATGGTGGTGGCGGATACAGCCTCACTAGCTGGGGTTTGGTGGCTGCTGACACCCGCCTCCACAAGGGAATCATCCTCCGAGCTGCTTTGGCCCTCAGCTGGAGTGGATGGTGCTGAGGACTCCTCGGGGTGGCTCCACTCGCCCTCCGTGCCACTGGGTCCCTCCAACTCCTCGCTTTCTGTCCCAGTCTGGCTCTGCGGCTCCTCCTGGTCCGTGGCGCTGTCCCCTCCTGTGGCCGTGGATGTATCTGGATAGAATTAGAAAAAACAGAACAACATCAGTCACCTGCACTGACTGCACACACCACAGTGAGTACAGCACATCACAGGGTAAGCCCTGGCATCATCAGCTGGACAGTAGGCAGGTTGCTAAGCAAGTGTGACACACTTGATATACATACTCCTAAGGCCCAACATTTGGAGTCCCCTGCTGCATGGGTGTGTTTGAAATACCCCAGGCACGTTTTGCGAGTCAGACCAGCAATTGGAACACATATTAAGGGCACACACAGATCACATGTCAGATCTCAGGCATTGTGTAAACAATTGACCCACCCATGAAACACACAACAGATAGTGAGGGAATAACACCAATATCTGAAAATAGAGGCAATAGATATACTCCACGTTTTAACCAAGGCTATCGTCCTTTTTTAGGGAGACGAAATCAGAACAGAGGGAATTGGCGCCCCCAATATCAGCCACAATACCAACAACAGTATCAACCTCAACAACAGTATCAACCTTGTGCACAATACCAGACGTCATTTCGTGGCCATCAACCAGCAAATCAGAACCAATACCTAGAAACCCGGAATGCTCGGTACTGGAGACACTGAAGGAGATTCCAATTTTTAATTTAAGTACCTGTAGTCTTAGTCAAGCATCATATTCTCTCCTTTCAAAAGGATTATCTTTTGTACCTCATTCAGGTTTAAACAAATTTGAGTTATTCAATGACTTGATGTCTATCTTTCGAAAAATTCGGCTTAAATGGTTCTTTTCTAATATAGAAAGTGTGGTCCCTGATATTAATCACTCTGGGCTAGCGCCAAAATCCACGTTCACTCCCACTCTAGAACAAATTGCACCAAAGGTTAAGATTTTTGAGCAAGTAGTATTTGACAAACTTACAACTGCTACTAAATATGTTCCAAAAACTCCTTTCAATATCTCGGCTGAAGAATATGAAGCTCTTAATAATCTCAAATACTCTCCTGAAGTCCCGATAAAAAGCTGTGATAAAGGAGGGGGGATAGCTATATTAGACACAGCTAAGTACATTAACAAAATTGAGGAAATGCTGATGGACAGTAGGTTCTATACCAAAATAACCAGAAATCCTACTCAAAAGACGCCTTGTTTGCGGTTCCGAACGCTGAGACCAGAAGCAGCACACCAGGGGACTTCATTGCCCAGACGCCCCAACGGTCGCCGCTGTGACGCGGCTGAGAGAGCGCCCGCAGGCGCATAAAGCATCCAGCAGCCTCCCGCAGCGCGGGACGCCTTGTTTGTGGTTACGAACGCTGAGACCAGAAGCAGGACACCAGGGGACTTCATTGCCCAGACGCCCCAACGGTCGCCGCTGTGACGCGGCTGAGAGAGCGCCCGCAGGCGCATAAAGCATCCAGCAGCCTCCCGCAGCACGGGACGCGCGCGGGCAGCGCCCGGGCAAAGCCCGGGTCAAGGGCGGGCCCGTTTAAGCCCGTTAAAGACCGGGTAAGACTGGACTGGGCCCCTTCCCCAAATCCTGCGCCGGAATAACACGCTCAGCAATTGTTGCTTCTTACACTGCTATTCCTAAATTGGTGAATTGCAATTCCTGTTTTGGTTGTATTTGTGTTTACCCACATCATCGAAGTAGCGTAATGATGACGAGGGGTAGCAGAAGCAAATCAGCACATGGCTCAACACATGTATCGGGCCCAATTGACCAATATATTACCAGGGCGAACGAGGCAATTAATCAAGGCATATCACTCTTGGAACGTAGGATGTCCCAAGATCTGGCCCTGGCAAAGCAATCTTCTATAGGCATTCTAGCACTATCCAAGTCACCCTCAAACCCAAGGGAGTCTAGACCCTTAATTACTGTCCAGGCCGAGACGCATGGAGTACCAAATGTGGTCGATCTTTCGGCATCTTTGGCCACCTCGGACTTGCAATCTAGCGAATCACTCGAGAGGACGCCTGCTCTTTTTGTGAGCCCAAGGCAGGAGTCCCCCATTATGGATGAAACAAGGGGGAAGAGGGAGGGTGCCATCCCCAAAACTAAGAAGGCTAGGGAGGCGAAAAAATGCAAACGCAAATTCAATAAAAAAGCCCCCACCAGTCGGCCACAAAGCAAAAGTATACTCAGACAGAGCGTGGTCATGGATACTCCTGCCCCTTCCTCGAACCCTATCTTTCCTAGGGACCCTGCTAGTTTGGGGGAGGGATGCAAGATTTGTAAGGCTAACAACATACTTTTGTGTAGAATAGGTGAACTTATTAAAGCCTATATTCAACCTATAGAATTATCACTTTTAAATATTGAAAAGCTGTTAGCATCTAGGAATATATCTCCCTCGAATGTTTCTCCCGAGGTAAGGTTGGGTGCGGGGTTGATTATACCTGGGGAGCCGAAAACAACAACTAATATAGCAATAAGGATGGAGCAAACACTATCCAAAGATTGTAATAAAAAACCTAAGCCATCCTCAGATGATCGCAAGAAGGCTGTGGAGCCTGCTAAATCCCAACCCCCTGTTGTAAACTTGAATTGTACACCACCTAAATCCCGAGGGCCAGTGTATAACAACGATAATAATGGGGTTGTGAACGGCCAGCGCATACATCTACCAGCTGAAGCTGATCCATACGTTGTGATCATGACAGGTGTCCCAGGCTTAAGGCCTAACACAGAGGAGCCTTTGTGGTCCCTAAAAAATAAGGTGCAGCACTGGCTCACTACTAATAGACCGCTTCCACCCTTTCGTGTCAGTAAGATATTAATGGTACGTAGGGTGCCCTGGTTAGGTAGTGAAAAGAAACGGATCCGGGGGGACTGTGTCATAGTTAATTTCGATAATCCACACACGGCGGACTACATCTGCCGTCGTGGTATATGGGTCAAGCATGATGGAATAGAGACGAGAATGCTCTCCTTCTTCTATTCCTCGCCAAATTGTTGCCCTATTACACCAGAAAGGAGTAGGTTACAAGGTGGCAACTGGGATGGAAGAAGGGTGCGGGATGGCTGGCAGGGCTATGAGACTAGAGGTATAGCTTTCACTGCAGGTTGGAGTGATACACCTCTGGCTAATAGATTTAGTTGTCTAGATGCAGTGGACTGACCATTATCATGCACAGGGCATGTCCTGAAGGGCGTTGATTATATTATTTCCAACTCGCCTCAATCCCCAGATAGTCCTTTGTCTAAAATTGGTATAGTCACTAACCCTACTCCTTCCACCCAGAAGTTAGCTGTTCACGGAATACCGCAGGCCTCAATTCCATGCCTATGTCCTATTTCTACATCAGTTGTATCTATACCTCCCATTGAATGCACTAGTTCCCCAAAAATTGATGGTCATATTTCTTTGGATATTGTAAAGATCTTAAGTTGGAATCTAGCGGGCATTCAAAGGAAATTGTGCTCACCTGAGTGGAATGCTCTAGTGGAGGCTCACATGATCTGCCTATTCCAGGAGACTTGGTCCTTAGAACCGCTCCATCGGGTTGGATACGTTACGTATTTTGGTCCAGCAGGACTTCCCAGAAACGGCAAGGGCCGGCCCTTGGGAGGCTTGCTTATTTGGGTAAGTATTGTTCTGAATTGCCGAATAGATCAAAAAAAAAAAAATTCCCCTGACATCTTAGGAATTTCTTTGAGATGTCCCCATACGGGTCCTACCCTTGACTTGTACAATGTTTATGCTAGACGCACTAAAAATGGCTCAATGTCGCCGATAGTGTCTACCCTTGAATTGGAACTTAGAAATAATTCAGCTGTAGCCCAAGTCTTGGTTGCGGGAGACTTTAATTGTACCTATGAGCCTCTCACATCAGATGATACTCTTGACCCGGGTGAGGATGATGTTAGATGGGGTATCCCAATTCTAACCATCCCCGATCAAAAAATGGTCACGAACAGCGATTCAGCTGAATGCTCTAACGTTAGAGTTTGGCTTAAGAGCTGCCAACGGCCGCACAAGTTCAGATCCTACGGGTGCGGCTACATTTAATAGAGATAACCATACCTCAAGGATTGATTATATTATACTTGATTATTTTCTTTGGGTCTTGGTTCAGGACATGATAGTTTTGCCTACTATCGAAAGCGATCATAACTCGCTTTCCTTGTCCCTCAAGAATCCCTGGCCGAATGAAATGATCAAACCATCTTCTAGGTCAACCAACGCTATCTCTGTCTCCTCTTGTGGGAGACGGTTGAAGTGGAAATTGGTTGCAGGGGATGAAACTAAGCTCAATACTATCAACACAATCCTTATTGCCTCCCAAATGGAGCTGGATAATATTGACTTAGCCCTTCCCCTGATAGGAAGTATTACATCCATCTTTGAGGGAACTCTTGAGACCATTGGGAATGTCTTCTTGAAAAAAAAGTGTGTGGGTAAAAATATGGTAGCTCGGAATCTTAGGGGTAAGCAGGGTTGGTTCACATCTGCCTGCAGACATGCTAAAACTCTTCTGATTAGGGCCATTAAAAGTAAAATCCAAGTAAAGATGCAGGGAGCCAGGAAAAATTATAAGGAAATCCTGGCAAACGCTAGAAAGGAGTGGGACTTAGAGTATTGGTGCACCTTAAAAGAGGCAAGCTCTGGGAAGGATCCTAGGCGCTTCTGGGATACAATCAAAACCAGAAGTAGACCGGATAGTGATATCATAACATGCAATATCACTAGTCAGGCGTGGGTTACTCACTTTTCTAACGTATATTCTAACCAAGCTAGTGATATTGCTACAGCTCCCCTTAATGAAGAACAGGCCCGGGTGTTGGATTGTACAAATCTTGTTGTCCCATTTATGAGAGTTGATCATGCCGCTGGCATCTCACGTCCTATCATGCATCCTACTGTTTGGGAGACAGAGTTGGCAGATCCCGTTTTTTCTTTTTCTATCAAAGAAGTCGAATATGCAATTAGCACCATTAGGCCTCAAAAAGCCGCTGGTCCTGATGGCATTCCCGGGGACTTGTTGCGCTCAGATATTTCGAAATGGGGTAAACTAATTCATACCTTGCTTAATGCTATTAGTAAGGGTGCACCTATTCCCGCATCTTGGAAAGGGGCGGAGGTTGTGCCTATTTTTAAGAAGGGGGCTAGGGACGACCCATCCAATTATAGACCCATAAGCCTGCTGGACATAACCCAAAAGGTGGTTGGCAAGGTGTTGCTGGTTAGATTACTTCAATGGATCGGCAAAAACAACATCCTTTCCGACCTCCAGGCAGGCTTTAGAGTAGGTACTGGCACAATCGAACAAGCCTTTAGGTTGTTGCTAGTATACTGGAAGGTGGTGGTCCTGGCCAAGGGCAGCCTTTATCTCGCATTTATCGACCTAAAGACTGCCTTTGACCTAGTACCCAGAGCGACCCTTTGGAGAGTTCTCACTGATATGGGGGTACCCCATTATATACTATCGCTAATTGTAAGGATGCATGAAAACACCTTTGCTCAGATTAGATGGGGTAGGGAGGGAGAAAAAACAGGTAGAATTCCGGTAGAGAGAGGGGTCCACCAGGGCTGCGTGCTGGCTCCCACCCTTTTTTCTCTCTATGTTAACGGTGTGGTCGAGCATCTGTTGAAAGATCCCTCAGACGAACCATCCCTGGCGGGGGAACGTATCCCCACCCTCCTCTTCGCGGATGATGCACTTCTACTCTCGAAATCCCCAATGGGCCTCCAAAAATTGTTAAACAACTTCCAGTCTTTTTGCGTAGAACGGGGCTTAGTAATTAATGTTGATAAAACGAAATACCTTGTGATGAATCCACCTAAGAAACCTGTGTGTCCCCCGAGGTTGAATACCGTACCTTTGGAGAGGGTGGATGTGTTTGATTATCTTGGGATTTGTTTATCACATAATATGCTCTGGGCCCCACATTTATGCAAAATGCTGCTAGCCCATAAAAGGGTTACAGGGGCTCTCCTGAGGGAGTAGCGCTCTTGCGCAATTAGACACATAGCCCCTGTTATGGAAATTTACACAGCAAGGGGAGTCAGCTCCGCTCTTTATGGGGCCGAGCTGTGGGGCTCATGCAACTCTAGTGAGTTGTAAATATCAGAGAGAAAGTTCTGTAGGGCTATCATGTCACTCCCTCAGGGTACCCCCACGACCCCATTGATGCTTGATTTAGGTTGTCGCCCTATTGATGAGTTGGCGAAATTTCGCCCTTTACTGTTATTAGCTAAATATGCGAAAGGCCTCTCTGAAGTAATGTCACTTCCCGGGTGGCACAAGATCAAATGGTTGAGAGACATGAAAACCCTCCTTTGCAATCTGGGACTAAGTACAGCATGGGAAAGCAGGTCCTCCCCACCGAAAGCTACACTCAAAACCTTATACTGGAACTGGATTGCATCCCAACAGAACTCTAACTGCATATTGGGCAGACTTACGGAGGACTTTCTGAGTTTCAAGGACCTGCCCATCCGGGAATTATATCTTGACATCACAGAGAGACCATTTGATAGGACCCTTTACTTTAAATTTAGGACCGGGACTCTTCCACTCCACGCTTTTACATCTGGGTGGAAACCCCCCGTACAGACGACAGAATGTTGCCCTTTTTGTATATCTAGGCATGAGACTGTGGCACACTTTCTATTTGAATGCCAAGAGTATGTACTCCCAAGAAGATGTTGAGGCGTTACGCATTCTAAGGTCCGACTCTCGCCCATTGTATGCTTGTGCCCTCTCTAAATTTTTATCTTGGGCATGGCGCATCAGAACCAATAGGCTTAAAATAATTGTTTAATCTGTTTTTTTAAATTTATTTATGATATGTTTCTCTTTTTATTGTAAAACATGGTTTTTAAGATAAAATGAACTGAAATTTTTTATTGTGATGCTTTTATGATAAGTTTTTATCGAAATAAAGCCTTTGATTGATACTCAAAAGATTAAAAATAAAATCTATAGGCTAACTGCTAAAGCCCTACAAAATGGACACATTTGTGAGAAGGAGTTTGACTACATGAATATAAACGATCCCATATTGGCAAGTCTTTATGGTACTCCTAAAGTACATAAGGATGAGATCGATCCTCCTTTTCGACCAATCGTCACCACTATTGGATCCATCACTGAGCCAATATCAAAATATCTAGATTTAATGTTACGCCCATCTATACATAAAATTCCTGGATATGTCCAAGATACTCGTCAGATAATTAATCTAATGGAAGGCACTCCATTTAATTCCGAAAGACAATGGCTGGTCACATTGGATGTGGAAAGTTTGTATTCCAACATACCATGCGATGGAGCCATCACAGCTGTGAAATGGTTTATTGATCTTTATGACATTGAGTGCAGTACTGATTTTATCATCGACTGCCTTAAAATCATTCTTGATGAAAATATTTTTTAATTTCGAGGTGAGTTATACAAACAGATAAAAGGAGTCAGTATGGGCGCTTCTTGCGCCCCTACAATAGCGAACATCTATATGGCTAACTTCGAACAAAATATTATTTTTAATGAAGTGGCACCATTTTTCGAGTCTATACTACATTGGTCACGGTATATAGATGACGTTGTTTTTATATGGGATGATAATGAAGATAATCTGACTGAGTTCATTATGTGGTTAAATCTTTGTGACCCAAATTTAAAATTTACATCCCATATAAGCAATACCCAAAGTGAGTTCTTGGATATACTAATTAAACATGAATGTGGCCAGTTATTTGTGGATCTTTTCATAAAATCTACTGCTCGCAACACTTTGTTGCATTACCAAAGTTTTCACCCTACTTAACAAAAAAATAGCATACCCTTTGGTCAGTTTTTGCGCCTTAGGCGGAACTGCACAAAGTTGGAGGATTTTGACATAAGATCTATTGACATGAAAAAGAAGTTTCTTGATAGAGGTTACCCTCATAGACTCAACCGAGAGTCATATAAACGTGCAAGGTTTTATGACCGTCAGCATTTACTACAAGGTAGCAATCAGAAACAGGAAGCAAACTTAGTTTTTGTAACACGTCATTCATTAATGAATGAACAAATTCGCCAAATTATTTGTTCTAACTGGCATCTATTTATTTATTTATTTATTTATTTATATTCTTGTGTAGCGCAGGAACTCAACCCCCGAGAGGGTATCTACGCGCTTATGATTACCAGAGAGCCAAGATCTTATATTAATCAAAGAGATAGAGGGGAAGGAACCTAACAGGCGACAAATAGGAACGTTTTCAAAGACTTTTTAAAGAATTGAAAATTAGTAATATTTTTGAGAGCAGGGGACAGTGAGTTCCAAATGATAGGACCTTTGTAGGACAGGGCACGCCCTCCCTGCCTGGCTTTTTTTATCCTTGGAACCTGAAGTTGTTGCTGATTGCTAGAGCGCAGGGTACGGCTGGGTGTGTAAGATTTGAATAGTTCTTTTAAATATTTAGGTCCATAGCCAAACAGACAACTGTGAATAATACAGCAGATTTTAAATTTTACACGCTGTTTAATTGGCAGCCAGTGAAGTTTTGTCAAGAGGGGAATAGATGGAGACCTTGGCTGGGCGTTGAGGACTAGTCTCGCAGCCGTATTCTGGACCACCTGTAGTCTCTGTAGCTGTTCTTCATTTGCCGCGACCAGCAGGCCGTTACAGTAGTCGAGTCTACTTATAACCAAGGCTTGGACAAGAGTCTTCCTATAGGAATCTGATAAAAATGGGAAGACTCGTCGTAGCAGTCCAATGGTCTGAAAGCAAGAGCCTGCTACTTGGTTTGTGTGCTCTTTAAACAGAAGGGATTTGTCTAGGCGCACACCAAGATTTTTGACAGTCTGTTTAGGGGTTGGGGTTGGTCCCAAATCCGGGGGCCACCATTCCGGAGACCACAAAAGTGTGGCCTCCCCAAACAGCATTACCTCAGTCTTGCCTACATTACACTGGAGGCGATTAACGGCCATCCAGTGAGATATTGCCCTCATTCCGTCCGCAAAGGATTTTTGTATTGCGGGCGTCAAGATTTTAAAGGGGAACAAAAGCTGAGTGTCGTCAGCATACGACACAGGAGTGAATCCATGAGATCTTACAATATCCGCCAAGGGGGCTACGTACACGTTAAACAGTGTAGGGCTTAGGCATGAGCCCTGTGGTACTCCCTTGGTGAGCTCCCTTGAGATAGAATGGTGGGAGCCCAATCTTACCTCTTGTTGGCGGTCTGAAAGAAAGCTTTCCAGCCAAGAAAGAGCCACACCCTCTATACCCCTCTCCCTTAGACGATCGAGAAGTATCTCATGAGACACAGTGTCGAAGGCAGCGGATAAATCTAACAGCACTAGAATCATTGAATTTCCTCCATCCAGTGACATCTTGATGTTATCAGTCACTGAGAGGAGGGCAGATTCAGTGCTGTGATTGGGCCTGAATCCAGATTGAGAGAAATCTAGGCCCTTCGTTGCCTCGATGTATTTGGACAAATGAGTGTTTACGTGTCTCTCTGTCATCTTGCTGAGAAGGGGTAGGAGGGAAATGGGTCGGAGATTGGAGAGGTCAGTCCATGGAATTGCTGCATTCTTTCGGATTGGGTTCACTACTGCTTTTTTCCATTCTGTGGGTACAGATCCTTCCCTAAGAGAATGGTTAATCAATGTTTGAATATGGGGCCCGAGCAGAGGTTGCAAAGAGGCAGTTATTTTAGCTGATAAGAAGTCGTCTGGAGAACCAGATTTTATATTCTGGTCTGCCCCACTATCCCTTCGGAGCTATTATCGGTTCTCAGTTCATCATAGGACTGTTTAGTCTAAGATTCTCGTATTCATAGAGATTAAGTAAGTAGTATTGAACTGTTGGAATTTTATATGGGTCGTTAGGGTTCAGCAGTATGAGGCTATCTGATTTGATTCTCAAAGTATATTGCTTTTGATATATATTATTATTTTTTCTTGTTTTCTTCTTCATCATACTTACTTACCTTATAACCTCTTTATCTTTATTGTCATTGGTGGTTTTCAGTTTTCTCTCTTTTTCATTCTCTATTCTCTTATCTTCTTTCTTTCTTGGTTTAGAATTATATTTAAAATGTTGTTGTATATATTGTATTATTGCATTATTGTGTCATAGTAGTGTCAATATTGATTAACTTAGGATAATATAAGTGTAAATATGTTAATGTTTCAGTCATTTTTCTGTAGGTGTTAAATGTCTTTTTCTGTTTAGTGTTGTTTGGTAACAATCTATCTACAATAAAGAAGTGAATTGGATATTGAAATGTATGTGTGATGTATCATATATTATTATGAATGCCTTTCTCTCTCTCTCTCTTTTTTCTGTTTCTAGTTAATTACATAGTATTAGCCGTAAGGAATATATAATGTATAGAGCTTGAAAAATAGAAAACAAGACAAAATAATTAAGCCTAGGTGTATATGAACTGAAATCTTGAAAATGTAACCATCACATTATATGTTGTTTATATCTTATACAGTTTCAAAGCAATAGACGGTCTCCTACCGCATTGCTGCTATCAACAATATATGTATAAATTGTCCGTGTCATTTGTTTGGAATACATAACAGATATTGTGTTTAATGAAATATTTTATTGTAATTTTAGTTCACTGATACATAATCTCTATTGAGTATCAAGCTGATAAGTATAACGCTAAATAATGATATAAAAAAGAACAAGCAACAATCAAAAATACCAAATGGAAAAAATGAAAAAATAAATACCATATATTTTTCTAAATTATATTTGTGTATGAAAGCCTTATTTATAAGTTTGGCACTATTAGTGGTTACTTCCATGGCTCACACCTAGCATTTGTCTTGTTATATGTTTATCCACTTGCTATAGTACTTTACCTAAATAGCTCTTTTCCTTACGTATAGCAAGTCTATTAGTTATGTAGGGGTCCCCTTTTTTCTAAACAACACAGTGCCCTAGTGACACAAGCCACAGACTGTAGGGTCCACACCTGTGGATCAGATGAGGAGGGTGCATCACACAATTGAGGGACATGAGTCCTGGACTACAAGACCTACGTAATGTGGAAGTGTGATCAGGCCAAAAGACTGCTATTAGCTTGTCAGACATAGTACACAGATTAGGCATGGACTTACCCCCTCCTTGCTGCTGTCTGGCCTTCAGCTGCCCATCCAGGTCCGGGAAGACCACCTCCAGAATCCTGAGCATGTGGGGGGTTAGGGTCCGGTGTCCGCCCCTCCTGCGAGGAGGCGACAGCTTTAGCTGGACCCTTGCGATCCTCCGGGTCCAGCCCCGAAGGTCCTGCCACCTCTTCTGGCAGTTGCGGATCCGACGCTTGTAGACCCCCAATGATCTAACTGCCCGGGCGATGGTCAGCTAGATCTCCTGCTTCTGGTTGGCATCAATCTGTGAGGATGACAAAGTTAAAAGTCCTTTTAAGTGCACCCATGGAAATGGACAAATGCCCTGCATGTCTGACATGTTAACATTGCCTGGGAAGTTAAAGCTTGCACAAATGCACTTTTGCTGCAAAACACCTGTTCACATGTACCTATACACTTTGAGTACGCTTGACACTGGTGTACACACTGCTAGTACTGCTAGTCAGACAACATGCACAATTAGGAAGGCAGTGGACTGCACACTCACCTGCTCCCCTGGTTTCCCATACAGCTTGCAGTACTGTGGAAGGAGCCCGTCCAGCAGGGCCTGGTTCTCCTCCTCAGTGAAGGCTGGGGCCCTCTCCAGAGTACCTGCCATAGCAGTAGCCAGAGGATGCAGAGACAGCAGCAGTGGTAGCAGAGATGTGGTCCAGTAGCAGTAGCATATAGTGCAGGCAAGTGAGCTCCCTGGGGGCCAGCCAGCCTTATATCCGTGCTGCAGAGGCAAAATCTGTGCCATGTGTCCCAAGTGATAGGTCCAACACGGTTGCATTCTATGAATCTGGCCGATCCATGGAATTGTACGACTCGTACACGTCTTCCGCATTGTTAAAATCTTCACCTTCATGACACCCTAGAAATTGCAACTTTGTTGTAGGCATCCAACTTAATTTCCAGCGCACGACTCATACAAGTTTTGAATCCGCGTCCGTCTCCATGACAGTCCAGAGCCAATGGGTGCGCACGGCTCGATCAACTGACTGTACAACACGTAGTTTGAAAATCCACACACACCCATCTCCATACGATTCAATGGCCAAGGAGTGCGCAGGGCTCGGTCCATGCCTGCACGACGCGTATGCATGATAGTCACCCGCATCGGTTCTCATTGCAGTCAATGGCCAAGTGTGCGCACGGCTCGGTCCTGAACTGTGCAATGTGTATGCATGATAGTCACCCGCATCAGTTCACATTGTAGTCAATGGCCAAGGTGTGCGCACGGCTCGGTCCATGCCTGCACGACGCGTATGCATGATAGTTACCCGTATCCGTTCACATTGCAGTCAATGGCCAAGGCGTGCGCACGGCTCGGTCCTGAACTGTGCAATGCGTCTCTGTAGAAGTCACCCGCGTCGGTTGACATTGGTGTGACTTTTTGACGGCTTCCACACACAATTACTTGCCAGGGACTCAGATGAATCAATCAATCATGGAATTTGTAAAGCGCGCTACTCACCCGAAGGGTCTCAAGGCGCTGGAGGGGGGGGGGACCGCTACTGCTCGAAAAGCCAGGTCTTGAGTTGTTTGCTGAAGGCAAGATGGTTCTGGGTCAGTCGTAGGTGGGTGGGGAGGGAGTTGCAAGTCTTGGCCGCCAGGTAGGAGAAGGATCTTCCTCCGGCGGTGGTCTTGCGAATGCGTGGGACGGTGGCGAGGCTGGCGGAGCGGAGCTGGCGGGTGGGCGTGTGGAAAGTGAGGCGGTTGTTGAGGTAAGTGGCTCCCATGCCGTGGAGAGCCTTGTGTGTGTGGGTGAGGAGTCTGAACGTGATCCTCCTGCTGATGGGGAGCCAGTGCAGGTCTTTCAGCTGGGGGGAGATGTGGCTGAAGCGGGGGGTGTCCAGGATAATTCGTGCAGAGGCGTTCTGTATGCGCTGGAGTCTTTTCTGTAGTTTGGCTGTGGTTCCAGCGTAGAGGGTGTTTCCGTAGTCCAGACGGCTGGTGACGAGGGCCTGGGTGACCGACTTCCTGGTGTCGGTGGGGATCCACCGGAAGATCTTTCGGAGCATGCGCAGGGTTTTGAAGCAGGATGATGAGATGGCGTTGACTTGCTTGGTCATCGTGAAGGAGGAGTCCAGGATGAAGCCCAAGTTGTGAGCATGGTCCGTTGGCTTGGGTGCGGAGCCCAGGGCCGGGGGCCACCAGCAGTCATCCCAGGCGGAGGGGGTTTATCCCAGGATGAGAACTTCCATCTTATCTGAGTTCAGTTTCAGCCGGCTGTGCTTCATCTATTCCGCGACGTCTCTCATTCCTTCCTGGAGGTTGGTTCTGGCGGTGGCGGGGTCGTTGGTGAGGGAGAGGATCAGCTGGGTGTCGTCGGCGTAGGAGATGATGTTGAGGTTGTGTTGGCGTGCGATGGCTGCGAGGGGGCTCATGTAGACGTTGAAGAGGGTGGAGCTGAGAGAAGATCCTTGCGGGACGCCGCAGAAAACTTCGGTGGCCGTGGACAGGAACGGGGGAGGCGGACTCTCTGTGTTCTGCCGGAGAGGAACGAGATGATCCATTCCAAGGCCTTACCTTGGATTCCGATGTTGCTGAGGTGCCGTATTAGGGTGCGGTGGCAAACGGTGTCGAAGGCTGCTGAGAGGTTCAGGAGGATGAGGGCCGCTGTCTCCCCTTTGTCGAGCAGGGACCTGATGTCGTCGGTGGCTGCTATGAGGGCAGTCTCGGTGCTGTGGTTTGCTCGGAAGCCGGACTGCGAGGGGTCGAGGGATCCGTTGGTCTCGAGGAAGGCGGAGAGTTGCTTGTTGACGGTCTTCTCGATGACCTTGGCCGGAAAAGGGAGGAGAGAGATGGGGCGGAAGTTCTTGAGGTCCGTGGGGTCCGCGGTGGGTTTCTTCAGGAGGGCGCTGAGCTTTGCGTGTTTCCAGCTGTCCGGGAAGGTGGCGACTGCGAAGGAGCTGTTGATGATGTCCCGGAGTTGGGGTGCGATGATGGAGTCGGCTTTGTTGAAGATGTGGTGTGGGCAGGGGTCTGTTGGTGAGCCGGAGAGGATGGTGTTCATCGTGTGGGTGATGTCTTCGGTGCTGACCGTGGTCCAGGTGTGGAGGGTGGTGGTGGGGGGCACCTGGTCGGTGGTAGGGTGCATGGTCTGTGCGCCGGAGCTGTTGTGTATGTCTGCGATCTTACGGTGGAAGAACGAGGCGAGTGAGTCGCAGAGGTCCTGCGAGGGTGTGATGTCGTTGTTGCAGGCGCTGGGGCTGGAGAGCTCTTTGATGATGCTGAAGAGTTCCTTGCTGTTGTGGGAGTTGTTGTCCAAGCGTTCTTTGAATGCGGTCCTTTTGGTGGTATGGATCAGCTGGTGGTGTTTGCAGGTGACGTTCTTGAGGGCTGTCATGTTCTCAGTTGTCTGTTCGTGACGCCAGGCTTTCTCGAGGGTGCGGCAGGTTTTCTTGGAGATTATGAGGTCGTCGGTGAACCAAGGGGCTTTCCTGCTGCTGTTTCTGCTGGGGGGGTTCTTCAGTGGTGCGAGGGCGTCGGCGCAGTTTGTGAGCCACTGCGTGAGGTTGCGGGCTGCTTTGTTGGGGTCCGTTGTGATGGTAGGGGGGTTCTGGCTGAGGGAGGTGGTGAGCTGGTCGGCGGTGATCTTGCTCCATCTTCTGCGGGGAACCTGTTGAGGGTGGTGGTGGGTCGTGGTTCTCCTGAAGTTGAAGTGGACGCAGCTGTGGTCTGTCCAGTGTAGTTCGGTGGAGTGGCTGACGGAGATGTGCTTGCTGGAGGTGAAGATGGGGTCAAGCGTGTGGCCTGCGTAGTGGGTGGGGGTGTTCACCAGCTGCTTGAGTCCGAGGTTGGCGAGGTTGTCCAGCAGGGTGGCAGAGTTGCTGTTGTTATTGTTCTCCAGGTGGAAGTTGAGGTCTCCTAGGAGGATGTAGTCTGAGGAGGTGAGGGCGTGCGGGCTGACGAGGTCTGCGATGGCTTCGCTGAATTGTGTGTGTGGTCCTGGGGGTCTGTATACAAGGGTACCCCTGAGGGTGGTTTTGGGGTCGGTGTGTATCTGGAAGTGAAGGTGTTCGGCTGCGGCGAAGGAGTCGTTGGAGTTGGTCGTGATACGGATAGTGTTTCTGTGGACGATGGCGATGCCTCCTCCGGTTTGGTTGACGCGGTCTTTCCGGGCGATTTTGTAGCCATCCGGGATGGCTATGGCGATGTCGGGAGCAGAGGAGGAGTTCATCTATGTTTCTGTGAGGAAGGCGACGTCTGGTGAAGTTGTGTCGAGGAGGTTCCAGAGTTCGACGGCGTGCCTGTGGATGGAGTGGGTGTTGAGCAGGATGCACTTGAGGTGATTGTTGCTGGAGCCTGTCTTAGCGGGTGCGGTGCAGGAGCGGGTGCAGGTGACGTGGCAGGCGTGACAGGTGAAGGCTCCGTGGGTGTGCTTCGGGGTGGCTTTGTAGCGGGCTGGCAATCAGCCGGAGTTGAGTGCGCGGAGGGTGGCGGCGTCGTATCTCTGACGGGTTGGCTGGCTTCGGCGCGGACCAGGGGGTCTGGCGCTGGGCGCGGTCCAGGCGTGGACGGGCGTAGACGGGCTTGCCTTTGGCGTACGCGCGGTCCCCGCCATATATGGTGAAGTGGGAGGGAGGAGCAGCTGGGAGGCGGGAGCAGGGCGGCGAATGGGGATCGGGGAAGAGGAAGGGGGCAGGGCCGCAGGGGATCAGCGGCGGGGAGCGGGGGAGACAAGGGCGGGAAAAACGGAGGAGGAGCGGCGAGGGGGCAAGCCTGAGGGCGGGAAAAACAAACGGAGGAGCGCGAGGGGGCAAGCCTGAGGGCGGAGGCCCTAGAGGCAGCGGCAGCACACGTAGCAGGAAGGAGAGGCTGTGTCAGAGGCAGCAGCGGTGACCAGGGCACACGGGGGCCGTGCGGTAGGTGGAGCGACCGGGTTAAGGGTCACCTACCACACTACAGCATGTGCCACACTGTGTCCCATGGCATGTAAGGCTGCATTACCTGTGTGTGTAGGGGAGGCAACATTTGGTTTGTTGTGTGGCACTTTGGTGCAGCCACTCCCAGGCTGTGCACGTGTTCATGGGGACAGAATCCTTTGTGTGTTGTGCACATTACCACTGTGATGTGCAACTGTACAGTTATGGGCATGAGTCATGGACACAGTTGCAGGTTGGATATGTTTAGGACATGTCACATACCGCCTGAGTCCTGGGTGGGATGGTATGTACGTCACAGTGAGACCCATAGCCACAATTCTGATGTATACCCACAGTCTGTGTGCATGTTGTGTCTCAGATGTGTCTGATCATATGTGCCCAATGGGAGACAGTCTCCACATCCATGTGGTTTGTGCATTAACATTGATGCTCTATGTGTGTCTACGAGATGTCCATGTAGGGCCTGCAGAGACAACAGTGGCCACTACCTGTGGGACTCATGGTTGATTTGTGGTGTGTACATGATACGCCATGTCATGCCAGTGTCCATGTGGCAATACAGGGACCCTGGGTATCTGCCTGTCAAAGAACTGTGATGCCTGGGAGACATCAGGCCTCACTTGTCACTGTGATGTGTGTTTGGAACGTGACAGCAGTACATAGGTACTGTGACACAGCCCAATGATTGTCCATTGCACTACATGGAACTTATGTAGACATGTGGACTTGAGATGTGAGGTGATGGGCATGTAGGTGACATATGTGTCCATACCCAACAGCACACACCTCAGTACTGAGGTAATTCAGTTTTCGTATTTAGCCACCATTTTGTGTCTTTCTGCCATTTTGTGTTGCCCTCACTCAGGCAGCACGGTGAACGAGGTGTTGTTTCCGTCATCCTACTGCAACGTGTCAAATTACCTTCTGCCTCTGTTTATAGCTGGTGTCAGGGTCTGGCTGACTCCACTAATCCTCGTCTGGTTTGACTGATCCCTGTCTCGACTATCGGTTGGTTCGCACCATTCTTTCCTGACTTTATCTTATCCTCTGACCTTCGCTATTCTTTACTCTTATTCTCTCATTTCACAACTGTCCTGCAGGACATACAAATGTGTCCTGTCACCTGCAAGTTGACTTATAAACACTACCACTGATTAACTCGTGGGGAAGGGTGACAAACACAGTTGGAAGGGAGGCTTATTTGAGTTGCTAAATATCTTGTTTTCACATTCTTCTCATTGGTTAACCCTGTATGCATTGGGAGTGTTCTTTGCAAATACTTGTGTTATAAAAGATTGTGCACCACGGAGTAAAGTGGCAGTCTCCTAAGAACATACCGAGTGTACTTCTGGGACAACTGTACTTAGCTGCAGCTAATAAATCTGATCTTCTACGCCTAACGGAGTATCCCGTGTCTCTGTTCGATAAAGCAGGTGAACTCAGGAGATTAAGGCGTACCCTGCGCCACCAGACCCATAAGGTCTAGGTTTTTCAATTTGGCGCCCAACGTTGGGCGGCTTCAGAGGTAGCAGTTCTACCCGAGGATCGTGAGGAGCCCCGCAAGAAAATTCTGGAGGAATCGAGAACCACGTCAAGCGACCCCTGTATGTCGAAGTGGTCCGAAGGTCTTTTGCAGCGCGGTTTCTCCTTTCTGACGGCTGCTGACGACTGCTGCCCTGACTGCCGCCCTGCTTTGGTCCCTATGGTGATGTTTGGTATCGCGAGACATTAGACGGGCCTCTGTTGGCGTAAGAAGACACTTAGTTAAGTATTGGTGGGTAGCTCCCACTATTTTGTTTGATTTGGGTCTTTGATTCGGCTATTGCAAAAGCCGAGGGGTGAGTACGTTTGTGCTGTATTATTTGATTTAACCCCTTAATGTTTATGAACAGTCCAGTGAAATAACGATGCCTGGTCTGAGTAAGTTTAGGAAGCTTTGTTGCCTTGGTTGTAATAGGGATTCCCAGCTGGAGGACTCTTGTCCGATTCCTCCGGTTGGAACTCCCACCTATGAGCTTTATTCAAAACATGGTGTCGGCCCCATTGCCTTTAATAAGGCATGGATCCGAAACACAAAGAACGATGGCGTTCTACAGTGGCCACTTAATGGTAGTTTTGAGCCTGACATATTAGACAATTTGGAAGCGATATTGTTCAAAAAACATGCCCGGCCGGCAATGTTTGATTCTTTCCGCCTCTGGCGTAAGGAAGCCAAACAGAAAGAAATTAAACAGGCAAAACGAGATAAGAAAGCACAAAATATGACGATTATACAGGCTGCACAGCAGTTTAAAAATAATGAGATTGAGAATGCAATGGAACTTTCAGAGACAGCATCGTATGGCAATAGATAGATGCTATCCGGTGTTGCCGAATTTCCCTTCTGATAAAAGTAAGTATCTGGAGGAAGACTCTTTGAAGTCTCACCTATTGAGATTGCCTCCGCCCTATGTACAAGGTGCTAATGCACCCCCGTTGTTACAACCTGTTCAGTTGCCTGTTGTCCCCCCACCTGTTCCGGTTCTTCAACATTTGCCCCTTCCGGTATTGCCACTCCCAACTCTCGTGCCACCGATTCCTTTGTCTCCATCTCCTGAACATCAATCTTCTTTGCCTTCGGCTCCCCTTATAACTGCCAGTTCCTATCCTGTATCGCCTAATACCTTGTCCCCGGTCCTTATGTCTAATTCTCCTACTGTGCGCAAACGAATAACAGATACTGTCACTGGTTTTTGGGACCCTTTCTTTGGGACTCAGAGCATGTCTCCGGCTTTCTCTCGAAGACAGTCTCGTAGTCAACTTCCAGGTTCCGACAAACGGGTGGTATTGGACTCTTTCACTCGCAAATGGATTGAGAAGGGTCCCCAGTATACTGTGAAAGATATCATGATCACCTTTCATCAGTGGGATGCGCCCACGCAGAGATATGTATTTAATGTTATCTGTGACACTCTTGCTAAAGGATGGGAGGATATGGATTTGGGCTTACTTCCCCAGGGTCTGTTGGATGTTCAGGCTAAATTCGATAAAGGACTCATTGTGGGTTCTAAGGTTGAGGACGCCGTAAGGACACTTGTTACTTTTAGGTCGTTATTTTCTTCACAAACTTTTCTTGATTCTGATCCTGCTGTTCGGCAGACATTGAAACATTACCCAATGAGAGAGGTTCCTCCGATATGGAGGGAAGAGGTTGCGCAAGCAGGTAATATTCCAGCTATTCCCGCTCATTTCCAGCGTATATGGGTACATGTGCTCTGGAAGAGATTTGATGTTTTGGCCCTCAAACAGTCTTTACCGCATCCCTGTAAAAACCCTGCTGGTTACTATAAAGAATTGTCCCAGACTGTTGATGCCTGCATTATGAATTTAGCCGATATTGACATGTTGATGGGAAATGTACTCCCACAAGCATTATGGGTTCGGATTCCTAGAGAGGATCACGCTCAGGAATTGGGTGGTACATGGAATGCTATAACTGCCTCGGATAGAGCACAAGTGGGTGGTGCTAAGCCTGATGTTTTGATCACAGAACTCTCTGGTAGGATTATTACTTTAATGAAAACAATGATGCCCGCCTTACGAGTTAATTGGGATAAATTGGCTGCGTGTAAACAGAAGAAAGATGAGAGTGTCTCCGATTTCTTCACTCGTTTTGAGGAGACGTTTATTGATCACAGTGGTCAGGATATGACTATGGAGGGTGGACAACGATTATTTGTAGATAAATTCGTATTTAATTTGCTTCCCGAGTTGTCACATAAATTAAAAGACTCTGAAAGTTCATGGGGCCAGCTCAGATATTGGCTACTGCTCAATATTACGAAAACAGGGACAAAGAGGAAAAAGACAAACAAGAGAAAAAGACTAAAGAATTAAAAACGAAGGTTCTTCTGCAACAAGCTTATCCTCCTCGATCTGCTCAGCGCCAGTTTCAACAGCCTCCCCAGTTTCAGAGGGTGTTTCAAAAGCCTGAACCCTATATTCCGCGCCCTTTGTTAGGTCCTAACCAATGCGCCTATTGTAGGGAGGAAGGTCATTTTAAGAATGGCTGCCCGGTTTTATTACAGCGTAATGGTGGACTATCTACTCCACGAGGTCGTAGTGGTACCCAGTTAGCGCCCAGGGGTAGAGGTCGAGGTATGTCGCCCCAGACATAGCGCTCCCCTCCACCTCCACATTCTACAAACTACTTTGATCAGCAAAATACCCAGTCTACACAGTATTACAATGATGATTACTATGTTGAAGGTGACAATGACGGTCCTCACGCTAACTAGGACAGCCATGGACAAAGTGGGGGAGTTGTATCGATTCCAGTAGATCAGAATGGGCCTTATGTTACTGTCACTACAATGGGTGTTTCAGAGCCATTTCTTTTAGATACTGGTGCGATGAGAAGTTCTATTATTCACTCCAAACTCCCTGGGGCACCTTTGTCTGGCTTAACAAACGTATCCGTAGGATTTTCTGGGGCCCAGTTCATAGCCCGGTCTCTAGTCCTCTGCCTATTTCAATTGGTTCTCATAATTTGGAAGCTCCGCTTCTTTTAACGACTGGTTGCGGCGAAAATCTGTTGGGTTTGGATTTATTGAAAAGATTGCATGCAACGATATACTGTTCTCCTTCTGGTGTACATCTTGCTTTGGGGCGAAAACGGACTTCTCCAATGTATTTGTCTAAAGATCAATTTCCACCTGAATTGCTCTCTCTCCCTGTGACACTTTGGGCTATGGGTCCAAATGATGTTGGTTGTCTTGAGATCGCACCCTATGTTGTTACCCTCAAGCCCAATGCTAAATTGCCACGCATCCCTCAATACAAAATTCCCAATGATGGTGAAAGAGCACTTTTTGCTATTATTTATGATTTGGTTCAGAAGGGTGTGGTTGAGGAGACGAGGAGAAATGTATGCAATAGTCCTGTTCTCCCAGTTCTTAAACGCACTGATCCTTCTCAACCTCCTGTTTATCGTTTTGTTATTGATCTCCGGGAGGTTAATAAAATTGTTGTACCGCAGTTCCCGGTCGTTCCAAATATCACTGCCCTGTTAACTATGATACCTGCCTCGGCAGCTTGGTTTTCTGTTATTGATCTGAAAAATGCTTTCTTCAGCATCCCCATTGCTGAAGAGAGTAGGGATATTTTTGGCTTCTCTTTAGGAGGCCGAAGTTTCCGGTTCAAGCTCGCACCCCAAGGCTATTGTGAAAGTCCCTCCATCTATAGCCAAGCTCTGAAATGCCAGTTTGATGCTTTTCCTTTGCCGCCAGGTGCTACCCTTATTCAGTATGTGGATGATTTATTGATTGCTACTGATTCAGAGGATATTTGCAAAAATGTGACTATTGCACTATTGCGTCACCTATCTGACCTTCACCATAAGGTTTCCCCTTCTAAATTACAATATGCCCGCCAAGAGGTTACCTATCTAGGTCATCTCTTGTCGAAGGAGGGAAGGCGACTGACCCCAGAACGTATTCAAGCAATTGCACAAATGTCTGTGCCATCCACGCAAAGAGAAGTGCGTGCTTTTCTGGGCATTACCTCTTATTGTAGACAGTGGATTCCAAATTTTTCTTTGTTGACTAAACCTTTGTTGGCACTCACATTGAAAGACACACTCCAACCCCTTCCTTGGACTGACAAATGTCAGTAGAGTTTTTCTGATTTACGTGCTGCCCTGTGCTGTGCTCCAGTGTTGGGTACTCCGGATTACAGTAAGCCCTTCACGCTCTATGTCCATGAAAGAGAGGGTTGTGCGTTGTCAGTCTTAACACAACGATTTGGAGACAAGCAGCGGCCATGTGCCTACTTTTCGGCTACATTAGATCCAGTAGCCAAGGCATTGCCTAGTTGTCTTAAAGCTACAGCAGCAGCAGCAATTTCTATTCGTCAGTCTGCTGGAGTGATGCTAGATAACACTCTTGTTGTTATGGTACCACATGCAGTGGATACCTTGCTAAATAGGACGAAAACACAGCATCTTACGAGTGCTCGCTTGTCTGGGTATGAGCTGACACTCTTGGCTAGTCATGTACACATCAAACGATGTAACACTTTAAATCCAGCCACATTGTTACCTATTCCAGAAGAGAAAGGTATTCAGGAACAACATGATTGTTTTCTCCGTACTGAGGAGGAGACAAAAGGTAGGATTGATTTGAAAGACACACCACTAATGGACCCGGATGGGATCCTATGGGTGGATGGTTCTTGTTTTAAACTCCCTAATGGTGAAACAACTTCGGCTTATGCTGTTACCACCTTGCATACAATCGTAGAGACAGCACGCATCAGACATAATTCAGCTCAGGCGGATGAACTGATAGCTTTGACCAGAGCGTGTGTGTTGTCTAAAGGGAAGAGAGTGAATGTATATACCGACAGCCAGTATGCGTTTGGTGTGACACATAGTATTGGTCGTTTGTGGAAGGAAAGAGGATTCTTTACCTCCCACGGGACTAAAATACAGCATGGTCATTTGGTAACTGATCTTCTTGAGTCACTTGCTTTGCCTACCCAGATAGCAATCATAAAGTGTAGTGCGCATAAGAGGATTACTGATGATGTTAGTCGCGGGAATGCTTTTGCGGATGAGGTAGCGAAAGAAACAGCCAGAGATGCTATGAGTCGCATGTATGTTGCGGGCCCTGCAAATTGGGTCAAGGAAACAGGAATGTGTGAGGATACATTAGAAAGTGTGAGATCGATTCAAGGAGAGGCTACAGAGAAAGAGTTGAGTAAGTGGAAAGAGAGTACAGGAATGTTAGACGCGATGGGATGTTGGATAGAATTGTCAGAACATCAGCGTTGGCTGTTACCAGATGCCTATGTACTGCCTGTAGTTGCTTTGGCACATGGTCCAGCCCACAACAGTGCGAAAGGAATATGTAAGCTTCTGGCTCCAGTGTGGCTGAACGAAGGGATTCCAAAATGTGCAGATAATTTAGTGAAGCATTGTATCGTTTGCTTGATGCATAATCCAGGAAAGGGAACCCCAACTCCAGCAGGTCATTTTGCTTCCCCAACATATCCTTTTGAGGTGTTGCAAATTGATTATATTCACATGGAACGATGCAACAATCTCAAATATGTTTTGGTGGTGGTGTGTGCCTTCTCCAGATGGATAGAGGCCTACCCCCTGAAAGACAACACTGCTTTGTCCACTGCCAAAGTTCTTCTAAAAGAGTTCTTCCCTAGGTTTGGTTTGCCGCGCATTGTCTGGAGGGACAATGGAAGTGAATTTGTGGGCCAAATTATGAAAAAGGTGTGTGCCGGTCTTGGTATCGTCCAGAAATTCCATGCGGCGAACCATCCCCAATCAGCGGGTTTGGTAGAGTGCTATAACGGCACTCTCAAACTTAAGCTTGCAAACATACAGGCTAGCACGGGACTTGCCTGGCCCGATGCTTTACCTTTGGCTCTCCTATCCACTAGAACAGCAGTGCATTCTCGTTTGGGACTCAGCCCATACGAGGTTGTTTTTGGGCGCCCGGCTAATGTTTGGGAAGTCCCTCGCCCTAAAAAGTATTCTGACACACAGTATCCAATGCTGATTGACTACTTACATGACCTCACCACTAAATTACGTGTTCTCCACCAACAGGTTCGAGGCGCTTTACTAGAGGCCTCCACAGACCCAGGTCATTCTATCCAACCGGGAGACTGGGTCTGTGTGAAAAATTTTCAGAGGACAAGGAATTTGGAACCTCGTTGGAGGGCGCCTCGACAGGTCCTTCTGGTGACGCGTACAGCAGTGAAAGTCGAAGGGAAAAGGAACTAGATCCATGGCGTGCACTGCAAAAAGGTGCCCTTGCCTTTTGACCAGTGGGTCCGTAAGGGTGTAGGTGATTTTGAAGGCGAAAGGGTTCCCCGGTTTGTACCTTTCAGTAGTGCACACCTAGATGAAACTCGGTCAGAGAAAGAAGATGACGACGTTTTACAAGAAGCCGTACCGCCACATCTCCGACTACACTACAGATCCACTGACACTATTTCAGGACCAAACTGTACTGAACAGAACTCGATATAATTTAAGGCCTAGACTGGTCAAGGACACCTGAGATTCTCATCTCTTTCGTGACATGTATCATCTGTCCAGGTTGCAGGGTCATGGTAGGAGTCTTGGTTCGTGACCTGTATAGTGTCTAGGCCCCCAGGACTTGCAGTGTCATAGGACGGCTAATAATCACAGCCAAGTGAGTAAGGAAGATTGCCGTGAGCAACAATTTTAGAGGATGGATGTCAAATTGGGAAAGAATAATAAGAAGGAAGAGATGAGAAAGAAATATTGTAAATTGGTGTATAGTCAATGTGGCATAACATTGTGTGTTCTTATGTTTTCTAGTATTTTATTGGCTTGTATAGGTTGGATTGTTTATGCTGTGCAGCACAAATCTGTCCCTACTTCTATTTCCTTGCCTTCTCATTCTACTATCTCCCCACATCAATTACATACGCTTCCCCAACATGAACTAATCAGGAGAACAGAATATTTTAACAATTTATTTGTCCAGTTGTTGCATCAACACCAATTGGTAGTCAACACAACCGATTGTTGGGTGTGTGGACTTATGCCTCATACCACAGACAAAGGGATGCCATAGTTAGCCCTCCCATTTTCTTATGAAGGTTCCGCTTGGGCCTATTTTGTGATGTTTTCAAATGCATATCAGAACCGATTTAGACGTCCAGTTGGTTCATATGGTAGTGAACCAGATTTTAGTCATAGTTCTCTGATAAAAGGGATAGTGGCTATGGCTAAGATTGTGGAGAAAAGTAAGGCTCCTGTTGATGAGAAACGGGCATACGATGGTTGGAACGTGACTCGTTACGCTACTAGCCTTAGAGATAGGGTTAAACAGGGAAAATCTCCACCAATTTGGACTGTGCCTCATCGAGGTAACTTCTGTTTACAAATGAATGGCCAGACTACTGACACTGGACAAGGAGTGTTTGTTCCCATACATACATTCACACATCTCAGAATTTGCCACCGTTAGTGCCATCCCAGGGCCCGTATTTTGTCTGCCACGATAGAGCGTACATGTGGCTACCAACGGATTTTTCAGGAACATGCTATATAGCCTTTCTTCTCCCTCCTACCTACACTGCTCCTTCGGGACATCACAGAAACAGATATGGCAGAGGGATTATTGATTCTAAAGACACAGCAGGACAAGAGGGGGGTGATTTCCTTAAAGGATTTCTCCCTTTTTGGGGCCCAATGGCCAACAGTAGAAACATGAGACAATTGGTTCGTGTTGTTGAGACTACCATAGATATCACTGTGGAAGCCTTGAGTAATCTCACAGCTGAACTTCAGGCGGATCGTCTCATGACATTGCAGAACCGGATTGCTCTGGATGTTATTCTTGCGGATCGTGGTGGAGTTTGTAAATTGATCGGATCTAGCTGTTGCATTTATATACCTGACAACGCCCCTACGATATACCAAGCCATCTCCAAATTACATGTGATCTCCGAGTCGATTCATCAGGACGAAGGAGATTGGTCCTTATTGGAATGGTTTTGGGGATTACTGTCCAAATGGGGATGGAAGGTATTAACATTCCTTGGAGTGGTTTTGGCCATCATTTTTTCCTGTTGTCTCTGTATGCAGTATGGCCCCGCCATCTGTGGTCTTTGTGCCACTATGTGTGTCCCAAGGCCTGTGACACGGAAGATGGAGAGCATTAAAATGATGTTGCAGCAACAGCTTGATGATCTCATGGCCATTGACGTCGACTCAGATTAAAATGAGTCTGTGTGTCTTGCCTGAGTAATGGCAAAAGGAGGGTCTGAGGTAATTCAGTTTTCGTACTTAGCCACCATTTTGTGTCTTTCCGCCATTTTGTGTTGCCCTCACTCAGGCAGCACGGTGAACGAGGTGTTGTTTCCCTCATCCTACTGCAACGTGTCAAATAACCTTCTGCCTCTGTTTATAGCTGGTGTCAGGGTCTGGTCGACTCCACTAATCCTCGTCTGGTTTGACTGATCCCTGTCTCGACTATCGGTTGGTTCGCACCATTCTTTCCTGACTTTATCTTATCCTCTGGCCTTCGCTATTCTTTACTCGTATTTTCTCATTTCACAACTGTCCTGCGGGACATACAAATGTGTCCTGTCACCTGCAAGTTGACTTATAAACACTACCACTGATTAACTCGTGGGGAAGGGTGACAAACACAGTTGGAAGGGAGGCTTATTTGAGTTACTAAATATCTTGTTTTCACAATCTTCTCATTGGTTAATCCTGTATGCATTGGGAGTGCTCTTTGCAAATACTTGTGTTATAAAAGATTGTGCGCCACGGAGTAAAGTGGCAGTCTCCTAATAACATACTGAGTGTACTTTTGGGACAACTTTACTTAGCTACAGCTAATAAATCTGATCTTCTACGCCTAACGGAGTGTCCCGTGTCTCTGTTCGACAAAGCAGGTGAACTCAGGAGAATAAGGCGTACCCTGCGCCGCCAGACCCATAAGGTCTAGGTTCTTCAGTACATTGTGTATTGTCATGATGTATCATGTGATATTTTGCTTGGTCATAGCCACATGGGTGGATTAATCGACAATCTTCCTTTGTTCATCTCTGTACTGCAGGGCACCAGCTGTCCATAGACCGTTCCCAGACCTTGAAACCATGCAGGAACGCGACTGCATCCGACGGTACCGGTTCACCAGGCCACTGATTGAGGAGTTGGCGGAGCAGTTTGCGCCACATCTGCTACCTTGCCGGATATACCCAACAGCACTGACCCCAGAGGTGAAGGTGATGGCAGCCCTGCAATTCTTTGCTACTGGTACCTTCCAGTACACTGTGGCTACTGCTGGTGGTATGTCGCAAACTATGTTCAGTCGTGTGCTACGCGATGTCTTGGAGGGGATGTTGCATTTCCTTGACCTGTACATCAAGTTTCCTAGCCCAGGTCAACTGAAATAAAGGATGCTTTTTATACACTGGGGAGGATGCCGAACGTCATTGGATCTATTGGTACCACCACGGGCACATGAGCAGACATACAGGAAACATTTCCACTCCATCAATGCTCTGGTGGTATGTCTTGTGGACATGTGAACCACACATGTATGTGCACGTTTCCCCAGTTCTGCGCACAATGCCTACATCATGAGGAGTAGTCACATTGCAACGCTGATGTCCCAGATGCCAAACCAGCGTGCCTGGCTTGTCGGTGTGTATTGACTGTTTACCATTGTATGTTTATGTCAATGTTGTATTCCACCCTCTTTTCAAACTAAGCTAATTGTTCAATTGTTTGTATGTAGGTGACTCCGGATACCCCAACATGCCGTGGTTGCTGACACCCCTCAGGAACCCTGTCACACCAGCCGAGATGCGCTACAATGAGGCACATGGTCGGACCAGGAGGGTGATTGAGCGGATATTTGTTCTCCTGAAAAGCCGCTTCCACGGCCTGGGCCAGACCGGAGGGGCCCTCCCATATATGACCCTGCAAATGTGTGCAAAATTATCCTTGTGTGCTGCATGCTACACAACATGGCAGTGCGGAAGAAGTTGCCTCTCATCCAGGATGACGATGACCTACATCCGCCACCTGTGGAGGATCTAGGCCTGGGCCATGATGCCAGTGATGATGATGGTGAGGGTGACGTCCGCACACAGCTCATCAACACCTTCTTCACCTGAATGTGAGTTTACAGGGTTGTTATGTCAATGTATTCAGTTAGCCTGAAATGTGTTGGGGCTGCTCTGTTGCTGTTTGAGTGTGTCTGTGCTACTTGACTGGATGCGTGCAGTGATGTGTCCTTTCAGGTAGTCTGTACTCCACAATAGTGTCGACATGCTAACTTGTTTCTGTGTAGGTTTCTTGTGACATATTTTATGCATGTGTATTGCATTTCTCTCCTGTTCTACTGTGCTTCTGACTGTGTCTTATGTCTGTCCTTCCCAGGGTACTTTGCCTGTTGTTTGGTCAACACTGACCCCCAAAACCCAGAATCCAACCCCAGGGTGGAAGTTGTCGATTCCCTTCAAGTGATGTACCACACACCCCTGAACTTCAATTCTCCGACACTTTGTGACCACTGTCATGTAGAGTTACCTTGCAACTGTTGTGGAAAAAAAATGTTGCTGATGTGTTATGAACCTGTGCTACGCTTTGTTATGTTTGTTGTCTGTCTTCCGACATCTGACTGACATTTGCCTACCTCACCTGTGGGCTTTTTACCACTGACTGTGGATAGGTGTGGTGTCTGTGAATTCCACTGTATTTCAGGTCAACATCATTGTATGGGATGAGTTACATGGCCATGGTGAGTATGTGTTGTGGTGCCATAGTGGTGTGTCTCCCTCACATGTGTCACATCACCATGACTCACATAACGGTGATCACATTGCTGTAGTATTTGGCATGCACTGTGTTCTTTAGCAGATCAACATCTCCATGACACAGAACAAGTTGGAATCACAAGAGAAGCAAGTATAGTGTACTGGTGAGTTTATTTACAAACATGTGTGAGGATAGTGCACAGGATGGTGGGTGCTGCACACTTGGTTTTGAATCCAAAGTTCACAGAAGAGTTGGAAGTGTTGGTAGCTGAAATGTCCAGAGTAAAGTCCACAGTCATCTGCTACATTAGACCAACATGAACCCTCCATGTCTTGTAGGCGAGTTAGGTTAGATACGACAAGGTGAACGGTTTGCACACAAAGAACATTTTCCAGAACAGGTTTTGAGTCCCTGGGGGATGTGCATGGCCATCTGCGTCTCACTTGTCCTTCTTCGGAGGACCCCTCTTCTTCTTCGGGGGGGGGAGGGATCCTCAGGTGCAGGCGTCTGCGGTGCAGAGGACTCTCCGCCAGAGTCATCCTCCCTCCCTGTGGCACTGGCAGATCTTGCGGCAACAGATGTTGTGGCCACACAGGAAGGTGTGAACAAGGTAGTGCTTATCTGGCGGAGGCATGTGAGTATGTCCCTATGCACCGCAGTAAGTGCATCCCACTTGACCTCCATGCGATCATGATGGGCAGCCTGCTCCTGTTGAATGTCCTTGAGGATCCCCACTACCTGTCCGAATCCTCTGATGCTATCCTGGTACGCATCTATGATGCATGCCAATTGGGGGTCATCATGCAGTCCAGACCTCTCAACAAGCTGCGACCTCTGCCTACCACCCCTCCCACCACCCCTAGCCACACGGGCAAGACCTGAGGCGGCACACACAGGTGACAATGGGCCCCCTTGGGTGTTGTTACTGGTGGTGTTGTCCATAGCTTCCTGGGGGACCTGTGTCCCTGTGCTGTTGGTATTATGTGTCCTTGGTCTGTCCGTGTTGGCGGGGGTGCCCTGTCTGTTGCCAGATGTTGGAGGCGTGGGTATAGGGGGTGCAGATGTTTGTACTGCTGGTGCTGCATGATGACTCACACCACAGGTGCCAGGTTGTTCTTCGTCATCCGAAGAGGACAGAGACTGATCCACACCAGAGAGCTGAGGGCCCACCGGAGTCTGGGACAGGGACTCCTCCTCATTTGCTGCTTTGTCACCAGCACCACCTGTGTTTGGAAGAGACACACAATGTAAGTTATGTTTCTACAGGCATCAATGGTTCACATACATGACATTTGCTACTGTACGTCAGGATGCGTGCCTGTACACTGCTTTGTCCAAAGTTGTCACGGACAGAGATTGATATTGTTGTAGCACATTGTCCAGCCAACATGAAGTATTTCAATGTGCATGTCGAAGTGTGTGCATGACCAGCTCATGTATAGATTTGACTGTACATGGCCATTACTACTCAAGGGCCATCACGTTGCTGACACAGGTGTGTCATCCCTGTACACATTTGACCTTTAACAAGGACATACGTGCAATTCCACTGAGGATATGTTGTAAGATTGGGGCAAGTGTTGTAGCAGATTTTGCTAGTCTTTGTGTGTCACATTGGTGTAGTGGTATGACATGGCCACAGTCCGATATGCCTGTGATCTCTTGGGAGAAAGTGTTTTTTCCTGTGTTCCTAGTTCCCATCTCATTTCATACAAGTGATGATGTCACCATCGTTAATGAGTCTGGTGCTGAGTTTTGTACGTGCAGATGTGATTTGACTTGTCAATGTTCTCCATGGTGACATGGATTGGGCAAGGAAGCTCTCTGGCTTTTCAATGCTCATAACAGTGAGAGCCGCTGTTGTGTGTGTTGCGGTTTGGCTGCCGTGAGTAGCATGTCTCCTCCAATGCAGTCCAGGTTAGACCTTGTGTCTACAGTGTCTATGACAGTGAGTGGTGTGTTGTGTGAAGGATGCATATGTTGCAGAACGATGTAGGAGTGGAATGCAGCTCACAACAGCACCGAGTGTGAATGAGACCATGCTACGGTGTCGGCTATATTGGTGTGTCCATTCCATTCACTGTCAGATGTCCCCTGTCAATGATGTATATGTGAGTTCCTGTAGAGTAGATGTAGAGTAAGAAATCATATAAAAAAGTGAAACAAGAAAGAGAAGGACTCAATCGGGATTATTGGCATCCCATCATTTCACTTTCAAGTGCCCAATGTCATCATCTGGGGTACCAATCAACTCTTCTACCTCCCTCTTTAGTCACAGAGGGAAAATGAATGAGTTGTATCCTCTTGTCGAGTTCTTGCCAGAGGAAAAAGTATGGAAAAGAACCTCTCTTTCAGAAAATTGCAGTGCAAGTAGAAAAAAGAATATGTGATGTAAAATAAGATAAGCAATAAAGAAAGAAGATGATATTCTTCTTGCTTATATTATCGAATCGCATTCCTACGTAAAAAACAGTGCAGGAAAAAAGACAGCAGTTATAACTAATCACTGCTTGTGTCTGTGGTCGACATGTGTCAGCCGTTGGGATAATTCTCCCTTGCTTTCTTCAGGACCTCACCAAAAAACAATCTTTGCTGCTGCTATATTCAAAATTCGTAGGTATTAATGGGTTACTACTGTACCCTCAGGATCAATGTTCAAATCCACAGTATTTGCACGATGTATAGGACATCTATAAAACAAACAAGAAATATATAAAAATAACTATACATCTAGTACCTCCACCACAATTGCAAACCACTTATGGCAGAGTTCGTCAAACTGTGGGGCGCGCCCCCATGGGGGTCCGTGGAGGCATTCCCAGGGGGCGCAAATGCTTCACTAAGTACTTGTAAATAATGATGGCCTGAAATCACGACTTTCTTTGTTTTTCCTATTTCCAGGCCGTCTTCATTTACATGAAGGGAATGAGTTTAGGAGTGCCACCTTTCAGAGTGAAAAATACCTGCCATCTGTTCAAGTGTTAAGATTCTGCAAAGGCCTAGGCATCTGTATTTATTCTTAACATGGCTTTTCTGTCTTTGTGTACTTTAGTTATCATTCAGAGGTCATTAGGGTGGCAGTAGAACACATTTTAAAGTCTTTTCGTTTAACATTTTCTATTTAAAGTATGTGTTAATAACAGGAAGAAATGACTTCTGACTGTGATTTTTCTAATATTTTTATCAACATTAGCTTATTGGACATGCCAGCAACTGTGTTCCCGAGTCCTGTGGTTGCAATGTAAAAAACATGGCAATAAACAACAACATTTTGATACTTTTTCACATTAACAGCAAATGCATATAAAATACTGCACTCGCCTTAATGACACCTTACATAAAAAAAGCAATGCAAATTAAATTAATTGGTGGGAAATGCGCTCTTCCAGTTATGAAACATTAATTGGTAATACAGTCACTGCAGATGTCTTTTTGTCAGACCAGAGTCACAGAACTGAATTGAACTTGGCGCAGTGCAGAATGCTGACATGTATTTATAGTGGTCGGAGGTCCCAACAAGTAACAGAAAGCACTGAAAATATTGGTCATTATTTTAAAATTGTAATAATATAAGATAGGCAGCCACACAATAATTTGGTGCATATGATGAAAACAAGTACTTTCCAAGAATACATATTCATTATATCTAACCTAGTGTAGACATTTTCATAAGTTCATTAAAGGGCACTTTTCAAAACTCAGCATCCTTACATTATCTTTCAAAAAAAGTTATAAATAATTTTCATCATGAAACTTCAAGTGACTGATTAAATGTAAGCACTTTAGAGCCCTCTCCCCTGACCTCCCACCTTCAGCTGCATCCAAGTACTCCAGGTCCCCATTAACAATTCAGGGATTGTTGTTTTTAGCACAATATATGGGAACTGTTGTGTAAAATTAAGAACACCTTGGTCCCCACACACCTAGCCAATTTCAACCTCTGTTTACATGCAGATGTCCTCTCAGGTGAGTAGAGTAGTTGGGAGGAAGGAGGCCAAAAGGGTCATATTCAGGTCACTTATCGTCCTGACCTCTTGGGCCTCAGGAAAATGGCTCAGAAAAAAGCAGAACAGAGCAACATCTATGGATAGGGTCAAAGAGAAGACCCTGGAAAGATGGGGCTATGCAGGGTTTTTTCATTCACAAATAGACAGATACAGCTGCCCCACTTTCTGATTGAGATGCTCTGAAGAAGGTTTTGAGAAATGCAAATTCATTATTTTTTTATTTTTAGTGCCATCACAGCCATTAGTGCAGCAGGTTCATCGACACTGGGGCAATGGTGTGAGGAATAACTACACCCCAATTAAGGATGTCACTAGCAAAAAAGGGGGAGATGGGAGCCATTTTCCTGGTTATTATTGAAGCCCAAGTCCCCCTTGCTGCACAGGGAACATGTCCCAAACAACAGAGAGGCAAAATGTGGGACTTTCCTGATTTTTAATTTTTTTACAGACAGGAGCAGACAGCCTGCTTTTGGACTCAGTCCTAGCACTAATGGCCCAGTATTTTTGGGCAGAGGAGTAGGTTTAATTGCTACTGCAGGTGCTGTGTCACTGGGACCCAAGGGTGTGAGGTAGCAACTAAACTCTATTATGGCTGTTTTACCATTATTCCTTTCTTATATTAGGGCTCAATGCTCCCTTGTTGTGCCAGTGTGGCTGGCATTGAACCAATGGCATCAGAGAGGAGAATATTGAAGCAGAGGAGACACCTTAACTAAGGCCTCAGAGAGATAGCAGAAAGGGTTAACAAGGGGCAGAGGGGACTTCCCGCTTCACAAGGCATTAGTTATTATTAGTGAGGCAGGTGCAGTGGTGACCTGCACAGCAGTGTGACGGGCCCCCTGCATCACAATTAAGGCAGTCTTACATAAGAATAGAGGCATGCTGGATAGCATTAGGGCTGAGGGCATCCTTGCTGCAAATAGAGGAGAAACACATGGGAGCTCATATTTTCTGAAAGGGACAGAGTCTGTTTCAAAATTAGAGTGATGGCCAGCCTTGGTGGGGAAAGGGTGAAAGAGGCAGAGGGGATACCTTGCCGCTCAGGGCTTCAGCTATCATTAGTGCAGAAGGTGCACTTGCATTGGGGCCCAGGAATGGGAGGGTTTCACAAAACCCCAAATACCAGGAGTAGTGAGTTTTGTCTATTTTAGTTTTTTTAATGTATTTTCTCATTTAGAAGTCTCAGATTTAGTGTGGCTGATGAGGTACTGAAAAAACCGCCCATGAAATGATCTTATACACACCACCCCCTCTGCTCAGCCCTGCTCTTCTCGCAGTCTCCGGTCTTTCCATAGAGTTTTGTAGAGGGGGCCCGACTTCAAAACATTTTGGGAGGGGGGGGCTCAGAGTAAAAAAGTTTGAAGACCTCTGACTTATGGTATCTTATAGTATGAAATAGTCAGGAAATGCTTACCAATGCATTTTGAAGAATAGACCTCACCTCTCTCGGCTCTAGCTCAAGTCAAAGAGGCCCGCTCTACAAAATAAACGTAATGCATCCCAAGATTTTTTTTTTTAAATAATAAGGTGGGTACAGACAATTACTTATAGCATATGAAAAGGCAATATCCATGTTTATCTTAATCATATGGAGTTGTATGTTAAGTCTGTCGTCGTGATAATTTATACAGTTCAGACTGGTATAATTTCTAGGCTCATTCACAGTTGGGCATATAACTCAACGCTGGCGTCTATCATATTCATCTCAGTTACATCCAAAAATGGAAATGAAAGTGGAAATATGCAAAGGGAACATGTCTCTTTCCACTCTTTATATCTCATTGTCACTATTTCCAGGGTATACTGCTAGTATTGTATGATTAATGGCATCTTAATGACATGTTTAGATCGCTAGATGGCGCTTGTGCATTCTTTGTGCTGATTACTCTTTTCTAGTCACTATGCGACATAGATATATGTATATATAATATTTGAATTGTTTATTCTTGAATATTTACAAACGCAAGGATTCAATAGCTCTTCTTACTTTCTATTCTGTTAAATCCTATCTCTCATAGAAGTTATATGGGAGATGAGGCAGCGTAACTATAAGGCTGTCCATACAGAATATTGAGCTTGTTTTTAAAATATGAGTCTTATTCGAACAATATATCAATAAAGATCGGCCGGGAAGCGTGCTTCACAAAATCGTTATTAGCATACCTCACAGAGATTCTACCGGTGCCGGCAGGCATGCTTCGCTGGATAGTTAATAACGCCCATTTACAAGCAAGCCGTACCCTCAGCCGATTTAAATTCTATTTTGCCCCAAATAACAAAGACCCCGTACCTGTCCGCCGTTGCCTCCAGCTAGGACCTTAGCTGGGATGGAGGTATGGGAAAGCGGCGTCTTTTTATGCAGAGTAGGTGCAGGTGTTGCGAATTAGCGTGTTTACGGCGCTTTGTGATTACGTCACTATACACTACAAAATGACGTCACTAGTGTAGATACTTGTAGTTTTAAATGTTGTCCTTATGTTTGTAGTCTGAACTTTCTATATATTACAAACTTAGTGTGTCAAAAATTTCACATGTCATTAATCAGTGGGCATTATGACAAAGGAACGTATCGGCTCACAGTGGCTCGCAGTGCTGGATATATTTAGGAATGCGAGGATGTATTCTTAACATTCGACTTCGTTCGGAGATATCTGACTGCCGAACGTCAAACATATGCACGTACAAAACTCAGCACCAGACTCATTAACGATGGTGACATCATCACTTGTATGAAATGAGATGGGAACTAGGAACACTGTAAAAAAACACTTCTTCCAAAGAGCTCACAGGCATACCGGACTGAGACCAGGTCGTACCAATACACCAATGTGGCACACAAAGACTAGCAAACTCTGCTACCACACATGCCCCAATAGTACAACATATCCCCAGTGGAATAGCACGTACGTCCTTGTTAAAGCTCACATGTGTACAGGGATGACACGCCTGTGCCAGTAAAGTGATGGCCCTTGAGTAGTAATGGTCATGTACAGACAAATCTATCCATGAGCTGGACATGCACATACTTCGACATGCACATTGAAATGTTTCATTTTGGCTGGGCAATGTGCAACAACAATATCAATCTCTGTCTGTGACAACCAGGAACAAAGTAGTGTACAGGCAGGCATCAGTTCGTACAGTGGAAAATGTCATGTTTGTGAACCATTGATGCCTGTAGAAACTTAACTTACATTGTGTGTCTCTTCCAAACACAGGTGGTGCTGGGGACACAGCCCCAAATGAAGAGGATTCCCAGTCCCAGACTCTGGTGGACACTCAGCTCTCTGGTTTGACTCTGTCTCTGTCCTCTTCGGATGACGACGAACAACCTGGCACCTCCGGTGTGAGTCCTCATGCAGCACTAGCAGCACCAACATCTGCACCCCCTGTACCCATGCTTCCAGCATCTGGAAACAGACAGGGCACCCCTGCCAACACGGACAGACCAAGGCCACAGAACACCCACAGAACAGGGACACAGGACCCCTCGGAAGCTACAGCCAACATCACCAGCAACACCACCCAAGGGGTCCTAGTGTCACCTGTGCGTGCCGCCGCTGGTCCTGCCCGTGTGGATAGGGGTGCTGGGAGAGGTGTGAGGCAGAGGGCGCACCTTGCAGAGGGGTCTGGACTGCATGATGACCCCCAACTGGCACGCATCATAGATGCGTACCAGGATAGCACCGGAGGATTTGGTCAGGTAGTGGGGATCTGCTAGGACATACAACAGGAGCAGGCTGCCCACCATGCCCGCATGGAGGCAAAGTGGGATGCACTTACTGCGGTGCATCAGGACATACTCCAACACCTCCGCCAGATCAGCACAAACATGTCCACACCTCCCTGTGTGACCACAACATCTGATGCCACACCATCCGCCAGTGCCACAGGGAGGGAGGGGGACTCTGACGGAGAGTCCCCTGCACCGCAGAGGCCTGCACCTGAGGATCCCCCCCCCAAATAGAAAAGGGGTCGTTCGAAGGAGGACATGTGAGACGCAGATGTCCCTGCACATCCCCCATGGCCTTTAAACATGTTCTGGATAATGTTCTTTGTGCGCAACCCGTTCACCTTGTCCGATTGGACACAACTCGCCCACATGTCATGGAGGGTTCATGTTGGTCCAATGTAGCAGGTGACTGTGGACTTTACTCTGGACATTTCATCTACCAACACTTCTAACTCTACTATGAACTTTGGATTTAAAACCCAATGTACAGCACCCACCATCCTGTGCACTTTCCTCACACATGTTCGAAAATAAACTCACCAGTGCACCATACTTGCCTCTGTTGTGATTCCAACTTGTCATGTGTCATGGAGATGTTGATCTGCTAAACAACACAGTGCATGCCAAATACTACAACAAAGTGACCACCGTTCTGTGAGTCATGATGATGTGACACATGTGAGAGAGACACACCACTATGGCACCACAACACATACTCACCATGGCCATGTTACTCATCCCACACAATGATGTTGACCTGAAACACATTGGTATGCACAGACACAACACCTATCCACAGTCAGTGGTAACAAGTCCACAGGTGAGGTAAGCAAATGTCACTCAGATGTTGGAAGACAGGCAATGCACATAACAAAGCATAGCACAGGTTCATTACATATCAGCAACATGTTTATTCTAAAATACTTGCAAGGCAATTGTACGTTACGGTGGACACACGGTCACAGAGTGTCTGAGAATTGAAGTCCAGGGGTGTGTGCCACATCACTTGATGGCAATTGACTACTCCCACACTGGTGTTGGATTCTGGGTGTTGGGGGTCAGTGTTGACCAAACAACAGGCAAAGTACCCTGGGAAGGACAGACACAAGACACAGTCAAAAGCACAGCAGAACAGGAGAGAAATGCAATTCACATGCACAAAACACATCACAAGAAACCTACACAGAAACAAGGTAGCAGTACTACATTATTGCACAGACCACCTGAATGGACACATCACTGCACACATCCAGTCAAGTGGCACACAGACACATTCAGACAGCAACAGTGCAGCCACATCACATTTCAGGCTAACTCCATACATTGACATAACAACCCTGTAAACTCACATTCAGGTGAAGAAGTTGTTGATGAGCTGTGTGCGGACGTCACCCTCATCTTCATCATCACTGGCATCGTGGCCCAGGCCGGAATCCTCCACAGGTGACGGAGGTCGGTCGTCGTCATCCTGGATAAGAGGCACCTTCTTCCGCACTGCCATGTTGTGTAGCATTGAGCATACAAGGATAATTTTGCACACCTTTGCAGGCTCATATGGGAGGGCCACTCCGGTCTTGTCCAGGCAGCGGAAGCGGCTTTTCAGGAGACCAAATGTCCGCACAATCACTCTCCTGCTCGGACCATGTGCCTCATTGTAGCGCATCTCGGCTGGTGTCACAGGGTTCCTGAGGGGTGTCAGCAACCACGGCATGTTGGGGTATCCGGAGTCACCTACACACAAACAATTGAACAATTAGCTGAGTTTTGTAGGAGTGCGGAATACAACATTGCCAAACACACACAATGGTAATCAGCCAGTACACACCGACAAGCCAGGCACGCTGGTCTGGCATCTGTGACATCAGCGTTGCAATGGGACTACTCCTCATGATGTAGGCATCGTGCGCAGAACCGGGTAAATGTGCACACATGTATGATACACATGTCTGTAAGACATACCACCAGAGCATTGATCGAGTGGAAATGTTTCCTGTTCCGGTATGGCTGCTCATGTGCCTGTGGTGGTATCAGGGCCACATGTGTACCATCAATAGATCCGATGACGTTCGGCATCCTCCCCAGTGTATAAAAGGCATCCTTTATTTCAGGGAGTTGATCTGGGCTAGGGAACTTGATGTACAGGTCAAGGAAATTCAACATCCCCTCCAAAACATCGCATAGCACACAACTAAACATTGTTTGCGACATACCACCAGCAGTAGCCACAGTGTACTGGAAGGTACCAGTAGCAAAGAAGTGCAGGGCTGCCATCACCTTCACCTCTGGGGTCAGTGCTGTAGGGTATGTCCGGCCAGGTAGCAGATGTGGCATCAACTGCTCCGCCAACTCCTCAATCAGTGGCCTGGTGAAGCGGTACCGTCGGATGCAGTCGCGTTCCTGCATGGTTTCTAGGTCTGGGAATGGTCTATGGACAGCTGGTGCCCTGCAGAACAGAGATGCACAAAGGAAGATTGTCGGTTCATCCACCCATGTGGCCATGACTAAGCAAAATATCACATGATACATCATGACAATACACAATGTACTGAGGTGTGTGCTGTTGGGCATGGAGACATATGTCACCTACATGGACATCACCTCACATCTCAAGTCCACATGTACACATAAGTCCCATGTAGTGCAATGGCCAATCATTGGGCTGTGTCAACCGACCTATGTACTGCTGTGACGTTACAAACACACACCACAGTGACAAGTGAGGCCTTATGTCTCCCAGGCATAACAGATCTTTGCCATGAAGATACCCAGGGTCCCTGTATTGCCACATCGGCACTGGCGTGACATGGTGTATCATGTACATGCCACAAGGCAAGCGTGAGTCCCACAGGTAGTGGCCACTGTTGTCTCTGCAGACCCTACATGTATGTCTCTTAGACACACACACAACATCAAGGTTGCTGCACAAACCACATGGATGTGGAAACTGTCTCCCATTGGGCACATTTGATCAGCCACATCTGAGACACAACATGCACATAGACTGTGGGTGTACATCAGAATTGTGGCTACAGGTCTCACTGTGACGTACATGTCATCACCCCCAGGACTCAGGGTGTATGTGACATGTCCTAAACATATCCAACCTGCAACTGTGTCCATGACTCAAACCCATAACTGTACAGTTGCACATCACAGTGGTAATGTGCACAACACATAAAGGATTCTGCCCCCATGAACACGTGCACAGCCTGGGAGTGGCTGAACAAAGGTGCCACACAACAAACCAAATGTCCCCCCCCAACACACAGGGAATGCAGCCTTACATGCCATGGGACACTGTGTGGCCAATGCTGTAGTGTGGTGGGTGTGCACATGTGTCCCTGGCAAGTAATTGTGTGTTGAAGCCGTCAAATAGTCACACCAATGAGGTCCGACGCGGGTGACAATGCGTACGCATTGCACGGTTCATGAACGAGCCATGCTTACGCTTTGCCATTGACTGCAATGAGGTCCGACGTGGGTGTCAATGCGTATGCATTGCACGGTTCATGACCGAGCCGTGCGTACGCTTTGCCATTGACTGTAATGAGGTCCGACTCGGGTGACAATGCATACGCATTGCACGGTTCATGACCGAGCCGAGCGTACTCTTTGCCATTGACTGCAATGAGGTCCGACGTGGGTGACAATGCGTACGCATTGCACGGTTCATGACCGAGCCGTGCGTACGCTTTGCCATTGACTGCAATGAGGCCCGACGCGGGTGACAATGCGTACGCATTGCACGGTTCATGACTGAGCCGTGCGTACGCTTTGCCATTGACTGCAATGAGGTCCAATGCGGGTGACAATGCATACGCATTGCACAGTTCATGACCGAGCCGTGCGTACGCTTTGCCATTGACTGCAATGAGGTCCGACGCGGGTGACTATCATGCATGCATGTCGGGCAGGCATGGTCCGAGACAGGCATACGCCTTGACCATTGAATCGTATGGAGACGGGTGCATGCGTATTTTCAAAATACGCGTTGTACAGTCAGTTGACCGAGCTGGGCGCACCCATTGGCTCTGGACTGTCATGGAGACGGATGCAGATTCAAAACCTGTACGAGTTGTGCGCTGTAAATTCAGTTGGATGCCTACAACAATGTTGCAAATCCTAGGGTTTTATGAAGGTGAATATTTGAACGATCCATAAGACGTGTACGAGTAGTTTCCATGGATTGGCCAGATTCATAGAATGCAACCGTGTTGGACCTATCACTGGGGACACATGGCACAGAGTCTGCCTCTGCAGCACAGATATAAGGCTGGCTGGCCCGCAGGGAGCTCACTTGCCTGCACTACATGCTACTTGACCACATGCCTGCTACCACTGCTGCTGTCTCTTTCATCCTCTGGCTACTGCTATGCACGTACTCTGGAGAGGGCCCCAGCCTTCACTGAGGAGGAGAACCAGGCCCTGCTGGACGGGCTCCTTCCACAGTACAGCAAGCTGTATGGGAAACCAGGGGAGCAGGTGAGTGTGCAGTCCACTGACTTCCTAATTATGCATGTTGTCTGACTAGCAGTACTAGCAGTGTGTACACCAGTGGCAAGCATACTCACCGAGTACTTTCATTCCCCAAAGTGTGTAAGTACATATAATGAACAGGTGTTCTGCAGCTAAAGTGCAAGCTTAAACTTCCCAGGCATTGTTAACATGTCAGACATGCAGGTCATTTGTCCTTTTCCATGGGTGCACTACCTGTGTCAATCATTTCCTTTTGTGATGATGACATGTATATCCAAATGTGTGCAGCACAAATATGGGGCATGTGTGTTAATGGACTTTCAACTTTGTCATCCTCACAGGTTGATGCCCACCAGAAGCAGGAGATATGGCTGACCATCGCCCGGGCAGTTCATTCGGTGGGGGTCTACAAGCGCCGGATCCGCAACTGCCAGAAAAGGTGGCAGGACCTTCAGGGCTGGACCCGGAGGATCGCAAGGGTCCAGCTGAAGCTGTCGCCTCCTCGCAGGAGGGGCGGACACCGGTCACTTACCCCCCACATGCTCCGGATACTGGCGGTGGTCTTTCCAGACCTGGATAGGCAGCTGAAGGCCAGACAGCAGCAAGGAGGGGGTAAGTCCATGCCTAATATGTGTACTATGTCTGACATGCTAATTGCAGTCTTTTGGCCTGGTCACACTTCCACATTACGTAGGTCTTGTAGTCCAATACTCGTGTCTCTCAATTGTGTGATGCACCCTCCTCATCTGATCCACAGGTGTGGAGCCTACAGTCCGCTGCTTGTGTCACTAGGGCACTGTGTCCCTGCAGTCAGCTATGCTTCTGGTTCCGGACAGCATCTGTTCCCGTGACTCAGTTGTGTGTTTCATGGGTGGGTCAATTGTTTACCCAATGCGTGAGATCTGACATGTGATCTGTGTGAGTGCCCTTGATATGTGTTCCAATTGCTGGTCTGACTCGCCACATGTGGCTGGGGTATTTCAAACAAAACCATGCAGCAGGGGACTCCAATTTGTGTGCTACAGGAGTATGTATATCAAGTGTGTCACAATTGCTTAGCCTCATGACTACTGTCCAGGGCTAAACACTGTTTCACGTAGACCTGGGCAGTCATGCCTACTCAAGGGCATTTAGAAACACACTGTAATCCCACTCCTGTGTATCAATTTACAGGTTGTGCTTAGTGACATGTGCCTTCAGGTGTCTGCCTCTGTGTCATTGTGGTGTGGCTTCCTATTACGTACAACTGGGGTGTTCATGAGTTTGAGGGTCAGCAGGACATCTGAGATGTGACTATGAGAGACAAGACCTGTGTGACCTATAGGTGTGTGATCATTTGACAGTGCACAATGGTATATGCAACTGCAATTCAGGCAGCTGGGTTACATGCACAGCAGACTGTGATGTGCTAATGTACAGGGAGTTGTGTTCGCAGAGACTCATATGTCTGATTTGTATGATGTGAGGTCTTCTGTGTCTGGGATATGTTGTTTGCAGGGGATGGGCAAGTGCACTTGTCAGCTGCAGAGTTTGCTTTACCCCTGAGCTATGATTGTGACACAGTGCATACTGTTGTTGTCTGGATGCCCTGCCCCTGTGACAGGAGACAGTGTTGACTGACTTTCCAGACATGCCAGTGCCATGGCATTTAACTTGCTATGAGTGATCCTGCATTGTGTTCAAGTGTGTCCATGCAGCCCATTGTGGCATTGACTATCAGGACATGAGAACATAATAGTGTGTGTTGCTGGCATGCATCACAAGCATGTGAAATGAGTCTCTGCCCATCCCTTCATCCGGACACCTGTACTGAGTCAGTGGCAAGAGCTGTGCTGTGTGTATAGTGACATACTCCTGCATGTTCACTTGCTTGTTCAAAAAATGTATGGGTGGTGCATGTCGGCACATTGGGGTATTAGCATCCAACATGCAACAGACATATGGGTGCAAGTCCAGGAGGGATATCAGTGCCATGGTTGATGGTGAGAATGACAATTGGCTTATTCTAAACAGTGTGAGCACTTTGAGCAGTGTTCAGCTGATGATGCCAGGGCTTGCCCTGTGAGGTGATGTACTCACTGTGGTGTGTGTAGTCAGTGCAGGTGACTGATGTTGTTCTCTTTTTTCCTATCTCTATCCAGATACATCTACAGCCACAGGAGGGGACAGCTCCACTGACCAGGAGGAGCCACAGAGCCTGACTGGGACAGAATGCGAGGAGTCGGGGGGACCTAGTGGCACGGAGGGCGAGTGGAGCCACACCGAGGAGTCCTCACTCAGCACCATCCACTCTAGCTGAGGGCCACAGCAGCGCGGGTGTCAGCAGCCACCAAACCCCAGCTAGTGAGGCTGTCCCCGCCACCATCCCCACCACCATCACCACCCTCCCATCGGCTCCCATCATAGTGGTCTGTGGAGGCTCCCGTGTTCGGGAGCATGTCTCCTTTGTGCCAGGCACCACAACCCCCTGCCCCTGTGTCCCCTGCTGCCCTGAGTGAGGAGTCTGTGGACTTACTTAGACAGATCCATGTAGGGCAGACATCAATGCTGAGTGTCCTCCATGCACACACCAGTCTGTTGATGCAACTGGTGTCGTTCATGGAGGGCATTTCATCGGGCATGTCTGCCCTACAGAGAACCAATCAGTCCATGGCCTCCTCCCTGACAACAGCAGTGTCCCTCCCCCAAGAGTCGCGCACCCCTCTCACCCCTGCATCACCCACAATTCCTAGCACCCTACCTGTTCCAAGCACACACACACCTGCACATTCTCACAAAGCCACAGACACGGGCAGCACACAAATACCCAAACCAATGTCTAGACGTGCACACAAGCAAGCACAGGGAACTGATACCACACTCACAGGGGATGGTTTGCAGACACACACACAGTCATCCACAACCACTCCGCAGTCCTCCGATACCTCTCCCTCCCAGGACCCTTCCCTTGCCTCACCTGCAACCCCATCTCCACAGAAGCTTTTCCTCTGTGACCTTGGCCTCTTCCCCAGCAGATCCATCTTACAAGGGGAAGAGGAAGTCCCCACACACAGAGGGGAGTGCCCCTCACACCCAGACATCCTCCCCCAGGTGCAGTCAGACTGAGGCCCCCACCCGCAAGTCCCCCCGGAGCTGGAATGAGCAAGACCTCACCCCCGCCCTGCAGCTCCACGGCGAAGTCTCCGTCCTCCATCCCCCAGGCCACTACTCCACAGGTTCCCCTGCAACACACTGCCCCAGGTTCCCCTACCCACAGATACACCATCCCCAAAATGCTGAGGCCCTCCCCCCTACCACTTGCTCTTTCACCCCGGTCAGACGGTTAGTGCCACTGATGTGGGGACCGTCCCCCCCCTCTGTCCTGCCGACCTCACCTGAACCCCATTCAGCTCCCATTAAGTTAGGCCACCCCGTCTGACTTGGGCACTACAGTGGGGACACCATCCACTCCATCTGACCTGCCCACTGCAGTTGTGCCGGCACCCACCCCATCTGACTTGTGCCCCACAGTTGTGACTGCACCCACTACTTCAGTCAGCTCCAGTGTAGTTGCCAGTGACTCTCCTGCATCCACCACCCCTTCGCTGCCTCCTTCTGCTGTGCCCTGAACCTATCCCTGCGGTGCCTGGGCTGCCCCCATGTATGCCCCTCTGAGGGGATGTCCCCTGTCCTTAGCAGTGCAGGCAAGTAACATGTGACAGTTGTCACTCAAGTTCACTTCTTGTCATTTGAGAATGGAATGGCCATTGGCCTTTGTTTTGAACTGACTTTTAATTTTTCATCTGCTGAATAAAGCTTATTTCTTTATCCTTGTGAATTTGATTTAGCAGTACATTATGTTGATGATGTTTACCATGACCTTGCAGTTCTAATGCTGGATTTCCAATGTTGAATACTGAGGTGTTGATGTCGGGTACTCCATGTGGTCCATGAGATATGTATCCTATTCTGGTCGGTATCCATGTCATCCTTTGCGGCTAACTGGGTGTGTCATGATTAACAATTTGTGAACATCTCTATAAACATTTCATTTGCATGGTCACATCTGTGGCGTGCACACATGCACATATGATGTGCTTCCCATTGTCCAATTTGTCTATTTCCCTGACTGTGGGCGCATCTCCACTGGACCTGCAGGTGTGGGCATCATTTTGTAGGAGCAACTGGGTCCTCTGTGCAACTTGCAGGACATATGTATTGAGTATGTGCAGATGACTTAAGGGACACTCCCGTACCCAGGCTGTTGTGACCAGAGCCTTCATTGGGTGGTAACTGATGGCTGACTGACCAAGTGTTCTGCTGACATGACTGAGACCTGCTGGGACTATGTTTGGCACAGCTGAGCTTTCACAGGAGTTGAGTCCCCTCAAGTAAGTGTGTTGTTACGTGACATTGCCTGGGCCCATGGTGTGTGTTGTGTGAGTATGTGTGTGTGTGTTCACATTCCTTTTCATACACAGGCAGTGTTCCCTTGATATGTTCCTGTTGTTGATGCTTACTGAGTTGTACTGATGTGTGGGTGCATGACACACTACTGTTAATTAGTGTTTCATCATTGGGATTTGTCAGTTCTGAGTGGTGATGATATTGTCAGACGCAGATGGGACACAGTCAGGGGTCCCCAAGGCACTTGTTTGTTCACAATATCATGTAGTTGTCCCTGGGTGGTACCTTTCAATGATTGAGACATGTGTATGTGTGTGTGACAGCTCCCACTTGTCCGGTTCAGGGCTGCAATGTTTGCAGGTGTCAGCATGTGTGCCTTGTGCTTCTCCTTGGCTTCTGCATTGTCCTGGGACTGTGGCAGGTATTCCGCAGGTTACGTGAGCTTTGACGTCATGGCCATGTACCGCATACTGTGCAGTATGTCTGTCATTCACCAGGGTTGTAAACTGTCCTTGTGTGATGAGTCTGTGCACCTTAGTTCCTCCCAACATTACTGTGTTTGTCATGGGTGCATGTGCAATGTCACCTGTCCATGTGGGCTTCACAGATGCACATTGGTGCAGTTCAGGGTGTGTGGTATTGAGGGTGGACTGATGTAAATGCTTGCATGGATGGGCGCGTAGCTCCCGTTTGTCCATGGATGACGGGCCATGCTAAGTTATTTGTGTTTGTGTAGGTGTGATGTACGTTTGTGGCACAGAACACATGTCTGGCTTTCACAGTTTGTACAACATCTACCCTTGTCAACACAGTGGAGATGTCATGCATGCTTGTGTCACCCCAATGTCTGGTCCCTGGTGGTAGTGCTGTTGTGTGTCAATCTCTTGCTGTGTTAGTTGGTGTTCATTCCAGCTTGTGTCACATGTGTCTGTTGTGCTCCCTCTCATCTTACAATGCCTGATTGCCCACTAAGGGGGGCCCATTGATGGGTTACTTTTGTATGGCAATGTGTCCACATCTGTGTCACTGTGGTTCAGCCCCCCTCATGTGTTGTGTAGTTGCCTGGGGATACTGAGACACACACACATGTTGTGTCAGATGTGCAGTGTGAGGTTGCCTGTTTGTGTTTGTGCATCTGCACCAGTGCATTGGTATTGCTGTTGTGGGCCATTGTCTGGATGTTGTTTTTGTGATTTACCCTGCTGTCCCTGTGAGTCACATCACATCATTCTGGTTGTTAGGTCCCATTGCTGGCATGGAATGGGAGTTTTTGACCTGACACCTACAGTCTACACAGGTTGTTTTGATTAGTGTGTTTATTTTCGAGATGTGTGTATGCTTTGTGATGGTCACTTCTGCTTTTGTGTCATTGTACACTGTATGCATTGTCAGCCCCCATGGGTGGTGCTTGTCTGCACATGGCCGAGAGTATGTTAGGTTATCACAGCACTGTTATCCTCACCACATCTCTGTGGGTATTGAACACAACCACTACTTTGGCCCAAAAGTGTTTCATGTGTTGGGACCAGAAATCATACCTGCTGTTTGGCATTTTCAGCTTTGTCAATGATGACACTTACCTTTTGGTCACTGTGATGAGGGGGGGGTTGGACCCCATCACCACAATGCTCAACATCTGCTGCAGTTTGGAAGCACACACTTAACTTTTGTTCTACACAGTGAGGGGTTGTTATTTTTACATTGCCACAGTGCTAGTGATGCTTGCCTTGTGTAGGCCACTCTCAGTTTTTGGCCACACATGTGATGGTAGTTACATTGTCCGTTCAAAGTCATGATCACTGTTGTGGGAATTTGTCACAGACTACACACTGTTGTCATGATGTTAGGGGGGATGTATTTTGCTGACTTACCTAATGTTGGTGTATGATGGATGTGTGGCGCATCACACATCCTATGAGTGGGGGTGGCATTAGTGCTGGGCAACAGGTCCCCTATGGGTGGGGGTGGCAGTAGCGATGGGCAACATAAGCCCTGTGAGTGGGGGTGGCAGTAGTGATGGGCAACATAGTCCCTATGGGTGGGGGTGGCAGTAGTGATGGGCAACATAGTCCCTATGGGTGGGGGTGGCAGTAGTGATGGGCAACAGGTCCCCTATGGGTGGGGGTGGCAGCAGGGGCGTAACACAGGCCCCCGCAGCCCCCGCGGGGTGGGGGGGCCCTTGTGCTCCAGGTGCCCCTCCGCAGCCGTCAGCCTCTCTTTCTTCTCGCTCCTCCTCATTTAGTGAAAACCGAGACTTCAAGAAACAGGTATTGCCTTCTCTTTACTCCTTTCGTTTATTTGCTCCCCTGTGAATTGGATCTAAAAAAGAAAAACTGTTTTGCTGGAAACTGTGTCTTTTGCTGTCATTTTTCAATTTCTACGTGCCACCTCGGGGTGGAGAGAAATAAAACATTCCGAATATGAAAAATAAGCAACTAACTAACGAAAGCAAGACAGAGTGGTTGCAAGGTGGCCACATTGATTTTTTCACACTTTTAAACACATTAGCGCCACTTTACAGTGTTTGCCAGAGAAGCGCTACTTTTGTTTTTTCCTCTCTTTGAACAACATTGTTTTCCCTGGGTGGGAAAGTGCACCTTTCCTGGAGGTACTGAAATACCTGCTTGATGTGTGAATTGGAAAAAAATGTGTGCAGCAGCTGTGTGTTCACAAATGTGGTCTTTTCAAAGCAGACTGCCAATGTTTTGCAAGGATATACAAAATGGACACTGAAACAGGTCCTTTCCGGGCCCTTTAGTCATTGCCTTAACTTTTTAGGCAAAAGCACTCACTAATTTCTGAATGATGAGTGTAAAAGGAAAAAGGTAACCATGTTGTTCCTGCTTACATTTCACATGCTTGACTTAATCTTGCATTCCCTATGAGTGTTTGCTTTTTCTAGGATGTTGTTAATTCTTTTTAGGCAGCATATTGCTCTTGACTATTGCGTAATTTTAATTGAGCCACATCCAGGTGTTTATAGCAGGTCAGTGCAGTACAAGTTTCTCTCAGTGGGACAGTATGGTGTTCAGTGGGGGAGAGGATGTGGCGCTATGGCCCGAGCTACTGAATTTGGAACTGGGAAACCAGGTTCAGCCTTTATGACCAGTCTCCCAGACTGCTCTAATGAGGGAGCACATTCCCATGCTAGACCTTAGAAGGCCCGCAAGACCTTAGAAGCCCTGGTGTCTTAGCACCAGCAGGTGAACCCTAGTGGTGTCAAGTGCAGGTTAACCTTCTAGACCTGTCCACCACGATCCAAGAAGTTCACCTCCAGTCTTGGGGGCAGGCCTATGAAGCAGCACACCCTAGAGTGACAGTGACTCTTTCACTGAGGTCACAGGACCCTGGAGCAGGGTGGCTCTAGGGCAGTGAGACCGCACCGGGCACTAACTTTGGGTGGGGGCGTCGTGTTTATAAGTAAAAATGGTTTTTAAAGAACTTGCTGCCCCCTTCCTGGCCTCCAAAATTTTTCGGCTACAATAAAAAATGTCATGATAACTCCAGTGATTAATGTTCTTAGTAGAGAGAGATGGTGTTTTGTCTAGCCGAAGTTTTGACTCATAAAAAGAAAGTGCAGAGGGTTAATGTGCCTGCTGCTAAGAACATGTACCATGCAGATCACAAAGTGCACATAATGTAAATAGGTCAGTGGGTTACTGCTTTGTCAGAGAGACCCTATTGTTACTTGCAGTTAATAAGTTAAAATCCTAACATAGAACCATGAGCTATTAACTGACATGTAAGAGCTGCATGCAAACTGCAAGGTGTAAATTAGAGCGTTATGGTTTTTTCCCCAGTGTTTGATTTTCCTAATGTTGCAAAAAAGGGTTCATTTGTCTAGAAATCAATTCTGATTATTAAAGAGAACGCCCAACCATGGAATTACATTTTGAATTCTGAGTTTGTGTTTCTCCACACCAATCACTATTTAACTATGCTGCCTACTAGTATGGTTGTCATGGGACTCCTACACCTTGTATTCCTTTGTCGTATGTAACATTTCCTATACAGTGATTTACACACGTATGAATGATTGTCTCTGTGTAATATGTATGATGAAAGTGCTCTGACACTCTACACTGGTATTAGTGGTGCTGTACATTTTCTTTGTTATTTTGACATTTTTACACATGCTAACAGTCTCTGCAAAGATTTTTCCTTATTAGTACAAGTGGAACATGTAGTAAATAAGCAGGCATAGATAGATATCTTCTTGTAGGGCAGTTTAATGAGTCAGAGCAAACACAAGAACGGACTCTCCACGACAGAAGCCAACAGCAACTGTCTTGGAAGAGAACATAGAACTCACAAGGCAAGGAAGAACATAGGAGAATAAACATTCTATGAGCATAGAGAACATTAAGCATGTACTACACATCTTCTTCCCTTCTAAAGAAAACAAAAACAAAAACAAAACAAACAAAAAAAAAAAAAACACATCAACATACAAAATCTTGCAAGTAGGTTGGAGCCCTTCTAAAACGTGGGGTGCGATTAGAGACCAAAGGTACAGGTAGGGGAATAGGATTACATGTTGACGAATCCCCAGCACCCCCAACCACCAGAGGAGCAGCATCAGCAGAGTGAGACTCCAAAGGCAGAGAAGCCAAAAGATACCCACTGCTTCCTTCTTCAGAAGAAGAAGATACTCCAGAAGGTTCTCCAAGACCTTCCAAAGAAGCACCTCTTCGATACAAAGCTACCCGCCTGAAATTCCAACATTCCCCATTGTTGAGAATGACACAATGATCCAAAACCTTCTTAACCGTAAAAGGACCCTGAAACTTTGACAATCCTTTGATTATCCTGCCCCTTTTCACCTTGACTAAATCCCCCACACAAAAAGGAGGCACAGAAGAAGTAGGCAGCAGTGCAGCAAGATCCTTTTCCCCAGCAACCACCTTCTTCATCCAAGCAGGAATCAATTTAGAACCAGGAACCCGCCCCCTCATAATTTGAAAAGGAGACAGCTGACCATCAGCCAGAGGTGTAGTGCGATATGCCCACAACATTTCATTGACCATTTTCCGTACAATAGAACCATCAGAAAAAGCCATCTGTATGATGCCCTTTACCACCCTGTTAGCCCTTTCACAAATCCCATTGCCTTGTGGGTTGTATAAAGATGTGCGATGGTGAGATATCCCACAACCCATGAGAAAAGATTGCATATCAGAGGAGATTGGTTGAGTACCATTATCAGTAATGATTATAGAAGGAAGACCCTCATCCTTGAACAAATTTCCTAAAAATCTGATAGTGGTGTCAGTAGTGATATTGTTGGTAAATTCTACAACTAACAATTTTGAAAAAACGTCCACCACCACCATGGCAAATCTGTCTCTCTCATGTAACTCACCCATGGGACCAATAAAATCTAAACAGATGGTGTGCCACGGTGAACCTGGATTAGGTAGATGCCCCTGCGAAGTACCAGGACAAACCTTGAGTCTCTTTTCCCCCTCTCTACATGTCGGACAATTCTCCACCCAATCCACAACTTGAGAATCCATACCAGGCCACCAGAAATTGTCTTTAATACGACGTTGAGTGAGAGTTTGACCCAAATGCCCCTCATGTGCCAAGGCCAAAAGTTTGCTCCTAAGACCACAAGGAGGTATAAACCTTTCCCCTTTTGCAATAAGATTGTCCCCAACAAGGGAAAGATCATCCAAAACCTTGAGAAAAGGACGCACAGAAACCGACACCGCACTCTCCCTTCTGGAGCCAAGCAAAATAAGTTTGATAACCTCCTGCAACGTTGCATCCACAGCCATCTCTCTCTCCCAATCACAAGCTTGAAAAGCCCCTTCACCAACAAACACAGCATCTTCCACTGAAGCTACCGCAATATCATTAGAGGTGCTAGAAGTGGAAGGATCAAGAACTGAACTCCAATCTAAAGATAACCTTGACAGGCAATCGGCTTGAGTGTTCTTCCAGCCCTGGATGTGTTGAACAGAGTATTGAAATTCTTGGAGCTTAGAAGCAAGCCTAGCCAGTCTAGCAGAGCCTTTGCCCGTGCCCCCGGGAGAGAGAACTTTTATGAGAGGCTTATGATCGGTTTTCAGCACAAACTTCAAACCCCACAAATAAGTTCTAAAGTGTTCCACCGCCCAAGCAGCAGCTAAAGCCTCCCTCTCAATTACCGAATAATTTTTTTCCGCATCAGTTAAGGTTCTAGAAGCAAAAGCCACTGTACACTCAGACTGATCATAAACTTGAGATAGCATAGCCCCCAAACCAGTAGCACTGGCATCCACGGTCACCACAGAAGTCTTTTTAATGTCGAAAGGAGTAAGCACTTTTGCATCGCAGATCTCTCTTTTGATGGCCTCAAAAGACTCTTGTAACTGGGAAGACCAAACAAAACTAACACCTCTCTTGAGGAGTGACCTCATAGACACAGTCTTATCAGAAATTCTTTTCACAAACTTAGAGTAATATTCAATAAGTCCCATAAAGGAACGCAACGGATCTTTGTCCTGAGGCCTAGGAGCAGAATGAATAGCACGACATAAGTCCTGTTTCGGACGTACACCACTCGCACTAATAGTGTATCCCAGATGATCTATCTGTTCAGTCAAAAACTTGAACTTGTTCCTACGCAGCGTCAGCCCGGCTGACAAAAGTCTGTCCAAAACCAACCTGAGAGTGACATTGTGTTGCTCTTCAGAATCGCCAAAAATCAAAATGTCATCTTGGAAAAACACAGTATTGCCCACACCTTCAAAAAGATCAGTTACCATCCTCTGAAACACACTGGCAGCCGAAATGAGACCAAAGGGCAAGCGTGTAAATTGAAACGTGCCAAACGGTGTGATGAAGGCTGTCAGGTGTTTAGAGTCCTTGTGAAGATTAATTTGGTGATAAGCACTTCTAAGATCCAACTTAGAAAACACCCTAGCACCATGCAGAGTAGTGACCAGTTCTGAAATGTTAGGAAGTGGAAAAGTATCCGCAATCACACAGTCATTCAATGACCTCAAATCAACACAGAAACGGAGTTTGCCATCCGATTTTTTTGTAACGACAATGGGAGAAACCCAAGGTGAAGCCTCCACAAGTTCAATAACCCCAGAAACAAGCATCTCATCAATCATACTCTTAACTTCTTGCCTAACAACTATAGGAATGCGCCTGGCTTTGTGTTGCACTGGAACAGAATTCTCTTTTAAGACAATGCGATGAGAATACCCCTTGAGCTGACCCAAACCCTCTCTGAATACCAAGTTGGCCTTCTCTAGGATATCCAGTAAGCCACTGTCTTCAACAACCATTACTTGTGGAGAAGCACGGGGATTGACAATTATCCCTAAGTCATACTGATGAATCCACCCAAGTATAGCTGGACCAATCTTCGACACATAAACTTTGCCATGTATTTTCCTGTAAGAAAAAATAATGTCCGCTGTGAAATACCCCACAATGTCAATAGTCTCACCTTGATAACCACCTGGGGAGATGTCCTTGGGTAAAAGACACCTAGAACCCCATTTGTCCCTGAAAAGTTCGTAAGGAATGATAGTGTACCTAGAACCTGTATCCACCATTAAGTACACTTCTTTACTATCAATGGTGAAAAGAGCTTTCGGCCTAACCTTACGCCTATCGTCAACTTTCCCTGCAGAGTCCTCATCAATAACCAAAATTTTATGGCCCTCCTCATCAAATAGAATAGAGTCCTCAACAGTGGTGACAGAAGAGCGAGGTTTGCCGCGACAAACTCTGGCATAATGGCCCATTTTACCACACTTAAGACACTCTTGTTTAGCTGCAAAACAAAATTTTGAGTCAGAGGAATGAACAGAGCTACCACATCTGTTACACATGCGAGGTGAAGACAACTTTTGTGTATTTAGCGGTTTGGAAGTAAAGTTCTTTTTAAAGGCATTTTTGTTCTTAACTGCAGCAACATCAGACAGTTCACTAGAAGCAAAAGTTTGTTCTGAATACTCTTGGGTCGAGATCTCATTTACATCACTAGACGGCTTCTTCTCCAATTCTTTCATATACCCTTGTGAATCTTCTACAATTTTAGCTAATTCAATAGCGGTTTGTAAGTTAGGGTTTTTAGCCGCCCAAAGACGCTCCTGAACTTTCTTAATGTTACATTGTACAATAAGTTGATCTCTAATGAGCTCATCAGTCATATTGCCAAACTTACACTTGACAGACATTTCTCTAAGTCTTTCCACAAAGTTGTCGATAGTTTCACCCATCTTTTGACCCTTGGTATAAAATCTATACCTATTCATGACCAAATTCTCTTCTTTGGCATATCGAACTTCTAAGCGACATATTGCTTCCTTATACTCATCTGGGACAGGTTGGCCATTTGCCTGTAGAGCTTGTGGTAAATATCGAAAAATGCGTTGACCTTCCTTGCCCAAAGAACTCAATAACAGGGCCTTCTTCCTTTTAGCGGAATACTCTTGTGCATCCAAAGCATCTAGATAGTTCTCAAACATTGGGAACCAATCATCCCACGAGATGCTGGGTTGACCAGGACTGGCCAAAAAACTTGGAGGAAGAACTATCGACGGATTTTCGTTGGACATTTTGATTTAAAAACAATCCATGCGCACACACAAGAATAAACTGAAGAATAAGGAGCAAAATACCCACAGGAAGAGTAACAGGGCCTGCGTGAGTATCACCACTGTACTAGTACAAAGCACGAAGATCAATGACAGAAGAAGAATGGTGGGCGTGTACACACACACCAAAAGAACAACAGTACCTGTGTGTCTCCTCACAATACACAAGGCGTGTGTATCGCCGCTGTTATCAGAGCACTGCACCGGATCGGACCGTCACTTCACAATACACAAGGCATTGCCGCTGTTAGACTGCACTGGATCGGCGACAGACGTCCGTGTCCGTAGTGATGACAACGATGTAAACAAAGATGGCCGCCACGTACAGGACGTGAGAGCGTCAGAGCGTCAAAGCGTCAGAGTGCCAGAACTCCCGAGGACCTGACACAGGACGCCGGATTCCAAGAGCTGAGGATTCCACTACAGCGGCGCTGTAGGATTCTACGACGTCATCATTCAGAATGCAGCCACGAAGGGGAACGAAGCTCCACTGCACCAACCGTCAACTTCAACACCACCCGGCACAGAGAAGAGACTGAAGACAACGATGCACAGGAACTTGCAGCTGGGGACGACAATGACTTGGCTCAGCCTCGCACACACCACCAAAGCGCACTCAGCGCGACTCGAAGCACTTCAAAGCAATTTAACGAGCGATGAAGTCAGGAACGTCAGACTCACCACTTCAACGCCGACGAAACGTCGTAAAATTAAGTCTTGGTCCGATGAAGACTTAGATCACCATCAAGTGGACACCAAAAGGTAAGAGTGGGTGTGGAGGGTGAAGATCTTCCGCTCTTGTGCAAGAACTGCAGTGTGCCTTGAGAGTGCAGCGTATGGGTTGAAAGCCAGTCGTCGCCAAATTGTAGTAAATAAGCAGGCATAGATAGATATCTTCTTGTAGGGCAGTTTAATGAGTCAGAGCAAACACAAGAACGGACTCTCCACGACAGAAGCCAACAGCAACTGTCTTGGAAGAGAACATAGAACTCACAAGGCAAGGAAGAACATAGGAGAATAAACATTCTATGAGCATAGAGAACATTAAGCATGTACTACAGAACATACAACTGCAGCAGTGAGAAAGGTGATCAGTCAACCTTTGCAAAGGGCCCTCCACTTCACAGCAGCACAAGTCACATTTTTTGTAACCTTTGATCCGTTTGAGCTATAAACAATTTATTAGTTAAATTGTCAGATTATGCAGCAGATGATGTATTATGTGGCAAATATGGCAGAGCCATAATTATGTGCAAAACATTTGCAAACTAGGATATTTTGCCATTCATGTTTGAACTGCTCTTCTGGAAAAAGGGAGGAGAAGTGCTGATGACATAAACTCCATGTCTGGCAGAGAAATGGCTTGTGATTCCACTTTTAAGGATATTTGGAACATTCTGTGATTGGAAACATATCCCACTTTGTGAATGTATTTTAATGTCAAAAACTCATATTAAAGTTAAACCTTAAATAAACATGTGTATCTATTGGTTAAATTTAATAACATAATAAGCTGTAACCGGTTAGTGAAATGGGAAACAAATACTAAAAATTGGGATATTTTGCTCTTTCTGCCACACCTCTGACTCCGCCCACTGACCCAATCTAAGTTACCCCGCCCTCTGATTCTCCGCCCACAGTTCCTCTACTTTTTTCCCCCCACTTCGACCACTGCTTCCATTGTATTTCCTATTACGGGAGGGGCCGCTATCTCGTTCTTGTAAAATGGAGTGCGCGGGGATCTGCTCATTTCTGGAATGGTACAAGCTCATTACCATAGCGCCAGGGGCCACGCAGACGAGAGAACCCCTTATAGGCTCAGGCAGAGGCACAACTAGAGAGAGCCACATTTCGGGGGGGGCTACCATCAATTTCGGGGAGGGGGGGCACCATCAATTTCGGAGGGGGGGGGCTAATTCTTCCAGTGATAGCCAGAGTGGAGATGCAGGGGCTCAAAGAAGGGGTGAAAGAACAACAAAGCCTCGTTAGCAGGTAAATGGTCTTTTAAAGACTTATGAAGTACTCAGGTGAGGCTGTGTGTGTGCCCGGGAAGCCGTCTCAACCCGGGCTGACACACATGATGGGAGGATGTGGGGGGGTGAGATTTGAAACCCTTTCAGCCCAATGGGGGTTGCACACCTGGGCTCAGGTGCATGTTTTCATTGTGTTTAGGGGTCAATGCAGGAGAGGGAGTTTTAGGAAGATGAAAGTGCAGGGTGGAGCTGCGGTTGAGTGGGGGATGGTGCCATTGGGGGCTATGGTGACTGAGGCAGATGGGTAGCAGCAATATTTAGATGTAGGGGACACCCATCTGATACCGCTGTAACTGGGAGGTCAGTCACACTGTGAGACATAAGCACTGCCCATGAGGTGGAACATTGTTTTACTCCTTGTGGAGGTGGGCTGCGTAGAAGGGAGGTGAGATCTTACAAAGCGTTTGTAGCGCAAATTGTGGAAACATGTTTTGCACTTTAATTTCCAGCCTCTGTGATGCCTCTCTTCACCTTCACCCCACCCTTCCTTCTCCCAGTCCCACTGGCAACCATTAACCTATTCAGAGTCGTCACTAGCTCGGGCAGAATTGCATTCAGCTGCGGCACACTCCACACTCCATTCCATTAATTTTAGGCCTTGCTACAGAGAGTCCTTGCTGATAGCTAAGGTTCACGTCACCGATAAACAAAAACCCACAGAGTTGGCTTTGGGTCAGCTGCCTCCAGCCACTGAATTGTTTGGGTCGGCCCCCTTCAGCATTGCTTACTTAAAGAGTATTTCCAATTTGTATAAAGCCATGTGTATTGCGCTGCTTTACATTTTAGAGTGAGTATTGGAAAATAGTCTATCTCCACCATCTCATATGTACAGTTAATGTAACTTCTTATAACCATATTTTCTCTGTGTATTCGATGACTTTGTACCTCCAAATGGTACCACCCTCCTGCTGACTTTGTGCCTGGAGTAATTTTGCACCTAAATGTTTTTTTGCCCCAAAACAATTTTTTGTCTTAATTTTATTTTTCCTCCCGAAAGCGTCTCATCAGACCTAGCTCTTTTTTCATCCAAATCTGATTTTGCAACTAAATTCAATTTTGTTGAAATGTGTTTTTGCTCCTAAAAGGGATTTGTACTCCTAAATGTGTTTCCACACGCCTGCTAAATTTGCACTCCATGTATTTTTGCACCCATAAGATTTAGATCCAAAAGGTGATATTGCACCCTGCGTCATTTACAGATAGAGTGAATTTACTCATAAATGTGATGCTGCACATTTGTGTTTATAAACGGTTTGCAAACCTATGCTATTGTTGCACCAATGGTGCTTTTTCACGTGAATGAGCTGCCATCCTATCACGTTAATGCACACCAATTACCCTCACGTGACAACTTTCTACGGCAGTTTCTGTCTTTTTTGAGCGATTTTGCAACTTCATATTACACTATTGCCACACTGCTATGATACCCAGATTGTGCGACCCAAAAACTGGGACATTTCGCAAAAATAGAGGAAGGACTACAAATTTACAACAATAAAGTGGCAATAATGACAGTCCTCATCCCTATAGACACACATAAGAGACACTAGGAAAATATATAAAATGTAATTTTTAAAACCAGCATCATACCTGGTAATTAAATTGCTTACTCATAACAGCTGCTTACTAGACATGCTTTGGAACACGTAACAAAGAGCCTCACACTGTTTCCAGTGTACCCTCTAAAAAAACCAGGACATGAGGCACTTTTACCGCAATCTGCCTGGACAACTGTTGAAAAACCAGGACCATCCGGGCAAATCCGGGACGCCTGGTCACCCTAGTGTAACACTACTCCTGTTCATGTTGTACCAAATGTGATTTTGCACCTCATTGAATGGGTGTAACATAGGCCCCACAACTGCTGCGGTGAGGGGAAGCCCCCAAGCTCCAGAGGGCCCCCTCAGCACAGCACCCAGAGCTCCTGATTCAGTCGGAGAGGGCCCCTCCACATACCTTGCAGGAGGCCCCTCAAGTTTTGTTACGCCACTGGGTGGCAGTAGTGATGGGCAACATAGTCCCTATGGGTGGGGGTGGCAGTAGTGATGGGCAACATAGTCCCTATGGGTGGGGGTGGCAGTAGCGATGGGCAACATAAGCCCTGTGAGTGGGGGTGGCAGTAGTGATGGGCAACATAGTCCCTATGGGTGGGGGTGGCAGTAGTGATGGGCAACATAGTCCCTATGGGTGGGGGTGGCAGTAGTGATGGGCAACAGGTCCCCTATGGGTGGGGGTGGCAGCAGGGGCGTAACACAGGCCCCCGCAGCCCCCGCGGGGCGGGGGGGCCCTTGTGCTCCAGGTGCCCCTCCGCAGCCGTCAGCCTCTCTTTCGTCTCGCTCCTCCTCATTTAGTGAAAACCGAGACTTCAAGAAACAGGTATTGCCTTCTCTTTCCTCCTTTCGTTTATTTGCTCCCCTGTGAATTGGATCTAAAAAAGAAAAACTGTTTTGCTGGAAACTGTGTCTTTTGCTGTCATTTTTCAATTTCTACGTGCCACCTCGGGGTGGAGAGAAATAAAACATTCCGAATATGAAAAATAAGCAACTAACTAACGAAAGCAAGACAGAGTGGTTGCAAGGTGGCCACATTGATTTTTTCACACTTTTAAACACATTAGCGCCACTTTACAGTGTTTGCCAGAGAAGCGCTACTTTTGTTTTTTCCTCTCTTTGAACAACATTGTTTTCCCTGGGTGGGAAAGTGCACCTTTCCTGGAGGTACTGAAATACCTGCTTGATGTGTGAATTGGAAAAAAATGTGTGCAGCAGCTGTGTGTTCAAAAATGTGGTCTTTTCAAAGCAGACTGCCAATGTTTTGCAAGGATATACAAAATGGACACTGAAACAGGTCCTTTCCGGGCCCTTTAGTCATTGCCTTAACTTTTTAGGCAAAAGCACTCACTAATTTCTGAATGATGAGTGTAAAAGGAAAAAGGTAACCATGTTGTTCCTGCTTACATTTCACATGCTTGACTTAATCTTGCATTCCCTATGAGTGTTTGCTTTTTCTAGGATGTTGTTAATTCTTTTTAGGCAGCATATTGCTCTTGACTATTGCGTAATTTTAATTGAGCCACATCCAGGTGTTTATAGCAGGTCAGTGCAGTACAAGTTTCTCTCAGTGGGACAGTATGGTGTTCAGTGGGGGCGAGGATGTGGCGCTATGGCCCGAGCTACTGAATTTGGAACTGGGAAACCAGGTTCAGCCTTTATGACCTGTCTCCCAGACTGCTCTAATGAGGGAGCACATTCCCATGCTAGACCTTAGAAGGCCCGCAAGACCTTAGAAGCCCTGGTGTCTTAGCACCAGCAGGTGAACCCTAGTGGTGTCAAGTGCAGGTTAACCTTCTAGACCTGTCCACCACGATCCAAGAAGTTCACCTCCAGTCTTGGGGGCAGGCCTATGAAGCAGCACACCCTAGAGTGACAGTGACTCTTTCACTGAGGTCACAGGACCCTGGAGCAGGGTGGCTCTAGGGCAGTGAGACCGCACCGGGCACTAACTTTGGGTGGGGGCGTCGTGTTTATAAGTAAAAATGGTTTTTAAAGAACTTGCTGCCCCCTTCCTGGCCTCCAAAATTTTTCGGCTACAATAAAAATGTCATGATAACTCCAGTGATTAATGTTCTTAGTAGAGAGAGATGGTGTTTTGTCTAGCCGAAGTTTTGACTCATAAAAAGAAAGTGCAGAGGGTTAATGTGCCTGCTGCTAAGAACATGTACCATGCAGATCACAAAGTGCACATAATGTAAATAGGTCAGTGGGTTACTGCTTTGTCAGAGAGACCCTATTGTTACTTGCAGTTAATAAGTTAAAATCCTAACATAGAACCATGAGCTATTAACTGACATGTAAGAGCTGCATGCAAACTGCAAGGTGTAAATTAGAGCGTTATGGTTTTTTCCCCAGTGTTTGATTTTCCTAATGTTGCAAAAAAGGGTTCATTTGTCTAGAAATCAATTCTGATTATTAAAGAGAACGCCCAACCATGGAATTACATTTTGAATTCTGAGTTTGTGTTTCTCCACACCAATCACTATTTAACTATGCTGCCTACTAGTATGGTTGTCATGGGACTCCTACACCTTGTATTCCTTTGTCGTATGTAACATTTCCTATACAGTGATTTACACACGTATGAATGATTGTCTCTGTGTAATATGTATGATGAAAGTGCTCTGACACCCTACACTGGTATTAGTGGTGCTGTACATTTTCTTTGTTATTTTGACATTTTTACACATGCTAACAGTCTCTGCAAAGATTTTTCCTTATTAGTACAAGTGGAACATGTAGTAAATAAGCAGGCATAGATAGATATCTTCTTGTAGGGCAGTTTAATGAGTCAGAGCAAACACAAGAACGGACTCTCCACGACAGAAGCCAACAGCAACTGTCTTGGAAGAGAACATAGAACTCACAAGGCAAGGAAGAACATAGGAGAATAAACATTCTATGAGCATTGAGAACATTAAGCATGTACTACACATCTTCTTCCCTTCTAAAGAAAACAAAAACAAAACAAGCAAAAAAAAAAAAACACATCAACATACAAAATCTTGCAAGTAGGTTGGAGCCCTTCTAAAACGTGGGGTGCGATTAGAGACCAAAGGTACAGGTAGGGGAATAGGATTAGATGTTGACGAATCCCCAGCACCCCCAACCACCAGAGGAGCAGCATCAGTAGAGTGAGACTCCAAAGGCAGAGAAGCTAAAAGATACCCACTGCTTCCTTCTTCTTCAGAAGAAGATACTCCAGAAGGTTCTCCAAGACCTTCCAAAGAAGCACCTCTTCGATACAAAGCTACCCGCCTGAAATTCCAACATTCCCCATTGTTGAGAATGACACAATGATCCAAAACCTTCTTAACCGTAAAAGGACCCTGAAACTTTGACAATCCTTTGATTATCCTGCCCCTTTTCACCTTGACTAAATCCCCCACACAAAAAGGAGGCACAGAAGAAGTAGGCAGCAGTGCAGCAAGATCCTTTTCCCCAGCAACCACCTTCTTCATCCAAGCAGGAATCAATTTAGAACCAGGAACCCGCCCCCTCATAATTTGAAAAGGAGACAGCTGACCATCAGCCAGAGGTGTAGTGCGATATGCCCACAACATTTCATTGACCATTTTCCGTACAATAGAACCATCAGAAAAAGCCATCTGTATGATGCCCTTTACCACCCTGTTAGCCCTTTCACAAATCCCATTGCCTTGTGGGTTGTATAAAGATGTGCGATGGTGAGATATCCCACAACCCATGAGAAAAGATTGCATATCAGAGGAGATTAGTTGAGTACCATTATCAGTAATGATTATAGAAGGAAGACCCTCATCCTTGAACAAATTTCCTAAAAATCTGATAGTGGTGTCAGTAGTGATATTGTTGGTAAATTCTACAACTAACCATTTTGAAAAAACGTCCACCACCACTATGGCAAATCTGTCTCTCTCATGTAACTCACCCATGGGTCCAATAAAATCTAAACAGATGGTGTGCCACGGTGAACCTGGATTAGGTAGATGCCCCTGCGAAGTACCAGGACAAACCTTGAGTCTCTTTTCCCCCTCTCTACATGTCAGACAATTCTCCACCCAATCCACAACTTGAGAATCCATACCAGGCCACCAGAAATTGTCTTTAATACGACGTTGAGTGAGAGTTTGACCCAAATGCCCCTCATGTGCCAAGGCCAAAAGTTTGCTCCTAAGACCACAAGGAGGTATAAACCTTTCCCCTTTTGCAATAAGATTGTCCCCAACAAGGGAAAGATCATCCAAAACCTTGAGAAAAGGACGCACAGAAACCGACACCGCACTCTCCCTTCTGGAGCCAAGCAAAATAAGTTTGATAACCTCCTGCAACGTTGCATCCACAGCCATCTCTCTCTCCCAATCACAAGCTTGAAAAGCCCCTTCACCAACAAACACAGCATCTTCCACTGAAGCTACCGCAATATCATTAGAGGTGCTAGAAGTGGAAGGATCAAGAACTGAACTCCAATCTAAAGATAACCTTGACAGGCAATCGGCTTGAGTGTTCTTCCAGCCCTGGATGTGTTGAACAGAGTATTGAAATTCTTGGAGCTTAGAAGCAAGCCTAGCCAGTCTAGCAGAGCCTTTGCCCGTGCCCCCGGGAGAGAGAACTTTTATGAGAGGCTTATGATCGGTTTTCAGCACAAACTTCAAACCCCACAAATAAGTTCTAAAGTGTTCCACCGCCCAAGCAGCAGCTAAAGCCTCCCTCTCAATTACCGAATAATTTTTTTCCGCATCAGTTAAGGTTCTAGAAGCAAAAGCCACTGTACACTCAGACTGATCATAAACTTGAGATAGCATAGCCCCCAAACCAGTAGCACTGGCATCCACGGTCACCACAGAAGTCTTTTTAATGTCGAAAGGAGTAAGCACTTTTGCATCGCAGATCTTTCTTTTGATGGCCTCAAAAGACTCTTGTAACTGGGAAGACCAAACAAAACTAACACCTCTCTTGAGGAGTGACCTCATAGACACAGTCTTATCAGAATTTTTTTTCACAAACTTAGAGTAATATTCAATAAGTCCCATAAAGGAACGCAACGGATCTTTGTCCTGAGGCCTAGGAGCAGAATGAATAGCACGACATAAGTCCTGTTTCGGACGTACACCACTCGCACTAATAGTGTATCCCAGATAATCTATCTGTTTAGTCAAAAACTTGCACTTGTCCCTACGCAGCGTCAGCCCGGCTGACAAAAGTCTGTCCAAAACCAACCTGAGAGTGACATTGTGTTGCTCTTCAGAATCGCCAAAAATCAAAATGTCATCTTGGAAAAACACAGTATTGCCCACACCTTCAAAAAGATCAGTTACCATCCTCTGAAACACACTGGCAGCCGAAATGAGACCAAAGGGCAAGCGTGTAAATTGAAACGTGCCAAACGGTGTGATGAAGGCTGTCAGGTGTTTAGAGTCCTTGTGAAGATTAATTTGGTGATAAGCACTTCTAAGATCCAACTTAGAAAACACCCTAGCACCATGCAGAGTAGTGACTAGTTCTGAAATGTTAGGAAGTGGAAAAGTATCCGCAATCACACAGTCATTCAATTACCTCAAATCAACACAGAAACGGAGTTTGCCATCCGATTTTTTTGTAACGACAATGGGAGAAACCCAAGGTGAAGCCTCCACAAGTTCAATAACCCCAGAAACAAGCATCTCATCAATCATACTCTTAACTTCTTGCCTAACAACTATAGGAATGCGCCTGGCTTTGTGTTGCACTGGAACAGAATTCTCTTTTAAGACAATGCGATGAGAATACCCCTTGAGCTGACCCAAACCCTCTCTGAATACCAAGTTGGCCTTCTCTAGGATATCCAGTAAGCCACTGTCTTCAACAACCATTACTTGTGGAGAAGCACGGGGATTGACAATTATCCCTAAGTCATACTGATTAATCCACCCAAGTATAGCTGGACCAATCTTCGACACATAAACTTTGCCATGTATTTTCCTGTAAGAAAAAATAATGTCCGCTGTGAAATACCCCACAATGTCAATAGTCTCACCTTGATAACCACCCGGGGAGATGTCCTTGGGTAAAAGACACCTAGAACCCCATTTGTCCCTGAAAAGTTCGTAAGGAATGATAGTGTACCTAGAACCTGTATCCACCATTAAGTACACTTCTTTACTATCAATGGTGAAAAGAGCTTTAGGCCTAACCTTACGCCTATCGTCAACTTTCCCTGCAGAGTCCTCATCAATAACCAAAATTTTATGGCCCTCCTCATCAAATAGAATAGAGTCCTCAACAGTGGTGACAGAAGAGCGAGGTTTGCCGCGACAAACTCTGGCATAATGGCCCATTTTACCACACTTAAGACACTCTTGTTTAGCTGCAAAACAAAATTTTGAGTCAGAGGAATGAACAGAGCTACCACATCTGTTACACATGCGAGGTGAAGACAACTTTTGTGTATTTAGCGGTTTGGAAGTAAAGTTCTTTTTAAAGGCATTTTTGTTCTTAACTGCAGCAACATCAGACAGTTCACTAGAAGCAAAAGTTTGTTCTGAATACTCTTGGGTCGAGATCTCATTTACATCACTAGACGGCTTCTTCTCCAATTCTTTCATATACCCTTGTGAATCTTCTACAATTTTAGCTAATTCAATAGCGGTTTGTAAGTTAGGGTTTTTAGCCGCCCAAAGACGCTCCTGAACTTTCTTAATGTTACATTGTACAATAAGTTGATCTCTAATGAGCTCATCAGTCATATTGCCAAACTTACACTTGACAGACATTTCTCTAAGTCTTTCCACAAAGTTGTCGATAGTTTCACCCATCTTTTGACCCTTGGTATAAAATCTATACCTATTCATGACCAAATTCTCTTCTTTGGCATATCGAACTTCTAAGCGACATATTGCTTCCTTATACTCATCTGGGACAGGTTGGCCATTTGCCTGTAGAGCTTGTGGTAAATATCGAAAAATGCGTTGACCTTCCTTGCCCAAAGAACTCAATAACAGGGCCTTCTTCCTTTTAGCGGAATACTCTTGTTCATCCAAAGCATCTAGATAGTTCTCAAACATTGGGAACCAATCATCCCACGAGATGCTGGGTTGACCAGGACTGGCCAAAAAACTTGGAGGAAGAACTATCGACGGATTTTCGTTGGACATTTTGATTTAAAAACAATCCATGCGCACACACAAGAATAAACTGAAGAATAAGGAGCAAAATACCCACAGGAAGAGTAACAGGGCCTGCGTGAGTATCACCACTGTACTAGTACAAAGCACGAAGATCAATGACAGAAGAAGAATGGTGGGCGTGTACACACACACCAAAAGAACAACAGTACCTGTGTGTCTCCTCACAATACACAAGGCGTGTGTATCGCCGCTGTTATCAGAGCACTGCACCGGATCGGACCGTCACTTCACAATACACAAGGCATTGCCGCTGTTAGACTGCACTGGATCGGCGACAGACGTCCGTGTCCGTAGTGATGACAACGATGTAAACAAAGATGGCCGCCACGTACAGGACGTGAGAGCGTCAGAGCGTCAAAGCGTCAGAGTGCCAGAACTCCCGAGGACCTGACACAGGACGCCGGATTCCAAGAGCTGAGGATTCCACTACAGCGGCGCTGTAGGATTCTACGACGTCATCATTCAGAGTGCAGCCACGAAGGGGAACAAAGCTCCACTGCACCAACCGTCAACTTCAACACCACCCGGCACAGAGAAGAGACTGAAGACAACGATGCACAGGAACTTGCAGCTGGGGACGACAATGACTTGGCTCAGCCTCGCACACACCACCAAAGCGCACTCAGCGCGACTCGAAGCACTTCAAAGCAATTTAACGAGCGATGAAGTCAGGAACGTCAGACTCACCACTTCAACGCCGACAAAACGTCGTAAAATTAAGTCTTGGTCCGATGAAGACTTAGATCACCATCAAGTGGACACCAAAAGGTAAGAGTGGGTGTGGAGGGTGAAGATCTTCCGCTCTTGTGCAAGAACTGCAGTGTGCCTTGAGAGTGCAGCGTATGGGTTGAAAGCCAGTCGTCGCCAAATTGTAGTAAATAAGCAGGCATAGATAGATATCTTCTTGTAGGGCAGTTTAATGAGTCAGAGCAAACACAAGAACGGACTCTCCACGACAGAAGCCAACAGCAACTGTCTTGGAAGAGAACATAGAACTCACAAGGCAAGGAAGAACATAGGAGAATAAACATTCTATGAGCATAGAGAACATTAAGCATGTACTACAGAACATACAACTGCAGCAGTGAGAAAGATGATCAGTCAACCTTTGCAAAGGGCCCTCCACTTCACAGCAGCACAAGTCACATTTTTTGTAACCTTTGATCCGTTTGAGCTATAAACAATTTATTAGTTAAATTGTCAGATTATGCAGCAGATGATGTATTATGTGGCAAATATGGCAGAGCCATAATTATGTGCAAAACATTTGCAAACTAGGATATTTTGCCATTCATGTTTGAACTGCTCTTCTGGAAAAAGGGAGGAGAAGTGCTGATGACATAAACTCCATGTCTGGCAGAGAAATGGCTTGTGATTCCACTTTTAAGGATATTTGGGGCATTCTGTGATTGGAAACATATCCCACTTTGTGAATGTATTTTAATGTCAAAAACTCATATTAAAGTTAAACCTTAAATAAACATGTGTATCTATTGGTTAAATTTAATAACATAATAAGCTGTAACCGGTTAGTGAAATGGGAAACAAATACTAAAAATTGGGATATTTTGCTCTTTCTGCCACACCTCTGACTCCGCCCACTGACCCAATCTAAGTTACCCCGCCCTCTGATTCTCCGCCCACAGTTCCTCTACTTTTTTCCCCCCACTTCGACCACTGCTTCCATTGTATTTCCTATTACGGGAGGGGCCGCTATCTCGTTCTTGTAAAATGGAGTGCGCGGGGATCTGCTCATTTCTGGAATGGTACAAGCTCATTACCATAGCGCCAGGGGCCACGCAGACGAGAGAACCCCTTATAGGCTCAGGCAGAGGCACAACTAGAGAGAGCCACATTTCGGGGGGGGGCTACCATCAATTTCGGGGAGGGGGGGCACCATCAATTTCGGAGGGGGGGGCTAATTCTTCCAGTGATAGCCAGAGTGGAGATGCAGGGGCTCAAAGAAGGGGTGAAAGAACAACAAAGCCTCGTTAGCAGGTAAATGGTCTTTTAAAGACTTATGAAGTACTCAGGTGAGGCTGTGTGTGTGCCCGGGAAGCCGTCTCAACCCGGGCTGACACATATGATGGGAGGATGTGGGGGGGGGGTGAGATTTGAAACCCTTTCAGCCCAATGGGGGTTGCACACCTGGGCTCAGGTGCATGTTTTCATTGTGTTTAGGGGTCAATGCAGGAGAGGGAGTTTTAGGAAGATGAAAGTGCAGGGTGGAGCTGCGGTTGAGTGGGGGATGGTGCCATTGGGGGCTATGGTGACTGAGGCAGATGGGTAGCAGCAATATTTAGATGTAGGGGACACCCATCTGATACCGCTGTAACTGGGAGGTCAGTCACACTGTGAGACATAAGCACTGCCCATGAGGTGGAACATTGTTTTACTCCTTGTGGAGGTGGGCTGCGTAGAAGGGAGGTGAGATCTTACAAAGCGTTTGTAGCGCAAATTGTGGAAACATATTTTGCACTTTAATTTCCAGCCTCTGTGATGCCTCTCTTCACCTTCACCCCACCCTTCCTTCTCCCAGTCCCACTGGCAACCATTAACCTATTCAGAGTCGTCACTAGCTCGGGCAGAATTGCATTCAGCTGCGGCACACTCCACACTCCATTCCATTAATTTTAGGCCTTGCTACAGAGAGTCCTTGCTGATAGCTAAGGTTCACGTCACCGATAAACAAAAACCCACAGAGTTGGCTTTGGGTCAGCTGCCTCCAGCCACTGAATTGTTTGGGTCGGCCCCCTTCAGCATTGCTTACTTAAACAGTATTTCCAATTTGTATAAAGCCATGTGTATTGCGCTGCTTTACATTTTAGAGTGAGTATTGGAAAATAGTCTATCTCCACCATCTCATATGTACAGTTAATGTAACTTCTTATAACCATATTTTCTCTGTGTATTCGATGACTTTGCACCTCCAAATGGTACCACCCTCCTGCTGACTTTGTGCCTGGAGTAATTTTGCACCTAAATGTTTTTTTGCCCCAAAACAATTTTTTGTCTTAATTTTATTTTTCCTCCCGAAAGCGTCTCATCAGACCTAGCTCTTTTTTCATCCAAATCTGATTTTGCAACTAAATTCAATTTTGTTGAAATGTGTTTTTGCTCCTAAAAGGGATTTGTACTTCTAAATGTGTTTCCACACGCCTGCTAAATTTGCACTCCATGTATTTTTGCACCCATAAGATTTAGATCCAAAAGGTGATATTGCACCCTGCGTCATTTACAGAGAGAGTGAATTTACTCATAAATGTGATGCTGCACATTTGTGTTTATAAACGGTTTGCAAACCTATGCTATTGTTGCACCAATGGTGCTTTTTCACGTGAATGAGCTGCCATCCTATCACGTTAATGCACACCAATTACCCTCACGTGACAACTTTCTACGGCAGTTTCTGTCTTTTTTGAGCGATTTTGCAACTTCATATTACACTATTGCCACACTGCTATGATACCCAGATTGTGCGACCCAAAAACTGGGACATTTCGCAAAAATAGAGGAAGGACTACAAATTTACAACAATAAAGTGGCAATAATGACAGTCCTCATCCCTATAGACACACATAAGAGGCACTAGGAAAATATATAAAATGTAATTTTTAAAACCAGCATCATACCTGGTAATTAAATTGCTTACTCATAACAGCTGCTTACTAGACATGCTTTGGAACACGTAAAAAAGAGCCTCACACTGTTTCCAGTGTACCCTCTAAAAAAACCAGGACATGAGGCACTTTTACCGCAATCTGCCTGGACAACTGTTGAAAAACCAGGACCATCCGGGCAAATCCGGGACGCCTGGTCACCCTAGTGTAACACTACTCCTGTTCATGTTGTACCAAATGTGATTTTGCACCTCATTGAATGGGTGTAACATAGGCCCCACAACTGCTGCGGTGAGGGGAAGCCCCCAAGCTCCAGAGGGCCCCCTCAGCACAGCACCCAGAGCTCCTGATTCAGTCGGAGAGGGCCCCTCCACATACCTTGCAGGAGGCCCCTCAAGTTTTGTTACGCCACTGGGTGGCAGTAGTGATGGGCAACATAGTCCCTATGGGTGGGGGTGGCAGTAGTGATGGGCAACATAGTCCCTATGGGTGGGGGTGGCAGTAGTGATGGGCAACAGGTCCCCTATGGGTGTGGGTGGCAGTAGTGATGGGGAACAGGTCCCCTATGGGTGGAGGTGGCAGGAGTGATGGGCAACATAAGCCCTATGAGTGGGGGTGGCAGGAGTGATGGGCAACAGGTCCCCTATGGGTGGGGGTGGCAGTAGTGATGGGCAACATAAGCCCTATGAGTGGGGGTGGCAGTAGTGATGGGCAACATAGACCCTATGGGTGGGGGTGACAGTAGTGATGGGCAACATAAGCCCTATGAGTGGGGGTGGCAGTAGTGATGGGCAACAGGTCCCCTATGGGTGGGGGTGGCAGTAGTGATGGGCAACATAAGCCCTATGAGTAGGGGTGGCAGTAGTGATGGGCAACAGGTCCCCTATGGGTGCGGGTGGCAGTAGTGATGGGCAACATACGCCCTATGGGTGGGGGTGGCAGTAGTGATGGCAACATAAGCCCTATCAGTGGGGGTGGCAGTAGTGATGGGCAACATAAGCCCTATGGGAGGGGGTGGCAGGAGTGATGGGCAACATTGTCCCTATGGGTGGGGGTGGCAGTAGTGATGGGCAACAGGTCCCCTATGGGTGGGGGTGGCAGTAGTGATGGGCAACATTGTCCCTATGGGTGGGGGTGGCAGTAGTGATGGGCAACATACTCCCTATGGGTGGTGTAATCAAGTTTTGTTACGCCACTGGGTGGCAGTAGTGATGGGCAACATAGTCCCTATGGGTGGGGGTGGCAGTAGTGATGGGCAACATAGTCCCTATGGGTGGGGGTGGCAGTAGTGATGGGCAACATACTCCCTATGGGTGGTGTAATCAAGTTTTGTTACGCCACTGGGTGGCAGTAGTGATGGGCAACATAGTCCCTATGGGTGGAGGTGGCAGGAGTGATGGGCAACATAAGCCCTATGAGTGGGGGTGGCAGGAGTGATGGGCAACAGGTCCCCTATGGGTGGGGGTGGCAGTAGTGAAGGGCAACATAAGCCCTATGAGTGGGGGTGGCAGTAGTGATGGGCAACATAGTCCCTGTGGGTGGGGGTGACAGTAGTGATGGGCAACATAAGCCCTATGAGTGGGGGTGGCAGTAGTGATGGGCAACAGGTCCCCTATGGGTGGAGGTGGCAGGAGTGATGGGCAACATAAGCCCTATGAGTGGGGGTGGCAGGAGTGATGGGCAACAGGTCCCCTATGGGTGGGGGTGGCAGTAGTGATGGGCAACATAAGCCCTATGAGTGGGGGTGGCAGTAGCTATGGGCAACAGGTCCCCTATGGGTGGAGGTGGCAGGAGTGATGGGCAACATAAGCCCTATGAGTGGGGGTGGCAGGAGTGATGGGCAACAGGTCCCCTATGGGTGGGGGTGGCAGTAGTGAAGGGCAACATAAGCCCTATGAGTGGGGGTGGCAGTAGTGATGGGCAACATAGTCCCTATGGGTGGGGGTGACAGTAGTGATGGGCAACATTAGCCCTATGAGTGGGGGTGGCAGTAGTGATGGGCAACAGGTCCCCTATGGGTGGAGGTGGCAGGAGTGATGGGCAACATAAGCCCTATGAGTGGGGGTGGCAGGACTGATGGGCAACAGGTCCCCTATGGGTGGGGGTGGCAGTAGTGATGGGCAACATAAGCCCTATGAGTGGGGGTGGCAGTAGTGATGGGCAACATACTCCCTATGGGTGGTGTAATCAAGTTTTGTTACGCCACTGGGTGGCAGTAGTGATGGGCAACATAGTCCCTATGGGTGGGGGTGGCAGTAGTGATGGGCAACATAGTCCCTATGGGTGGGGGTGGCAGTAGTGATGGGCAACATACTCCCTATGGGTGGTGTAATCAAGTTTTGTTACGCCACTGGGTGGCAGTAGTGATGGGCAACATAGTCCCTATGGGTGGAGGTGGCAGGAGTGATGGGCAACATAAGCCCTATGAGTGGGGGTGGCAGGAGTAATGGGCAACAGGTCCCCTATGGGTGGGGGTGGCAGTAGTGATGGGCAACATAAGCCCTATGAGTGGGGGTGGCAGTAGTGATGGGCAACATAGTCCCTATGGGTGGGGGTGACAGCAGTGATGGGCAACATAAGCCCTATGAGTGCGGGTGGCAGTAGTGATGGGCAACAGGTCCCCTATGGGTGGGGGTGGCAGTAGTGATGGGCAACATAAGCCCTATGAGTGGGGGTGGCATTAGTGATGGGCAACAGGTCCCCGATGGGTGCGGGTGGCAGTAGTGATGGGCAACATACGCCCTATGGGTGGGGGTGGCAGTAGTGATGGCAACATAAGCCCTATCAGTGGGGGTGGCAGGAGTGATGGGCAACATAAGCCCTATGAGAGGGGGTGGCAGGAGTGATGGGCAACAGGTCCCCTATGGGTGGAGGTGGCAGTAGTGATGGGCAACATTGTCCCTATGGGTGGGGGTGGCACCTGTAACATAAATATAAAAAACAAAAATTGTATTATAAATTACAATATTAAAATATGATAGCGGAGGAGAAAAAATTAATATTGCCACTCCAGCGAGTGCAAAAGTAGGGAAAGTGTTGGATAGCGGAGGGGAATAATTTACTATTCCCACACCAATAACTGCAATAGTAGGGAAAGTGTTGGATAGCTGAGGGGAAGAATTTAATATTCCCACTCTAATGAGTGCAACAGTAAGGAAAATGTTGGATGGCGGAGAGGAAATAATTACTATTCCCACTCCAACAACAGTAGGGAAAGTGTTGGATAGCGAAGGGATACAAATAAGTTTCCCACTCCAGTGACTGCAACAGTAGGGAAAGTGTTGGATAGCGTAGGGGTAAAAATTACTATTCCCACTCCAGTGAGTGCAACAGTAGAGAAAGTGTCAGATAGCGGAGGGAAATAATTTATTCTTCCCACTCCAGCAAGTGCAACAGTAGGGAAAGTGTTGGATAGCATAGGGATACAAATGACTATTCCCACTCCAGGGACTGCAACAGTAGGGAAACTGTTGGATAGCAGAGGGGTAAAAATTATTATTCCCACTCCAGCGAGTGGAACAGTAGGGAAAGTGTTGGATAGCGTAGGGGTAAAAATTACTATTCCCAGTTCAGCGAGTGCAACAGTAGGGAAAGTATTGGATAGTGTAGGGGTATACATTACTATTCCCATTACTGCAAATGCAGCAGTAGGGAGAGTTTTGGATAGCAAAGGGGTAAAAATTACTATTCACACTTGAGAACATTCAAATTTACAAACAAACAAAATATCAACTACTATACAACATATAATAAAACACCCAAAAACAAAACATATCTATTATCAATTTTTACAAAACATAGAAAAATATAATAATGTTGACAAAATATAAAATGTTCATAAAAAGATTCATTATTTAATTTTAACAAAAAACATTTCAGCACATAAATATTTTGTAATAGAAATTAATTTTAATCTCAAAAAATAATTATTACATAAATGTAAAATTTTTCTTCCTACCCTATAACACCACACAATTTACAAAACTAAATAAAAAGTGTAACTCCATAATTAACACAATTAATTATCAATTTGAAAATTATTAATAATTACAAAACATATTTAAAAAGGTCAAAATTATTGTAGTAACCAAACATTACAGTTTCGCAAAGCAGTTTCCGCTGGCCTTTCAACCGCCATGGAAAGGCCAGAACTGCCAGGCGTTATAACATGGATGGCGGTGCCTTCCAGGCACTGCCACCATATTATGCCCGTGTTCCGCCCGGTCGGCAATCGTGACGATTGCATTCTGGCGGTAAAGTGGCAGACGGACTTTCCGTCCGTCACAGTACCCTCCGCCATGGTAATGTGGCGGGGGGGGTAAATGATGTTGTGATGGCGGGCGGATTGCTACCACCGGCGATCCGCCCACCATCATAATAACCCCCTTCATTTTTGCAAACGATGTTAATGACTTCGATTTTTTGGAAAACGATATTTCCTACCTTAAACTCGATATTTTGGACCACGATATTCTGGCAGTCGATATTTCTGTATCATGATATTTTGCACTCGATATTAGTGCAAGTCGACATTTCCTTCTCGATATTCTGGCTGTTTACCCTAGACCATATACAACATGGCTTCCGTTCAGGCCATTCGACGGATTCTGCATTAATCATGGCCGCGGACGAAATACAATGACAAATTGACAAGGGTGGCAGGGCCATCCTGATCCTACTTGACTTATCAGTCGAGTTTGATACGGTTAATCACACTAAACTTACGCGACGGCTGGAGGCAGTCGGAGACACCACCCTCACCCTTCTCACCTCCTTCCTCTCTGGTAGAGAACAGAGAGTGTGCTGAGATACCCTAGAATCAGGCAAATGTTATTTCCCAGGGAGAGTGTCACAAGGATCAGCACTCTTTCCAACGCTGTTCAACATTTATGTGACCTGATTTGCAAAACTGTCCTGTCCCTTTCTTTTAAAAATGTTCTGTAAAATCCTACCTTATATATCTGCAGAATTGAGGAAAACGGTTGTGGTGGCTCTTGTCCTTTCACGCTTATGGCCCGATTCTGATCTCGCTCGGAAGGCCTTCCGAGAGCCACCGCTAGCGTTACCTTCCGACCGACAAGTTCAGCAAGCCAGTCCATCCAAACGATGAAGTAGAATGTGCAAATGTCTCCAATTCCCGAACGACACTCAGGCTCCGAATCCAGCACCATTTTCCATACGAACAGGCTCTGTAAACGCTGAATGGAGTCGTCCGGAGGCATTTCCAAAGCAGTTTCCGGCTGGCAAAGCACAGGTAATGTAGTGATAAAGTAGTGATTCTTTGCCAAACAACAACAGAAATGTTGAGGCAAACATTGTTGTGTGTGTTACATACCCTCAGTCATGTGCAGACAATCAGTGCTTTAGGGGGCTAACTGTGCCAGCAATGTACAATTGGAGAATGTGACATGTGACCATCCAAAATGCATAAACACACATTTCTGTCATGAGCAGACACAATTACAAAGGATTCAAATTGAAACTACAGTTTTAATGAGATCCAGTCCCCCACTGTGGCAGCAATGTTAAATGCTAAACTAAAGGAATACGCAGAGTGAAGATGTAGGAGTCCCAGGGCCAGTAAATAAAGAAACAAAACAAAACATCCACTCAATGCCCCTCAAAGACAGTTGAAATACATGGGTGAAGATGCACAAAGACAACCAACCAACCAGCCAGCCATTGCAGAACAAATACAACATGTGTGTGAGTGTGGAAGTCCCTCTAGCCTGGGCCAACACACATGATGGGGGGCTGAACTCCACTGAGACATATGTGTGGGGAAACAACCTTTACAATGCAGTCATTGCATCGCACTACCTTTACAACGCAGTCATTACAACACAACATCCTTTACATCGCATTGCATTACAACACATCCATTACATTGCATGTCACTACAATGCATGTCATTACAACGCATGTCACTACAATGCATACCATTACAACGCATAGTTTTTACCCTTACACTATCCAACACTTTCCCTACTGTTGCACTCACTGGAGTGGGAATAGTAATTTTTACCCCTAAACTATCCAACACTTACCCTACTGTTGCACCCACTGGAGTGGGAATAGTAATTTTTACCCCTACACTATCCAACACTTACCTTACTTGCAATGTAATGGTATGGGTTGTAATGGTATGCGTTGTAATGGTATAATGCGATGTAATGGAATGCGTTGTGAATGTAGTTACTAAAAATGCGTTGTGGTGGCATGCGATGTAAAATCATGCGTTGTAATGGATGTTGTGATGTAAAAACTGAGTTGTAAAGGCATGCGTTGTAAATGTTTGCGTTGTAACGAGTACTATTCTATGTGTGTTGAGTACAATCAACAAGTTTTCCACATAGAGATTGGATAGTGAATGTGGGCAATCAGGCATTTTTTGACGAGCGGGTGAACCATAGTCACATGCGGAACAAGCTTGGTGGAACACTGACTCTCTTCCACAGTACCATCAAGGCCACAGCACTGTGCTGACAGTTTCCTGTCTGCTGAGCCTCTGTGATGCTAAATGAGGATGGAGGCCATACTTTTGAGCACACCTACTCTGACACACTGTGTAATGTGCTTTACAAGATCCACTGTCATCTCACATACCCAAACATTACTCTTAGGGCATGGCTGGTAATGTGAGGCCACATTGTGGGTAGGGGCCTTGCCAGGAGCCAAGTCACATTTGGCCAGTCTAAACACCACCCACATTGATCAGCAGCACTGTTCCTCATCAAAATTTCCCTTGACAGGTGACATTGCACAGGCACCCATGCCAGTATGGATCACTGGATGTATGACGAGAAATCCATTCTTGGCCACACATCATTGTGATCACAATACAAACAAGGGTTGTGTATGACCAATGTGGCAATCTCGGTATCAAGAAAGTACACCCAGCACGCCACATACTAGGACACACACATTTGATGGTTGAACAAGAGGTGCTAGACACACATATGTATGGGACACAAATTCACAGCATCTGTCCAATACAACACATACTCAAAAACTGCAGGGCAACAGGAATACACACACTCACAGAAGGATGACTTTGTGATGAGTTGGTGTACAATGAAGCACAGACGAGACCGCCCACAACACCACACTAGTCCACAGACACACAAAATAGAATCATGACCCTCCCACTACAACAAACATGAAGTGGTAGTGTCACAGCTGTTGGCGCTACATGTGGAGACCACATTCCTACTGACTGTGTCGAAAAGCGTGGACCAACACCAAAGTATGAGACAGTCACCATGTGTGTCCTTTGTGCATTGCACACAACTCAAGATCAGACCATTTACACTGTCAACTTGTTTGCATGTTTATCACACCAACCATGATTCTGGCTACAAAAGCTGCATTATGTACAGCTCATCACTAATGTTAAATTGCCAATGCTGAGTGTGTACTGCAGAAGACGTGGGAGACACATGGCTCACCAGATAGAGGATACAACAACTGTGTTAGTAGGCTCCAATGCACAGGCAAATGTGTAAGCTAATATTCCTGCACTGTTGACAACGCCTGGGGTGGTGGTGGGATCTGTGTCTCACAAACACAATACACATAGCTAGACATAACACATGGGAAATGTGTACATCTGTTTAGGATGGTGTACATGTGCATCATGGAAAATGGATTGGACACATTTGGCTCTTTAACACTGTCTCAAAATCCAGAAATCCGTCAAAGAGACCCACAAATGAGACATGTTGCGATCAGGCTACAGGACAGGGTAGAATGTGCTGATTGTGAGCAGTCATTGACACATACAAGTGTGACACTTGCAAAACAAGATGACAGATTCGAAACCCGCTTATCATGCTAACACAATTGGAACTTGGTGAATTTATAATGTGTCACATGTGAGTTTGCTCACAGTGCAGACTCTTGTCTCAACACAACCAGGGATGTCATCATAATGAATTCACTCTACTGGAGCACCCACACCTTGGCCACTCAAAGTCAAATAGGTCGATAAAGCACTGGACTATTCAGCCCACAGAAAGCTTCCCAAACATGAACATCTGCAGGGACTATTGTCTTGGTAGGAAAGGGGATTTATAGAGAGAGATTCCTGCTCACCTCACACACACCATGGGCTCAGCATATGTCACAGATTAACACACTACCATGATGAGGTGATTTCCCTACATTGGAAGGTCAGCTGTGGCAAGCTTGTTCTTGTCAGGAGTCTGCCATATCATAATAAGACTAAGACATTGCCCCAACACTTACAAGTCACAGAAAACGTTATTCTCATCAGCCTGTGTACATGGGTGTGTCCAAAGTCATCTGCACGTACTCAAACTTCATGTGTACCCAGCTGTAATGATGAGACAGATGGCTCATCACAGCGCTATTCTGCATGTCCAGCCTAGGCAGTTGCACTTTGAAAGACTTGTACAATGTGTACAAATGCCATCACAAACTATTTGCAAAAGTGTAAGTAAAAGATGGTAGGTTGGTAAAAGCATGTCACCCTCATGGACCAAAATGTTGTGAATCATGACAAACTGCAAATGTAGATAATGAGAACTCATATACATACTGTAATGTGACACATATGCCATGGACCACATGCAGTCCATCACATCACTATATCATTGTATTCCCACAACAAGATTTGCACATCAATGGCAGTTAACTCATTATCAATATTTGCTACACAAAAAGCAAATGTACAAATAACAAAAACTGCTTTCTTCAGCATTTGTGAAGAAATGGAAAAAATAAATAAGGCCAATGACCAGTCCTTTTTAGAGAGTCTTTGAGGGGGTCATGCATATTAATCTTCCTTCGCTTGCCTGCACTGCAAACACAAGGGGACATATCCCCTTGAAGGCGCATCTTTAGGGGCATGCAGGCACTGCAGGGACAGGACTAGGGGGTACCGATTTGCGTTGTGGGAGGGATGGAATCTAGTGTTGCATCGGGCTCCGCTGCAGTGGACTGGTCAGATTGAGGGGGTGGGGACTCCACTGTAGAGGACTGGTCAGATTAAGGGGAGGGGGATCCACTGCAGTGTCAGGAACAGACTGAAGAGGGGTGCTGTTGGAAGGGAAGAACTTGTGGTACAGGGGGAGGGCCTGACCTTCTTGGGGATGGTGTAACGGTGTATGTGTGAAACTGAGATGGGGTCTGAGGTGTGATCTTTGGGAGGAGGGGCCTGAGACTGTGAGGAAGTGGATTTTGGTGGCGAAGTGTGGGATGGTGGTTTGGTTTTGAAATTCTTTGATATGGGGGCATGTACGTGTGGGGTCTTTGTGTTCTTACTCTTAGGGGAGGGTGTGCATGCACGGGTGGATCTCCTCAATGTGCCGGGGGGTTTCCTCTTCCCCTTGCTAGTGTGGTCTGATGGATCAGTGGGGAAGAGGCCAAGCTCACAGAGGAAGACCCACTGGGAAGAGGGGGTTGCAGGAGAATCAAGGGCAGGGGTTTTGGAGGCAGAGGAAGCTGAGGAATGGGGAGTGGTTGTGGATGTTTGTGTGTTTTTTTGTCCCTCTCCCCTGTGTGTGTGATGTCAGTCCCCTGAGTGTGCGTGCATGTGTGTTTTGATTTTGTTTTGGTTGATTGTGTGCTGCTTGTGTCCGTTAGTGTGTGTGTGTGCATGTGCCTGTGTGAGTGTGCTTGGGTCAGTGTGGACTGTGGCAGAAGAAGGAGGGGCGAGGGACTGTTGCAGGAGGGACACTGCTGCCATCAGTGAAGAGGCCATGGCCTGATGTGATCGCTGTAGGGCAGACATGTCTGATGAGATGCCCTCCATGTATGACACCAATTGTGTCAAAAGAATGGTATATGCATGGAGGACACTCAGCATGCATGTCTGCCCCACATAAATCTGTTTTAGCAAATCCACGGCCTCCACATTAAGGACAGTAGGAGTGACAGATGCAGGGGGTGTGGTGCCTGGCCCGAAGAAGATGTGCTCTCCAACACGGGAGGGTCCACAGACACTTGGAATGGGAGCAGCTGTGAGGGTGGAGATGGTGGTGGTGGGAGCAGACTCTTATGTTGTAGGCTCTGAAATGGGAACACGCACCACCACAAGGGAGTCATCACTAAAGCTTGATTGGTCCTCGGCAGATGTAGATGTTTCTGACCTGCCTTCAGTGTGGCTCCCTTCACCCTCCATGCCACTGGGTCCCTCCTCCTCCTCCACAGTGGACACACTCTGGCTAGCCGCTTCTCCTTGGTCCCTGGAACTGTCTCCTCCAGTAGCCATAGATGATGCTGTGAACAAGGATGAGAAAGAGATTCACATCAGTCATCTGCATAGTCTTGACACATGAGTTTCATCACAACATATCACAGAGCAAGTCTGTGTATCATTTTCACAGCAGGTTTTAAATCAGGTTTTAAGTCATCACACACATGTGAACATGGCAAGTCTGCCAGTAAACTATGGTTCCCAGACACATGATGGCATGTGAAACATTGTTTAGATGTATGTCAAATACCACAAAAACCATGTCAACTACAACACTATTTGGCAGCTGGTCTGATCTGAATGCTCCTCAGGGTCACTTGTCATTACATACATGTCTCATCTCCTGCAAGGGAGTCTGGAAATGACACAGCAAATGGTATGCACACATTTGAAATTTTTAACTGTTAAACATATTTCCATCTCCCGTAATCATGATGGGCACCTATGTCTTGAACGTCAATGCACTAAATACTGCATCCTCTCAAAATTTCATGTTGCACACTATGCCACTGGCCTGCCTGGCTGATCACTCTGTACGGACTCTTGGTACAGGACCATTACATCTCAATTTTACAGTCAGCACCGTGTCACAATCCTGTATTTACTGCTTCCGGTAACATCTGTATGTGTCAAGTAAGGGTGGGCGGAATTTGCGTAGTCGCGTTACGCAATGTTCCGTGAAACAGTAAATCTCAGAGAGCACGAGGAAATTCCGCGAACACGCAGAATTGCTCGTCCCGCCCGTTCGCAATGTGTTTTTGCGTGCTTGCGAGGAAATATCTCGCTAACTTGCCCCTGCGGTCGCTAATGGGTGCAGCCATCTTGTTTTTCACTTGTCCCGTCCGTCCGCGATGATTATTTCCTGTTCCGGGTCGCGTATTGCGTGCTCCTGCCTGTTCACGATGAGTATTTCCTGTTCGGGAACGCGTATTACGTGTTCGCAACGCTTTTTGCGTGCTCACGGGGGAAATATTGTGCAAACTTCCCTATGCAGTCGCAATGGGTGTGGCCATCTTGTTTTTCACTCTATTGCTATGGTTCTGGGCCTGCTTTTCTATCCTCCCTCTATCTTTGCAATCCTTTATTTCTGTACACTTTTTAAAATCTTTTTTATTTATTATCTATCTCTCTATTTTTTCTATTTTTGCGACTTTTTTACTACTTTTTCACTCTTTTTCTATAACTTGCTTTTTTCATTTCTTTTACTTACTTTTCGAATTCCTCCCTTTTCTTTTCCGCCCCCCCTCCCCGAGTCCCAGAACCATGGCCAAAGGTGTGGGCAAGTACAAAGGCAAGGGCAAGGCTGCTCATGCTTGCATCGGCGACCGCCTTCCCTGCGGAAGGCTGCGCCCACACGGGGTGCAGGCACGGACCTTATTTAGTGAGGTGGCAGTGGCAGCACTTGTTTTTTTTTGTACAGCGCCATCTCCCCTTAACCCTGGCAGCAAGTGACAGGCCTGGGTCCGGGTATGGGCTCCGGGAGCGTTGCCAGCGGTGGGGAAAGGTGCGCTGGGCAGTGATTAGTTGCTCTGGGGTCCGGCGCACCCCTAACCAGCTGATGCACCGGTGGTCCGATATCCTGGACCACCGGTCCAGGATATCGGACCGGTGGTACCTGCTGGACCTGCTAGGAATTGAGGTCCTGGGGCTTGGTGAGTAGCTATTTAATATTACTATTTTGTGTTCTTCTGCTCTGTGTTATATATTTTGAAATTATTTTTTTCCTGAACAGCAAGAATGCTGCTGTTTACATTGCAGGTAAATTACGTTAAAAAATCCTCTCTGATTGTTATGACACAGGTGCTCGGTGCTAGTAATCTTACTTGTTTGCAACTTTGCGCTCGCTTGGAATGATTATGTAAGAGTTTACTTTAGAGAACTTAAGTTAGGTAATGCTAGAGAAACTCTAGTCCTTCCTTTGTCCTCCTGCCACTAAGAAGAGATAGTGGTGGATTGATAGGTTTGGTAACTTATTAGTAAGTAATTGTTTAGTGGTCTGCATGACGCATCCTCGGTCACGTCACGTGTTGCTGAGTGCTGCTTACCCCAGTCCTTAGTAGAACCTTTTGCAGTTTGTTTAGTGAGTGGTAATAGGCTTATCACTAGCAGAACATCAGTGGCAACCAACCAACAATTTGGTGTATGCTAAAATGTATGCATGTGTGCTCCAACTATTCATTTTTGAGGACTAAAATAAATGGAAATGCAGACTAAGGGGCATATTATCAAGAGCAGCGTTAAAATTATCGCCACTTTAGCGGCAGAAAACTGCCGCTAAAGCAGCGATAATGGGCTTGATAATATGCCGCAGAGAATTCCAATAGAAGCCCATGTTGACACCAGAACATGGGCTTCTATGGGAATTCTCAAGGGCATATTATCAAGCCCATTATCGCCGCTTTAGCAGCAGTTTTCTGGTGCTAAAGCGGCGATAATTTTAACGCCGTTTCTTGATAATATGCCCCTTAGTGAACAATTGGTCTGTCTGGAATAGGTGGGCTAGGTCACGTGGTACTTAGGCTTAGTTAGTATTCTGGAATTAGAATGGAACTCTGGATTGGTGTTCAGAAATAATAACAAGACGGACCACGAATCCCGCAATACTAGTCGACCAGATTAGATAGGTCAATTTTATTGCAATTGTTGTTTCCATAAATTCTTTTTGCGCGTTTTTAAAATTATTTTATTTGTTTCACCTTCACACCAATCATCCATGTTTGTCTCTTTCTTTCTTACATCTTTCATGACCAGCACCCAGGGGCAAGAAGACGGGGTCGAAGTCGGCCAGAGCTGGAGAAGATGCCTCCCAGGGCCAGGGACGCTCCTCTACCGAGGGCTCTGTTGCTGGTCCCAGTGAGTCCTCCTATTGTTAATATTAATAATTATACTTCCCTAACTTTTACTGTACCTTATTTTTTCCAAACTATTATTTCGATTTCCTAATTCTATTTTTTACAATATCTTCTTCGAGCTAGACAATCTGTTTCTAAATTCTTGATATCCCTGCCTCTGCTATGACTCTCTGTACTACAACTATTAGTCTGCCTGTAGCTAACCTTGCCCAGGTGGCCACTCTTTATGTAAAAGGTTTTAAATAAAACTCAGATTCACCAATCGCTCTAGCCACTGAGTCCAGTCCATTGGGTTGTCCACTTCTAGTCTTCTTAATCTTGAGGCTTTTCAACAACACCCACCGACAAAATGCCCAACCAGATATTTTACTATTTTTGATAGGATACATAGGACATACTACTACTGTTGTAGGGATTCTGCACATATAGAACTATGCACAAGAAAATAGGACGTTGCTAATAAGAGGTTGGACCTTCCTCACACTGTCCTCACCCACAATCCCCTGACCGACTAGCTATAGTGTCTCATTAGCTCCCCAAACCCCCGAAGATACCCCAAGATTAGACAACCCAGAACATAACACTGCACTCCCGACCTCTCTCGCCCTTTCGCTCACTCACTCGTTTGATTCCACACCAAATACCACAGAGTCTATGTAAGTTCAAAAGGTTTATTTTCAACTAACAAGCTCTGTACTTTGTTTTATAATGCAGTATACGAGCCAGCACCAACAGCAAAATGCATAAATTAAAACAATAAACATTGTTAGAATTACAAGTCCATAGAAGACAAAAGGGGAAATCAATTATGATGATAACTGAACAGTGGTGGAAGAACCACCCTCCCCTTGGTAGGAATTTAGTTTATATAAAATTATAAAAGAAGATCTCTGAGCCAATTCTGGGGGACCCCTCACCTTAGAAGAACCTAGAAGTAATGCTTACATCATAAGCTCTGCAAAGCTCTGGTTTGTAGAAGGGAAACCTCCGTCTGTTATGAGAAAAATGGTGCACGTTAGTATATTGCAAGCATTTCTCAGTTGTGCTAAAAGTGTAGCATGTTATGGCTAAGCAATATGTACTGACCACCAGAACCCCATAACAAAGTGGCTTGTTTATGCAACCATGTACGCAGCACTCAAATAGTAGCAGTACTATGAGCTCATGTGGGCTCAAAGGCATCTTACACAACAAGCTGCGAGGTAACGTGCGCAAAAATAAAAGACACAAAGCAAAAATGGTTGCATGGCTCAAGCTAACTTAGCAAAGACTACAATGACCCTAGGGACCATGATATAACACTACTAGTGTCTACAGTACTTTAGTACCCGATTTGTACTTGTGATGTATGTTGTATATGTATTAACTTTTTTTTCAATCTTGCGAGTGAAAAAGAATAAATAGGGGGCTGTATATATGGCATCTAAAAAAAGTATAATGTTTTTTCTAGGCGTACTACCGACCACCAGTACCGGGGCCAGCAGCGATGGCGACGCACCACAGAGGGAGCAGTAGGAGGAGAAGCGGCAGTTGCAGGAGCTGCAGGGGGTGAGCCAGCAGCAGTGGTGGGCGGTGATAAGTTATATGCAAGGGTGTACACTGTATTGTTGAGACTTAGTAATTAAGAAGTTGTTGTGAACGGTTGGAGAAGACACCCTTTACTTAGCATTAGCAATAGCATTAGCGGCGGGAGTGTTGAGTAACCAATGTCCTCTTCTACCTGACTTCAAATCAGCCGTGGAAGTTTTATGGAGAAGACTAAAAGTCAGATCAGATGACCTTGATGGATGTGTTGAAGGAAAAGAAGGGTGAAAGGAGGAAGGACATGCAAGATGTAATATTTATGATTGGCAGAGAAGAAAAGGATACGAGCTTCCCCACCTGCAGACAGTAGTAAATAAAACTAACGTGAGTCTGCGTCATGACTCAAATATGTTTGTCTTGGGCGCAAGCTGACTGAGCTGGCATGCCGGCTACAACAAGGTTACGTAATTTCGCTAAACAAGAGAGAAGAAGTAGACTGGTGTACTCTGTACTCGAGTCCATAGTGCTAGTTTAATGACTGAAACTCCCACAAATGTTAGAGGCTGAGGAAGTGGGAAGATAGATACATACCACAAATGTTATGTACTGTGCTTGCTAGTGCTACTGTTTTGCTAAAAGTATTGGTTACAACAGTAGTTTTTTTTCTTTCTTGATATAGCTCCTCCTTCTCAAGCAAAACCAACCAGGAAGGAGTTGGCAGCTGTGGCCCGGTGCTGGAAGCTGAGGCCACCTGCAAAGAATACCGGCGGCTAGTGGTTCTGTCGGAGGAGGAGGCGGCAGCAGCTGCAGCTTCCTCCAATGCCCCGGGACCCAGCCAGGCCCCTCCAGTGTTACGGCGCTGCCATCTGTCAATTGCCCGCCTCTGCACTTCTATATCTAGCACTGCTGCCCCCTCCCTGTGGATGCAATTGTCACGCATTGAAGTGCTGCGTGGCCCGCCTAGAGGAGCAAATTAAGGTCCTGGAGAGGTGAGCACGCCGATGAGTTGTGATGACCCTGTTGGATTGCCCCTTTTATATTGCTTCTTTTGGTGGGTGGGAATTGGGCATTGGGGTTTATAATGGACATTGACAATTGGTTGGACTTTTTCGTTTCGGACATTGGTTGGGGTTAGGGACAGGGGTAGGCCAGGTGTTATTTGGGGATTTTTTTAATAGTTTACTTTTGTCAGGGAAATAAATTATATTTATACTTTACATACGATGTTGTTAATGTTTTGTGAGTGGGGTTACAGTTTTACATCACACTGTTTCCTTGCTGCTGCAGGGCCACAGCCAGTGTTTGATTTAAATAATCGTCTGACTTTGCAAGACACAAACAGATAGACGCTGTACCTCTCACTGAGTGACTTGTCCTACTAGTACTGTCAGTCTCACCTCCTAGTCTATGCATTCTGCAACTGGACTCAAGGGGTGTGTGAACTAATGAAAGAAATTCCATTATTAATCATGCCTCCCCAAACTTCTTCTCTTTCCTGTGCTTGATGTTTAACTTAGGCACAGCGATGGCTGCATGGTGATGATGATGGTGTGGTTTCCCAACATGCCATGGTTGTGGTGGTAGTAGTAGACGCTGGCAGTAGCATTTGCTAAAAAAGAAAATGAGACATTCAGTCGCCTGAGAGAGACTGTGGGAGGAGTAGTAGAATGAAGTACAGTACAGAAATTACTGCCAAACAATAATATGGCAAAATAAAACATAATGGTGGCGGGGATAGCCTAGTACAACAAGTTAGAAAATGTAGTTGTGTCGACTGACTCGACTAGGCCTACACTTGACACAAACGTAACCTTTAGTGCTGTGTAGGAGGATGGCAAATCCAATCGATGCCGGCAATTAATGATGATGGATTAGGTTCCTTTGGCAAAATAAAATTATCTTGCAAATATACTGATCATGGGTGGGCAAGCAGAAGAAGATCCTCGCCCTGCCTTGAAATTGAATTAGTATTGCTTTTGCCACATCTGCCCCAGCAAGTATGTGATCAGTTATTGGAGTAGATTTAATGTAGTAAAACCTCAATAAATCACAAAGCCCGGGGGAAGAGGGTTAGGGTTTGATGAATGGTTGGGAAGGGGGGTTTGGGGAAAGGTTTGACAAAGAAAAATACTATGCATAGACAAACAACAAAACACAATCTTGGCAGACGACCCTATCCATAAATCTGTTAAGGGAGAAAAAGGAAATGCATGCATAATGATGATATTGATAACTTGATGGTTAATGATAAGTAGTACTTACTAACTACTACGAGACAATTAGACAGTACACGGCAGCAGTATATTATGCAATGTGGCTGTGCCTTGCCTGTCTGCCCTCAGAGAGACCCAAATTACTTACAGTTTCTGTTCTGTTGTACCAAGCTCACTTTTAAAGATAGCAAAGAAAATTAAAAAATAGCTTTAGGGATGAATTACAATAAGCAGAGAGCAAACATAATAACAAGAACACACAGTCGTAATGATTGAAGATAAAAAATGAATCAAATTATTTGTTGATACTGTAAGTGTATGTTGTTATCCTGGTAAAATTGGGAAGCTGCATCTCGGCATTCCTCTTGGTCCTCCCTTCCATGGACACTCCGTCCATCAATCTTGGGTGATGCCACTGTCTGCCTGGCGGATGTGCATTGGTAAGGTAAGTGTGAGTTTTTTTATCCAGTATAGCATAGGGTAAGGGCCAGTCTGTAATTGTAGATGGAAAAACAAAAGGGATATTGAAAAATCAAGGAGAAAAAAATGCATAAATTATGGTGGAGTGCAACAAGAACACTTTCAGTGGTGGCATGGCTACATCATATCTACAGACAGAGCAGGCCCACTGCACCCGTGACCCATCCTCTATTTAGCGTACATTTTTTGACAGAGGCAGACAAAGCACATATACAGCAACATAGCATTTTACAAATTAAGTGACTAAATCAATGCACCGCTGTCAGTCATACCACTACACTCGACTCAACTCCACCACTACACAGACATGTAGGTCTGCTGTGGTTGTTTACCTTTTATGCCACTCATGAAACGCCCTGACTTATTCCATCAATCATCTCCGATCCTACTGAGTGACTGCGAAGATACTTTGTCACTGTGGTCATCCGGTCATCATCATGGTGTTGTCCAACTCAGTGTGCAGTGTACAGAGTGAGTCCACATTCCATATTCAAAATGCAATGGATCAGCCTGCAGTAGAAGTACAATTTTGTTATTAAAAAACAAGAAGGGAAACATTGACTTGAGTTACTTTTAGTGTGTAGATTAATAGTACACAATGAACTCACTTCATGCACAACAAACAACAACACAAATCACTTAGCGTACTATGCATGCCACCATTCATTACCTGTTTCTTCTCATCCTAAGTTAATAAGGGGCAGTCTCTCTCGGCTCGGAAAGGAGGATAGCTATAGTAGTCATCATGTTCCACTTCTTTTGGAGGGACTCAACGAGGCAACATTTTCTTTTTTCTTCTATTCTACATCCAATCATCATATGGCTTAAGGGAAATGGATTTAGGGCGAGTCAGGAGGATGGAGGAGCAGGATTCGGAGGACTGGACTTTAGTGAAATGCAGACAGCTGCAACTGCAAAATGGCAATAAAAAGACTAGAAGACGGTGGAGATGGATTTGTTGTGATTTGAAGTTTCTAACCAGAAAGACAGACACACACAAATAAAATTAAATAAGGGAGGAAGAAAGTAAGAAGTTCAAGCCTAGTTGTCAGGGAAGTATAGCTCATCCTCAATCTCTGGGGGCTCAACCAGAAGTAGGTAATCATCATCTAACACACTACTTCCGTCACCTAAGTTGCTGTTCTCATCTTCCTGCGTTGATTCATGTATTGTGTAATTCAGTGGTATAAAAGCTGATTCATTTTGATCATGGTTAACCTCTCCACGTTTTTGGCCGAGGGACTGGTCCTTTTCACTGTTGCAATGGCACTAGCAGCACTGAAAACACGTTCAGAAGAGACACTTGCGACAGGGCAAGCCAGATAGTTTATCGCCAGCCTGCTCAGCACTGGCCATTGGTTCCTTTTCCCATACCAATACCGCAATGGATTTTGGTCAATATAGACCTCTGTTGGGTCATCCAGATAGGCCTGGACCATCCGCTCAATGATCAGGCGTGCTACAGTTTGTTTGGCCTCTTTTGTTTTTGCATCAGCACTGGACCTAGTAAGCCCTTGCTTTAAATACCAATCCTGTGCCGATTTTACTGGGGCTTATGATCCGGTTCTTGCTGTTGTTGTCGATAGTGTTGGTGACCGCTCTGAGCCAAATGCACTGCCCTCAGGCTTTGAAGTGGAACTTGACGCCGGATGCCCTACTGCAGTACTTGTTGTGGGTTTGAGTAGCGGGCCTTTAATCGCCAGCCGTTCATTTTCATAGTGAATGGCTATCTCACCAATCCAACTTTTGTACCTGGCAACATCCACTTCTGAAAAAGGAATTAATGTCTTACTGTTCAGTGCAGATTTGTACTGTGGATCGAGAATTGTGGCACAAATGTAATGTTGTTCTGACACAATCTTAGTTTGCACCCTTGTATTTTCAGCTAAGCGACGGGATAAGCTCTACGCCAACTCATATGCTTAATGTTTTTCCTCCACACCTATGTACGCTTCAGACACCTCCTTCAGCTGTTGCTGTAATATGTGCAACAACTGGATAGCTTGGCCCATAGTACAGTTCTCCTTGCTGACTTCACGTGTGAAGACCTCGATAGGAAGAAGCATCTCTGTCAGGCATTTAACTAGGCACCATTGGTCCATCTGAAGGGTCATGCCTTTCACAGTAGCATCCCCTCTTTGCATGACATATTTATTGATTTTTCTGTGCTGCTCAAACAGACGGTCAAGCATGTAATAAGTTGAGTTCCAACGTGTTGCCACCTCCTGGATGAGTGCTTTGACTGGCATTCTATATTCACGTTGAATGATCCTCAGCTGCTTCCGGGCTTTAAAAGAATGGCTGAAATGTGTGCATGTTCTTCGGCAGGTGGTCAGTAAGTTGTTGACTATGGCTCCTTTTTTCAGAAAGTCTTGACAATCATGTTAATGCAGTGCGCCAAATACGGGACCCTGAAATAGGCACCATCCTCCATGGCCTTAAGTACATTACTGCCATTATCCATGGCAACAAAACCAATGTTAAGCCCTCTTGGGTGCAGTCATTCAAAGACCTTGCTGTTAAACTCTTCCAATGTTTGCAGCAGTATGAGATTTCTCCATGGCGAACATGGCTACAGTTGCATGTTTCCGAGTAGCATTAAAAATCTCAGCAGTGTCAACAAGACCTGCTTCAGATATGTTTTTTCTAACCCCCACAAAAGTGATCCAATGTGCAGTGATGCACATGTAATCAGTGGCTTGGAAACTGGTCCACATGTCTGTTGTCAGGTGGATATTGTAAACAGCACTCTGCTGCAAAGCTTGCCCAAGCAATTCCAGCACATTGTGATGTAGTGCTGGAACAGCAACTCTGGCGAAATAGGACCGGCTGGGAACCTGCCATTTAGGGCAGATGGCTGATACAAATTCAAGGAAACCCACTCCTTCCACAAAAGAAAAAGGGAGAAGGTCCAGCGCTAACATTTTAGACAGCTTCGCATTGTACAAACAATGGGTTGGGTGGTTGCGTTCGTACTGCCCCTCCGACCTAAGCATGCTATCAATGGTAGGCTGGAATATTTTCCTTTGTGGTGCAGCTGTCTTCTTGAACCCAGTTAGGCTCAACAACGCACTTTTTTTCATTGCAGTACTTGGTTGCCTTGGTGTCTCTGTCTGACTCAGTATGACTTTTCTTACTACGGTGCCACTGAGATGTTGCTGAGGATGTGGGTGGTACCACTACACTGCTGGGAACAGGGCTAGAAATGTCTCCCTCTTGTTCACCTTCCACCGCGATCATATCTTCTTCTACTTCTTCATCCCCACCAACAGCAATGGGTGCAGTTTTACTTTTTTGTAAGTGAAGTAGGTGAGCCTCCCACTGGATGATGTGGTGTTTTTTTAGATGACTTGTTTGGCCTCCAGTACCATAGTTTGTACCAAGCTTACCCTGCCTAACAGCGTGTCACAAAATTGAGCATATAGCAATGTTCTCCTCCGTACTGCTAACTGAAAAGCAGTCCCTAACTGGGGAGGTGTACTTTCTGGTGCTGCTGGAGGTGCCACTTTCAATGCCAGATGAACTGGAGGGTGGAAGTAGAATTTGACTCTGTGCACTTACAGTACAACTACCTACTGAGGTGGTGGTTGAGCTTGATGTAGGTCCCTGCCTGGCCTTAGCAAATGCAAATATGGAAGCTGGAGGCGGTGTTACCTGTCTTGGTGGTATCCGTGCTACATCCCTCGCAGCGATTTTAGATAGTGTAATAATGTTGGTCTCCATCTCCTCTGGGCTGGGAGTGATGTTCATGATTACTGGCTCGTCATCATCATCCCCCTCTTCTACATCTACCTCCATAACTCTAAGGCTTTCTGGAACCTTCCTTTTAACTAGCCTTGTCTTGTGGCGTGCCTCACTCAGTCTGAGCTGGTGGATTCCAAGTGGCATCTAGATCATCAGAAGTGGGGCTTGAAGAAGAAGTTGATGGACTAACCCCCCTTTTCCTTGCTGGGGATCTGGAAGACAATGGATCTTCTGAAAGAGTGGCTTGCTCCTCTTCATCTGCAGGAAGCTCGATTTCCTGAACTGCCCCTACTTCAGGAGGAACAACTACTATTGTGGGCTGTTGTTGCGGCTATTGTTTCGGCTGTTGTTGCGGCTGTTGTGGCGGCTGATGTGGTGGCTGTTGTGGCGGCTGTTGTGGCGGCTGTTGTTGCGACTGCTGTTGCCCACTGATCTGCTCAGTTTCCACCTGCGTTGATACAAGTTGCAGAGATGTCTGTGGCCACAAGTCACGTGAAGTTGTGCGCAGCAGGACTTCTCTCTGGCAGTACAACGGGTGATGATGACACCTCCTCCTCTGTCTTTTTGTGCACCTAAAAGCAAAGAAGCCAGGAGAAGAACATCAGTGAAATGTTGCATTTGCTGTTGTGGTTCAATTACTACTAGTACAAATAAGCAAATATAATATATAACCTAGTGTGTGGTGGTCACACTTGTTAGTGTTATATTATTAAATGTTATTAACTCTGCTTAAGTTATAAACAAAACATAATAGTGTAGCCCTTTGTGAGACTTTGACAACAAGGGCTTTCATGGTATACTGTGTACACTCCAGAAGGATAGGAAAGAAGAAGAACAAAAACAAAAATACATATGTAATGGAAGTGGAACCTGTTTGTTTGGCATTAAATTATTTGCTCATCACGTAATTGAGCGAGCTGCAGCTGGCAAAGGGGATCGATGGAAGCAGTAAGCCAAGAGGAACATAGGAAAGAAATGCAGGCATATACGGTAAAAGCAGAACACTACTAAAGTACCACCATAAAATGGACACCAGCCACATGGACACTCACAGTCACAAGCAACAAGCAGGAGGCCTGGAAAACAATGAACTGAAACAGGACTACAATAGCCAGGCAAAGGAGGCATGCTTAACAACACAGCTTTAATGCAATAAAATGCAAAAAAAATCCACAGGGCTAAACAAGGTGTGCAAGTTACACAACAAACACACCACACACAACAAAGGCATTTATTTAACAAACACCAACAAAACACATTTTGCAATTCAATCCAAAGCCATCCATGCCCTAAATGATGTTTAAATTCAACAGAACACACAGAAACAGTTGTTTCATGCACCCATGACTACCTCTGAGCCTACTGGATGACAGGCCTGTTGACAGACTAGCCCACATGCTAGCAGGCCTATGGCAAAAGCACACTGCCTGGCTTCAAAATGGCCACCAGCCACATGGCCAGGCTCACTACAACAAGAAAGTGGTGACAGACAATGCAGGCCTATGGCAAACGTACACTGCCTGGCTTCAAAATGGCTGCCAGCCACATGGCCAAGCTCACAACAAGAAGAAGCCTAGGCCAAAAAGGAACAAAGGAAACACATTCAGGCCTAGGCCCTATATGGAAAAAGCATCACACTTATAACTACCACCACAAAATGGCCACCAGCCACATGGACACTCACAGTCACAAGCAACAAGCAGGAGGCCTGGAAAACAATGAACTGAAACAGGCCTATAATAGCCAGGCAAAGAAGGCATGCTAAACAACACAGCTTTAATGCAAGAAAATGCAAAAACGAAAATCCACAGGGCTAAACAAGGTGTGCAAGGTACACAACACACCATACACACACAACAAAGGCATTTATTTAACACACACCCAAAAACTGAAATACCCCCAAAAATACATATTTTGCAATTCAATCTAATGCCATCCATGCCCTAAATGACGTTTAAAATAAATTCAACACACACCAAAGGAACAGTTGTTTCATCATACACCCACCATGACTAGCTCTGGGCCTACTGGCAACCCACAATATTTTTTTTTTTAAATGATGAAAAGTACCAAAATTGTAGTTGCAGCAACTGCAATGCCCCAATAAAACAAACAACAACACCAACTTACTTGTAAAATCTCAGATACAAAAGTCCTCAAATCCAATGATATATGATGCAACAGACACAAAGAGTGATCCTTCCAGCTCCAAATCCAAATGAAAAATGAACAGGAGATGGACAAAGCCCTGGGAAGAGCCTGCTGGGCAGGAACAGGAAGTTGGAGAATCTGTGGCACTTCCTTCCTCTCCCAGACGTTTTTTAAAAAGCACTCCTTGCACAAAAAAGTATAGCCAAATGTCAATCTGAGGAGTTTTTTTCATCCAAATCATAATTTTAGAGAAGGTTTTATGCTGCTCTAGATATTATTCTTCTCCAGATTGCAAATTTTGCGTGTTCGGCATCGCGAGCTTCACCAAACTGCCACCGGATGTCCGATGGCGTGTCCAAATGATATGTTCGCGATCACACACTGTCGCTGTGTCCATTGGCGCGGCGAATGACGTGTTTGCGATCGCACACTCTCGCAGGATCGTGCGGCTGGCTACCAAAATCTCATGGCGCACCAGAACGGATAGGAAAACTCGTCGGGGAACGCAGGGATCCCAGTAAGTCACGATTGCGCGCACGAAAACACATTTTTTAAGCGCGAACAAGGAAATAATTCCGCTATGCCGCATATCGCGGAATTTTCGGTAAGACCGCGTTCTCCGCGGAACGTGGAATTGCCAAAAATCCACAAATTCCACGAGCGGAGCAGATTTTCCCATATACATGTCCACTACGTGCTCAACACAATTTTAACCCTTTTACAAGGTCACATTGTTCTACTTAGCCATTGGAGTATGTGAATAAAAATGTCTGTCTACATGAACATTTTACAGCTATCAAGAAGAAAGCAATACAGCATACACATAGATATTCAGGCCACCAGTATGTACAGTCAAGGGTTGATACACACATCTTGTAATGTGTATCTGAGCCAAAAGCCATACATTAGATGTATGTCCATGTTTTCTTTATTGACCACCTGTGTCTTTCAAAGATTAGCACATGTACTCACTGTCACCAAGTCTGACCCATGGATTTTCACATTACAATGGTGGAAGTGTTGCCTGACACAAAAATCTGATGTCAGTGTCTTGGATGGCCTGAGTTGGCATACCTGTCCTTGGTCCATGTGAAACATGTGATTACACAGAGCACTATGTACGGGACATTACATTTTGGCCACTTATCAATATGAACTGTATGAGGCATCCACATTGGTCTCACCTAATGCACGGATGTATGGCATTGTTTATGCACACCTGTGTGCACCAATAGCAGCATTTCGAACATATATGTATGTACCACACTGACCACAGGTCATACATCAGTAAATGTGCTGACATGTTAGACAATTACATCACTCATGATGGTACACTCCATGCACATGTTGTATATAGTGCTGAGCACATGAACATTGGACTACAGCCAATACACAGGACCTAAGTGACACACATGTCACAGACGGAAAGGGACACACCTGGCCATCAGATGTTCATGGGGCATAGTTAAATTTTGGCCACAGACATGATGTCTTAGCAGACAGATGACCTGTGAGAGGTGTATCACGCTGAGGAAGCGCAACATGCATGTTAAACATAATTCAGCAACATGGCACATGCACACCCCCTCCTTGCTGCTGTCTGGTCTTCAACTGCCAATCCAGGTCAGAGAAGACCACTGTCAGTATCCGGAGCATGTGGGGGGTCAGGGTCCGTCGTCCACCCCTTTTGCGAGAAGGTGACTGCTTCAGCTGGACCCTTGTAATCCTCTGTGTCCAGCCACGGAGGTCCTGCCACCTCTTCTGGCAGTGGCAGACACGACATCTGAATACCCCCATGGATCTTACTGCCCAGAAGATGGTCTGCCAAATTTCAGCCTTCTGATGGGCATCGACCTGTGAGGATGACATGGTGTTTATGCATCACACACATGGACATATAGGTCATGGTCAGAATGGCAGATAATGTGTAAGGGGTAGCCAAGTATCATCATGGACAGTTGTCCTGTGTGCAAATCTCCCTCAAAAAGATGAGAACAGTGCAGAAAAGTCAAACCCACTACACACACTTCTACATCACTGTACCTGTCCAGGACCTAAATCTACACACTGTAAGACTTACTTTAACTATGTTTGCATGCATGCCCTTGGGAATCCCAATGCTAGTAGTGCATGTTTTTATACATGGCCAAATGAAAAATGCAGTGTAATCAATGCTCACCTGCTCCCCTGGTTTGCCATAAAGCTTGCTGTACTTTGGAAGGAGGTTGTCTAGCAGGGCCTGGTTCTCCTCCCCTGTGAAAGCAGGTGCCCTCTCCACAGTGCGTGCCATTGTAGCTCCCAGAGGATGCAGAGACAGCAACAGAGAGATGTTGAAATGCAGTAAAGTTGCATGTAGTGCAGGCAAGTGATGTTCTTGGGAACAGACAGACTTATATCTGTGCAGCAGAGGCGGACTCTGTTCCATGCATCAAAAGCGATAGGTCCGAGGCATTTGCATTATCCGAAATTGTCCAATCCATGACATTGCATGCATTGGACAAGCCTACCGCGTCGTTAAAAATATACGCATCCTAACACTATTGATTTTGATAATTGGTAGTGTGAGCTAACCGATTCGGATTGCACGCGATTCGTACACAAAGCGAAACGTGCGTCTGTCACCATGACGACCAACAGCCAATGTGTGCATCCGGCTCTGTTCAGATGCGGATAACGCGTCCTTTGAATACCCACCCGTGTCTGTCACCATGACGATCAACAGCCAATGTGTGCGTCCGGCTTGGTTCAGATGCGGATAACGCGCTCTTGGAATACCCACCTGCGTCTTTCATCATGACGACCAACAGTAAATGTGTGCGTCCAACTTGGTTCGGATGCGGCTCACGAGTCAATTCAATACTCACCCGCGTTGGTCACCATTACAGTAAACAGGCAAAGGATGCGAACCACACGTTTTGGGTGAGGCTCAGGCGCCCTACACTGATCAGTCAGCAGGGCAGACATTATAGCAAATCTTGATGTTATGCTGCATTACATGTGTGTGTACAGTGATTTACATGTCATATTGGACATAGTACTTGATAGTTCACACTGCCATGATGATCCAAGCTTGATTTTCACACAAAACATTGCTGTTGAGCAACATCACAACAGTGCGTGACCACTTCACAGACCCCCTCCTAGGCTTGAACACAGTCCCAGGGGATCATTGTGTTAGCCCAGGTTATGTCCACACATAATCACTTCTTTCTTGGACTTTGTTTTAGAAAGTGCATAGTGTTAAGTTATTGTGAGTAAATCCACAGTATCTGAGTCTTGTACAACGCAGACACTCCATTGTTTATTTCTTCAATGATATTTATCTGACACATCAGCTTGTATTTGCCATATAAGTTGCTGTTGTGTCTTTGTGTCACAGGCATACATGGATGCTTGTCAAATGTAACTGCCACACAATCTAATATTTTGGGGTATGGGATAGTACATGTATGTCAGATCTGTAATGCTCCTCAGGGTCACTTGTCATTACATACATGTCTCATCTCCTGCAAGGGAGTCTGGAAATGACACAGCAAATGGTATGCACACATTTGAAATTTTTAACTGTTAAACATATTTCCATCTCCCGTAATCATGATGGGCACCTATGTCTTGAACGTCAATGCACTAAATACTGCATCCTCTCAAAATTTCATGTTGCACACTATGCCACTGGCCTGCCTGGCTGATCACTCTGTACGGACTCTTGGTACAGGACCATTACATCTCAATTTTACAGTCAGCACCGTGTCACAATCCTGTATTTACTGCTTCCGGTAACATCTGTATGTGTCAAGTAAGGGTGGGCGGAATTTGCGTAGTCGCGTTACGCAATGTTCCGTGAAACAGTAAATCTCAGAGAGCACGAGGAAATTCCGCGAACACGCAGAATTGCTCGTCCCGCCCGTTCGCAATGTGTTTTTGCGTGCTTGCGAGGAAATATCTCGCTAACTTGCCCCTGCGGTCGCTAATGGGCGCAGCCATCTTGTTTTTCACTTGTCCCGTCCGTCCGCGATGCTTATTTCCTGTTCCGGGTCGCGTATTGCGTGCTCCTGCCTGTTCACGATGAGTATTTCCTGTTCGGGAACGCGTATTACGTGTTCGCAACGCTTTTTGCGTGCTCACGGGGGAAATATTGTGCAAACTTCCCTATGCAGTCGCAATGGGTGTGGCCATCTTGTTTTTCACTCTATTGCTATGGTTCTGGGCCTGCTTTTCTATCCTCCCTCTATCTTTGCAATCCTTTATTTCTGTACACTTTTTAAAATCTTTTTTATTTATTATCTATCTCTCTATTTTTTCTATTTTTGCGACTTTTTTACTACTTTTTCACTCTTTTTCTATAACTTGCTTTTTTCATTTCTTTTACTTACTTTTCGAATTCCTCCCTTTTCTTTTCCGCCCCCCCTCCCCGAGTCCCAGAACCATGGCCAAAGGTGTGGGCAAGTACAAAGGCAAGGGCAAGGCTGCTCATGCTTGCATCGGCGACCGCCTTCCCTGCGGAAGGCTGCGCCCACACGGGGTGCAGGCACGGACCTTATTTAGTGAGGTGGCAGTGGCAGCACTTGTTTTTTTTTGTACAGCGCCATCTCCCCTTAACCCTGGCAGCAAGTGACAGGCCGGGTCCGGGTATGGGCTCCGGGAGCGTTGCCAGCGGTGGGGAAAGGTGCGCTGGGCAGTGATTAGTTGCTCTGGGGTCCGGCGCACCCCTAACCAGCTGATGCACCGGTGGTCCGATATCCTGGACCACCGGTCCAGGATATCGGACCGGTGGTACCTGCTGGACCTGCTAGGAATTGAGGTCCTGGGGCTTGGTGAGTAGCTATTTAATATTACTATTTTGTGTTCTTCTGCTCTGTGTTATATATTTTGAAATTATTTTTTTCCTGAACAGCAAGAATGCTGCTGTTTACATTGCAGGTAAATTACGTTAAAAAATCCTCTCTGATTGTTATGACACAGGTGCTCGGTGCTAGTAATCTTACTTGTTTGCAACTTTGCGCTCGCTTGGAATGATTATGTAAGAGTTTACTTTAGAGAACTTAAGTTAGGTAATGCTAGAGAAACTCTAGTCCTTCCTTTGTCCTCCTGCCACTAAGAAGAGATAGTGGTGGATTGATAGGTTTGGTAACTTATTAGTAAGTAATTGTTTAGTGGTCTGCATGACGCATCCTCGGTCACGTCACGTGTTGCTGAGTGCTGCTTACCCCAGTCCTTAGTAGAACCTTTTGCAGTTTGTTTAGTGAGTGGTAATAGGCTTATCACTAGCAGAACATCAGTGGCAACCAACCAACAATTTGGTGTATGCTAAAATGTATGCATGTGTGCTCCATCTATTCATTTTTGAGGACTAAAATAAATGGAAATGCAGACTAAGGGGCATATTATCAAGAGCAGCGTTAAAATTATCGCCACTTTAGCGGCAGAAAACTGCCGCTAAAACAGCGATAATGGGCTTGATAATATGCCGCAGAGAATTCCAATAGAAGCCCATGTTGACACCAGAACATGGGCTTCTATGGGAATTCTCAAGGGCATATTATCAAGCCCATTATCGCCGCTTTAGCAGCAGTTTTCTGGTGCTAAAGCGGCGATAATTTTACCGCCGTTTCTTGATAATATGCCCCTTAGTGAAAAATTGGTCTGTCTGGAATAGGTGGGCTAGGTCAGGTGGTACTTAGGCTTAGTTAGTATTCTGGAATTAGAATGGAACTCTGGATTGGTGTTCAGAAATAATAACAAGACGGACCACGAATCCCGCAATACTAGTCGACCAGATTAGATAGGTCAATTTTATTGCAATTGTTGTTTCCATAAATTCTTTTTGCGCGTTTTTAAAATTATTTTATTTGTTTCACCTTCACACCAATCATCCATGTTTGTCTCTTTCTTTCTTACATCTTTCATGACCAGCACCCAGGGGCAAGAAGACGGGGTCGAAGTCGGCCAGAGCTGGAGAAGATGCCTCCCAGGGCCAGGGACGCTCCTCTACCGAGGGCTCTGTTGCTGGTCCCAGTGAGTCCTCCTATTGTTAATATTAATAATTATACTTCCCTAACTTTTACTGTACCTTATTTTTTCCAAACTATTATTTCGATTTCCTAATTCTATTGTTTACAATATCTTCTTCGAGCTAGACAATCTGTTTCTAAATTCTTGATATCCCTGCCTCTGCTATGACTCTCTGTACTACAACTATTAGTCTGCCTGTAGCTAACCTTGCCCAGGTGGCCACTCTTTATGTAAAAGGTTTTAAATAAAACTCAGATTCACCAATCGCTCTAGCCACTGAGTCCAGTCCATTGGGTTGTCCACTTCTAGTCTTCTTAATCTTGAGGCTTTTCAACAACACCCACCGACAAAATGCCCAACCAGATATTTTACTATTTTTGATAGGATACATAGGACATACTACTACTGTTGTAGGGATTCTGCACATATAGAACTATGCACAAGAAAATAGGACGTTGCTAATAAGAGGTTGGACCTTCCTCACACTGTCCTCACCCACAATCCCCTGACCGACTAGCTATAGTGTCTCATTAGCTCCCCAAACCCCCGAAGATACCCCAAGATTAGACAACCCAGAACATAACACTGCACTCCCGACCTCTCTCGCCCTTTCGCTCACTCACTCGTTTGATTCCACACCAAATACCACAGAGTCTATGTAAGTTCAAAAGGTTTATTTTCAACTAACAAGCTCTGTACTTTGTTTTATAATGCAGTATACGAGCCAGCACCAACAGCAAAATGCATAAATTAAAACAATAAACATTGTTAGAATTACAAGTCCATAGAAGACAAAAGGGGAAATCAATTATGATGATAACTGAACAGTGGTGGAAGAACCACCCTCCCCTTGGTAGGAATTTAGTTTATATAAAATTATAAAAGAAGATCTCTGAGCCAATTCTGGGGGACCCCTCACCTTAGAAGAACCTAGAAGTAATGCTTACATCATAAGCTCTGCAAAGCTCTGGTTTGTAGAAGGGAAACCTCCGTCTGTTATGAGAAAAATGGTGCACGTTAGTATATTGCAAGCATTTCTCAGTTGTGCTAAAAGTGTAGCATGTTATGGCTAAGCAATATGTACTGACCACCAGAACCCCATAACAAAGTGGCTTGTTTATGCAACCATGTACGCAGCACTCAAATAGTAGCAGTACTATGAGCTCATGTGGGCTCAAAGGCATCTTACACAACAAGCTGCGAGGTAACGTGCGCAAAAATAAAAGACACAAAGCAAAAATGGTTGCATGGCTCAAGCTAACTTAGCAAAGACTACAATGACCCTAGGGACCATGATATAACACTACTAGTGTCTACAGTACTTTAGTACCCGATTTGTACTTGTGATGTATGTTGTATATGTATTAACTTTTTTTTCAATCTTGCGAGTGAAAAAGAATAAATAGGGGGCTGTATATATGGCATCTAAAAAAAGTATAATGTTTTTTCTAGGCGTACTACCGACCACCAGTACCGGGGCCAGCAGCGATGGCGACGCACCACAGAGGGAGCAGTAGGAGGAGAAGCGGCAGTTGCGGGAGCTGCAGGGGGTGAGCCAGCAGCAGTGGTGGGCGGTGATAAGTTATATGCAAGGGTGTACACTGTATTGTTGAGACTTAGTAATTAAGAAGTTGTTGTGAACGGTTGGAGAAGACACCCTTTACTTAGCATTAGCAATAGCATTAGCGGCGGGAGTGTTGAGTAACCAATGTCCTCTTCTACCTGACTTCAAATCAGCCGTGGAAGTTTTATGGAGAAGACTAAAAGTCAGATCAGATGACCTTGATGGATGTGTTGAAGGAAAAGAAGGGTGAAAGGAGGAAGGACATGCAAGATGTAATATTTATGATTGGCAGAGAAGAAAAGGATACGAGCTTCCCCACCTGCAGACAGTAGTAAATAAAACTAACGTGAGTCTGCGTCATGACTCAAATATGTTTGTCTTGGGCGCAAGCTGACTGAGCTGGCATGCCGGCTACAACAAGGTTACGTAATTTCGCTAAACAAGAGAGAAGAAGTAGACTGGTGTACTCTGTACTCGAGTCCATAGTGCTAGTTTAATGACTGAAACTCCCACAAATGTTAGAGGCTGAGGAAGTGGGAAGATAGATACATACCACAAATGTTATGTACTGTGCTTGCTAGTGCTACTGTTTTGCTAAAAGTATTGGTTACAACAGTAGTTTTTTTTCTTTCTTGATATAGCTCCTCCTTCTCAAGCAAAATCAACCAGGAAGGAGTTGGCAGCTGTGGCCCGGTGCTGGAAGCTGGGGCCACTTGCAAAGAATACCGGCGGCTAGTGGTTCTGTCGGAGGAGGAGGCGGCAGCAGCTGCAGCTTCCTCCAATGCCCCGGGACCCAGCCAGGCCCCTCCAGTGTTACGGCGCTGCCATCTGTCAATTGCCCGCCTCTGCACTTCTATATCTAGCACTGCTGCCCCCTCCCTGTGGATGCAATTGTCACGCATTGAAGTGCTGCGTGGCCCGCCTAGAGGAGCAAATTAAGGTCCTGGAGAGGTGAGCACGCCGATGAGTTGTGATGACCCTGTTGGATTGCCCCTTTTATATTGCTTCTTTTGGTGGGTGGGAATTGGGCATTGGGGTTTATAATGGACATTGACAATTGGTTGGACTTTTTCGTTTCGGACATTGGTTGGGGTTAGGGACAGGGGTAGGCCAGGTGTTATTTGGGGATTTTTTTAATAGTTTACTTTTGTCAGGGGAATAAATTATATTTATACTTTACATACGATGTTGTTAATGTTTTGTGAGTGGGGTTACAGTTTTACATCACACTGTTTCCTTGCTGCTGCAGGGCCACAGCCAGTGTTTGATTTAAATAATCGTCTGACTTTGCAAGACACAAACAGATAGACGCTGTACCTCTCACTGAGTGACTTGTCCTACTAGTACTGTCAGTCTCTCCTCCTAGTCTATGCATTCTGCAACTGGACTCAAGGGGTGTGTGAACTAATGAAAGAAATTCCATTATTAATCATGCCTCCCCAAACTTCTTCTCTTTCCTGTGCTTGATGTTTAACTTAGGCACAGCGATGGCTGCATGGTGATGATGATGGTGTGGTTTCCCAACATGCCATGGTTGTGGTGGTAGTAGTAGACGCTGGCAGTAGCATTTGCTAAAAAAGAAAATGAGACATTCAGTCGCCTGAGAGAGACTGTGGGAGGAGTAGTAGAATGAAGTACAGTACAGAAATTACTGCCAAACAATAATATGGCAAAATAAAACATAATGGTGGCGGGGATAGCCTAGTACAACAAGTTAGAAAATGTAGTTGTGTCGACTGACTCGACTAGGCCTACACTTGACACAAACGTAACCTTTAGTGCTGTGTAGGAGGATGGCAAATCCAATCGATGCCGGCAATTAATGATGATGGATTAGGTTCCTTTGGCAAAATAAAATTATCTTGCAAATATACTGATCATGGGTGGGCAAGCAGAAGAAGATCCTCGCCCTGCCTTGAAATTGAATTAGTATTGCTTTTGCCACATCTGCCCCAGCAAGTATGTGATCAGTTATTGGTGTAGATTTAATGTAGTAAAACCTCAATAAATCACACAGCCCGGGGAAAGAGGGTTAGGGTTTGATGAATGGTTGGGAAGGGGGGTTTGGGGAAAGGTTTGACAAAGAAAAATACTATGCATAGACAAACAACAAAACACAATCTTGGCAGACGACCATATCCATAAATCTGTTAAGGGAGAAAAAGGAAATGCATGCATAATGATGATATTGATAACTTGATGGTTAATGATAAGTAGTACTTACTAACTACTACGAGACAATTAGACAGTACACGGCAGCAGTATATTATGCAATGTGTCTGTGCCTTGCCTGTCTGCCCTCAGAGAGACCCAAATTACTTACAGTTTCTGTTCTGTTGTACCAAGCTCACTTTTAAAGATAGCAAAGAAAATTAAAAAATAGCTTTAGGGATGAATTACAATAAGCAGAGAGCAAACATAATAACAAGAACACACAGTCGTAATGATTGAAGATAAAAAATGAATCAAATTATTTGTTGATACTGTAAGTGTATGTTGTTATCCTGGTAAAATTGGGAAGCTGCATCTCGGCATTCCTCTTGGTCCTCCCTTCCATGGACACTCCGTCCATCAATCTTGGGTGATGCCACTGTCTGCCTGGCGGATGTGCATTGGTAAGGTAAGTGTGAGTTTTTTTATCCAGTATAGCATAGGGTAAGGGCCAGTCTGTAATTGTAGATGGAAAAACAAAAGGGATATTGAAAAATCAAGGAGAAAAAAATGCATAAATTATGGTGGAGTGCAACAAGAACACTTTCAGTGGTGGCATGGCTACATCATATCTACTCTGTTTCCAGCATGAACCTACAACAACAACAACAGGACAGAGCAGGCCCACTGCACCCGTGACCCATCCTCTATTTAGCGTACATTTTTTGACAGAGGCAGACAAAGCACATATACAGCAACATAGCATTTTACAAATTAAGTGACTAAATCAATGCACCGCTGTCAGTCATACCACTACACTCGACTCAACTCCACCACTACACAGACATGTAGGTCTGCTGTGGTTGTTTACCTTTTATGCCACTCATGAAACGCCCTGACTTATTCCATCAATCATCTCCGATCCTACTGAGTGACTGCGAAGATACTTTGTCACTGTGGTCATCTGGTCATCATCATGGTGTTGTCCAACTCAGTGTGCAGTGTACAGAGTGAGTCCACATTCCATATTCAAAATGCAATGGATCAGCCTGCAGTAGAAGTAGAATTTTGTTATTAAAAAACAAGAAGGGAAACATTGACTTGAGTTACTTTTAGTGTGTAGATTAATAGTACACAATGAACTCACTTCATGCACAACAAACAACAACACAAATCACTTAGCGTACTATGCATGCCACCATTCATTACCTGTTTCTTCTCATCCTAAGTTAATAAGGGGCAGTCTCTCTCGGCTCGGAAAGGAGGATAGCTATAGTAGTCATCATGTTCCACTTCTTTTGGAGGGACTCAACGAGGCAACATTTTCTTTTTTCTTCTATTCTACATCCAATCATCATATGGCTTGAGGGAAATGGATTTAGGGCGAGTCAGGAGGATGGAGGAGCAGGATTCGGAGGACTGGACTTTAGTGAAATGCAGACAGCTGCAACTGCAAAATGGCAATAAAAAGACTAGAAGACGGTGGAGATGGATTTGTTGTGATTTGAAGTTTCTAACCAGAAAGACAGACACACACAAATAAAATTAAATAAGGGAGGAAGAAAGTAAGAAGTTCAAGCCTAGTTGTCAGGGAAGTATAGCTCATCCTCAATCTCTGGGGGCTCAACCAGAAGTAGGTAATCATCATCTAACACACTACTTCCGTCACCTAAGTTGCTGTTCTCATCTTCCTGCGTTGATTCATGTATTGTGTAATTCAGTGGTATAAAAGCTGATTCATTTTGATCATGGTTAACCTCTCCACGTTTTTGGCCGAGGGACTGGTCCTTTTCACTGTTGCAATGGCACTAGCAGCACTGAAAACACGTTCAGAAGAGACACTTGCGACAGGGCAAGCCAGATAGTTTATCGCCAGCCTGCTCAGCACTGGCCATTGGTTCCTTTTCCCATACCAATACCGCAATGGATTTTGGTCAATATAGACCTCTGTTGGGTCATCCAGATAGGCCTGGACCATCCGCTCAATGATCAGGCGTGCTACAGTTTGTTTGGCCTCTTTTGTTTTTGCATCAGCACTGGACCTAGTAAGCCCTTGCTTTAAATACCAATCCTGTGCCGATTTTACTGGGGCTTATGATCCGGTTCTTGCTGTTGTTGTCGATAGTGTTGGTGACCGCTCTGAGCCAAATGCACTGCCCTCAGGCTTTGAAGTGGAACTTGACGCCGGATGCCCTACTGCAGTACTTGTTGTGGGTTTGAGTAGCGGGCCTTTAATCGCCAGCCGTTCATTTTCATAGTGAATGGCTATCTCACCAATCCAACTTTTGTACCTGGCAACATCCACTTCTGAAAAAGGAATTAATGTCTTACTGTTCAGTGCAGATTTGTACTGTGGATCGAGAATTGTGGCACAAATGTAATGTTGTTCTGACACAATCTTAGTTTGCACCCTTGTATTTTCAGCTAAGCGACGGGATAAACTCTACGCCAACTCATATGCTTAATGTTTTTCCTCCACACCTATGTACGCTTCAGACACCTCCTTCAGCTGTTGCTGTAATATGTGCAGCAACTGGATAGCTTGGCCCATAGTACAGTTCTCCTTGCTGACTTCACGTGTGAAGACCTCGATAGGAAGAAGCATCTCTGTCAGGCATTTAACTAGGCACCATTGGTCCATCTGAAGGGTCATGCCTTTCACAGTAGCATCCCCTCTTTGCATGACATATTTATTGATTTTTCTGTGCTGCTCAAACAGACGGTCAAGCATGTAATAAGTTGAGTTCCAACGTGTTGCCACCTCCTGGATGAGTGCTTTGACTGGCATTCTATATTCACGTTGAATGATCCTCAGCTGCTTCCGGGCTTTAAAAGAATGGCTGAAATGTGTGCATGTTCTTCAGCAGGTGGTCAGTAAGTTGTTGACTATGGCTCCTTTTTTCAGAAAGTCTTGACAATAATGTTAATGCAGTGCGCCAAATACGGGACCCTGAAATAGGCACCATCCTCCATGGCCTTAAGTACATTACTGCCATTATCCATGGCAACAAAACCAATGTTAAGCCCTCTTGGGTGCAGTCATTCAAAGACCTTGCTGTTAAACTCTTCCAATGTTTGCAGCAGTATGAGATTTCTCCATGGCGAACATGGCTACAGTTGCATGTTTCCGAGTAGCATTAAAAATCTCAGCAGTGTCAACAAGACCTGCTTCAGATATGTTTTTTCTAACCCCCACAAAAGTGATCCAATGTGCAGTGATGCACATGTAATCAGTGTCTTGGAAACTGGTCCACATGTCTGTTGTCAGGTGGATATTGTAAACAGCACTCTGCTGCAAAGCTTGCCCAAGCAATTCCAGCACATTGTGATGTAGTGCTGGAACAGCAACTCTGGCGAAATAGGACCGGCTGGGAACCTGCCATTTAGGGCAGATGGCTGATACAAATTCAAGGAAACCCACTCCTTCCACAAAAGAAAAAGGGAGAAGGTCCAGCGCTAACATTTTAGACAGCTTCGCATTGTACAAACAATGGGTTGGGTGGTTGCGTTCGTACTGCCCCTCCGACCTAAGCATGCTATCAATGGTAGGCTGGAATATTTTCCTTTGTGGTGCAGCTGTCTTCTTGAACCCAGTTAGGCTCAACAACGCACTTTTTTTCATTGCAGTACTTGGTTGCCTTGGTGTCTCTGTCTGACTCAGTATGACTTTTCTTACTACGGTGCCACTGAGATGTTGCTGAGGATGTGGGTGGTACCACTACACTGCTGGGAACAGGGCTAGAAATGTCTCCCTCTTGTTCACCTTCCACCGCAATCATATCTTCTTCTACTTCTTCATCCCCACCAACAGCAATGGGTGCAGTTTTACTTTTTTGTAAGTGAAGTAGGTGAGCCTCCCACTGGATGATGTGGTGTTTTTTGAGATGACTTGTTTGGCCTCCAGTACCATAGTTTGTACCAAGCTTACCCTGCCTAACAGCGTGTCACAAAATTGAGCATATAGCAATGTTCTCCTCCGTACTGCTAACTGAAAAGCAGTCCCTAACTGGGGAGGTGTACTTTCTGGTGCTGCTGGAGGTGCCACTTTCAATGCCAGATGAACCGGAGGGTGGAAGTAGAATTTGACTCTGTGCACTTACAGTACAACTACCTACTGAGGTGGTGGTTGAGCTTGATGTAGGTCCCTGCCTGGCCTTAGCAAATGCAAATATGGAAGCTGGAGGCGGTGTTACCTGTCTTGGTGGTATCCGTGCTACATCCCTCGCAGCGATTTTAGATAGTGTAATAATGTTGGTCTCCATCTCCTCTGGGCTGGGAGTGATGTTCATGATTACTGGCTCGTCATCATCATCCCCCTCTTCTACATCTACCTCCATAAATCTAAGGCTTTCTGGAACCTTCCTTTTAACTAGCCTTGTCTTGTGGCGTGCCTCACTCAGTCTGAGCTGGTGGATTCCAAGTGGCATCTAGATCATCAGAAGTGGGGCTTGAAGAAGAAGTTGATGGACTAACCCCCCTTTTCCTTGCTGGGGATCTGGAAGACAATGGATCTTCTGAAAGAGTGGCTTGCTCCTCTTCATCTGCAGGAAGCTCGATTTCCTGAACTGCCCCTACTTCAGGAGGAACAACTACTATTGTGGGCTGTTGTTGCGGCTATTGTTTCGGCTGTTGTTGCGGCTGTTGTGGCGGCTGATGTGGTGGCTGTTGTGGCGGCTGTTGTGGCGGCTGTTGTTGCGACTGCTGTTGCCCACTGATCTGCTCAGTTTCCACCTGCGTTGATACAAGTTGCAGAGATGTCTGTGGCCACAAGTCACGTGAAGTTGTGCGCAGCAGGACTTCTCTCTGGCAGTACAACGGGTGATGATGACACCTCCTCCTCTGTCTTTTTGTGCACCTAAAAGCAAAGAAGCCAGGAGAAGAACATCAGTGAAATGTTGCATTTGCTGTTGTGGTTCAATTACTACTAGTACAAATAAGCAAATATAATATATAACCTAGTGTGTGGTGGTCACACTTGTTAGTGTTATATTATTAAATGTTATTAACTCTGCTTAAGTTATAAACAAAACATAATAGTGTAGCCCTTTGTGAGACTTTGACAACAAGGGCTTTCATGGTATACTGTGTACACTCCAGAAGGATAGGAAAGAAGAAGAACAAAAACAAAAATACAAATGTAATGGAAGTGGAACCTGTTTGTTTGGCATTAAATTATTTGCTCATCACGTAATTGAGCGAGCTGCAGCTGGCAAAGGGGATCGATGGAAGCAGTAAGCCAAGAGGAACATAGGAAAGACATGCAGGCATATACGGTAAAAGCAGAACACTACTAAAGTACCACCATAAAATGGACACCAGCCACATGGACACTCACAGTCACAAGCAACAAGCAGGAGGCCTGGAAAACAATGAACTGAAACAGGACTACAATAGCCAGGCAAAGGAGGCATGCTTAACAACACAGCTTTAATGCAATAAAATGCAAAAAAAATCCACAGGGCTAAACAAGGTGTGCAAGTTACACAACAAACACACCACACACAACAAAGGCATTTATTTAACAAACACCAACAAAACACATTTTGCAATTCAATCCAAAGCCATCCATGCCCTAAATGATGTTTAAATTCAACAGAACACACAGAAACAGTTGTTTCATGCACCCATGACTACCTCTGAGCCTACTGGATGACAGGCCTGTTGACAGACTAGCCCACATGCTAGCAGGCCTATGGCAAAAGCACACTGCCTGGCTTCAAAATGGCCACCAGCCACATGGCCAGGCTCACTACAACAAGAAAGTGGTGACAGACAATGCAGGCCTATGGCAAACGTACACTGCCTGGCTTCAAAATGGCTGCCAGCCACATGGCCAAGCTCACAACAAGAAGAAGCCTAGGCCAAAAAGGAACAAAGGAAACACATTCAGGCCTAGGCCCTATATGGAAAAAGCATCACACTTATAACTACCACCACAAAATGGCCACCAGCCACATAGACACTCACAGTCACAAGCAACAAGCAGGAGGCCTGGAAAACAATGAACTGAAACAGGCCTATAATAGCCAGGCAAAGAAGGCATGCTAAACAACACAGCTTTAATGCAAGAAAATGCAAAAACGAAAATCCACAGGGCTAAACAAGGTGTGCAAGGTACACAACACACCATACACACACAACAAAGGCATTTATTTAACACACACCCAAAAACTGAAATACCCCCAAAAATACATATTTTGCAATTCAATCTAATGCCATCCATGCCCTAAATGACGTTTAAAATAAATTCAACACACACCAAAGGAACAGTTGTTTCATCATACACCCACCATGACTAGCTCTGGGCCTACTGGCAACCCACAATATTTTTTTTTTTAAATGATGAAAAGTACCAAAATTGTAGTTGCAGCAACTGCAATGCCCCAATAAAACAAACAACAACACCAACTTACTTGTAAAATCTCAGATACAAAAGTCCTCAAATCCAATGATATATGATGCAACAGACACAAAGAGTGATCCTTCCAGCTCCAAATCCAAATGAAAAATGAACAGGAGATGGACAAAGCCCTGGGAAGAGCCTGCTGGGCAGGAACAGGAAGTTGGAGAATCCGTGGCACTTCCTTCCTCTCCCAGACGTTTTTTAAAAAGCACTCCTTGCACAAAAAAGTATAGCCAAATGTCAATCTGAGGAGTTTTTTTCATCCAAATCATAATTTTAGAGAAGGTTTTATGCTGCTCTAGATATTATTCTTCTCCAGATTGCAAATGTTGCGTGTTCGGCATCGCGAGCTTCACCAAACTGCCGCCGGATGTCCGATGGCGTGTCCAAATGATATGTTCGCGATCACACACTGTCGCTGTGTCCGTTGGCGCGGCGAATGACGTGTTTGCGATCGCACACTCTCGCAGGATCGTGCGGCTGGCTACCAAAATCTCATGGCGCACCAGAACGGATAGGAAAACTCGTCGGGGAACGCAGGGATCCCAGTAAGTCACGATTGCGCGCACGAAAACACATTTTTTAAGCGCGAACAAGGAAATAATTCCGCTATGCCGCATATCGCGGAATTTTCGGTAAGACCGCGTTCTCCGCGGAACGTGGAATTGCCAAAAATCCACAAATTCCACGAGCGGAGCAGATTTTCCCATATACATGTCCACTACGTGCTCAACACAATTTTAACCCTTTTACAAGGTCACATTGTTCTACTTAGCCATTGGAGTATGTGAATAAAAATGTCTGTCTACATGAACATTTTACAGCTATCAAGAAGAAAGCAATACAGCATACACATAGATATTCAGGCCACCAGTATGTACAGTCAAGGGTTGATACACACATCTTGTAATGTGTATCTGAGCCAAAAGCCATACATTAGATGTATGTCCATGTTTTCTTTATTGACCACCTGTGTCTTTCAAAGATTAGCACATGTACTCACTGTCACCAAGTCTGACCCATGGATTTTCACATTACAATGGTGGAAGTGTTGCCTGACACAAAAATCTGATGTCAGTGTCTTGGATGGCCTGAGTTGGCATACCTGTCCTTGGTCCATGTGAAACATGTGATTACACAGAGCACTATGTACGGGACATTACATTTTGGCCACTTATCAATATGAACTGTATGAGGCATCCACATTGGTCTCACCTAATGCACGGATGTATGGCATTGTTTATGCACACCTGTGTGCACCAATAGCAGCATTTCGAACATATATGTATGTACCACACTGACCACAGGTCATACATCAGTAAATGTGCTGACATGTCAGACAATTACATCACTCATGATGGTACACTCCATGCACATGTTGTATATAGTGCTGAGCACATGAACATTGGACTACAGCCAATACACAGGACCTAAGTGACACACATGTCACAGACGGAAAGGGACACACCTGGCCATCAGATGTTCATGGGGCATAGTTAAATTTTGGCCACAGACATGATGTCTTAGCAGACAGATGACCTGTGAGAGGTGTATCACGCTGAGGAAGCGCAACATGCATGTTAAACATAATTCAGCAACATGGCACATGCACACCCCCTCCTTGCTGCTGTCTGGTCTTCAACTGCCAATCCAGGTCAGAGAAGACCACTGTCAGTATCCGGAGCATGTGGGGGGTCAGGGTCCGTCGTCCACCCCTTTTGCGAGAAGGTGACTGCTTCAGCTGGACCCTTGTAATCCTCTGTGTCCAGCCACGGAGGTCCTGCCACCTCTTCTGGCAGTGGCAGACACGACATCTGAATACCCCCATGGATCTTACTGCCCAGAAGATGGTCTGCCAAATTTCAGCCTTCTGATGGGCATCGACCTGTGAGGATGACATGGTGTTTATGCATCACACACATGGACATATAGGTCATGGTCAGAATGGCAGATAATGTGTAAGGGGTAGCCAAGTATCATCATGGACAGTTGTCCTGTGTGCAAATCTCCCTCAAAAAGATGAGAACAGTGCAGAAAAGTCAAACCCACTACACACACTTCTACATCACTGTACCTGTCCAGGACCTAAATCTACACACTGTAAGACTTACATTAACTATGTTTGCATGCATGCCCTTGGGAATCCCAATGCTAGTAGTGCATGTTTTTATACATGGCCAAATGAAAAATGCAGTGTAATCAATGCTCACCTGCTCCCCTGGTTTGCCATAAAGCTTGCTGTACTTTGGAAGGAGGTTGTCTAGCAGGGCCTGGTTCTCCTCCCCTGTGAAAGCAGGTGCCCTCTCCACAGTGCGTGCCATTGTAGCTCCCAGAGGATGCAGAGACAGCAACAGAGAGATGTTGAAATGCAGTAAAGTTGCATGTAGTGCAGGCAAGTGATGTTCTTGGGAACAGACAGACTTATATCTGTGCAGCAGAGGCGGACTCTGTTCCATGCATCAAAAGCGATAGGTCCGAGGCATTTGCATTATCCGAAATTGTCCAATCCATGACATTGCATGCATTGGACAAGCCTACCGCGTCGTTAAAAATATACGCATCCTAACACTATTGATTTTGATAATTGGTAGTGTGAGCTAACCGATTCGGATTGCACGCGATTCGTACACAAAGCGAAACGTGCGTCTGTCACCATGACGACCAACAGCCAATGTGTGCATCCGGCTCTGTTCAGATGCGGATAACGCGTCCTTTGAATACCCACCCGTGTCTGTCACCATGACGATCAACAGCCAATGTGTGCGTCCGGCTTGGTTCAGATGCGGATAACGCGCTCTTGGAATACCCACCTGCGTCTTTCATCATGACGACCAACAGTAAATGTGTGCGTCCAACTTGGTTCGGATGCGGCTCACGAGTCAATTCAATACTCACCCGCGTTGGTCACCATTACAGTAAACAGGCAAAGGATGCGAACCACACGTTTCGGGTGAGGCTCAGGCGCCCTACACTGATCAGTCAGCAGGGCAGACATTATAGCAAATCTTGATGTTATGCTGCATTACATGTGTGTGTACAGTGATTTACATGTCATATTGGACATAGTACTTGATAGTTCACACTGCCATGATGATCCAAGCTTGATTTTCACACAAAACATTGCTGTTGAGCAACGTCACAACAGTGCGTGACCACTTCACAGACCCCCTCCTAGGCTTGAACACAGTCCCAGGGGATCATTGTGTTAGCCCAGGTTATGTCCACACATAATCACTTCTTTCTTGGACTTTGTTTTAGAAAGTGCATAGTGTTAAGTTATTGTGAGTAAATCCACAGTATCTGAGTCTTGTACAACGCAGACACTCCATTGTTTATTTCTTCAATGATATTTATCTGACACATCAGCTTGTATTTGCCATATAAGTTGCTGTTGTGTCTTTGTGTCACAGGCATACATGGATGCTTGTCAAATGTAACTGCCACACAATCTAATATTTTGGGGTATGGGATAGTACATGTATGTCAGACATGGCATCATGACAGTGTCCTCACTGTGACAGTAGTGTGCATGGTGACACGCTGTCTGTATCTAGTGTCCCACCTAGGTGGCATTACATGATCCAGGTCTGTGTACCTTTCAACCATGAGATAGTTGTGGCAAACCTCTGTCTCTGAAACTTTATTATGTGTGTGTTGAGTATGTGATGTTTGATCACATGTGCAATGACAGACACCAGGGAGTAGTCACAGTACAGAACTCTAATTGGTACACAACCATGTTACTGTGACATGTCTGGGAAGGGTCACATAGCTGTGCTCTGTGTCTTGGCTCAACCTTTACGCATCTGACTTCATTGTGTCTTTATCTAATGTTGTATGTGTGTAATTGCATGTTCCTCACTACATTGTAAAGTGTCCTAAAATATCTTTTCACCTATAACATGGGTACCAGCTGTCCACAGACCCTTCCCGGACCTCCAGACCATGGAAGAATGGCATAGCATCAGGCGGTACTGCTTCACCAGACCACTCATTGTGGAGTTGACAGACGAGTTGGCCCCAAATTTGCAACCTGGACGCCCATATCCCTTTGCGCTGACCCCCAAGGTAAAGGTGATGGTGGCCCCACATTTCTTTGCACAGGATCCTTCCAGGATACTGTGGCTACTGCTGGTGGGATGTCCCAGACAAAGTTTAGCTGTGTGCTTCGTGATGTGTTAGAGGCAATGTTACATTTTCTGAACCTGTACATCAAGTTCCCAACACCAGGACAGTTTGAAGACATCAAGAGTGACTTTTATGTTTTGGGCAGAATGCCACATGGCATTGGCTCTATTGATGGTACACATGTGGCTTTGATCCCACCACAAGCCAATGAACAAACATACAGGAATCATTAGCATTACCACTACATAAATGCTCTGGTGGTATGCCCGCCTGACATGACGATCTCACATGTCTGTGCGCATTTCCCGGGATCAGCACACAACGCCTACATTATGAAAAACAGTAGGATCCCACATTGAATGTCTCAACTGCAAAATGAGCGTGCCTGGCTTGTTGGTGTGTAATGTTGTCTGTTTATGTTGTGTGTTGCTTGTATGTCAGGTTGTACCCTGTTTTCAGACACATGAAGCATTTCCTGTGTTCAGTTTAGGAGACTCTGAATACCCCAACATACCATGGTTGCTGACACCACTCTGTGTCGTGAATGTCAATCCACTCACCTGAAATCCAGGTAGTTGGCAGGAGCGATGTGAAGAGAATTCCCAAAACCTTCTGGACTATTTCTCAACCTCACTGGCTGGACAGTGACGTTGGCAAATACTCCAAAAGGGAAGGGGATTGGGACAACAAACAACACGAAAAGAAAAGAGACACCGCAACTCTTCTCGTGGACCAGCCGGGCTCTTACGTTAGAAGATTGCTCTTTTCTTAAGGGGGCTGCAGGAAAGAGCAAGGAACAATCCTAAATTAGCCTAACTCAGAATAGGGGTTTACCTTAAACACCTAAAAAGTACATATTCCTAAATCACCTTTGTTTAGCAGTATTGTTCTGCCCTTTTAAGATACGTCTCTTTCTGTGCTTAGATACGTGTTTTATACATGCAGGTGCTTGTGTGGCTGTAGTGAAAAAACAAAGGAAAAAAGATTGATCTTCGAATCAAGTTTTCAACAGTAAATAACTATTGGGCTCTAAATACTTTCTGCTCACCTTTCATTTAGTCACTGTGCACTTTTACTTTTCTCTGCTTGGATGTGTAAACTTTTCTTTCCTAAGGGAAAACAGGGCTTCACCAACTCTTTTCACACATTTTACAACACAGAATATACATATTGCGCTTCCTTAATATACATAAGGCGCTTCCTTATTGAAGATACTTCAAGCGCTTAAAAACGAAAAAGATTTCACAACCTAAAACACGTAGCAAAACCAACGTCTGTTTTAACAATAGAACTATCAAGGATCTCACATATAGCTTTTTTTTTTTTTTTTTTTAAAACCTTTATTGGTGCATATTAAAAGAACAAATACGGGCCTACAACCTTCAGGCCGGCCACGATACGGTTAAGCACTGATACAAACATTACGGCCCCTGTGCTTCAACGGTCAAGATTAGCAACGATTTATGAATTATACACTGGAGAGATCCTTGACCCCTGGGAAAGGAGAAGTGAAGGTTAATTTTAAAGTTTTTCAAAATAATTTTATCAGGGAAAAAGTCAGTGAAGAATAAGAACCAAGGAGATTCGAGTCCGCACGATATCTTCCCCACACGGGAGAGCAGCAGCATCATTAAAACAGCAATGAAAGTAAAATCTCAGGCAGTGAGGCAATGCAGTTATATAACAGGATAGTCACATGAGCAATTACGCACCCCTCCAGTGCCGCCCCCACTCAGTCAACCCCACACCCGGACCCAGAATCGAAACAAGTATAGCGCAGAAACATAAAAAGAAAAAAAAAAAAGGCCCATAGAACTAATAGATACAGTAAATTACCCCCCCACCCTACACCAATGCGGAGGCTACGGCCTGCCCCCCCCCAGCATAGTGCCTGTCGCCCAATAAACCCGAAATATAGACAAGAAAGAGAGTAAGAATAGAGTAAAGAAAGATAAGAAAACAGTACACCTATGATAAAGGGGGTGAGAAAAGAATAGGACTATTCTAATCTAAACTCCCAAAGAGAAGAAAGTGGGGAGGAGCCTACGTATCATCAGAGCGCCCTAAACCATCGGCCATCTATGGCTTCCACACACTGAGAACCCACTACACCAAAAGCGGTCGTGTGAAAATGAATTGTCACAACAATTTAAATGAAGGAAGCAGATCGCGACGAGTGCGCACAAAGTATACATACAGTTCCAGTCCCAGTCCAGCCCATCCGTGAAACCATGGCGATATAAATCAGTCTAGCCCTGGCCCGATCGCGGGCTTGAGATTAAGCCAGCCCCTACATGAAGGCCCCGCATCCCGTGCAGACAAAGACAATATGGCCGCTTGGGAGAAGATGGTGAAGTAGAATCACAAAATGGCCGCCGACCATCTGTAGAGGTCCCTTTGTGCACCACATAAAGTCCAGACATGGCATGTAGAGTACAGGAGTTCCACAGAAAAGAAGCAGTAGGCCACCGTGAACGATTCCTCGAGGATGTTAGGTGTTGCTCAGCTGGATACTCTTGCAGACGCGGTGAGGCAGACAACAATGAAGCAGGCAGCAATGAACGGGGAAACAAAGTATCCGCTGTTGAGCTGGAGAGCAATTGATCCTGGGTGCCGGGAAAGCCAGATGCAGGCACCAGTGTAGCACGATCACACACAGCCGTTGCGTCCCCGCAAGAGGACAAAAGCACTGGCAGACCTACGCCGTGTTGATGACAAACGGAGCGCTCACGGCCCGCAGCCGACAGCATGGAGTCAAACTGCTCACTCAGCGCCTGAAAGCGAGCACACATGTGTAGACGAAAGTCCCGCAGGACGGCCAGAACGGAGCCGCATGTCAGCGGAAGCTGCACCCCCACATCGGCAGCAATCCGGGACGGCACTGTGGAGCTGGTGTCTGGTGGAGGGAGGGCGAAGCGGGCAGCGGGCAAGACCGGAGTATCACCCCCCAGCTGCGAGCAGGCAAACAACGCCATGTTTTACCGCCGGACGGTACAATGCCCAGGGGGGGGGGTCGTAGCAAGGAGTCAGTTCCCCTCAGGTCTGCGCCGCAACTGGGAAAGCCAACAGTCGCCTCCCTTCCCTCGGGTTCTCTTTGCAGCCGACTAGGCAATAGAAGAAGGGGGTCGGCAGCCTCCCGCAGCGCGGTCCACAGATCGGGGCAGGAGACCCGCCGCACCGGGGCTTACCTTACAGCCCCAGCCCTTCAGGCGCAGGGTGCAGGAGGTGTCTGGCCGTCCCTCCCCAGGCTCATCTGGCGACAGTCCGTGGTGTTAGGTGAGGTCGGGACCGCGGGGCTCGGGTTTGCGCTAGCGGGTCCGGTGACTGCGGAGCTTCCAGGGGGCCGGCAAAGGCCACAATGGAGCAGGGGTCCAGGGCGGAGAACAAAAGCACCAAGAACTCCGGCATCCGGGCGGGCTGAGACTTCGGGGAAGCGGCGGCGTGGACAGCGCGTCGTCGCACACGTTTCACCTCGAGAATCGGCAAGGATAGGAATCAGGATGATAGTCCGGGGCCAAGGGCCGACGGAGCCGGGCGCTCAAGCGTCTGCTCCGGTCGCCATCTTGGCTCCTCCCCCTCACATATAGCTTTTGATTAAATCCTCTAATCGTTTTTACAATGCCCTCTTTCAGATTCAGCAAATGTCTTTTGTCCGATTCAAAATCCGATACCAAAGTTCAAAGTTTGTGATAGACACGTTTCTTGCACTCTACTGAGTGTTCGTTGGACTGAAAATGTCTGCCCACAGAAATCGAGAGCACAACAAAAAGGACAAAACACCCGAAGCAACTCGGGACTTAACTGCAGGTGGAACGGAGCTGGTGACCGAAACGTAGAGCAGGATTCCCCGTCCAAGCGGCGCTCACTGCTCTCATGGAATCCAGGATCATCTGTTCACCGGGAATGACGAGACGAAGTCAAGCACTCGTGTCCCCGCCCCGCGGTTATTTATAGCCGCATCAGGGCGTTTCCAAACTGCACGTGTATGCGCTGGTTCCTTAGCAACCAGCAAAAGCGTCTCTGCGCACATGATAATATGGACGCGTGCAAGAGCTGGTTCCTTAGCAACCAGCAAAAGCGTCTCTTCGCACTTAGGAAATGTACGCGTGCAGAACAAAATAAAGGAATAAGATCGTTTCCACACGTGTTTTTAGAAAAACGCGTGTGGAACCACAAACTAACATCAATACAATAAACATTGCTGACATCAACATCAAATAAGGAAATAGTACAAAAAGTGTTCATACAATTTGAGTAAGACATACATGGTTGCTGTTATGCAGTTTCTGGGAAGCACAAATCAAACAATTAGGAAAACCAGAAAGACCACCAGCTTGCAGTTTCCTGACAGTCCTCCCTCTCAAAACCCCTAATACAGGGCGTGGTTTTGTGGGATTATGTTGATGAAACAGTTTAACCAACCGGGGAGCGTGAACGGAAGATGCGGGCTCCCAAGAATTTTCCTCGGAATCATAATCTTTCCAGTGTATTAAATAATGCAAAACCCCTCTTTTCCTTTTGGAATCCAATATCTTTGCAACCTCAAACTCCAAATGACCATCGATCTTAACTGGAGGAGGAGGTGGTCCTGCTCTGGTTTGAGAGACATAAGGTCGCAGTAAAGACACATGAAAAACTGGATGAATCTGGTACTCATCAGGTAGGGATAATTCCATAGTTACGGAATTAATAATTCTCTTAATTGGAAAGGGACCTACAAATCGAGGCTGTAGTTTTCGAGAACCAGTTAACCTTACATTTTTGGAGGACAACCAGACTAAATCTCCTTCAGAGTAGTGTGGGGCTTCCCTTCTATGTTTATCTGCCTGAGTTTTTACCTGCTGTTGATATGATACCAAATGATCAATCACTCTTTTTTGTATGGTATGCAAGTGTGAGTGATGAGCGGAAACTGCTGGAACAGGTGAATCAAGTGCAAGCTGAGGTATAGGTATCATACGAGGATGATAACCTAATAAACAATAAAAAGGGGAAACTCCGGTAGGAGTATGCAGCGATTTATTATAAACAAACTCAACCAAGGGTAAGGTCTAATCCCATTCTGTGGACCACATAGAGGAGAAACAGCGCAAAAATTGCTCCATAGTTTGATTAAGTCGTTCAGTTTGTCCATCTGTCTGAGGATGGTAAGCTGAAGACAACCGAACATCCATATTCATTGCGGAACAGAAATTACGCCAGAACCTAGAAACAAACTGGGGGCCCCGGTCGGAAACAATAGCAGCTGGCAAACCATGCAATTTAAAAATATGTTGAATGAAAAGATCAGTGAGTTCTTTGGCTGTAGGTCTTTTTTTCAGAGGGACAAAATGAGCCATTTTGGTCAAAAAATCTACCACTACCCAAATTACATGATAACCGTTGGAAACCGGAAGGTCTGTGACAAAATCCATACTTAGAGTATGCCAAGGAGCTGGGGGTATAGGCAATGGGTGGAGGTAACCAGCTGGAGCAACATGAGAACTTTTAGATTGAGTACAAATTGAACAAGTTTGAACATATGTTTTAACATCTTCTAGAAGAGTTGGCCACCAGAATTGTCGCTCTACAAGTTCAACATTTTTCCTACACCCAGGGTGACCAGAAAAAACAGAATCATGTGTCCAGGACAAAATTGTCTGTTGCAGTTCTTTGGTTGGAACATAAATTTGTTCACCATAACATCAAAAATCTTTATTCTTTCTTAAATCAGGTAAAACTGTGTTTTCTCTTTGAGCCTTCTGTAGTTGTAACCAAAAGTCCTGTGGACCACAGAGAGCAACAATCTTTTCATCAGCAATTACTGGCTTACATTCTTCTTGGTCAACCTCAGTACCTTGGAAACTAAGGCGTGATAAGGTATCAGCCTTCTGCTGTTCTTTACCAGGCTTGTAGGTGATGACAAAATCATACTCATTAAAAAAAAGAAGCCAGCACAACTGTCTAGGTGTTAAAGCCTTGACATTCTGATAAAATTGCAAATTGCGGTGATCAGAATAAATAGTGACAGTATGACGTGCCCCTAACAAGTGATGACGCCATTCCTGGAAGGCTAATTTTATGGCGAGTAATTCTCGTTCGGCCACAGTGTAATTTTGTTCCGCAGGTAACATCTTTTTTTAAAAATAGGCTAAAGGGTGAAGATGACCGGTAGTGGGATTTCTCTGTGACAAAATTGCTCCCACTGCCACTTGTGAAGCATCCGCTTCCACATAAAAAGGTTGAGTGAGATCAGGATGTTGTAAAACCGGTGCTTCAGTAAAGGACCTTTTTAAACTTTGGAAGGCTCTCTCAGCCAAGTCAGACCAACTAAAGCGAACCCCTTTTTTTAATAAGTGTGTGATAGGGGTCACCATAGAAGAAAATCCAGGAATGAAGCGTCGGTAAAAGTTGGCAAACCCTAGAAATCGTTGAATATCTTAACAGACTTAGGGGATTCCCAACGCAAAATGGCCTGAACCTTGGAAGTATCCATAGCTATGCCCTGCGGAGAGAGCACATAACCAAGGAACTCAACAGAGGAAACATGAAACATACATTTCTCCAATTTAACAAACAGCTGATGTTCTCTTAGACATTGCAACACTGACCTGACATGAAGAATGTGTTCATCAGTAGAAGTAGAATAGATCAGAATGTCATCTATATAACAAATGACACAGACATCCAAAAAATCCTGTAACACCTCATTGATAAAAAATTAAAATGCAGCAGGAGCATTACAAAGCCCAAAGGGCATTACAGTATATTCAAACAATCCGAACTTAGTTCGGAAAGCCGTCTTCCACTCATCACCTTCTTTAACACGAATAAGGTGATAAGCACCTCTAAGATCGAGCTTGGTAAAGATGGTGGACTTCCCAACCTGATCCAAAAGAACAGGAATGAGTGGAAGAGGGTACCGATTTTTCACTGTAACCTTGTTAAGCGCACAGTAGTCTATACAGGCGCGAAGTTCTTTGTTCTTCTTCGGTACGAAGAATAAAGGAGAACTTACTGGGGAGGTGGAGTGACGTATAAACCCTTTAAGGAGTAAATCATCCCGGTACTCCCGTAAATAGCGCGTTTCTGGATCAGAAAGGGCATATATCCTGCTACAAGGTAAGGTAGCACCCAGAATGAGGTCTATTCGGCAATCAAACAACCAATGTGGTGGAAGTTGTGTAGCCTGAGTCTCAGAAAAAACATCAGAAAAGTCTTGGTAATGGTGGTGAGGTACAGTATGTTCCTGTTCAGTACAAGGTACACTAACAGAGGCACAATGTAAAGGTGTAACAGGCATCCTCTTTTTTGAGTAACAAGAGTGAGCACAAAAAGAAGAATCCAAGGTGATTGTTCTTTTCACCCAATCAAAGATAGCGCCAAAAACCGGTGTATCAATCAAATCGAATTGTATCTCCTCTGAATGCCCATCAGCACAAATCATAGTTAAAGGCTGAGTCTGAAATTGAATCAGGCCAGAGTTAACTCAGATCCGTCCACAGCTCGAACTGGTTCGGGAACCGTCTTTTTAGACGTTGCGATATCCAAAGTTGTAGCCAGTCCGATGTCTAAAAAGTTACCGGTTGCACCGGAATCAAGTAGGATAGGTATAACCTTCCTAACCTGATTTGACAAGAGCAAGGTGACTATAAGTGTCAAATGTCGAGATACAGAAGTCATAGTATTTGCCAAAAATTGTGGGGAGACCCGAAAATCAGAAACGCTCGATAGCGGGGCCTCTTTCCTTATCGGGCCTGGACGTTTCCCGAAAGGTCATCAGAAACCAAGGGTAAATCACTGCAGCCAATTATCTTTCGAGGCGTGGTTGGTTTAGAGGAACATTCTCGAGCGAAATGCCCGGATTTGCCACAGTACAAGCAAAGTTTCAATCTACGCCTCCGGTCTTTCTCTTCTTTTGATAATGGACCCCTAACTCCGCCAATTTGCATGGGTTCAATGCCATCCGAGATGGCATGATTGGACTCCTTTCTTTCAGGCTTAAAAACTAGGACTCTGGGAGAATCAGTTCGTGTTTTTTCCCCTTTACGTTCGCCCAACCTATGATCAAGTCGAACCACTAAATCCATAAACTCGGAACAATCCGTAGGTAGGTCTACAATTTGTGCCAGAACATCTTTGAGCTCGTCTCGAAGCCCACAATAGAATAGTGAAGTTCTTTTTTCTGCAGGCCATTCAGTTTCAGCGATAAGACAATTGAAGGAAGTCATATGCGTCAATAAATCCTTTGACCCTTGCCGTAAATTCAAGAGTTCATTATCACTGGCCTGAATGAACTGATGTCTGGAAAACAGTTTGCGCAATTCCAATCTAAAACGTGGGAAACTATGTAAAATAGGATCGTCCCTTTCTACAAAGGGAATGGACCAATTTGCTGCTACGCCACCCAGATACGATAATACAAAGGCTACCCTAGCTTCATCATTAGGAAAGGAAGTAGGACGACACAAAAAATGTAACTGGCATTGATTTAGAAAGATATCAAATTTTGTATGATCCCCAAGGAAACGCTCTGGAGGAGCCAAGGGTACAGGCGTCGGGGTGGTGACGGAGACATTAATTGGCTGAGCCGAAGGAACCTCGGAACTTGTGGACTGTAACGTAAAACGGGGTGGTTGTAGGACTACTTTGGGACGAACAGATGGATCCCAAGGATTGTCTCAGGGCTTGTGACGCTGTAAATCAACTTTTAGTTGGGAGTTTTCAGATTGTAAATCAGATACTTCTTGTCGTAGGTCCTGTAGAACCTTTTTTAAGGACAGAGCATTTTCATCTACAGGGGAATCCATCGCTCAGGCCAACCGTAAATGTTATGGCTTGACTTTCTGTCGTGAATGTCAATCCACTCACCTGAAATCCAGGTAGTTGGCAGGAGCGATGTGAAGAGAATTCCCAAAACCTTCTGGACTATTTCTCGACCTCACTGGCTGGACAGTGACGTTGGCAAATACTCCAAAAGGGAAGGGGATTGGGACAACAAACAACACGAAAAGAAAAGAGACACCGCAACTCTTCTCCTGGACCAGCCGGGCTCTTACGTAAGAAGATTGCTCTTTTCTTAAGGGGGCTGCAGGAAAGAGCAAGGAACAATCCTAAATTAGCCTAACTCAGAATAAGAATTTACCTTAAACACCTAAAAAGTACATATTCCTAAATCACCTTTGTTTAGCAGTATTGTTCTGCCCTTTTAAGATACGTCTCTTTCTGTTCTTAGATACGTGTTTTATACATGCAGGTGCTTGTGTGGCTGTAGTGAAAAAAACAAAGGAAAAAAGCTTGATCTTCGAATCAAGTTTTCAACAGTAAATAACTATTGGGCTCTAAATACTTTCTGCTCACCTTTCATTTAGTCACTGTGCACTTTTACTTTTCTCTGCTTGGATGTGCTCTCTGTAAACTTTTCTTTCCTAAGGGAAAACAGGGCTTCACCAACTCTTTTCACACATTTTACAACACAGAATATACATATTGCGCTTCCTTAATATACATATGGCGCTTCCTTATTGAAGATACTTCAAGCGCTTAAAAACGAAAAAGGTTTCACAACCTAAAACGCGTAGCAAAACCAACGTCTGTTTTAACAATAGAACTATCAAGGATCTCACATATAGCTTTTGATTAAATCCTCTAATCGTTTTTACAATGCCCTCTTTCAGATTCAGCAAATGTCTTTTGTCCGATTCAAAATCCGATACCAAAGTTCAAAGTTTGTGATAGACACGTTTCTTGCACTCTACTGAGTGTTCGTTGGACTGAAAATGTCTGCCCACAGAGATCGAGAGCACAACAAAAAGGACAAAAAACCCGAAGCAACTCGGGACTTAACTGCAGGTGGAACGGAGCTGGTGACCGAAACGTAGAGCAGGATTCCCCGTCCAAGTGGCGCTCACTGCTCTCATGGAATCCAGGATCATCTGTTCACCGGGAATGACGAGACGAAGTCAAGCACTCGTGTCCCCGCCCCGCGGTTATTTATAGCCGCATCAGGGCGTTTCCAAACTGCACGTGTATGCGCTGGTTCCTTAGCAACCAGCAAAAGCGTCTCTGCGCACATGATAATATGGACGCGTGCAAGACCTGGTTCCTTAGCAACCAGCAAAAGCGTCTCTTCGCACTTAGGAAATGTACGCGTGCAGAACAAAATAAAGGAATAAGATCATTTCCACACGTGTTTTTAGAAAAACGCGTGTGGAACCACAAACTACCATCAACACAATAAACATTGCTGACATCAACATCAAATAAGGAAATAGTACAAAAAGTGTTCATACAATTTGAGTAAGACATACATGGTTGCTGTTATGCAGTTTCTGGGAAGCACAAATCAAACAATTAGGAAAACCAGAAAGACCACCAGCTTGCAGTTTCCTGACACTCTGGAACCCTGTAACCCTTGGTGAGTTTCATCCTAATGAGGCACATGGGCAGACCAGGTGAGTGGTTGAGCGGACATTTTGGCTACTGAAAACAAGATTTTGCTGCCTGGACCATACAGGAGGAGCCCTCCAATATACACCATCGAAGGTGTGTAAGATCATCATCATGTGTTACATGCTTCACAAACTGGCAGTGAGAAATGAGCTACCTCTCATCCAAGATGACAGGGACCAGCAGCCTCCAGCAGGGGAGGATCCAGGCTTGGGGCATGTTGCCAGTGATGAGGAGGATGAGGAGGAGGAGGAGGATGTTCAGAGGCAGCTCATCAAAAACTTTTTCTCATGATTGTAGGTATGCAATAATGAGTTGACAAAGCACTTTCTTTGCATGATATGTGTCTGTTGTACAATATCTTTGTATATAGGTGGGTGTATGCTACTTAGCATGATCCTTGTAGTTGTTTGGTGTCCATTAAGTTAGTATGTTCACCAGTACAGTGTTGACATAACTCCCAGCTAGTGTCTCTTGGAGATGTATGCAAATAATTTGGTATTTCAAGACTGTTCTATGTCTCTCCTTCACAGGGTCCTTTGGCTGGTGTATGGAGTCATGTGACCTCCCAGACACACAATGCTGTTTTAGATTGCAACTTTTCTTGGGATCAGGAATCTGTGCCACACACTTGCTTCTGACATTTTTCAAAAGTCTTGGTTAATTTGTGCTTATTGTCACAGTGTGATTTGATTGCATTTGTTTTGGAGGCAACATGTTGTGCCTGTGTAATAAACCTGTGTTCCACATTGATGTGTGCCTCGTCTGTTTCCACACATCAAACATTCATTTACATACTGTATATGTGCCCTGATAATCAGTTTATCTGACTATGATTAGCGTTTGTGCATATCAATGTTGTTTCATTTTACATTACTGTAGGCAATGAGGATCAATGCCATGTACTATGCGTGTTGTGATGACGTTGTTGTGTGTATCTTTCATATGTGAATAACGATGGATTAAACCCAGATCTGTGACTGGGTGTGAATGTTTTGCCAATGTGCAACATTCCGTCCATCATCTTGTGTGTTTTGCTGTTCGCCCTATGTGGGAAGGGTATGCCCAGACGTGGGTCCCGTGCTCACTATGCCACTGGAGTCAAGCTATCCTGGCTGAAAAAGGGTGAAACCACGAAACCGGTCCTAGGATGCTTGATTCCGGTCCAGGGAAGACATGGCTTGGCAGTTCGGGCTGGACTGGTCCCATGAGGCACAGGGTCAAGACTGATTTTCATATGGCCATGTCTGAACTGGGGTGGTGATTTGGGAAAAAGGGGGTGGTGATGGACAGAGTTTCTGAATGATGCAGAATACTCTTACCAAGTCAAGAGATCATGGTTTTAATCCATCACCGTTTTTTAGCTCACTGCACAATCCCAGCTCAGAACCTGGCTGCATGCAAATTAGTCTGTACCTGTCCCAGTGCATGATGGGAACAGGGCAAACCAAACTACCAAGCCAATTCTTATACTGGGAAGGAAACAAGCTTCCGGGGACCGGTTTCTGGCATCACAGCCTTCGTCGGCCCGGCTTGCCTGAATCCTGATGGTGCAATGAGCAAGGGACTCACGTCTGAGCATACCCTCCCACACTGAGTGTGGATAAAATCGATTTGGGAAAAAGGGGGTGGTGATGGACAGAGTTTCGGAATGATGCAGAATACTCTTACCAAGTCAAGAGATCATGGTTTTAATCCATCACCGTTTTTTAGCTCACTGCACCATCCCTGCTCAGAACCTGGCTACATGCAAATTAGTCTGTACCTGTCCCAGTGCATGATGGGAACAGGGCAAACCAAACTACCAAGCCAATTCTTATACTGGGAAGGAAACAAGCTTCCGGGGACCGGTTTCTGGCATCACAGCCTTCGTCGGCCCGGCTTGCCTGAATCCTGATGGTGCAATGAGCAAGGGACTCACATCTGAGCATACCCTCCCACACTGAGTGTGGATAAAATCGATTTGGGAAAAAGGGGGTGGTGATGGACAGAGTTTCTGAATGATGCAGAATACTCTTACCAAGTCAAGAGATCATGGTTTTAATCCATCACCGTTTTTTAGCTCACTGCACCATCCCAGCTCAGAACCTGGCTACATGCAAATTAGTCTGTACCTGTCCCAGTGCATGATGGGAACAGGGCAAACCAAACTACCAAGCCAATTCTTATACTGGGAAGGAAACAAGCTTCCGGGGACCGGTTTCTGGCATCACAGCCTTCGTCGGCCCGGCTTGCCTGAATCCTGATGGTGCAATGAGCAAGGGACTCACGTCTGAGCATACCCTCCCACACAGAGTGTGGATAAAATCGATTTGGGAAAAAGGGGGTGGTGATGGACAGAGTTTCTGAATGATGCAGAATACTCTTACCAAGTCAAGAGATCATGGTTTTAATCCATCACCGTTTTTTAGCTCACTGCACCATCCCAGCTCAGAACCTGGCTACATGCAAATTAGTCTGTACCTGTCCCAGTGCATGATGGGAACAGGGCAAACCAAACTACCAAGCCAATTCTTATACTGGGAAGGAAACAAGCTTCCGGGGACCGGTTTCTGGCATCACAGCCTTCGTCGGCCCGGCTTGCCTGAATCCTGATGGTGCAATGAGCAAGGGACTCATGTCTGAGCATACCCTCCCACACTGAGTGTGGATAAAATCGATTTGGGAAAAAGGGGGTGGTGATGGACAGAGTTTCTGAATGATGCAGAATACTCTTACCAAGTCAAGAGATCATGGTTTTAATCCATCACCGTTTTTTAGCTCACTGCACCATCCCAGCTCAGAACCTGGCTACATGCAAATTAGTCTGTACCTGTCCCAGTGCATGATGGGAACAGGGCAAACCAAACTACCAAGCCAATTCTTATACTGGGAAGGAAACAAGCTTCCGGGGACCGGTTTCTGGCATCACAGCCTTCGTCGGCCCGGCTTGCCTGAATCCTGATGGTGCAATGTGCAAGGGACTCACGTCTGAGCATACCCTCCCACACTGAGTGTGGATAAAATCGATTTGGGAAAAAGGGGGTGGTGATGGACAGAGTTTCTGAATGATGCAGAATACTCTTACCAAGTCAAGAGATCATGGTTTTAATCCATCACCGTTTTTTAGCTCACTGGGGTGGTGAGCAAAATAACGATGGATTAAACCCAGATCTGTGACTGGGGGTGAATGTTTTGCCAATGTGCAACATTCCGTCTATCATCTTGTGTGTTTTGCAGTTCGCCCTATGTGGGAAGGGTATGCCCAGACATGGGTCCCGTGCTCACTATGCCACTGGAATCAAGCTATCCTGGCTGAAGAGGGGTGAAACCCCGAAACCAGTCCTAGGATGCTTGATTCCGGTCCAGGGAAGACATGGCTTGACAGTTCGGGCTGGACTGTTCCCATGAGGCACAGGGTCAAGACTGATTTGCATATGGCCATGTCTGAACTGGGGTGGCGTGGTGAGCAAAATAACGATGGATTAAACCCAGATCTATGACTGGGGTTGAATGTTTTGCCAATGAGCAACATTCGGTCCATCATCTTGAGTGTTTTATCTTTCATATGTGTCAGGTTACATTTACTCACATGACAGTTGGTAATTTAATGTACTTATTTTTCAGCCAATGTCATTATCATTCCATTCCTTGTTTTTTTATCATCATTCCTATCTGACAACAGTGTTTCATTCACAACAGAAGCAATTATTGTGTGAATATTAATTTATTGCAGAGCATGTGTGAAATTTTACAAGAAAGGTATAGTGCTGTACAAAGGTTTGAAGCCCAAAGTTCACAGAGGAGTTGGGAGTGCCAGTAGATGAAATTGCCTGAGCCAAGTTCACAGGTATTTGATTAATTGGTCCAACTTGGACCCAACATCCCATGTGGGAGAGTTGAGTGACAGTCAACAAAGTGAACGCTTCTCACACAATGGAGGATATCAGGAGCAGGTTGTCACTTCCTGGGGAGATGCATAGCCATCTGTCTCTCATTTGTCCCTCTTCGGACGACACCTCTTACGTTTTTCTGGGGGACCTTCAGGTACAGGCTGCTGCGGTACAGGGGACTCTCCGCCAGAGTCCTCATCCCTCCCTGTGGCAGTTGCAGATGTAGAAGCAACAGATGTAGTGGGCAAACATGGAGGTGTGGTCATGTGGGAAGATGAGAGACACAATGTTTGTGATGTTTTTGCACTGGTCATCGTATCATACACATTACATTTGCTATTGTACAATATGATGAGTGCTTGTACATTAGATAGTCCTCTATCGTCACAGACCCAGGCCTATTTTTTAAGAGAACATTGTGATTTTAACAAGAAGTGTTTTGCTGAGCATGTCCAGCTCTGTGCCTAAATGGGCATGTTTTGTTTATTTGACTGTACATAGACATTGTCTGTCAAGTGACAACCTGTGCATGACACAGGTGTGTTGGTATTTCCCACATCTGTGCTTTTACAATGATATCCGTACTCTTCCTCCTACGATATGATTCCAGATTTGTGCACGTGTGCTGGCGTTTGTGCATGTTGTTTGCAATTGTTATATTTCATATCGGTACCCTAATATAGGTTTAGAGAACATTGTACTCTTTCCGTACATCATCTCCCCTTCATTTCATATGAACGAGCCTTATAAGGACATAACTCCATATAAGGACAGAATGCCTTATAGGGAGGGACTGAACGCCTTATAAGGACTGACGCCTTATAAGGACTAAACCTTTCACCTAGTTCCATGACGAGGGTGGGTTTTGCCAAATCGATATTGCTAAGATGTCATCCTTAGCACTGATGAATAATTTATGAGAACACTCTCCAGGGGGCATACTTCACCTCTCCTATCTACGCACAAAGGTTTAATCCCCAACTTCATCCTCATACTGAACAATGGCTAACACACGTACATAGGCTGTATAAATACAGCACCTCTTGCTATCAGTAAGCAGGAGGGAACCGAGACTTCAAGACCGACACACTGACCAGAGGCGCTGCGGCTCCAGCATGCCAGTGCTCCAGCTGACGGTGGTCTAATCATCCCTTGCGGGGTGTCCAACTCAAGTCCAGGAGGAAGTCCCACACTCTCACTATTCAGGTAATGGGGTTCAACTAAATCCTAGTGGGATTCTTGGATCTAGACTGTAGACTCTTAGACTATTAGGCTATTAGACTATTAGGCTCTTAGACGTATTAGCTCTTTAGCACCTACTCACATGCTAGGTACACTCAGATATATTTAGTCAGGCATCTTAGGAGTACGCACTTTATTTTATAAATGCATTTTATATTCATGTATATGTTCATGACTATTGAAAAATGGTAGAGCTGTACTATTCCTTTTTATTCACTGTACTGCTGATACTACATCTCTGCTACTGTGTTACAGTTGTAGCAGCACATATATTTTACATGAGAAGAACAACGGTACAATAAATTCTTATTGTAACACACCCGACTGTTTCTTCTGTATATATTTCTGAGAGAAAACGAGCAAGCACGATTGACTGGGTGAAAAGTAGTATATTGTTTTCACGAGTCTGAGGCATCGTGGTTTGTTGTGTTCTGAGGTTTCCAAAAACGAATCTCTCTGATAAAAGTAGATTCTAGTGGCACTGCGAGCTAGCTAATGCAAAAATATAGGCTAACATACTCGGCGGGGGTGTAACAGAGTCAGTCTACCACCAGACCCACAGTTTATGTTATCCGTAAACACTGCAGGTCCCTGTATGAAGGATATTAAGGAACTACACTACACACTCAGATTGGTGTGGCTACCTACACACTCACCGTCCGGAATGTATGTGAGCATTTTGTTTATAGTATTTTGATGAATGTGTTCCTAGTTCTCATCCCATTGCACACATGTGAATGGCTGTCAGTTGTAAATAGTGTTACTGCTTTGCTTTGTGCCTGATCACATCATGTATATTGTCCTTGTCCTCCATGGACAGATGAGTTAACCACGGCTGCTTTTTTGCTTGTTCAGGCTCAGTGCTGTGAGGTATAGAGGTGTGAGTCGTTGTGTTATGCTGATAGAACTTGTACCCCTCCTCCCACCGGACCAGCTTACTCCTCGTGGACAAAGTATCAATCAAAGTGAGGGGAGTGTAGTGGCAAGGATGCTGACAATGCTGCATGAAGTAGGCGGTGAATGCAACTTCCAACAATGCCTTGTGCACATGACACCATGCAACAGTGTCAGCCATCTTGCTGTGGCCCTTTCATTCACTGTCAGGCATCCATTGTCACTGATGAATAGGTTGATTTGTGTGTGGGTAGTGATGTGTGCTATGATTGCAACTGACACCATGTCCTGTCCTCCACACACATTCCAAGCCAGCCCAGGGAGCACACCTGGGATGATGCATTCCCAGATAGTGATTGGAAATGTACTGTGAAGATGGCTGAGAGTGGGGAGTGGTATGAGAAGCCCAAGGCATGGATGTGACTTGTGGCCAATTCATAAATAAGGCCCCTGTGTCAGCCATCTTGCCATTACACTTCCTTTCACTCTGAGGGACTGCCTAGTCACAAGAGTGCTATTTGTTCTGGCTGAGAAGGTGTGTGTAGGTCAGAGCATGATGGTATTTGCAGTCACTGCTAATACTCCTCCCACATAGCCGAAATACACCACCTGGTACTATGCTTTCCTCACAGTGAATGGATATGTACTATAAAGATGTCTGACAGTGGTGCCTGGTGTTTGTTTGAGCACAACTCTCAACAGGGCCTTGTGCTCCCCACACCAGAGAACAGTGTCAGCCATCTTGCCAGTACATTTCCACTCCTTGTGAGATTAGCATAGTTCAGCTGGGCTGGTTGGGCCGTGTGTGAGTATGATTATTTTATTTTCACTGACTTCAATTCCCATCAGGCCCTGTCACACACATACTTATCCCACCCAGCACATACAGCACACCTGTGGGCATGCTGTCCCTGAGAGTGATTGGAAATGTACTGGCCACAATGTCTTACAGTGGCGCCTGGTATTTTTTTTAGCACTTGTGCTCCCAAACCAGAGCCCAGTGTCAGCCATCTTGCCAGTACATTTTCATTCACTGACAGGGACAGCATAGTCCCAGGTGTGCTGTTTGGTGTTGGTGGGAGGGATGTGTGGGACCGGGCCAACTGGTAGAGGTAGTCAGGGCTACCATAATAACCCCACCCATAGCAAGTTGACCACCATGAACGATGATTTCATGACAGTAAGCAAAACTTTACATTCAAGATGTCTGACAGTGATGCCTGGTGTTTGTTTGAGCACAACTCCCAACAGGGCCTTGTGCTCCCCACACCAGGGCCCAGTGTCAGCCATCTTGCCAGTACATTTTCATTCACTGTCAGGGACAGCATAGTCCCAGGTGTGCTGTTTGGTGTTGGTGGGAGGGGTGCTTGGGACAGGGCCTGCTGGTAGATGTAGTCAGGGCTACCACTACTCCTTTCACCCATAGCAAGTTGACCACCATGAACCATGCTTCCATGACAGTGAGCAAAACGTTACATTCAAGATGTCTGACAGTGGTGGCTGGTGTTTGTTTGAGCACAACTCCCAACAGGGCCTTGTGCTCCCCACCCAGTGTCAGCCATCTTGTCAGTACTTTTCCATTGACTGTGAGGTAAGCACAGGTCCTGGTGGTCTTGTTGGGCTATGTAGAAGGAGGAGTGTTAGCTGTGACTACGCCCCCTCCATTATGCCTTTGGCCACACCCACCTTCCCAGCAATTCCAACCTTCCTTCCTGTGACTCAGCTTCCCTGTGAGTGAGTGAAACAGTGCTGGTAAGATGGCTGACAGTGGTGGCTGCTGTTTTGAGCACCAAGTCTTGCTGTTTTTTGTTAAGTTGGTACATGTCATGACATAGTTACATGTTACTCTGAGATTAAATGTATTGTGTTTGTCAAACTGGCATGCACATCACATGCTCATTTGCTTCATATTGTTCTGGTTTTGCTAGCAAGGGATTTGTTTCACTGTCCCCTTGACAGTTATGTCTGTGGGTGTGTATTTGCTGACAATATTGGCTATTTAAGTATTTAGGTATGTACTCACCAGGCTCTGGTACTCCTGATATTCCATGGACGCCCTCCGGTGGAAGGATGGCATGCACCTTCTCCTCCCAGGAAGTGAAGTGCACAAGTGTTGCAGGAGGGCCACCGCCAGTCTGCTGGCTCAGGACATGGTCTTTGCCTATCAGCTTCTTGACCCTCCTTCGCACATCATAGTACCTGTTCCTGATATCGTCCATTGTGCGCAGGCAAGGTGCTTGAGCGTTCACCTTGTTGACAATCCTCTCCCACATCTTGTTTCTCTCCGACAGGGGGGTCTGTTTGACTAAATTCCCAAATAACTGTTGCTCTACTGAGAATTTAATCTACCATGACTTCCAACTCATTCTCTGTGAACTTTGGATTCTTCTTTGGGGGCATGGTGATGGGTGGTGGTGGAGATGGATGTGTGGGGGAGTATGAAGGTGAGGGTGAGTGTGTATGAGTAAATGTGTGTGTGTTTGTGAGTGTAGTAGTTGACAGATGTTAGTAGTGTAGAGGTTGTGTGGTGGATGAGTTGTGAATGTATGTATCAGTGCAGTGTAATAGTGGAATGTGCTGGCAGTTCTGTTGAAGTGGCAAAGGATCATGGTAAGGATCTTGGCCATTTATATAGGTGGAGTTGTGGGTGTGGCTCATTTGAAATCTTATTTTTTGCGTGTTTGGACTATTTCTGTCTGTTTCTATTGTATTTTGCTGAGCATGACAGAAACGTTCCGATGACCGCACCGGATGCTTGTTCATGTATTGGGGGGTGGTCCGAATCTGTCCCATTCACGCTACGCTGTGTTACAGCGTTCGCGTACGAGTCTATTGCATCACGCTCTTTTCCGTAATATTCGCTTGCACAGATTAATTTCCGTACGTGTCAGTTCTCCATGCAAGTCGTTTGTATTTGACACGTATTGCATTGTACTACGTCGGTCGGACTGCGTGTGTACGTGTCGGTCGGAAGGCATTCCCAATCCATGTCGTTGGGAAAGCTTTCCGAGCGAGATCGGAATCAGGCCCTTAGACTATTGTAAAGCCTTGTACTTAGGTGTTGACAAACACCAGCTGCTAAAACTTCAATCCCTACAGAATGCGGCTGCACGTACTCTGCTAAACATTCCAAAATATAGTCATATCTCGGGCGCAATCAGAAACCTGCACTGGCTCCCAGTTAAGCAGATAGCTCAGTTTAAGGCACTGTGCCTGGTTCATAAAGCCCTTAATTGGGGGGGCGCCCAAAGATTACCACAAATTATTTCAATGACATGCCCCACCGTAGGATGCTCAGATCTGCCAATAAAGCCCTGGTCTACGTCCCCAGAGTTAAGAAGACCAGCTGGGGAGGCAGATGTCTCTCGTTCTTGCCAACCAAGCTCTGGAACCAACTTCCACTCAATATTAGGCTTTTATCATCCAGATCCCAGTTTAGGAGTCAGGTTAAAACCTGGCTTTTCCCTCCTCAATAGTGATCAAGCCCCTCCTGACTTCTCCTCCTTCCTGCTCTCCCCAGCGCCAAGTCGCCTCTGAATTTGTGCGCTTTATAAGCCTTTACTTACTTACTTACTAAACTTGAGTTACTAAGCAGTATATTCAGCTGTTACTCCCAATGCATCTGCTTCACTTGTTTCTTAGAGTTCTGGGACAGTGTTTGTGGCTTGTCCCAGTAATCACTTAAACCAAGCTTAACGAACCATGCTTTCACATAACGCACAGGGGAGAGTTGGTAGTTAATCTCAGTCTATTTCTCTAAGGCCTTTATCATCCACACCCTTACCCAAAAGAGCAATGGTCTCCAGTTTGCAATATGTTCTATCCACTTTATGTTAATATCGGAGAAAAGAGACGTTAATGGTGTAGCCACCGGTAGGCCTAATAGTGCCCTCATACATTTATTTTCTTCAATGGAAAGCTGCCTCCAAATTTCTATGCCCCATAGTTTAGCCCCATACAATGTTGCGGCCTGAGCTTTGTACTTGTAAATCTCTAGAGCCGGCGTAACAGCTTTTATTGTAGACTTATGATATTTGCTAGAGACCACCTTTGCATCATGTGTAAGATTCATTTTTTCATGATTTATTTGGGGATTCCACAACATCCTAGAATCTGTAGTAATAACAAGATAATTAAAATGTGGGACTATTTCAAGATTGTTCTTAGCAACATGGATGTTTTTCTCAAAGGACCTGTGGTGTTTCAGAGACTTACATTTGGTCTTACTAATGTTTATTTCCAATCCCTTTCCAGTGCAGTATTCATTAACACTATCTAACAGGTTTTGGAAACCCCTCGGAGTCTGCGAGACCAGAATAGTATCATCAGCAAAAAGCAATGCTGAAACCGGGGAGAGACATAGAGCTTCGGGGAATCATGACTGCACTTGTTGGTTGAGATGGTCACCAACATCATTGCTAAAGAGTGAGAACATGGTAGGTGCAAGCACGCATCCCTGTCTCACTCCTCTGTTAACTGGGATTGGCTCAGTTAGTTCACCATTCCTCCCCCAATGGACCATAGCATAGTTACCCTGGTGTAATCTAAATATCTGGGATAGGATGTTGTCTGGGACACCTTGATTTTTCTGTTCTGCCGAGGACATAGTCAAACACTGTCCTTAAGTCTACAAATGCATTATAAATATGGGTATCTCTTATTTTAACATATTTCCATAAGATGCCCAGTAGCCTAAATACTTGATCAATAGTGCTAGTTAGAGATCCAAACCCTGCCTGGAAAACTCTTAGTATATTATTTCCACAGATTTAATTATTCAATGTATCCACAACTTGTCTGGCATAAACCTTCTGCATTGTGCCTCGAAGGCTTATTGGCCTGTAGTTCCCAGTATCGAGTTTAGTCCCTTTTTCTCAGCATCAGCACTATTTCGGTCCCCTTCCAAGTGGGGGGGACTAGTGCACCTTAAGCAATTGCATTGCTAATTAACCTAACATAAGGACACCATACTACTAGATCATGCCTAAGCAATCTCCTGGAATTGTATCCCGGCTTGGGGTCTTACACAACTTAATAGCGGTAATTGCCTTTATTGTTTCCGCTAAAGTGAAGTGGATCCTATAGACTGGACAATCGTTTACACGGTTGATCAATGATCCACACTGATCGTTAGAAACCCCCTTGACCTCTGCGCAGAGGTTCGCAGAGTGTTGAGTCCAAGTGGCAGGATCCAAATAATATTTTATATCGGACATTGTGCCTTTACTACCATGCGCAATTATTTTCCAGAGCATGAACAAATCTTTTATTTTCGCAGCATGGAGTAAATCATTCCAGTTGCCCTCGTCCTATTCTCTCTTACTACTAATTAATTTCTGGGTGATTAAAATGTGCACAGCCCTAGCAAAGAGACAACGAGCAGGGAGGATACGTCTCCCAGGCGTGCAATCTCCTCACCTGGTGATGTATGTGTTCTTTCGCAGAAAGATACCTATTTCAATCAATCAACAAAGCTTTATTTCGACATATGATATCATAAAAGCACATTTACACATAAAAACAGAGTTCATCAAAATACATTTTAAAACAAGTCGTAAAAGAATCTTTTAGATACAATAAATATTTTAAAAGTGTATTAAACTTAAGCAGCTTTGTAAAAATTAAGAAACATTTAAAATACAAATGGCCTTCTGTCTGATCAACCATGCCCAGCCGAGGAATTTGGCTACCCCGCACACTATAGTAGTGTTAGAATCAGTCTTAAGAATTCTAAGTGCAACAGAGTAGTCCCTTGAACCAAACTGCAGGCACACAGGCTTGAGCCATTTCTGTCTGGGTTTTAAATAGGCTGGACATGCAAAAAAGAAATGGGGAATATTCTCAGTAACACCCGGACAAAATGGGCAGTCAGCAGGGGTCTCGTGCGGGGGATTCCATCTACTTGTGCGTCACGAAAGGGGAAGGGTCCCAAATCTAAACTGAATGAAAAGAGATCTATCCCTAGGCTTCATAATAAAATCAAGATAAAGTTCCAGGCGGGGTGTAGACTTATGCTGGCGAAACGCCTCAGTTAAACTACCTGGGTTTGGATCCCTCTGCTCCTGGAGATTGACCCATGCCCAAAAGGCTCTCTTAGTTTCTTCCTTTGATATCAATACCCCAGAGTCCCAAGCAGTTATGAGGCCTGTTGCGACCAAAAGCTTCTTTATGTTAACAAGCCAACCAATTTTATGAGCTCCTTGAAGGTTCATAACCTCTCTTAGGCCATCAGCATATCTGGAGAGTTCAGGGGTGCGCCATAACCGCGCCCAGTATAAGAGAGGACGGAGAGTAACTAAATCTTTGATAGATCGCCGTCCCAAATCACTTAGAAGTGGCTTAGTTGGAGTGCCCCTTGGGAGTGAAACAAGCTCCCTAAAAAACTTGTTTTCTCCAGTGACAAGTGCATCTACACAACCAAACCCACATAGTTCAGCACCATAAAGGGCACAGCCTACAGCGTTGGCAGCATATATTTCCAAAGCTGGAGCAACGGGTTTAGTAGTGGAGGCACGAATTTACCTCCCTAGAGCTCCTATTACCCGCCTATGATTTAATACCATTTTGTCAATGTGGGGCTGCCATTTGAGTTTGTCAGAAATTCTGATCCCCAAGTAGTCGAACTCTTTAACACGCTCCAATGGCTTCCCTTCAATGGTTAGGGTAGATCTAGATGATCTGCTCGGGTTGAAATAAAGGAGTTTAGTTTTGGCTGTGTTAATGGCAAGGCCTCTCAACTTGCAAAACAAGGAGAAGCTATCCAGTAGCTTCTGTAATCCTGCCGGTGTTTTTGATGTTAAAAGCGTGTCGTCCGCAAAAAGTAATGTGGGGACTTTATCGCCCGCCAGGACAGGGACATCATCATTAATTTCAAGCAGAAAAGAAACTACACCATTCACAAAAAGTGTAAAAAGTGTAGGGGCCATTACACAACCTTGGCGAACCCCTCTATCCACCGGGATTTTATCAGTTTTCTGGTCCTGAGACCACCATCTAATACGGGCATAGTTGCCTTCGTGCATCCGAATCAAAAGGTTCAGAATATACGGAGGAATCCCCATCTCCTTCAAAGTCAGCCACAGGCGATCACGAGGGACCAGGTCAAAGGCGGTCTTAAGGTCAATGAACGCCAAGTAAAGGCCTCCATTACCAATAGTGACCACCTTCCAGTATAGAAGCACCAGCCTGAATGCCTGGTCGATCGTGCTTGTGCAGGTCCTAAAGCCCGCCTGAAACTGTGAAATTATATCATTATCATCTGCCCATGAGTGGATCCTCTCCAGAAGGACCCTACCAGCCAACTTCTGCCCAGTGTCGATAAGACTAATTGGGCGGTAGTTGGCTGGGTCCCCCCTTGGACCCCTCTTGTAGATAGGGATTACTTCAGCTCCCTTCTAAGAATGCGGTACTGGCGAGCCTTCCAGCAAAGCATTAATAAAGAACACAAAATAAGAGGCCCATCCCTCAATGTTAGCTTTAAATAAGTCTCCCGGAATACCGTCTGGGCCCGGTGCCTTGGCGGATACAATCTTATTGATTGCTACCTCAACCTCCCTTTTCTCTATCCTAATGAATGGGACCTGGTCAGGATCAAAATCCATGGTCCCGTCTCGGGGCCTTGAATCACCCGATTGCTCATCCCCTACATATAACTTCCTGAAGTGCTCAAGCCATTCCCTATCTGGTATGTGGTTGGGAATTTGGTCCAATTCGGAGCTATTAAATCTTCTCACTAAGGACCAGAAAAGCTCGCCATTCTTTGAATGGCAGGCAGTTTTCAAACTATCCCAGCGCAACTCTTCCCATTCCGATTTTGCAGCTGTAATGGCCTGCCTATACAACAAACTTGCCAGCCGAACATCACCCGGATTGTTGGATTTAATGGCATGGACCAGGCTATCTTTTTTTGATCTACAATTCCTATTAAACCAGTTCTTGGTTGGCTTAACACTCGTCTGACGCTTTTTACTATGGTCAAGAAATAAAGTGCCGATCGAGTCCATAGTAGCCACATAAACTTTTGCTGCAGCAGCAGGGCCAACCCTTTCCCTGCAAACTGCAGAGAGCTTGAGAGTCTGAACAGCAAGAATTTCATGGAGAGTAGTTAATTTTAAGTCACTCAAAATAAACTTGGACCATTTGAGGTACCTGTTACAGTTGGATGGTAAAACTGTCTTAGTCAGCATTCGTGTTCCAGAAATGGGGGTAGACTCCTTCCTATGCCACATTGCCATCATTTTGAGAGACAGGGCATTATGATCACTATTTGTTGTTGGTATAATGACCATATCAATAACATATTTCCATGCCCTCCTGTCAACTAGTATATAATCGATTCTGCTCTGGCAGGGGACCCTGTTAAAGGTGTTGGCTCCCAATGTATCAGAAATTGTGCGCCCATGAACAGCTCTTAATCCAAATTCTATCGATAAAGCATTAATTTGGATGACAACCGGTGACCATCTCTTGACTGGCTTGAGTGATAAGGAAGGAATACCCCATCTGGCATCTTCATCATAAATACCCAAAATGTCCTCAGTTGCAAGGGGCTCAAATGAGCAATTGAAATCACCGGCAACCAGGAGAAGGGAATCAGAGGGGCAAGAATGGAGCATGTCTGAAAGGGCTGAAATAATAGAAGATTTTGCACCCCCTTGAGTACCTCGGGCATATACATTAAAAAGTTCCCAGGTGAGATTACTATTGGAGGACTTAATGGAGAGTCTCATTACATCTAATGTAGGGCACGTATGGTGGGTGATCTTAAGATTAAGTTCTGCCCTGACCCATACCATAAGTCCACCTGATGGGCGGCCTCTACCTGCCGAAGTAGCTGGTACAAAATAACAGGAAAAGCCCGGCTTATGCAGCGGTTCAAGGCTCCAAGTTTCCTGGAACAAACACAGGTCATATCCATCAATAAAAGCATTCCAATCCGGAAGAGAAAGCTTGCTACGCAGACCTGCCACATTCCACGAGGCACACTTAAGGTGGCTAGGAGAGCCATCACTAGCAATTGGAACACTTGAAAAATGGTCCAAACATAGATCAATGGTGTTAATAACCCTCTCTGATATTATAGCAGTGGTGGATGGTTCTGAACCCGTGCACTTTAATAATGTAATAGGACCAGAAATCGGACAACCTGGGAGGGGCAAAGGACTATTTGATGCTCTACTGCCCTGTAGTCAATCAACAGTCTCCAAACTGCTAAATCGATTTTGGGTGGGGATAGAGTCTAAATGTGGTACAGGTCTAAGCCAATCCCCTTGTGACAGTCCCCTCCCATTCCGCTGTACCAATGTCCACCCATCCATTAGTGAGGTGAAGTGACCAGGGGGGTAAAAGTAGGTCAAAGGAAGGGAGCGAATAGAAGCTCCTGAGTTTGTATGTCTCCAGTTACAGATATACTCGACTATTTTGGGGTCATTGAAGTTGATTAAAATACAGTCCCCTCTTATGTTCTTAGGCAGGTGACCTACCCAAGGGACCCTCCTAACCATAAGTATCTTGCACGCTGTGTGCATTGGCAATGGTCTATTTTTGTTGAGCCAGTGCACAACCTTGTTCTTCAAAGTTATAGGAGATTCAGCTTCATACCTGCCTAATTCAGGGACCCCTGTTAAGATAACCACAAATGGAGAAACTTCCGGTGGAAGATTTGGAATATTTTCCCCCCTGGAAACCTGGGAGATAGAGATCCTATCATCCTCCTTAGGGTGAGGTATGTGACGCTGGGAGGAATTAGTGGCAGCAGGCACAGCTGTGCCCTTATTGGCTACGGATATGGTGTGAGAATCCAAGGGCAATACTGGGGGATCTTTTGGAGGAACCGGGGCATTTTCTACTCTAGCAGTATCCATCAATCTGGAGACCCTAGAATGAGGAGCACATTTTAAAGAGTCAGTAATTCTCCCAAGACCTTGCTCAATCCTTAGTAAGTGTTGTTCAATCTTACAGATTCTATCCTCCACAGGGCGAAGGAGAAGCCTAATAGTGTCAAAAATAGCAAGTAATTCAGGGGCCGTTCCCTCAGCCTTACCATCTTCACTTGTCCCCCCACTTATAGCCTGAGATGTCAATATAGTGGATGATAAATGATCTGAGGGTACAATCAGCAATGGAAACCATAGCGGGCTGCTCCAGTTGAACAGGGGGCATTCCAAGATTTCTAGTATTACTCACAGCTTTCTGTTTCTTTCTGCCAATCTTGCTCTTACCACCTTTGTTAGTGGAAGGGCCTTGCTTATTTTTAGAGATAGCCCCAGGATGCCTCTCTCGCAATCGCCGAGTGCTAAATTCCGGTGCTATGTTGGGTGCAGTCGGCAACAAACGGGGGGATGTCAACAGAGAATCAGAGACCGTAGACTGGTCCCCCAAAGAGATAGCAGTTGTACCACTAGGTGTTAGATCAGGGGTTGAAGAGACTAGACTTAAACATGCAGCAACACCACTATTTGGAACTTGATAAACAGGGGACTGAACATTAGCAAAGTGGCCCATTGAAGACCTCCTTGCCACTGCCAGGTCTTGTGAAACTCTGCGTTCCAACAGCGTGATCTCTTGATCGATGACACAATTAACCTTAGTGATAAACTGGTCCATAGTTCCTGTGAGGTGAGTGTTAGCCCCTCTACCTCTGTCTCTAGCGACTTTAGGTGGCATAATGAGGCCAGCAGAACAATAGGGTAAGTTTAAATACAATGTGGTCACGGATCAGACGAACTCCAATCAAACCAAAGCAAAGAAGGGATAGTCCATACCAGCCTTTTCCAGTCTATAGCGGGCTAAGACAAGCCCGCCCTTGGTCTTGACGGGTAACCCTGTACACTAGTATCCCCTCCCCTGGCGTTGGGTGGTGGCGCTGCTACCAAGCTCCCACAGGCAAAAAGCAGGTTGTTAAGAAGCTTCTCCCCTCAGATGGAGAAGTAAACAATATTAGAATAAGGTCTCCCCCAAAGAAGGCCCGTCTCCTCGCGGCAGACACAACACAAAACACTCCAAATCAGTGTAACAGTGCAAGTACACGGGAAGGACCTAAAGCCTATGGGAGACAGGCAGTACACATCTGACGCTGACCCAAAGTCAATGAGTACAACAGTACCTTATATTCTTAGGATGGAGTACTTCGATAGGCGGTAGGCCCAGCCCAGTCAGTTCCTGTCAGTGACGGGCAAGGACGGGCCCGCCCTTGGCCCGGGCTTCGCCCGGGCGCTGCCCGTGCGCGTCCCGCGCTGCGGGGTGCGAGGATCCGCTTTAACTGCAGCTGGCGCTCCCGTGCGCCGTCGCCGGCGTGCGTCTGGTGCTTGGGATGCCGGGTAATGTAGTTCAAAGAGCCGTTCCCCTCACGGCGGAAAGGATCCTGCAAACACTGGACCCCTAACAGGGTCTGGTTCCCGGGTGAGGAGTAGGTAATTGGTAAAGATCCTGCTCACTGAATGCGCGTCCCGCGCTGTGGGGCGCGAGGATCCGATTTACCTGCTGCTGGCGCTCCCGTGCGCCGTCACCGGCGTGCGTCTGGTGCTTGGGATGCCGGGTAATGTAGTTCGAAGAGCCGTTCCCCTCACGGCGGAAAAGATCCTGCAAACACTGGACCCCTAACAGGGTCTGATTCCCGAGCGAGGAGTAGGTAATTGGTAAAGATCCTGCTCACTGAAAGTGCGTCCCGCGCTGCGGGCGCGAGGATCTGCTTTAACTGCTGCTGGCGCTCCCCTGCGCCGTCACCAGCGTGCGTCTGGTGCTTCGGATGCCGGGTAATGTAGTTCGAAGAGCCGTTCCCCTCACGGCAGAAAAGATCCTGCAAACACTGAACCCCTAACAGGGTCTGGTTCCTGGGCGAGGAGTAGGTAATTGGTAAAGATCCTGCTCACTGAAAGCGCGTCATCATTGCTAAAGAGTGAGAACATGGTAGGTGCGAGCACGCATGCCTGTCTCACTCCTCTGTTAACTGGGATTGGCTCAGTTAGTTCACCATTCGTCCCCCAATGGACCATAGCATAGTTACCCTGGTGTAACCTAAATATCTGGGATAGGATGTTGTCTGGGACACCCTGATTTTTCTGTTCTGCCGAGGACATGGTCAAACACTGTCCTTAAGTTTGCAAATGCATTATAAATATGGGCATCTCTTATTTTAACATATTTCCATAAGATGCCCAGTAGCCTAAATACTTGATCAATAGTGCTAGTTCGAGATCCAAACCCTGCCTGGAAAACTCTTAGGGGCATATGTATCAACATCACCATTTGCGATTCTCAAATAGCGATTTTTAAAGAATCGCTATTTGAGAATTGCAAAACGGGATGTATTTAAAAAATCGCAAACTTTTTGCGATTTCTTAAAAATCCTTAATTGCGATAAGCAAATTGCGAAATCGCAATTAAGGAATACCTGCCCATTCATTTCTATGGGCCAGGAGACCCATAGGAATGAATGGGAAGTAATTCTCAAATAGCGAATTCGCAATTTGCTAATCGCTATTTGAGAATAATTTCAAAGGTGCAAGGGTGTCATGATGACACCCTGATGCACCCCTGAAATGAGCATGTGTGTGCATATGGCGCACATACATGCCCTAAGGGCATGTATGAGCGTCACGTGGCACTTTGCAAAATTAAAAATAGTGCATTTTGAAAGGAAATCGCAAATTACCACCAACTGGAAGTTGGTGGTAATTTGCGATTTCTTAAGGATAATTCGCACAACTTGGGTGCTTTTTACATATCATTTAAGAAATCGCAATTTGCGATTTCTTAAATGCTTACGCAAAATTAAGAAATCGCTAAATTAGCAATTCCTTAATTTTGCGATGGGATTTTGCCTTATACATTTTGTTTTGCGAATTTTTAATCGCAAACGCTGTATTTTGCGAATCGCAGCGTTTGCGATTAAAAATTTGCTTGATACATATGCCCCTTAGTATATTATTTCCACAGATTTAATTATTCAATGTATCCACAACTTGTCTGGCATAAACCTTCTGCATTGTGCCTCGAAGGCTTATTGGCCTGTAGTTCCCAGTATCGAGTTTAGTCTCTTTTTCTCAGCATCAGCACTATTTCGGCCCCCTTCCAAGTGGGGGGGACTAGTGCACCTTAAGCAATTGCATTGCTAATTAACCTAACATAAGGACCCCAAACTACTAGATCATGCCTAAGCAAATCTCCTTGAATTGTATCCCGCCTTGGGGTCTTATACAACTTAATAGCGGTAATTGCCTTTATTGTTTCCGCTAAAGTGAAGTGGATCCTATAGACTGGACAATCGTTTACACGGTTGATCAATGATCCACACTGATCGTTAGAAACCCCCTTGACCTCTGCGCAGAGGTTCGCAGAGTGTTGAGTCCAAGTGGCAGGATCCAAATAATATTTTATATCGGACATTGCGCCTTTACTACCATGCGCAATTATTTTCCAGAGCATGAACAAATCTTTTATTTTCGCAGCATGGAGTAAATCATTCCAGTTGCCCTCGTCCTATTCTCTCTTACTACTAATTAATTTCTGGGTGATTAAAATGTGCACAGCCCTAGCAAAGAGACAACGAGCAGGGAGGATACGTCTCCCAGGCGTGCAATCTCCTCACCTGGTGATGTATGTGTTCTTTCGCAGAAAGATACCTATTTCACTCTGCAGAGGTTGTTAAGCACTGTTAATTGCCGTCACTTAAAGTGCATAATCAAGGAAAGGGCAATTAACAGCTGGACACTAGAGACATATTAGAAAATGGCATTCATGCTGGCTAAAAATAAGCATCAAATACTCCATTTTCCGCTACATGCCCCCCGAGCCTCACAAACAACTAAAACTTTACTTTGTTCTTTTTGTCTTTGATGTCACTTAGAATAACCTACTGGCAAAATCACCTTCCTGGATGGTTAGCCCGCCTGCGCGCTGCACGTGCCTTCCAGTGCTTCAGAATGCAGGCTGCTGCAGAGCGCACGGGAAACCTGCCTATGGAATGGGCTGAACGTCAGACTGGAGTCACGTCTGGTCCAGGTCTCCCTTGAGCCTGTCGACCGCCCAGCTCCTTCCCGTCTATTCAATCAATATGTAATTAAGCAGTAATCTGTGGTTAGGAGAACTCTCTTTCCCCTGCGCTTGGCAAGGCAAACAGCGCTGCCACTGAAATATCCCATCTGGCATCCCTTTGAAATGCGCCCTCAAGCTGCTCATGCGTGGCAGCAGCGATATTCCCTCAATTTCCTTCGCAGGGAAAATGTGTCACCTCGAGTCCAATAAACATCTGTCCAGGCTCACTCATTGCTTTAGAATGTTGAGTCATCTGGAACACTCTCCAGCAAGTGCAAACAATCTTCTGCACTTCAAACATCAGAGATCCTCCCCCTGCCTCCTGTCATTGGAAGGGCTCTCCATACTCCAACCACTAAAAGAGCCTCCTCCTATCAAAAGTCAGCAAAGCTCCTGTGGAGGTCCTTGCATCTCTCTTGGAGTTGTTGAGACTAGTTTTGTTTCATTGTCGTCAATAGCCCTCCGCTCCTAGACGGAGAAGGCTGTTTCTCCATCCCAATTTATTAAAAGTTATCTTTCTATTCCTGCAAGCACCCCAAAAAATCATTATTTTCCAGTCCTAGTCGTAGAAGGCTATTTCTCTATCCCGATGTATTAAAAGTTATCTTTCTATTCCTGCAATCCCCCCCAAAAAAATCATTCTTTCTCAGTCATTTCTCACATCCATGTCTTTAATCACCATTGCATGTCTTCCCTTTTACAACAGAAGGTTGTCTGCTTTGCAGCAGACATCGTTTCCTCAACCTGTCTTCAACCACTGGAGACGATTTGCGGCCTAGACATCATGCATACAACCTCTCTCTTGCTCACTCTCTGACTCTATCCCTCTGTTTGTTCCATTTAACTCCCTCTCTTCATCATTATTTTTTTCCCTCTCTTTCTAAACTCCTATACATTTGCATCTCGAGTGCTCCCTTGCGCTATGACATGGTCAGTCAGTCCTCTGACCAAAAATAGGTTCTCATCCCTCAGCGGCTAATGTAGTATCTCTGTCTTTGTTTCTGACAAGCACAGGCACTATGGACTTCCTGCTTTTGGAAATGTTGTCCTCAGCCTGAACTTTGTATATTTCATTCCTCTCACAGGTCATCAGAGGGTCGCACATTCCATGGCAAAGCAAAGGCTAACACAGCCTGGTTCATTGCTCACTCCAAGAAAATGTATATTCCACCTAATACCTGCGTGCTTCTCACCAGCGCCTAGAAGCAAATTAAGTTATGCAGTGTGTTTGATACAAATACTAATAAATACGTGAATAGAAAATAATCTGATACCTGGTGGTTTCTGTTCCGTGAAGCTATTGAATTGACAGAACTTTGCCAAATAGTACACCGCATAATTAACCACCGTCCCCTTTGCACTCTACCCTGGAAAACATGTTTAACATTTAGACACTGCAAATAGCCTCAAAATCCTCACGACCCTCTCACTGATACCAGCTTCACACTCAAACTCAGCTTCTCCTTGTGTCCACAGATGCATTCATTGTGTACCCTTTTGCAAGATGAATTTTTCTCTGCTCTGAAAACCTATCGCCACTACCAGGAATTACAAGAGAGACCAGTGGAGACAGGGAGGAAGGGAACATGTGGGTAGGTAGATCACCACAGCTACTTTGACCGATCTACACAACAAGAGGAAACCCTTACTCTAAGAAGACACGATCAAAGTTATATACAAATGTACACTTGTCAGGGAGCTCCGGTCTAGGTCCTGTGATGGCGCCAAAACTTTAATAGAGCGATGTTGTCACTAAAGAGCGGCTGAACTGGGCATCTGCAACTAGGCCACCGAGAACGGTTTTCTGTTTTAGAGTTTTATGGAGCGCGAACTCGACCCAAAGGTGTCAGCGCTTTACATGAACCCCTGTTGGGGAGAGGAGTTAGCCTAACAGTTAGGGCGCTCGACCTCGGACCTGGGGGAACTGGGTTCAAGTCTCGGTAATGACGCTAAATATCCTGTGATTCTGGGCAAATCACTTAATCTCCCCATACCTAACAAAAACAAGCATTGGCATAGCCAATAAGTTTTGCTTTTGTGACCTTATAAAGTGTTTAGCCATGCAACAGTTGCATAACTAAATACTTATAAGGTCCCAAAAACGAGACCTATTGGCTATGCCAATGCTTGTTTTACATTTTAATATCTTTTGGTCATGAGCGTACCGGCAGACACCGAGTGAAAAGAAGCCCCTGTCTGGAGAGATCGGCGCGCTGCACTACTGCCCTATAGCCAAGCATTGGCATTGCCAATAGGTCTCTCCTTTGGGACCCTAGAAGTGTTTAGACAATTTGATTTCCGGGTTAATTTCAGGCCCTTTGCCGCAGTTACACAAGGAAGAAAAGCCCACATTAACTGCAGCATTAAGTCATGTAGGACATCATGATGAGTGCCACAATGTTATTTATTGTTTTAGAAACACATAAAAAAAAGAAGAAAAGAAAAAATTGTGTAGATCTGGTTCTGCCTGGACTGCTCTATCCAGCGCTCAGGAAATGTATGGGAGAATGTAGAGGACTTTAGTTCTCGCAAATAATTTACCAGTGTTTGGACTCCATGTTTTAACAATCTGCATTAGATTACACGGGGCCCCGGGAGAAGGGTTGGTCGCACTGGACACCAGATAGTGACTGCTGCACACACAGCTGGAAGGCTTGTATGTAAATCCTAGAAATAAATATGGCCATTTGGTTGTAATAGCTAAGTGTGGTAGTTGCCAAAACAGCCAACAGAGCGGCCTCGGCTCTACCCTGCACCCTCGAGCAAAACCTGCTCTGTTTGTGGCCTGCCTGCTTTCTGGGGGATCTTTGGTGGTAGAGAGATGTGAAAGATGCTGCGGCTGGCGGGCCGGGGTTTTGTGGTGGTGTGAAGAGGGGGAAGAGGCTGCAGGTGGCATGCTGGGGATTTGTGGTGGTGTGGAAAGGGGGAAGAGGCTGCAGGTGGCGTGCTGGGGGATCTTTGGTAGTAGAGAGATGTGAAAGAGGCTGCGGGTGGCGGGCCGGGGTTTTGTGGAGGTGGGGAGAGGTGGAAGAGGCTGCGGGCCGGGATTTTGTGGTGGTGTGAAGAGGGGGAAGAGGCTGCGGGTGGCGTGCTGGGGATTTCTGGTGGTGTGTAGAAGGGGAAGAGGCTGCGGGTGGCGTGCTGGGGGATCTTTGGTAGTAGAGAGATGTGAAAGAGGCTGCGGGTGGTGTGCCGGGGTTTTGTGGTGGTGTGAAGAGGGTGAAGAGGCTGTGGGTGGCGTGCTGGGGATTTGTGGTGCTGTGGAGAGGGGGAAGAGGCTGCGTGTGGAGTGTGGGATTTGTGGCACTGGGGAGACGTGGAAGAGGCTGCAGGTGGCGTGCTGTAAATTTGTGGCGGTGGGGAGAGGTGGAATAAGCTACAGGTGGAGTGCTGGGGATTTGTGGCGGTGGAGCGAGGTGAAAGTGGCTGCGGGTGGTGTGCTGGTGATTTGTGGCAGTGGAGCGAAGTGAAAAAGGCTGCGGGTGGTGTGCTGGGGATTTGTTACATGGGGAGAGGTGGAAGAGGCAGCGGGTGGCATGCTGGGGATTGTGGTGGTGCAGAGAAGTTAAAGAGGCTGCAGGTGGCGTGCTGTAAATTTGTGGCGGTGGGTAGAGGTAGAATAGACTGCGTGCGCCATGCTGAAATAAAGAAAGGTGTACATGCGAGGTGAAAGTGGCTGCGGGTGGTGTGCTGGGGATTTGTGGCAGTGGAGCGAAGTGAAAAAGGCTGCGGGTGGTGTGCTGGGGATTTTTTATGTGGGGAGAGATGGAAGAGGCAGCGGGTGGCATGCTTGGGATTGTGGTGGTGGAGAGAAGTTAAAGAGGCTGCGGGTGGCGTGCTGTATATTTGTGGCGGTGGGTAGAAGTAGAATAGCCTGCGTGCGCCATGCTGAAATAAAGAAAAGTGTGCATGATATGTCATGAAGCACATTCCTGGTCACTGAAATTACACTGAAATCGAACTGCAGGTAGTCACGCTGCTGTGAGGTGCATGGGTGCCGTGCATAATTACACAAAGCGGCTGCATGCACCGTGCTGAAATTAAGAAAGGTGCACATGCTGTGTCATGATGCACATTGCTTTTAACTAACATTAAACAGAAAAAGAAAGGCAAGTAGTGATGCTGCTGTGCGGTGCCGCAGCGCGAAAGTGAAAGCAAGAGCGCGTGCTTGGTGGGGGCGGGGGAGCGCATTCCAGGCGGGGGAGCGGACCCTTTGAAGTATGATGCCGAGGGCGCCAGTGGGCTGAAGCGCTTCCCCAAACGGATTGCATGGCGGCACGATGCACGTGATTGTGCGCGTGCTCACCATGCAATCCACTTTTGGGAGCACTTTGAAATGCCCCTCTTACTAGAGTCTCGCATAGCGATTGCGTAAAAGCAATAGCTAGGCGAGACCTAATGAATGTGTTGTCCTCATGTAACGTAGCTGATGCTATGTAAAGCGCTCTGATACCTGATTGGATTCGGGTCAAATTCGCTCTATGTAAAACTCTGCACAAAAAAAAAAAATTTAACTTATGTTACAGAGGGACACGTTTATTTTCCGTAGGCCCGGGAGATTCAGTGATTTGCCCACAATCACAGGACGTTGAGCGTCCCTGGCGAGACTCGAGCCCGGTTGCCAAGCTTCGAGGGCGAGCTCTAGCCGTTAGGACACATCCTCTCCCCTTAAATCGGGCAAAGGCAGTTCCTACCTTGCTTGATTGCGGTTTAAAGTTTAACACTGAGTACCAAACTTGATGTATTGCTTATGTGTTGCAGTGTAATTTGAGTTTTTTTGTAAGCCAAGCAGAATCTGTTACTATCGACAGCCCATCTTTATTCTGTAGCGTACTCCACGCGAGTCTGTCATGCCCAGAACCAATGGAACGAACGCATGCTCAACAAATATAATACATTGTTTTACGGCGATGGACTGACGCTGCTCGTTCTGTGTGTGTGCCTCCAGCTAAACTGGCTCTTTTCAAACCTCAGAACCCATCTTGACCCCCCGCCCCCCCCCCCTCGTCTCCCAGCCAGGAAGCGACCGGGCCAGAGTCTGCAGGCAGGAAGCCGGAAGAGCAGCAGGCCTGTGGCAGCACAGCCTCTGTTAGCAAACAACTGGAGCATAATTAGTTGTTGCGTTTTTAAGTGCTACTCGCGGAGAACAGCCCTGACGCCTGCTATTGACTGGGTGACCCGTGGTCTGCTCCATTATAGATTGGCGCGCTGTTAACTCACTCACTTATTCGCTCCACAACCTGCTTTGTAGGAGGCCCGCGGGGCGGGCATCGATTGTAACCCTGAGTATTCAACGACGGTTATAGGGGACGGCGGCGACGAACGGAAGAGCGTGACAATCAAGCGTTGTCAGTCCGTGACAACCCGCCAGAGTGCGATTGGCGCGCTCTAGATGAGCCAAACACGATTTGTGGTGCCGGCTGTTTGCGCATCTACACAACTCTTCCGATCTTTGTGGGAGACAGAGCCGCCCTTTCGTCAGACAGCGCCTCGCGAGAAACCAAATTTGTCGCTATTCTCAATCTTCCTCCACTCTGGTCACCCCCGGGACTCTTCTGAGCGCTTTATACAATTGCGGTTTCTATTACACACCTGACCCTAATAGTACTGTTGCTGCAGTTTTATACTTTTTTGTATGAATAAGAGAAGTTTAGTCTGCTGCCAGATGTAGTGTCGTGCTGGACACGTACAAGTGTCTCTGCAGATACTTAGTTGGTCAACCACACCCTCGTGGGAGTGGAAACATATGCACCCCACACCCATCCACCACAGGCGCCACGAGAGAGATGTGACCCTGCTAATAAAAGGGCCCGGATGCACGCGCTCGCGGACAGTTCACCATGCATACTCCCTGTGTCTGCGTCCATCAGTTCAGTAGAATGGAGGCCTAGGGCCCATAACACTACAATATCAATGAACGGGTACTGCCCCGCGTGTATGCTGGCAGCAAGTTTTGGGCTGTCGTGGAGGAAATGTGGCCAGAGTCTAAGGCCCCCCGCACCGACTGCCAGCTGGATGTTGATGGTTGCAGGGCAAGAAGGCGGCCATCCAGAGCATGTACCAGTAAGGCCCGCATGAGTTCCACAGGAGAAAGTGATGAAGTGTAGCTAGTCCTGTGCTGTGGGTGCCTCCATTCTGCTGACCCTCCTATAAGAGGTGAGAAGCATCCCCTGCTCCAGAAATGCCCACGGGGGGCAGAGAGAGACTGTACCAACAGTGTGGCAGATGAAGTGCCCGCAGGGGAGAAAAGAGTGGAACAGCCCGCAGCCTCATCCTGTGCGATTTTAAAAGCCCCCCTGGCAGCGATAGGGTGTGAGCCCATAAAGTAAGGCACGGCCCGCAGCACTAGGAAGACGGCTGTGGCCTACATGAGAAGTGGCAGGGCAAAGTACTGAGGGACAAGAAGGCGTCGGCCTGACTGACGAACGGTATGGTAAAAACAGGCCATCTGTGTACAGGTTGCATATTATAAAACACCCGTATTTGCTGGCAAAGAAGGAAGGGGGATATTATCAAGAAGTGGTGATAATTATCGCTAATCGCCGTTAGCGTGACTTTTTTTATCGCCGTCTACCACGGGAAATTATCTCCGTGTTAGCAGCGTATTAACAACACACTGCTAACAGGCGATAGTTTCTCTTACCTTCTGAAATGTCCGGCGATAAAATTAGCGGAACAGCGATAAAAATCTTCGCACTAACGTTAAAAAAGTGGTGATAAGCCCATTAGCGATAAAAAAAACGCACGTTAGGCAGCCCAACATTAGTGATTTTTCCCTCCAACTTAAAAAATTGCCTAACAGTCCACCTCCCATAGAAAAGATGCCCCCAAAAAAAGTTTAATGCAGATTGGAGCAGCCAGGGCCAAGTGCAGCACACATCAACAACCCCTCAAGCCACCCAACATCCAGGATGACCAGGATGAGAGCCTGGATGCCCCGCTGGACCTGCGGCTTGAGCCTGGATGCCTCCCTGGACCTGCGTCTAGAGCCAGGATGCCCCGCAGGACCTGCGTCTGGAGCCTGGATGCCTCCCCGGACCTGCTCTTTAGCCTGGATGCCCCGCTGGACCTCCGTCTTGAGCCTGGATGCCTTGCTGGACCTGCGTCTGGAGCCTGGAGTGGGATGTGGAGGAGCTGTGGAGTCGATGAGGCGTGGTGGGAGACATTGATGCATGACGATCGCCAGTACCTGGTAGTGAAGTCTGGCAGGTCGCATGGAGCCATGTAGCTGACCTGTGTGAGAAGACCGCCTTGCGACCCTTGGAGCAGTTAATGGTAGAGGTGCTCCTGCGCACCTAACGTAGCGAGGTCCGCTTCGCATACTGCCATCCACCACTACACCGGGATGCACGGAGGGGATTACCAACGGTGTGTGCCGTCTCCCTGCATCACAGGCCGGATGATGTTGGGCTGGCCGTACGCTGTGGAGGCTGAGGTCCCTGTGCTACAGCGAACTTGTGTGGCGTGAGCGCTGCTCCTTCACGGCTAAGGGGGCCCTGCTGCATCAACTTCATCTGGAGGTCCACCAGCATACTAGGCGGCAATTGCTGTACCCAGCCGAGTGAAATCACACCTGTCTGAGGCTCCTGCTGGCTGATTCACAGATTTGGAGCGAGTGCAGTGGATTGTGCCACGGTCTTAATGTCCAGGTAAGGAGAAGGTGGGACGTGTAGCGCAAGAGGGCCGGGGGGTGAGTCGCTCATGCCTAACACACGTAGGTGACACACCTCCAGTGGCGGCTCTTCTGCTGTGGCAGAAGAGCGTTGCCTCACCGCCTCAAGCAGTAGAGAAGAGGAACAATCATCACATGATGATAACTCAATCAATGAATCAATCAGGGGAATTGTAAGCGCGCTACTCACCTGTGAGGGTATCAAGGTGCTGTGGGGGGGGGGTGCAGAACTGTTAGCCGAAGAGCCAGGTCTTGAGGGTCTTCCTGAAGGTGTTCAGGGAGGGGGGCGTCTGATGTCTGCCGGCAGCTCGTTCCAAGTCTTGGATGCAATGTGGGAGAAGGATCTGCCACCTGCTCTGGCTCTGTGGATGCGCAGGGTTTCGGCCGGTGCGAGTTTGGAAGATCAGATGTCTCTTTTGGGTACGTGGAAGTTGATTCTGTCGTTGAGGTATTTGGACCCATTGTTGTGTAGTCCTTTGTCGGCATGAGTGAGAATTTTGAAGGTGACTCTTTTCTCCACGAGGAGCCAGTGGAGTCTACATAGGCGTTGGCTGATGTGTTCGTGCCGGGGGATGCCGAAGATGAGTCTGGCGGCGGTGTTCTGTAATGTCTGGAGTTTGCAGAGTAGGAACTTGTAAATGCCGGCGTAGTATGCGTTTCATTAGTCCAGTCTGCTGGTGATGAGTGTATGGGTGACTGTCTTCCTTGACTCCGGGGGGCTCCATTTGAAGGTCTTGCGGAGGATGCAGAGGGTGTTGAAGCATCTGGAGGTGACGGTGTAGACCTGTCGGTTCATGGTGAGGGTTGAGTCGAGTACGATGCCGAGGTTTTTGGTGTGGTCCGAGGGGGTAGGTGGGCTTCCGAGGGTGGCGGACACCAGTTGTTGTCCCATGCTGAAGGGGTGGTTCCAAGGACGAGGACAACTGTCTTCTCGGCATTGAGCTACAGGCAGCTGTTGGTCATCCAGACTTCAACATCATGCATTCCTTTCTGGAAGTTGAGTCTGGCGGTAGTGGGGTCTTTGGTGAGGGAGAGGATGAGCTGGGTGTCATCAGTGTAGGATACGATGTTGAGACCTAGTTGTCAGATGATGGCAGCAAGGGGGGCCATGTAGATGTTGAAGAGGGTCGGGCTCAGAGATGACCTCTGTGGGACTCCGCAGGTGATTTACGTGGGATCGGAGAGGAAGGGTGGCAGTCTGATCCTTTTGCTTCTTCCGGTGAGACATGATCGGATCCAGTCTAGGGCTGTTCCTTGTATGCCAGCGTCGTGTAGTCTGGCGACTAGTGTGTGGTAGGAGACGGTGTCGAAGTCCGCTGAGGGGTTGAGTAGGATGAGGGCTGCAGAGTGGCCTTGGTCCAGGAGGGTGCGGATGTCGTCTGTGGGAGCGAGTAGAGCGATCTCTGTGCTGTGGTAGATGTGAGGTGGGCAGGGGTCAGTGGGGGTCCCTGAGTGGATGCCTTTCATGGTTGAGGTTCTGTATTTGGTTGTGACCAGCGTCCAGGTGGAGATGGTGGGCTGGCTGGTGAGTCGGGGAGCGAGGGGCTGGCTGTGGCGTCTGGTGGATGGTCGGCGAAGGTGTTGTAGAGTTTTTCGATCTTGAGGTGGAAGTAGGTTCCACGCTTATCGCAGAGGTCTTGGGACGGGGTGATGGCTGTGGCTTTGCTGCATGGGTTAGTGAATTCATGAATGACCTTGAAGAGTTGCTTGTAGTTGGAGTTGTTGAGGATGTGGTTGTGGTAGTCCGTCATGGCGTCCTTGTAGGTGGTGTAGATTTCGGGTGTCTTGGTGTTTCTCCAGTTTGTCTCCAGGCATCTGCAGGTGCATCTTGCTTCTTGGGGATCAGTGGTGAACCAGGCTGTTTTTCTGGGGCCCTGTTTGTTGGACTTGCGTAGCGGGGTGAGCTTGTATGCGCAGCTGGAGATCCATGTGTGGAGATCTCTGGTTGCGATGCTGGCGTTGGATGTGTTGGAGGCTGGGGTGGTGGTTAAGGTTTGGCGGCAGTGTAGGCAGGAGAACGGGCCGTGGGTTGTGTTTGGCGAGGCCTGTTGTCAGTCTCTGAGTTATCCGTGGTTGTGTGTGTGGAGGGTGGCTGAGCTGTAGTAGTGGCTGGCTCGAGATCCAGGGTTCCTGGCACTGGTCGCGGTCAGGTCCTGGACAGACGCAGACGGGCTTGGCTTAGGCGCGTCATCTGCGTGTCAGCGGCACATGTCCGCTGCGCAACCGCACATTGTCTGGCATTTACGAGGGGGGAGGAACGATCAGCTGGGAGGCGGCAATGGGCGAGGACAGGGGTGCGGGCCACAGGGGCATCAGCGGCAGGAAGAGAGAAGTGCGGGCTCTGAGAAGCCAAAAAACCGATCACAAGTTAAAAAACACAAGGGATAACTAACTGATGTAATCATGCTATGTATCCTGAGGGGGTGGGAGGGTGAGTAGGGCGGCTCCAAACACAGAGCAGGGCATGGGCAGATTGGCATGCCCACTCAAGTGTGCAATGACTGTTTGGTCGGCCCACTCAGGCCGTCCAAAGCACTCTTGCGCACTACTCTGTTCACAATGCAGGCTGCATTACAGCCTGCATGGAGAACATGGCCACCCCTCCAGCCCCTGGCTGCATGACTTGTCCCGTTGCCGATTACCAATCCAACCGCTGCATCGCAGCGTTATGATTGACTCAGGGGAGGGAGCCTGGCTGCCTACTTCCTTTTCCTGGAAGCAGACGCAGGAGAGCAGGAGCTACAAAGACACGGGACACAGCTTCGAGGTAAGACTTACCTCAATACATTTTTAACAACACACGCTCACACACACATCCCTGCGACTACGCACCATCCAGTGTTATTTCTGGCGTTTACCACCTCACAGCTGTCCAGCACACCCCGCATTTCTCAATGGTGGCCGCTGTGTGCTAAAGGCACATACGTAGTTGCGACACATGCCATCACCTCGCATTCCATTCCAATGCATACTAATACTTGGCACATTGCAACAGTAGGGTGGGTGTTGCATAGCGGAGACATAAAGATCACTGTTACCACTTCAGTGAGTGCAACCCAAAACTAACCTTTGCACCTCAAACCCAACCGTGAATCCTAGAAATCCTTTTTTGAGCACCCAATACACACACAAAAATCACATTTGAGACAAATGCACACCCCATTTTTCATATTTCATCCCAACAAACAACCATCTTTTCATATTTTACCCCCACAACACACCGTTTTTCATATTTTACCCCAACAAACACCCAATTTTTCATATTTTACCCCAAAAAACACCAGATTTTTCATATTTTTCCTCAGAAAACACACGATTTTTATATTTTACTCCAACAAACACCCCATTTTTCATATTTCACACCAACAAACACACCCTTTTTCATATTTTACCCCAAAACAAACGTACATTTTCAAATTTTACCCCAAAACACTTACAAACCTGAGAAACTTTAAATTACCCCATTACTGACCTCACAATGCGCTGTGATCAAATGCGATGTTAAGGCACCCGCGTTGTCGGAGTTGCGTTGTAAACGATGTACTGCCTGCATTCTAATGGTCATCTCCTGTGCCAAAGGCAACCCATAGGCTATGCCGTTTGCATCCGTCTGCCCCTGGACCTCGCTCAGCACCAAAGAGCATTCCTCTTGGACACTCCACCGCGACGACGCCAGCGCCCTCCTTGACATCAACCCTGGACGCCACCTCATTTGCCAGAACCAACCTCTGTTCCATGCCGGACATCGCTTTGCCATCACTGACGGCTGCAGTATCACCCGCAAGGAGCACCCCGACTGTCAAGGAGGACGCATTGCCGTCACCTACAGAGGCACACTCCAACTGACAACGCACTCTAATGTGCCAAGGGTGACCATGGACCACGTCAACTCCCAGATCCAGACCAAGCCTAAGAAGATCCTCTACGGCACCCTCATGTGGAGGCCCCCCGGGCCATGGCCCCCCATTCTCAAATACCATTGTAGACCTCATTGCACCCCAGGGTCTCCCATCCACCGATGACATCCAACTCGGTGAACTCAAGTTCCACTTGGACAACCCCAGTGACCAGAGCACCACCCCTTCCTGGGAGGGTCACCGACATCAGACGCAAGCAGCAAGTCACCTCAACAGGCCACATAGCAGGACACACGGTCGAGCACGTCACCTCTGCCAGCGGGTAATTCAACTACAGTCAAAACACCGGACTCTTCTGGCCCGACCATCATTGGTAACATCACGTCTTCACCTTGCCCACCGGACGCCACGGCAATCAACGCACCCCCTCGCAGCTGGATCAAGGCCAGCGAAGAACATCTCGTCAACTCCCTCTGCACCAACACTACACCAATGCTTTCAAACGATAACACCGCAGTGCGCAACCACCACCGATGGTTCTCCAACAGCGCCGACATTCGGGCACCAATCATGAACAGCACTGCGTAAGAACATTCCGCCTGCCTGATTGCAGGTGTGAGGGTGACTCAGTGACACAGGGATAGGCTGCCCCCATGCATTGCTGGAGTTGCGTCATCGTTGTGACACGACTGCAGCAATGCGTGACTTTAGCGCAGGCAGATACGTCAGGTTTCCTGACGTATCTTTCATTACTTGCGTCATGGAGCGCTGTCCAGTGATTACAGTGCATCCATGCTGTCGCAAGGAGGGTGTAGTGAGAAGTGTTGCAACGCTGTTTAGTCGCAGCGCAGCAACACTTTTCATGACTGTGGCACAGGAATGTGAACAATCTTATTGATTGTGTGCATCCCTGCACTGTAGTTTTGTCGCAGGGCAGCGCTGCAACATTGCTTGCAGCGCTGGCCAGCGCCAAAACCTGCAGAGATATGGGCCCAAGTTTTAACACCATTTTTAAGACCAGCTATTTTCTGGTCTTAAGTAACTGGCTCTAACTGCAGTTAGTGGCAGTTTTTTGTCTCTTCAGAATTTCAAGGAGCCCCTTGACAATATGGAGTAGTGGTGTTTGCGTGCCTTTTTGCATGGAACACCTACTTTGCATGTCATTAACGATAAATATCTCTAACATGCTTTGAGATAAAAAAACGGGGCCGTTATCACCAAAAACGAGCGCTAAGACCCATTAGCTGCAGCTTGCTAATTGGGCGATAAAATTATCATCGCTTTAGCGGCAAAAAAGTGCCACTAAAGCGGCGATAGGCCCTTCATAATATGCCCCCAAGTGCTGTGCCACCCCTGGAGACAGTCAAGCACTAGCATTGAGTGAAGCGCTGCATCACTATTCCGGCTAGCTTGGCACCAGTATTTCCCCCCCCCTGCACTGCCCGTCCGTCCCCCCACAGCGGCGAAAAAGGAGAGCAGGGATCCACAGTGTCTTCAGGTGATTTCCCGGCACCGCATGGATTCACCTATGGCTGTGGAGACAGCCCTCCATCTGTGTTGCCTGCAGGAAGGAGGAGACTGTCCCGCGCCGCTGGAGCTGTAAGGCATTGAGACAGTTGGCCCAACGCCACCTGCCGGTTGCACACTGCAGCAGCATCCTCAGCAATCATCAAGGCCTGCAATCGGAGGACAGACTGCCATAGCCTGCAAGGACAGCCATCAACAGCGCCACCTAGCGCCAGCCCACTGCACCGCACCTCAGCCTGGTCCCAGGAGACAAGTAAGTGACTTGCACAGAACGGGCCCAGTGAAATACACCAGCCACCAGATGAGCGACCTCATCCCTGACTGCAAGCACTGGAAACGTGAGAGCGACCTGCCAGGTACTGAAACCGTCGCATGCTGAACCAGGGTGGTAGCTAAGTGTACCCTGAGCCCCGTGGTGGCCAATTGCTGCCACTATAGCACTGAAGAAGCGGTTTTACTTTGTGAGACACCAGCTGTCCTCTGCCCTCAAGGAGTGAAGGTGAGACAACCCTGCAGGACAACTTGCATTTGAGACTGTCAGCGACTGAATGGAAAAGTACCTTCAGCACCACCTGGTGGCAATTTTGCCACACAGCACCCCGGGCAGGCCAAAACAAAAGACTACCCAGAGACTTTAAAGAGGAAATTCTGCCTTGCCGACCGGCATCAGCAAAGAGTCTATAGAGTTTCCCCTCGAACTAGCCATAAGCGAGAAACACCCTGTAACCAAAGAAGCTGAGACTTGCACAGACAGTACCTGCCACATAGCACCGTCCCACAGTTTTGAAAATGCTGCTGAGGCCTGGTGTGAGTATTGGTGACACCACCTGGCAGTTTGCTTGCTGCTTCACACCCAGATTGATAAGGCAGTACTAAGGAAAGTGCAGCACTGAGGCCTGTGCAGATGCCACCAGCAGGGTGTGAAGGAGCCCTGCACCCTGAAAACAGTCTGAGAAGGCCAGAAGTGGGTATGAAGCAGCACACACTGCTAACACCACACAGGCAAAGGAGCAATAGAGACAGAGTTGCCAGTGGCCCAAGACAGGCAAGCGGAGAGTCACACACCCCAAGTGGCAAGTGACCACCGCAGCATGTGCACTGAAGACACATGACAGGTGGCCGGATGCCACATCTCACTGCAAGCAAGAAGGAGTATGGCACACGAAGTGACCGACCCTGCCAAGCATGCCTGAACAGAGGCAGGAGCAGGTGCCACGACGGTGCAAGCTCGAGGCACAAGCAGGACGCCCTCGAGTGAAGAAGGTGACCTGCCATCCTGGTAGAGGAGCACTGTGAAAATCCCTGAGTTGGAAATAGGGCTTAAGACAGGTCCACGAGGAGAAGAAGCAAGTCCTACTGACAGGACAGACCTGCGACAGGTCCGCAACAAAGAAAAGATTGACAATCCTGTCACGCTAAATAACAGGACACCACAATTGCGCTGGAGAGACCGAGGGGAGAAGAACGAGGACTCGTACCACCAGAAGATTAGAGCGCACCCGTAGACACAAAACACCCACCAAGTTGGGCTGGCGTCAGTGGAGACTGCCCAATAAAGAAACCAAACATAAGCTGCAGCAAAAGCGAACAGTGTCTCTCCCCAAAGCTTCCCAGTGTGATCAGGAGTTCCCGAGTGTCGGCAGTCCAAGTCAGACGGCATCCCTGCTCGTGACCGCAGATACCCTGGGTGAAGAACAACCTCAGCAAGACAGAGATACATGGCTGCGAAGTCCCTCCAGACATCCTCTATCCCAGCAAGTCGTCACCACCTACCTTCTAGGTTCAATGGCAACCACAACTTTACTGCCATGTGCCCATCCAACCAAGGAGCGACATCGTCACCAGGGTGGAGCCTTACACCTGTAGAGGAACCAAGAGACCGAGGCACCCCCATTGAAATGAAAGACCAAGTATGCAGGAGCTAACTTACAGTCCATGTGCTCCTGTGTCCTGTTGACAAGCCCACCGACCAATAAGTCGCCTACCCTGGCAGTTGCATGAACAACGTCATCGGATCATATCTTTGTTCCTGCAGCAGCCCTCAGGCGGCCCACAAGCAGCCCTGCACAGTCCACGCGGTGTCATTGCAGCCCCACACAAGGGCCTAAAGGACATTTCTGCACCCAGGGATCCTCGCACGAGATATGGTCTGGAAGCGGCTCGCCGACAAGGTACAGGGAGGCACAGCGGCTTCAGAGGATAACGTCCTGAACATCATCAACACCATTCCTGCCCTGGCAGATTGTTCATCAGAGTGCCCAGACACCTCAAGAGAAGACTCTGCAGCAGGACTCCACCGACTTTCCTGATGCACCATAGTTTAGTTGACAGACAACAACAGCATCACCGCCAGAGCACACAAGTTTGTCCAGCAGTATGTAAGAGGATATTGATCTGACAGACAGGCTGCCAAGGAATCTGGAGTCCATCAACACATCGCTCATGCCCAGTAGACTCAGGTTAAATTATGGATGTGTGCTGAGATGCTCGGGAGCTCCAAGCTGCACCTGTCCACTGTTATCCCAAGGACTACCTCGCAAGACCAAGAGACTATGCGGTGTCCTATGTGAATAGTTTGTTTCCAGAGGTTGGACTTTGTTTCAATTTTAATAAAGTTTGAGAGGAATGTAGTGTCGTGCTGGGCACGTTCTAGTGTCTCAGCAGACACTTAGTTGACCAGCCACTTCCTCATGGTATTAGACACACGTGCACCCCACAGCCACCCACAACCGGCGTCACGAGTGAAGTGACCCTACTAATAAAAGGGCCCGGGGGCACGTGCTCGCGGCCAGTTTACCAAGCATACTCCCTGTGTCTGCGTCCATCATTTCAGTAGCATTGCTTGTATGACACACAAAGCCCTGCACTTCAACACACCAAAGTATCTAGCCAATAAACTGGATTTATCTGGAGGTAGCAGAACTTTGAGAAGCACAACACCTTGCTATTGAAACCACGTACATTTTGGAAAAATAAAACCTACAAGCACACCTTCTCAGGCCTAGCACCTAGAATCTGGAACGTCCTGCCCCCGGCCATCAAAATGAACTCCTTCACAAAAGTAGTCAAACTACTTCTAATGAACAAAACTCTCCACTGATCCTAGTTCTAGAGTGAGCTGGGTCCCATCTAGACTCAGCTCACCTACCAGGATCTGTGATGAATGAACGCGAAGCGAGAATGACTAAAGCACTCCTGAAATACTCCAGATCTACAACGTTTACCATCAACATTTGCATTCACCTATTAGCTACTCATATCTATGTTTCCAGTTCTCACTTCGATTTCTGTTGTAACAGTTGTGAAGTGCTCTGATACATTCACTGGGTCTAGTTCGTGCTATATAAAACTTTAAAAATAAATAAATGTGGGCCTAGGGCCCACAACACTACACCAACCTCTGTCTTATCTCCCACTTTCCCTTCACCTGATTGACCTATGGCACACCCAAGCTCATTACTTCTGGAGACAAACTGGAGGTGAGAGCCTAGGTGAAGGGCAGGGATGTCATACAGAAGGCAGGGGAAGGGAAGAAAGAGAATCTGAGGGGAGAGAAAAAGATAATTTCTCGAGAACTTGGAATAGATGAAGCTAATAATTACTGCCTTTGGAGCCCTCAACATCGACGAAGGCATATTTTATCGGTGGTATGCAGTTTGGACAAAAGGGGAAAAAAGGAGATAAGGGTACCTCATTTTGTAGCTGCGTACATGCATGATGACGTATTTGTGTGCATGTGTCTTCACACATATGCCTACCTATAAAATGAAATGATGTGGGCATATTCTTTTTATTTTCCACTCTCAGATAGAATCGTAAATAATAAAAAATGAAAGTGAAATAGTGAAAGCTCTCTTTGTTTATTTTTCAGAGCAGTGTGTCCAACAACAATTTGCTGCTTGGCCATCAAAAGAAAATGAGTGAGAGAAGCACATCAGAGAGACAGCTGGAAAACACACTCATTCTCATGGAATGCTTACCCCTCCCCCCCAAAAAAAAAATCCCTAAAAGTGAGCAGTGGAAGGATGGAAGCCAGCCAGTTTGAGAGATGTTAAAGAGGCCAAGCTCTCCAGGGGAGGGACAAACTCAGGCTTGGCTGGTGTCGGAGAGTGGCGGGGTGGAGAGAGGTGTGTGGGACAACAATAACAACACGCAAAATAAACCGAAAAGAAAAAACCTGAATGCCTGCTTTTTTGGCTCCATTGCAGCACAGTCTGTGGCCAATCCTAATGCCGCTGGTAGCATGAGAGCAGCATCAGGATTGGCCTAGGCACCCTTGATTTGAACTCCCAGAGAGACTAGGAGGCAGTGCCTGCTGTCTTCAACCTGGCAACGCAGCTCAGGTTGGAGACAGCTCAGTCCGAATATCGGCGTGGCGGACATGAGACGGCTGGCCAAATCCACATGCGCAGATAGCAGTGCACCTACCATTCATCCTCCATGAAAATCATGGATTAGGCCCCGTCCCAAGACTCAGCCAGAAAAGACAAATAAAACTATAATAAACCTGATTTATTATCAATTAATTCTTCAAGTTTTGCAGCTGCTGCTGCTGCTGCAGAGCAGTGGCACTCGTCCAACATAGCGGAGGAGCCGCCGCTGGACAAACTCAAGATGGACAAGCTGGGCCAAGGTAAGCCATCAAATAAGACACAAGCAAAAGTGGCAATAAAGCCAACCAATGGTAAACTATTAGTAGGCTGTAAGCACCTGTCAGTTCTTGGAAAGCCTATGATAGGTCTTTCACTGCACTGTCTGCTAGGCTTGACTTAAACAATGATTAAAAGTAGTTTACAATATTAGCTCAATACGCCCCTGTGAAGATAGACGCTTTTGGCTTGGGCCCAGCCCTCCCATGCAAAAGCCACCCCTTGTAGGAGACCTCATATTTATTTGCTTAAGAATTAAACAGTAATGATTTTTAGAGCTATAGTGGCTAATTTGCTTTATTAAGAAACCAAAAGGCATGATTTAAATTCCTGTTTCCTTGCTTTCCCAAACTGTGTGAGCACCTCACTTTAAGCATGTGTTCCTCAGTCCCTTACCTGGAAATCTGTGAGCTCTTTGAAATGCTTAAATACTGGAATTACGTTCTTTATGAGAAAAGTATGCATCTACTAATGGGATGGACAACAAGAAGGCTCTCCCTTAGAACTAGTAGTGTTCTCAATTTACTGGCATGATTAGCTTGCGATGATGGTTACTGTAGTGCTGCTTTGAGACACAATCAATTAAGCAATTTTATATGGCTAAAAGCTCATTGCAACCATATGAAATCCATTGAATGCATCGTTCACTCTATTAATAAAACAAACAACTACTTTATATGTCAAAATAAATAAAATAAGACATCTCTGTGAGGCACAGTACTTGTAATCAAGTGCATTCACAGCCCCAAAATCACCTTGCTCAAGAATGTGGATCTGAACAAGCTGCCATGAACACATGCTGCAAGCTCTAGCGGACAATACAAAATCTCCTTCCTCACTGCTACACGTCTTTCAAACTCATGTCCAGCTAGCACATCTCATCTGTCGGCACATCATATACCTTTCCAGAGGTCACTAACACCTTTCAAACATTCAGTGGTCACCCCACTGAACAACTCTCTCATGCATCTCAACATTAAGTAAACACTGCCCTGTCGCCGACCTCTCTTGGTCCTACCAAATTAGACCATATCCTTATCTCCTATAACCAACAATTCCATCACAAAGACAGAATAAAAACTGCCTTCCACTCATTGCAAGCAACGTCCTCACGACACTGGACAGCTCACTCACATTTTTTTTGTTTTTTTTGTTGTTTTTGCATATGTATATAGCGTGAACTCGACCAGAAGGTATTGGAGCGCTTTACATGAGTACCGTATTTACATTACACATCCAGGCACGGGGAGATTAAGTGATTTGCCCAAAATCACAGGATATGGACACCACCTCAAGACTCACACTCTGGTTTCCAGCACCAAAGTCGGCAGCGTTGCCGATGGACCACGGGGCATATTATCAAGACAGGCGTTAAAATTATCGCCGCATTGGCGGCAGAAAACTGCCGCTAAAACGGCGATAATGGGCTTGATAATATGCTCTATGGAATTCTAATTGAAGCCCATGTTAGATGTGAAGGACATCTAACCTGAGCTTCAATTGGAATTCCATAGAGCATATTATCAAGCCCATTATCGCCGCTTTAGCGGCAGTTTTCTGCCGCTAAAGCGGCGATAATTTTTTCGTCTGTCTTGATAATATGCCCCCACATTCTCTCCCCTTTCTCACATTGCTTATTCTCTTAGTCCTCGATACAGTATTTGACGCAGTCACTTACAACATCTTAGCTACCCACACCTCCCACTTAGTAGCTATCATTTGTGGTGATCTCCTAATTCCCCTCCTGATCGACACCGAGCTTTGGACCTGCCTAGAGAGCTTGCACTCATGTTTAACAGGTGACACAGAGTTCTCTATTAAAGATTTCTCCTTTGAAGCCTGTTCCACTCTGCACCAATGGATGGGTGATTAAGGTCAATAAATAAACAAACCTAAAGGCAAAATTGTCGACCCTAAACATTTCCCAACAAACATCATTTCCCACTGCATTGCTCCTTGCATCTCTCCAACTACGTGGCGACTAATGCCACAACTGCAAAAAAGCCATGGGAACACCTCGACTGCACATTAGATCCTCTCAAACTATTGCAACCATTGCTGAAGTGGCTTTTCTTCTGCTGCAGCGACGCAGGGTGTTTCTCTCATAAATCACAAACTGGTGTTATGTCACAGTTGGTTGATATCTCTTCACCAAAGCACAGGATTCTGCTAGTCTAATTAAAGAAGACACAGGGCTTAGGATCTGCACTGGCCTTTGATGAAAGCAGGTATGAATCTTAAAGCCTACGTTTCAAAGTGTAGTATCAGTCTCTTGCTGCACCCCAACCATTCAACATCACCTACACTGGGCGTCATTGTGAGCAATTATTGGTTGACATGGGGTTGATGCCCCACTAAGGCAAACAGAACAGTTTTTGGCAAGGTGCACCACAAAAGTAAGCCAATTAACCAGTGCTTCACCTTCGGGTAATGTGACTCAAAGCAGTCACGCTTAATTTAGAGGGAAAGTGTAAAATATTTATGTGGCACACAAACAGTAATTAAGTGAAAACATAGCACAAGAAAATCCCAAACCACTTTAGAAAAATTGAGTACAATTAAATAAATCCAATGATACCAAAATGACAAAAAAGCAATCAGTAGAGCCGGAGAAATGCAATTTAAAAGTTGTAGGTTGATAGAACGCCTAAAAGCATGAAGCCCCATTCGCAGTCATGTGGGCGTGTTAAACTGGGGAAAAGTCATAGGTTCAGACCGACCGCAATGGAGCATTGGCCCTGATACAGGGACTAGGTTAGTCCAGCTGAAAAAGTTACATTCTCAAAATCTGACGAGAAGAATTCCGTTCGCAGTGGAGGAGACTGCTAGAAGCCAAGACAGTGGCTCGGATGGTTGTCGCTGTAGTGCGAAGAGCAGGTTGGGGGGCATGGGCTGTCATTGCTATTACACAAAAAAGCCAGTCGGGCACCGCGGACTGTCACTGCTGAAATTTCCCGTTGGCGGTCACTTCAGGCTATGCACTATGAAACCCTTTATTGATTGAGAGCCCTTCTTTGAACAACAAAATAAAACAATAATTACCACAGTTGTGTCATAAAATTGTTATGCACATATCCTTGATATTAAAACAAGTTTAAAAAAGTAAACAAGAATTAAATACATTGTATCATACATATTCATTCAGTGGAAATATGATAAGGTTAATCATTTCACCAGCTCTTCTTAAATTGAATCTAAAATATAAAGGGCTTAGATATTGACAATCTGCTGCAGAAACTACAGGGCAAATATAAAGTGCATGTCTTAGATCTTGGGTACCTCCGTGAGACACATCAGACAGACTTTTAGTTTATTTCAATGGCTTGTATAAACATTAAAGGGTAGCACCTCCAGCCTGAGTAGCAATATTACACTTCCAACTCCATGATCTAAGGTGAATAATTCATATTTTTGAGGATGATTGTCATCTGAAAAAGCAAGTAATTACTTGTATAATGTGAGATTTGTACAGTGATTAATGTCACTTTGAAGATTTAGGGCCGTATTACGATGTCGTGCAGAAGGCCATCTGACAGCTGGTCTGTGGTGGTCCGCCCCACATCTGAGGCATCAGTCCGGCCACTGTATTAGGTGGTCCGACTGATGCCTGTGGGGGTAATCAGCTCCACCTCCGACAGGCTCAAAGAACCCATTGGGGAAGGGGCGGATCATAATCCCCAAAATGGAGGCGGTGCCTGCTCATGCACCGACATGGCGATTACGATGCACGTTTCTGACAGCCCTTTCATGTTGGTTCTTCTGCCTTGAAAAGGCTGGCAGAAAGAGTTTTTTAGGCCCCTTAGCAGGGCCCTTGTCCCCCCTGTCCCTCAGCTATGGGCCCTGAGAGGCACTTGTAGTGCACCCCTAACCATCAATGTATCGTTTGGCAGGCACCGCATGGTGCCTGCCTTGCGGGGCATGGGTGTTTAAAAAGTGTATTTTTCCTATTGCGGCACAAGTCGCAATAGGAAAAATACACTTTTGGACCGCCATGAAGGCGGTTGCGTTGTAATTTAGGGAGCGGGACTGCCGACTCCTTGTTGGGCGGTCCTGTTTCAGACACGATTCCGGTCGAATACTTGTCCGACCTGCAACATAATGAGGCCTTTGGTCTTGGAATCGAGATTTTTTTTAAAAAGTTTAATTTGTGGAGTGGTCCAGACATGTAAATATTCCATCTTGCATTCCAGTTTATTTAAGACCAACTTTAGTTTTTCAGTAAAAGTATTTTCTTTTTTGGGTACTTCTATGGATTCCTGCATCAATTTATCTCTAAGATTACCTTCTTTTGCATGAAATAACTTCTAGGCCCGTTGAACAATCTTTGCCATTGCAGTGGAAAATGAACTAGTAAGATCAAGTTTTAGTGTTAAAGCCTGCACAAGGACTTCTTGGCTTATCGTAGCCAGGTTTAGGTTTAGAAGAATCTTACCTTCATATTGGTTTAAAAAAGGACCTTTGCCTTATGGATATATATTCTTGTGCATATGTAAGAGTAGAAGGGATTTTTAGTCTGTATATCTCTATTAAACATTTAAAATGTTTCCTTCCTCCCCGAAAATTTATAAAACTAATTTAAGGCTGTCATATTCCTTAAGGCCTAGTTTCCTAAATGTTTACAATGAAGTTGATTATTCAACGAGGAGGGGATTTGACCTGTTAGATATCAATGTTCGAAGAGTTTAAGTAAAATTTTACCCCACTCCTCATTTTTCTTATTTACAACTTTTATGAGATTTTTGGCTTGTTCCATTGCTGCAGAAGATCTTGCCCCTATTATGTATACTGCTATCTATTTACTTGTGGGGGGCTCTATACATTCAGTTCTGTTTACTGGAAAATGGGGATGGACAGTGGGGATTTCCTAACCCCATTGTGAGATGCTATGAGGTTCCAGATCTCAAAGTGCCATAGTATTTCAGTTGACAATACAAATTCGAGTCCTCCTTTTGCATGCCCTTTGGTTACTGTCTGTGCAGAAGTGTTTATTACAAAATATGAATGTATAAAGAACTTCCTATCATGCCTGGTTTCTTGAAGGTAAATTATTGTGGGGTTTTTCTCTATTATTGGTGCTATTTTATCCACGCGAAAGCCATCCAGCGTCCATGATATTATTGATCATTTATTGCTAAAAAGGAAATTTATATTCTGAACTTAATTTATTTTCATTAATTGCCCTGGCTAACCAGAAGCAGGGATCCTCCTTACAAGGTGCCTCACATATTTGATGCTTTTGAGAATGATGATCTATCTTCCATTTGCACGGCCTTGAATTATAACAGAATTAGGGTTACCCAATGGTTTTATGTTTTCAGAGGAATTTACAATGGGGGTTCAATTCCTTTTTCAAATACACGATTGAAAGTACTTCTTTAAAGTGCAATATTGCACACATCTTAATCATTTTTCCAACACAACCTACCTCTTCCTGCACTTTACAGCCCCTTGAAAATGTTCCACCTCTACCTACCTCTTCCCCTCTCCCCGACCCCCTCCTCGTTCCCTCGTTCCCTCGTTCTGGAATGAGGTTTAGCCCAAGACACCGTGCACTCACCGAGATTATCTCAGGACTTCCCCACCTCAATGACGCTCAGCACACTGTGTCTTCTGAAAATTTATGTTTACCTATGCCTTTTTATGTGATTTCTGCATTAAATCTGTTGTAAAGCGCTCCGATACCCTCGGGTCTGGCCAGCATTATATAAAACTCCTTAATAAATAAATAAATAAATACATTTTTGTGAAGTATATCACACCCCTTCATAATAATTGCTGGTATCAAGTTGGACCTTAATTTAACCTGGGCTGTAAACACACACTGCTTTGATGGAAAGGAGACCATTTTTAGCTCTGCTGAGGAAAGGCCTTGAAGTTGTGGGTAAGTATGTAATAGACTAAGGATTCTCTGTTTGTTTAAGGGAGTTGCACCTTCTGGAAATAGATCTGTGATTTCAACAACAGTAGAGAAAGGTGCTAGATAGCTATTTTTCCTCAGTGAGATCATTGGCTCGTGTAGTGAGTACTCTCGAAGCAGGAGATGACTAAGGGTGAATTTATTTCTAGATTCAGAGCTGCACAGAGGCAGAGGGTGAATACACAGGAGCTCCTCCACTGCCAGCACAAGTAATCTGCTAGAACTCAACCCATTGCATTCTATGTACTACCTCATAGCATTCATGCATTGGAATCCTAAGTGCACAAACCTCCAATGCATGCTTAGCAGTGCTGGGTAACTACTAAGATATACCAGCTCGGTATTTAGGTTTGATTCTGTAGTTCCAGTTCTAAACCCCAGATCCCCCTGAAAGAAAACTATACAATTAAATTCAGGGGCCGATGGATTTAATCCCTTATTTATATTAATATCAACATCTGAGATAAGAGATGGGGCTGAGTATGGCTCCATCCCCATTGCTGTTGTTGTCTCTGTGGAAGGGGGGCTAATGTTATTTTGTGACAAAGTCTTCATCTCAACTTTTATCCATTTTGTTCGTTGTTTTGAGATTGTGCGATTTTTCATTTTCATTTTTCACCTTTTTAAGGTAATATTCACAAAAGAAAGAGCAGTGTTGACCCTGAATAGTCGCACTGTTGTCAATATTTCAATGTGGGAAACTAGTGCTCCACCTCTTATGATTCCACTGCTTGGGAATCACCAAACATAAACAGAAACCCATACACAAAAGGGAGTGCTTAACCCCTTCAGTGCCACGCCCTTTCCCCCTCCTGTGCCGGGCGTTGCATTAGTGGGTGGGGTTCATGACGAGATAGTCTCGTCATGGGCACAGCGCAACCGTGCTCCATGGCAAGACTATCTCGTCATGGGCACAGAAGAGGTTAAGGAGTTCGAAAAGTTCACTAAAAGTTCAATAATTGAAATGTTCATCATAGCTGAATCGACAAATAATCTTTCTTATTTTCAATCCATCATGTCCAAAGTTCAAAGTCCAAAGTTCTTCTGCTGTTCTCGCCAGGCATTTACTCGACTCTTCTTCTACTTCTTCAGTTGATCCATCGAATCTGAGGACACCTTCCTGCACAAAAACAATCACAAGAGGCTTTTTCCCCTTTCTATGTGTACTGCAGAATGAACACACATAGAAAGAAGAACAAGCATTGGCATAGCCCATATGTCTCGCCTTTGGGACCTTATAAGTATTTAGTTATGCAGCACAATATCCTTACTGCAACAACATTAACTGTTCTATGGCTAAACACTTATAAGGTCCCAAAGGCGAGACCTATTGGCCATGCCAATGCTTGTTGTTTCTCTGTTTGAGAGTTCGTTAAAGCAGTTAAGGGAATAGATAATGTGACAAATGTATGTGGAGATCACGAGGGATGTTAGATGCACAGGGAGAAGGTAAAGAGGGCAACGGGTGCTAAGCATCATTAGTGACGCCTAAATATGGGCACGGGGACCATTGCTGTATACAACTCCTACAAAGGAAGCACACAGACTAGAGACCATGGAGATGAGAGCTGTCAAAATGGTGCATCATTTAAGCTATAGGTCTCGTCAGAAATAGGTTAGTGATTGTCTTAAAATAAAGATAAATCACGAACACATTGTGGAAATTTAGCTCGCAAACTGAACATTATCTGCGCCATCTTGCCTCTCCCCAGCGCTACGCACAGCGAGCACACGGTAGCCATTTTGGGCACCCCACTCTCTCCCCCGCTCATTGTCAATCGCCAGCGCGTTCCCCTGACACTGCAAGCATCCCCCGCGCGCCGGCCACCCCGCTCTCTCATACAGGCCGTAAACCCTCTCCTTCTGCGCGACCCTGCTACGGAACCACATCCGACCGACATCCCATACATGGTCGTGCCTCTCCTTTGATAACCCCCTTCCTCTGCGCCCCATTGTCCGAACTGGTCCCAGGCCATCACCTAGCCCTGCGGATGCAGTTTATTGCCCCTACTGTAAGGGAAACACCCCACATCAAAGGGATTACAGTAGATCAAAGCCCCTACCCCCTGAGACCCGACCGGTCACACACACCCCCGGGAATTGGCGGAATACCCTGCTGCGCGATAGCCATCTCCTACTGCGGGTAAGGTGGGAACTTCTACTGTAGCTATGTGTGGGATCGGATCTGAGCCGGGGCTTTAGGGGATGTTCTCTCATGCATCAAGGGAATCTCAAGAATGTACTATGTGTAATAAAGCAATAAACCTGTGTATAAGAGACCAGGTCTCAGAGATGCAGTTAGAGCACCTCGTGACGATACCTTGCTGTCTGATCTGATGTGTTCTGCTCCGACGGAATAAAACTTTGTTTCCTGCCTTCCAGTCTCCGGCGCCTGCCTCTTTCATTGGTAAATTATCGAGTGGTATGAGAGGCGATTACCGCCGGGCAAATACTTGAAAGGTTATCGATTGAAACTGCCGCTACCATTTAACAATTGGCATCCCAAACGTGGGGCCCATCAGCGACACGTGGATCCAGTGGGAGAGGTCCCGACGACAGAGTGAACGACTGCAACGATCGGGAGAGCTCCTGCCCAATAGACCCTCGTCTGGCAGCCGATCATCCGAACTTCACTGGTTCCGAGCAGACCTCTCTCGAGTGATCTACGGTCCTGACTGGGAACCATCAGGAGTGCCGCGGCAAATACGGAGAGTAGAGGATGATCGGGCGCTGGAGGCGGAAGACGAGAAACTGTCCACGCGGTCCGGGTAAGGTCGTGATACACGACAAATTGCGAAATAATTGATTGATTGTTTGAAGTTTTGGAAATACTAGTATTGCTCATTGATTGTTCTCTTTGAGATATTCGCTGTCTACAAACGGGGAGGAATAGAAATATTCTCTCTCCCTTTGCAGATAGTGAAGGGTAGGTAACGCAGACTTTTGTCCCCGTTGTAACCCGTCGTGCCTATCTTTATCTCCCCACTGATTGATTGTCCGAACATTGATTGTTTTGAAGAATAGTGCTCTTTGAGATATTCTCTGTTTGCAAATAACGTAGAATAGAAATATTCTGTCTAGTCTTTGCAAATAGTGAAGGGTAGGTAACGCAGACTTTTGTCCCCGTTGAAACCCGTCGTGCCTATCTTTATCTCCCCATTGATTGATTGATTGATTGTCCGAACACTAGTTGTTCGATATTGGTTCTTTGGAGGTATTCTCTGCTTACAAATAACGAGGAATAGAGATATTCTGTCTAGTCTTTGCAAGCAGTGAAAAGATAGGTAGTGCTGACTTTTGTCCCCGTTGAAACCCGTCATGCCTATCTTCTCCCCACTGATTGGTAGTTGGTTCTGCCCGGACCGCTTATTAGAGGTGAACCATCCAGCTCCACTGGAGGGCACCCCTAATAAGGACATGTTCACTAAATATGGACTAGTCGCCGTAGCTTATAGCAAGCTGTGGCATAAATATACCAAGAAGGACCCCGAGAGTCAGTGGCCACTGATGGGATCCTTCGACGACCATAAGATAGAAGCGCTAGAAGTAGCTCTGCGTAGCAATAAGACGACGCCTACTATGCTTGACAGTATTGGCATGTGGCGCAAAGAAGCAACGCAACGGAAAAAGAGGGAAGAAGTAAAAGCAGAAAAGGAATTACGAAAGGCAGCCCACCTTGCCGCTAGAAGGTTAGAAGAAGAAATAAAGGAGAGAAGGGAAACTAAACTAAGGCAGGAGCCCGAAACATCAGGCCAGTACGCTGTTAGGACCCCTTCTTTGCTCTACCCTGAGTTGTCCTCCAAGCAGCAAACGAATGACGAATTACTGTTAGGTCCCCCGATCATTTACATGCCCCCTCCATATGCACCCTCCCAGTCAGTAGTGCAACACCCACAACCCCCGAACACGAGCGAAAGCAGTACAGGGGCCTCGGTCCTCACGGCCTCCGCGCCGGCTGAGACTCTTGTATTGAACCCAACGTCGGCTATAACGCTAGATGACCATGAGATGGGAAAGAAAGATTCTACCAGAATGAATCGATTAACAAAGGATGAACGAGCAGGAATTGATAAGATAGTAGGGACACTGGTGGAGCGAAAAGAAAGTGAGGAGTATATAACAGACGTGTATTACTCGTATGCAGACAGCCGCAGACGACACTTTGTCGTACGGCTCTGTTATCACGCCCTGAATGCATATGAGGATAGATACCACGATAAAGGTCCCGAAGGCTTAGCGGCCCTATATAGGAAGGTAGACATCGGAGAAGAAAGAGAGGGCGACGTGACGAACCTCTTCACTCGTACACTCGAGGTCTACCGACACCTTAAAGAACATAGACAGACCACCAAAGCAGAAACCCCCATAGCGACTAAGCCCCAGGAAGGAAGGGCTGATGCCATGATGCCCATCAAAGAAGCTGCCCCCTACTGGGTCCCCCCACGAGGTCAGGGAACACATGACGACATCAACCACCAAGATGCGAAGGGAAGGGTTGTATATAACTGGGTCTACCAGCCGTGGGACCGGCAAGATATTTTGACCTTTAGAAAAACTCTACCCGACTTGAGAAAGAACCCGACTGCCTTCTACACTGAACTGGGTACAGCCTTAGGCTCAACGATAATGACTTTAGCAGATATCGACTTGTTCTTTGGGCTATGCCTGCCGGCTGATGTGTGGAAACAAATCCGGAAAGTTGACCACGCTGAGCCGTTCGGATATACCTGGGTACAACTCGATACCATAGATAAACAGCGAGAACCAGGACAGAAACCCCCGAAAGCCATATTAGAGCTCCCAGACAAGATTGTACGAAAGCTGAAGACTCTAATCCCAGAAAGAAAGGTAGACTGGTCGATAGTGACGGCTTGCCGCCAGAAACCCCAGGAGGATGTGTCTGAATACTTCTCCCGATTCGAGACTGTGTTTTCCGATTACAGTGGCCAAGACATGACCACCGCAACCGGACATCACCTCTTTGTCCAGAATTATGTGAAGGGTCTGTCACAAGAAGTTTCCCAGAAACTACAGACCAGCGAGAGTAGTTGGGCAGCCTCCAAACCCGCAGCAATTCTCCAGATGGCCCAATACTACGAAAACCAGAAAAATGAGAACGATAGGGCGTCAGAGAAGAAGAAAAAGGAACTAAAGGAGAGGGTAATGATAGCACAGTTGCAAGGGGTGACCATAGGAAGGGAACCCCCGAAAGAGAATTACCAACCAACCGCCCCTAGAAAGCTACCCCCTAGAGACCATACCCCTACACCCTACAACGGACGGAGAGACTTAGATGGGAACCAATGTGCGTTCTGTAGAGGGTTCGGACACTGGAAATCCCAGTGCCCGGTCCTTCTGGAACTTAACAAAAATAGGGATCCCAGAAACACCGCATATGACCCCAGAAATAGAGGACAGGGACGAGGGCACACGAACGACGCCATCAACGACAGGCCAGGCAGACCAAACACCTTTGATCGCCCCCGACAAAACCAGTGTCAGCAGTCCGACTACGAAAGCACTCATGACTTCGCATAGGACCGCCAGGGGCAAGGGAGGGATCCAGTCGAACTCCGTGTTGACCAGCTAGGTCCTTACGTCACCGCTAAGGTCCTGGGCACGAAATCTCCATTCCTGGTAGATACTGGGGCAACACGTAGCGCGTTATCTAAACGACTGATTCCTAGGGCACCCTTGTCTGGCTCACACGTAACCTCAATAGGCTTCGATGGAACGCCCTCCACTAACCCCTTATCAGCACCAATCTCCTTTGACTTAGACGATAACGTCACTGACACGACCTTTCTGCTCTCCTCCAACACCCCCGATGCTATTATGGGACTTGACTTACTAAAACATTTTCGAGCTACCATCAGATGCTCCCCAGACGGAGTTCGGGTCATCTTGCACGATAACCCAGATCTGTCCAGACCCTGTCACACACGACGTATGCTCTCTATAACTGATGCTGACCTGTCCCTACTCGACACATTACCTTCACATCTATGGGCTAAAACCGACTCAGATGTAGGGCGCATGGTGATTGACCCAGTACACATAACCGTCCGACCGGACGCAGTGCTCCCAAAGCTTCCACAGTATCGGATATCGCCTGAAGGCGAGAAGGCGTTGGTGGAAATCATCGAGTCCCTAGTTGATGCAGGAGTGGTAGAAGAAGTAGTCAGTAATGTTTGCAACAGCCCTATCCTACCCATTGTTAAGAAGCAAGGCGAGGGAGATGAGAAAGCATACCGCTTTATTGTTGACTTACGAGAAGTTAACAAAATAGTCATACCTCAGTACCCCGTGGTCTCAGACATCACCACCATCCTCACCCTGATTCCGTCAACTGCCACTACCTTTACCGTTATTGATCTCAAGAACGCATTCTTTTCCATCCCCATCCACCCGGACAGCCGTTACCTCTTCGGCTTCACCCTAAAAGCCCGTTCATACAGATTCTGTAGGGCACCCCAAGGCTACACTGAGAGTCCCAGCATTTATAGCCAAGCCCTCAAGAGACAACTAGATGCAGTCCAACTACCCGATGGAGTAGTGTTAATACAGTACGTCGATGACATCCTTTTGGCGGCCGACACCACTCCCCTTGCAGTCACAGCCACCATTCACCTTCTCCGCTTCCTCGCGGAGAATGGTCACAAGGTCTCCAGGAAGAAATTACAATTCTGCCAACCCCAAGTAACATATTTAGGCCACCTACTATCCAAAGACGGGAGAAAACTTACCCCTGACCGAATTCAGACCATCCTAGAAACCCCTGTTCCCAAAACTCAGAAGCAAGTACGGTCCCTAGTAGGCCTCACCTCCTTTTGTCGACAATGGTTGCCAAACTTCAGTCTTATCGTAAAACCCCTGCTTTCCCTGCTGGCTAAAGATGTCCCCTTCCCCCTCCCTTGGACACCCGAATGTCAATCCTCCTTCAAAGAATTACGAGACGCCCTCTGCTCAGCCCCAGTCCTAGGAACCCCAGACTACACTAAACCTTTTTCCCTCTACACCCACGAAAGGGGGGGGTGTGCGTTGTCTGTCCTAACCCAGTCCATAGACCCTAAACAACGCCCTTGTGCCTACTTCTCTGCCACTCTTGACCCCGTAGCCAGAGCTTTGCCCGCCTGCCTTCGAGCAGTGGCCGCCGCCGCTGTCTCTATCCGGCAAAGCGAGGGGATTGTGCTCTCGAACTCCCTCACTGTATTGGTACCCCATGCGGTTGACACCCTCCTGAACCAAACCAAGACTCAACATCTGACTAGCGCACGATTGACCGGTTACGAACTGACTCTGCTTGCACCCCACATCACATTGAAACGATGCACCACTCTGAATCCAGCTACTCTACTACCTCTCCCTGACGCTGACCCCAATGCGTCCCCTATACATGACTGCGTGACCCTCACCGACGAACAGACCAAGAGTAGGGTTGACCTCCGAGATACTGCCTTCCCGAACCCTGACGGAGAACTGTGGGTGGATGGCTCATGTATCAAGCTCCCCGATGGCACCACCTCAGCTGCCTATGCAGTCACCACGGCCCGAACAGTTGTTGAGACAGCCCGCATCACACAGCGATCCGCACAGGCGGCGGAACTAATAGCTCTCACACGAGCATGTATTCTGGCAGCAGGGACAACCGCAAACATTTACACAGACAGTCAGTATGCCTTCGGGGTAGTTCACCACTTTGGGCTCTTATGGAAAGAGAGGGGATTCCTGACCTCTCATGGCACACCCATCCTGCATGGAGATCTAGTCTCTGCCCTGACCGAAGCAGTCCTCCTACCCACACGGCTGGCCGTGATCAAATGCCAGGCACACAAGAAGGTGACAGACATTATAGGACAGGGAAATGCACTAGCTGACATTACTGCCCGAACCACAGCCGAGAATAGGTCCACGACCCGTATGTACGTGACCAGGTCACAAACTGAGAGATGGAAGGACGCTAGGGAAACGATTAGGGATATCCAACTAGCCAGCACACCTCACGAATTAGCTGAATGGGCCCGGGTGGGATTGAAGGACGATGACGGTTGCTGGCGAACTAAAGACTTGAACAGATGGTTGCTACCAGACTCATACTTGATCCCCATGCTGACCATGGCACACTCCCCCGCACACATAGGGTCTGCCCCCATGATCGAACTCGTCTCCAAAGTCTGGCACAACGACAAGATCCCAGACTCAGCCAAACGTCTGGTCCAACAATGCCTAGTATGCCTCCAACACAACCCTGGGAAAGGAACTGCTGTACCCCGGGGAGGGTTTGGGGTCCCCAATCACCCTTTTGAAGTCCTACAAATGGACTATGTCCAGTTAGAAAGGTGCCAGGGTTTGAAGTACGTACTTGTTGTTGTATGTGCCTTCAGCAAATGGGTGGAAGCCTATCCAACCCACGACAACACCGCTATGACTACTGCAAAAGTACTACTGAAGGAATTCTTCCCCCGATACGGCCTTTGTCGAATTTTGTGGAGCGACAACGGCCCCCACTTCGTAGCCGAAGTTATCCAACTCATCTTAAAAGGGTTGGGTGTAAAACAGAAATTCCATGCGGTCTTCCATCCCCAATCTGCAGGCCTGTTTGAGCGACACAATGCCACATTGAAGCTTAAGATAGCAAAAATAGTCGCCACCACAGGACTAAGATGGCCAGACGCTCTCCCACTAGCATTGCTATCAATGCGTTCCACCCCCACCAAACACCACTTAACCCCCTACGAGGTCGTCTTCGGGCGGCCCATGAACCTTTGGACTGCACCAAAACCACCATCCATCCACGACGTCCCGGACGTCCTCATGTCTGATTATCTGTACAATCTAACTAAAACGTTGTCTGTTATCCATCAGCAGGTGCTGCACGCCATTCCCGATGTTTCCAGGGGCCCCGGACACGACATCCAACCCGGTGACTTCGTCTTAGTGCGTAACTTCCAGCGCACCAAGAGTCTGGAGGCCCGGTGGACGGGCCCCCTGCAAGTCCTGATCACCACCCGAACAGCTCTTCGAGTGGAGGGGAAACGCAATTGGCTGCATGCACACCACTGCAAGAAGGTATCACCGACCCTGACAACCACGGACAACATCACCGCCCAAGAGGAACTTCTGGACAAAGACCGACCATCCCTGAGCCGCTGCCCGGATACAGAAACACTTGAATTGACTGAATATCCCGATCCCACTTTGCCATCCAAAGAAGGGTATAACTTGCGACGAAAGGAGAGAACTTCGGCTAAGCAGACCACAAACTAAGTTAAAATCTCAGAGCGGTTGCCTAGTCCCCTCAAAGGCCATCAGGAGAGAAACTAAACAAAGTCTGTGGTTCTGCCCGCTACCGAGTTCCTTGAAGGTGATGGAAGCGCCCGACACGAAGATGATGGAAGCAACCAGACGTCCGAAGACCTACTACAAAAACCCAAAGACTGACAGAATACACAGCTCGAAGATTATTATACTTTTCGTCACCCTTCTCTTTTGCCTTCTCCTCATGGTCACCTTCTGGATCATGGAGGAGAGCGCCCCTGCTCATAGGACATTGCTGACCACCGTCCAACCTACCACCATGAAAGAACACCATCTGATCTCACTTTCACCCCAACTCCGAGAAAGACGTAAGGAGTTCTGGAATAACTCTTTTGTGCAGTTGCTCCACCAACACAATCTTGCCGCCAACGCCACTAACTGCTGGATCTGTGGATTGCTACCACATGCCACTGGGCACTCAATCCCTTTCATCCCTTCACCTTTTTCTGTCCATGGTTCCTGCCTCGCCTGGCTGATCCTCCTGCAGGAGAGCTACAAGGACAATGCCACTTCCGGCAAAACTGTGTCACACTTCTACCATGGGTTCTGGCTGAACAAAACTGGAAAAACCTCTGCCCTCTTCTGCCCTCTGAAGTCAAACACTTCCTTCCACCTGGACATCCCTGCCAAAGAACGAGTTGAAATGCAAGTGTTCAACAACCCAGCCAGACCTACCTTCTCTTACCTCCGGAAACGAACGGCCGCCACCCTGACAGTGGCCCTAACCGTTGTCAACATCACTGGATTTGTGTGCCTCGAAGGCCTAGGGGCGCAGCTGGTGGGCCACAGCTCCTGCCTCATCACCCGAACATTGGACTCAGTCGATCCACCCTCCTTTGTTGCCTCCCCGAATATGTACTTCATCTGTGGTACTAAGGCCTACACCTGGCTCCCGAAAGGTTGGGGAGGCACCTGCTACATTGCTTTTGTCCTTCCCCCGACATTTGTGGCTCCAGCAAACCATCACCGACAGAAACGTGCCAAAGACATTGTACAAGCCGACTCCACCGGAGCACAGTTCCTGGATGCAGTAAAGGGACTCGTTCCACTCTGGGGTCCAATGGTAAACAGCCGTGCCATCCGCCACTTAACCCAGGCAGTCGAAACAGCAATGAACATTACAGCTGGCGCCCTCGCCAACAACACCGCTGAGCTTCAGGCCGTCCGCCTGGTGGCTCTTCAGAACCGCCTTGTTCTAGATGTGGTTCTGGCTGATCGTGGAGGAGCATGCCGCATCATTGGGTCCAGCTGTTGTACCTACGTACCGGATAACTCACCCTCAGTCTACAAAGCAATTGAACACCTCCACAGACTTTCCGCAGAGGTCCATCAGGAGCAAGAAGGGTGGTCACTTGGGAGCTGGTTTTGGGACACTATTAAAAGTTGGGGATGGAGGCTGTTTTCATTTATCCTAATACCGGTTGTGATACTATGTGGATGTTGCTTGGGGATTCAGTGTCTGCCACCTTTATGTTCGCTTTTTATGAACTGCATCTGCCCTAAGACTTTGAACTTTGAAACAGAGCGGATGAAAGCCCTTTATGAGGTGGAAGTCCGTAGTATTATGGGGATAAATCCGAACTAGACAAGCTGGCGAGATATGTTAAAAGGGAGGACTGTGGAAATTTAGCTCGCAAACTGAACATTATCTGCGCCATCTTGCCTCTCCCCAGCGCTACGCACAGCGAGCACACGGTAGCCATTTTGGGCACCCCACTCTCTCCCCCGCTCATTGTCAATCGCCAGCGCGTTCCCCTGACACTGCAAGCATCCCCCGCGCACCGGCCACCCCCGCTCTCTCATACAGGCCGTAAACCCTCTCCTTCTGCGCGACCCTGCTACGGAACCACATCCGACCGACATCCCATACATGGTCGTGCCTCTCCTTTGATAACCCCCTTCCTCTGCGCCCCATTGTCCGAACTGGTCCCAGGCCATCACCTAGCCCTGCGGATGCAGTTTATTGCCCCTACTGTAAGGGAAACACCCCACATCAAAGGGATTACAGTAGATCAAAGCCCCTACCCCCTGAGACCCGACCGGTCACACACACCCCCGGGAATTGGCGGAATACCCTGCTGCGCGATAGCCATCTCCTACTGCGGGTAAGGTGGGAACTTCTACTGTAGCTATGTGTGGGATCGGATCTGAGCCGGGGCTTCAGGGGATGTTCTCTCATGCATCAAGGGAATCTCAAGAATGTACTATGTGTAATAAAGCAATAAACCTGTGTATAAGAGACCAGGTCTCAGAGATGCAGTTAGAGCACCTCATGACGATACCTTGCTGTCTGATCTGATGTGTTCTGCTCCGACGGAATAAAACTTTGTTTCCTGCCTTCCAGTCTCCGGCGCCTGCCTCTTTCATTGGTAAATTATCGAGTGGTATGAGAGGCGATTACCGCCGGGCAAATACTTGAAAGGTTATCGATTGAAACTGCCGCTACCATTTAACAACATTGCATGCTTGCGAAGGTGAATGATAGACCTATTGGCTTTGCCAATGCTTGTTTTTTGGCGCATCATACAGCACAACTGCTGCTTCTAAGTACAAACTAGAAACAGTATGTAGCATTACTGGCAGACAGGCTGGAGTTACAGAGTCACAAATATGAACCTTACTTAGACCCAGGGCCGATATCCTCAACTCAATGTGTCTCTTCAGAAGGGTAATGTGCCTATGATGGAAACTCACTTATCGGACCAAACCGCTGATGTTGACTTGACAACCTATGTTCCATATACTTTCAATTAATGCGGCAATAAATGTGAACTGTGTGCAGCACGCAGGTACAGAACTTATTGCTATAGATCGCAACTAACTAGCTCCAGGACCACCAGCAATCTATATGTCTAATCTTTATATAAATGCACAATTTATGAATAGTGCTTAATACTGTTTTTATTTGCTATTTAGGGACTTCACCTCCAACCTTCAGAAGTTTCAAAGTGCTATAAATAAAAGTTGCTGCTGTTACCCTACATAATGGTACACATTTTGCCTACCTTGGAAGGATGAAAGTCTGCATGCATACTTATAATTTGCAGATCACCACGTTTCAACAGAAAGCTTTTAGCTCACTGAGTCATCTAGTCGGATATACTTTGTGTAACCTGGGTCAAATGCTCCCAGGTTTTGGTGACTGAAAGCACAGATGCACATGACTATGACGCAATCTGCCCAGGATCACATAATGTGAAACAATAGTGAATTTAGATTTAGTAATTAAGAAGGATATGTTTGTTTTTTGGCTTCATTTCAGACATCAGAAACACAGCCCCCAGGGATTTTTCATCGTGACTAACAATTTACGCAATCATTGGCAAAGTCCATGAGTTCATGGATGAGATTCAGAAGATCGTCACAGCCTGGCCTCTCTTGGCCCCTCCCCGGCCACAATACACGCAGAGCGTCGGATCTCTACGTCTCTTGCCAATGCAGCGGCTGCAGAGTCCCCCCTGGTGCAGTGCCCGTACAACCTAACACCTAGCGTGAACCCTCTGTAGCACTGGTAACTTCCACATTGATTTAGACCCTGTAACGAGTGGGTCTTAGCGCCAAACATGAGAGGCTCAGCTTTATGGGAATGTTTTAGTGGTTAATGAATATCTTCAATTAAAGGCAGGGGCAGGAGAAGAATATTAGAAAGGCTGTACAAGACGCAGGCAAGTCATATTTAGATAAAAAATTGATAATATATCTAGAGAACAAGAAGGAAACACCAACAGAGCAAGGAAAAGGAGAGAGGTTATAGTATTGGGTGTGCATACAAGTGAAAGAGGGACAGATAGCAAAGAGAGCGAACCGATATGTTATAAAGCGACATGGTGGAATCAAAGGAAACACGTTTGACGGCCATCATTACGAGTAAATACTAGCGGGAAAGGATGTACAATAATTAATTCTGCTGCATAGTCTGAGCATTCCACTAGAAAAGTCACCAACAAAGCGAGATTGCGTCCCGCGAGTGTAAGGGTTCCCGCGAGCGATGCGCTTAATGAGCCATGATGAGAGAGGAAAGCCAGATGGCACCTTTGCGCGTAACAGTGCGCGTAACCGCATGCTTTAGGCCACACAAAAAGCATGTGGTCGGATTTTTGAAGCCCACTTACTAAAAGTCTCGCCAGTGCAGCACATGCGCTGGCTCAGGCAAGACCTAAAAACGAGGAGAAAAAAAAGTATTTCTCCTCGTTGCGTCGTCTTACGCCTCCCCTGGTGAGGCATAGGATTCTGATGCATTCCCAGGTTTACGAAATGTTGTAAATCTGGGAATGCGGCAGAATCCATGGGTGTTGCACTGGAACACCCACAGTAAGACCGATGGCATGTCCCTTTCACGCAAAGTGACGCGTGAAAAGGGGCCATAACTAGAAGGCCATAAAAAGCCACGCAGGGTGGCTTTGCATGGCATTGTACATTTAGGACAGCAGCCTGCATCGCTGGTGCGTCAAAAAAAGTGATGCATCAGTGGCACAAAGGGCTTGCAAATAAGCCCCGCAGTTTTCAAGACTTTCATGAAGCAAGGGTGGGTGGGTGCAGCCCCCAGGTTTGAGTTCAATGAATTCCACAAGCTTGGGGCCTGAACTTCTATTAAACCACCCAATGTATTAGCACCTGAAAGCACATTGAATGATCCCATGAGAGTTGGATGACCAATTGATTCTGTCCGGGAGTTAGCTGAGTGACGTTTCAGCATGTATCTCAAGCGTTTGCTCTGGAATTCTTTATTTATTGTGCAGAGAACTTTTAATTTGATTCTCAGACCCACCATCAGCCTGTGTAGCACCTACAAGACTCATTTCATACTGATGATTGTCCAAAAAAGACATAAACAGATTTTGGTTGGCTTGTTCTGCAGAGTTTCACACACCACTGGTGAGCATTTTTTCAAGCCTCATGTAAATTATTTTTCAGTAATCCAGGCCTGACATCACCAAGCTCTTGCTAACTCCACCTGATTATAAATGTTTAGCAGTGCCAGGTTTTCCCACTGCAGTTGCTGCTGGGATATCCCGAAGTTTGATGGCCATTCGAAGGGTTTGGCTTGGGATCAACTCAACAAACAGATCTCTGTCTTGCTTCCATTCAGCAAAATAAAACTCTCTTGTATCCATTAGTATATTTGACCTATGAATTTGGTGATGATTTCAGCATGCTATCCTTGTCCAAGAATGTGAAATCGGTACCATTAATGTTAACTTGGAAGCGCACCACATACTGTCATAACTTGTGCTGATGGAATAAACACATGTTGAACATATGTATACATACGTATATACAACATCCTACATAAGCCCTGATTCTGATGCGGTTAGGAAATCCCCCTAACGGCATTTGCTCTGTCCAAATCGGATCGCGAATGTGTCTTTCCAACCAACTCGGAAAGGTTTCCAACCGACTGAGTACGATGCGATTTAGGTGTTAGGAATATCCCAATCCAAACCCCGACAGCATTTGGAATGACCGAGACATACGGAGAAGAATTGTACGTCTCGACCGAGTACGATGCTGAATTTGTACAGCCTTTCCGAATCGTGCCGTCCGACTCGAATCGGCAATTGGAATCAGAATTTGGGGGCCTGTAGTGAGCCCCCCTGCACCTGGAGCCTTTCTAATCGGGCCCATGGGGGTACCAATGGGTCTTTCCTTATCAGCCATGCGCAGAGTGGCAGGCACCAGGGGGTGCCCGCCACAGGATGCCCGATTTTCCCCAGCCACCCCTTTATTCAATGGGAGCCTATGCATTCAGACGGAACAAAGGCTCCCATTGTAGTCAATGGGAGTCCAACCAAATCATATCTGGAAGCATCCGGATGCATCGTACTTGGTCAGTTGGACTCTCCCGATCCGATTCAGTTGAAAAACATTCCCAAATCTATTCAGGTGCCGATTCCGATCCGGGTCGGAAAGCACTCCGACCGAGCCGGATCCGGAGTGTTTTCCGACTGAGCCGGAGTCCTGCAGTCTGACCGAGCGAGTACGATGCGGCCATATGCTGTCGGACTCGGTTCGGTCGGACTCCCATAGAAGCCAATGGGAGCCGGTCGTTCGACGCGTACATGGGCTCCCATTGACTGAATGGGTACGTCTCGCACAAGTGTGCCCCCTACAGTGGGTATGCCTCGGTGCCATCTGCACCGTACATGCCTGTGTTGGGGAGACCCTTTGGTCTCCCCCTGTGTCTGAGTCATAGGGCTGCGGGTGATAGGGGGTCCGACGCGGACCCCCAAAGGCAACCACCCGGACGATTTGCGAGCCGGACACTCCAGCTCGCACAGGCTGTCCGACGCGTGCATCGTACTGGCTTGGTCGTGAATCGCATCCATTGCACGCCATGGTTAGCTTACGACCGAGACGTACGGAGCGGTTCGGACCCGGAAGCGACTGAATCGGTGAATTGCATGTAGCTCGCATCGTACTTGCTCGCTCGTACAGCGGTACGAGTCAGGCGGAAAACACGCGTACGGCTCATAGTTTTTCCAGCCGGAAAGTGTCCGGTGCCCTTCCGACCCGGATCGGAATCGGTCCCTCAGTTGGGAAGCTTTCCAAATCGCATAAGAATCGGGCCCATAGTCTTATGGTTTGGTGATACAAAACAAAGACTACTCCCTTCTGTCTATACACAAAAAAATGTTAGCACGCACTAAAAATATTCATACATGAGAGACATGGAGTTGAGTATTATCCCTTTGCTGTTAAGGCTTGGTTACACGAACTCATTCACGCATATTTCCCTTAATCTTCTGAACTCCTGCAGTCTATTCTAGGGACTGTACGGTGTAGTTTTGAATCTCACTTGTCGATGACACTGGCGGTTTGCTTGTGTTTTTCTTTACTTAAAACGTTTCCATTATTTTGTTTGTATATTGTGCTGCATTTCAGAAAAGGGTGATTTATTCAGGAAAATCTTAGTTAAGATTGACACACTTAAGAAGTTTTTCTATTTGTAGTTTTGCTTTCAATCAAATTGTGTTTTCGTGTTTGGTTGGTTAATTTGGCTGGTTGATTATTTCAGTGCAAAAAGATATGCACAATGCTCGACTTTCCATCACTGCCTTGTTAGGAAAATGTACAAAATAATAATGTTTTCCATGACAGGAGCCACCTGCCATACTTAGAAACAGCTTAACCCCCTAGTATGAAGCACTACGTAAAAGCTTCACATTTGCATTTATATTTCGCTCTATTAATCTTTCCTTGGCAGACATGGAACTTGGGTCTCGTGCATGGCTTCTCTAAGCTGTGCTATGTAATTCTTTACACATCCTTTTAACATATCACATGATATACCTGAAAGAAAATATATATTTACATAGGGGCATATTATCAAGCCAGGCGATAAAATTATCGCCGCTTTAGCGGCAGAAAACTGCCGCTAAAACGGCGATAATGGGCTTGATAATATGCTCTATGGAATTCCAATTGAAGCCCATGTTAGACGTCCTTCACATTTAACATGGGCTTCAATTGGAATTCCATAGAGCATATTATCAAGCCCATTCTCGCCGTTTTAGCGGCAGTTTTCTGCCGCTAAAGCGGCGATAATTTTATCGCCTGGCTTGATCATTTGCCCCATAGGGGCATATTAACAAGGCGGCGATATAAAATTATCGCCGCTTTTGCGTCCGTTTTCGGGCTAAAAGCGGTGATAATTTCATCGCCTTATCAGCAAAGACACACTATCGCGTGTCTTGCTGACTTAGCGCCCGCTTGCAGCACTCCTCCGATCGCATCGCTAATGAGATGCAAAGAAGGCGTGCCTGACAAGACTCCCTTGGGAAAATATCACGAAGGCCGCTTTGCGATATTAACAAGGGAGGGTAGCGATTTTAAAGATCGCGTTAAGTATGCCTTAACGCAGGAATTTAACGTCTGTTAAATTCCTGACTAAGGCATACTTAACATGGGGGGTGGATTTTGTGGCTAAGACCACAGGCCCTATCATCTAGGATATCGCCGTTTTCCACCATGGAAAACGACGATATCCCAACTAACTCTGGAATTTTTATCGCCTCGGCGATGCGCGTTGTTAATAACGCGCAAATCGGGCGATAAATTCCAGAGATAGCCGGCGATAAATATGCAGGCGCTAAGCGCGCTTTGCGATATTTATCGCCTGCCCTTGTTAATATGCCCCTTAGTTTTTTATTTTCTAACGCTCTTTTTATTAAAAAATTTGAATGCAGTTACAGAGAGAGTCATACACATATTTCGGTTCTTTGGTTACAGATTCAGCGTGCGGTGACCATTGTTTCAGCAGTGCATTGTGAGCAGAGTCCATTTGTGACAACATGCACTTGATATTTACATTTAGTGCACAGTGCAGTTTAGGGGTCCCCCACATAATCCTGTGGGTTCCATTTGGATCTCGTCTCTGCCGCTTCAATGAGCATAACATGAAGCATACAGCAAGGGATGTGGGAGGGGAAAGTCAGAAGGAAAAATTTTGGGAGGGGGAAGTACCTGGGGCGCGCATGCAGGCTGAGTGGCCCTATGGGAGTTCTCAGTTGCTCAGCTTGGCTGAGGAGGCAGGGGTCTTAGCTGCTCATTCATCTTTAGAGGCGGGGGGGAGGGGGTGCAGCCGTGGCGGGCATGTGTGCGTTAATGTAGTGCAGTAGGAGGCCCCAAACGTCTCTGGGTCTAGATTGAGCGGGCATCAAGTCCCAGAATGCTGCTAGCCTCTCCTGGCAAAACGCCGCGTCCCTGAGCCACATTGTTTTCTTGGGGGCCCGGCTTCTACTCCAGGACATGGCGATACGTCTTTTGGCGAGCAATAGCAGCATCGCGCAGAGTCTTCTGTCCCCAGGTGGAATGTCCTTCACATACCCTAAGAGCGCCGTTAGAGAGTATCTGTCAATGGGTGTGTCCGTCATCTCATCTATAGTGTCAAAAACTGTCCCACAATATGTGTGGATTTGAGGGCATTTTCATGCTAAATGTAGGAAGGTAGCGTCTGGGGCCTTACATCGATGGCAATGTGCATCCGTCGTCAGTCCGAGTGACATAAGCCATGCGGAAGTTTGATATGTGCGATGCAGAAAATTAAAATGAATCAGGCGCAGCCGGTAGTTTGGGGAGAGGGCACGCACCTGCATGCAGCAGTCCATCCATTGTTCTTGCGTGATTTGTGTGCCTAGTGCAACTTGCCATTCCTGGCAGGCTCAGGTTTCGCAGGCCGGGGCAGTGTTCTGCATGTGTGCGTAGAGGCGAGTGATCAACTTGTGCGGGGACGGGTTTTTAAGAAATCGCTCCAGAGTCTGGAATGTGTCTGGCGCCTCGGGGAAGGATGGGTGATAAGCGCACAATGCTGCGCGCAGCTGGAAATAAGTCATTTGCTCTAATACTGTGAGCTCTTGCCCCTCCTGGATCTGGTCCAGGGCTATGAAGGTGCCACCTGAGTACACATCTCCCATTTTTGTGTTTCATCTTTCTCAGGCGTGCGCAGGCGCCGGCCTCCTCCGAGAAGGACATGCTAGGGTGTTTTATCAGGGGGACTTGTGGGGCATACTTAAGATCAATTCGGGCCCTTCTTTGTAGGCTCTGCCAGGCCCTAACTGTACATCCCACGGTGTCTATCTCTTTTCTAGGTCTAAGTCGCGGTTGGTACAGGGTCATCAGGAGAGGGACCGGATCCACCTGGTTGTATTCTGGTTCTGTGTGGTCCATGAACTGTGTAGGATAGATCCAGTGGAAGGCGAATTGTGCCTGCGTGTGCCAATAGTAGAGCTCTAGGTCCGGAGCCCCGAGCCCTCCCTGCTCAAACAGGAGAGTAAGCACCTCCCATGCCACCCTAGGTTGTCTGCCTGCCCATGCCAATGTAACCATGTTTGAGCACAACCTCCGCCTAAAGCACGCCGCGAGTGGAAGTGGGATGTTGGTGAAAAGATACAGGAGTTTGGGCAACACCACCATCTCAGCGATGGCCACCCTCACGGCAAGAGAGAGGGGGATTGTGTGCCACCTCTTAATGAGTTGTTCCAGCCAGTCTATAAATTGCCCGTATTTGGAGCACCAGAGTTCGTCCGGGTCGCGACTGAGCCAAATACTCAGGTATTTCACCGGTTCTCGTGTCCACTGTAGTGGGTACTCTGTGTCTGCGTTGTGGCCTCCGTCAGTGGGAATATCAATGATTTGGACCAGTTACTTTCTATCCCAGCAAGGCTGCCAAAGCGCAGGAATTCCTGGATCAGCGGATCCAGGTTGTCGTTGGGGTTCTTGATGTAGAGTGTCATGTCGTCCACATAAAGGAACACAAGTACCACTCGAGGGGTGAACGCCAGGCCCCTTCGGGTGTGGTGCTGCCTCACTCTGGCTGCCAGCAGCTCCATAGCAACGGCGAACAGCATGGCTGACAGCGGACACCCCTGTCTCATGCTGCGGGAGATCGGGATGGGAGCGGAGATCACTCCGTTAACCCTAATACGGGCTGTTGGAAGAGAATACAGCAGTGATATTAAGTGGAGGAATTTCAGGCTAAGCCCGATGTGTTTAAGTAGGGTGAAGAGGTAGGGCCATTCGAGAGAATCAAATGCCTTAGTGGCATCCAGGAGGATGGTGGCAGCCTGGAGTTGTGGATCTACTTTAGGGGTGGGCGGAATTTGCAAAATTGACTTTCGCAAATTATCGCGAAATTACGCAAAATCTCCGCGAGCATGCGGAACTTTCGTGAAGATGCGAAGATTGCTTTTCCTGCCCGTTCGCGATGTGTTTTTGCGTGCTCGCGGGGAAATATTTCTCCAACTTGCCCATGCGGTCGGTAATGGGTGCGGCCATCTTGCTGCGATGCTTATTTCCTGTTCGCGATCGCAATGACGTGTTCGCAATCGCAAACTCTCGCGGGATAGCGCGACCGGCTACCAACAATCCAACATCTTGTGGCGCGCGCGAAGGGATAGGAAAACTCTTCGGCGAACGCAGGGACCCGGTAAGTCGCGACCGCGTGCGCGAGAACGCTTTTTTAAAGCACGAACAAGAAAAATACTTCCGTTTTGCGGCAGATTGCGAAAGTTTTGACATTTTCGCGCTCTGCGCAGAACGCAAAAATGTCAAAATATCGCAAATTCCGTGAGCGGAACTAAATTTACCGCCCAGGCCTAATCTACTTCCTGCATTGTGGCAAACAGAGTGCGCAGGTTGTGTGCTGTGGACCTGCCCGGAACAAAACCACATTGGGACGGCCGGAGCATCAGTGGAAACAGGGGGAGAAGGCGTGCCACAATCAGCTTTGCCAAGATCTTATTATCCATGTTTATCATGGAGAGTGGGTGACATGGAGAGTGGGCGGTACGAGTTACATTGTAATGGGTCCTTGTTGGGTTTTAAAATGGTAATAATGAAAGCCTCCCTGAGCGATGGGGGAAGCAGCCCACGCTCCACCAAATCTTGATACAAATCTATTAGCCGGGGGGCGAGCAGATCAGCGTACTCCTTGTAAAAGGCAACAGATAGTCCGTCAAGGCTCGGCATTTTCCAAGCAGGGAGGGCACAGATGGCACCAAACACCTCCTCTACCATAAAGGGTTCATCGAGGTACCCTCGGTGTCCCGCCCCTTGCCAGATTAGCTTCAGAGTATCGAAATACTCCTCCACTCCAGATGTATCAGTCTGCCACCAGGCTCAATAGAGTGCTGAATAAAAGGAGACCATTTCCTCCTGGACCGCTTTTTGACCTGTCATGATCCCAGCATCCTTCGAGCGTAGTTCAGATATTTAATCACTGGCCCAGGGTCTCCTAAGCAGGCCCGCTAGGGTCATGCCTGCACGGTCCCCCTCGCCATACCACCGTGCCTTGACCCCTCTGCCCAGGAAGAGGGTATCTCTTTGGGCGGCCTCCTGAAACTCAGTAATTTTAGTGCATATATCGCTAAGCGTGGATGCATTTTTTCTGGAAAGAAACTCTCTCTTTAGGGCTCCTATCTCATGTTCTAGCCACTGTAAGTCCCTTCGCAAGGACTTGATCACACCCGCCTGCTTTGCTATGCACTCCCCCTAATGACAGTTTTGAAGTCGTCCCACAGGGTCGACGGAGAGTCGACCAAGCCCTCGTTGTTGTAGAAATAGTCAATGATCACCTGCCGTATAGTTTCTCAGAAGACCTGGTCTCTCAGGGAGCTTCCAAGCAAAGGCCCTGGAGGGGTAGTTCGGTACATTCAATGTGAGCGTTATGGGGGTGTGGATAGAGAGGGTGCAGGGCAAGTGCTAAACCTCCACTGCCAATGACGCCGTGTCCCGAGATATCAGCCATAAGACTATGCGCAACCACGAGGGACCTGCTGCTGTCATGCACGTACCGCTCGCCTCATCCGGGTGCCGCTGGTGCCAAATGTCAGTGAGTTGTCCGTCTTGCATGATCATCTATTCAGCGTGGCGGGGGTGGGGGCATCAGGAGTCACCACACCTGTCTTTTGTATCACCTAATACTACATTGAAGTCCCCACCCCATAATATAGTCCCTGGGCCAAGGGAGTCAGCTACCCTCCAAACCTCTGCGAAGAAACCAGGATCGTCCATATTCGGCCCGTACAGTGAGATAAGTCTGACCGGGTGAACCCCTAATGTACCAGCAAGCATAACATATCTACCTTGTGTGTCTAGGAGTGAAACTCTGGTGCACCAGTGGAGCCACTTCCTTATAATAATGGCAGGCCTGCACGTAATTTTAGGTGTGTGCCACATGCTTTTTGCCAATCCAACCCGCTTGCAGACGCCCCTGTGTGTGCTGAGTCAGATGGAGCTCCTGTAGAAATCCTATGTCTACTTTCTGCCTGTCGAGTTGTGCCCCCACCATCCTAGCCTTGCGCGCATCATTTAGGCCCTGTATATTCCATGAGATGCATCTGATTCTGGTCATGGAGGTTTGTGAGGCCAAGTGACCGAAGGTACCCAGATGGGCGCGCTGAAGGGAAAGGGACGAGGGGGACAGAGTAAGGGAAGACAGGAAGGAAGACTTACTCAAACAGATGCGTGCTTGTAAACTTCAAAACAACCCCAGCCCCCACCCACTCCAGTCCCCCAATTAGGCTGAGCATGGTTCCCGGTGAACGATTCCCCCCCAAAGAAAAACAACTGTGGAAAAAGTAAGGTAGACATCTCAGGGGGAGGAATAGGAGCCCAACCCAACTGCCCACAGGGCTCAAACAGCGGGACACTGAGCATCTGCACAGTCGCATTTTAAAGCAGTTAGTTCAAGTGTGTCAACCGATTGTAATATGCAGTACATTAGTAATGGACACAAGTATATAGTTCGATGAGAAAGCAGCAGGCAGACCACGTTGAAGCAGAGATCTGCCATCTCAGTATCCCAACTGGTGTGTGCCGCACGCCGGCCGGCTAGTCGTTGTCACTGGTCCGGTCTTACTCCTTCGGGTCTGCGTTGCATTGGTCTGGGTATTGCACCAGGCGCTTTGCATGCCGCGCTGCCTTTTCTGGATCTGTGAAGAAGAGTGTCTTGCCGGCATGGAAGATACGGAGCATGGCAGGGTATAGAAGTGAGTATTTAATGTTCAGTTGTTAAAGGGATTGCTTGATCTGTAGGAAGTCTCTTCGGGCCGCCTGGACTGCCAGGGAAAGGTCAGTATAGAAGGAGATCGAGTTTCCTTGGAACGATACCTGTTGCATTTCTCTAGCCAGTCAGAGCACCATGTCCCTATCCCGATAATTGAGTAGGCGCAAAATGCTGTGTCTGGCAGGCGCTTCCGGCGGTGGTCGTGGGCCCATTGAGCGGTGGGCACGCTACGATGCATATGGGGGATAGGGACTCACCGAATGTCGCAACCAGCATCTCCTTGACTTAGTTCTCTACCCGCGCCATGGCAGTATACTCGGGCACTCCAGTGATTCTTAAGTTGTTGCGGCGCGACCTGGCTTCCAAATTTTCATTCTTTTGGCGGATGAGGTCAAGCACCTTCTCCATTTTTAGGTGCTTTTTGCGTGTTTCCGATCCTTTATTCTCGAGTGTGGAGGTGCGCTGCTCTACTTGCCCCAGCTGCTTTTCATGACCAGACACCTTTTCTTTTAGCCGGTCGAAGTGATCCGAGAGAGTGTCGATCTTGCTATTTATGGCAGAGAGTGATGCTTTAAGTCTCTAAACATTTCCCGTATGTCAGCTTCGGGAGGGGGTGCTGCTGATGTGTCCAAGTCTTATTGGGTGTCATCTGCGGCCGGGGGGCCGCGCATGGTTCTATGCAATTCAAACACCAACTTTGGCTGCTTGGTGTCCGGTTTCCCCATGTTCGCCGGCTCACCATTTCCCGGGGCTCCCAGCCTGGTGGGGGGCCCTCTACTTGTGGCTGCAAGCTATATTGCACTGTTTTCCTCCCCTTCTGGCCATGTGCTGGATATCCCCCTCATCAAAAGGGCTCTGAGGGTTGGTCCGTCTGTGCCTCCGGGGTCCTCAGTGTGCCTTTGCTGCGCTTTCTCTCTGGGCTATATACAGGGCCCTTCACACGCTGCTCACCACCAGTGGGTGGGGGCCCGTTTCAGGCTTTCTTTGATGGGCTCCTGCCCATTTTTTCCCCCACTCGCTGACTGTTCCTGTACTATCACCGGGCTGTCCCTGGATCTTCTCGGGGTTCCCACAGTGTTTTACTTCGTCTGCCGGTCTGAGGTGGTGGGACAAGGCCCCAATTGCTCCCCTCGCACCGGTATGCCCCCGACGCCCGTGGGGCTGTCTCTATCCTGCCGTGCAGCTTTGGGTCACTGCTGCCAGTCAGATGGATGCCCGCCGGAGCTGCGCTCTGCCCCGAGGAGCGGCCCCCGTGTAGAGTGGCAGGCTGTAATGTTGGGATATTGCATGTGGAGGCCTGCACAACGCGCGTCCGGAGCTTGATTTCGTGCCGGGCCGCAACCGTGCTGGTGTCCCCACAGTGCGACTCCCGCTGCTGCGTATCTCTTCACTGGGAAGTGGGGGGGCAGGGGCTTGGCGTGCGAGGGTCCCCACCTCCCCGAGCCTCTTACTGGCAGTCTCCTAGGTTCTCTGGGCCCTCCAGGGGCCTGCATCGCTGAGCCCGCTCCCCGCTAGATCAATATCGCGGGGGTCCAATCAGTGCTCTCGCGGGGGCAGGCGCCACTGCCGCAAGCTGTTCCTTCCGCCGGAAAGTCCTACGGTGTGCCTTCTCATTCATCTCAGCAGCGCACTCCGGGGCTCACCGTCCCGCCTCACTGCGTCACGAGTGCGGCCGGTCCTCCGCGGCCTCACATTGTCTTCGCTGCTGGTATCGCAGCGATCTCAGCTCCAACTCTTGGGTCAGCCCAGTGCCGAATGGCCCCCAGATTGTGGCGGCAGTTTCTTCAGGTCTTGAAAACGACTGTGTCATCAGATAATTATTGGATTAATGGTCCTGCCGTCAGAGCCTCTGAACGGCACGGCCATCTTAAATCGTGCTCTCTAGCGCCCCCATATTTACATTGTTTGATGCACTTCCACTTGATCGTCTTCAGTGCCAGAGCGCTGTCATACCACGCGTGTCCTACTTAGGTTCATCCCTGGCAGAGTTTCATGATAGTCATTGGCTATGTAAACGAGTTCCTTTGAAATACAGTCTGTATAAATATATCTTTTATGGACACATGGGTAAGGCCCTCCTGGACCTGTGCTGAAACCACCTTGTTAAACAGAAGACTGCCTCTCCTATAAAGCAAGTGTGGATAGTGTGGATAATGTATCTGAAAGTGGTATTCGACAGATAAAAGATGCAAATCTCTTTTGTCTAGAACATGGGTACTCACAAACATTTTCCCGGGGGCCAAAAGGTTTGCTCGCTGGTGTGACCGAGGGCCGCAAATACAAATAGAGAGTGGTCAGCTGGGAGGGTGGGGTAGGTGGGTGTGAGGGGAAGCGAAGCATGTCAGCTACTGGCTGAATTGAATTGCACAATGTGGAAAAAGGAAACCCGGGAACAATCCCAGCTTTCCCGCTTGACCAAATGTTGTGATCCTGGGTAATTGTTTTATTTTACTTTCCCTTCTTTTCCTACATTTTCACATACAAGAGGACCTAGAAATACATGACTGCAGAATGTGTGCTGCACAAAACCTTCTTCTGTGTTTCATATGATAAAATATAATGTTAATGTATGGTAGCAACCCCAGCCATCCAAAGGGTGCACATATTAACTGACTTGCCTCTTCGTTCACTATTGGCATTAATGCCAGGATGGTGGGAAAGCATGAGTGTTTCTAAATTCATGTTTCAAAACTCACCTTTTTTAAAAAAATGCTTCTCAATGCACCAATAGAATCCGCGTTACTAGGGTGAAAGGTTCTGTATGTTAAAGAAATACTGTTTTTCAATTTTGAAGAAACTTTATCATATTTTTGCACGCTTGCTGCAAGATGTCTTTGTGAACGATGGTGGTCCTAAAATTAAGTAGTTCAGGACACCCTAGTTAATTCCTCTCTTAATCTGCAATTAACATTTGAATAAACGCTTTCCCGTTTATTTTACATATTTTAATGTTAGTCCTCTGTCTAATACACAGCAGCCAATGGCTGCTGTTGCCCAGAGGGCTGCACCTAAAGGCCAGGATAAGGAGTGGGCCTCTTTACTGGAATTCCCCACAAAAGTGTCCCGAAACGCTAAATTTAAATACATACAATATATGATCCTACATAGGGCTTTTCTTACCCCACATCGCATCAATTGTATATACCCAGATGCACAGGTCTCCTGTCCTAGATGTCAAAACCGGATGCCGATATTTTACATATGATATGGGACTGCCTGCACCTGAGGGGATTCTGGCACACAATAGGGCATCAGTTAAAGGAAACGACGGGCACCTCTGTTTGGGTACCGGCGGAAAGATGTCTATTGGGACCTCACCGTCGCCCGAAAGAACAGAAAGTACAGTATAGATCTGCAGACATGGCTCTCCTCATAGAAAAACGTGCCATCACAATGAGGTGGAAATCAGCCTTTCCCCCTACGCCACTCACCTGGCACACAGAAATTAACCGATGGGGTGGGGCAGAGAGTGCTGTTATTAGAAGAGAGGAACTCCATGGGTTGCGTAAAATACCCATTTCTATGGAATGGGACCAGATAGGCCATTGACACGTTGGTGCCCCCTGCTCCTCAAAATATACCATCCCGCCCCCACTACTGCAGTTTGAAAAACGGAGTCCATACAGTACCATGCACGACTTAACGCTATCCAATAGGGACATGGTTGAGATATACCATAGCTACACAACAGCAATCACATATGGGTAATGTGTGACCCTGACCTGAGATTTAACTTCATGGGTGAGCCAGGAAGAAGGGTGAGGGGAGGGTAACTTTGGGAGTTGGGGTATGTTAGAATTTTTTTTTAATTCTTTTATAGCAGTAACACCAAGAGTTGTAGGAACGTACATTTATCAAAGCGGATTGAACACTGTGTACCAATAAATTGTCAGATGTTAGAGGGTGCAAAAGTAAAATACTCATACAATAAGAATACAGTGTTAAGATGTAAATTATAATACGCTCTAATGTTTTGTCCGCTACCTAATTAATGTAAGAATATGTTATAAGGTAACTAATAAAATCAATAAAATTGTTTAAAAAAAATAAAAATAAACATGTGGCCCCCGGGCTGTACTTTGAGTATCAAAGACTAGAAAAACTGGCAAACAAATGGCAATCAGTATGCAATGCCTGAAGACAAGATGCTTATTTTTATTTACAGAGTAGAGAGCAAATGAAGAAAACTTGATATAAGACCTTTCATTTTATTTCAGAAAAATGGAAATTATAAACTAGAAAAAATGGGGAAAGAGAGGGAATTCATAAGAAAAGGTATTAGAGTTCATGGATTCACTGCTTAATGGTGTGAAGGGCATCTGCAGTCGTGTTGATTTTACGCTGTCCAAACTTTGTCCATGAGGGCTGGTGCGGTGGCAGAACTTATTTGCTCCCACCAGTTGTGAGCAGGTTTCTGCTCCCACTGAGGGGGGGTGTATGTAACAGATTGTGGGAAGGGAATCCATGTTGTCTCATTGGTTGAAGTCCTCGGGACTCTGTAACAGTGCCGGCCCGTGTAATGGGGCTCCCAGGTCCATAGCATGGCTCATGGAGAGGGTCTGTGTGCCTCTCCTCATTTTTCAAATACAGACCCTGTAGGATGAGGTCCCATGGGGCCTCCTTGAGGTTTAGGGAGGAGGGCCGCTCACCCCCTCTCTTCACTTTTAACTCAGCCCCAGGACATGGCGTACCCAGAGCCTAAAGGAGGCTCTGGGAAGTGGACTGCATGCTCCCCTCCCCTATTAAATGATTAGGTTCTGAGGGATGGGGTCCATGGGGTTCCAAAGAGGTTCAGGGAGGGGCCGGCATGCCCCCCTCCCCTATTAAATATATTTCACCACGCCCCTTATGTCCTGGCCCACCGAATGCCAAGGAGTCCATGCTTTCATTTCTGTCTGAGCCTCCACAAATTAGCAGCAAAATTTAAAACATATAAATGGTTTTGGCCCCCTCCAATAGGCCTAGGTCATTGAGGTGTCCCTACCTGCCCCTCTATATCAAATGTTTTCCTTTTTCTCAGGATATCTATTTTTTATACTTTAATTTCTCTGAAACTACTGAACGGAATTACACCAACCAAAAAAAAAGCATGGTTATGAGACCAAGATCTAGCTTTCTGCTAAAGTTGATGGAATACCATTCAGCTGGTTTGGCTGTATTTAAAAAAAAAAAAATTCCAATGTAAAAATGATTAGGTAAAATGACTTTTTTTGCAGCCCCCGCTTGTTGAATCACCTTACAATGTTTTAGGAAGTTGCTGAGGTGGATGAGATATTTTTGGGAAAGTTTGGTGAAGATTCGTCGCCAGACATAAAAGTTATAAGCAAACCAAAAAATCAATTTCCTACGGAAACGTGGTCCTGACCATAACTACCCACTGGCAGTGGTAATGTAATGTTTGTTTGTTTCAATCATCATCAATCTCTCCACATTTTCAGGAGAGGGACCGGTCCTTCTGACTGTGACACATGCCCTGGATGTACTGAACGCAAGCTCCAAAATAGCCTGGATATCAAACATGCTAGGTACTTTATTGTCAACCAGCTGAGTTCTGGCTACTGTTCCTTCTTCCCATGCCAATAGGTCAATGGGCCTAGATCCCGGTACACCTTTGTTGGGTCTACCAGACCATTTTCTCAATTCTCCTTGGTCCTGACACTTGCTCTGCCTGCATTGTCTCCACCTGTAAATTTGATGTAAGTCCTGTCATATGAAACAAACCCATTGCAGATGTTGGAAGGACTGTAGCTACTGTCAGTTTAGTAGTAGCTTGATATGGTGTTAGATAATGCCGCTGTGGTTGGGATTACATGATTCTGGAGGACTGAGCATGAATTCTAATGCCCTCTCTGTAGTTTGAAGACTACATTTCACTTCTCCCATGGCTTTGACTTTGTAGTCGCTCATATTCTGGATCATCCACTTTCCTGATGATCCAGTTCTTGTAAATTGAGACATCCAATGTTGTGAAAGAAATTAAAGTGGCCGGCACTTTTTTGGGAGAGCACAATTTATTTTTGTAGCATTTGATTAGTGTTCAAGCGAATGATTAAGCTGTTGAACAAAGCAGCTTCTTCTTCACTGGCATTGCTAAATGTTTGTTTCACCTTTTGCAAATGTTCCTGCAGCAGGTGCAACAACAGGAATACTTGGCTCATGGTACTCTCCTCCTTGCTGACTTCCCTTGTTATAATCTCAACAGTAACCCTGTCACTCCACTTGCCTCCATTTATCCACTTCCATCATCATGGTTTTGGCAGTTGCATCACCTCCCCACTGAAGTACATAATCATTGGTATGTCTGAACTACTCAAGCAGGTGTTGGAGCATGTAGTAAGTGGAGTTCTAATGTGCTGGCACCTCCTGTATGAGGGCTTTTACAGGTACTCTATTAGCACACTGAATGATCCTCAACCTGGGCCTGAACTTCAGAAGCCACTGCGACACTTGCCTCCAACAAGCACACACAGTCAAAAATAACCTGTAATTCGAATGAATGCGAGGCCACCCACAAATGGGTAAAAAAAACTATGGCACAACAGAAGTGAGAATGTGAAAAATACATTAAATAAATACACCTAGGCCTTCTGCAGGGCAGACCAGGTTGCAAAGACTTTGTTGTAAGACAACAACAATGTCATATGATTAACAAATATGTACAAAATAAAAAGAAAACCACAACACATTTCTCTGCTTTACAGATCAGACAATGTAGTATGTTGTCTCCTTCGTGGAAAATAAATATTTTGAAATCTTGGTGTGGTAAACATGTGGCTGCCAAGTGGCTCTATGTATGTATAACAACTTCAAGTAGCCTCGTTGGGTTCTGGGACCCACAATTTTCATTTTACCATTATAAGTATGACCTTTAACTCTTATCGTGCAATGTGCTGATGGACAAAAATTCAGGACTGGCTGTGGCGTCAGAGACAGACGGAAAGGAGTTGCTTATCTGTGAATCAGGCTCAGCTCCATGGGGTGAAAGGGTCATAAACCTGGGAGATCGAACCTGGGCAGATGAAGTCAGTGTAAAAAGAAAGAGATGTGAATGTTCCACAGCTTTTAAATATCACACCTTCCTTCGGTGCAGGCTGCATGTTCTGATCTTGCCCTTGCCAATGAGGCTTTGCAAAACTAGTGACGCAAGGAAAACAGACTTTTAAACACCTTCACTTTACTGCAATTTGTCTTTCAACCCAAGTAAGCGTTGTGAGCTTTTGGCGTATTGGTTGGTTGATGCTTGTGAATCCAGGTGACCTGACCACCAGTTCTGGCCCCTGCCAAGTGATCGAATTGTTTTCATCCTGGGTGAATTAATCCTATGCCCAGGTGTCCCTGTTCCATTAACTGGTCAAATTAAAAGCACTTAGGGCCTGATTATGAGTTTGGCGGTCTGATGGACCGCCAAACCCACGGTGGCGGTGCGGCAACCTCTTCAACAGTAGTTTGGCAACCGTATTACAATTACGGCAGTCAGACTGCAATAGGACCGCTGCAAACTCCAGGGATCTGAGATCCTTGGCGGTGGTGCAGCAGTAAGAGACTCATAATATGCTGGTGGTGCCTCTACGGCACTGCAAAGCATATTACGAGTTTCTTCACCGCCACACTTTCCATGGCAGTGAGTCCGCCATGAAAAGTATGGCGGTGAGGAAAGAAACAGAGCCCTACAGGGCTCCCTGCGGCTTCAAGGTCTGGGGATACATGCAGGGGGGCACATGGTGTGCCCCCTGTGTGCATGCACCCCTTGTTCCAGCACGGCATGGACTTTACAGTCCATGCCGTGCTGGAACGCTCTCTGGCGGTCCCACGGTGCTGCCTTTCAAAAGCTCTGCTATGAGCCTTTGAAATGTAGCGCCTGCAGGACCGCCCGCCTGGATTACAACTTGTTGGTCCGTGGTCGAGATTGGCGGTGTGGGAGCTCAGCAGGCAACTCCAAACTCATAATCAGGCCTCACCGCCATGAAAAGTGTGGTGGTGAAAAAACTCGTAATATGCTTGGCCTCCTCTGCGCCGCCAGGGATCGTGGATCCCAGGTGTTTGCAGCGGTCCTATGGCAGTCCAACTGCTATAATTGTAATATCGGACCATTAGTGCGGCGGTTGGTGCACCATCACCATGGGCCTGGCGGTCCATCGGACTGCCAAACTCATAATAAGGCCCTTAAACTCCATTTGCTAATCTGGACAACCAGGTTTCACAAATTTTACCAAACTACCATTGTTGCTTATATCTGTGCCGGGATTGGTGCTTCCTGGGACATGTGTAAACTCACAAGCAGGGATGTGCTAAGGGGAACTGATGAAGAGTGGTGGCAAAGGTTGTCCAACGCCTAGAAGGGGGACAAAAAGATTGGTTACGTGTTATGGGGTTGTCACTGCAGCTTGGCCCATTTCGGGGATACTGACCAGGCTGCAAAGTGTATAGTTTCCTTAGTGCAAGATGTGAATAGGAGCAGGGGGCCATTGAAAGGGCCCGGCCTTTGTCATTACACAGAAACTAAGAGGGCACTACTGCAGGGTGTAAATTGGATTGGAGAGGGCTATTGTAGGGGAACTGACCACGTCACTCAGCATAAATTAAAAGGTAAATAGTGCAGGATTTGATCAGGAGTAGGGAGGCCCTCTACAGGGGCATTGCCTATGTCACTAAGCATTAGTCAAGAGGGCCCTCTACTGGACGGGAAGGATAGTAAACAGGTCCATTGCAGGGGTACTGTAATATAAAGTTAAGGGGTCACTACTACAAGCTGCCAAAGGGATTAGGGAGGCTCGTTGTAGGAATAGTGCGTGCTGCCCATGCATCTAAACCAAGATTATGGGTCTGCTCAGGGCTTTAAGTGGGCCGGGTCTTGGCAGTTTTTTAAGGGCGTCCTCGAAACGGGTCTCTATCGAGCTCTGTTTAGTGCCCTTTTTTCCGGACTGCAGTGACAGCAGGCACATCGATGTGCACGTGCTCAAACTGCTTACTTCTCACTATTGGAGAAGTTACAGCTTGACATGCCAGGTGAGCGTTGTAGGGGAAGGGAAAGCCTTTAAAGAGACTCATTTTCTCTCTGGATTTTCCTTCTCTTTTTGTAACGTGGGAGCAGCAAAATTGTCGTGGTGTCATCAGGGCTTTGAGTGGAAGCTTTTTCAATATTATATACAAGCCATAGTTGATGCTTATTTATCTTATGCAACTAAGAACCCTTGACAAAGCAAACAGTCCTGGCTTGCTGTAGGTATGATGTTACTTGTTGTATCATATATCTGGATGCAATGACAGAAACAACAAAATAAAAGTCGGGCGGCGCACTATGCTAAGCACAGATTTTTAGCCTAGGTGTTTTCAAGCCACGCCCTTAATTACACTGGCCACGCCCCTTTCAGACTTTTCATTCCACTTTAAACCCTGGGTCCGCTACCGCGGGTTTGAACGGAGTAGAGAGGCCCCTGGCAGCGGTACTACTGACCCTGTCGCTAATCTGGCGTTAAGAGATCATTGATGCCAGTTCTGAATGGACGTAGGCGCCGGCATTCCTGGAGTACTCCCCAGGGCGGGCCCTAATCCTAACACACCACTATTCACGTGCTAAATGAATACGAGGATCGGTCGGTGATTACCGCTCACTGTTGTAAAGCATCACCTGATCCCCGCTCACTCTCCCCTCTGCGCCCCAGCCACCACCCCGCATCCACCCACGCCGCCTCTGCGTCCCGAAAGATCTATGCACGGAACGGACAGGGCCGCATTGATTATTGAATAAATCTGCCACCCGCTGCCTGATTAGAACATAAACCACGGGGGTCAAAGGTCAAACCCCGCTTTATGGCCTCATCAAAACCCGAGGATTTATCGAAGACCTCGGGAAGGCGCCCGCGACACGCCCGCGCTGCACGATGGTTTATAAGCCACCAGGGCAGCGCGGAGGGGTGAGAGGGCGGGGGGCACGTGCAAGCTGCCATCTGCAATCGCACGCGCTGGACAAGGCGACTCATAAAACACCGCGTGCTTTATTGGCAGGACATGTCAGACCGGTATTGCCAAAGTAAACACATAAAATGATACGGAAGTCACAATTCTGTTTCCATGCATCTGAGGGGCTTGCAATATTTTAAGAGGGTGCTGAAAGCACAGAATTTAACTGGAGGCAGCTTTTTCAGAATTCCATAGCTGCAACTGCCAGGTATGGAACAACCGATGCATCTCCAAATGCTTTGAGCAAGGCAATATTACCTTCACAAGAGGCATTTTGACTGTTCTGCCTAAAAAAGTCAGTCATCCCTAAAAATATTGGATAGTTTTTCAGCATATATGGGATCAGGTAAACACAACTGTACATTTTAAGAGCTACTCGAATTATGCAATGATACAGCGCGTCCACCATCTTCAGTTTAATTTGCAGTTTTCAATCAAAAAATGTAGCTTCTACTACAAACAAAATACACGTTCTAAAAACATACATGGCGCCGAGCAGTGACACCCTGTTAGCTAGCCACTCTTTAGTCTGTCTATTTCGGGTGGTGAACTGGTACATTTACGAGAAACCATTGCCCATAACGAATTAACATATGCTAAAATGTTAAAATATCAAAATAATACTGCCACACAATGTGATGGCTTGCTCCATATAAATTGCCTTTTCTTGTTGCATAATTTACTTAATACAGCTGCAAAATGTTGTCTCCCATTGCTGCAGAATTAGGCCTGGGTGACATTTTAATTAAACTGGAGTCATTTCAGCAATTATGCATTACTCTTGAGATGCGAAAATACCGAAATTACATGTTTATGCCAACTTGAGTATTTAAGAAGAATTTGGGCAAAATTCTAACGCAGGAGCACAGGAACAACGAATTTAGGGGCATATTATCAAGGACCGGCGTGAAAATTATCGCCGCTTTAGCGGCAGAAAACTGCCGCTAAAACTGCGATAATGGGCTTGATAATATGCTCTATGGAATTCCAATTGAAGCCCATGTTAGATGTGTAGGACATCTAACATGGGCTTCAATTGGAATTCCATAGAGCATATTATCAGGCCCATTATCTCCGCTTTAGCGGCAGATTTCTGCCGCTAAAGCGGCGATAATTTGCCCCCAAGAGAGCACAAGAGGCTGCTGACTGCTGCTTTTGATGTCCTGTAGCATTTAGTACTATTTTTTTTTTACCAAAATGCATCCTTGAGCCCATTTTGGAAGTGAAGGTGCAATTTGCAGTAAATAAATAGTGCTAAATGCTGGATTATGCTTCTCGTGTAATTACACATGATTACGAGTAATTTTGCGGTAATTACAAGTAATTACGCTAGAAAGAATTACCCCAGTTACATCCACCCTAACTCATAATTCCAGTTGCTCTGATAATAACTACATCTATTCATTGTGTGCAAACCCACGTCACATCAGTGTCTTTACAATAGGCACAATTAGTCACTGGGCCTGCTGTTTGTGCATTTTTTATACCATGCCTGGGTCTATTTGAACCGAGACATATAAGAGGAAGTTCTCAGGTCCACCCTTGTTTGTGTTTTTGCTTGATTTCATGAATTAAGGAGGCAAAGTAATTAGCCATGCAGATAAAGAAGAGAGGCAAATATAAGTAAAACAATATGTCAAAAATCACACTTATGGACTCAGTGAGGAAGCCAGGATTTGAAACACTTTGCCAAAAAATTACAGATATTAGATATATAGAGAAGCAGGCATTTGTTCCCACGTTACCAAGTTCCAAAGTCTCCAACTTAACCTCGTCTCTTCTTTTGCGCTAACTGTAACCAGATAAAAAGAACTTAAATTTGTGCACAGAGTGAGAGAATCCCAATCTAAATTGTGCTGAACAGGAGCAAGTCATTTTTAATTCAAATTCTTCCAGTCTCATTTTGAAATTGTTGTGGAAACTTCTTAATCTTAATGTTTATGCCAGGCCAGTAAAATAAATATGGCCCAGAGAGATCTGTTTTTGGAACAAGTAGAGTAATAAACACACATTCACAGATATATTACCACAGTGCAAATTGCAAATTTCATGCATTTACCAAAATGCAGTAATGAGAGAAAACAGTTTTATTATCTCCCAGGATGCATGACTACCCTGCTTATAGTTGTATCCCACTTCTGGATAAATGCCTTTGTTTGTAACTTCTGTACATGGTGGAGCAGACTGGCAAGGAGGGCCTTCATGGTGCACTGGAGGCTTCACATCTAGTAAGTCATGGCCTCTCCCCACACACAACAATATTAATAAATAGCATATTACACTATGCACATAAAAAAGGTTACCTAGTACATATACTTTATGTACAAACACACATGCATGCAAGCATACACCTACATTTCAAAAAGTAGCATGTAATAGTTCTTCGAAACTCAGTCTCTTATTTATTCTTTAGTCTAAAACCATGAAACATTTGCCCAAATTCAGGCTTCGTTGAATTACCGATTTGAAAAAGAAAAATGCTTGTCTTCCTTAGAGATTTTCTGCCAATAAAACTCTGGTAATGGGAACGTCTGTTGTTTTCTGATTTCAAAGACACTGGCCATGCGGCTGTTGAACACTAGAGCCTTCAGCTGAGACAATTCCTCTAAGGATCTTTGCAGCCACTTGGGTAATGTATGCACGTAGCACATTAATTACATGCAATTATTGTTCTCCTCTGCTGCCTTTTAAGTGCGCATGAGGGATATGCAAAGAGGGCACGCAGACGCTGTGCCGTGTGTCCCCAAACACACGTCTGCTAATCCACCTCGCTCCTACCCTGCTCCACCGTCCTAATTCTGAGAGGAACACAAACACACACACACACACAGGCACACACCCTCACACACACACCTCTCTCCTTTGCATCTAAATCCATCTCTGCAGACAGTCAAGACATTTCATATCTGAATCCAAGCATGCACCTACCACTGCACCTCGTCTCCATCCTGAGTCAATCACTACTGTAACACTCCCTAAATCCACACATGTATGCAACACCCCTTTAATAAGATTGCTTAGTAAAGTCAACTCTTCTTTCTGAGACCACGCAGTTTTCCCAATGCATCTCAATCTTGACTTGCTGTAACCATTGTGATTACCCTCCTAAGACACACACAGCGGCACCAACACACATCCACCATTAAGCATTTTAAATGTGAGATCCTGCACAGTTCTCACAATGCGCCTAAATCCATCCAGATGTGTGGCCAACCCAGCGATTTCAGTTCTGAAACCTGGCATGCATGGACTACTGTACCTTAATCTCATCCTGCTGCAACCACTGCGGTAACATTCTTAAAACCCGCACAGATGTGCCAACAAACCTTAATGCATATCCATGAAAATGCTATGTCTTCAGATTATGAGACATTTTGGGATGACAGGGCACAGTTTCCTGATAAAAGAGGTTTAATGTAGATTGGTACAACGACCCCCAGAGACCATCCTCTCAGCTCCACAGCCAAGCTTCTCTGCTGGACTTTACAATCCAGATTCCAGCAATAGAACCATGTTTGTAGAAGATGAAGGAAAGCCACTGAGGAAAGACAGATTAAATGAAAACATAAAACCCCAATCATCCCAATCCTGATCTGCAGTAACAGCTGTTATTACACTGTAATTACAAGTGGCTTAGATTAATTCAAGCAATCCAACCCTCAATGTTTTTATTCTTCGATGGGACACCATCATGCGGCTGATATACCTAGACAATGGGTCCGTGCTTTTTGCTCCATAGTCAATAGGGTGCAGCTTTTAAATCAGGCTGAAATCAGTCTGGGATTGCTTGTTTTCCAATTCAGATTGGACTATTTAGGGATGGACTGTTCCTATTGGAGCAAGACCAAGACTGATTGCATATGACTGGCTCATGTTTTAGGTGGCATGGTGGGTAAAAAACGCAAAGGACTGGATTCTGGTCCGGAATAATTACCAAGTGATTGTGATAAATTCAAGCAATGCACCCATCACTTTTTTGTTTTCTTCAAGAGATATATGGGAATCATATAGCAGTGCATTAACACCACAATCCACTTCTTCTGCAAGGCCAGTACTAAATTTGACACTCACAGCAAATCCCCATTGCACCGCAATCCCTTTGTGTAGTTCTTGCTTTAGCTGCCTGTTTTTAAAGGCCTATTGTGTACAAGACTAGTACTTACAGTGGGTTTTGGATGAACCAATTGTTTATAAGTGATTGAATTTCTTGTCAATCTCAGTTGCTTACTTCATATTCAATGCTTTTCTTTCTTTTTCTCATGCATGTCCCTGGTCTTTAAAATAAGTTTGATTTGTTACGTTCCACTGCTTACATTCAGAGAACTACTTTCTTTTTTCAGGATTCCCTGAGAGTCAATGTGACCCATTATTTTTTCTTTCTAATTTTATCAGATAGCCTGGCAGCTGTAATTTGCTATCAGGCCACTCCTTTCTCCATGTGATAATGCACTTTGGTGCACGCTTTTGTTGTTAATTAAGGGCCACAAGGTAGGCGTTCACCATCTTGGAATGTTAAAATAAAAGTAAAACAAATGTAGCCTCTGCAACGTCCTACCGCTTTTTGCGCAGTATTGATTCATGCATGGTCACCACAGAGTCACAATGCATAACTCTACATATGTTATCACACAGGGGAAGTCTATTTTGACATTTTTATTATTTTTGATGCTGTTTATCATCAGCAATAAGCATTTAAAAACATTTTTGATGACGCTGTTTGGCATCAGCAATAAACATTAGTACGCCAAATGACTGATAAATGCAGAACTGACTGCGGACAACACTAATTTTCTAATGTAATGTAAGTCCCCGGCACACGTGAAACAAATGATAGTTTTAAAAGTTTCAAAAAGACTCAATGTTCAAATTCCAGTGTATTCATTCTTGTTTAATTATTCAAAGGAACACACAAAAACAAGCCGACACGTGTTTCGTCGCCAATGGGAGTTATCCCGCGACTTCCTCACAGCTTAAGACAAGTGGCGATAGTCTTGGTACGAATGCTGTGCCGGTGATAATTCCAACCCAGCTGGTGACGATGTATACGATATAGGAAAGAACAATGTCTGAAATCAAGTGATAGCTTGCAAGAAGTTATGCAATCTTTGTATGAACTAGCTGCCGGTGATAATTCCAACCCGGCTTCTGACGTTCTAGTTAAAGGTGAGAAAGTCCAAGAAAGATAACAGGTGCAGTTTCACCAAAATATATGGTGCCTCTGTCAGCAGAGGAATTCCGCGGCTGACTGCGAACTATAGTAGACAGTATCTATCTGTAGATAAGGTTCTTCAGCAGTTATGCTGAGGTTGTATCAGGCTTTATCGTGGAGTGTACACGCATTGGCAAAAACGTGCTGAAAGCCTTTAATGGCACGGAGAGTCTTCCATGTCTCTACAAGCGGGTGCGCTGTAGTGTTGCACTGCCGGTGTGTGCGGAGCGATTTCCGGGTCTCGGTCTCCGTGCCATTAGAGGCTTTCAGCACGTTTTCGCCAATGCGTGTACACTCCACGATATTGCATTGATATTGTGTAGGGCTTGACCTTACATACATTGAGGGGTTTTAGGGAATAATCCCCTTGCCTGGTAGCACCGTACACTCAGATTCAGTTTACACTTAACCGCTTATGTAGCAGTGCGCCTTTTTTTCCTGAGTCAATAAAAACCCTTCAGACATAGCTCAAACTAATTTTCTAATTTTGCATTCTAGAGGAACACTTGGAACATGAGGTAGTTACAGCACTTGGTAAATACTGCACCCAGGTGTATTGGTATTTACCTGGTTCAGTGAATAGCTCAACTTTTACCTTCAATTCATAATCAGGTCCTATAAGCTAACATTTTCATAATACTTGTGCATTCAATATCATATGTGTGGCAATTACAATGACTCCTTTATTATTGTGGCAGAAGCAATATTACCAGCTGATGAATTGTTCCCTAGTTCGCCACTGTCCGGTGTTTGGACAAAACATTGAAAAAAGTAGTTATTTGTTTTATGTTTTATATGGTTTAAGAGGCCGTAGTTAGTGCTGCTTTGTTTAATTGGTAGTTAGGGCATATATGAAAGAAATATTTGTGTATTGATATTCACAGTGTATAGGGTATATCTAAATGATTGGTTTGGGACACATTATGAAAGTTCCATCCATCATCCAAGTTTGACATTGGTTAAGTTTTATTAAGTTGTCTGCTGGAGAGAAAATTAGGACTCATTTCTGAATATTTAGGTTGTCATGACAAAAAGGAAAGGTTCTTCATTATATGTCATTGTTAAATGTTCAGTGAGGTATCACTGGTGACTTTTTTAGTTCATGCAATTAAACGTTTTAAAGTGGGATAGGTAGTAGTTGCCCTGTTTGGGTCTTTAGGTGGTATATCTTTAAGGATTTGCTTACTTCTATCTCTGTCTCAGTTGGGGGATGGTTGTGCACTCTTACGTGAATAACGACTTCATCTGTTGTAGTTTCCTTCTGATAGCATGTATTAGAATAATACTTAGTAAATTTCCAGTTTATATTTTCTGATGATGCACTTTCGTGGCTACAGGATTAGTCCATGTGATTTAGTAACTGCTTTCCTTTTTAGGAAGTGATACATTTGGCAGCCTTTGTCATTGTATCTGAAAGTAAAAATATATATTATATTTAACATTTTGCATGTGTTTTATTAACATGTAAAAAAAGCAACTACTTCTATTTAGTAAGTAATAACTTAATTTTGGCAACCATATGCCATAAAAAGTCTTTGCAAACACATAAATACAGGCACAAATACAGATACAAATGTAAAATATATGAAAAAAATAGCCCATAAATTAGAGCTAAAAAGCCACTACAAATGGTGAGCATTTCCCTTATATAGAGACCATTTTCAATTAAAAGTCAGGTTGTCTTTCGAGAGATTGTGAACAATGAATTATAAGATGGCTCCTCCTAATGCTCCACATGTGCCCCAGAAATGTTGCCACAGCACAAGCATGCAGGGTGGATGGATTAGATCTCAACATCCTTAGGACAATTAGATAGTTCTTTGTGCCCAGCCCTCTAAATTCTGGTTTCAGCCATTTTGTCGAGGAGTCCTGTAGGCTAGGCATACAAACATGGTTTGGGCAATGGTCTCTATCATATGCAGACAACACGGGCACCAGTAGGATGTAGTGGTGGTGCTGGACCACCTACTCGTGAGCACATTAAGAGGAAGAGTACCCAATCTGAACTGTATATACAATTTCCTTTCATTTGGGACCAGAATGGTGTCAAGGTAGTCCTCAAATGCATATTTGAAATAGAAAAACTTGTTCGTCAAGTGACCACCTGTTGTCAGTTTGTGCTTAAGATGCCTAGCTCATTCCCAGTATCGAGCTTCCACCAGGGATTTGGGGGGGAAGGCTGTCTATGAACCTATAATCCAAAATCTCCAAAAGTTCAATATTAACCAGCAATGATTTTACATTCTAAAGCCATGTAAGTTTCTTTTATTTATCAAGGGTGACAAACTCTTGGAGTTGCAAGGCGTAGGAAGATAATTCAGGCTTATTGCTAATTCAACTCCAATACAGCAAAGGACACAATCTAGCCGTGTCTCCAATTGAGCTTCTGCCCATATCCAACTTTAAGGGAGGTAATGGGGTGTTGCGAGGGACATGCACCAAGTTCCTCAAACATTTATGTTCTGTACTTGCCAGCCCGTCACATTTCTCTAGACCCAGTAAGTGCACCACCCAATGCTTTCAAATCGTAAATTTGGAGGGCTGGGGCAACAAGTTTTCTGGTTGAAGATTGATGTTCTTTGTGGAGTACCCCAACTGTTTGCTTACGTTTAAGAGACATCTTGGTTATATGAGGTTTCCAGGACATCCTTTTCAAAAGTGTGATACCCAAATACTGAAATGTATCATCCCTCTCAAGGGGGACCCCAACCAAGATAGGCCTTCCCTATATGCTTTATGAGGCTTGATTGCCTCATATTTAGTGTTTGATGTATTTATCTCAAGGCCAAGCGAGTCACAAAAAACTTTAAACTAATTCTATAGCGATTGCAAGCCACCCAGGGTTTTTGACACCAGAAGTGTGTCATCAGATAATAGGAGTGTGGTAATTTTCTCCCCATTTAGCAGTGGGGCATCTGTAGGTTTTGTAGCAAGAAAGTGGGCAAAATCGTTCAAACCGAGAGAAAAAAGGGTGGGGCCAAGACGCATCCTTGATGGACAGCCTTTGACACACTAAAAGGTTCTGTAAGCTGACCCTGGTTTCCCCCACCTTAATCTAGCACAATTTTCTTCGTGGGGACGTACCATGAGTGTTAGAATCTCCAGTTGCATGCCCATATTGCGCAACACATGCAAAAGATTAACTCTGGGCACAAAATCAAATGCAGATCTCAACTCAATGAAAGCGACATAAAGGCTCTCTTTCCCTATGACGACCCCTTTCCAGATAGGAGGAGAAGACAAAAGACCAATAGTACTTATCCTCTGCCTAAAGTCAGCTTGGACAGGTGACAATATACTCCACTCATATGTCCAGTCCTGGAACTTCAACAATAAGCCCGGAGAAGACCGTCTGACCTGAATCAATGAGACTAATGGGCTATCATTCATAGGGTTATTCCTATCACCTTCCTTATATATTGGTATCACTTCAGCCTCTATCCAAGATCGCAGAAATGGGGCACCACCAGCTATGGCATTGAAAAGTATCCAAATATTTTCTGCCCAGCTGTCCCTTTGAAGACAAAATAGGTCTCCAGGGATACCATCAAGCCCTGGCGCTTTATGGTGCACTATTGCGTCAATAGAAGTGCAAATAGCTCCCAGATCAAATAAGTTACCATCATATACTGGTGGAAAAGGGAATGTAAAAGAGGTGTTGGAGGCCTCAGAGTAAAGAGATGAAAAGTGGGCATGCCACTCCTCTCTTACTATATAATTTTCGATTGTTAATTCAACTCCCCCATGAGACCAAGGACCAAAATCTATCGGTGTCTCTATCTTTACAGGCGATTTTTTTAAACTCACCACCTTTCTTCATCCCACGTCTTCTTTGACCTTGCCTGTGTCTGCTTAAAGAAGTGCCTTAGCGATCTTACTAGAGAAACATCATTTGACTTAATTGCCTGAAAAAGGAGTGCTCACACTAATTTGCATTATCTATTGTAAACAGGTATTTGTGGCCCTTAGGTGTCTTCCAATGCTTTGGCTTTAGCCAGGTGTGCCGTAAAATGCTGAAGCAACCGGGCAAAGAAATCAGAATTTGCATGAGGGACCAAAGCCTAGGCTCCCTTCGTCCTTGGTCAAAGCTAGGATCTCTGTGGAGCTTTCAATCAGATCCTTTTTTATAGTCTGAAGGATCGTGGCACATTTATCATTGGACAGGGCAAGATTTCGAGTTAGTGCATTCTGCCTAGCCTGGTTGGGCAAAGAAGTCCATTGAGAGAACAAGCTTAAACATAAGGGATAATGGTCACTCTAGATTCTTACTCTTATTTCTATACTGTCAACTAGGTGCCACAGCCTTAGATCCAGTAACATGTTGTCTATATGACTCGAGCTATTAAGCTTACTAAAAGTGTGTGTCCCCTGCTTGTCAGACTTGGTAGTTCCATTGAGGGTTCTAACCCCATTCTCAAGGGACATGGCTTTAAGCTGAGTAGCAGCTTTTGTCCACTTTTAAACAGGAGATAGCACCAGTCTAGGTATTTGCCACATTTCATCTTCCTCAGCTGCCCTACAAACATCATCCCTAGTCAGGGGTTCGTAGGTGACATTGAAGTCACCTGCTAAAATCAAAATCCAATTACTCCTCTAACTTCTGCAAGGTGTCTGATTGTCTACCCCGTCTGTGTTCGTAGATTTTGAAAATATCAATGATGGTATTAGAATTTGAGTGCCTCCTAATTCGAATTTCCAGAATGTCAATGCTGCTAGTCTGAAGCTGAATGGCACCATATCTTAGCCGATCCCTACCCAAATTAGCAATCCCAACTGAAGTATGCCCACACTTATTTTATGTTGCTGGTATGTGGAAACTTAAAAACCCAGCCCTACGTTAGGGCTCAACACTCTAAGGGGCATATTATCAAGACAGGCGATAAAATTATCGCCGCTTTAGCGGCAGAAAACTGCCTCTAAAACGGCGATAATGGGCTTGATAATATGCTCTATGGAATTCCAATTGAAGCCCATGTTAGATGTACTTCACATCTAACCTGAGCTTCAATCGGAATTCCATAGAGCATATTATCAAGCCCGTTATCGCCATTTTAGCAGCAGTTTTCTGCCGCTGAAGCGGCGATAATTTTATCGCCTGTCCTGATAATATGCCCCTAAGTTTCCTGAAAAAAGCAAATGTCTGTGAGTTCCATAAACGAATTCCAGTGGGGTGTGGCCATTTTTGATTTAACACCAGCTATATTCCAAGAAACCAGGGAGATTTTGGGGGTGCCTTTGCTATGGGTGACTGTGAAGCTAGCGACATATCAATAGAATCTAGGGCTTAGAATCAGGCTACCTTGCCCCCTTAACTGCCCTGTTGGCATATCTCTGGTGGTATGACCATATTGGATGGGCTACCCACAAGGGTAGTTCTTATCAGCTCTACCTTATAGGGGCAACTACGTCTATTTAGTATACTTACATGTATGTTCTGTTTAGATGTTTCATATGGTTTTGAATTTTTTCTATTGGGGTGTTCTATTGTGGTGCTTTCTTTTCCATGGATAAAAAAACCCATCAATTTCATTTTAAATGGTAGTTGTTGGTAGTTTGTAGAGGTAGAGGTCATTAGGTTTCTTTGCTCGTTATTTGAGTGAGTTTATACTTTTTTATTATATTATGTATACTTACTTTTTTATATCTTTTTGCTCGTTTGTTATAGTTGTTATTTTCTGGCAGTTTATCAGTTTTCAAGTGGTAGATTTTTTTCTTTTAGGAAGTCTATGTAAAGAGATAAAAGTTTGAGAGTGTGTTAATATTTATTTGCTATTTTGCATTTTTAAGTTTAATAACAGTTATATTTTAGTTTAAATATAAGTTTTACTTACCTGATTAGGTAGTTGTTGAGATGTATATATTTTTTTCTTGAATGGTCCAGTAAAAGAATCCAGCATAGTTTCCTTGTCTTGGAGAAGTGGTAGAAGAAGCTTAACATTTATAGATCAAGGAGGCTCATCAGCAATTATCCTCCTAGATCTGAGCTCAGCATTTGACACCATAAGTCATAACATTCTTATGGACAGAATACAGAGCTCTGGGATTTCTGGTGCTGCCTTAGCTTGGTTAAAATCTTCCTTTGAAGATAGGACCTTCCAGATTTTTGATGGGGATTGCACGTTTGACATTTTACCCCTTAACTACGGAGTACTCCCTGGCTCCTCGTTGAGCTCTACTCTTTTTATCTTATTTTTGAAACCATTGGATGATATTGTCCTTCCCTTTGGGATCTCAATAATATCATATGCAGACGATACACAATTGTTTTTTAAATTAATTCAGCGTCATGAGTCAGTATCTCCCACTTAAGGCCCCTGCCTAGAATCAGTTCCTAGGTGGATGGAAAGCTCTTGTTCTAAACTGAATGCAGACAAAACAGAGCTGATGATTTTGGGAAATATCCTGAATCCAACCAGTGATTTGGGCTGGCCAGGCTGTTTGGGCTTTCCCTACCCCACTGGCCTCCAAACCAGTCATAAAAGGACTTGGACTGTGGCTGGACACAGCTCAAACATTTGACTCCCAGGCTGTGAAATTAGCTGCCACTTGCTATGACATGTTGAGGATGTTATGCAAAATCCTCCCCTTCTAAAAGGCTGGCGGTCCAGGCGCTTATTGTTTCGAGTCTTGACTATGGCAACTCATTGTATCGAGGAGCACCCAGAGCCCCTTAAATAAAATAGAAGTAGTCCAAAACTCTGCGGCCCATATATTGTATAGTATAAAACACCGAGATACCAATCTGCTAGGCAGGCTTTATGTTTTCTCCATTAGCTCCATATAGCAGAAAGGATCAAATTTAAATCACTATGTATTGCCCATAGGGCATTGCGTGACAAAAGGCCCATGCTCGCTTGTCCTCCTGCTATCCTTTTACATTGCGGGGAGAGCATTGCGCTCTACTAATGCCTTCCTTGCAAAGACACCTGTGTTTAAGAGAGTGAAATATGATGGGTGTGTTTTCTCATACAATGCAGAATAACCTGTGAAATAGCCTCCCCCTCTCTTTTTGATCTCTTGGTAAGGAATTTCCTTTTTGAAAAGCACTAAACACTTGGCTTTTTCAAAATGCCTAATTGTAAACCAATTCTTCATTCTGTGGTGCGCTAACAGCGCTGGAATGCCTCTGGGTAGCTGCACGCCATATAAGCTCATATATCATAGAATAAAATAGTTTTTCATTTTTGAAGTATTTAGTTAATTAAATTAGTGTGCCCTCTTTTTGCCTCAAATGAAGTACCCTGTTCCCACCTCTCGATTTCAGTGCAATCTGTTCGATTGCAAAATATCTCAAAAGGGAGCTGTTGGACAGGTGTTACTCCAGGAAATGTCTAGCTATGGGGTAATGTATATCCCTATTAGTTATAGCTCTCATGTGCTCCAGTACCCTCTTATTGGTCATAAGAGTGGTACTGCCAATGTAACGAAGATTGCATGGGCAATCGATCTAATCTATGTACAATACGTTATTACATTGAAATTGTGTGAAGTGAACACATTCCAAGATGTCTGCCACAGAAAATGACTACAGGACCCCCTGACATGTATTGTCCTTTGTTGGTTTCTGGGAAAGTGTTTGTAAGTCAAGCCAGCTTTGAGTTCGGTGTGTGATCAAGACTCTACGAGTCGAAACGCGTAACTGAAAAGCAAAGCCATCGTTGAGCATATCACCCCCTGAGTGTGCGTCTTTACTCAGAATCTAATGATATTTTGATGTCCGGCGCGCTCCACTGGCTCCACACACCAGTAGGTACTTATGGTTAGGACCTAGTTTCCATAGGAAAAGCGTTTTTTTTCCCCCAATAACTTTGGCACCGGTTGAAGAATCTTTGCAACATTTTCCAAACTAGTGACCCGCTCCGGTCAACTCCTGTCTTGAAAGTTTCGAGGTGATTCGTCAAGCGGGGCCGAGAAAAAAGGGGGGGTCCCATAACGCGTGTTCCCCATGTTATTCTCCATGGGAAACTACAGCTACAGCACGAACTGCTGAAACCAAATTTGTCAAATTTCGCAAAAAGGTAGATCTTGGTTCAGAAAGATCCCTTTTTGATAAATGGTGTAAATCCGTTCAGTAGTTCCTGAGAAATTAGAAAAAGAAAAAGTTTAGATATCTGGGCCATCTTGTGACTCGGTAAAAAACAAGAAAAGGGGGCAGGGTAGAAACATCCTGACCCCCTAGGCCTGCTCAGGGGGTCCCACAAGGACGATGAAGTCGCGAATCCCGCTGAAATTATTTTAAAAAATGAAGCACGGTCTCCCGCGCTTCAATTTAAAAAAAGCCCCCGGGTGGGCCAGGTCCCGGGGGCACTACCAATTTGCTAGCGGGGAACCGCGGGGGCCCACAGGGTCCCCCGCAGCCCCAGGGACCGCCACCTCCTTGAGGCTGTGAAAAACAAATGTGTGGGGGGTCCCAATCCCCCCACACTGCCCCGGGGACCGCCACCTCCCCGGGGCTTCAACAAACAACCGCGGGCAGCACGCTGCCCCCTTTCAGCCCCAGGGAACACCAACTCCCCGGGGCTCTTTTATTAATTAAGACCTGTGTGGGGTGGCTTCAGCCCACCCACACACCCCGGGGACCACCACCTCCCCGGAGCTTTGCGATGGTAGGGAGGGGGGCCGCTCGGTCCACCTCTTTGAGTCCTTCATGGCCCTGGGGTCCGCCATCCCCCAGGGCTGGCTCCTGCCGTGTCCTGGATGCCCACCCTGTCATAGCAAACACTCAAGCATCTCATATGTATATTTTATGGGCCCAACTTCCACCTCCAAGCTTACACATGTATAGTATTTGTGAGCCAACATTTACTTCCAAATCTACTTTCCAGGTGAGCCAAAATTCATAATTCATCGATGTGCTTGACTCATTATTCAGCACCCTAAATATTTACAAGATTCCACATTTAGATCTGATATGATCAACAGTGCAAAGGGTGAGAGATGTCCATACTTAATGCATACAATTGCCAACCTAATTAAAATATTTGACTACACTGCTAATATGCATGCTTTACTAATGCGCCTTTTCACTTGAAGATTACCCCTGAATAATTAAAAACATTAACAAGTTCCATTATGTATCCACTGAGTTACCAGTGGCATACACTATTTACTAAGGGTATTAATAAAAGACAGTACAGCAGAGAGACCTATTCATTTGCCCACTATTATGCAACATTCTTTCAAAGTTCCCATAAATAACAACCTGTTAGCTTCAGAACTAATATTATTCGCTCAATTGGGTATCAACACAACAGTTGCCCAATGAAATGCCATTTAAAAGTTGAACATGATAAACCTAACACACCAATTCTATACCTTTCAATATATAGAATATTTTGTTATTTGTTATTTTAGTGGTATAGTAACTCAAACAACAATTTTGTAGAATTAGAAAACAAAGTATGGAACTCAATGTATTTAATCTCACACTGATAAGGTGCAGGTCTGTACACACGTATATGTAGAGTTTGCTTCTGTGCATAGATTTCAGTGACATAACATACATTTCTAATATACATGTTGTTAAGTGTTATCTCAAATACTTTTCTAGTTAGATTGGAAAGATCAATTTGATAGAGTCTAAAAATGATAGCCTCATGAATTGTTTCTTTACAACATGAAGATATGTTCTTTTCTAGCCTCTTATGTATATTGGGACCTTCCTGAATTTAGATGGGCCTCACTTGAAGCAGGGGAAATAGATAGGTCTAAATCTGGTACACACACACACATTCATGTTTTTGTGGGATGATTATGATGGTATTTCACATTGTCTATCAATAAAGTGGAAGAATGATTTAGAAAATAGATGTTATTTCTTCCAAAGGTTAATCAGCTCATCTATGCCAGATGGACACTGAGGGGCAATTCACAAAGGGTCCCCACACTCGTGGCTGAGGCATTGCAGTTGTGGCACAGCCCTGCAATGGGCAACTACAGTACGGTGGTCCCGCCACAACTGCAGAGCCTCCGCCATGAGTGCAGAGGCCCTTTGTAACTTGGTTTTAAATTGTTTGACCATAATATCGTGGTCAAAATATTCTAACAGCAAAAATATAGTGGACAAAAATTTCAAAGGTGAGCATATGTTTACTCTGCTTTTTTGCAATAATATCAAATTTTAAAATATAGTTTTTTGTAATAACATGTTGTTTTATCGTTTTGTGTTACACTTTTCATTCATTATTTATGTTATTGTGACATTTTATTGTAATTATTTTTAAATAATGGTGTGGTACTGTATAAGCTTTTATTTGGGTATTGGGATGAGATGGGTAGTTAAAAAAATATATATGTTAATTCAGTTGATTAAAAAAATACAGTTATTTACACCATGGTCCATGAAACATAGAACATTAAAACAATGTACATGTGAAGATTAAAAGTGTCTAGCTAATCATTAACATTTAAACAGATATTTTCCTTTAATTGACTATAAAAACTAGATTATTTCACAAACCATATAAAGAATCTGCATGCGCAATAAACATTTTGTGACTTCCCATCGATTTAGTGCACCATATTTCCTTAAAATGGTTTAGAAAATCTCCATATTTCCATCATAACAAGTAAGCAGTCAAATAAAGTATAGGAATTAGTACATTTCATCTTCTACCCACATTTACAAACGCTGCCTTTTTCTTTGATCCCCATTGCCATCTCTGCATGAGAATAAAAGGGATTAAGTTCAATTCTGAATCTAAAAATGACCTGCCTCATTTTGGGGTTAGCCAAATGCGATAAATAAGAGAATGTTTTTTTTCTTTGCCATGAATCCCATAACTGGGTTGTAAACTTCTTTGTTGGAATATATCTACAATTCCTTTCTCTGACATTTGTTTTCATTCTTAAATGCATTTAATTTTTCAGGATTTTTACGAGAAGCTAAGATAATGGGGCAGTCCAAGGAGAAATGATCTTCTACATTTAAAAGATACTCTCTTAGACTTACGGCGCATTTTAGCTCGCTATTCCAAATCTCATCTCTACAATATGATACTACCTTGTCATCACCTGATCCTAAAAGTCTATTCACGAGTCTCAGTGTAGCCCTCTCAGAGAGGCAGAACAAGGATGTCAAGCAAATCTCCAACATTATCGCTTGAACAACAGCAGATATTGGCAAATTAAATACCATTTTCAAATAGTGTCCTTCTACAGTTTCCCAGTTCTTGATCACGCTCAGAAAAATAATTTTGGTTCATATTCGAACTTTATCTGGACCGTTGCTTTAACTAGCCCACCATACTCCTTCTTAAAATTACATAACCTCATTATTGTCAGCAAAACATTTGCCATTACCATTTCACGCAGGGTTTTCCAACTTATGTTAGATGAGAAATGCATACTGGGGCACCGGTACATATTCACCTCATCAATCTATGACTTTCCCAGCCCCCATTTGACTTCTTTCTTCTTGTGTCCAAATCCAATATTTAGTTTTTGTCCATATTAACTAAAAGTCTCTTATCTACACAGTAATCAAAGAATGCATCCAATTTTCTCTGGAGGCCTATTTATGCACTGTCCAACGAAACTGTAGGAAAATCTCATAAATAAAGTTTGTTAGACATGGGGTCTCCAGTTGGCAGTGGTTTTCACCCTGTCCAAGTAGGGACCCTCACTCTAGTCAGGGTAAATAAGGTACACCCTCAGAATAACCCATGATCACCCCCTTGGCAACCTGGCAGTGAAGTTGGGCTTATCCCCATAGATAATGTGCAAAGTATTTGTACACACACACACACACGCACACACACACACACACGCACACACACACACACACACACACACACAGACAAACACAGTAACACAGTGAAAACACCACAAAATTACTTCACACCAGTTATAAAAAATAGCCAATATTTATCTGAATAGAACAGGACCAAAAAGATAGACATCCAACATACACAGGTCAAGATAAGAATTTCGAAATATTCACTACAATTTTAGTGCTTAGAAACACAATAGCTCTGGCTGGAACTATCATGACCTAAGTGGCAGCTGCTCTCAAGTGGTGAGATGGGGGTAATACTGAAATAGCACAGACAACTAAAAAGAAAAAAGAAAACTTTACTTACCAGTCGCTGTGTTACTCCTCTCCCGATCCTCGACTCCAGGGCCGGCTGGTGCACACTGCACAGGCTTGCAGATGCAAACACTAACACTTCTCTCCTGCTGGGAATTCGATTCCCAGCAGGAGAGAAGTGCTGCACAAGTGATTTGTCTGAGTGGCCTAGTTTGCCTCTCAGACTGTGCCTGGGAGTCTGTGGCTCTTCTCCACCTGGCTTTACAATACAACTGGGTGTTGAAATGCGAAGTGCTCATGACGGTTTGGCCGGCCTACGACGGCCGGACAAACCATCATGCGCACTTAGTAGTGCCAATTGTTGTAAAGCAAGGGCGTACACAAATCTTGAGATTACTTGCTTTATTCTTGAACTTAAACCCCCACAGCAAAGGTGAGCTCCGTACAACCGTCTGCTCACAGCTCTGTCCCAAGACCTCCCTCATCACATTCTATAGCCCGATCACAGCCTGAGCTCTAGAATCCCACAAACCCAGAAGGGGCTCGAGGACCAACACAATACTTCCACCTCCTTACAAAATAGAAATAAATAGATTCATTCAAAGAGAAAGACATGTCTAAAAGAATACAAAGTGAATAAAATTAAAACAGTAATAAAATTTTCATTGGAGTACACGTAACTAACAATAACAATTAATTGTATAAAGTTTGCATTGGAGTACACATAACTAACGATAATACTTAATTGTATATCTGCATGATGTAATCATCAAATCTCTTGGGTTTTACACACATGCATCTTGCCCGGGTGACCCCTTCCCCCTTTGTATTTTTTCCATTCAAGCGCATGGTTGCTTCAACCTTACCACGCGCACCTTCATTGGTCCACTCTCCTTGTGAAGAACAAATAGATTTTGGCCCCTTACTAGGACCATCCGGCACCTGGACTTGGGTTCACTCACTTCTTTTGCCGACACCACATCTTCAACCCAATCATAATTTCTAACCTGTGCCTGTATACTAAACACTTCCTCATCTTTATCAACCATGACAGATCCCTTGAATAATGTAATTCTATTTGCATTCCATACTTTGCCATCACTTAGCAGCGCAGAGTTAAATAGCGTCTTTACTACTTCAAGAGGGGAAGAGTACTTGCTTTCCCCCCTTACATGTCAATCTTCTTTCTTTATTTTAACATTATCACCCACCTGCACTCTCACTCTTCTTGCATTATGTGCCTCAACATACATGTTTTTTAAATGACCATGCTTAATCTCAAGAGAATTCTTCACATCCTTCGCAGACCAAGAGACAATTTTAGTGCATATTCGACCACCCAATATTGTCCTTGGTGCGTGGGGATCTCACTCTCATCAATTCGAAAGGGGAATGTCCTGTGGACTGACACTGGGTAATTCTGTATGCACTCACCATTTTTCCTAACTAATCCTCCTAATCCTTCCTATTACTGTACGCCAATTCTATAATTCCTTTTATCATCTTGTTGAAGCGTTCAATGCTTCTATACCCTTCTGGGTGGTAAAGAGAAGTTGTCCTGTGCACAATTCCTGTTTCTCTTATAAATTTCTTGAAGTAGACTCTGACAAACTGTCCTCCATTTTCAGAAATGAAGTCCTTAGGTAGACCTTCCCATCCAAATACTTCTCCTAAAGAATACAACAAGTTCTATGTATCCGCCATCTCAACTATCTTGAACTCTGGCCACTTAGAGAAGTAATCAATCATCACAAAAATGTATGTTTGTATCCCTTCCATGCCCCTCACTGGACCAAAAATGTCAATGCCAACCCTTTCCCACAGCATGCTAGGAACCACTATTGGATGTATGGTTGGTTTGAAAGTGATTAAACTTTTATCTGAATTGATGCGTTCAAGACATTCATGGATGACCCTTTTGATATCATTGTCCACTTCTGGCCACCGGTATGAGTGTTTAACTCTACATTTGCTTTTTAAAATGCCTAGGTGTCCTTCGTGGCAAAGGTTGATTGCCTTGTCACTGAATACTTTTGTTGGAACCAATTTGCTACCCCTGAGTAACAGTTCTTTGTTTATAGATAACTCATTTCTTACTTCCCAGAAAGGAATCAAATTATTACGTAACCGAGCTTTCTCCGGCCATCTCTTGTGAATGTATTCAATAACTCCACTAAAATCCTCATCACGAGCAATGTTACTAATCCAATCTTCATGAGAAATGCTTACTAAATCATTCCCAAAAATGTTGCCACTAACCACTTGTCCCATTGATTCTTTGTTTCTTCACCAACTGGTAAAGGACGCCTACTGAGAAAATCAGCAATTCTATTACGAATCCCTGCCACATATTTGATTTCATACACAAAATCCAAAAGTTGTACAGACATACGAGAAATATCTGGGCGATACATTGTTTAATCCTTGGGATGTGAGTACTTTAGTGAGCGGTTTGTGGTCTGTCCTCACTGTGACACACATTCCCCATACGTATTGTCTAAAGTGCTTGAGTCCCCAGACGCACCCTAGAGCTTCTCTCTATCATGGAATACTTTTCCTCAGTAGGTGTAAGAGCCCTAGATGCGAACGCAATCACACATTCAGTTCCATTCTGTCGCATCTGGGACAAGACAGCTCCCAGGCCTCTCCCACTTGCATCTGTCGTGATAATACTTATAAGTATGGGATAAAATCCTTGAAGTGCTGGGGCAGAACAAATATTGTTTTTGATGCATTCCATACTCAACTGACATTCTTTAGACCATTCAAAATGCACTTCCTTTTTAGGTCTCGCTGGCGTTGCAGCGCGAAGCGCTGCCACCAACGAGACTATTGTTGCCGTGTTTACTCCCAAGGGAGACAGACCTGGGCACGAGCCGATTCCGGTCTGGGCACGAGCCGATTCTGGTCTGTGAACGCGCTTCACAGTGGAACAGCTTGTGCGCGTTAATTCCAGTTGAGTGCTCGTCTCCGGAAGACGTGCTGTGCCGATTCTGGTCTGGGCACGAGACGATTCTGGTCTGTGAACGCGCTTCACAGTGGAACAGCTTGTGCGCGTTAATTCCAGTTGAGTGCTCGTCTCCGGAAGACGTGCTGCGCATTAATTATAGTTGAGTGCTCCAGTAGCCTGGGGCGCCTGTCGACATGCTGTGCTAATGATTACTGTGGGGTCTCATGCTGTGATAATTCTCACTTTCTGTGTTGTGATCGGGAGCAGGCGTATTACTGGCGCCACCGCCATGCCTTCATTAGTCATAAAAGCTGCATGGCAAGCGATAATTAGGGCGGCATGTTTTAGGACATTTTTAGCAATTACTTTGTTTACTTAGTGCTATTAGTGATATCTTTCGTGCATCCCATGCTCTATTTAAACGTGCAGCACTGAACATCCTCATCACGAGCAATGTTACTAATCCAATCTTCATGAGAAAGGCTTACTAAATCATTCCCAAAAATGTTGCCACTAACCACTTGTCCCATTGATTCTTTGTTTCTTCACCAACTGGTAAAGGACGCCTGCTGAGAAAATCAGCGATTCTATAACGAATCCCTGCCACATATTTGATTTCATACACAAAATCCAAAAGTTGTACAGACATACGAGAAATATCTGGGCGATACATTGTTTAATCCTTGGGATGTGAGTACTTTAGTGAGCGGTTTGTGGTCTGTCCTCACTGTGACACACATTCTCCATACGTATTGTCTAAAGTGCTTGAGTCCCCAGACACACCCTAGAGCTTCTCTCTATCATGGAATACTTTTCCTCAGTAGGTGTAAGAGCCCTAGATGCGAACGCAATCACGCATTCAGTTCCATTCTCTCGCATCTGGGACAAGACAGCTCCCAGGCCTCTCCCACTTGCATCTGTCGTGATAATACTTTTAAGTATGGGATAAAATCCTTGAAGTGCTGGGGCAGAACAAATATCATTTTTGATGCATTCCATACTCAACTGACATTCTTTAGACCATTCAAAATGCACTTCCTTTTTAGGTCTCGCTGGCGTTGCAGCGCGAAGCGCTGCCGCCAACGAGACTATTGTTGCCGTGTTTACTCCCAAGGGAGACAGACCTGGGCACGAGCCGATTCCGGTCTGGGCACGAGCCGATTCTGGTCTGTGAACGTGCTTCACAGTGGAACAGCTTGTGCGCGTTAATTCCAGTTGAGTGCTCGTCTCCGGAAGACGTGCTGTGCCGATTCTGGTCTGGGCACGAGACGATTCTGGTCTGTGAACGCGCTTCACAGTGGAACAGCTTGTGCGCGTTAATTCCAGTTGAGTGCTCGTCTCCCGAAGACGTGCTGCGCATTAATTATAGTTGAGTGCTCCAGCAGCCTGGGGCGCCTGTCGATATGCTGTGCTAATGATTACTGTGGGGTCTCATGCTGTGATAATTCTCACTTTCTGTGTTGTGATCGGGAGCAGGCGTATTACTGGCGCCACCGCCATGCCTTCTTTAGTCATAAAAGCTGCATGGCAAGCGATAATTAGGGCGGCATGTTTTAGGACATTTTTAACAATTACTTTGTTTACTTAGTGCTATTAGTGATATCTTTCGTGCATCCAATGCTCTATTTAAACGTGCAGCACTGAACATTTTCAAAGAAGGCGAATCAGCGACATTCATTGGAGACACGACCTATTTGAAGACGCTTGTTTTACTGGGGTAAGTTCTGTGAACTGTTTAGTTTGTTTACTTTATTATAGTATAACTGGCAGGGTTGGCTAAATTATGCGAGAAAAGGAAAAATATGCAGGAGATGATGGTATGAGCAAGTGTGGCAAATGTATAATTATGCGAACACCATATAAAAGCAAGTTGCAAAATGTCCGGTGTTGGGCGGATTGGTTCACTGTGCTGTTGCGTCGCCTGTAGGTGTGGTTATAAGTGCATGTGACTAGCTGGCGACATGTCCTTGTACTGTTACTTGCCTTTGCACTTGTTTTTTTTTGCATATATATATAGCATGAACTCGACCCGAAGTTTATTGGAGCGCTTTACACGAGCACCGTATTTACATTACACATTCAGGCACGGGGAGATTAAGTGATTTGCCCAGAATCACAGGATGTTGATGCGACCTCGGGGCTCAAACTCTGGTTTCCAGCACCAAAGTCGGCAGTTTAGCCGACGGATCACATTCTCGCCCTTGCCCTGCTGATTTTCAGGGACAGCTGCTCTGTCTTCACAAGGGTCGGGCGAACTATGACTCCGCTGCCTGACCTGGAACAGATCTGTTAGGTGTTTGTATTTATTTTTTAGTTTTTTTTATTTAGCACAAACTCAATCCGTTGGTATTGGAGCACTTTACATGTATACCACATCCATTATAGAAGGGCACATTCATGTTTGGTAGGTACGTGCATATTAAGTTATTCATAACCGGCGGAGCCAAGGCTGGTCTCTCTACCTCTGTGACTCCGGTTGCTGCTCGCGCCTCGTGTATAGCTGGTTTTCCTAGTTATCTGGCGAATACAAAAGCGGGCTTTGCTATGTTTCTGTTGAAAGGCTACACATAAGGGCCTCAACTGATCGAATTGTAACCAGCTGTCCAACACAATACCGGCAGAAGGGCTCAGTGAGATGTACACTTGTAAGGGGCAGAGGTTACACTCCCGGTAAGTCTGCCTCAGCCTTCATTCTTCCGAGGTGGATCAAATGAATACCATTGATTGGGTAGTAGTTATATCTGTTAACCAAGCGTAGAAATGGAGCAAATTTAATACGGAGGGCTATTTGAAAAGTATAATTTTTTTCCAATGTGCCAGATGAATTTGTCTTTATGTTCTTGGGACTTATAAGAATCTTGTAGTGTGTACATCAGGCGGGTCATGTGTCTTTGGAAAACTAGCACCTTTTTGTGATATTGTAGTTGCATGATAGTTTCACATTATAATAGTGGGGGCTCGGATGTCAAACCTCCTTTCCGGGTGTTGGTCCTTGCCAGCAGTCATCACCTACTGCCAAAGACCTGCTTTTTAAAATGTATATCACCTGTCCACCTCCTTCCCCTTCCGGTACCCCCCTCACTAGTGCCCTCTCTCCCTTTCGTTTTCACCCTTCCAACCTCTCTTCCCCCGTTCTCTCTTGGTCCGCCATTTCTCTCCATGCCCCCATTTCTCTCTCCCTGTGCCCCCTTACTCTCTCTCCCTGTACCCCCCTTACTCTCCATCCCATTTTTCCGTGACCCATAGCTTTGGCTGCAGGTGAGTTGGCACAACTCCTGTGAGAGAAGTGTCTCTAGATTAGGTGGCACGTGCCCCTGCTGGGACCATGGTCAGGCATTTGTCTGTTACACAGAAAACCACGTTCTGTTAAACTGCAGTTTGAGAGTATTTTTGGTTATTGTGTTTATTTACTGTACCAAATGAATCATGGTGGAACCGGGAATCTTATGCCAGAGCATCCCAGGAATCCAAAAAGTAAAACTGAAAAAACACATTTTGGAGAAAAATCATGTGATGTTGCAGAAATCGCTTCATCTCTTAGTGGTGTTTAATGTAGGTTCATTTACAAACCCCAGCCATCATATAAGGTCTCTGGAATGCCTTAGACCTGGCAGAGTCTCTTGATGCCCATGAGCAACAGTAAAGAGCATGTTCACCGCTGAAGAGAGTGACCACTTCACCATTCATCCCTTTGTGCCTGCAAACAGAGCTGAATACTTCACCTTTCACCACTTTGCATCTGCAAACAGAGCTGACCACTTCACCAGCTGAACAACATTTGCACAAGCGTCACTGACACCCCGTACTACCGATTTTTTTATTGCATATGATGCCCCAATCACTTCAAGTACATTTGTTGTGATCGGTAGTCCCTGTCCCCTGCTATACATTCCATCGTAAATTTTTAGATCCTGTTTTTTGTATTTTTATTCATCCATTCACACTCCTTTACGTCAAAATAGCCATAGCTTTACTGTACAGTTGCTAGAATAGCTTATAATATGGTATAGTGCGTAATGTTTAAATAATCACTCCACTGCAAACAAAAACATTGATACAAAACACTGCCATTTACAATGCCAGTAGCTCCAACTGCAACAAATGCGAGATCTATTGCATTGCAAATGCTTGTTTAAGTAGTTGCCTAATACAGAACATTTTGTCAACAAAGTTGTAAACAAATTTCGAGTAAAATTCAGCCAATTCTAAGAAAGACATGACCTCATCTTTATTTTGGGGTGCAGGTTCTTCCCTGATAGCGTCAACTAGTTCAGACTCTGGGCAGAATCCAAATGAGCTTATCACCTGCCCAAAGTATGTTATGCTCTTCCTTGCAAGTTTGCATTTGGACTTTCCTGCAGTTAGACTGTTCCTATCCAAAGTTCTCAGAACTTAAGACCAATATTGTGTTTCTCTCTGTCTTTTCCCATGACAAGAATATCATCCTGGAAAAACACTACATTCTTCATGTCCTTAAATATTAAGTGCATGAGACATTGAAACATGCCAGCAGTTGATGCCAAACCGGAGGGGACCCGCCTAATCTGGAATGTACCAATAGGGGTGGCAAAAGCAGATAAATGTTTACTAATTTTATGGAGGAGCACTTGGTGGCATGCAGAGTTTAGATCTATCATGGAGAACCATTCCATGTTCCTAGTAGCAGATAATAATTCTGAAATTCTAGGGTGGGGAAATACATCAACAAATATATTCTTATTGAGTTCTCTTAAGTCCACACATAAACTGACCCGGCAGTTAGTCTTGCGTGCTACGACAAGGGGGGCGACCCAATCAGACGACTCCACACACACTCAATTATCACATTGTCAGCAAGTTTCTGGATCTCATTGACTACCTCATTCTTCACACTCATGGGAATATTTCTTACTTTGTGGATGCAAGGACATGTGTTCTCTTTCAATACTATTTTATGTGAGAATCCTTTGAGTTCCCCTGAACTTCCTGAGAACACGTTAGGGAATTTGGTCACGTATTCTTCACACAGATCTTCACCCTCTGTCTTCACACTTAACACAGTATCCGAGCTCTTGGGATCAAGTAGTATTCCTAACTCACCTTGATCCTACCAACCTAACACGCAAGGTCCAAAAACAGACACATACAGTTTACATTCTGCCTGTCTTCCTTCGAACTCGAAAGTGAGTTTACGATATCCCAGTAAGTCGATGGGTTCACCAGTATAGCTCACAGGATGCACATTAAGGCTTTTCTAACTCTCCACCAATTTTCCCACAAAATATCTCTTCCCATGTGTTTTGGTTGATGATGGTGTATGGTGAGCCTCAATCAGCCGTAAGGGTCACTGGTACACCTCCAACTACAATTTCACAAACAGTTTTTTCCTTTGTCTGCTACTTGCATCACAACGATCTTCACGTTGACAGAGGACTTTGGACTCTTCCACATCAGAATCCAAACTCTCATCACCATGTTCATACTCATCCACCACACACTTCACTGACTTAGATTTGCGGCAAACAAGTGCTTAATGACCAGATATTTTGTACTTAGCACACTTCTGACCTAAGGCTGGAAATTTCCTATCATGTGCTAAGTGTGAAGAGCTAACACACCAGTAACATTTCCCTTTTAAATCAGAAAACTTCTCCATACAATCTTGTTTGTATCCCCCTTTCTCTTTCACAGGTTTTTTCTCATTTACTTTTTTTGACTGGTCATTCATGCATGAATAATTTTCCTTTTCTAATCTGACAATATCCTGACTGCTATCCAATCTGCTAGCTGCTTCTACAGGTTTGGCACACCTAGTAGTCAGTTCAGCTTTGCTAATAATGGCACTAATTTCAAGTAGACTTGAATCTTCATTAATCCAAAGTTTGTCCTGAAGATTCAAATTGTTGCAGTGCATAACAAGTTGGTACAGAACCAGTTCTTCTATCACTCCGAACTTACAGGACAAAGCTAATCTTTTTAGAGCTGCAATATAGTCTTCAACCATTTCATTAGGCCTCACTTTCCTGTGGTGAAAGTTATATCTGTGCACTGCCTTGCACACTGTCGGAGCAAAATAAGCTTCTAAATCTGCAATTGCTTGTGTGAACACATTCACCTCACCTCCAGAGCAAGGTTTCTTCTCGATGCAGTTGTACACTCTTAATCCTCCGGGACCTAAACAATGTAAAAGTATTTTTTTTCTTCCTTTCAGGTGATAATTTTTACTTTCAAAGGTGTCAAAGTAGTTTATGAGATAATCCCTCCACTCTTCCCATTTTTGGCTTTTTATTTCACCATCCTTGATCATACATGTCTGTGGAGTAGGAAGATTCATGGTTGCCATGGAAGTAATTTACCCCAGCCCGTGAATAAATACTTTGCCCCAGGTGAATTAGTGAATTGTGTACGTTACCAACACAACCCCCATTACCCCTCCTCCCCACTGTTGTCATGCATAACATGGCACCGCCCGCCCTATGGCCTTACTGGCAGCCTGCAGGTAAGAAGAAGAATAAAAAGATAATAACATTGGTTTATTATCATTTAATTTTTCATGTGTTTTAATTTGCTGTCACATAGTGGGGCGAAGTTCCTCCACCATAACGGAGAATTCGCCGCTGCATGACGTGCTTGATGGAGTCGAATCCAAACGTTAGGAGCCAACAGCGACAGAGCGATGGCCGGTGATGGAGTGGTATGTGCCCTAAGTACAGTACCTTTGAAAACAATGATACAACAAAGACGTTGCGAGGTGCCTGGGAGGTGAGACATTGCTGAAGCGGCATCAGTTCCTTACTGTCAGTGCAGGTCGAGGCTCAGGATGGTCCATTGTCCAATAGAGGTGAGGTGTCACTGGCACAGTGAGGCGTCGGTTTCAGGAGGCGAAGCAGAGTAGGTAAGCTGCGATGGCCAGGACGTTGCAAGGCACAGGGGAGGTGATGTAGCATTGGTGGCGATGCGTCAGTTCCTTACGACAATGCGGGGTTGATGATGCCATGTGGTGTTGACTTTGCAGTGTTGATGTCACACCACAGGACCACAGGTGATGCGAAGAAGCCGGGGGTCACGGATGTTGGTGACTCGGGACTCACACTGTGGCTCTTCTTCGGAGATATTGTCAGGGCCTGCGTTGTCAGCGGGGATCACGGCTCTGGTGCAGGCAGCAGCGTGGTGTTGAAGAGAGGCGCCAGCTCCGAAGGCAAACCCGAAGTTGATGCACTCATTTATTCTTGGTTAACAAACTCACTTCCAAGGGCCAAGGAACTTGATTTGGCACCAGTTGGCAAGCTAGGACTCACAGCAGAGGAGCCCAGGTGCCGCAGGGGGAGTATTCGATGGTTCTGAAACTTCTTAACAGGAGGCAAGCTCACCTCAAGCCTTGGGAGAACCTTGGAAGCAGAAGGCAAAGTTCAGTCCTTTCACTCCCAGACAGAAGCAGCAAGCAGCAGACCAACACAGCAAATTATACAGAAAAGTAGAAGTCCCTCCTGTCAGCTATCCAGCTCTTCTTCCTGGCAGAATGTCCTCAACCCAGGTGTGTTCTGAGTATATTGTGTCAGAGGTCCAGTGCTTATCCCAATGCAGCCTTTGAAGTAGGCAAACTTCAAAGGAAAGTCTTTGCTGTGCACAAAGCCCTGCCTTTCTCTGCCTTGGCTCCAGATACACTACAGGAGGTGCAGACTGCTTTGTGTGAGATCAGACAGAGCCCTATTCAGTTATCAGTGTCAACTCCTATCACCACTCTAACACTGAAAGGCCCATCAGCCTGGTGATGGGCCATCAGGATATACAGGGCACACCTCAACTCCCTTTGTGTGACAAGCAGAGGCACAGAATAGTTAAAGGAAGAAAAGAGAAGAAAATGACAACTTTCTAAAAGTGGCATTTTCAAACCTGCAATATCAAAAACAACTTCACTAAAAGACATATTTTTAAATTGTGAGTCCAGAGACACCAAACGCCAATTTTCTATCAGCTCCCAATTGGAAGATACACTTGTAAAATGTTACAAGGCAGCTCCGATGCTAACCTATGGGAATGATAGGCCGTGTAAATTGTGAAAAACAAAATTAGCGTGATTTCACAACCAGGAAATGTAAAGCACAACAGTACATAGCCTACCTTTTAAATACACTGCACCCTCTCAATGGGGCTTCCTCGGGCCTACCTTTGGGGTGCCTTATATGAAAAAAGGGAAGGTTAGGGCCCGACAAGTAGGTGGACTTGCGAGGTCAAAATGGAGGGATAAAAGAGGACCCACAGGCTCTGCAGTGGCAGGGCTGAGATAGGTGTGAAGGGCTACTCATGTGGGAGGCACAATCACTGCTGCTGGCCCACTAGTAGCATTTGATTCACGGACCCCGGGCACACACAGCACACTGTACTAGGGACTTACTAGTAAATCAAATATGCCAATCATGGAGAAACCAATCATACCATGAGAGTATATGCACTTTAGCACTAATCACCAGTAGTAGTTAAGTACCCAGAGTCCTAAAGCCAACAAAATGAAGTTCAGAATAATACAGGAGGAAGGCAAAATGTTTGGGTAGAACCCTGCAAAAAAGGGCCAGGTCCAACAAAGTCCAACACACAGCCCTGTTGAAGGCCATTCCTTATCTCTATCTTTTCTGACAGGCAACTATTTTTATCCAATTCTACTCCTGCCCAATTCATCTTGTGCCTAAAGTTCTTAGGGACCAAGGCCTGACATTTTTTTATGTAGAGTTTTGATGATTTCACCCTTCTATTTTGTTATGTTAGCTAATTGTGATTGATGACTTTGATCTTAGTTATTTGTTGGCATGTTTATTGTTTTAAATTATTTATTACGTTTAAATTTTAAGGTTGCGGTGGGTTGTGTTTTTTAAAAACTGTATATTAATCGTAATTGATAAATATGATATTTTTAATTGCTATTTTTGGTAGTGGGGTTTTTATGGGTGGGTGGAATGAGTAGTGTTTCACAAATATGTAAATTGATAATAATTGGTTAACCCAATAATTATGCATATTTTTATTAGGAATTTCATTTTACATCTTTTTAATTCATTTTCATTTGTAAAAATATTTTATATGTTTTTTAAATTATTATTTGATGTATTGTATATTGTGGTCTGCGTGGGTATTCAAAGTGCATATCAACTATTGTTACGTGTTTAATATGATACATTTTCCAATGTCTGATATATTTTATTTATTGTATTTTATTTGTTTTATGTTGGGTATATGTAAGTTACATTGTGTGAAGGTGTGGGATCTTTATAAAAAAAATAGTTACACTAACATTAAATAACATCTCAAGTAATTTTTGAAATATTTTTATTATTACAGATTTTATTAAATGTTCTTTTATGTTTGTGTGTTATATTGGGGGCTAGTGGTTAATTGAAACTGTTTACTTTCATTAATATTTTATAACATAAGACGTAGCTTTGTGCATTTCTGCTACCTTTTTATGAATTGTTTTATCTTATTAAATATAATGTAATATATTATTGTTTGTATTATTATTTGTATTATCTGTATTATCTGAATGTGTTGTATTTGAACATTCCAGTGAATGCACCTTCCCCAGTGTTTGTTGGGTTGCAGTTAGAATAGTACATTTGAACCCCTCAGAATTTGTCTACAATGACAAACTGAAGTAGATACAATTGACTGAGTTCTAATGCTGATAAAACAGAGGTTATTATTTTCAAAGGACACTCTATACCCTGGTCCCTAGTCTGGTGGCCTCCTGGGCTACAAATCGCCCATACTTCAGTCAACTCAGCTAGGAAACGTTGTTTTATCATCAATCAGAATTTGTCTTTTGTAAAACAAGGGACTATTCTCTCTGAAGCATGTTTACAATCTTAAGGGTTGTGAGAAAGCTTTTTCCTGTGCTTCCTATATCTTGCAAAAAAAAACGTGCCCAAGCCCTCATCAATTCTAGACTCTATTTATAATAAGTAGAACATGTTAGCCATTCTATGGGGACATTATGCTTCCAAATCCACAGGTTGACCATCATTGTTTGCAATTGTTCTCAGGAAAGATCAGCCCCAACATCCCTAGGAAGTGCAAAGATTGCCAGGCACACAACTTCATTAGTGTCACTAGCCACCACTGATTGCAGTCCACTGCATTTTGTGAATGCATAGATGAAGATTTGCTACCCCTTTCATGCTTTCCCTTCTTCGTTTTACAGCCATTCATAAAGAATCACTAGTGAAATTCAACATTATTATTAATCATGAGGTAAGATTTCTGTGAACCTTATAAATAGCCACGTTGCACTGTGTCAGATTAGCACATCTGTTACAGCTCAAACATTTGACTGGTTACATCGCAGGCACTGTGCAAACATGGCGCTGTGATGCCACCCGGTCAATAATAGAGCTAGGCCATTATTATGCTTGTGTCCACATTGCACGCTTCGTGAAACTATGAACTGTTCTAGGATTCCATGCTTTGTTTGACTCCTGGCAGTTATACAGAGAGTAAGGTGCTGGCAGTCGCCTACTTGACACTTTCTTGGTCAATACACTTATGTACTCATCTTTGCCATACAGTGGCCTTCTTTCAGCCTGAATGTTTGGAATAAGCAGTAACAATATGGAGACAGGAACAGTGTTTGCATGTGATCTTATTGCTCGTCTGAAGGCTTATGATGCCACATTTATGTCGTATGGTTTCCACTTTTCAGCAGGAACTGTTAGTTTTTTGGATAACATAAACGATTGGATGGCGCCAGACTGATTCTGTGCACCCCCAGAGGATATGTTGGCTTTTTTTCCTACTAGCTCACAGTGCCACCATAAGTAGCCCTACAACTAAGCCTGAGTGGAGTTTGCGGCGCAAAGTCCAAAAAAAACTCAGCTGCGGTACGCGAAGCAATGCAAGCGGCGGAGTGCATTAGATAAATGTTGTTTGTGATGATTTTCAGTGCCAGATGCTTGTCTGCACTGTGCAATCATCGCAAACTGCGCCATGCACAGCGCAAGCGGGCGCTGCTTCCTTTATGCCACTCGAGTAGATTTTTACTCGAGCGGCAGCTTTCCCAACGCGAACGGACAGTTTCTCAGCGTGAGCGGTCACAAGCATACGTGACCACTCGCAATGAGAAATCTGACTGCCCGCGTTGAGAAATCTCGTCGGTAGGTTGATTTTCCACGCTCGCGGTCGCCAACTTGATACTTGATGTTGACGATTGCAATCAAGGAAAAATCTTGCAGTAAGGTGGATTTTCCTCGCTTGCACTCGCCAACTTGACGTTGACAAACGTGAGCGAGGAAAAAAACTCCGCTACATGAAGCAGTAACGCTGAGTGCGGCAAACTCAGCAAACTCCGTGAGCGGAGCAGAGTTCACCGCCCAGACTTACCTAAATCTAGCAAGGTAATGAATGATTTGGGCAACCTGAGAACATGACAACTCTGACCCTCACGGAATCGTGGTAACAGATTTAGAAAGCTTTTTGCTCAGTCACTCGTGCTCACTCAGAGAGAAACACAAGAAATACACAATGGTACATTTTCAATCTTTATTAAACCATAGTGATTCTTTTATAAAATATTTGTGCTGCAATGATTAATAGACAGAAGAAGACAAAAGTGATTAGCAATACAAGGACAGTGAAAAGAATGAACGAATCCACCATTGTGCTAAAACAGGGTAGATATGCAGGCATATAAGTACTGTGTATAGTGTACTCCTACTATGCGCTTCCTAACCTAGTTGCCTAAGGAGGGTGTTCTGCCAAGAATCCCCAACTGGATGATCTAAATCCCCATTACCTGAAGGCAAGGTATGTAGGTCCCTGTCTTGGTCACAATTTGGACATCCCTCCTCCAGAGGGTAAACAGGAATCAGCTGTGCTGAAATGCAGATGATAGCGATGGCCTCACAATGATAGCAGAGTGCTCCTCTAATTTGAGCGCGGAAAAACACGTGTGTTTTTAACAACACCATAGATGCTTACGTGTTGAAGTTTCAGCCAAGCTTACATTGTTTGTTGTCTCTGTGATAGCATTGTTGCCTTATGGCTAATAATAAACAACAATATTTGCGAAATATGTGTTCAGGCCTTGAACTGAATGTTGAAGGTGCCGTGATTGGGTACTTACAAATTGGTATTGTAAGCAATATGGTTTCAGAGAAACTAATCCTTCACTGTCACACAAGCAAATGTGTGTCAAAAGTCATCCTGTGGAAAAAGAAGGCAACTTTAGAAATGCATACATGCAAAATTGTAGTGTTTCTTCCTGGGCTTAACCTAGCCACCTGACACCCACTTCTTGGACAAGCTATCGCATTATAAGAAGGCTATCCATAACAATGCTACAGCATCTGTTTATATGAAAAAGGTGCCAAAAAGTCTATAAAAAATATTTATAATGGCAATCATTGAGTTTGAAAACCAAAGCATACAGAAAGCCATTGTTTAAAAATACAAACGCGAGCAAAAGCCAAGTTTTGAAACGAAAATTAAGGATGTCAAAAAATATAGACCGAATCAAAATGTTCCCACCAAACGGAAGAGCCAATTGTTTAGGTGCTCCGAGTGGTAGATGAAACATTTCTGTTCCCAGCAACCACAGGCGATGATCCCAGAGGTACACCTTGGAGCAGGTTTATGGAGCAGATGTATTCCCAGCCACAACCACAGCCGCAGGACCAGAGCCAAGATCCAATTCACCAGGAGCAGAAGCATCCCAGGAAGCCTAATAGAATGAATAAATACACTGAGCTTCACAAAAGAGACTTTGCACGTCGTGTATGTAAATTACGATTGTATTCAACTAACACATTAATTAACACAACAAAAACATCATATATTTCTGGTCATAAATTACACTTGGAAATATAATTAGCAGTACTAGGCCCAACAGTGTTAAAATGACATCAGTAATATGCACACTTGGGAAAAATCCTATTTTACCCCAGCACCCTTATGCGGTGCGATACATTGTCAGAACTGGCAAAAACACAATTCAAATCCACACATTTCTAGGGTGCACCCCAGGTGAGAGCAGTATCAAGAATGTGTACACACAGGAATTTATGACACTTTTCAGCAGCACCTTGGGTCAAGGCCGCACGGGTAAAACAATGTCAAAACGAGTATTCGTTAGTTAATTAAACAAATAAGTAAAACAACACTGTTGCACGGTGCAACTAATAGCAGGCTGTTCTCATGCTTCACACTCTCCCACACTTATACAGCACCATAACCCAGTGCAAAGGATATCGGCAAGTCCGTATTAAGCACACATATATGCCCTCAGCACTGTAACGTGATGCAAATTATATCTTGCAGGTCAGTTGAAAATATGAATGCGGAAACCGTGGCACAATCCCTCTCCCACCTCTCAGTTTCCCCTCCCACTACTCTGCCCACAGGTTAGAATCAACCCCCTCATCCCTTAATATACCGGTTTAAGGTCGGAGTCACACTTACTCAGGGGACCATGGGAGAAGGCTGGAGTAACTATCAGGGTAAGTTGGCCACCACTTTATGCAGAGCAGCAATGGACTAGAGGCTGTCCAAGGTCAATCAAGAGGTCCCTCAATGGAAATTAGGTACAATGTCAGATGCATGATGATATGAGTTGCACCAGCCAATCCAGTCACAAGGAACCAAAAGTTAAGTTCGCTGTACCTCCCGGGAAATGTGGCATAACATCTGGTGCACGATGATCTAAGTCGCACCAAATAATCCAGTCCCAATCAACCCCCGGTCGGTTCACCATACGACCCTGGAATGAGGCACAATGCCTGGTGCACGACTATATAAGTTGCACCAGACAATCTAGTTACAATCAACCCACAGTTGGCTCCGTCGCAACTCCCTCGCAGGAGCCACAACTTCTGGCACATGACGATACAAGCCGCATCAGACAATCTGGTTACAATCAACCCACAGTTGGGTTCACCGTATCTCCCTGGAATGAGGCACAATATCTGGTGCGCGATGATACGAGTTGCACCTAACAATACGGTCCCACGCACACAGTCACAAATTCAGTAGCACTGCATGAGGTAGAATGAAGCACCTCTATGGATGTGCCTTCCCTCCGATGTCGCAACCTGTGATATGGACACCACACGCAATGAGCATTTTGCATGAGAGAGATGCGGCACAGAAAGCGAAGCGGGCCACGCTGAGTCCCGCAACCGGTGAATCTGCTTACCACCAATGAGAGGGGCCACAATCCATAGATGCAGGCAGAGTTTGGGGGCTCCGCATAATGGAATCTGGTCTCAAGGCACAATACCTAGTTCTACGCTCACACCTTGCTGCAGTCAGGATCCAGCAGACAAAGTAGGCGCTTGAGAGGGCACCGCTCTCCAGGTGAAACATGTAGATGGTGTAGGTCCCTCACGAGAGGTCTTTGATGTTACTGAGACCTCCACAAAGAAAAGGGGGCAGGCCAACACGCCCCTGGAGAGCACATTTCAGGACGATACACAGCAGCAGGCAGTCAGCTCAGGCCAGCCACTATTCAGGCAAGGTGCACAGTCCATTACAATGTCAGTCTCCTCCTTGTGCACAACAGATTCCTCTGGCAGTGTGCGTACCCAGGCTTTCGCAGCTTTCTGCCCTTTCTTCACGAAATAAGAGTAGCGTAGTATTGAGTCTCAGCTCTCACCAGGGAGGGAATTTCTTCTTTTTTGTTTCCCTGAAGAAAGCCCTGGACCAATCTTTGGCCATATAGTGGGCTGAAACATGTTGGCACTAGGGTCATAGGACCACATATGCTTTTATTTTTAATATCCCAGACATTTCCAAGAATAAAGGGATACCGGGAATTGTCTGAGGATTTTTAATCTTTAAGACCCCCTGGCCTCATCTAGTAAGAGCTCCCTGAAAAATGGTCAAGCCCACCCTGACCTTTAGGAGTCGGGGTGACACGATGCTGAAGCATGACACCACTACGGTGTGTTAGGCTAATATAAACAAAAGGAATCTATTCCTTTCCCACAACCTAGTGGGTAATAACTAGGATGGTTCATTATTAACCTTCCCATTCCTAACCATGGTTAGTTGAAGTTAATTCTATAACTGTGGGGTACCCACACAGGATTTCATAGTGATTCCAACCACTCAGGGATTTTCAAGACAGATTGTTAAGTGCCCTCTGGACCTCATATAGATGATGGACACAACTGTGACCTGAGCCTAAGAACATGGCTATTAAAGATTACTTTAAGTCACTTTTTGTCTCTCCACAACCGAATATACCTCAGGATGGTATGGGGAGGAATACCCCAGGTCATACCCAAACTTCCCCAGGCATATTTGTAAGCCCTGGAAGTGAATGCCGGTCCCTGGTTGAAATGCAGTGCGCCAACTGCGTATGTTCCGATAAAGACTCACAGATCCTTTACAACAGTTCGGGCATCAGCCGATCACTGTGGCCATACCCACAGGAATCGAGAGCAGGAATCTACTGCAACCAAGATATACTTGTAAGCCCCATCTGATGACTAGGGTCCACAGGGGCTCAGGTAAACACATGCCAGAGGCTTGTTTGAAATCAATAGAGGTGTCTTCAGTGGACACGCCAGGTTGGAGCCCTTCATCTGCTGGCAGATGTCAAATCTGAGGACAAAGTCCTTGGTCTGTTTGTATAGACCTGACCACCAGCAGTGTTGCTGCAATAGTGAAACTGTAGCAGTCACACCCATGTGTACATCTAGAATTAATCCCACACTGCAATCTGAATAGGGTATTACTCTACCCCCCAATCCAGGAATGTGAACAAATGCTATATTCTGTGCATCTAACTTGTGGGAGTACTTGAGTGGAAAGCCTTTCGGCAGATGGGTGTTATTGCGTGCAGTATTGACAGCAGCTCAAATGTCTGTGTCTGTTCTCGTGCTAGAAGGAGTTATTGCTCACTGCTGCACTTTGCATTGTTGCTTTTGCTGCTTCATCAGCCAATGATTTCCCTGCAACGTTTACGCCAAGATGCTGATGACAATGTGTTGATTACATGTTGAGTCCATGGTAAGCAATCTTTCAGCTTTGCCACTTGCTCCCAAAGCATTTTGGGCTTGTGCACACTTTTGAATCTCTGTATCCATTCTAGCTCCACTAGTGTAAATATTCAGCATAAGACTGGACACAGTAATATGAATCACACACTAGGAGTATGGGGAATCCGGGATCTGTATTCTCTGGTGCCAGTATTAGAGCCGGGAGTTTGGCCAACTGCGCAATGCCGTCACCAAGTGGCTGCGTGTATATATTTTCAGGATGATACTCTCCATCCTGCATGCGCCCCTTTACAATTGCGAATGCTGCTGAATATTGATGCTTTGTATCTACAGCAGGTTATGCTAAACCATTAGTATATATGATATAATCATACTGTTCCAGAGGCATAATTTCATTAGGCAGAGGATATTCTTGATCATATTGCAGAAAGGCTTGTGTTTGTGGTGTAGTGTCAAATCTGTAATGTAGATCTGTTGCAGTGAGCGAGTTAGCCCATTAATTCCAACGTGGGTGCAATGCTTTTGCGTTTGGCACACTTGCTCTTGTGATGGCCTTAAAGGCTTGGCACCGCGGTGACCTGCTCTACCCTTCACCACAGCATTCTGTACCACTGTCAGTATTTTTTCGGTGGGTGCAAAACGCAGCATTGGTATATAAATGTGATTTATATGCAATCGGTACAGTTTCACCTTCATTAAATATCAAGTAGGTATACACTGATGTCCCCGCAATGAGGTGGATCAACAGGATTTCCATGTTTAAACGTGTGTAAGTGTTTTGAAGCTAGCATGTCAGCTTGTGCTGAATGTAGTATTTGTGAAGGTTTAGTGGTCTAGTGCATACCTGAGAAATATGGATGGATTATGTAGTAGAATGGCTTAACGCATTCCGCATAATCTGGTAAGTATGTTCTGCCAAAATTTTGGATTCCTAATATAGATTGCAACCTCTTCAGCATTATTAGAAGTTGTAGAAGCACACACTTCTCTAAAATATGTGTCACCAGCCTTTAGCCTTCACTTGACAACTCGTATCCCAGAAACAGGATTTTGAGCTGGGCAATTCTTGATTTTTTAAAGGGGAAACAGCATTTACAACGCTGTCATTACATCGCAAGACTATTACAACGCAGTTGTTACAACGACCGCGTTGTCAGTTCGCATGCATTTACATCGCAAGTCATTACAACGACTTGCTGTAGGGGGCGCTGAGAATTGGGAATGAATTCCAACACTTTCCCTACTGTTGCGCAAACTGGAGTAGGAATAGTAAATACTTCTATTCCTAAATCCAGCGTGCCCCTAGTAGTTCTAATGACTTGCGATGTAAATGCATCGCGTACTAACAGCGCGGTCATTGTAATGACTACTTTGTAAAAGCACGCAATGTAATACATCACGTTGTAATGTACAATACTTGTGTATCCCATGTGAGTATATCCCAGAATTATGCGATTTACTCTTGTCAAGTGTACTAAAAGGTCATCATCCACCAAATATATGTCATTGACATAGGAAAATGCCTGGTCGTCAAGCTTTTCCAGAAGTTCTGTTACCCTGACTGAAAACAGCCCAGGACAATTCTTATACCCCTGTAGCAATCGACAGAGCTGATTTTGAGAACCGTGTGCGCTGAATGCGGTCAGATTCCTGCTTCCAGGTACTATATTTTGGCAGAAAAATCCATTTGAGATATCGATTGTAATTTTGTATATTTTACACACTATAGGGGTCCATTACGATGGCGGGCGGACCGTAACGGTAAACGGGACCGACCGCCAGAGGTGCGGCGGTCCCGCTATGCCAATTAGGATGTGCCCGCCACCCTGGCTGTCGCACCCTGCATATTATGCATTGCGGCAGGCGGTGCTGTCAGCAGCACCTGCCGCAATGTACAATATGCATGTTGTGCATTGGCATGCACAACGTGACAGGCACAGCGCGGTGCCTGCCACCCTGTGCTTGCCAATGAAGGGGGGTACCATGGGTACACCCCAAGTGCAGGCATCCACCCAGCAACGGGCCCCCAAAGGCATTTCTCCGCATGCCTTTCTATGATGGAGTCTCGGCATTGGAAAGGCATGCCCCACGCACCCCACATAATATGGATGGCGATTGCCTGCCGGCGGAAAAGCAGCGGACGGTTTTTCCGTCCGTCGCGATACCCCTCGCCATGCTACTGTGGGGGGGGGGATAAATGGCCGTTGGGTGGGGAGTTCTGGTGGGCGGATCACCACCGCCGGTCAGGCTGTGGCGATCCGCCCGCGATCATAATAGGCCCCTATGTTGTTCATTAGTGCTGCACTGTGTGCATTTTGTGCTGCAAATGTGCGAGTTTCTGTGTTTAGGTGTCTGTAATCTAATACAGATAATATGAGTGATCTGGTTTATTCACGGGAAACAAGGGATTATTCATTGAAGAGATGAAACTTTCTATTACACACTGGTATTCAAGTTGTTCTAGAAGCTCCCTAAATTGTTTTTTGGCCTAATTTTTAATTGGGTATTGTCTTTGAGGTTGCAGGGTAGACGTCACTGGAATTTCATGATAAGGGGAACCGTCAACCCACCCCAAATGGTTGTGGTATAACCCAGGAGCATGGGCAAACGCCCTCTCCTTGGCATATTAATTTTTAACTGATTCTGGAACGAGGTTAGAAAAAGCAGGTAAAATTACTGTTTCTCCTTTGGGGTAAGCCATTATGAAATCAGGTGACCAACTATTTTCTGCCAATAGAATATCTTAACTATTTGTTAAATCCTCCCAAAAGAGAACATTAATATTCCTAGGTACGTCCCCCTCCAATTGGAGTTGTATTTCATATAAATGATGTGCAACACTTACCCTAGTATCTGGTGCCCCCACCTGGATATACTCACTCAGCGTTACTCCCACCAGACAATCTATCGAGTTCTGGTGAACTATTGTGACCTCTGCCACACTGTCCAGCATGGTCACTGTCCACTCCCCGTTCAAAAGCAGTGTCCTCAATATCCGAGACATGCCTGACCTTTAGTCCAGCTACCTTCTTCTTTTTTAATTGAGGTTTTGGCATTCTTCCTGCTTAAAGATGTAGTCAGATAAGCGTTGTGAGCCCTTCTTCGGTTTCGCGTTCTCTTACGATCTGCACTCTGATCGTCCTCCTCTCTCTGAACGTTTATGAGATGACTCCTGAAAGGAGCAAGACGAACGTGTATTAGTATCCTGATACCAGTCAGTCAGGCGGTCTAAAATTATTATGGCTATGCAGATTGTGGCATTGTGGCATTTCTCAGGGGGTTCCTGTAGGGGAGACCTACCCCGTGATTTAGTTTTGTCTTTCTTATTATCTCACTTATTCTTTGTGGAAAATGTGGGTGCTTGCTTAGATTTATCCTTTAGTTGTGGTTACCAGGTCTAGCTCCAGAATTATCTCTATCCAGCATCACATAGGTTTCTTCAATAATTCTAGGCATTCGTGCTCCTGTTGTCTTGGAGCTAAATCCCTTAGATGCTGGTGTATAGCCAATGCTGCTGACTCCCCCTTTATGTTACTTAACATGGTGGTAAATACCGCAGCAACATTTCCCATCAGTCTCATCCCCAAATCCAGGGCAGTTGCTGCCTGTACTCATTCTGAATCGGTTTAAGCACTTCTGGCAAATCAGCTAATGATGGGATACCGTGTGTTCTGGTATTTACTGCAGGAAAGACTGTACCCCATGTGGAACAGACTTTGACAGGGGGCCACCCCATCGGCAAGCAAATCATTAATATTCTGTGTTTCAACTGCAGTCCCATATGTGGAAACACCACTTCAAGCTGACTTGTTTTTTGTGAAATCCAGAACAGAATCTCCTCCTGTCTGGTGGCAACCTCACCAATTACAAAAAAGGGAGTAACTAACCTCTGAACCAGCCTATATATTTAAGCAGTTGATCTATTTAGATTCCACATTGCCGAAACAGCATGCCAACTGTCACTTCAAATTTAATCACTGTCTTGATAGAAACATAATTAGTCCTTTGTGATTTTTAAATCAAAGAATTTTTTTATTTTTGATTAGAATCAAGCGAAAAATATTTTTTTCTTTTTTTGATTACACTTACACTTTTAGTGCAAACATGTCACATGGTTGATATGATAAAGAAATATTAATAACATCCTAGACATTAAAGACATAGAATACTATGACATCCTAGACAGAAGAGTAAACATTTACTAATCATTCATACTAACATTCATTCAAAAAGGAACATTTTTAATTACTAAAGAAAACCATGGGGAAAGGGAAAACACCGGACCCTTGGATTGGTCAACTTTGATCAGATTGACAGGCTGGAAGTTTGGCAATCTTCAAATCACTGTGATGGAAACAAGATCGCGGTCAACGCGCGTTTCAGTGGGAGACCACCTTCTTCAGGACCGACTGTTATTAGTTAAAAATTGAAATATATACAAGGGAAGTCTGGAGGTCTGCAGAGAAGACAAAAGAAATGGCATTGGCAAGTTGATAGGGAATGCATTTAATTTCACAAGGAGAGTACTTCCTTAAATTAATGAATAATACTTAATGAACTTTAAATTCCTAGAGTGCCATAAAAGCTCTGCGAGATTACTCGAGTAAAGTTGTTTAAAGCATGCAGGAGAGGGTGACCAAAACCTCAGTCCAACTATTGTGAAAGCCCATTGATGTTATTAGGGTGAAGGTTGAAGAGGTGTGTTAACAAAAGATGAAAAGTGTGTAAAGGTTTGTTGTAACCTGCACCATGAGTAAAAAATGATGTGAGCGGCTACCTTGTGTGTCAAGGAATGGAATGCACATGGTGCGCTGTGGAGTCCATGGGTACAAGTTGATACAGTAGTATCAAATTCTAAGAGAAAAAATATATATAAATATTATTGATATTGTTTACTTTGAAACTTTACTAGATGTACGATTGGTGGGAGCCATCCTACCTGAGAGCGGCTACCGTTCAAGAAATTATTCACAAGGGACGATTTATTATTTATATATCCAAGGTTCGTTCTGTAATACCAGCCGCAAGGGATTCAACTGTGAAAGAGATATTGTGGAGCTTTTTAGACTTATAGAAAGGTAATGCAGAGTAATACGGTATAATGTGTACCAAGAATTAGGTTACCTTTTGTGGGCGTGTGGCTATACATCAAAGGTTAGACCAGAGGCCGATATCTGATATTCATATTATCTCTACAATGATTTCTTTATCTTCTTTGTCTGTGGGGCTGATGAGTCCCAAATTGTCTATAAAGAAAATGGAGATATATTTATCGTACTGATGAGGGTGTCCCTGATATCATATTTGTTAAATGTATAGTGATTTTAGGTGACAAGATTAACAAAAAGGAAAAGAGCAAGACCTTTTGATTGAGATTTTCTGCTTAGGTGATGGAGTTACAAAGGATGTATCCTTTGTAAATCTCATGCGTTAAACGCTTACTATCGCAACAGACAGGTAGGATCTCTTGATACCTGGGGTACTGGTGGAGCTCTGGTCAGCGAAATGCGGGTGCCTAGCCTAGCACAGTGATTGGCTGACCCCGTGTTATCAGCGCTCTTCTTCTGCTGTGGGTCCCTTATAGATCTAATACGTAAAGCGCTTACTAAAGCTAGGGGGTCAAATAGAATTTACAGGTACAAATTAGATTGCTGATTGGTCATGCTGCGGAGCATATTTATATGTGTTTACCCAAAATGATGTCCTCTAGGTAAAAGCGAAATATTTGTTAGAAGAAGGATTCTACGAAGCACCCTGATCCAAAGGGAAACTACTAAAATTCCTATGGCAGCGAAGAGCCGTGTCTAATCTATAAATTTAAATAGGACTTGATAGGCAAGCGTATATGCCAGATAGCTAGAGCATGAGATAGCATGATATTTAAAAAGTAATTGGAGCTACACCAAAAAAAAAAATCCCCGTTGGAGGGTGGTGGAACATACCTCTTATAGTCGTAGTCTCGACGGAAAACGAACCAGGAAAGCAACTGGAGAAGCAGAGTGTGATCCAAACACACTATATCGTGATCCTGTTCTCGCGAGGTTACAGGAAGGCCAAGTTCTGTTCTAGTGTAAGTTCGTATATTTGAGCGCCATCTTTGAGGAGAGTTAAAACTAATGCCTTTCTAGGTGATCAGAGAGGCAAATTCTACTGAGATAAAATAGTATAGTAGAGAAGGGTGAAAAACCAGCAATCATGATGGTAACCGTGTGAGAACAGAGTATAAAGCTGTAGGGATAAAGGTTAAATGCTTGTTTAGATGATGACGCGCCATCTAGGGGGGAGTTGAATGTCGTTTACGATCTAAGTTGAAGAGTATTTTGAAATGGTGATAGAGTATTTTCGGTTGTTGTTAGAAACGCCATGTTCTAAGTTCGGTGCATAGTCATGTATTTAAGCGCCATCTTTGAGGGGAGTGAAATCTAATACCATGGTGATATCGTATTTTGGAATGGTGTTAAACACGCCATATTCTGACTTCTGTGCATAATCATGTATTTAGGCGCCAAAAAAAAAAATATCATCTATGAATCTATGCCAGGTGTTGATATTTTCATAGAACGGAGCCATTTCATTGTAGATATGCTTAAGCTCAAACTCCCCCATGTATGTATTGGCCACACTCGGTGCACATGAAGCACCCATACTGGTACCTTGTACTTGTTTATATTTTTTTTGTTTGGACAGGAACTGAAGAAGACCTAAACCAGTTCATTGATTGGCTTAATCACAGTGAGTACAATTTGAAATTCACTGCAAAATATTCACCTGAAAAGGTGGAATTTCTGGATATCTGGATTAAAAGTGGCAATGAGAACATTGAGGTTAGCCTCTATCGCAAACCTACTGCAAAGAATACAATTTTGCAACATGCTAGTTTCCACCCTTCTTGTCAAAAGGATTCCATCCCTTTTGGTGAGTTTCTCAGAATCAGGCGGAATTGTACGAACACACAGGATTACAACATCCATGCGGAAGAATTGAAAAAAAGACTCATACTTAGAGGATATCCCAAACGCCTCATTAAGCAATCTATGAGAAGAGCTAAATACTACAATCGGGACACCCTTATCTCAGGCAATGAAAAAAAGCCTAAGGAACGACTAGTATGTGTGGTTAACCACACATGCTATAATCAGAAACTACAACAAATACTAAATAAAAACTGGAAAATCCTTAACATCAATGAAAGCTGCAAAGCTCTTGAGACACCCATATTGGCCTTTAGAAGAAATGCCAATCTGCGAGACAAACTTGTCCACAGTAGAATGAAGCAAAAAAACATCTTTGCGGTACAGAATACCATTGACAACCTACCACAGATCTTAGGAAACCACAGATGTGGCACATGCCATGCATGCCCTTCAGCAATTACAACGGAAATATGGATATATGGCACAAAAAGTGGTCGGCTGAAAAGCCACACTAACTGTAGAAGTAACAACGTAATCTACATGATTCTCTGCCCCTGTGGCTTGGGCTATATAGGCGAAACTGGCCGTGAATTTCGAACTAGGCTCTCGGAGCACAAATCGGCCATTAGAACCAGAAAAGAACAAGCACCCATGGTAAAACATTTCCTAGACCACAACCATGCGAAACATGATCTGAAATGGCTAATCCTTGAAAAAATAACTCATAGACCAGGACAAGAAATCAGTAAGGTGCGGAAAAACAGAGAGACTTTCTGGATTTTCCATTGTGACACAGTTCGTAGTGGCCTGAATGAGGAGATAACTTGGATCATTACTTAATCACATCCTTTTGGATCTGATCCACTATCTCATACCTCTAATTTGCCATCGGCGACCAGGCAATGACCACACTCAGGATGTCCTGTAGTATTTTCGAAATTAGCAATCCCCTGTATGTGTAACATTTCCACTTCCACTAATGCATTTTACTGTTACCACGGACCATTGCCCCACAGGCCCCCTCAACAGGCCATCCTGTTCTACAGCAGCAATACTAACTACTTAGAATATCTAATACAGGGCAACCTAACAAATCTGATAAATCTGTGGATAGACTGTTAGTTTCATTCCCGCTCACACCCTTAAACCGGTGTCCTCTCCTACATTAGATGCTAAAAGTTAGACACTACTATCCATTCCAATACTTCCTGGCCATTTTTTCTTCATATAGATGTGGTCATCTTGAATTTATCCTTCTAATATACTTACTATCTTAGAAGGCGCACAAATATATGAATACGCATCTACTCCAAATTTCTACAGCACTAGACATGGCACGTTTCCCTGTAATGTTATTAGATCCCTTTCCCCTCAAAGATAGCGCCTAAATACATGATTATGCACAGAAGTCAGAATATGGCGTGTTTAACACCATTCCAAAATACGATATCACCATGGTATTAGATTTCACTCCCCTCAAAGATGGCGCTTAAATACATGACTATGCACCGAACTTAGAACATGGCGTTTCTAACAACAACCGAAAATACTCTATCACCATTTCAAAATACTCTTCAACTTAGATCGTAAACGACATTCAACTCCCCCCTAGATGGCGCGTCATCATCTAAACAAGCATTTAACCTTTATCCCTACAGCTTTATACTCTGTTCTCACACGGTTACCATCATGATTGCTGGTTTTTCACCCTTCTCTAATATACTATTTTATCTCAGTAGAATTTGCCTCTCTGATCACCTAGAAAGGCATTAGTTTTAACTCTCCTCAAAGATGGCGCTCAAATATACGAACTTACACTAGAACAGAACTTGGCCTTCCTGTAACCTCGCGAGAACAGGATCACGATATAGTGTGTTTGGATCACACTCTGCTTCTCCGGTTGCTTTCCTGGTTCGTTTTCCGTCGAGACTACGACTATAAGAGGTATGTTCCACCACCCTCCAACGTGGAATTTTTTTTTTGGTGTAGCTCCAATTAATTTTTAAATATCATGCTATCTCATGCTCTAGCTATCTGGCATATACGCTTGCCTATCAAGTCCTATTTAAATTTATAGATTAGACACGGCTCTTCGCTGCCATAGGAATTTTAGTAGTTTCCCTTTGGATCAGGGTGCTTCGTAGAATCCTTCTTCTAACAAATATTTCGCTTTTACCTAGAGGACATCATTTTGGGTAAACACATATAAATATGCTCCGCAGCATGACCAATCAGCAATCTAATTTGTACCTGTAAATTCTATTTGACCCCCTAGCTTTAGTAAGCGCTTTAAGTATTAGATCTATAAGGGACCCACAGCAGAAGAAGAGCGCTGATAACACGGGGTCAGCCAATCACTGTGCTAGGCTAGGCACCCGCATTTCGCTGATCAGAGCTCCACCAGTACCCCAGGTATCAAGAGATCCTACCTGTCTGTTGCGATAGTAAGCGTTTAACGCATGAGATTTACAAAGGATACATCCTTTGTAACTCCATCACCTAAGCAGAAAATCTCAATCAAAAGGTCTTGCTCTTTTCCTTTTTGTTAATCTTGTCACCTAAAATCACTATACATTTAACAAATATGATATCAGGGACACCCTCATCAGTACGATAAATATATCTCCATTTTCTTTATAGACAATTTGGGACTCATCAGCCCCACAGACAAAGAAGATAAAGAAATCATTGTAGAGATAATATGAATATCAGATATCGGCCTCTGGTCTAACCTTTGATGTATAGCCACACGCCGAGAAAAGGTAACCTAATTCTTGGTACACATTATACCGTATTACTCTGCATTACCTTTCTATAAGTCTAAAAAGCTCCACAATATCTCTTTCACAGTTGAATCCCTTGCGTCTGGTATTACAGAACGAACCTTGGATATATAAATAATAAATCGTCCCTTGTGAATAATTTCTTGAACGGTAGCCGCTCTCAGGTAGGATGGCTCCCACCAATCGTACATCTAGTAAAGTTTCAAAGTAAACAATATCAATAATATTTATATATATTTTTTCTCTTAGAATTTGATACTACTGTATCAACTTGTACAGATGGACTCCACAGCGCACCATGTGCATTCCATTCCTTGACACACAAGGTAGCCGCTCACATCATTTTTCACACATGGTGCAGGTTACAACAAACCTTTACACACTTTTCATCTTTTGTTAACACACCTCTTCAACCTTCACCCTAATAACATCAATGGGCTTTCACAATAGTTGGACTGAGGTTTTGGTCACCCTCTCCTGCATGCTTTAAACAACTTTACTCGAGTAATCTCGCAGAGCTTTTATGGCACTCTAGGAATTTAAAGTTCATTAAGTATTATTCATTAATTTAAGGAAGTACTCTCCTTGTGAAATTAAATGCATTCCCTATCAACTTGCCAATGCCATTTCTTTTGTCTTCTCTGCAGACATCCAGACTTCCCTTGTATATATTTCAATTTTTAACTAATAACAGTCGGTCCTGAAGAAGGTGGTCTCCCACTGAAACGCGCGTTGACCGCGATCTTGTTTCCATCACAGTGATTTGAAGATTGCCAAACTTCCAGCCTGTCAATCTGATCAAAGTTGACCAATCCAAGGGTCCGGTGTTTTCCCTTTCCCCATGGTTTTCTTTAGTAATTAAAAATTTTCCTTTTTGAATGAATGTTAGTATGAATGATTAGTAAATGTTTACTCTTCTGTCTAGGATGTCATAGTATTCTATGTCTTTAATGTCTAGGATGTTATTAATATTTCTTTATCATATCAACCAGTGTAAGTGTATTCAAAAAAAGAAAAAAATATTTTTCGCTTGATTCTAATAAAAAATAAAAAATTTCTTTTATTTAAAAATCACAAAGGACTAATTATGTTTCTATCAAGACAGTGATTAAATTTGAAGTGACAGTTGACATGCTGTTTCGGCAATGTGGAATCTAAATAGATCAATTACTTAAATATATAGGCTGGTTCAGAGGTTAGTTACTCCCTTTTTTCATTGTCCTCTCCCTCCTCTGGGGCCTTAAGTTATTTAGGGAGAACCTTTGTTTTCAATTTTCAATTAACCTCACCAATTACTGCATTTAGTGTGTGTGGGCTTGAGGAAATATGAATTTTGTGATCAGTTATGTCCCCTATCGTAGACCCCAACGGCTCCATGTGCATGCTATAAGTACATGTATGTTCCCTCCTGCTCCAGTTTTGAAGACGCAAATATATGTGCGTCCACCGTCAATCTGTCCTCTTTCAGACCCGCCATGAGTGGGTCAGATATTCCATTCCTAAATATGAAAGGCCACCGACTTTATATGGTTCACTTTCCACATTTCATAGATTCAGGCGAGTAGGCCCGAATTCTGTCATCAAGCCTTTTCCTGCCTTCTGCCTCTGAAAGCTCCAGTCTGAGCCTGCATCTGTGACCATGAACTTTGTCTTACTCCTTACGCGGCTAACGGTGCCTGATCCAGCCTGTCGCCTGCCAAAAAAACTGTATTTCACCTTCAAGATTATCTCCTCCGTTCCCCATCCGATGCATTCCTGTCTAGCAGTTTAGGTAAACATTCCTCCAGCCACTGTGCAAAAGGGGCCAGGCCTCGCTGTCCTCATGCAAGTAATTCATAGCCCCGTTACCATGGAATATTCCTACCCCCTCGCATCTAGTGTAGACACTTAGACGCTTGTACACGCACTAACAGTCAGTATAGTCAGTATAGAATAAGATTCTATCCTAAGAGACCTCTCCTTTTGGATAACACAGTTCTTTAAACATAGGATATTAGATATGATTTGGGATTAGGTTGACATAACCCCAGACTTCTGTCTCCACATGTAGAGCTAAATGTCAAGTCCCCTTCACTCTCTAGTTGCACGTCAATCACACGTCATGCGGCTGCGTGCGCATCTTTGCCAAACATTTCTGCTGACATTGCAGGATTCTTTTATGGATCCACCCACTTGTGACATCATGTTTAATGACGTTTCTTGAATTACGCCCTCTATTAGCTACGTATGCACCTTTTATCAGCTGTTACGCCTCTTGCATCTGTTTCACTGTAATGTATTTTCTATAAAACTGCCTACCTGTCAATAATATATGCGCCCTTCCTTCCTGAACTTTCGTGGTGATGGAACAGAAGGCCCACAGTTCGAATTGTCTTCCTTTATATTGGAATAAAGCCCTTTTAAAACCTCTAATACCACGGATTCTGCCTCTTATTTTTACTGAGTTATTCTCACTAAGACTTTACCGCATAAAAAATAGTACCGGTAACGAAATATTTACCACATAAATTGGCGCCCGAACAGGGACACTTTCTCATCTCACGCGCCGGCGGTGCGTTGCAGGCCCGGTCTCCTGCCACAGCTGAACGGACAAAAACGCGTACCTGCAGGATTTCCTGTATCTCCCTCCGGCCAAGCGGGAGCGACTGAGGCTGCGATCAACACCCAGACGAGGCGGTGAGAAGTGCGAAGTATCCCGACCAGAGCCTAGCTGAGAGAGCAAGATCCGAGGTATACAGAGTCCCGCCAGGTTCCGAAGTTCCGAGTCCAGTCGAGTCGAGTCCAGTCCGGTCCAGTTTCAGTTCCGTTCCGAGGCCTTCCGTTCCGAGCTACCCGGTGAGTACCATTACCGGGGAGGCAGTTAACGTGCACATAGTCTGTGCCGGTCAAGACGGGTTTGGGTACACAAATCCGGTCTGCACTGTTTCAGCAGTGTATCTGTACTGTTTAGCAGTATATATAGTATGTTTTGCATATAAATAAGTATTATCTATTGTCAGTATTATGTCAGTAACTAGTTTTCTATTAGTTATCACTGTCCGTTAAAAACTGTTAAATGTTAAGTGTTTAAATACGTTCTATTCATTATGGTGTGAATGACTGTTCATTATTGTGTTTTCTTGTATAAAGTGTGTTCTAGTAATAAGGTCTAAAAATGCCGCTCTTTTCGAAACTAAGACAGATCAAAACTAGAAAAGGGGTACTCGAAGAAGCCGTTCCCATTCCACCTAGGGACACTCCAGGATACTTTATGTATCATAAGCATGGTCTAGATGCCGTATTATTTCTTGATTTATGGGTGGACTACACAAAAGAATTACCAGAGAGTCAGAGATGGCCCGCAACGGGGACCTGGGATGCAGATTGCATCATGAGAGTAGAAGAAGAATTATGGAAAAAGAAAGCCAGACAGTCACAGAAAGATGCCATTGAATTATGGCGTAAAGAATCATACAGACGTACAGAAAAAGCACACAGACAGGAAGATAAGGGCAAGGAGAATTCGAATAAAGTCCGAGAGAATCTGTTAATTGAGGAAGGTACCCGAGTAAAATCAGAACAAGTAGATAGACAAAGAAACGCCCTTATGAATGGTATGTATCCACTTCTGGCCGAAGGGTTACCTAAGGCTACTCCGGAAATACCAAAAGACCTGCCACCTCCATTGTTTCCGATAAAAGCGCATCCCAAATCACATCCCAAAACAGCAAAGGACGTTTTTCTTTCCTCCTATTTAGATGACGCAGCTCCCGAGTATGCTAATGCCATACCACCCACATCGCTTGCCGATGGTGTTCAACACCAAGAGCATACGTCTGTACCCCCGCAACTACAAACTCCTACACAAGTTCCAACAGGCCCGTCCGTCTCTACAGTTTTTCCCACATCTACAATCTCTGTCTCACCTTCAACAAATCCTTTCACGTCCAGCACCCCAGACGGTGCTACAGGAGGTACGACAGACATTTTTTCTACGCCGCCCAGAGGAAATAAATTTTCCCTTAGAGAATTAGCACACCAACGTACGCCCAAACTAGCAACTCCCGACATGCTTAAGGAACTTCTAGTAGATTGTAGATATGATCCTGTGCCCGGTAAACGGGACGAAATGCTGCTGTCATCATTACGTATTCGACGAGCTGCAAAATATTTAACGAAGCTACCAGGAATGACTACACATTTAGAAAATATATATCACTTTGTCCAGTCAGGGCGAGGCCCTGAAAGTATTAGCAGAGCCATGGAGTACCAGAAAGCGGAGGTACAGGGACAACTGTTACGTTTCTTCATAAACTGTGTAATCAGAAGTCAAGACCGGCCTGGGGTAAATCCGGAAGAAATGCAAAAACTTGTCACTTGGGGCCAGAATGTATCAGAAGGGAGACATGATAAACAGTTATGTATAGTCGCCATGTACCGAAAGATCCGCAAAGAAGTAGAACGAATACACGAAGAAAGATTAGAGGTAGACGCCGCTGACCTAAACAGAGAGGAGGAGGAGCAAGAGTCAGAGCAAGTAGAAACGATAGCTTATGTAGGTAGAGGAAAACCCCATAATAATACCAGAGGTTTTAATGATCCGGTACGTCCAATACGTACAGAATATAATAGACATTTTCCAAACCCTATGCTAAATACAAAATCCCCTGAACACTTATTCCAAGCCGCTGATAAATTACTCCGAGATCGAAGGGGGTACCATATGCTCGATTCCATGGACGAACAAGAATTAGCCAGGTCAGCAGTACAATGGGCTGACAGTCCCGGCGAATACAATGATGATGTACTTGCACACACGTTTCTGAATCTAGACCCATATGAACAGCGTTTAGCTAGTATATACATGATTCAACACCTCCTTATATTATATAAAAGCCAACACTCCGATCCAGGACCCTTACCTGACATATTGACAGAACTACTCACAAATATATGGAGAGGGTCAGGTACTGATTTGATTAAGGAAATTCTAGAATCCCGAAACCAATATTTAAATTTCGTATGCCCAGAACACGTTCCAGTTCCCATCATGGGAAGAAAAATGTATCACATAGATAGACAGAACCCGTTACGCGAAGTACACCCAATTAGAGGTGCCGGTGATAATTTTACACGCGTGTTTGTGTACACACCTATAACTAAATTAGAATTATTAGAAATGAAGAAAGTAGTACCCAGCCATGACAAGGACCCAGCAGGTTTCCACCGCGAGATAAAAGACATGTTACTCATGGGAGAGTATACCTACCCCGACATTATGAAAATATTAAAAGTCCTATTACCCGCCGGTGTTTATGAAAAACTCAAAGAAAAAGAATGGGAGGTGGGAGACCAGAAGATAGATTGGACAGCATTAGAAAACGAAGAGAAGGCCCGAGCTGCAGGAGCAGGGCTTGGGGAAAAGACTACAGCATTAGCAGGATTACTAATACAAGTACTGCCACGTTTATTAACTACGAAAAAGGAAGACTGGGGTGCAATCTCAGCCTGTAAACAAAAGCCAGACGAAGACACTAGTGATTTCTATTCCCGATTTGAAAAATGTTTTGGTATAAATAGTGGTATAAAAGCCAGTAGTGAGTCATACCCACATCTGTTTGTGACAAAATTAGTTGAAAATTCTCTGCTACAAGTCAAGAATAGAGTATTGAAATTCGAAAGTACCTGGCAAGGTAATACCCCATCACAGATGCTCCAGATGTTACAATATCACCACAATAGAATTAGAGAAGAACAAGAACACGAACAAAGACGTATGAAAGATACAAAAATGAAAATGCTTGTTGCACAGTCAGTTCCAGCCGATAGTCATCAAAAGGGTGATTCCGCAGGTCCTACGAAAGGGACATGCAACTATTGTAAACAACTAGGTCATTATATACACGATTGTCCAGTCTTGAAACATAATATTGCTACAGGTAAAACTCAGGAGAGATCACGTCCACCTAGACAGGATCAGAATCAACAACAAATTCCTCAGCATGCACAACCTAGGTTAGCTCCGCAACAACTAGCTCCGCAACAGGGAGCTCCACAACAGACCATAGCACCACCACAAGCGCAGCCTATTGCTGCAACACAAGCAACGACACAACAGATGTATCAGTATGCACAAGCAGATTATCCCGATTATCAGCGATACTCATGAGATAGCCTAGAGAGGGAAGTTGGCTTACCCCTTATTGAGGTTCCTGTAGACCAAGAGGGACCTTATGTACATAGTGAACTATTAGGGGAAGACAGAAAGTTTTTACTTGATACAGGGGCAAGCAGAACAACTATAAGACGCAGTGAAGTTCCAGGGGCACCCCTCTCAGGCTCACAAAATATTTCCCTTGGATTCTCAGGAAAACCCATAATTAATGACGTAACACAACCTCTTCCACTTACGATTGGTCCATTGACACGTACTACAGATTTATTGCTTACTAAATCATGTCCAGAAAACTTGTTAGGCATAAAAACATTGAAAGCTCTAGGAGCTATAATATGTTGTTCTCCGGAAGGAGTACGACTATTTTTACGTGACTTTAAAGGTCACTACGTATCCAGAGACATGGATCACCGACTGCAGAATTTACCTACACATTTATGGGCACAAGGCCCCACTGATGTTGGTTGCATGAATATTACACCATATCGTGTCACACTAAAAACAGGAGTAATACTACCACGAATGCGACAATACAAATTACCACCCGATGCTGTTGTGGCTTTGCTGCAAATCATTGACGAGCTCATTGCACAGGGAGTGGTTGTCGAAACTGACTCCAATGTATGTAATTCCCCGATAATTCCGATTCTTAAAAGAACGGATCCAAAAGCACCACCAGTATATCGATTAGTTATTGATCTGCGCGAATTAAACAAATGTATTGTACCACAATATCCCGTGGTCCCAGATATCTCTTCATTACTAACAGCTATTGACTCAGAAGCAACGTTTTTCACTGTAATTGATCTCAAGAATGCTTTCTTTAGTGTCCCAATCGATCCGGAAAGTCAATATTTGTTCGGATTCAGTTTAAATGGACGAAGTTTTAAATTCACACGCGCACCTCAAGGATTTACAGAAAGCCCCAGCATCTATAGCCAAGCACTGAAACGAGAACTTGACAGTATCCACATGCCAGTTAACACTGCCTTGCTTCAATATGTCGATGATCTGCTGATCACCGCCCGAAGCGAACCTGAATGTGAAAAAGCGTCACTGACGGTTTTAAAATTTTTGGCTGACAAGGGGCACAAGGTGTCCCCTTCTAAGCTGCAATTCTGTGTCCAGCGAGTTGTTTACCTTGGGCACTCGCTGTCCAAGGAGGGAAGGCAGCTTACATCCGACCGCATCCAGTTAATCGCTAACATGCCACCACCCAAGACACAAAAGGAGGTGCGGGCTTTTATAGGCCTCACTTCATACTGTAGGCAGTGGATCCCTCAATATGCATTCCTAGCAAAACCACTCATCCAGTTGACAACACAGGAGGCAGCCGCATCGACTGTCCTCCCTTGGACTCAAGAACATACACACGCCTTTGAAAGTTTAAAGAAAGCTTTATGCCAAGCACCTGTCCTAGCAACACCATGTTACAGTAAACAGTTTACACTCTTCGTTACAGAACGCGAAGGTACTGCTTTGTCAGTACTCACTCAGGAACAAGCAGGATCATACAAACCATGTGCTTATTTCTCTAGTACATTAGATCCAGTAGCTCAGGCTCTTCCAGCGTGCCTGAAATCGGTGGCAGCAACAGCTTTAGCAATCAGACAAAGCGATGCCATAGTGTTAGGACATCAATTGACAGTACAAGTACCACACGCAGTAGAGGTTCTTTTGAATAGCACACAAACACAACACTTGACTATAGCGAGACTCACCGGTTACGAACTGACATTGTTTCAGCCACATATAGAAATCAGACGTTGCAATACGTTAAATACTGCCACACTGTTACCAGTGGGCGGAACAGATCCATTGGCACATGATTGTATCGAAGTTATTACTATCACGACGAAACCCAGACAAGACTTGACAGATATCCCATTGTCAGATCCAGACTTGACATTGTATGTAGATGGGTCATGTATGAGAACAAGTACAGGAGAGTTAGTGGCCGCTTACGCAGTCACAACAGATACTAAAGTCATTGAAACAAATCGTATTAACACTTTGTCAGCTCAAGCAGCAGAGCTCATCGCTCTGACACAAGCCTGTATTCAAGCCACAAATAAGAAAGTCAATATATACACAGATTCACGTTATGCATTCGGAGTCGTCCATGACTTCGGCGTACTGTGGCGAGAGAGAGGTTATTTAACTTCTCACGGTGCCCACATCCAGCACGGACCCCTCATTCAAACCCTATTAGACGCGATTCATCTACCTACTACAATATCGATTATGAAATGCAAAGCCCATACAAAAGTTACCGATATCATTTCTCAGGGAAATGACCTAGCTGACCGAACAGCTAAACAGACTGCTCAGAATCAGACTCACACAACTGACATGACAAAGACAATAGTTCCGACGTCAACACATTGCATGACAGTTAAAGATCCCGCCCTTGATGTAATTGACATACAGACACATGCTACACCAGAAGAAATAAAGAAATGGACTGAATTAGGAGGGATCCAAACGGATCAAGGATGGATGACGAAGGAAAAATCTATATGGTTTCTTCCCGACTCCATGGTCCAAGTTATCATTAATACAATACATAGTCCAGCACACCTAGGAGAGAAAGCTATGCTAGACAGCATTCAACACATTTGGTTCAACAAGCACTTGCGAGCAGCAGCTAAACAAAAAGTTCGTACCTGTATGATATGATTGTCAGTTTAATCCAGGTAAAAGCATCCCCGTAGAACAGGGTGGATTTCAAACTCCCGATCATGCTTTTGAAGTCCTCCAGATGGATTATATCCAGATGGAACGATGTCGAGGATTCAAATATGTTCTCGTAGTTGTCTGTGCTCTTTCCCGTTGGACAGAAGCATACCCGGTTTCAGATTACACTGCCCCGACTACTGCCAAACAGTTAGTTCGAGAATTCTTCCCACGGTACGGTTTACCACGTGTTGTCTACTCAGATAACGGCCAGCCGTTCCCATCTGAACTAATGAAACACGTTTCCCTTTTGTTAGGGTACCAATGGAAATTCCACTGTGTCCGACATCCCGAGGCAGCAGGTCTCGTAGAACGCCATAATCAAACTTTGAAAATTAGATTGTCCAAAATATGTAGAGAAAAAGGAGTCGATTGGATAGTAGCCTTACCAGTTGCGCTCTTTTACATGAGAATGGTAGCACATTCTCGAACAGGGCTATCCCCGTATGAGGTGATCTTCGGTAGACCACCAAATATGTGGGGGACGCCTATCCCTCGTAAAATCACTGACGTTGACTGTAATATGCTGACAGATTACCTGGCTTCCTTGATGTCTGCACTACAATCTTGTCGTTCACAGGTATCCGCAGCTTTTCCCGACAATACTGAGGTGAAGCCCCATGACGTGGTTCCTGGTGACCTGGTGCTGGTCAGGAACTTTGACCGGAAGACCCAACTGGATCCTAGGTGGAAGTCACCGAAGTTGGTTCTACTCACCACAAGGACTGCCATGAAGATAGAGGGTCGCAAAGGGTGGTTGCACTCTAGTCATATCAAGAAATTTTATGGACTACCATCCAATGTAGATACTCAACCCTGTATTCCCTCACAAACAGACTCAAAGCTCCCCTTGGTTGAGCAATCGAACTCAGAAATTTATAAACTAAAATTGAGGTCTAGTAAGTCAGACAATTTGATTGTTTAAGTCCTCTCCAAGGTGAATCGGTTGAATTTGTCTCTGACATGTATCCTCTAGACCGGAATAGAGAAAGAAATCATCAGATGCAGCTCAAAAAGCATGCGTATTGTAAATCACTTCGTAGTCACTGTACAGTAACATTATTAATTTTGTTTTTTCTAAGTCTTCTGATCATTATTTTTAGCTTCCTATTGCACATGTATTACCCTATTCTTAAACATGCTTACAATATAACTGCAGAACATTCTTTTAGTGAATTTCCTCCACATGAGTTGTCCTATAGATTTGCGCTGCGCAACAACACATTCATTAGTATGCTACATCATTCCCATCAAACCAGCAATGCCACAAATTGTTGGATATGTGGCCGACTCCCTCCCTATCAAAACTATAAGGGAGTTTTGCCCCTCTTTCCATATCCGTTCACACACAATGGCTCCTGTGGAGCATGGTTTAGTTTGATTAATTCCCTAGATTCAAATTCCGCAGTTTATCAAGACAACTGGGTATGGGGAAACCTGAACCTAGTTTTGCTTAAAGTCTGCTACCCTAACAAGGAGGGACTTCCCAAAAGAACAGGAACTGATCTAGAAAATGAAGTATATGGATTAGGTAACTTTACACTTAACCTCATGATCCTGAACGTTGAATCTGAAGCTACACCAATCTTGCCCGCCATGTCAGTATTCCCAGTAAAAGGGGAATTATGTATAAGAAAGAATGGTTCCATACACATGGCTCATAGTAAATGCACCACTGTAATAAAATTCAGTGATCAAGGCAAGTCTACATTTAGAGCTTCCCATCATTCCTACTTCATATGTGGCCAGACCGCATATATATGTCTACCTTTAGATTGGGATGGTACCTGTTACATAGCATTCCTTCTGCCACCTGTTTTCCTAGCTCCTCCTGATTATCATAGAAATACCCATTTAGTACACAATAGACAGCAGAGAGATCTCCCAATTGTCGATTACACTGAAACAGCATGGGAAAAATACACAGATTTCAATAAAGGATTCTTTCCCTATATAGGTACAGTCACTAATAGTAAGCTGATACGTAGATTAACCAGAACCCTTGAAGCAGTAGTGAACGAAACTATTTCCGCCTTAGGCAATTTAACAGAAGAGCAGTCTGCTATGCGGATTGTTGTGCTTCAAAATCGTCTTGTCCTTGACGTCATCCTGGCCGATAGGGGCGGAGCTTGTAGGGTCATCGGATCAAGTTGTTGCATTTTCATACCAGAAAATTCGCCGTCAGTATATAAGGCCATAACTCGCCTTCATAAGATTGTAAGCCAGATACACCAGAGTCCAGGCACCTGGACTTGGTCCGGTTGGTTCTGGGGCGTGTTGTCAGCCTGGGGATGGAGAATATTATCCTTCCTAGGTATTGGCTTTCTCATACTATTCAGTTGCTGCTTATGTCTACAATGTGGGCCAGCGATTTGTGGTCTGTGTGCCACCTCGTGTATCCCACATCCAAGTTTTCGTTCGAGATCCCGGAAGAAGAAAGAAGAACAAATGATGCTATATGAACAGATCGATGGATTAATGAAGATCGATATCTCCTGAGGGTCCGTAGGGGACAAGGAGGGAATGAGGAAATATGAATTTTGTGATCAGTTATGTCCCCTATCGTAGACCCCAACGGCTCCATGTGCATGCTATAAGTACATGTATGTTCCCTCCTGCTCCAGTTTTGAAGACGCAAATATATGTGCGTCCACCGTCAATCTGTCCTCTTTCAGACCCGCCATGAGTGGGTCAGATATTCCATTCCTAAGTATGAAAGGCCACCGACTTTATATGGTTCACTTTCCACATTTCATAGATTCAGGCGAGTAGGCCCGAATTCTGTCATCAAGCCTTTTCCTGCCTTCTGCCTCTGAAAGCTCCAGTCTGAGCCTGCATCTGTGACCATGAACTTTGTCTTACTCCTTACGCGGCTAACGGTGCCTGATCCAGCCTGTCGCCTGCCAAAAAAACTGTATTTCACCTTCAAGATTATCTCCTCCGTTCCCCATCCGATGCATTCCTGTCTAGCAGTTTAGGTAAACATTCCTCCAGCCACCGTGCAAAAGGGGCCAGGCCTCGCTGTCCTCATGCAAGTAATTCATAGCCCCGTTACCATGGAATATTCCTACCCCCTCGCATCTAGTGTAGACACTTAGACGCTTGTACACGCACTAACAGTCAGTATAGTCAGTATAGAATAAGATTCTATCCTAAGAGACCTCTCCTTTTGGATAACACAGTTCTTTAAACATAGGATATTAGATATGATTTGGGATTAGGTTGACATAACCCCAGACTTCTGTCTCCACATGTAGAGCTAAATGTCAAGTCCCCTTCACTCTCTAGTTGCACGTCAATCACACGTCATGCGGCTGCGTGCGCATCTTTGCCAAACATTTCTGCTGACATTGCAGGATTCTTTTATGGATCCACCCACTTGTGACATCATGTTTAATGACGTTTCTTGAATTACGCCCTCTATTAGCTACGTATGCACCTTTTATCAGCTGTTACGCCTCTTGCATCTGTTTCACTGTAATGTATTTTCTATAAAACTGCCTACCTGTCAATAATATATGCGCCCTTCCTTCCTGAACTTTCGTGGTGATGGAACAGAAGGCCCACAATTCGAATTGTCTTCCTTTATATTGGAATAAAGCCCTTTTAAAACCTCTAATACCACGGATTCTGCCTCTTATTTTTACTGAGTTATTCTCACTAAGACTTTACCGCATAAAAAATAGTACCGGTAACGAAATATTTACCACAGGCTGATGCCCTGTGTAGCCAATTGTTGTTGTGCAGCTAGAGCAGTCCTCACAGGGGCAGGTGTCAATGTTCAAATAACTAAGTGTGTCAAACATCTGTATATTGTCAATAAGAGTTTGTATAGCCCCCGCAAATGTGTTGCTGGTAAATTAATAACATTAGGATACAGTGCGTATCCGGCTAAGAATGGCCATGTTGCTCCCACATTCCTATGGTGTCCTAGTCCAACATCATCTGTTGTGTATGGCAGGGTGTCATCAAACCCATTTCTGTGTTCTTGGTATGTCAAAGGTATTTCTAGCCATGTGACACTTACTGTGGCTTTAACACACCTCAACGCTGTAGCACACATTTCACCGAGTTCTGTTACATGCTTCACTACAGTCAGGCATGCTTGCATAAAATAAGAAGATCGCACAGCGGGTCTTGTGGCATATTGATGACATGCCTCTCTCTGAGTAAACAAGTCTGTGTTCAGAGACAACAGTGTGTCACACATTTTCAAATTTTTTGATGCCTTTTCACATCCAACAAATTACTACTTATGCTTCTTTGACACCTGAGTGCAGTACTTATGCTTAACCCCAGGCGGGTAACTCCACTCTGCCAGGGGAGTTTGCAGAGTTTTGCCTTTTCCGCGCTTCATTGCAACGCGCAGTTTAGGCAAAACTCGGACTGCGTGGTGGAGCGGTGTTAGCCAGCCCCTCCACCTTCCAGAATTAATTAAAAATTAAAAAAGAAGGCACTTACCTGCGTGGCTGCCTCCTTCTCTGCCTGGACCCTCTCCTTCCTGCTGCTCACCTTCCTTCTTCTATGAAAAAACTCTATGTTGTACGCCTTGCGCAAGACTCTTGCAACAATCCAGACTAAGACAAACACTCTCACCTCTACTTCATTCCCTCCTACACACAACATACACTCTACTCATAAACACATCACTACCCCCTCTACCTTACAACTTCCACTCGCAAGCAATACTATACAAACAAATCCATCTCATAAAACAAATACACCAACACCGCTTTTCAATACTCCTCAAAAACAATACATATATCGCACACCAGCACAACAAAATCTCTCAAGTACAACATCTCATAATACTTACCGTCACAAAATACAAACATACACTCACCTTTCAAACTGCACAAAGGAACAAACTCCAATGCAAAACTTACTCTCTTCCACCACACCGAACACACATAAAGCAACACAGCATCTCTCTTCCAACTGCCTCTCATCCATTGGACAATTTAAAACCTTACTCCATGACCCACATGCTGCACCACCACCCCTGGCTGATACTCCTTCAGCCCTAAACACATGCAAACAATATAGGCAACGTACCATACCTCACAACTTCGCTTCTCCATGTCTTCTACACAACAATGTTATACCACGAAAACACAGTGTACCAACTCACTCTCAAACACCGTCTCCACCACCTACACACACAGACCCATCAAAATGCCTTCTTAGCCTGCTGGATGAGGACCACATTACAAAACAGCTACACGATTACCATCCTGTTACAGCTAATACCAGCACTAAAAACACACCTGCTACAAACCCACACAATACTGATCACTCTTCTACAAAACAAAGCCTCACTATCATCAAAGCACATTCTCTAAACTGTCTACTAATAAATGCTCAATCGCTCTCTAAAAACAAACATCACATCTACGACCTTCTCACAATGCAAAACCAGACATACTATTCATAACTGAATCATGGTTGGGAGATGATATGGCTCCAGTCTTGCATGAAGCCATTTCTCTAGGCTGTCAAACAATCACCCAAAATCGTATAAGCAAAAAAGGAGGTGATTTAGCTGTTGTGTTCAGGCAAATATTACACATCACTAAAGTTGACAACATCTCCATAAAGAATTGTGAGGCTCTTCTCACCAGATGCAATCCGACACCGTCTTCCACCTGTAACTTCCTGCTCCTTTACAGACCTCCACCTAGCAAGGCGACATTACCAGAAGTACTTCTAGACACAGTATCAAACCTGATAACAATACACTCCAATCTATGCGTTCTGGGTGACCTCAACATTTGGTTTGTCAAACCCAATATGACCCATCCAAAAACAATAATCACTAGCCTAGACGCACTGTACCTGCATCAGATTGTCCACAAACCCACACACATTGCTGGCCATAACCTAGATGGCATTTTTGCTAATACCGAACTAGTTATCTTTCAAACTATAACTCCAGTCACATGGTCAGACCACCATTTGCTTGCTTTCCAACATAAAACAACACTAAGCGATTCATCTAAAACTGCCTTACATGCATCCAACTATCATCCATGGAACAAACTCAATTTCGAACACTTAGAAACACAACTAACATCCAGTACAGATCTGGAAACAATAAATTCTCTTCCAAAACTATATTAGTGGCTACAGGAAGCTTTTGACATCCTGATACCACTCAAAACCACACAACAGAACAAAAGAAAAAAAGCGCCTTGGAGAAATATAGAGATAAAAGACATAAAACAACAAATTAGAAAGCTGCAATGTACCTGGCTCAAAACAAGCGCCAAACAAGACAAACGTCACCTACAGAAAATTAACAGATTATACAAGTCAGCTATTAAAAAACTAAGAAAAGGTACTATTCAGACAGAATTCAAAATATTAAATGTGCAAATAAAGAATTCTATAAAATACTCAATTAATTTCGTAAACAAAATTACCTAAAAGGAACTTATCTTGTTACTCAAGATTTCACAGACAAACTGAGAAATCATTACACGGACAAAGCAGACCCATTGGGTTCGTACTTAAAATAGAGACAAAGCACCAGTGCTAAGCCTTTTACAAAACAGCAATCCAAGAATACCCTAACCCAGCCTCTCTGTTCCTTCCCACACATCTCACACAATGAATTTATGGACCTGGTCAAAGCAAGCAGGCCTGCCGGCAGCCCTGCTGACCCGTGTCCACCGCAATCTTTCAAGACAATTCTTTTAACAACCTCTGCTGCCACTCCAGTAAGAAGAATCATCAACAATTCCTCAACTACCGGAATATTTCCAGAAGAACTACAAAAAGTCATACATACGCCCTTTACTGAAGAAAACAAACTTGGAGCCACTGAACCCTGACAACTACAGACCTTTCTGGCCAAACTGAATGAAAGAGCAGCGTTTGCCCAGATGTCACAATTCATTGAAGAGAATGCCATACTTTCAGACTTCCAAACAGGATTCCGTCCGGGAGGAGGCACAGAATCTGCCCTCCTTGCTTGCCATCTGGGATGACTTGAAGAACACAGTAGCCCGCAACAGGGTTGCTGCGCTACTCCTCTTGGACCTCTCGTCTGCCTTTGACACGGTTGACCATGACACTCTGAAACAAAGACTCTATGAACCGGCATATAGGGGACTGCCCTGGACTGGATTGCATCCTACCTTCGAAACAGAACTAATGTCATCCATACCCCACCTTTCTCTTCCAAACCATACTCCACAAAAGCAGGGGTTCCTCAAGGCTCTAGCATCTCGCCCATGCTTGTCAACATCTACATGAAGTCATTACCGGTACTGATCAATCAATTTCACCTCACCTGCTATAACTATGCAGATGACACACAAATACTCCTTCAACTGGAATGCCCCAAAGACATTGGAAACTCTCCAATTTTCAGTTGTCTCAGAGCCATGGATCAGTGGATGACTTGGAGCCATCTCAAATTGAATGCTTCCAAAACGGGAATACTCACGTGACACGATTGAATACATTATGACCCACTTGCCGCCTGGTCTGATAAACTGGGATCACCGCCTAAAGTATCAAAGGAAGTAAGAAACCTCAGAATGACCATGGACTCCAAGCTATCTATGAATGCCCAAGTGGCAAACTAGCAAGATCAAGCTTTGTCACTATAAAAACGCTGCAACCTATTTTCCTCCATTTGGGATTTCTACACAAGGTTCAAGCTACCATCTCCCTTGTTCGGTCCAAACTCGAATACGCCAATAGCCTCTAAAACTGATCACCTTTAACAACCATGCAAAGACTGAAACGGATTCAGAACTTGGCTGCCAGACTACTCTTGCATATCAAACCGCAAGACCACATCTCACCTGCCTTGAAAGCCCTGCATTGGTTACCGGTTACCAGAAGATCCACGTTCAAGCTACTATGTATCACCCACAAAGCAATACATGGAATGGAACTGCTCTTCATCAGGAATTTAATCACCAAACACATTCAACAAAGGAACCTCTGCTCTAAAGTGGCACCTCGCCTTAAAATCCCAAGACACAAGAAAAAAAACATGGGTGGCACATCCTTCTCTGTTCAAGCAGCCAAACTATGGAATTCTTTACCCCCCAACATAAGATCCATGGATAACCACCTTATCTTGAGAAAACTACTCAAGAATTGGCTCTTCCCTCCACAAGCACCATACGCAAACAGAAATTTACAGTATATCGCTCTGTATATAAGCATTTATTAGGTCGAACCTGAGCCAGCGCACATGCGCTGCTCTGCGAGGCTTCTTGTAAGCAATTAAATCTTGTATGTGTAGGTCTGACTCCCCCCACGCACTGGGTTGGCTGGTGCCTGTGTCTTTTTCTTATTGTAGCCTGCAAATGGCTAAAGGCGGGTGCATACCCACCTTTTTGCCAAATGTTCACTCCCACAGCCTTTTGCTTGTGGGAGTGAACAGGGACGTGCAGGCTGGCAGCTGCATTCCATCCCGCACCTTGTGGGGATCTTGTTTTCTTTCTCAGTACTCTGAATTTCCATTTGCAGTTATAGGGCACCCCACATGTATTTTTGTGCTGTGAAATAGCAATGGATGTTGCATTTGCTCAGCACCTTGTGATATTTCCTTCCTCCGTGCTCGCCCCTCACTCACCCCGGCCTACAGGCGCCTGCAGAAGTCAATGAAAGCATCGTTGGTTCCTTACGGGAACTTCACAGCCCCACATGTGACCACAGCCGACCTGTAAACCGCGAATGAAGCAGTGGAAATAGTTGAGTCCAAGAAATGCTCAGTTTGTTTCTTTACATGAGGCACGTGCCCTAATGAAAGAGTGCACCCTTGTCTCTCAGGGGTCTGCTCACGGTCTGCGGTGAGCCAGTGTAAACTGCCCCCTACACCTTGTCTCGTCACCTACAAGACCCGCTGCTCGCACCTCCTGCGTCTTCCATCCGAGCTGTGCCCAGGGGTACCATCTGAGCATCCAGCTGCCCCATTAGGGGGGCACAGATATTCAGAACCAGCCTTAGAAACAGTGAGAACACGTCACTGTGGCTAGAGAGGTTCCCTGGAACAGGCTGCCCGAGGAGTCCAATGCCCGCTTCGGCTTTAGGGACTCCACAGCTGAGACATGACACCTTCGAGGCCATAACCTCAGTTAAATCTTATTTTCTTTCTGAGATTGAGGCTCCGCCCCTCCAGCATGACGGGGGTCTGACAGCCTTCCAGATGTGCTTGAACTCTGACTGAGATGCTTAGGACCTTCTTCACAAAACTCCCTGCCCCTAAGCGCTGTGTGCCATACAACGTCTTGGTACGATGAATGAATGTTATAATGACTCTTATAAGAAGGCGCATGAGTTACATTTTGGCGCTTGGTATTGCATCCCTCTACGTCTGATGCCTTGAAGTGTGCTGGGGATCTCTTCAGAGCCTGTCTTGGTACTTCTAGGCGCTCCTTTGCATTTCAGGTTGAGGCCCCGATGGCAGGTCTGCTCGGACCACGTTCTGGGTGCTTAGAAGACTAGTTCTGTATACAGCACCTGCAGCTTTTCTTTTCACTTACGATGCGAAGGTCCTGCAGATAATTCGCTGGACCACAGATCCGTTACAGGGGCCAGGAAACAGTGGTGGTGGTAGCTGACTGTGGCGCGTTATTTCAGGAACATGGGAGGTGATATCTGATTTTGAAAATACCAGTATGCTCCTCCTAGATTTCTCCTCGTAAGAACTGTTTCTCTGCTCCTGGTAACCGTGGAACACACATGCATCCGTTCTTCTGCAATGAAGAGTACTCGAGAATTACAACAAACGCAGATGTGAACAGTGCGGCTTTGATTGCTGTGGTACATTGCTGGGACTGCTGTGGTACATGGCTGGGACTGCTGTGGTACATGGCTGGGACTGCTGTGGTACATGGCTGGGGCTGCTGTGGTGCATGGCTGTGGCTGCTGTGGTGCATGGCTGGGACTGCTGTGGTGCAAGGCTGGGACTGCTGCGGTGCTACGCTTGCTTGTGATGCATGGCTAGGACTGCTGTGGCACATGGCAGGGCTGCTGTGGCACATGGCTGGGACTGCTGTGGTACTAAGCTTGTGGTGCATGGCTAGGACTGCTGTGGCACATGGCAGGGCTGCTGTGGCACATGGCTGGGACTGCTGTGGTGCTAATTTTGTGGTGCATGGCTAGGACTGCTGTGGTGCATGGCTGGGACTGCTGTTGTGCTAAGCTTGTGGGTGCATAGCTAGGACTGCTGTTGTGCATGGCTGGGACTGCTATGGTGCATGGCTGGGACTGCTGTAGTGCTACACTTGTGGTGCATGACTGGGACTGCTGTTGTGCTAAGCTTGTGGTGCATGGCTAGGACTGCTGTGGTGCATGGCTGGGACTGCTGTAGTGCTACGCTTGCGGTGCATGGCTGGGACTGCTGTGGTGCTAAGCTTGTGGTGCATGGCTAGGACTGCTGTGGTGCATGGCTAGGACGGCTGTTGCGCTAATCTAGGCCTGCTGTGATGCTAATCTAGGCCTGCTGTTGTGCTAATCTAGGTCAGCTGTAGTACATGGCTCGGCCTGCTGTGGTACATGGCTAGGACGGCTGTGGTACATGGCTAGGACTGCTGAGGTGCTAAGCTAGGACTGCTGTGATACATGGCTAGGACTGCTGGACTACATGGCTAGGCCGTTGCATCTCTGAAGTTCTCCTCTAGTTTCAGGTAGGGCCCGGTGTGAGGATCTGCATCGGAAAAGCTGGGCCCAGTTCATGCGAAAGGCCAGGGTTGGAATGGGTGGATACACAACATTCTCTAATAAGGTTGGACCCCCGCCCCTTGTAAGGTCTATCAAGACACTATGGATCCCGGCAGCGGGAATCTAGGCCAGGACTCTGCCTCGAGGGACATTTGGTGTTAAGAGCTTCCGTTCAAGGATGTTACACAGTGTGCGTTTGTGGTGGGGTGGGGTGGAATGAATCCATTGAATGGGGTTAAAGGTTACAGACTTGTTTTGTTCAGACAGCGCCGCCTTCAATCAATCAATCAATCAGTCATTTGTTAAGCGCACTACATACCCGCGAGGGTCTCAAGGTGCTGGGGGGGAGGCGGGGCTGCTACTGATCGAACTGCCAGGTCTTCAGTATCCTCCTGAAGGTCAACAGGTCTTGGGTCTGTCGTAGGCTCAGTGGGAGGGTGTTCCATGTCTTGGCGGTGAGGTGGGAGAAGGATCTCCCGTCGGTGGTTGTTTTTCGGATGCGCGGGATGGTGGCGAGTGAGAGGTCGGCGGAGCGTAGCTGGCGGTTGGGGGTGTAGAAGGAGAGCCGTCTGTTGAGGTAGTCTGTGCCGGTCTTGTGGAGTGCCTTGTGTGTGTGGATGAGGAGCTTGAAGGATATCCTCTTGTTGACGGGGAGCCAGTGCAGGTTTCTTAGGTGGGGGGTGATGTGGCCGTGTCATGGTACATCGAGGATAAGTCGTGCCGAGGCGTTTTGGATGCGTTGTAGTCGATTGATGAGCTTGGTCAGGGCTCCCGTGTAGAGGCGTTTCCGTAGTCGAGTCTGCTGCTGACAAGGGCCTGGGGGACTGTGTTTCTTGTATCCGTCGGGATCCATCTGTAGATCTTGCGGAGCATGCGGAGGGTGTTGAAGCAGGAGTAGGAGACGGCGTTGACTTGCTTGATCATTGAGAGAGTTCAGTCGAGGATGATTCCCAGGTTGCGTGCATGGTCGGTGGGGGTCGGGGCTGCCCCCAGTGCCGTTGGCCACCAGGAGTTGTCCCAGCCTGACGGGTTGGAGCCGAGGATGAGGACCTCCATCTTGTCCGAGTTCAGCTTCAGAAGGCTGATCTTCATCCAGTCGGCTGATCTTCATTCCTTCATTCCTTCATTGAGGTTGGCTTTGGCGGTGATGGGGTCCTTGGTGAGGGAGAGGATCAGTTGAGTGTCGTCGGCGTAGGAGATTATGTTGAGGTCATGCTGTCGGGCGACGTGTGCGAGCGGGGCCATGTAAATGTTGAACAGTTTCGGGCTGAGGGAGGATCCCTAGGGTACGCCGCAGATGATCTCGGAAGCTTTGGAATGGAACGGGGGGAGGCAGATGCTCTGGGTTCTGCCGGAGAGGAAGGAGGTGGTCCATTCCAGAGCATTGTCTCGGATCCCTGCGGCGTGGAGGCGTGCTCGTAGTGTGCGGTGGCAGACGGTTTCAAAGGCGGCGGAGAGGTCTAGGAGGATGAGTGCTGCGGTCTTCCCGTTGTCTAGCAGGGTCCTGATGTCGTCGGTGGCGGCGATGAGGGCGGTCTCGGTGCTGTGGATGCTGCGCAACCCAGACTGGGAAGGTTCCAGGATGCTGTTCTATTTGAGGTATCGGGTTAGCTGTCTGTTGACGATTTTCTCAATGACCTTGGCCGGGAAGGGAAGCAGAGAGATGGGCCAGAAGTTCTTGAGGTCTCTTGGGTCTGCCTTGGGTTTTTTGAGTAGGGCATTGATCTCGGCGTGTTTCCAGCTCTCTGGGAAGGTCGCGGTCTCGAGGGAGAGATTGTTGACGTTGCGCAGGTGGGGTGCGATGGAGCTGCTTGCTTTGTTGAAGACGTGGTGCGGGAATGGGTCTGACGGAGAGCCGGAGTGGATTGTGCTCATGGTCTTGATGGTGTCATCGACGCTCACGCTGGTCCAGGCTAGCAAGGGGACGTGGTCGATGGTGTGCGGAGGGTCTGTTGTGTTGCTGTCTGTTGGGGCTGTCTGGGTGTTGAAGCTGTTGTGGATGTCTGCTATCTTACGGTGGAAGAAGGTGGCGAGGGAGTCGCACAGGGCTTGCGATGGCGGGATGTCGTTGGTGTTGGAGCTGGGGTTGGAGAGTTCCTTCACGATGTTGAAGAGCTTCTTGCTGTCATGTGCATTGTTGTCGAGACAGTCTTTGAAGGAGGTCTTCTTGGCAGCCCTGATGAGGTGGTGGTGGTTGCGGACGGTGTCCTTGTGTGCTGCGTGGCTGTCCAGAGTTTGTTCACTGTGCCATTTCTTCTCTAGTTTCCGGCAGGCTTGTTTGGAGGCTAGGATTTCTGGGGTGAGCCAGCTGGCCCTCTTGCTGGTGTCTCTGTTGGGGGTTTCTCCAGCGGGGCGAGGGTGTTGGCGCAGTCCTCGATCCAGCGTCTGAGGTTGTGGGCAGCATCGTCGGTGTTGGAGGGTTCGGTGGGTGGGCTGAGAGTGAGGTTTGCATGTAGTTGGCCTTCGGTGATTTTGCTCCAGTGGCGGCGGGGGATCTGTTGGGTGCGGTGGTGTGTGGTGGGTTTCTGGAAGGTGAAGTGGATGCAGCGGTGGTCAGTCCAGAGGAGTTCGGTGGTGTAGCTGACGGAGATGTGCGGGCTTGAGGAGAAGACGGGGTCGAGCGTGTGGCCGGCGGAGTGGGTGGGCATTGTGACGAGTTGTCTCAGCCCGAGGTTGGCGAGGTTATCGATCAGGGTTGTGGAGTTGTTGTCGTTGTTGTTCTCAAGGTGAAAGTTCAGTTCTCCGAGGAGGATGTAGTCGGTGGAGGTCAGGGTGTGCGTGCTGATGAAGTCGGTGATGGAGTCGCTGAACTGGGGGCAGGGTTCGGGGGTCGGTAGACGAGGGTGCCTCTGAGGGTGGAATTGGGGTCTGTGTGGATCTGGCACTGGATGTGTTCGGCGGTGCTGAGCGCGTCGTCGGTGCTGGTCGAGACCCTGATGCTGTTCTTGTGGACGATGGCGATTCCTCCTCCGACTCCGTTGGTGCGGTCTCTGCGGGTGATCTTGTAGCCATCTGGGATGGCTATGGCGATGTCGGGTGCGGAGGAGTTGTTCAACCAGGTCTCTGTCAGGAAGGCGACGTCTGGGGAGGTTGTGTTGAGCAGGTCCCAGAGCTCGACAGCGTGTTTGCGTGCAGAGCGGGTGTTCAGTAGTGTGCATCGGAGGTGGTTGAGGTCTTTCTTGGCGGGTGGTTCGTCGGCTCTGTGGCTGGTGTAGCTGCAGATTCGGCAGGTGAAGGGACCGTGTGTGCGTTTCGGGGCGGCCTTGAAGCAGGTGTGGGTCCGTCTGGGGTTGAGAGCGTGCAGAGTGCTGGCGTCGTAGTGGCGGGTGCGGGGGCCAGGGATTCTGGCGCTGGGCGTGGTCCAGGCGCAGACGGGCGCAGACGGGCTTGCCTTAGGCGCGCCTTCGGTGCGCCAGCGGCGCGCCCGCTGCGTGCGTCCGCTGAGCAGCGGCTCAACCTTTCCTTTCCTTTAGTGCTACGAGGCGCTTTGAGCCTTTTATTTATTCGTTGCTCCATGCCATCTGTTTGTATGTATCCTGTATTGTTTACCCTGTTAGGAGCCAGGGTGACCTGAATTATAGGATGTGCTTCAAACATTTGACGTCGGACGCTAAAAGCGTCATATAGATGCCATTCCCTGTCCTAGGAGTGGAGGCCCTGGCAGAAGGAGTGGGGGTTTGGTGGAATGGAGGCCTCGCTGCTCCGAGAGGCGCCCGGTAGAGTTTGCAAGACACATATTGCCGCGAAGTGATATGTTGTTCAAGGTGGGCTTCAGCAAAAACAAGCATTTGCAATGCAATAGGTCTCGCATTTAGGCAAGTTTGAGCTATTGACATTGCAAATAACAATGCCTTTTATTGTTGTTTTCGTTTTTAAAACATAAATAAAAGGCATCGTCATTTACAATGCCAATAGCTTGAAATCGCATAAATGCGAGACCTATTGCATTGCAAATGCTTGTTTTTACTATAGATATGTACCTATCTTTGTGCATTGCTTTGTATAAACATGTAGAATAATTATGTTGTTAAAAAATAAACACAAATACATTTTTAAAGTACAATAACATTTGAAAACCAGAGTTTATCTAATGCATCTTTTTACTTCCTTTGTGCATCTATATACCTTCCACGTACTTGGATATATATATTTTTATTACTTTTCCCCTAAAAAAGCATATCCAAATCACTACCCCATTTCTCATCATATACCTCTATCAATATCTTTCGTCTAGATATACCTACCTCCTTTATGCATCTATATACTTTCCATGTACTTATGGATCTATATATTTATCACTTTCTTCCATTTCATTGCACTATCCTATTCTCACCCTATACTTCTCTCTATATATCTCGCAGCCCAACTTTGACTCATCTCAAACTTCTTTCTACTACTCTTTCCAACGCACTACCCTATTTCTGACACTATACCCCTAAAAATATATCCTCTACATCTACTCTCTTATTTATCCCAAACCCCATACCTCTTCTATCCCCCCGCTACCCTTCTCTATCCAAATAACTGAATAACATATCCACCACTCAAATTACTTTCATATTTCACAATAGTAATTTTCAACACTAATCCTTTATGGGTTCCAAACTAGCGGGCTACTCGCCAAAAAAACGCTTCAACAATCCATCAAGGGTTATCAAGCGCTATATAAATGCAAACCTTTTTTCCCTCTTCTATCCCTCCACTATCCTTCTCTCTCCAAATAACTGACTAATATCCACCACTCAAATTACTTTCATATTTCACTATACTAATGCACCATTAATCCTTTATGGGTTTCCGGAGTAGTGTGTTACTCGCCCCTCCCCCCCCCCAAAACAAAAAGGCTTCAACACCCCATCAGGGCTAACTAGCGCTATATAAATACAAACCTTTTTTCCCTCTTCTATCCTTCTGCTATCCTTCTGAATCCAAATAACTGACTAATATATCCACCGCTTAAATTGCTTTCATATTTCACTATACTAATTCACCACTAATCCTTTATGGGTTTCTGGAGTAGCGTGCTACTGGCTGAAAAAAGCGCTTCAACGCCTTGTCAGGGGTAGTAAGAGCTATATTAATGCAATTACAATACAATATTTATCGTTTGGAGGCCATAAGAGAGACCTAATTGATCAAATTTCTTCTTTATTTAATTTGATCAACCTTGCCAAATGCTCCTCTAAAAGTCAACATAGGAGACGACTAATGCCCCATGAACCGTGGCCTTCCTAGCAATATAAATAATTCAGGCTCAATATGTGATGTTGCGTGCCATGGTCGACCAGTTGAAGAGAGGCATCATCTGCCGAATACTCATGGGTTAGTGATGCATTTTCAATCGGTGGCAGTCCATGTGGATAAGGAATAGTTGTAGACAGGTAGAGTGAGAAATTCCCATGTATGATGTTGCAGGCACCGGTTTATGTGCCCCAGGGGTGGACTTGCCTCTGTAGTCGTTTAGTATCATCACTCCCACCTCGACCCTCTCCATCAAGCACTCCCAGCCAATCTGCCATATATTCTTTTATATGGTTTCCCGCATGTGCGTCCTTCTAGGTACCGGATTTTCTACCTCTATCTAGCATCTTGTTCCCGTACCTGCAGTCTGTCTCTCTGGCAGCGTTCCATGTTTCTTATTTATATACTGTGTTGTGGTATTTCAATTCCAATAATATTTCTTAATACAAAGGAGATGATATTGTGGTCTGCATGGAGTCTGCAAGGGACAGAGGGAAACCAAGGGCTGACGGCGCGTGAAGCTTCTTATGCAGCATTGTCACTATCTTGTGGAAGAGCTGATTACAATTTTTATTGGATTTTACAAAACGGTTTCATAGAAAACATTTCCCCTGGAGCTTTGGGAGGGAGAGTGAACGGTGGAGGGGATGGGATGGGAGAGCAGCGGATGATGGGTGTGTTAGGAACACGGGCTGGAAAGCGGCCATTCGTCAGGCTAATGGGGATCTGGACACGGCCAAAGCCACAAAAAATAATGCACCACTCGCAGGTATGCAGGCACACGCGAGAAACACCCCCAGTGCAATGAACACACAAACACACAGAAAAAACACATGCACAAGTATAGAAAGACAGCACGAGACCGAAAGAAACAGGCACACACGATAAACACAACCTACCGTCAAATGAACACGCACGCCCACAAACACATAGAAAACACACACAAACATATGCGTTAGGATTGAAACACAGCACTAGACAGAAATATACCGGGAGACACAACGGATAGATTTGTAATCCCACAGTGCTTCACGGTCGATGAACGGCCATTTTCCTCAGGCAGATCAAATCACTAACGCGGCGGTGGGAGATAAAGATGCGGAGAGAATCCATGGCAGAACCCACCTACACCCCCAAGACAAATGTCAGGATAGGAGCATCATTCCGGGCACTGCGAGCTCCACCGAATGCTCCGCCCCCACCACCGGCCGTGCGATTCTACACTTTTCCGACCAAGGCCTGCCGAAACATTTTGACCAACTATTGGCTTCAAGCTTGCTTAGACCTTTTTTTCAGACCGCTACAACGATTGTTGAATTGTTATATTGTACAAAGGAAAACAAATTGCCTTGATGAAAATATGACTCGGCCGGAAATAAATTGTTTCTACTGAATCCAGTTGCAGCATCTGTTTTTTATTTTTTTTTATATATTTTTTTTAACACTGGTCTATTTGGTCTTATTTTGATTATTTTTTTGTAAAGTGCTAGCCTGTAAGAGGACACCACTTCGTAGTGCTGATATACATCATCATCATGTACATTTAAAGGACCTCCCCAAAAAAGCTCTACAGGTTAAAGAAAAATGCACGCTGAAGCTGTACCACACGACCAAGCCATCCTAGACACAGCTGGAACCTACCGGATGTCTTTTTCATGCCAGTTCAATATTTGTCTTTTACTGACATTGTTCTATGGAAAACAGCGACTTTACCGGCTGGTTGACACGTGTTGAAATATAGATATTTATTGGGGATTGTTCCCATACACTCGTGGCTATTAAATCACCGAGCCGTTTACGCATTGGATGTGTGTCCTAAACTTATTAAGGTCTTGAATGTGGGTCCGATCTGTACCCCAATACTTTTTGAAGTAAGGATTTTCATTATATGTCCTGATGGCTTTTTCTGCGACTACTATTTGAAATTGTATAGCCCTGACGAAGTTCCCAAGGCACTAGGGAACGAAACGCGTTGGCTGTGTGCCTGTGTTTTATCAAGCATCTTCAAATAAAAAGAAGAAAGTTTTCTGAAGCACAAGTGTTGATCTTGTATGACTTTTGACAGAGTGCACCTTCCCTTTTTCTTCTGGACTTTTATGTTAAATTAGTATCTTTCAACAGCAGATAATGGGAGATGTTGCACTCACTCTGATACACATGATTAATGGAATTTAAGTGCTTGACCAAGGTCGGCTGGTGGTTGCTTTGTTGTTACTCAATATTTGTCCAATATTTGTCCAGAACGACAACAAAGTTGGCAACTTTTGGCAAACAAATGGATACAGGGAAAAATCTTTGGTGCCTGGTAAACTGGAATTTTCGAGAACTCTCTTAGTAGCATATGCTAAATGTATCTAACAAAAATGCCCACTCATGCTTTGAACTAATCTCGCCTACCAAACACCCAAGTAGTTACCAGATTCTGCAGATCCGGGTTTCACCACGATACACATTTTGTAATTGGTCTTTTTGTCTTTACACATTTTCTGATTTGTCTTTTTTCACGTAGTTTTCTTTTCTCATTTGCTTGGTAAAGTTAGCATAATTACAAATTTGTTAATTTCCATTTTTTAAGTCTCTTTTTTGATACTTCATGATGATGGAGCAGGTTTGGGGCGGAGTTGCCTGTTGTAAAGTAGAGAGTCAAATGGTGAAGTTCAATATCGTAAATGTAATGCCTACCATGACCTTTCTGGCTGAGAATGTTCTAGTATGGAGTTTAGAGGAGGATCACTTGCATCTATTGCCTGACCTGTGTGTACATCACATGCAAATGCCCAGAATGGCAGTGCTGGAATGCCTACGGGTACCTATGCGCTATATAAGTGCTAAACAAAATAGAATAGAATAGGCATGTAGCCTCCACAACCTTTTCAACGAATCATGCTTCATAGGTCCTTCAACTCAACTCTCTGTCCCAATACACAATGAAATGTCTTCTCCTTCATGGAAAGAGGGCCCCTATTTCTGGGCACCATCTAGTGAATGTTTGAGACAACTTTCATCTCATTGGAGATAATTTCCATACCTTTTGAACAATATTCTACCCAATAGACATAATGACGTGCCACTAAAGCACAATACCTTTGTGCTCTTTGGATGCATATCTGGCTCCGGGATAAACTGCTTTCTTGGCCATTACGTACTATGTGCAGTACCTTAGGTTCAGCCGTGGCATGTTCGATACAATATCTTACCCCGGGATACAATATCCGGATCGGTAAGGACAATGGGCAGCCCATTACATAGAAGGCCTGGACCACTCTCTGATACATTGCCTGTCCGTTGGGGTATTATGTCCGATTCCTTAGACACAATGTTGGCCTCATGGGGGCAGATTTACAAGCCCCTTGCGCCACTTTTACATCACTTTTAACATGGGAAAAGTGAAGCAAAAGTGGCGCTAGGGGCTTGTAAAACTGTCCCCTAGTTTATTGTGCTTAATCCCTTACGTATCCTTTGGTCTATGGCACTATGCCTGCCGTTTGCATAAGCCGTCACATCCCAATGTGCAATGCCTGGAAACATTGCCTGGTCTTTAAGGTGTATTGTCTGACATCTTGGACATAGGGCTCGAACTGCAAAACTGATATCCTGTCTAAGGAGCAGACATCAGCTTCAATGTGCTTCCCCTTGGCACAATGCTGGAAACATTAGGCACAGTTTATACCTTCTGAGGAACAAAGCCTGGCTCTTTAAGCAACATACCCATTCCTTCATTTGCAAGGAGACGCTACTGAGCACAATTTTAGGGCTTTTAGATTGCTGCCCTACCCTCTAGCACAGAGATCAGCTCATAGGTACATTGTTCTGCCACTTGCTCAGTCCAGAAGGACGTGCTCAGTCCATAAGGTAAAATGCATAGACCCCTGAAGATAATAGCCAGTCCCTATATTTCAGTACCTTACACGATCCTGACGTTTCATACAATGTGGATCACCCTAGGCATCATTTCTAGTCTTTGAAGTGCAAAGGTTGGCACAATGCAAAATGCTTTTTCCTTAAGTCATAATGAGTTGTCCTCTATGCACAATGACTATGCGATCATATTGACGTCCGGCCTTGTAGAGCAATAATCAACCCTGTGTACATTGTCCTGCCCCATGGGCACCCTCATAAGGTGTAATGTCCAGTTTCTACAGTAAAAATCTAATACCTTGGAAATAATTTCCTGCCCTTTTAGGCACAATCCCTGAAGCCTTCTGCCACAAACTCCTACCTCCGAGGTAAACTGCTTGGCCTTTAAGTAGAGTGTCCCTTCGCTTAGACTGTGCCCCCTGAGCCACAATACTCCCCCCCCTAGACGCACACAAAATGGCAATGCCATAGGTATTTGGTTACTTGCCATGTTAGCATATGGCTTATAGACAGTCAATCAACTGTATTAGGCAGGACACGAGAACATTAAATGCTCACCTTATGCTGGCGTATCACAGACAACATGGCCGTGCTGATCCAGCCAGCTTAGCTCGTGTCCCTGGAGAGATCCACTCACCTCCCAGCAAAGTAGATGGGAGAAATGCTGCTGTGCACTGCACACTGAAGTCTGAAGCATAAGCACACAGCTGGATCAGAGCCAGGGAAAAAACAACAGCTGCCATGCTTGTGCGCGCACATCTTCACTGTGAAGGAGGCAACGAGAAGCGCGTGTGGAGGTTACAACTGGCGCTCTACTCTGCTGCCCGGAGCCTTAACAGAGCTACTAGCAGCAGGCGACACATTCTGAAGAAAGGCAAAACGTGTGAAATCCGCCCGGGAAGACATATTGCACACGGAATGGCTTTGCCGTATGTTTCGTACATCTCATTTATGATTCAGATCTGCTTTGTCAAAATTCGATGCTGTCATTGACTTAGGAGTGTTTCGCCCAATTGCAGTGCTGTATGTGATTAGGCAATGTGCTGGTAATCGGTGAAATAGTATCAAAATGTCAGTTTCCGCTAAGATTTCGATGGGTATTTCATAAATGTAATAACAGCACAATCATTTCGTCGGCATTCCGTTTCACTTTCACATTTTAAGAAATAAAAAAAAATGCCTATGCTAATTGAGGCAGAACTCAAACCTTAACTCGTAGATCGAGCCTGTTCCTTGTCTCCCCCGATGCTTTGCTGAGATGTTCTTCTAGGTACCTCAGGGTTGCCCAGAAGCAGAAAACAACCAAGTACACTTGTCTAATGTGCTATGTTTAATCCATAAGACTCAATCTTTTCAAGATGAGGCACAATGCAGCATCCCTAAGGTACAGTGTCAAGATCTAGAGGCACATAGCTCCAATCTCTGGCCTACTAGGTATAATAAAGCAAGCACAATACGATGATGGACAGTGCTCTTAAACTTTTCAGACACTCACTTCCAGTCAATATTAGATCTTGGTTGCATTCATCATTGTTCTTTAGCTCAGTTTGCCAACCCAGTTCAGACCCAGCAATATGCAAATCAATCTTGACCCTGTTCCTCAGGGGAAAAGTCCAGCCCAAACTGGCAATCCAGGTCTTCCCTGGACCAGATACAAGCATCCTGTGACTGGTTTCGGGTAAAAGCCCTCATCAGCCAGGCTAGCTTGAATCCAGTGGCAAAGTGAGGAACTAGCCCTTAATGTCACTCTGGTGGTACCTGGTTCAAGATGGAAGTCCAGTTCTTCTCACTCAGGCAGCAGGGAACCAGGGCAGCAGGGCAACAGAGTAGCAGTCCTTCTTGCAGAGGGGCATAGTACTCTTCTGAGTCTTCCACAGGTCCAGAGGTGTACTGAAGAGTTAGGTCAGATGGATCATTATGTATAACTGGTGCCCACTTTGAAGCAGAAGAAGGTTCTGGGAGTATCCACCCCCAGAGGTGCTTGGAATTTCCTTCCTCCCTGCCCTGGCCGTGATTGTCTGGGGTCACAGAAGACTAGTGGCAAACCCTTTGTGAGAGTGCTCAGGCAGAGGCTTTGTGATGTGCAATTGTGATATTAGACAGCTCCGCCCCCTATCAAGTCAGAGATGGGCCATCCTGCCAACACCTATTTCCCCTTTGTCTCACTGTCTGGGAGTGATAGATAAAGACAGACTTCCAGCTACATCTAATCATGTGACCCAGGATACATGCTGAAGGTATCAAATGGCTGGACAAGAAAATGCTAACTTTCTAAAAGTGGCATTTTCAGACTTGTGACTTAAAATCCAACTTTACTATTAAAGAGGGTTTTAAATTACAACTCTTTAGACACCAAACTTGATATTCTCATATTCTCCCAATGGAAAGTTAGCACTTATTAAATGTAATGAGATAACCCAATTTTATCCTATGGGAGAGGTATGAAAAATGATATGAAGATTTTTTCACTACATGTAAAATTTGGAAGTACATGTCCAACTTTTTAAATACACTGCACTCTGCCCTATGGGTGATTTATATGTATTACAAAGGAAGGTGTAGGCCTGGTAAACATTTATTTTTACCAGATTGAAATGGTTGTTTAAACTGCACACACAGGCCGCATTGCCGGCCTTGAGACATGTTCAGAAGGCTACCTAAATGGGGGGCAGGATAAGTGTTGCAGGCCCACTAGTAGCATTTAATTTACAGGCCCTGGGTACATGTAGTATCACTTTACTAGGGATTTGCAAGTAAATTAAATAGACCAATTGGGTGTAAGCCAATTTTACAATGTTTAAAGGAGAGAGCACAATCACTTTAGCTCTGTTTAGCAGTGGAAAAGTGTGCAGAGTCATAGAAGCCAACCAAAATGAGTTCATGAATCAGGAGGGTGCAAGCAAAACGTTTTGGGAGGACCCTGAAGAGATGGCCAAGTGCAGGAACAGAAATAAGTGAGAAACAGCAGATATTGTGAAGTCAGCTTTCTACTGTACTCTACTGCATCTATGTTCCAAGGTCTCCTTTCATTTGTCCCACGGGAAGGGTTGGGCACCTGCTCAGTAGTAGCTATCTTCAGTTTCACAGTGTACCACATGTTCTATCCCCAGCTTGTTGCACTATAGACAATATATAAAAGATTTTTGACAATTTGACCATTTTAAAACCAATACACAAGATATATTGAAAAGGCCGTTGATCCTAACAGGGCTTGTCTAACACGATCATACTTATAATTTAAAAAAAATTAGAACCACTGAAATTGTGTTGAATACGGGCCATTTAGTTAAAGTAATAAGCTTTTTCATTTTTTAAGAAAAAAGTTTAAAAAATATATATAATATATATTTTTTTAAATGTATTACTATATTATTAAATTTTACAAATACAATTATAATAGTTGTCATTTTTTAATGACTTAAAATATTACATTTTAAATGCTGTACTAGTTTAATTTCTTTAACTTGGGTTCCTATGGGGTGTTATTTAAATTACCTGCCTTTATTTTTTCTTTGGGAGTGTGTTATAGTACAGGTGCTTGGCTATGTGTGATGCTTCCTTTACTCCATGTTTGTGCTGGGGTACAGTTGCAACTTTTCTGACATCCTTTAGGGCTATATTAACTTTAATAAGTGCATTTTATGATTTCCAATGGTCTAACTTCTTTGTGCGAGTGTGTTTTGCATTTGCATGTTCCTACCAAACATGTCCTTACATTTCCCTAAACCCTTCCCATTGTGTAATAAGTATTCCCAATTGTCCATCCATCCCCTGTAGTCCTGCCTTCATTAACTACCAAAACATATTCCTATGTGTGGGGAGATCTCTGCCACAGTGTCAGAGATATCTGCACAGAAAATATTGGGGTGATGGAGTTCGCCAGCTGTTGGTTTGAGAATTACATTTTGTTACACTTGACTAGTCATACAGTAGTACTACTTTCCAGACTACAAAATTCAGTTTGTGAATGGGTCTCTAGTCTCTACCATATTTGAGGACATGCCTTTTTTATAATTTACAGGCTTCAAGAATGAAATGAAACTCCGAACCAACTCAGTCAACATTTTTTTTTAAGGTTCTCTCTCTTCCGAGGTCAAATGGCAGTTTGTTCCTGTGTTTAGAACCAGGATGAAAGATGCTTTCCTTGAAAAGGTTATCTAATTGAGCTTTGCAACCATCAGAAATATTTATATGGGCAAATGGCATAGCTCTTGACTGTTCATTAACACATTACATACACACGCACAGCCTATATATTTGAAGGAGTTCCCCAGAGCTTTTTTGTACACTGGTCCCCTGAGTGAGTATGGGCTAAAGATATGAAGAATTAGCAAATTGGTAGCCACTCGCAAACTGGTTACCAACTGCAAGTTACTGAATCAGTATTTTAGCGACCAGAGTTTTCGAGTTGCTGTTACTGATTCCAAATTACTGAATTGCAAATTGTATGTATGAACCATTTGCAAATACTGACTTGTTGCAAAATGTGGATTTTACACATGCAAATTAACACCCTCTCGGATCAGGTGGTAGCAAGGTGCAAAATATATCAAATGCATTTTGAGCCTTTTGATATATGTTGCACCTAGCTACCACCTGATCAGAGTGAATGAATGCTTGCAGAGTGGGGATTCATCTGATGCTGAGGGGGGAGTTCATTCTAGGTCTTGGCCGCGATGTAGGAGAAGGATCTTCCTCCTGTTCTGGCTCTGCGGATGCGTGGGAGTTCATCCAGGGCAAGGTCGGTGGAGCGGAGGTTCCTCTTGGGGGCGTAGAAGGATATTCTTTTCTTGAGGTATTGGGGTCTGGTGTTGTGGGGGGCTTTGTAGGCATGTGTGAGCAGCTTGAAAGTCAAGGTTGACGGGAGCCAGCGGAGGTCTCGTAGGTGCTGGTTGATGTGGTCTTGTAGAGGGATGCTGAGGATGAGTCTGGCTGCAGCGTTCTGGATGGTCTGGAGTTTGTGAAGTAGAGATTTGTTGATTCCACGTAGAGGGCGTGCCCGTAGTCCAGTCTTCTGGTTATGATTGCATGAGTGATTGTCTGTCTGGACTCGGGAGGGATCTATTTGAAGGTCTTGCGAGGGTGTTGAAGCACGTGGAGGATATGGCGTTGATCTGTCAGTTCATGGTGAGGGAGGAGTCGAGAATGATGCAGAGGTTGTGGGCGTGGTCCGTGGGTGTGTGATGGATGCCGAGGGCGGGGGGGCCACCAGGTGTTATCCCACTCGGAGGGGGTGGATCTGAGGATGAGGACTTCCATTTTCTCCAAGTTGAGCTTCAGGCAGCTGCTGCTCATCCAGGATGCAACGTCCTTCATTCCTTCCTGGAAACTGTGTCTGGTGATGTCGGGTTCCTTGGTAAGGGAGAGTATGAGCTGGGTGTCATCGGACTTAGGATACTATGTTGAGTCTGTGTTTTCTGACGATGGTTTCGAGTGGGGCCATGTAGATGTTGAAGAGTGTGAGCTGAGGGAGGATCTTTGGGGTACCCCACATCTGATCTCTGTGGGTTCGGACAGGAAAGGCAGGAGTCTGATTCTTTGAGTTTGGCCGGTGAGGAAGGAGTGGTTCCACTCTAGGGCAGTTCTCTGTATGCCGGCGTGGTGGAGTCTTGCGGATAGTGTGAGGTTGGAGATGGTGTCGAAGGCTGCTGAGTGGTCTAGTAGAATGAGGGCTGCAGTGTGGCCTTGGTCGAGGAGAGTGCAGATGTCATCCGTGGTAGCTCGGTGCTGTGGTTGCTGCGAAATTCAGATTGAGATGTGTCGAGGATCGAGTTGGATTCTATGAAGTATGTGAGCTTGTTGTTGAAGATCTTCTTGGTGACTTTGGCGGCGATGGGGAGGAGAGAGATGGGTCTGTAGTTCTTGAGGTCCATTAGGTCTGGGGTGTGTTCTTGAGGAGGAGTTTGACTTTTGTGTGTTTCTAGCCATCGGGGAAAGTGCCTGTTTCAAGGATGCAGTTAATAGCATGTCATAGTTCAGGTGCTATGGTGGAGGCAGCCCTGTAGAAGATGTGCGGTGGGCAAGGCTTGGTGGGAGCTCCGGAGTGCGTGCTACTCATGGTCTTTGCGGTGTCTTCTGTGGTAATGTTCGGCTGGGTGGAGATGCTGGTGGCCGGTGTTGTGTTGGTGTCTTGGTTCTGTTCGTCGAAGTTGTCGTAGAGACTCCTGATCTTGTGATGAAAGAAGGAGTCGAGTTTGTTGCAGAGGTCCTGGGAGGGAGGGACGTCAGAGGTTTCACTGGGAGGGATTTGGTGAATTCTTGTATGATGCTGAAGAGTTCCTTGGAGTTGTGGCAGTTGGAAAGGATTCTGTCCTGGATTAAGTTCCTCTTCGTGGATCTGATGAGCTTTTGGTGTTCTGTCATGGGGTCCTGCCGGCGGTGCATGCTTCCGAGGTTTTGCTGTTCCTCTATGCTTCTTGAGTCGTCGGCATGTGCGATTGGATTCTCAGAGGTTCGTGGTGAACCAGGTAGCTTTCGTGGTGCGTTGTCTGTTGGAGTTTGGGGGGGTCGAGCGTGTTTGCCCAGTTGGCGATCCATCTGTGGAGTTCCTTGGCTGCAGAGTTGGCGTCGGTCGAGGTGGGTGGAGAATTACGGTTGAGGGCAGAATTGAGGTGCTCTTCTTTGATCCTGCTCCAGCATCTGCATGGGGTGAACTGTATGCTTTCAAAAGGAGAAGTGGACACAGTGGTGGTGGGTCCAAAGGGGCTGTGTGGTGTGACTGAAGTAACCCTGGGCGTAGTTTGCAAAGTAGCGCTACCCGTACCTACGCGAAGTGCACTCCGCACTCCGCGAGCTACGCGTAGCTTGGCAAACTGTGTAGTGCACTGTGCAAGATGCTGTTGGCAATGATTGCACAGTGCCAGATGCTTGTACGCACTGTGCAATCAGTGCAAACTGCATCTGGCACAGTGCAAGCGGTCGTTTTCTCCCGCTCGAGTAGATTTCTCGTCGCGAGCGGTCGCGAGCACACGCGACCACTCACAATGAGAAACCTGACCTCCCCGCATTGAGAAGCTCGCCGGGAGGTTTATTTTCCACGCTCGCGATCGGCAACTTGATGTTGCTGATCGCGAACAAGGAAAATGTCTTGCCGGGATGTCATTTTGCTTGCTCGCGGTCGCCAAGTTGACGTTGAGGACCGCGAGCAAGCAAAAAATGACCTCTGCACTACGCTACGCAACGCGTGTTTGCACTGTGCTACGTGCAATTCGCGTAGTGCGAAGTAGCGCATACTTCGCAAACTACGCGAGCGTAGCGTAGTGCTTTGCCCAGGCTTAGACTGAAGCAAATGTTGTTACCTCCTGCGAAGATAGAGTTGAGGGTGTGTCCTGCCTAGTGGGTGGGAGTGTTGACGAGCTGCTTCAGTCCGGTGTTGGTGAGGTTGTCCAGGGGGTTGCTGTGGTTGTCCTGGTGGAAATTCAGGTCTCTGAGCAGTGCATAGTCTGTGGAGACATGGGTGTGGGGCGCAATGATGTCTGCAGTGGTGTTAGTGAACGGGGCACGGAATCTGGGAGAACTGCAGTTGAGAGTTCCATGTAGAGTCGTTCTGGGGTTGATCTGGGAGTGGAGGTGTTCTATGGGGGGCGAGGAGTCTTTTGAGATGGCGGTTGTGAGTCAGAGGGAGTTTTTTGTGTGCGATGGCAAGGCCACCTCCTGGGTGGTCAGGACGGTTTTTCCTCTGGATGGCATTTGTGATGTCGGGTGCGGAGCTGGCGTTGGTCCAGGTCTCTGTGAGGAAGGTGACGTCGGGTGGAAGGGTGTTGAGGAGGTCCCAGATTTCTACTGCATGTCTGTGTAGGTAGTGTACGTTGAGGTGGATGCAGCACAGGGGTTTGGGCGCGCTGCCGTCTGGTGGGTTGGCGGTAGCTGTAGAGGTCCGAAGGTGGGTGAAGTTGTGGCAGGAGAACTGGCCTTGGGTGATGTTCAGCGTCAACAGCTGCCAGTTGTTGTTTGTTCCGGGGTTGAGTGTGTGGAGAGTTGCTGAGTTGTAGTGGTGGGGGGTTGGAGGACCAGGGCCCCTGGCGCTGGTCGCAGTCGGGTCATGTACGGGCGCAGATGGGCTTGCCTTTGGCATGCCAGCAGTGGGTCTGCTGCATGGCCGTGCAGCGGCCGCCATTAAGTAGGGGTCGGTGGTAGGGATAGCACCTGGGAGGCGGGTGTGGGGACACGCAGGGGGGATGGGCAGCGGGGGCTGCTGCGGCGGGGAAGGGAGTGAATGGCAAACAGAGCAAAAGATAGTGAAAAAAGGTACAAAAAGAGACAAAAAGGCACAAAAAAGGCAGAGAGACAAAGAGGCACAAAAATGGCAGAGAGAGACGTAGAGGCCAAAATAGGACTTATTACTATTTGTGCCTACTGTGAACTGAACTTTGTTGCACGGATGTAGTGTATCCTTCAGTACCAACAACCCAGCCTCGTGATCTACTGTGACGCACACTCATTGCATCATTCAAAGTGACACTGGATAGCTCCTCATTTTCAGCAGGCCCAACTGCTCCAACTCGAGCAATTTGATTGGTCTGTAAACTCTCTACCGCAGTGATTACTAGCACAAGGCCCCGTGTGACATCACCACTATAGTGACTCATTACGAACTGCAGCATTACAGTACGGTGTGAGAGTTTTGAAGTAGCCTGTGCAAGAGGATTTATTGACCATCTCAACATATCCATACAGCAGATAAAATTATATTGAGTATGTCTGTGCGTTTCATTGTCCTGTTGCATCTGGCCACATAAATTGTTCATTGCCTTCATCATAGAGTCAATTTTTTGCCAACAGAGATTTGTGGGATTCTTCAATGGTTGTCACTAGATGGTGGTAGCCACTTGTGATGCTTCAAGACCACCAAACAATTGTATGGTATGGACCATATCTTGTGTGGACCTGGATCTAAGATTAGGTTGCCTGACAACACTGTGATGTCAGACACAAGTACCCCAGTGCAGTTGTTTGTGCCTAACTGCAGGTTCTTCTGTGACATGGGGACTCCCTACTTCATTCACTCCAGTGTGTGACTGCCATTTCCAGGACTGCTACTTAGCCTGTGGGGTGATGTATCTAGCATAATGAACACATTCCCTTCTTCTATGCATATCTGTGTATCCTCCTGGCCCTATCCTTCAGACTCATGTTCTGTTTGTACTGGAATATCTGCATAGAAATGCAATGTGAATATTTGTAAATTAAAGTTGTTAAGTAAACCTTTGTTTGTATTATTTAAAGTACAATAAAGTTGATTTGTGCTTTAGGCGCTCATAATGGAGTACCACATATCCCATAATTCACTACTGGGGTAGGCCTAACACAATATACTATGATATGTAAACGTTTTCTGAGGCTAACATGGTTACACATTGCTTCAAACATTTACTGTAACACTGTAAGTGTATGCATGGCTCTTACTTTTTGAAGTAGAAGGAGTCTCTGAAGTGTCAATATTGCTGAGGCCAGACGGGTGTGGCCGAGTGCGGACTAAGATGCCCACATGCTAGACCGTCTCTTGTCTCCTACCTGCCAAACCCTCCAAAATCCGCTTTCTCATTTGTCGCCCGCAGTCCCACCCTGTCAGCTGCGGAGCTACCAATGAGCCCTTTCTAGGCACCCTGTGATGTGATGAAGAAACTTTGTTGCGTGTGGCCGGGTTAGCGGTGGGAGATGGCGAACTTGTGTGAACAAGCTCACCCAGAGTGACTTTGAGGGGCGGATTTACAGCGCCACGGCCCCACTCAGGTCTGATGGACCTCGGAAGTGGTACACTCTACAACCAGTGAGGGTGCCAATGGTCCATTTGACTGCTGACTGCACGGTGTGGCCTAGTGCTTTAGAGGGCGGTGCTGCCTTGCCTCCAACGCAAGTGAGTAAGATAATCGATCTGATGGGTGACCGGAGCCTCATTGAGTTCTCTCCACCATATGGCCCGTGTTGATGGACATAAGTGCACTGCAACACCGTGGGCTGTGATCAACCCTACCTCACGGGGATCCCACTTGAGAGTGAGGTGGCCCTGCAAGAGGATCAGTGAAATGCCCCTACAGTTTTACTTGGGCTGATCACAGAAGGGCAGAGATGGCTGTCCGATTACATGAGGCAATCCAGTGGGCCCCAGGAGAGACAGAGTTCATTGCGCTACCTGCAGTGGCAGCTAGTTAATCCTGAGGGGTAACTGAAACAAGCCTGTCTAGGGGTTCAACAAACAGACCTAGTGCCTAGTGGACAGATCAGCCCTGTGCAGCTTGCAGTAAGGGACCAAGAACTTAGTTCCCCACTTCTGGATCCATCCTTTAATTAACAGGGGGTACTATTCCCCCATCTTTACTCTGCATGAAGGGGAGTCAGTGATACTAAATGCTTGTCATGCAAGAGCGTGCCCTATATTGATAGCCAGGATTTCCGAAATGACTGGACGGCAGAAGGTTGGAAAAATGACAAACTGCCGGGGAGGCCAGTGTTTGGAGAATGCCCTCTGGCTGGTTTTGGCGACTACCACTAAAGTACTCCCAGAACCAGCAATGTGCCGGTGCTTGGCAATGATGATTAGGCCTGGGCAAAATTTCCGTTCCGTTCGCGGAATTTGCGATAATTTGGCATTTCCGCGTTCCGCAGAGAGCGCGGAAATGTCAAAATTTCCGCATTCCGCAGCTTTGCGATAATTTGGTTCTTGCTCGCGCTGTGAAATAATACATTCTCGCGCGCGCGCGATCGCCTTACCTGAATCCCCGCGTGCGCCGACAAGTTTTCCCGATCCGGTCGCGTTCTCCATGAGATGTTGTATTGTTTTAGCCATTTGCGCTGTCTCGCGAGAGTTTGCGTCCGCAGTGACGTCATGCGTCGCGCGATCACGTCTTTCTTCTCGCGAGACAACTGAAAACAAGATGGCCGCGCCCGCGAGCAACCGCAGGGGTAAGTTAGCGACCCGCAACCATGCAGAAAATATGGCGAACGGGCGGGAAAAAAACTTCCGCATCTTCGTGATATTTCCGCTTGTTTGCGGAGATTTTTAACATTTTCGCGATAATTTGCGAAAGTCGCTTCCGCAAATTCCGCCCACCCCTAATGATGATGGGGCATAGGAGTTTGTGTGCTGCGAGCCATACAAAACTTGACAAATTCTCCCTCCCCGGCAACAGACCCAGTAATATGGCTCAAGGCAAAATAACATAGCTTAGTCGGGGTCCCCGAGAAGGAGGAAGGGCCCGAAGTAGACCTTTTCGTGGAAGACCTTATACTGAAGATACTACAGCCTGATACCTATCTAATTACTTCTTTGTAGAAGTAGCCGATAGGGTTCCAGGTCTCCCAGGCTGGGGGCACCTCCTTGTGTGACAATAGCTCACATCTTCAACTTTAGAGCCCGGGATGTGATTCTTCAAGCAGCCCGCCGTGCCCCTCCAGTCAAGTTTGAGAATGTAGTTATCAATTTTTCCCAGATTTCAAGCTCTGAGTCCAATTACTCAGCCGTATCTTTGAAGCCAGTCCTTCTGGAAAGAGACCGGTGCAGCTCAGAGAGGTAGCAGAAGGGAAACTTGACATTTTACGACCCTGGAGGCAGCACGGGACTGGTTAGACGAACAAAAACAGGCCGGAGGGGCGCAACCGAGGACTCAATCTGGCCAACAATCACATGAACAGGACAACCCAGAACGCAGGCGGGACCAAATAAGCAAAAGATGATCAAGGGTTGACACGACCACGGGCCTCTCGGGAGGCTACACCACAGGAGCCACGACAAAACTGGTTCTATTAAGGGGACTGAGACCGACTGAAGTATGAATGTTACAGGCACAGAGTACCTGCTCCATGAACAGTAACTTGTGGGGTGCTATTGCTGTATCTATGCTACACGAAAAAGAAGCCATCATGATCTCAGCCTTCACGTAACTATTTAACCGTGTTTTCGCCTCCCAGTTAAAAAAACTGCATCATGTGACAACACTGGTCAAAATCTGACCTTTGAAAATGCCCCCTGCCCCAACCCTATCCCTCTGGTGTCAGTAATGGAACCAGGGCTTTTGCTTAGCATCGAAATACAACAAATCTAAGCTGAGTTTCCTTGTACAGCTTAAAAACATGTTAAGGAATCCCAGCCTTTTATATTTAGATCCAGGAGCCCACCTCGGTGCTAGGTTCTTCCATTAACGTCAACAAACTCCTCTTTTACCAAGTTCTAGATTTCTGTGGAATATTGCACACACGTTCAAGGATACAACATTTTTATGATAAAAAATATAAGTCTGTGTTTCCCAGCCTACAGGCATTGCCATCCAAACTAAATCATGCAGAGGAGGTGCCAATGTTTTTCTGCCTTTTTGCTCCATTTGCTTCCATACCTGCTTTTCGGCCTGTTTTCCCTTCCTTTAGTCTCCCCCTCTCCTTACCACTTATAGCTCCCTCTCCGCCATGGTCATCCTACCTTTCTTTGCCATGCTTTCCAGCCTCCAATGCCCTTGCCAAACCCTGTCCCCCATTTCCGGTTCTCCTCCCTCCTCTAGATCTCAGTTAATGACAGCCGCAGGTCAGACATTCAGCGGAGTACCTCTGGCACACCAAAGCAGGGCAAAGGCAATCTCATCTGTGCCTGTCCATTTCCTGCGGTGCCCAGCTCCAGCACTCCTGGCCCTGCGCCACCTCCCCCTGATACTACTCTGCTGCAACCCTCCGCGCTCTGAACCCAAGTGGTGCACAACACTGAAGGAGCATTCTCCTGCGACACCTGCCAATTCACCTGCACCCTCCCAAACCCACTTCACACCCCACCTGCACCGCATACACTCAACACTTGCCACACTCCCAACTGCTCACACCCGACTACACCTCCATGTCCTAGATACGCTTCAATACTCGCTCCCTCACAAAACACACTACTGAAATCTGAGGCCTGTTCTTCCTGACTGTAACCTGGATGACTCCTTCGTAAGCCCCTAACAAAGTCATGGCAACCCCCGATTCCATATACATGATCACTGGAGAGGACAGAACACACAAATCCAGATATGGTACAACAATCATCTACAAAGAATCAATACGCTGCTCCACCATCTTGGAAAGCCAGTCCAGCAACATGGAGCACCTGACGTACTCTACAACACCCAATTCGGATTCATGCCAATCACAGCACAGAAACTGCCGTCACCACCACAGCAGAAAACATCAAAATGATTTTGGACAGAGGCGACACAACAACCCTCATCCTTCTGGACCTCTCTGTGCCCTTCGATACCATCTCCCACCCTATCCTTACCCAATGACAACATAAAGGCAGCATCCAAGGACCCACTCTCTGCTGGACCTTCTGCTTCCTGATAGGCCACCTGCAGCCAGTCAGCCTGATCCCTTGCTGCTCAGGCACCCTCAACTTAATTTGCGGAGTTCCACTAGGTTCAGTTTCCCCCTGTTCAATGCAAACATGACCCCTCTCACCAGCACTCACAAAAGCAATGTCTTATCCTATGCTGATGACACCCAGCTCATGCACTCCCTCTCCAGCAAATCGCCGAAAAATTAGGACCTGGTTTAGATCTTGGCGGATGGGTTACTCTGTCATAACGGTGAAGGATATCCCGCCCGCTAAAATATAAATCCCATTATACCCTATGGGATTTATATTTTGGCAGACGGGATATCCGCCACCGTTGTGATGGAGGAACCCATCCGCCAATGTCTAAATCAGTCCCTTAGACCAGTTTCTCCGACTGCATGACCGTAGTTGCCAGAGAGATTGAAAACAACTGCCTCAAACTAAAAACCAGCAAGATAGATGTGGTTATCTGTGTCAGATACACCTCTCCCTGGGTTGTCCATGGTGGCAAGCAGATCTCAGAACCAACCCCCTCCTGACAGTCCATGCAAAAACCTCAGAATAAAAATCATTAACCAACTAACTATTACCGACCAAGTGAACACAGCCTTGGCCTCCTGCTACCACACATTAAAGATGCTAAGCAGAGTAGATGCTCAGTTGAGGTAGCTGCGAGCTTTATAAATGTCTTTTATTATTATTATTATTATAAGTAAGATCTTTAAATCATTCCCCACACAGCCCTGCAGAACAGTCACCCAAGCCCTCATCACCAGCAAAGTGGAATATGGAAATGACCTTTATGCCAGAATCAGTGCTCAACTGACCAGACATCTTCAGACCATACAGAACTCAGAGGCCAGAGTCAACCTCCCACCCCACGTAAACCTCACCTCACACCTCAATGAGCTCCACTTAGTGGCGTAAAGAAATTTGAAGGGGCACTCCTGCAAAGTACATAGTGGGCCCCCCTCCTGAACCACTCAGGAGGTCTTATGCCAGGGTACGATGCTGAGGGGGCACCCTGGAGCTCGTCCCCCCGCATTGCGGGGGCCTTTGTTGCACCACTGGCTCCACTGGCTCTCTATCCACAAATGAGCAGACTTTAAACTTCTCATGCACACATTGAAAACCTGTCACACCATTGGTCCCACATATCTCAACAACTGCATGAACTTCCACAAACTAACCAAACACCTCTGCTCAGGCGGGCTCCTACTAGCACACATCTCTTAAAGAGGTGTGGTGCAGCAGCCAAGATGGCTGACTCTGGAACACGGAGGCACATGGTTTGATCCCTGGTGCCGGCAGCAGGTTAGCCCAGCACCTTGTGACTCTGGGCAATAGCGTGCTTAGTCTTCCCGACAGCCCCAGCACCGGGACACCTCTCCGGAGGTAGCTGTGCGCTTTACAAATGCTGGTATTTCATTTATTTTATACACCAAACCAGAAGTGGAGGCGTAGAATGATCTGCCCATGCACGTCAGGTGCCTCCACTTTTCTGAATGCTGAAATAAACTAAAGAATTTGCTCTTCTCCATGACCAGGTCCGGTCTCGGCCTAGGTTGCTTGCCCCGACTTTAAGCACCAGGATACTCTATTGGGTGAATCGTGCTCCTGACAAATACAAATAACATAACACATAACATAACTTAACATAACATAACATAACCCATCTTTAGTAGCACTGTCTAACCTGCCCACAGGAATAAACAGATTCATTCAGGCCAACACCCATGCATGCCTCTTTAGAATCTGATGTTCTTAAGTGTTGCATGATGGACAGAGATGCAAAAAAGTATTTGTTAATATTTGATCTTTGCCCTATTTATGAAGCCAGGTTATGGCAAATAATGCTGGTTTAATGCCTTCTGCATTGTACTGTAACGGCACATTGCTTTCATGAGAAATGTGTAGTGCATGAGTTATGAATACAGAAATATTCATTTGTTTCAAGGAGTAAAAGTGAATGGCTTGTGAGCTGCAATGCTACGATAAATCTACTACCAGTGTTCTAATACTGAGATATAACCATCTTTTCTACTTTCTTTTGCCGTTAGTTCATGTTTGCCTCCAGGGTAGTAGCGGGGTTCACTGTATCCATCAAGGGTTGGGTTTGTTGTAAGCAGCTTGGTATGCCATGTTTGCTGCTGATCAGATTTTGAAATTAGGCCTGGTCTTAATTAGCTATCCGAGGTTTCAGAGGGCGTGACAGGGAGCCATCCTTGACCCTGAGGCATCTCTGTGGAGCTGGTGGGATTCCTTTTGACAACTACTTCGTTCTTTATGATACTCAGGGCTGGCTGGCTTTAGTGCAGTGCAACTGGTGCAGCCACACTGGGTGTTGACCTGTTGACCTGTGGAGGAGGCCACTTACCACAAGGGGGCACTGCGTTTAGTACTAACTTATGATTGGAAAAATGAGGGGCATCTTTGCACGGTAGTAGTAAGAGAACCCGAGGAGGTGGCCATGGGGTGAAGGGGTGACAAAGATGATTGTCGCACCGGGTGCCACCAGCGCTGAAGCCGGCCTGGGTGATACTACTTTGCGGATGTTTCACGCGGAGCCTTGATTTGGTTACTATCTTGTCTAGATGTGAGTGTACAGTCCTCGGCGTCATGCAGTTCCTATTGCAGAATCGTTCCCTCCGACCAATGAATGCATTCTTCTGAGCGCTTCCTCAGTGTCCTCGCATTGGAAGGACATGAATTGTCTCCATCCTTGTGGTGAAAACAATATCCACTGAATGATTTTGATGGCCAATGGCTCTTTAGTTCAAACATCTGAATGGCGTAGCTCTTCCGTATGGGATGTAGATAGACATAGATTTGTTTGGCATGTTGAGTTAGCAAGTGGTCGGGTTGGCACACATACAGGTATTGCACATTACTGTACACTTGAGGAAAACAACTCCGCAAGAGTAAACCCCAAGGGATGGGGGTGTAGGTTTCAGGACATGATAAGCGTCAGTTTGCAGTCATTCACAAATGTCCTAATCCTTTGCCACTCTAGAACTGGTCAGAGATTTGCACCTGCCAAGGCTGGAATTAATCCCTTTCCATGGCGGGAAGGGTAATGGGGCACCCGGAAATGGTATGGGATTGATTGGGAGGGTTTTTCAAAAGGTGAAAAATAATTTCACTGAGGTGGGAAAAAACTGCAATTGGATAAAGTTGCTTACTTTCTCCTACGTGAAATAGTATTTATTGCAAATACTTCTCCGCAATTGGCAAATACCGCTGTGAAAAGAGGTCACATGATTTTTCAGGAGTACTCATGGAAAGCTCCGAGTGGCATAGCTGTCCAGGCATACATACTACTAGAAAGTCTCAGGAACGGACTGAAGTCTGAACCCATGAACCGCAATAACCACTGGTGCAGATATTTCCAACTTTTCATGTGAATATGTCTGCACCAGGCCCAAAGACTCACTGGGCGATCATTTCTCGCCGAACAGCGTGCTTCGAAGGCAGAGGTCAAGAGGTGTTTTATAATCTCTATGGGTGGGCGTCTTTTGCTTGCCCCTCTCTCCCTGATGTTAAGTGAGGCAGGCCTTCCGAGCAGGCGGCTGAGGCGGGGGTTAAGTGAGGCGACCGCGCTCTTCACGTCGCGTCGCCCGCTCGGCTTCGAATGTTGGCTTCGCGTGTTCTTGGAAGCTCTTCCGCGGAGGAGTCTGAGCGTCGCGAGCAGCTGTTTCTCCACACCTCGCGCGCCCCCTCGAGAGCTTCCTCCTCTGAAGAAGCGAGGTGGCCTCCGCACTCCAGGATGCTCGAGGACGGCTCATCTGCGACGCCCCTGCAGGCTGCCAGCTGCGACCCTTCACTCCAACAAATGGCTGTTTATTGGATGCCGCTGACATCTAGCCAAGGTCGGAGAGCTAGAATCAACTAAATGGAAAATTAGAAGGCTGTTGAACGGAGGGCGGTATGTCGGAATATCATATTCAGAAACAAGAACATGACCTTTCATACACATTGTGCCCTGAATATCATTTACAGAATTATTCAGTCTAGATTTTCTATTATTAGCTCTTTTTATGTAGACGAAATTTAGGGCTCAAGATTTATTTATATATATTTTAAGACAAAATTCTGGCACCAATAATCCGGTACTACACCCTCTAGGTTCAGTACTGGCACATCTGAACCTCCTCCTATAACTTATTGTTGTTGATCATGTATTTCTCATTAGGGCAGCTATCCTCTCAGCCCCATTAGAAGTGGGCCAATTATCCAGTTGTCAGCTAAAAAACAAGGCCTAGATTTACTATGATTTTGCATTGGGTTGTGTCACTATTGTTGCGCAGCCCAGACGCAAAATGGTTTTGGGTATATACTAAGCCACCCAAAGCCACTCTGTGTAGCTTTTTGTGGTTTAGTGACTTCAAAGTAATGCAGCGCAGGACATATTGCTGCCTTGCGTTACTTTGCTTTGGGTAGGCATTACATGGGTGGAGCATGGGCATCAGCGTCTTCTGCCTTAGGGTCTATTTGAGTCCTTAGCAAATGTACCTCCTCAGCTGCAGAGGATTTAAGCAGATATTACCACTTCGTTAAGGGAGCACCTGTCTACTGTCAATAGCAACCTCCTTTGTATCTAAGAACATGCATGTTGCTGGAAATTTATGTTTCATCTTCCCATTCACTATCCTCAGATGCAAGTCAACAATACGGGGCCTCATTTACAAGAAACTGACGCATCAGCATTGATGTGTCAGTTTCCTTGGGCCTGCGCCAAATATCCTTGCAGCACCATGGATGCGCTGTATTTACAATACAGGGCTCCATGGCGCAAGGCTTAACAGATGTGTCGGAAATTCTCACACATATGTTGGCGCAAAAGTGACTCATAGCTAGAGTTGGTTGAAAAACTGATGCAACTCCAGCAATGCACGAGAACACTTAGGAGTGTCCCATTGTAAAAGCCCTGCATCATTCCTTATACTTGGTGTGAGCAGGCGTAAGGATTGTGACGCAGTGAAGTTGTAGAGTGACGCAGTGAAATGTTGTAAGTTTCACTGTGCCTGTTCTACATGGCTTTTTTGCGAGTGAACGCCTACCCTACTTACATTATACCTGGTGCAGCTATAATCTGACACAGGGCTCTACAGACTGACGCATTGGCCCCAATGCGTCAGTTTATACTAGATATGGTAAACTGATTTAGCCGCCGCTGCGTCAAAAAAAGTGATGCAGAGGCGGGGCCAGGGGCTTGTAAATGAGGTCCACAGTGTATAATGCTTCCGAACACAGTGCCTGTTTTGAATAATATTTTCCCAACAAGCAGCTATCCTATGACATTTCAAGATCATATGGATGTAGTGAGCATTTTCCTGACACCTGGAGCAAGAGTGTGCTCTATTTCGATGAATCTTGTGCAGGGGAGCTGGGGTTAGGTGGACCCTATGCATAAATTCATACTGTGTCTGATAATTCTTTGTCTGCTTGACATGCATTTTGCCATTCCACCTCAGTCAATGCTTGCCTGCAGTCCCAATCCTCTTAGGGCAGTGTCCGCACTCTCCCCAGAGTCTTATAGAGAACAAACAGTACCCTCAGATCTGGTTGTCTTTTAAGGTCCTCATTACATGTTGTAGTATTTCATCCACAGTAAAAACTCCAAGACACAATTCAAAGAGGTACTGGGACTGAATGTTCATGTCTGAACACTCCACTTTATTATTTTGGGTACAGAGACATCGGCCTATCAAATTTCCATGCAGGCCAGGTACTGTGGGCAACAGCATTGCATAGTCAGCGCTCACCTCCTGCAACAGTCCGGGAGTGCAGTCAATACTCCCCTCGGACAGGCATAAGCATGCTCTGAACCTCTGCCCACCTTCAATCCCTACCACACTCCTGCTGACAAAAATGTCAGTGTTTTTTTTCACCAAAAATTGGGAAATCTGCCCAGTAAAGCATCTGGTATTTCTGGTTTCTTAGCCCATTTCATGGGAAAAATTCCAATGGTTGGACTTTGGTCCAGTGTTATTGGCTGCTAAGGTAGATTCCCTCACCCCGTGGGTCCACACCAAAGTCCGGCTAGCTCACAGTGAGGGCCTAGTAATGCTCCAAGGACACACAATTCCTTCAGATGCTCGGAGACATATATCATTTTAATCTCATTATCAATTTGGCTGCCTTTGCTAAGCACTCGTCTTTTAATAACTGCTCTTTCATTGAACAGCGTCAATGCTTCAGTGAACTACACAAAAATTTGCCATTCTCAAACATTTGTTCTAGATAAAGGCAAGCACACTCAATCTATTCTGTGACTCTTTTTTTTAATTGTATGGCAAATAGGAAGTCCCCACAGTGCTGTCTTCAAATGGTGTGCCGTCCCTTCCTCTGTTCTGCATCTAAATTTGTCACACACACAAAATTTAATGAGGTGTGGACTGTTCAGGGGTACCACCCGGCCCAATATAAACAAGTACCCCAATTCTCCCCGACCATATGTGCCCACCAGCGGCTGTTTCTCAACAGCAGACCCTCCACCTACCCAGTCCACCATATACTGTAAATGTAAAGTCAAATAATATAGGGCCAGACATACTAATCTATTTTACAGTCACAAACACTTGGATTCACCAAATTGAACTGTTTGCGATCCTAAAACAGGTAATTCTTAGGTTTGAAATCAATTTTAGGAGTCTGTAAGCTTTTTCCGACTCGTAAAATGGGTTTCTGAATGGTTACCAATAATCAACTTGGAAGTAGCGTGTTGTGGGCGTCTCTTCCAAACTGTGAATATGTATCAATGGTACATTGGAAAGTTATGACTTCCAGGTTGTGGTGTTACGCTGTTTGCAAAAACAGGTAGAGGTCACCTTCCCCTGTGTGAACTGAGGTCAACGTTTCAGGGAAAAGGGTCCAAAATACCACTGCTAACTCTCTCTGAAACTTTTTAAAAACATTTTTTTAAACCAGCATGGTTTCCTTTAAGGATTCAGGCTAATAAAAAAAAACCTTTACTTAATTTAAAATCAGTTACAACACAGTGGTCTGCTAAACCTAGCAGGCCACCATTCCTCTGATTCGCAATTTGAAACCTACCTAATAAATATTAATTAGGTAGGTTTAATTGAGACTCATTCTGAATGCTTATTTTGCGAACCAACCTATTAACACGTAGCCTGGTTTGCAATATACATTTCAGGTCGCAAAAAGACTGGTCACAAATTGCAATTGCTGTTTATGACTAGAACATTAGTTCATCTGGCACATAGTTTCTCGTCAGACCTCTTCAACGTTGTTAACCCGACTCTCTGGCACACTTCCCGCCATAGCATGGTGGACAATAAACGACCCAGAGTTCTGAAAACATCACTAGGCGCCCGGTACATCAGTTAAAACACTTAAATGGGGCACCAGCAGTGCTGCTCTGCAGGAAGCAGAAACTTAGTGCCTAAGTAATTGCATCTGTCCTTCCCTTTCAGCACTTTAAATGATCAAGTATAAATAATGCAAATCTTTAAATATTACATGTCACAGTTGAAAGTCTGAGAGCAAATGTCTTGAGTTGCAGACATCCCCTTTTTAAAATCAGTCTGTTTTTAATATTTGATTTTTTGCATAAGAAATATCAGAACACAGAGTCTGGTAGTCCCCGCTCCCCAATAGTAATATTTGCAACAAGGGCAATGTCCTCATGCATCATGCCTTAGCGAAGTCCGCCTTGTTGTGTGTCAGTGGACGATCATACGTAGACATGGACGATTATTGTTTCTCCATAATAAAGGCTCTAGCTGCATGAATCATTCCTTTGTCGGAGGAACATTTGAGAAGGTGCTTCTTCTGTATCCCACCCAGCACCAGCTCCCCAAGTGCTGCAGCTCTATCAAAAGCTCATAGCACTGCTAGGCCACTTCCAAGTTGTACTAAAGCCCAGTTCACTGCCTAGAACGCTGTTATGAACACAGATTTAAACTGGAATGGCTTTCAAGGACGTTCTACAACTCCAGCACAGCTACATGCTCCGCTGTATCAATGCACTTTTATCCTGATAGGCAGAACTGCTGTGGTTGTAGTGCTGGAGTGCATTGGGAAAAAGGTTGCTCGTGGACAGTTGGCTGTGACTAAGGGTGGGCGTAGTGGGCGTAGTGGGGCTACGTGAAGCAGCACGTAGTGTGCCCAAATCTACGCACACTACGCGCTTCGCGTAGCCCCACTACGTGCCACCCACCTCCCGCCCGCCCTTCTTTTAAATAATATAAGCAATGAAAAATAAATTAAAGTAAGTCGACTTACCCGTAAGCGCGGCGTCTCCGGGGCTCCCTCTTTCTGTTTCTAATTTCTTCTGGCAAATGCGCATGCGCGGACGCCCGCGCATGCACATTTCTCGCGAGAAATGCGCATGCGCGGGTGTCCGCGCATGCGCATTTGCCAGAAGAAATTAGAAACAGAAAGAGGGAGCCCCGGAGACGCCGCGCTTACGGGTAAGTCGACTTACTTTAATTTATTTTTCAATGCTTATATTATTAAAAGGAGGGCAGGCGGGAGGTGGGTGGCGGGTGGCAAGCAGCTACGCTTCGCCCTTGGCGTGTGCGTAGCGCTGCCCTGCTTCGCCTACTTCGGAAAGTGCGAAGCAGGCAGCGCTATGTACACTACGTGGGCGAAGCGTAGTGCTACGCCCGGGGTTAGCTGTGACCTTCTGGCTTGTGTTTGTAGGTTCAGGCCTGCCCTTTTTTTCTACCCGGTGGCATTGCACTCAAGAAAACCATGGCATGTTCTCATATGATTTTTGTTGCTCCTCTAGCAGAATGTTAGATTCTGCTGCACTAGGGGCACGGTGACGGACAGATTTGGGTTGAATCCATCATCATCATCCACTGGATTCAAACTAGCCAGGCTGATGAAGGCTGTTAGCCCGAAACCTGGTCCCAGGATGCTTGTTTCCGGTTCAGGGAAGACCTGGCTTGGCTGTTCGGGCTGGACTGTTCCCATGATGCACAGAGTCAAGACTGATTTGCATATAGCTGGGTCTGAACTAAGGTGGCAAAGTGAGCTAAAGAATGATGATGGATTCAACCCAGATCTGTGACTGGGGGTGAGTGTTTGAAAAGTTTCAGCGCTGCGTCCATCATCTCTTTGTGTTTGCTTTGTTTGCCCTAAGTAGGTAGGGTATGGTAGGGTATGCCCAGACGTAGGTCCCTTGCTCACTTTGCCACTGGATTCAAAGCTAGCCTGGCTGATGAAGGGTGTTACCCAGAAACTGGTCTCAGGATGCTTGTTTCCGGTTCAGGGAAGACCTGGCTTGGCAGTTCGGGCTGGACTGTTCCCATGAGGCACAGGGTGAAGACTGATTTGCATATAGGTGGGTCTGAACTGAGGTGGCAAAGTGAGCTAAGGAATGATGATGGATTCAACCCAGATCTGTAACTGGGGGTGAGTGTCTGAAAAGTTTCAGTGCACCATCCATCATCTCTTTGTGTTTGCTTTGTTCGCCCTAAGTTGGCAGGGTATGCCAACTTAGGTCCCTTTCTCACTTTGCCACTGGAATCAAGCTAGCCTGGCTGATGAAGGGTGTTAAATGCAAAAACAACAGTTGATGGACAGAATGCAGAACAATGACATACATTCACCCCAGTACAGAGATCTGAGCCTAAATCCATCGTTTTTTTGCTCACCATGCCATTCCAGTTTGAACCCAGCCATATGCAAATCAGTCTTGACCCTGTGCCTCATGGGAACAGTCCAGCCCGAACTGCCAAGCCAGGTCCTCCCTGGACTGGAACCAAGCATCCTAGGACCGGTTTCGGAGTTTCACCCCTTTTCAGCCAGGATAGCTTGATTCCAGTGGCTTGGAGAGCACGGGACTCACGTCTGAGCATACCCGTACCACTCGGGGTGACAAATGCAAAAACAACAGTTGATGGACAGAATGCAGAACAAGGTCATACATTCACCCCAGTACAGAGATCTGGGCCTAAATCCATTGTTTTACATTTGTCACCCCGAGTGGGACGGGTATGCCCAGACGTGGGTCCCGTGCTCACTACGCCACTGGAGTCAAGCTATCCTGGCTGAAGAGGAGTGAAACCCTGAAACCGGTCCTAGGATGCTTGATTCCGGTCCAGGGAAGACATGGCTTGGCAGTTCGGGCTGGACTGTTCCCATGAGGCACAGGGTCCAGACTGATTTGCATATGGCCATGTCAGAACTGGGGTGGCGTGATGAGCAAAATAATGATGGATTAAACCCAGATCTGTGACTGGGGGTGAATGTTTTGCCAATGTGCAACATTCCATCCATCATCTTGTGTGTTTTGCTGATGAAGGGTGTTACCCAGTAACTGGTCCCACGATACTTGTTTCCGGTTCAGGGAAGACCAGGCTTGGCAGTTTGGGCTGGACTGTTCATATGAGGCACAGGGTCAAGAATGATTTGCATCTATCTGGGTCTGAACTGAGGTGGCAAAGTGAGCTAAAGAATGATGATGGATTCAACCCAGATCCTTGACTGCAGGTGAGTGTCTGAACATTTTCAGTGCTCCGTCCATCATCTCTTTGTGTTTGCTCATCTCATCATCTTGACCACCAAATAGTTGTCTTCTTCTGTATCAATATAATGGGGACACTTAGGGGTGTTCCACTCCCCCCCCAGTGGATAGTTTGGTTCATCATAACGTAGATGCACTGTGTGAATGTGTTTACAAACTTCCATCACTATTACAGGGGCATTGGAATTATGTGGCAGAGAAGGACCAAACTATTCAGAGCGTTGACCAAATTATGTTTGTAAGAAAAGGCAAATAATTGATAATGTGCTTTCGTTTTGACCATATGGTTTCTCCGTGTAGACACCTGTTTCAGTATTGACACTGTTAAGGCCTCTTATTCTGATGACTCATCCCACAGAGTTAAAAATAAGTCACTATTATAAATGAAGCATAGAATGTAGGGAAGCCCAAGTCTAAATGGTGTTCAATGAAAAATAGCTGGCAGCAAAGCAAAAATATAAAGGACAATAGTTTTTTTAACTGACCTGGGCTCATACTAGACAATGGCCAGTTGGAGCAGTGTGCTAAAACATGCACATTTTGATATAGTGTAAAAACATTTTCGCCTAATAAACTTCAATATGAGAGGGTCAAGTGATGTGACAATAATTATTTGGTTTCAGCAGAAACTAATCTAACATCCAGGTGTCCAGAACTTTTCCTTCAAGGAAGCACAGAATAGCCTTTAAGGGAATGCAAAATTCATATCCACACATACTGACTCTATTTTTCGAAAACCAAAAGAATACCCTTGCTAGGCTTGAAAACGAGGTTATGCTTGCTAAAATGTGAAGTGTACAGGCTTAATAATGCCTCACAAAGCTGTCAGTGACTACAATACTATGCAAAGCTTTAAATCACAAAGAAACTATTGTTTTCCAGCTTGGACACAGTGAATGCATGCATAGTTGTGTACTATATTGCACTCGCTTCTTTTAAGAATATATTGAATATAATTCTTTCACTTTATGTATACATTTGATATAATAAAGCATTATAAAATATGTTTTCACATCTCCCCTTTTTTCCTGTGAGGAAAAACTCAGGGGCATATCAGCAAGGGCCTGTGATAATTATCGCTCAGCGCTTTTAGCGCGAGGATAATTATCGCAGGCAAATGCTGGATTCTATTGTGGATATAGCGTGCTATCAGCAACGCTTATCTCCCAAGCGATAGGAATCCATGCGTTAGCTGGAAAACATTGTGATTATCGCTGGATTTCACACTGCGACCAGCAATACCTTGCTGATAGGGCAGGGTGGTTTTAGCCATGTAATCCACCTCCCATTGGATCACATGGCTAAGTCAGATCACAAGCAGGCATAAGGAAAGTAGCGATAAGTGTGGTTAGCGCTACTTTTCTTATCGCTCTGCTTGTTTGCGTGCAGCTTGATAATTGGAGAAATGTCGGTTAGCCACATTTCTCCAGATATTCTGGCACCGAACGCCCACTTTGCATCTCATTAGAGATGCAAAGCTGGGCGTTGTTGTAAGGGGCGATTAATCAGCAAAACATGCAATAGCGTGTCTTTGCAGATAAGGCGATAAAATTATCGCCGCTTTTCGGCCGAAAACGACCGCTAAAGTGGCGATAATTTTTTATCGCCGCCTTGTTAATATGCCACGAGATTCAACAGATGCTTGTTACATCCCAAAATGTTTTTGCTTATTTCATCATGATCCTCTCCTTCATCATCCTGTAGTAGCAAGCGTGAGTATATTGGCAGTGCTTTTATTTTTGTATGAGGGTTGGATGTTGCACAATACTAATTCAATAGTAACATAGTGAGCGATCACGATCAATATAATACTAACCAGGAATTTGAAAGCCTTCCTTTCCAAAGAAATAAAGACCCTCCCCCCCCAGCCACGCCCAGATGCCGCTCGAACCTAAGGGTGGTTGGTGTTTGCATTTTGGTGATCTGTCTGTTTATGTATAGTGAAAGAGGTATTGGGAAATTGAGTGCAACTCTCAGTCTCTACTATGGCACAACCCCCTCTTTAACTGCTCTAGGTTATCTAAAGCTATCTTATTCGTAACTGGTATTGAACTGTTCTGTTACTAATCCTAAAGCTGTTACATTGGAATTCATCATCTCTTCTAAGATTTTGGCATTCCTCCTTATATCGACTCGAGCAATTATCATACCATTCACAAGGATTAGGCTCAAAAGAATCTAGAGGTGGTTGAAGCAGGTGATCATCAACATGTCCTACACCAAGCACAATATACCCTGGGTAGCAAGCTGCAGTCATGTCCAAAAGCAACCAACAGTACTTTTGTGACCTGCCCATGAAATATGCATGACCCCATTAAGGGGTCATGCATATTCTTGCTATAAAACCTCCCATGAGGAAGACAATACTCAAATGCGGACTCATCATAAGGAATGCTCTCCATGGATAAATCACATTTACTATATCTGGCATGAGTTTGGTTCTCAATGCTCACAGATCTCATTGCAGGTGTGCGGTGCCTGACATGTTGAGGCTAAATGGTTGTTAAACTCCTCGAGGCCTAGGAAGGAAGATCACATTACAGCAGTCTGTGTCCTAAATGATAAAGCAGCAGGCACGTGTGATTAAAATTGCTTTGTTCCCGCTCAAAGGGATACTATTTCCTACATCATCAGGCATGCACATCCAGGCTCAGCACCAAAAATAGTTAATTGTCCACCTGTATTTTTCTAATAGCTGCACATAGAAATTACGTTTCTGGGCTGAGGGGCGATTTTGTACCAGAGGAGTCTCGGCACAGTTCGGTCTAGGAATAACTCCCCATTCTGCTGTATTAATGTATCCCACCACCAGTCAGATGCTCAGAGCAGCAGCAAACAGTGCAGGCCAGACCCACAAGGGGATCTGGTTGTCCAGGGAAAGAAGGCTAGTTATCAGGGGCGTAGACAGTAATGATAATCAGCTGTTAGGACACCATCCTGTGACAAAGAACCAGGCAAAGAATCAGGGCCCGAAGGCTTCAACCCATTAGGGATTGAACAGACTATAGCCAAGGGGGCATCGGCAGATGTTTCAGAGGCTGTCCCCAGCTGTGGCTTTATCACAGAGGCACAGGGTCACATGTATGAAGCCTTTTTGAGGTTGCAAATAGGCCAATTTGCAGAATCGGCCCACCTGCGAATGCAAAAAAGGCTTTTCATATTTATTAAACCCAAATTGCGATTTGGTAGCCTCTTAACGAATCGAAAGTTGGGTTTGTGATTTGGTATTTGGAAAGAGTGTGTTTAGGGCGTCCCTTCCTAATACTGAATTGCATCTGTATGTATGAATGTTTTGCGACCGAAATGCGGTCGCAAACCATTCTCATTTTACCACCTACTTTAAGTAGGTGGTAACCCATTCCCAAATGGGAAGGGGTCCCAAAGGAAGCACTTCCCCTTTGTGAATGTTTGTGAAAGCATTTTATAAGAGCAGGCATTGGTCCTAGTACCGACCACTGCCTGCTCTTATAAAAACTGAAAGGAACTGAAAGGAAAACTTTTCATTTTTCATTTTTGTAAAGCATCCCGTTTTCTTTGAAGGAAAACGAGCTGCTTTACAAAAAAAATATTGCTTTATTTAAAAGCAATCACAGACATGGTGGTCTGCTGCCCTCAGCAGGCCACCATCCCTGTGATTTGTGCAAGTCCTATTGGGTCACAAACACTTTCATAAATGCAGCTTTGCGATTTCCTAATTGTGAATCACAATGATTCACAATTAGGGAATCGCAAAACATTTTCTTCATACATCTGGCCCACAGTCTCTTACAGTGAGAGGTATGAATCCACGTCATCTGGCCTTGCCATTTGCCAGCAGTGTTTTTGATGAGCAAGACTTGCTATGGGTTACACCAACAGAGCTGGAGAGATGTCTTTCTTTGGTACACTCACATGTATACCACATCACCAGTCTGGAGGGAGTGGCAGTCCTCGGGTGGGCACTCAAGGAAGGTACCTCACTTGAGAGAACAAAAAACTGTAGACATAGTATGAGCGTTCTGCAATGCTGCAACACCGCATCATCATTCGACTTTAGGCCTAGCTTTGTAGGTGAGATGGAAGGATTGGAAGGAAGAAAACTCGGTGGGCCCAAGACCATAAGGTTAGGGGCAGGATGTAAAGCCATTTTAAGGAAGTCTCAGTGTGGATTTTAGTAATCTTATTCTTTAGGGTCCCATTGCTAGATTCTACCTTAACCACTGATTCAGTGTAATCGACACAGCAAAAGTGCTGATGTTGACATGAAGTGTGCCCCCCTGATCACTGCTGACCCGGCTGGGTATTACAAACCTAGAGGTGAAGTCTCTATGTAGCTGTTTAGCAACAGTGACATTATGCAAATGGGCACAATGGTATGCCTCCACCCACAGTTGTATGCAACAACTAACACATAAGAAAAATTTGCACATTTAGATAACTGTATGAAGTCTACTTGGATGTTCATGAAGATGTCCGAAGAGGGAAGGCGAGCTGCGGGGGGTACACTTGATCCTTAGCACAGGACTGGCAATAGGTTTGGGCTACAGAGGAAAAGAAGGGTGTATACCAATGGGGTTCAGTGACATAAATCATGTCATCCCTTTGAACATGGGCTGCTCCATGATAAAACTTGGTGAGGTTGGTTAGTCAAAGTTCAGTGCAGCCACATACACAGTGCTGTCTCTTCACACCCCTTTGAGGGTAAGTTTTACATTGATGCTTCAACCAAGATTGTTTTTCACTTTCAGGTGCTTACTCGTTTAATTAAGACTAGTCGTTTAGAGTAGGTGTAGGAAATAAGTACGTTTTTCTAACATACATAGCAACATCAGCAGTTTTAGACATTGCTGCATTTTTAGCAGCCGACTCAGTGAAAGCATTTCCTTTGGAACTATCATTGTGAGGTTGCTGATGGGCAGCTAACTTTACTACACCTTTCTTTTCTGGTAATTGTCAATCACTTAAAAGAAATTGAACATACTGGCCATTACTGATTGGGGTTCGAACTGAGGTCAACAACCCCCTTTACGGTGCACAGACAGAATATCGAGTTGTGAATATAAGTGGTATAAGTGGTATAATATCGACTGCAAGAATATCGTTGACCAGAATATCGACTTGAAGGTAAGAAATATAGTTTTCTGTAATATCGAAGTCAGTAATATCGTTTGTAAAAATATCATTGTTAATAATATCAATATTTATATCAGTGTTCTGTATTTTAGTATGTATGTTAAAAGTATGTGATCTATTTTTTTGTATAAATATAGCTTTTTTATGTAAGTGTGAAATTTTTAGAAGTGATTAATTTTATGTTAATTAAATTATGTGTATTTTAGTTCTGTAGCGGGTTGTGGGTTTATAGGGGAATAGGGTGGGAAGTAATTTAATTATAATAAAGTAATTAATAATTTGTATTTGATAGTATTTATAGTAAATATTTTTAATAATTAATAATTAATTGGTGATTATTTTTTATTAATTAATTAATTGTTAATTATGTGAATTGTGTTATTTTTGTAGGAGCTGGTTGTGTGTTTATAGGGGAATGGGGTGGGAAGTAATTAAATTACAATGAAGTAATTAATAATGTTCATTTATTAGTATTCATAATATTTTTTTTTATTAATTATTAATTGGTCATCACATTTTATTAATAAATAAATTGATAATTATGTAAATGTTTATTTTTTAGGAGCAGATTGTGGGTTTATAGGGGGATAGGGTGGGAAGTGATTTAATTATTATAAAGTAATTAATACTTTTTATTTATTAGTATTTATTTTATTTTTTGCTTTTATAGTGTTGTTTGTGGTAATTTATTTATTATTAATTGTTTGTTAATTATAATTGATTAATTGTTAAATATGTTAATTGTGTCAATTATATAGGAGTTGTTTGTGCGTCTATAGGGGAATATGGTGTGAAGTAATTTATTTAAAAATCATTATTAATTAATTTTTTGATAATTAATTTATATTAAATACAGTTATTTGTAAGATGTTTTTTAAACTTATAAATTAATGTTTGTAGTTAATTTTTAGTACTTTTTAAAAGTTAAATATTTTTCTATCTTTTGTAATTTATTATATTTTTTTGTGTTATTAACAATTTTTGTATTGTGGTTGGTATTTTGCTTCTTTTTTATTTTAATTTTTGGGCAATATTAATTTTAACCCTCTGCTATCCAACACTTTCCCTACTGTTGCACTCTCCGAAGTGGGAATAGTAACTTTTTACCCTTTGTTATCCAACACTTTCCCTACTGTTGCACTCACTGGAGTGGGAATAGTAATTTTTTCCCCTCTGCTATCCAACACATTCCCTACTGTTGTACTCCCTGGAGTGGGAATAGTAATTTTTTCCCCTCTGCTATCCAACACTTTCCCTACTGTTGTACTCTCTGGAGTGGGAATAGTAATTTAGTAATTTTTACCCCTTCGCTATCCAACACTTTCCTTACTGTTGCACTCAATTGAGTGGGAATAGTCATTTTTTCCCCTTCGCTATCAAACACTTTCCCTATTGTTCCACTCACTGAGTGGGAATAGTAATTTTTACCCCTCTGCTATCCAACACATTCCCTACTGTTGTACTCCCTGGAGTGGGAATAGTAATTTTTTCCCCTCTGCTATCCAACACTTTCCCTACTGTTGTACTCTCTGGAGTGGGAATAGTAATTTAGTAATTATTTCCCCTTCGCTATCCAACTCTTTCCCTACTGTTGCACTCACTTGAGTGGGAATAGTCATTTTTTTCCCTTCGCTATCAAACACTTTCCCTACTGTTTCACTCAATGGAGTGGGATTAGTAACTGTTAACCCTACGCTATCCAACACTTTCCCTACTGTTGCACTCTCTGGAGTGGGAATAGTAATTTTTACACCTACGCTGTTGTAAAGTTGTATAATCCCAATGATGACAGCATACAGGATCGTAGGTAAATAGCTTTATTCTCCAGAGAGAAAACGAAGTTAGTTTCTTGAAATAAGCCTGGGCCAAACCGTCTGTCGTGGAATCTGGAACACAACCGTATTCCAGATTCCAGGAGAACAGCAAGACACCACACATCCCCCTTCGCAAACAGGGTAAGAACACAATGACTAAACCAAAAGATACAAAAACTAAATTAGAGAATATACATAAGAAAACAGTATAGCAAATACAAGAATAACATATTATTAATAACTAAAAAACAGAAGTTTCATTAATCCAAATGATAATCTTTACACGAGACATGATGATGACGTTGTCTTTGAACTAGGTACCTATCTGGACCGCCAGATTGTTGAGAAACAGATTTCTGCCAATTTGTTCCATTACAAGAGATCCTAGAAGATAACGCAACAATAGAATGTGTTGTATTATTGGCAGGCCACATCCGCTGAGGAAGTTTCACCACCTTGGACAGGCTCCAAACATTCCCATCAGAAAGTTCGACAACTTGGCGACCCACTCTGACTACTTTCAAAGGAAGAGAAAACCGGGACTCACCAGACTTCACCAATCTACTGTTCTTCACACATACCCAATCATTCATCTTCACAGGAGAAATCACATCTCTACTATGCCGATCTTGACCAGACCCACACAATTCGTTATTGTTACACTGTAAATCTCTCATCCATGCTTGACTCAAGTTACAAACACTCTTCCTTCCCCTCATATTTTCAAAAGGAGATACATCTCCGTTACACCTGGGAGTATTTCTGTAACTCCAAAGAACCTCTTTGATGGCCTGATTGCAATTTTTCCCATTGGAAACAGCTAGTTGTAACTCTTCCTTGAACACCTTGATCCATCTCTCCACAATTCCATTGCTCTGGGGATAGTAAACAGATGAGTGTTTATGAACAATGCCATGACTGTCAAGAAAAACTTTCATCTCAGTGGATGTTAATTGTACCTCATTGTCGGTATGAAGTGATTCAGGAAACCCTTCTCTTTCAAAAACATCATTCAAAAATGTAATCACAAGTTTCGATGTAACATGAGGAACTAATCTAATATCAGGCCACTGAGATAACTAATCAATAAGAACTATGACATATACAGGATTATGGCCCAAACTCATTGGACCGGCAATGTCAAGAGATACACATTGCCATACACGTGACGGTCTAGAAATAGGAAGGTGGTCATAAGAAACGGTTTTCTGAGATTTATCACTAATGGAACATTCAATACAATCTCTGACTTTACGTTCTATACGCTTATCCATTGCCGACCACCAAAACTTGCTTCTTATTCTTCTTTTCATACTGGTCATACCGGGGTGTCCTTCATGCGCCATATCAAGATCGGTTTGTTGCAAATCAACATGTACAACAAGTTACAAACCTCTCATTAAAACATCACTATGTAGAGATAATTCATGGGCTACATGAAAGAAAGGAAGAAGACTTTCTGAAATGTGAGCCTTCTTAGGCCATGAAGAATTAATGCAACTAATAACTTCTTTAACCCCTTCGGTGCTCATGACGGAATGGTTCCGTCATGACCCACGGTTGAGCTGTGCTCATGACGGAACCATTCCGTCATGAGCACACCCGCGCAAGATTCCGTCAGCACAGCGGCGGAATCTGCGCAGCATCGAAGGGGTTAAGAACAACATCATTGTCACACGCCAATCTCCACTGATTCTCTTGTTTACATCCCTTGCACACCTCGCATATAGAAATAACGTTCTCTAAATCATCATCTTCTTCAACAACATTGTCATCAGCCACAGGTAATCTCGATAAACAATCAGCAAGAATGTTTTTTCCCCAGGAATATACTCAACCTTGAAATGAAAATCCTGTAACTTGTACTGCCACCTGGCCACTCTAGAGGTGGCCCTACCACAACCTTTTGTTGTAAATAAATCTACAAGAGGATGGTGATCAGTCCTCACCTAGAAGACAGTGCCATAAACATACTTACGAAAATATTCAATGCCCCACCAACATGCAAGAGTTTCTTTTTCTAGAGTGGAGTATTTGCACTCAGCACCTATAACTGTCTAAATGCAAACATGACTGTCGCTAAATGACCATTTTGATTCTGCATAAGGACAGCACCTAAACCAACATTGCTGGCATCAGAAATAATTACAGAGTCATGAGCAGTATTGAATATGGCTAAAGCAGGTGCAGAGGAGATACACATCTTCAATTGCTTAAATTTGTTGGCACACCTGTCATCCCACAAAAATGACTGATTCTTTTTCATCAGGGATCTCATATGTACAGTTTTGTCAGAAAACACTGGAATAAACTTAGCATAATACTCTGCAAGACCAAGAAAAGATCTAAGTTGGTCCTTATTTTGAGGTTCTGGAGCTTGTTCAATAGCTCTGACGAGATTTTGCTTGGGAGAAATATCATGCTTGTTTCTAGAATGACCTAAGTAATCAACAGAAGTCACCCCAAACTTACATTTATCTTTTGTTAAGATCAAACCATTGTCCTGTAAAATACATAAACCTTTGTGAAGAGTATTAGTATGTTCCTGTGAATTACAAGCAAAACCTAAGATATCGTCTTGAAAGTATAATACATTGTTGATGTCTTTAAACAACTTGTGCATCAACCTTTGAAAAACAGAGGATGCAGATATTAATCCAAATGGCATTTGCTTGTATCTAAATTCACCCGCAGATGTAATAAATGAGATAAGATGTTTGCTATCCTCATGGAGGGCTTTCTGATGATAGGCGTTAGACAAATCAAGAGTTGAAAACACTGAGGCACCTTTAAGTTTAGCAAATATCTCACCAATATTGGGCAGAGGATATCTGTCTACCCACACACTGTTATTGAGATCTCCTAAGTCCACACATAATCTGACTTGGCCATTAGGTTTGTGTGCGACAACGACGGGTGACAACCACTCTGAAGATTCTATTTCCTCAATAACATCAAGACGACACAATCTTTCTAGTTCTTTCTTGACAGCATTCCTTAAATGTAAGGAAACATTTATGACCTTGTAAACTCTGGGTACAGCATCATGTTTAAGAATTATTTTGTGAACAACATTTTTAAGAAGACCTAATAGAGAAGAATCAATCAATCAATCATGTAATTTATATCGCGCTCTACTCACCCGGAAGGGTCTCAAGGCGCTAGGGGGAGGGGGTCTGCTACTGCTCGAACAGCCAGGTCTTGAGCTGTTTCCTGAAGGCGAGGTGGTCCTGGGTCAGCCGCAGGTGGACGGGCAGGGAGTTCCATGTCTTAGCCGTCAGGTAGGAGAAGGATCTTCCTCCGGCGGTGGCTCTCTGGATGCGAGGGACGACGGCGAGGGCGAGGTTCACGGATCGTAGCTGGCGGGTGGGCGTGTAGAAGGTCAGGCGGTCGTTGAGGTACCTTGGGCCCAGGTCGTGGAGGGATTTGTGTGCATGGGTGAGGAGTCTGAACGTGATTCTCTTGTTGACAGGGAGCCAGTGCAGGTCTCTCAGGTGGCTCGAGATGTGGCTGCGTCGGGGGACGTCCAGGATGAGTCGGGCGGAGGCGTTCTGGATGCGCTGAAGTCTTTTCTGAAGCTTGGCTGTTGTACCGGCGTAGAGGGTGTTTCCGTAGTCCAGTCTGCTGGTGACGAGGGCCTGGGTGACTGTCTTCCTGGTCTCGGTCGGGATCCATCGGAAGATCTTGCGGAGCATGCGGAGGTTGTGGAAGCAAGATGAGGAGACGGCGTTGACTTGTCTGGTCATCGATAGGGAGGAGTCCAGGATGACGCCCAAGTTGCGTGCGTGGTCCGTTGGCTTGGGTGCGGTGCCTAGGGCCGGGGGCCACCAGGAGTCATCCCATGCAGAGGGCGACGGTCCCAGGATGAGGACTTCTGTCTTGTCCGAGTTCAATTTCAGGCGGCTGGTGTTCATCCATTCGGCGACGTCTTTCATCCCTTCGTGTAGGCTGGCTTTGGCGGTGTCGGGGTCTCTGGTGAGGGAGAGAATCAACTGGGTGTCATCGGCGTAGGAAATGATGTTGAGGTTGTGTTGGCGTGCGATGGCAGCGAGGGGTTTCATGTAGATGTTGAAGAGAGTGGGGCTGAGCGACGATCCTTGCGGGACGCCGCAGATGACTTCGGTGGCCTCAGAGCGGAACGAAGGGAGGTGAACTCTCTGTGTTCTGCCGGAGAGGTATGAGATGATCCATTCCAGAGCCTTCCCTTGGATGCCGGTGTCGTTGAGGCGTTGGACTAGGGTGCGGTGGCAGACAGTGTCAAATGCTGCGGAGAGGTCTAGGAGGATGAGTGCCGTTGTTTCACCGTTGTCGAGCAGGGCTCGGATGTCGTCGGTGGCTGCAATGAGGGCGGTCTCGGTGCTGTAGTTGGCTCTGAACCCGGACTGCGATGGGTCGAGGGATCCGTTCGTCTCGAGGAAGGCGGCCAGTTGCTTGTTGACGACCTTCTCGATGACTTTGGCAGGGAAGGGAAGGAGCGAGATGGAGCGGAAGTTCTTGAGGTCGGTCGGGTCTGCTGTTGGTTTCTTCAGCAATGCGCTGAGCTCGGCGTGCTTCCAGCTCTCCGGGAAGGTGGCTGTGTCGAAGGAGGTGTTGATGATGTCTCGGAGGTGGGGTGCGATGGTAGCAGCGGCCTTGTTGAAGACATGGTGGGGGCACGGGTCGGTCGGAGATCCGGAGTGGATGGTGTTCATCATGCGTGTCGTGTCTTCGGGGGTCACCTCGGTCCATGTCTGGAGGATGGCGGCGGGGTGCGTAGGTTCGACCGATGGGTGCGGGGGTGGGACGCCGAAGCTGTTGTGGATGTCGGCGATCTTGCGGTGGAAGTACGAGGCGAGGGAGTCACAGAGGTCCTGCGAGGGGGTGATGTCGTTGTTGCCGGTGCTGGGGTTGGAGAGCTCCTTGACGATGTTGAAGAGCTCCTTGCTGTCATGGGCGTTTTCGTCCAGTCGTTCCTTCAGAGTTTTCTTCTTGGTGGTGCGGATGAGCTGGTGATGTCTGCGGGTGGTGAGTTTGAGGGCGGTCATGTTGTTGGCGGTCTTTTCGAGTGTCCAGGCCTTCTCGAGGGTGCAGCAGGCCTTCTTGGAGTCCTTGAGTTCGTCGGTGAACCAGGGGGCCTTCTTGCTTCTGGGCCTGGTGAGAGGGTTCTTCAGTGGGGCGAGGTCGTCGGCACAGGAGGTCAGCCACTGCGTGAGGTCGAGGGCTGCTGTGTTAGGGTCCGTTGTCCTGACAGGTGGGTTCTGGCTGAGGGAGGTGGCGAGCTGGTCGACGGTGATCTTGCTCCAGTTTCTGTGGGGAACCTGCTTCGGGTGGTGGTGGACCGTGTTCTTTTTGAAGCTGAAGTGGATGCAGCTGTGGTCAGTCCAGTGAAGTCCGGTGGAGTGGCTGAAGGTGACATGCTTGCTGGATGAGAAGAGGGGGTCGAGCGTGTGGCCGGCGTAGTGGGTGGGGGTGTTGACCAGTTGCTTGAGTCCGAGGTTGGCGAAGTTGTCCAGCAAGGTGGTGGTGTTGCGGTCGTTGTTGTTCTCCAGGTGGAAGCTGAGGTCCCCGAGGAGGATGTAGTCGGCGGAGGGGAGGGCGTGAGGGCTGATGAAGTCCGTGATGTCTTCGCAGAACTGTGCGCGTGGTCCCGGGGGTCTGTAGATGAGGGTGCCTCTGAGGGTAGTCTTGGGGTCGGTGTGGATCTGGAAGTGCAGGTATTCGGCGGTGTTGAATGCGTCGATGGAGTCAGTCGAGATGCAAATGGTGCTTTTGTGAACGATGGTGATGCCCCTTCCGGTCTGGTTGGCGCGATCCTTCCTGATGATCATGTAGCTGTCCGGGATGGCTATGGCGATGTCGGGGGCTGAGGAGGCATTCATCCAGGTTTCCGTGAGGAAGGCGACGTCTGGAGATGCGGTGTCGAGGAGGTTCCAGAGTTCCACGGCGTGTCTGTGGACGGAGCGGGTGTTGATCAGGATGCACTTGAGGTGGTTGCTGTTGTCCGTCTTGGTGGGTGCGGTGCCGGTTCGGAGGCAGGAGAAGTTGCAGGATCGGCAGACGAAGGGTCCATGGGTGCGTCGCGGGGATGCTCGGTAGCACCCGGGGGCTCGGGCGGTGTTGAGTGCGATGAGCGTGGCGGCATCGCAGGTCCTGCGGGGGGGTTGGCGGACACGGGGGCCAGGGGTTCTGGCGCTGGGCGCGGTCCAGGCGCGGACGGGCGCAGACGGGCTTACCTTTGGCGCACCTTCGGCGCTCAATCGGCGCTCCCGCTGCGCGCGTCCGCTGCGCGTTCGCTGGGGGGGCGTCATAAGTAAGGAGCCGGGAGGGGGGTCAGCTGGGAGGCGGGAGGCGGGAGACCAATGGGCAGTGAGTGGGGGCGGGATCCGGGGTCAGCGGCGGGAAGGAAGAAGAGGACCCGGGGCAGCGGCGGGAAGGAAGAAGAGGACCCGGGGCAGCGGCGGGAGAGAAGGCGGGTGTGAGGGAGGGCGGCAGCACCTATCGAGGCAAAAGGTCAGTGGCGGTGAGGCAGAGGAAGCGGAGGACCGGGGGAGCGAGCGTGAGGCAGCAGGAGCAGTCGCGAAGTAACAGGCAGCAGGAGGCGTCCGTTAGCGGCAGGCAGCAGCAGGAGGTGAGGAGCGACCAGCCGTGGGAGCACAGGGGTCACACTGACCAGCCCGCCTCGGTCCCCTTAAGTAAGGAGCCGGGAGGGGGGTCAGCTGGGAGGCGGGAGGCGGGAGACCAATGGGCAGTGAGTGGGGGCGGGATCCGGGGTCAGCGGCGGGAAGGAAGAAGAGGACCCGGGGCAGCGGCTGGAGAGAAGGCGTGTGTGAGGGAGGGCGGCAGCACCTACCGAGGCAAAAGGTCAGCGGCGGTGAGGCAGAGGAAGCGGAGGACCGGGGGAGCGAGCGTGAGGCAGCAGGAGCAGTCGCAAAGTAACAGGCAGCAGGAGGCGTCCGTTAGCGGCAGGCAGCAGCAGGAGGTGAGGAGCGACCAGCCGTGGGAGCACAGGAAGTCACACTGACCAGCCCGCCTCGGTCCCCTTAAGTAAGGAGCCGGGAGGGGGGGTCAGCTGGGAGGCGGGAGGCGGGAGACCAATGGGCAGTGAGTGGGGGCGGGATCCGGGGTCAGCGGCGGGAAGGAAGAAGAGGACCCGGGGCAGCGGCGGGAGAGAAGGCGCGTGTGAGGGAGGGCGGCAGCACCTACCGAGGCAAAAGGTCAGCGGCGGTGAGGCAGAGGAAGCGGAGGACCGGGGGAGCGAGCGTGAGGCAGCAGGAGCAGTCGCAAAATAACAGGCTGCAGGAGGCGTCCGTTAGCGGCAGGCAGCAGCAGGAGGTGAGGAGCAACCAGCCGTGGGAGCACAGGGGGTCACACTGACCAGCCCGCCTTGGTCCCCTTAAGTAAGGAGCCGGGAGGGGGGGTCAGCTGGGAGGCGGGAGACCAATGGGCAGTGAGTGGGGGCGGGATCCGGGGTCAGCGGCGGGTAGGAAGAAGAGGACCCGGGGCAGCGGCGGGAGAGAAGGCGCGTGTGAGGGAGGGCGGCAGCACCTACCGAGGCAAAAGGTCAGCGGCGGTGAGGCAGAGGAAGCGGAGGACCGGGGGAGCGAGCATGAGGCAGCAGGAGCAGTCGCGAAGTAACAGGCAGCAGGAGGCGTCCGTTAGCGGCAGGCAGCAGCAGGAGGTGAGGAGCGACCAGCCGTGGGAGCACAGGGGGTCACCCTGTGGGAGAATACGCTGGGAATCAGTTTTTCCCACTCTGATGCAGGATCAATATCTACATGAAGTATCTAATCCAAGTATCCCAGAACTTGATCAGGATGGTTGGGATCAAGTGTGATCATAAGGTCTCTCTGCTGAGGCCAACCCAAAAGGCATCAACCTTCCCTTGCAACATATACTTTTGAAGGAATGGACTTCCCTTTGAAACTTATGGTTGTAGTGAAAAATCCCAATACATCTATGGGATTTCTCCCATAACCAACTAGCTTGATGGCTGGAGGCCATAAACATATATTAGGAAATTCCTTTAAGCCTTCATCCCCAATAAGGGTATGTCGGGCACCAGAGTCTGCCATGACCCTTACCTCTTTATCTCTAATTACAACAGTTAAAATAGGAGCATCTTTGGTATTATTGTTAACTTCATACACAGCTAGAAGAAATTCATTATCTTCAATATCACAATCGACTTCTTACACTGGTTCAGCATGTTGATTCTTATAGTCAATAATTCTATTCTTGGATTTGTTCTTATTCCTACACATTCTAGTGTAATGCCCTTTTAGTTTACAATATCTACATACTTGACCAATGGCAGGACATCTTTTGTCATTGGCTAAGTGACCGGGAGCGCCACACTTGAAACAAACATATACTTTTCTATCTTGGTTGAGATGGGTTTTAGACTTGGATTTGATAGAAGTGCCCTCATCAGCATTAGTCTTTTTAACTGACTGAACCTCAGAAACCTTCTGTTCAGCAAGTTCCTTCAAACCAAGTTTCATATCCTCAAAGCGATGAGCAATATCAATGGCTTTGTTTAACGTAAGATCTTTAGCAACTAAAAGTTTTTCTTATAGCTTGACATCAGCAACTTTATGTACTAGTTGGTCACGCACCATCTGTTCATAAAATGTAGAGTAATTACATTTGGAAGCCAAAATCCTTAAATCATTGACAAAAACGTCTATGGATTCATTTATTGATTGACCTCTGCTGAGAAATGTGTGACGTGACAAAACCGTGTTGACTTTTTTAACATATAGTTTGTCTAATTGTTTGATAGCCTCATCAAATACATCAATATCATCATCTGATGACGATGCGTGATGCACGGTACTCGGAGGTAAGTGACTTAAAACACAGCTACCTTCAGCGCCAAGACAATGTTTTAAGATTGCAAGTTTCCTCTTGTCCGTATAATCATCAACGCCAATGGCTTCAATGTATGCCACTAAACCCTCTTTCCATTGTTTACACTCTAGAATGGGTTCACCAGGAGTAGGTAAAAATGGTGCAGATGCATTAAAACACCTCCATAACCAAAAATATGAATACAAATGAAGTAAATGACAACTGTTGTGTTGCAACCGTAATATTGCTATGGTTAATAGAAGCACGGAGAAAGGTTGTGAAATATGGAAATGGCCATTAATTAGAAATTTCAACCATTACAGGCGTGTGTGTCGCCGAGATACTGAGATGGCAACACGCTTACTTGAGATGAAATTTTGTATGTTTGGCGTGCGTGTCGCCGAAATGCTGCTACACGCAAAATCACAAAGGTGAAAACAATCTTCATTCAAAAGAGGTCAGCGCTCTAGTCTTCACGCTGTAATTCCATTTCATACAGCGTCCAAAAGAAAGTTAACGCACAAGTGTTTGAAAAGTGAAACGCACATGCGCGTACAATAAGCTGTGACTTCAAAGGATCAGCACGAAAGCAGAGAACTCTTCTGTGATGCGCACAAAGGACGGAAGCAGAGAAGGCTTCTGTGACACGCACAATGGATAGTGCTCTCGTGCACAGACTCCGCCAAGAACAGGAGGCAAGAATAATGTGCGTGATGAACAGCGCATGCAGGCTCTATGCGATTGTAAACAGTATGCGAGAGACAGCGCATGATACGTTATCCAGACAACGAGAGACAGCGTGTGCAAGCTTCTTTGTCCAGACACACAAAATGGTAAAATGGCAAATTGCATAAAAATGAGCACAATCTCACCACAACCTTCAAAATGGATGCGATTTTCAGGGAGGTCGAAACATCACCCATAAGCTGTCCACCAAACATCTTCTGGAGACATCCAGCGCTTTAAAAGAAGACGGGCTCGGGATCTGCTAACAGCAGGGCTCCAGGCTTGGAGGTTTGTTGTCCAATGGCGCCAATGTGAAGTTGTATAATCCCAATGATGACAGCATACAGGATCGTAGGTAAATAGCTTTATTCTTCAGAGAGAAAACGAAGTTAGCTTCATGAAATAAGCCTGGGCCAAACCATCTGTCGTGGAATCTGGAACACAACCGTATTCCAGATTCCAGGAGAACTTTCCCTACCGTTGCACTCTCTGGAGTGGGAATAGTAGTTTTTGCCCCTATGCTATCCAATACCATCCCTACTGTTGCAGTAATTGCAGTGGGAATAGTACATTTTTACCCCTACGCTATTACGCTATTTAACAATTTTCCTACTGTTACACTCAATGGAGTGCAAAATGCAAGTTTAAAAATGTATAAATATTTTAGTATTTTATTTTATAGTATAATATTTTTATTATGATATTTTATGTTGTAGGTGTATGTAAATATATATATTTCATAGTTAATTTTTATATATTTATAATATTTTAAAATAAATTAAAGTTATTAGTCTATTATTTTTTTTAAAGTAAATATACATTTATATATTACATTTGATATATGTATGTTTAATTTTTTAATTACATTTGTTTAATATATATTTTTTAATTTATATTATATCTAAGTAATTATTTTTGTTAATTTTATAATATAATTGTTTTAACATTATTTTTTATATATAAAAAAAACAATATTTTAGACATCTATATATTTTTCCGATATTTTTGTCATTTACATTTTAAAGATAGGATGTCAATATTTTGACTATCGATATTTTTACATCAATATTTCTGTCTTCAATATTTTTGTCTTCTATATTATGTCAGTGATTCCCCCTTTACATTTAAAGGAGCCCTAAGTCATGGTTAACACCAAAAGCATACTTTGAGAATGTTCATACATTAAGTTTTTTATTAGGCTATAATACAAGCTCTTGTGAGTGCTCTGAGTTCTGCAGCCTGGGCAGATTAAACTGAGGCCAGGTTACATATTTTTACCACAGGATACACAGTGCATACAGCCTACCCATCACTAACATACCCTGTCATTCTTGAGACATGATTCGTCTGCAAAATAAATTAAATCACAATCAAGTAAAGTCATGTTAATTTAATCAGTTTTTGGCTTAGTTCACCTTCCTCACCACTCGGCATCAGAGAAGAAGAGTTCAGTGTAGGACAATGGATCAAAGTAATATGAGAAGTAGATCTCAACAATATTTCATAATGTGATAATCAAGCAGTAGACAAGTGCTGCGTTTCACGGTGAGGAAGAGTGCAGCCACAAAATGGGGTACAGAATCCGTTAGTGGGGAACTTAACTCAATATTTTCAAAAGCTTCAACCAGGCTGGAAGCTGTACCATGGAGGGCAAACAAGGTTGGAGTCCAGCCGCAGTTTGATCCAGAGGAGAAGGGAAGAAGGTTAAGGGTCTTGTCTTATCCTCATGTACCAATACTCCAAGTGTAAATCCAAAACATCCATGAGAAAAACTGAATGAAAGGTTTCTCATAATCAGGAGACCTGAAGGTGGGAGCCGAAGTCAGAGCCTGTTTTATCTACAGAAATGCATTGTCTCTGTCACTAGACCTCTGCAAGGTCTCGGGATGTCGTTCCTGAAAAAGTCTTACAGAGTTTAACTATTTTAGCATATCCTAAAATCCACTGAATGCCATACCTAACCATTCCTAAAAAGGTACGCATTTGAGACACAATCACCAAATGGGACACATAATGGGTGGCTTAAACTCTCTCAGAGGATAAGTGAAGTTCTCATGTGAAGATTTCATGTCCAAGTCATTTGACTCGGGGAAGGCCAAATTGCAATTTTATTAAGATAATTTGTGTCCTTTCTCAGCCAATTCAGTAAGGTGATACATTGAGTCTGCCTTGCACTGGTCTAGCATATCACTTTTCAGATCTGGAGAATCAGGGTGTTAAATCTACTAACAACGGGAGCTAGAACCCCTTGCTTATTTATTCAGCTATGAAAGGCTGAATCGTCCCCCCCATTCTCTGTCTCAGGCTTAAAAAGGTATTCTCAGTAACATTCTTTGTGGATTTACCGTCACTTTTATGGATTCCATTGAAGACATTAGCTGGCATGTAGCTATGAAAACAATACAGTTAAGTCTGGTAACATGGCACTGGTATCTGTACTCTCATTAAAATGCACACTCTCATACAAGTCAAGCACCTAATTGTTTTTTCTGATGTATATTTAACAACACTCCTTCTGGAAAGCAGACTGTGCACTTAAGTTTGCAAATAATATACCTATCTAATAAGTTTGCAGTGGAAGTAGGGCTGAGTACACGGGGGGCATATTCACAAGAAACTATCGCCGAGTCAACGGCACTTTATCGCACCTAAAGTTGCGATAACAATACCTCCCCATTCACAAGCTGGTGTAAACAGCCCACAGCACCAGTTTACCCGCGATAGCAGCCGCAAAAAACATCGCCACAGAGGCCCCCCGCAACTATCGCTAATGAGATGCCGAGTGGGTGTTCCCGTGCCAAAAGCCATAACAACATCACACCTCAACATTCTCAACGACCAGGCAGAACTGCGATACAAACACAAAACAGGCGATAAGGCGCATTAGCACCAGGAAATCTACACCTGCTCTGACCTGGTGTAAAGTCGGACGGGAAGCCTGCGCCACAAAAGGGAGACCAGCCCAGGGCCACATCGGAAGGGCAACGGATGCCATGGAGCCACCCATCATGCGGCCCGGACACCCAAGAGGGCCACAACACCCATCGACACCACCCCAGAACCACAACCCACACCCGGAACACCCCCCCCCGACCACCACAGACGCAGTGCAGACAAAGACAGCGGACCCCCAGGAAGCGTAACAGCCGCACAGACCCAACCTCTGACAATGTCAATGTCCACCACAGGCTGAAAGGGACAACCACCCCATGCATCCCGACCATCATCGCCCAACAGGCCTATGGCACCAACACAGCAGACAACCAACATCTCCCCCACACCAAGCTGCTGGCTTGGCTGCACCTGTTGGCCCCTGGCACCCCACAACCAACACCCACCAGAGTCGGAGGAATCCCACTGACAGCCACATCCAAGTCCCTCACACCTATCCTGGACATCACCAGCACCCTGGTACCCCAGTCCCCATACGTCCAACACAATGCACAGGTCACGCTGGAGAACAAGCAAGGATCACACGCCATAGCAGGATGCACGCACGTGTTGGGGGCAATCCACAGCACACATGTCCCACCTGTGCCCCCTGGTGACACAGCACAGAATCACCACAACAGAAAGCACACATCCCACCCCAATGTGCAGGCAACAACAGAACACCGTGGAACCTCCAACAATGTCGCCTTCAAATACAGCGCCAGTGTGCATGATTCCTCCATCCTCCGACAGTCCATCAGCAACCAGCGTTCCCGGGATGGCACCAAGGTAAATGCACAACCTCTTGGGAAGTTCCAAATGAACACCCCACGCGCCTCAACTCCACAACCATGCAAATCACAACTCTGACAATGCACATGTCACAAAATCACAACCAACATGCACAACAACATGCCCACCCACCAGACACGACAGAACAACTCACAATGGTCACCTGGCCAAGCCATGAACATGAGCCGTCAACGGCATGGCACCTCAACCACACAACAGCCGAATGTGGGGAGAGGTGGCAAACAGGCATGTGTGAAGGATGCAGTAGTACCATGATTGGGAAAGTACACAATGCCAAGAGTGGCGGAGGTGTGCTGGACAGACCGCAGTATGCAGCACACACCCATATCCATGGCAACATACACCTCTGGTGTATGGAGTGTAGTGGACAGTGGACGCAACCATGTCACCACAGCCAGTGGGGGACCTCGCGGAAATCTTGCCTGTTACGCCCCCCCTAAGCGTGACCGGAGTGGGATGGCCCAGCATACGCCACAACCAGCGTAGGGGTGTGAATAAGTAGCAAGTAGCCCTGGGCGTTGTCCTCTTCTGTAAAGCCCAAGGTCTCTGCCAGGGCAGCGCCTCTCACCATGCCACGAGGCCGATGCTGTCCTCGTGAGCAGAGTTGCCTGCGACGCTGTGTGCCTGCAGAACCACGAACCCGTCTGGCCCGCCCCTGCACAGCCAGGCCTCACTGGTCACCTGCCGACACCGGCGTGTGTCAAGGAGGGCCTACCACGTTCCGGCTCAAGCTCCAGGCCTGAATTCTGTGACCTTGGCAGCCTCCTCAGACCATCACGGCCTCCACCACACGGGCCCGCTTTAGTCCTTTTTTCATTGACATACTCTACTGCCGCCTCAGGCCTACTCCTCGGCCCAGTAGGTCCCATGTGTGAAACTGTGTCCTGAGTCATGAATGGCAGTGACCATTATCCGGGCCACCGGCAACAGCACCAGACTTCCTTCGATCAGTGAGGCATAGTTCCATATGGGCTTCTTGCGACACGTGGTGCCACTAACCCTGTTCCCGCCAGCCTGCGACATGTGGTGCCACTAACCCTGTTCAACGCCAGCCTGCGACACGTGGTGCCACTAACTTTCTTTAACTCTAGCCGGCGATACGTGGATGAGGAACCAGGACTACCCTGTGGACCAGTAGGTCCACATCCAGCACCTAGGTGCAAATCACGAATGGCAGAGTCCACACCAGTGGTCGCACAGAGAGGAGTGAGAGGAACGTGCGGCTCAGTCCGGACGAAACCCGGGTCACATACACGGAGGTGTCCCAACACGTGGGTCCACTGAACCTGAACTACGCAGGCCTGTGGGGCCATCCAACCTATGCCGGCGACACTCGGTGAATGGGCCGTGCTGACCGCTGTCTCCGTCCTACACAACGGTCAGGTAGGTCACACATTTGGAACTGAGTCTTGATTACACCATGGCAGTGAACACCATTTAAGGCATAGGGCAAGTCACTATACTCACTTTGATGTGGTGCCAACAAGTCTGTGCATGGCATCCCAACCACACGTGTCTGTGGCCCTACGCGGACTACTGCCCTCGGCCTACTAGGCGCATGAGTGGGTCACAGATTTGGAACTGAACATCGGTTATTCAAAAGGCAGAATACATGTCATCGCACGCATGGAGAGGCTTAAGAGGATGACGCGTTGCAGTCCGGAGGGAACAAGATCATCATTACGGAGGTGATCGAACACTACCGACAACTGCCCTTGTGTCACTAACTCTGTGCCTTGCCAGCCAATGACACGTGGCTGTGGGCCACTGCTGACCGCTGCCTCCAGCCTACACTGCTGTCCAGTAGGTCACAGACTCTTCATTTTTCAATGGCTGAGTTCATATCAGTGTACCGGCATCATCGCAGACAGCACCCCCTCTCAGCCCCGGTGCCACTAAGTCTGTTCCCCAACAATCATGGACACTCTGTGGTTGAACTTTGGTGGCGTCTGAGTCTATGGACTAGGGGGCAGTTTTCATCCTCATGTAGCTGATACCTACTTAGTGGTGTCAACAAGGCTGTCGCATTCCACTCCTTCATTTGCTGCTTCCAGATTAAATCAAACCTTTCGGTGTCATTCCCTGGAGGACACCTTCCACTGTCCCCCGATACCCTCTGTAACATACACCTCGGACATTGATGGTGACCTGCTCAGGTCGCATGGCCCATCAGACTGCACCGCAAGTCACCATCCTGTGGCTGGGTGCCTGTGCCAGCAGCTGTGCATCCGGGGCCACTAACTTTGTGCTGGTCAGGTCCGGAACCCCTTCTTCTGAGATATTGGATGGCCCCTGAAACGTTGGCCTTCAGGTCATCAACGCCAATTCTCTGTGGCCCTGCGCTGTACGCAGCCTCGGGGCCCAACAGCGTCCCACCAGGGCTCACACACCAAATCGAGTCCTGACCGGCATGGACGTGGCATCACTGCAGGAGGTACACGCCACCACCGCAAGGACCACCTCCAACAGCCAGAGTCGAAAAGGTGGTCCTGACAGACTTACGGAGTTGCTCAGACCTGTCATGGATGCCATCATCTGCCTGATACTCTGCTCAGCACTCCAGCTGCCAGTTGTCTGTTACTGATTGAGTTTTGAGCTGTGGAGAGGTTGCGCAGCTATGTCACCTCAAACAGTGTGGGGACCCTGAGACGTTGATGGGGAAGATGATGCAGGTATGACACACCCCACTGTATCTGCATCAAGTGTCTGTCAAAGGGACACAATCCAAGACTTTTTCTTCACATGGGCGCGCTCATCTCTAGTGTCCCATCCCCAGTGCACTGCAACTCACGGACACTTCTGTTTGCATGTTGGCTGTCCCCTGGACTTTCTCCGGCTCCCTCCATGTTGCTCAGCAGTTGACTCTTTTATGCATGTGTTTTCTGTTTTCGTTGCACTGGTATCTAATGTTCAAGTGGTTGCCAGCACCAGACATTCCATGCGGAATGGCTTACACTCACCCCACACACATCCAGCACAGGCGTCACTGTACATGTGGCCCTGTCAATAAAGGGGACGGGCATATGTGCCTGTAGCCAGTTCAACATGATATCTGTGTGTGTCCCTGTGGCCTTGTTGTTTGCATGAGGGCCCTGGGCCCGACACCATTACATTGTGCTGTGTACCTCGGATGCAGACGTGTCAATGCAGGCAGCGGGTTGGAGCTTGTACATGTAGCTTTGTCGTCACCCACTCAATTCATAAGGAGAGTGGCCAGGGCTGTTGTATGCAGAGCCAACATGGGTGTGTGACTGTAATTTGAGCGCCCCTGCCCGTGGTTCTGTACTGTGAATGTGCACCTGCATGTGTCTATCGCAGTGTGGACTCCTTAATGGGGTGTTGGTGGCCCCTGAAGGGTGATGGACACCTACGTATGTGTCCTGGTTCACATTTCATGGGTTCGGCCCCCACCCACACCTGTTGTGCCACCTCCTTTTGGCATGCAGGAACATGGCATTGGGGTGCGATGTGTGGGTGGGTAAAGTGAAGCCAGCTGTGCTTGTGGGTGCTTCCTGCTGTGTGGGCTGTTGTAGGCTGGGTGTTCTCCTCTGAGTAGCTTGGCTGTCCTGGTGGGGGGTTGCATTGGATATCCATGTGCTGTTGTAGGGCGTCGGTGTCGAAGGTGTGGTGGTCCTCTCCGGCATCACTGATGTGTTGTATTCTGTGCTCTGCTGAAGGTGTTGTGTGCCCCTCTGCGATGTGAAGGGGAGGTGCATATTTACTTTACATTGACATATATGTTGGCGCATTGTGCAGGTTTGCATGCAGACTGTATGGCAATGTACATTGTGACTAATTGGGGGGTGCTGGATTCTACTGCGGGTCAGTGTAAATTTGGTCTACATGACGGATGTGATGTCGTACGCGTACATTTCCATTTCACAGTTTCTGGCTCTGTCAGATGTAGTAGGCATGTTTCTGTGCATGTGCGGAGCCAGTTGTGTCCTCTGTTCTGCAGTGGCGGCTATGCACATTGTTCCTCGTCGTCAATGTGGGTGTGCTGTTCGTGCTATGTGTGTGTGCTGCAGTGTGCCAAGGGGATCGGGCCCATGGACCTGGGTGATTGTGGGTGTGCAGTGTGCTGCACTTCGTTGTGCATGTATGACATTGTGTCCACTCCCCCGTCCTCCAGTCCCTGTTCGTTGCACTCCCTGTTGATGTTGTGTCAGGTCCTCTCGAGCTGTGTCCGTACTCCCTACTCCTTGCACCATCTCCACACTGATGACTGTGGCCTGGGTTTCCTTCAGCTCCTCCGGTGGCGCTGGACTGCCACCTCCTGTCGCAATTGCTGTCTTCCTGTTGGCAGCGGGTTTGTGCCTGGTTTAGGTAGTCACGTCATGCCGGCACCTCTTGGCCTCCTGGGCACTCCGACTGCAATCCAGGTGGTCTGCTAGTGGGTCAGTTGCTGGTAGTGTTCTGTCACCTCCGTGACGCTGGTCTTGTTTTCCTGCGGTCTGCACCCCATCTTCCTCTCCCTCTTCTCCTTGGCCTTCCCTGACCCCGTTGTTCCTTGCTGGTAGTCTGTGGGGGTTGTGGGGTTCTAGTTGGCCCCTGCGCTGTGTCAGGGTGCATCCATGTTGCTACGCGCTTTGGATTGTTTTTGGTGTATTTTTTCTGTGGTTTTTATGGTGCATTGTTCCGCCAGGCGCATGGGATTTGCAGGCCTGTAGCTGGTTTTTGATACTTTTTGTACCACGGTTGGCCTCATCACATTTTTTTTGCGTTCGCGTATCGCATTTATGCAGCATCGCTTTGATTTTCATGTGGAGATTTGGTGGGTCATCTGGTGACTATCGCATGCGACTGCCTTGTTGTGAATTCCACGTTAGCACAGGGTTATTTTCCAGCGATAGGCTGCGATATTGAAAGTTGCGTTACGCTACTCTTGCTGTAATTATCACACGTTCTTGTGAATATACCCCAGGATTGTTTGTTGCTACAGGTCCCACTGAGATAGTCATGGGATTTTATAATATTGGAGTTTTTTACTCTATCTTTGAGGTGGCTGATTTGTACTCTAAGGGGCATATTCTCAAGGATCTATCGCTGAGTTATCAGCACTTTAGCGCAGCCAAAGTCACGATAAATTCATCGCACCATTCACAAGCTGGTGCAAACAGCCGATATCACCATTTTTCCTGCGACAGCATCCTCAAAAAACATCGCCACTGATGACCTCGGCAACTATCGTTAATGAGATGCAGAGTAGGTGTTCGCAAGCAAAACCCGCGACAATACCACACCTCAACATTCTCAACGACCAGCCCGATCGGCGATAAGAACACAAAACATGCAATAAGGCGCGTTAGCAGCAGGAAAGTAACACCTGCTCTGACCTGGTGCAAAGTCGGAAGACAACCGGCACCAGAAAAGGGAGCCCAGACCACAGCCACACCTGAAGACCAACAGATGCCATGAAGCCACTGATCATGCAGCTCGGAGCCCCAAGAAGGCCACAACATCCACCGCCACCACCACCAAGACCGCCACCTCCCTTCTGGACTCCCCCGGACCACCACGAGGCAGTGCAGACAACGACAGCGGACCTTCCGAAAATGCGCCACCCTCACAGACCCAACACCAGAGAATGTCAGTGCCCACCACAGGCTCAAAAGGACAACCATCCCATGCATCCTGACCCCCATTGCCCACAGGCAGATGGCACCAACACAGCGGACAACCAACATCCCACCTCAGACAAAGCTGCTGGCCGTACTGCACGTGTTGGCGTCTGGTACCTTACAACCAACAACTGCCAGAGTCTCACAGCCAGCCCAATCCAAATTCCCCACAACTGTTTTGGATGCCATCATCAGCTTGGTACCACACTACCTATACTTCTCCCACACAGCTCAGGAACAGCTGGAGACCAAGCAAGGCGTCTATGCCGCAGCTGGCTTCCTGCACGTGTTAGGGGGCAACTGATTGCACATATGTCCTACTTGTGCACCCTGGCAACACTGCACACAATAACCGCAACCCAAAGCACACATATTCCATCAATGTTCAGGCAACAGTGGACCAACGGGGAATCTCCACCAACCTCAACACCAACCACTCAGGCAGTGTGTATGATTCCTACCTCTTCCGACAGTCCATCATCAACCTGCGCTTTCAGGCTGGCAGTATGGAAATACACTGCTTGTTGGCAAGTACCAAATGAACACACCACACAACTCAACTGTACTATCATGCAACTCACAACACTGGGAATGCACAAGTCACAAACTCACAGACAACATGCCCACCCACCAGACACGACAGCACAATTTACTGTGGCAACGTGGGCCAGCCATGCACATAAGCCATGAACGGCATGGCACCTCAGCCGATTGTGGGAAGAGGTTGGGACCAGGCATGTGTGAAGGAGGAAAGTGACCGATGAATGAGAATGTACACAATGCCAAGTGACGCGTGGATGTGATGGCCAGACTGCATTATGCAGACCACACACATATCCATGTCGACATACACCGCTGGTGTCTGAAGTGTAGTGGACAGTGGATGCAACCATTTCACCCCAGCCAGTGGGGAAGATCCCGGAAATGTAGTTTGTTACGTCCCCCGCTGTAAGCGTGAGCGGAGTGGGCTGGCCCGGTGTACGCCAGGCCAGCGTAGGGGTGTGAATAAAAAACACGTAGCTCTGGGCGTGGTTCTCTTCCAGAATGCCCAACGTCTCTGCCAGGGCAGCGCCCCAAATCCTGCCACGAGGCCGACGCCTTGAGCGGTGTTGATTGTGATCCTGTGCGCTTGCTGCTCCCCGGGCCGCAGGTCCCCGAACCAGTGCTGCCCGGCCCTGCGCACCCAGGCCTTAATGCACACCTGCCGACACCGGCATGTGTCGAAGAGGGCCTACCACGTGCCGATGCAAGCTCCAAGCCCGAGTGCCGCGACCCTTGCAGCCTCCTCAGACCATCACGGCCTCCGCGACACAGTCCCGCGGTACTCCTTTCTCGTTGACGTACTCCACCGGCATACACAGCGGACTAGTAGGTCACACATTTGGAACTGAGTCTTGATTACACTATGGCAGAGTACATATTTATGGCTGATTTTTTGTCACTATACTCCCTTCGATGTGGTGACACCAAGTCTTTTTATAGCTCCAACCACACATGTCTGTGGACCCACGCGGAATACTGCCCTCCGGCAACACTGCGCTCGAGTAGGTCACACATTTGGGACTGAGCCTTGATTTTTCAATGGCAGAGTAAATATCATTGCATGCTAGGAGAGGTGTAAGAGGATGACGCGTTTCAGTCAGGAGGAAAAAAGGACCATCTTTACGGAGGTGATTGAACACTACCGACAACTGCCCTGGTGTCACTAACTCTGTGCAGCTCAAGTCAGGGACCCTGTCTGCTGAGATATTGGATGGCCTCTGAGACGATGGCCTTGGGTCATCGCCGCCTTGTGTCTGTGGCCCTGCGCTGTCCGGTGCCTCCGGCCTGAACTGCGGTCCAACAGGGATCACATGTCAAATCAAGTCCTGACCGGCCCGGATGTCGCATCACTGCAGGAGGCACACGCCACCCCCACCAGGACCACCTAAAAAAACCACAACTGCCAGATTAAAACATTTCTTACTGCCAGACTATCAGAGTTGGTCACACCTGTCGTGGATGCCATCATCTGCCTGATACCCTGATCAGCACTACAGATGCCACTGACTCATGGCTCATGGACACTTCTGTTTGCTGATTGGTTGACCTCTGAACTTGCTCCTGCTACCACCATGATGCTCCGCAGTTGTCTCTGTAATGCTGGTGTTTCCGTTTTGATGGTGTTCACTGTTGTAGTTGTTGCCAGCACCAACCACTCATTGCGGGCTGGCTTATACTCATCCTACACACATCCAGCACAGGCGTCACTGTACATGTGACCCTGTCAATAAAGGGGCCGGGCGCACATGCCTGTAGCCAGTCCCACAAACTATCTGCGTGCGTCCGTGTGGTCATAATGTATGCATGAGGGACCCGGGCAATACAACATTACATTGTGCTGTGTACAGTGGCCGCAACCATGTCCCCGCTGGCAGCGGGTAGGACCTTGGACGCATTGCTTTGTCGTCACCCACTCTATACATAAGGGGAGTGGACTGGGCCGTCATATGGAGGTCCGGCGTGGGTGTGTGAATGATAATACCGGGGCTCTGGGCGTGGTTCATTACAATACATGTGCAAATGCTTGTGTCTCTGTCGCAGTGTGGGTCTCCTTTGTGGGGTGTAGGTGGTCCCTGATGGGACTGAGACACCCACATATGTGATCTGGTTTGGCTTCCTTGAGCTCTGACCCCGACCGCACTTGTTCGGTCACCTCCTTTTTCCATTCTGACACCTGGCATTGGAATGCGATGTGTGCCTTGGTGGAGTGTTGGGAGCCAGCCGTGGTGGCTGGTGCTTCCTGCTGTGTGGTCTGTGCAGGGGCTGGGGTCTCCTCTGTGTAGCTTGACTGCCCTGCTCCTGGGGGTGGGTTGCCTAAGATGTTCATGGGCTGTTGTAGGGCGTTGGTGTAGGAGGTGTGGTGGTCCTCTTCAGCATCACTGATGAGTTGTCTGGTCTGCTCTGCTGAAGGTGTTGTTTGTCCCTCTGCAATGTGAAGGGGAGATGCATGTTGACATTGTGTTGACATGTATGTTGGCGCATTGTTCTTGTTTACATGCAGAATGTATGACAATGTACATTGTGACTGTTTGAGGCGGGACAGTGGACATGTGGACTACATGACGGATGTGAGTTTGTACACGTACATTTCCATCTCACAGTTTCCCACTATGCTAGATGTAATTGGCCTGTCTCTGTGCATGGGCGGACCCAGTTGCGTCCTCTGTTCTGCAGTGTCAGTGTTGCACTTTGTACCACATTGTCATGGTATGTGCTGTGATTGCTATGTGTGTGTGCAGCAGTGTGCCACAGGGATGGGGCGTTACAACAAACAAATGATGGACGGAATGCTGACAATGCAGACATTCTCCCCCAGTCAAGAGATCTGGGTTAAATCCATCGTTCTTTTGCCCACTACGCCACCCCAGTTCAGACATGGCTATATGCAAATCAGTCTTGACCCTGTGCCTCATGGGAACAGTCCAGCCCGAACTGCCAAGCCATGTCTTCCCTGGACCGGAATCAAGCATCCTAGGACCGGTTTCTGGCTATCAGCCGTCATCAGCCAGGATAGCTTGACTCCAGTGGCATAGTGAGCACGGGTCCCACGTCTGGGAATACCCATCCCACTTAGGGCGAAAAGCGTTACAACAAACAAATGATGGACGGAATACTGACAATGCAGACATTCTCCCCCAGTCAAGAGATCTGGGTTAAATCCATCGTTCTTTTGCCCACTACGCCACCCCAGTTCAGACATGGCTATATGCAAATCAGTCTTGACCCTGTGCCTCATGGGAACAGTCCAGCCCGAACTGCCAAGCCATGTCTTCCCTGGACCGGAATCAAGCATCCTAGGACCGGTTTCTGGCTATCAGCCGTCATCAGCCAGGATAGCTTGACTCCAGTGGCATAGTGAGCACGGGTCCCACGTCTGGGAATACCCATCCCACTTAGGGCGAAAAGCGTTACAACAAACAAATGATGGACGGAATGCTGACAATGCAGACATTCTCCCCCAGTCAAGAGATCTGGGTTAAATCCATCGTTCTTTTGCCCACTACGCCACCCCAGTTCAGACATGGCTATATGCAAATCAGTCTTGACCCTGTGCCTCATGGGAACAGTCCAGCCCGAACTGCCAAGCCATGTCTTCCCTGGACCGGAATCAAGCATCCTAGGACCGGTTTCTGGCTATCAGCCGTCATCAGCCAGGATAGCTTGACTCCAGTGGCATAGTGAGCACGGGTCCCACGTCTGGGAATACCCATCCCACTTAGGGCGAAAAGCGTTACAACAAACAAATGATGGACGGAATGCTGACAATGCAGACATTCTCCCCCAGTCAAGAGATCTGGGTTAAATCCATCGTTCTTTTGCCCACTACGCCACCCCAGTTCAGACATGGCTATATGCAAATCAGTCTTGACCCTGTGCCTCATGGGAACAGTCCAGCCCGAACTGCCAAGCCATGTCTTCCCTGGACCGGAATCAAGCATCCTAGGACCGGTTTCTGGCTATCAGCCGTCATCAGCCAGGATAGCTTGACTCCAGTGGCATAGTGAGCACGGGTCCCACGTCTGGGAATACCCATCCCACTTAGGGCGAAAAGCGTTACAACAAACAAATGATGGACGGAATGCTGACAATGCAGACATTCTCCCCCAGTCAAGAGATCTGGGTTAAATCCATCGTTCTTTTGCCCACTACGCCACCCCAGTTCAGACATGGCTATATGCAAATCAGTCTTGACCCTGTGCCTCATGGGAACAGTCCAGCCCGAACTGCCAAGCCATGTCTTCCCTGGACCGGAATCAAGCATCCTAGGACCGGTTTCTGGCTATCAGCCGTCATCAGCCAGGATAGCTTGACTCCAGTGGCATAGTGAGCACGGGTCCCACGTCTGGGAATACCCATCCCACTTAGGGCGAAAAGCGTTACAACAAACAAATGATGGACGGAATGCTGACAATGCAGACATTCTCCCCCAGTCAAGAGATCTGGGTTAAATCCATCGTTCTTTTGCCCACTACGCCACCCCAGTTCAGACATGGCTATATGCAAATCAGACTTGACCCTGTGCCTCATGGGAACAGTCCAGCCCGAACTGCCAAGCCATGTCTTCCCTGGACCGGAATCAAGCATCCTAGGACCGGTTTCTGGCTATCAGCCGTCATCAGCCAGGATAGCTTGACTCCAGTGGCATAGTGAGCACGGGTCCCACGTCTGGGAATACCCATCCCACTTAGGGCGAAAAGCGTTACAACAAACAAATGATGGACGGAATGCTGACAATGCAGACATTCTCCCCCAGTCAAGAGATCTGGGTTAAATCCATCGTTCTTTTGCCCACTACGCCACCCCAGTTCAGACATGGCTATATGCAAATCAGTCTTGACCCTGTGCCTCATGGGAACAGTCCAGCCCGAACTGCCAAGCCATGTCTTCCCTGGACCGGAATCAAGCATCCTAGGACCGGTTTCTGGCTATCAGCCGTCATCAGCCAGGATAGCTTGACTCCAGTGGCATAGTGAGCACGGGTCCCACGTCTGGGAATACCCATCCCACTTAGGGCGAAAAGCGTTACAACAAACAAATGATGGACGGAATGCTGACAATGCAGACATTCTCCCCCAGTCAAGAGATCTGGGTTAAATCCATCGTTCTTTTGCCCACTACGCCACCCCAGTTCAGACATGGCTATATGCAAATCAGTCTTGACCCTGTGCCTCATGGGAACAGTCCAGCCCGAACTGCCAAGCCATGTCTTCCCTGGACCGGAATCAAGCATCCTAGGACCGGTTTCTGGCTATCAGCCGTCATCAGCCAGGATAGCTTTACTCCAGTGGAATAGTGAGCACGGGTCCCACGTCTGGGAATACCCATCCCACTTAGGGCGAAAAGCGTTACAACAAACAAATGATGGACGGAATGCTGACAATGCAGACATTCTCCCCCAGTCAAGAGATCTGGGTTAAATCCATCGTTCTTTTGCCCACTACGCCACCCCAGTTCAGACATGGCTATATGCAAATCAGTCTTGACCCTGTGCCTCATGGGAACAGTCCAGCCCGAACTGCCAAGCCATGTCTTCCCTGGACCGGAATCAAGCATCCTAGGACCGGTTTCTGGCTATCAGCCGTCATCAGCCAGGATAGCTTGACTCCAGTGGCATAGTGAGCACGGGTCCCACGTCTGGGAATACCCATCCCACTTAGGGCGAAAAGCGTTACAACAAACAAATGATGGACGGAATGCTGACAATGCAGACATTCTCCCCCAGTCAAGAGATCTGGGTTAAATCCATCGTTCTTTTGCCCACTACGCCACCCCAGTTCAGACATGGCTATATGCAAATCAGTCTTGACCCTGTGCCTCATGGGAACAGTCCAGCCCGAACTGCCAAGCCATGTCTTCCCTGGACCGGAATCAAGCATCCTAGGACCGGTTTCTGGCTATCAGCCGTCATCAGCCAGGATAGCTTGACTCCAGTGGCATAGTGAGCACGGGTCCCACGTCTGGGAATACCCATCCCACTTAGGGCGAAAAGCGTTGGAATCAAGCTATCCTGGCTGACGAGGGCTGAAAGCCCGAAACCGGTCCTAGGATGCTTGTTTCCAGTCCAGGGAGGACCTGGCTTGGCAGTTCGGGCTGGACTGTTCCCATGGGGCACAGGGTCAAGACTGATTTGCATATGGCTGGGTTCAAACTGGAATGGCATGGTGAGCAAAAAAACGATGGATTTAGGCCCAGATCTCTGTACTGGGGTGAATGTATGACATTGTTCTGCATTCTGTCCATCAATTGTTGTTTTTGCATTTGTCACCCCGAGTGGGAAGGGTATGCTCAGACGTGAGTCCCTTGCTCTCCATGCCACTGGAATCAAGCTATCCTGGCTGACGAGGGCTGAAAGCCCGAAACCGGTCCTAGGATGCTTGTTTCCAGTCCAGGGAGGACCTGGCTTGGCAGTTCGGGCTGGACTGTTCCCATGGGGCACAGGGTCAAGACTGATTTGCATATGGCTGGGTTCAAACTGGAATGGCATGGTGAGCAAAAAAACGATGGATTTAGGCCCAGATCTCTGTACTGGGGTGAATGTATGACATTGTTCTGCATTCTGTCCATCAATTGTTGTTTTTGCATTTGTCACCCCGAGTGGGAAGGGTATGCTCAGACGTGAGTCCCTTGCTCTCCATGCCACTGGAATCAAGCTATCCTGGCTGACGAGGGCTGAAAGCCCGAAACCGGTCCTAGGATGCTTGTTTCCAGTCCAGGGAGGACCTGGCTTGGCAGTTCGGGCTGGACTGTTCCCATGGGGCACAGGGTCAAGACTGATTTGCATATGGCTGGGTTCAAACTGGAATGGCATGGTGAGCAAAAAAACGATGGATTTAGGCCCAGATCTCTGTACTGGGGTGAATGTATGACATTGTTCTGCATTCTGTCCATCAATTGTTGTTTTTGCACAGGGATGGGGGACATGATCCAGGGTCATTATGGGTGTGCGGTGTGCCTTTGTGCCCGTCACCCCGTGCCCCCAGTCCCTGGTCGTTACTTACCCTGTTGATGTTGTGTCAGGTCCTATCGAGCTGTGTCCGTACTCCCAACTCCTTGCACCGTCTCCACCCTGAGGACTGTGGCCTCCATTTCCTCCTGCTCCTCCTGTGGCGCACGACTCCCACCTCCAGTCGCCGTTGCTGCTTTCCTGTTAGCAGCGGGTTTGTGCTTGGTTTGGCTTTTCACTTCATGCCAGCGCCTCTTGTCCTCCTCCGTAGACCTCCTCGACACTCCGACTGCATTCATGTTTGTCATATTGACGTTCAGTTGATGGTAGTGTTCTGTCACCTCCATGGCGCTGATCTGGTTTTCCTGCGGACTGGACCCCGTCTTCCTCTCCCTCTTCTCCTTGGCCTTTCCCGACACCATTGTTCCATGCTGGTGGTCTGTGGGGCTTGTGGGGTTCGCGTTCCCTTTTGCACTCGGTCCGGGGGCGTCCATGGTGCTACACAGTTTCGTTTGGTTTTGGTGTGTTTTTTTTGTTGCTTTTATGGTGCATTTTCCTGCATGACGCGTGGGAATTGCAGGCCTGTTGCTGGTTTTCGCTGATTTTTGTATCATGATTGGCGTCATCGCAGCTTTTTGTACGTTCGTGTTTTGCATTTTTGCGGCGTCGCATTGACTTTATCGCGGACATTTGACGGGTTCTAGTGAGCCTATCGCATGGTACAGCCGGCTTGTGAATACCACATTAACACAGAGTTATTTTACCGCGGTAGACTGCGATGTGAAGGGTTGCGTTAAGGTACTTTTGCGATAGTTATCACACGTTCTTGAGAATATCCCCCCAACTTTTCATGTGTAACTTTCACACACCGGACTTCATGCTTTCACCCATGTGCCTCCTCATATAACCGGAGAAAAAAAGGCCACTGCTCAGCATTTATTTTATTCTTGGAGTCTTTAATCTTTTCTGTAGATTATAGGGCACCATGTTCTGGAAAAGACTTCTTTCTATCCTTATTAATGAGTCCAACCACTCTTTTAAGAACCTGCAAGTGCATTTATCATCCTGTTGGTAGATAGTATGGACAGAAGTCCCTTTTGATGGAGGCACACTACATTTAGATTATTCTGCTCTCATAATGATTTCTCAGAAATAGTGCAGAGTTTAGTATGGCAGAGTGGATTGGCGTACAGTGGAGTGGCATAGAGTGTAGTGCCATTGAATGGAGTGATGTACAGTGTTATTGTTTACAGTGGAATGTCAAAGAGTGGAGTGGCGTACAGATGAATGGAATACAGTGGAGTGGAGTAAAGCGCAGAGATGTACAGAGGAATAGGGTACAGTGCAGTGGTATACAAGAAGTGTCGTACAGTGGTGTGGCATAGAGTGGAATAGCGTAGAGTGTAATGGCATAGACTGGAGTTCCATACAGTAGAATAGTGCACAGTAGAGTGGCGTAAAGTGGAAGGGCATATAGTTTATTGGCGTACACTGGAGTGTCAGAAAATTGAGTGTTGTTGAGTGTAATAGTGTACACTGTAGTGGAGTAGAGTGGTGTGGCGTAGAGTGGGGTGGGGTAGAATGGAGTGGCGTACAGTGGATTAGCATAGAGTGGAGTGCTGAATAATGAAGTGACGTAGAGCGTAGAGAGGAGAGGTGTAGAGTGTATTAGCATAGAGTGGAGTGGCATATAAGGTGAAGTGGTGTACAGTGAAGTTTGGTAATTGAACAGATGTAGTGTAAAAGTGTAGTAACAGGTGTAGATGCAATGTGCCAGGAAAATAGATTATTTGGTGTAAAGGCCAATTTCTGGTAGTATGTGTGAATAGTGTAAGTAGTGATAAAATTTGAATTTTTAAAATACTTTGTTATATATTGTACTGTGGAATACTGTGGTATGTTTGCGGTATACCGTGGTTCATGCGCAAAGTAAGGCTGCATGTGTTTACCAAACGTATAAGGCAGCCATGTCCTTGTCAGTACATTTTTCCTGTGTTATGCTTTTTTCTATATATTTTTACACCAGTTATGGGAGAATGCACATTTCAAGTAGGTATTACTGCAGTACTCTGTACACTTTTTAGTGAAGATTTAAATATATTAAAAATGGAAAATACACTGTAGTACCCTATAGTTCTCAAATATAGGGTACTACAGTGTATCTTTTAACATTTTATTTTGGTACTGTGGTACTCATGCTGAGGTAGTACCGTGGTACTCCATACGTTTGAGAAAAAAAAAGGAAACTTATAAATATTTTTTCCTACCTGTTATCACTTTGAAAAAGTGATAATAGGTAGGGAAAAAATATCAAAACTAATACTTACCTGCATCTAAGGGTGAACCCAGAACACAAGCTACATGTACCTATGAACAACATGGCTGCCTTTAACTTTTGTAAACAAACGCAATCTCCTTGTGTTTGCTTTAATTTTTGTAAAGGCAGTCATTAGCCAATCACATAATGAATTGTCATCGCTATGTACCGTGATATGTCCATAAAATACCGCAAACTTTTGAGAAAATACCACGAGCACAGATATCACTAACTTATAATGCCTTCTAACTTAAAAAATACTTAGCCTACTTACCTATTGTATGCAAAAGGATAAACCGTGCACCATAATGTCTAATCCTGCCAATGCGAAATACAAAAGTCTATGGAAAATGCATTGGTGGAAGACCATGTTTTGAGACCCACCCCCCTCTATCTTTGCACCCCCTTGATCAATTACCATAAAACTTTGCATCATTGGCCAATATAGAAGGAATGATAGGTCTTCAAAGTTTTGTTGAGATTCATAAAAGGGGCACAAAGTTATAAATGGTGAAAAATCTGAGGAATTCGTATAACTGGTAACCCTAACTAAAACTATACAGCGAGGCTACCGCCACACCGTTTTACATATATACACAGACATGGCACATTTTCACCTAATACAAATCAATGTGAGAAGGTCATTTGACAACAATTAATTTGTTTTAGCTAAAACACATCTAATATGCAGGAGTCTGAATCTCTTCCTCCAAGGAAGCATTGAACAGCCTTGAAGCGAAGAAAGCACTCATGTCCACAAAAACTGACTTTATTCTTTTCATAAAACCCCGTTTTCCTTGCCAGGTTTGTAAATGGGGCTAACATGTGCAACATACAACTTGAAATATTCACGGTCCTACCATGGCCTCAAAAGCTCTCAGCGAATATATACTATGCAAAGCTTTACATCAGAAAGAAATTATTGTTTTCTAACTTAAACACAGTGAATACATACAGAGTGGTGTTCTATATTTTCACATATTTCTCTATATGAATATATTCAATAGAATAATTTCTCTTTATGTATTCATGAGATCTTTTAGCATAACAAAATACGTTTTCATATCACCTATTGCTGTTTGCTCTAAGTTCTAGTTTTTCAAAAGTATTTATTTTTAAATATGGTTCTTTCACAATTAAAGTATTTGAAAAAGAAATTTGATTACATGTCTAGAAACTATTTTGCTACATAGGTCAAACCACCAGCTGGCTTTTTTACTGCAATATTTTCACATGGAACCAAATAACATTGTACATAAACTCCAATGTTAGTTGAAAAGAATGGCTCGTAGGACATACTCAATGCACATTTGCTTGGACTCATATTTTAGATTAACTCAAGAAGGTGCAAAAACTTCCTGGTGGTTAGTGTCTATTTCATTATTACAGTTCTACGTTTTCCTGTTCTAAAAAAAGACCAACCCTCCCCTAAAATGATGGCTCTGAATTTACAGGTTATTCTCTTGAGAGTTAATACTTTGGAGCCGATTCCAATTCCGGCCGCAAAACGTACCGACCGACACGGACTGGCGCCGTACGACCCGTGCAGTACGATGCAACGTGTGTGAATTACAACCGACACGTACGGCATACAAGCCGTACGACCGAGCCGTAGGGAAAATAGTGATCCGGACAGAAAACCGACATGAGTTGGACCGACCGACACGAACTCGGAATGAACCCAACCGACACGTACCCACGATGTCCAATCCGCGCAGTACGATGCAATGCGTGTGAACACAGACCGACTCGCACGGAGCCCAAGCCGCATGACCGACGCGCACAGAAAACAGGGCCCACAACTAATAGAGATCTCCGCGACCGACGCGTTTGAAACACAGAAGAAAGTCAGCGTGAACGAGGCGGAGAAGCCCGCAAGATCCAACATCAGCGTCCGTCTCGGTCAGAAGAACGTCTCCTTCATGCCTAGAAAACCCAAAGGAAAAAAGACAAAAATAGGACCAAACAAGCAATGACAAAGCCAATAAATATAAAAAAAAAACTGGGACAAAGACACACCCACAGCTGCACCTATATAAAGGACATCAATCACTACCATGATCCTTTGCAAATAGGAGACACAGCCAGCAGCAAACACCATCACACAACAACCACAGACACACTCACAACTCACCCATCACACAACTCACACACCATTAGCACCTCACCAAAAGCTCTCACACATAAAGCTAGCTAAACCAACACTAACCCACCCTCACTTGCACCCTCACACACACATCACTCACCACCACCTCACCATGCCCCCAAAGAAGAATCCAAAGTTCACAGATATTGATTTAGAAGTGCTGGTAGACAAGATCATCAGAGTAGAGCCACATTTGTTTGGTACATTGGTCCAAAGGACCCGCATGTCACAGAAAACAAAGATGTGGGTGAGGATTGTGGACAAGGTGAACGCACAAGCACCAACGTTGCGCACAAAGGACGATATCCAGAACAGGTGGTATGACATGCGCAGGAGGGTCAAGAAACTCATCGAGAAAGATCACGCCTTGAGTCAGCGCACCGGCTGTGGCCCTCCTGCCAAACCACTCTACTTCAGGACCTGGGAAGAGAAGGTGCGAGACATCCTACCACCAGAGAGCGTCCATGGTCTAACAGACATACCAGATCCTGGTGAGTACACAACCAACATACTCAATATTGTGTGCCAAAGGGACAGTGAAACCATGCACCGTAAGCAAAGCCACAGTAAGAAATAGATAATCATCCCAAGATGTGTCTGCTAGTCAGACAAACACAATACCTGCTATCTCATAGTGACTTGGAACTGTTTCATGACATGTACAAACCTAACAACAAATAGAGGAAGCCAGTGGCACAAAGCCAAATAAACACTGTCAGAAAGTTTGCCAACACAAACACACTACCTCACAGCGCAGCTGACTGACAGGAAGGAATAGTGGGTATGCAGGTGAAGTGAGTGTAGCCAAAAGCATGATGGGGTTTGTAGTCACAGATAATGCTCCCCCTCAAAATTGGCCCATCAAGACCTCTCTGAAACATGCCCACATCAGAGGGAGTGGAAAATGACTGTCAGGATAGCTGACACTGACAGGGTCCTGCTGTGGGGAGCACAAGGCCCTGGTAGGGGTTGTGTGCAAATCAGAAGCAGGCCACCACTGACTCACATCCTGAAAGACAACTTGCACGCCCTCCAATGGAAGCACGTTTCATGGTGGGATGTCTGGCCGGGTGGGAAGGAGGACTGACAGCTTTGACCATACATACCAGCATGTGGAGACACCTCCCGCCCCTCTCAACACAAACTCCACACAACTCATCGGGTAGAATGCATTGACCCACACCTCAGTGAAATATTAGCAAAAGATACCCCGTACTGGGTGCTGCTGTGTGAAGCACAGGGGCTCTCTTTGGACTTGTAGCCAAACAAACACCAGGATTTCACAGTCAGCCATCTTGCCATTGCTGTCACACCCCCTCACAGGGAAGCAGAGTCAAGAGGAAGGAAGTATGGGCATGCTGGGAAGTGGGGTGTAGCCAAGAGCGTGATGGGAGTTGCAGTCACAGACAATCCCCGGGCACCCACATGGCCCAGCAAGCTCGCACTGAACCATGCTCACCTCACAGAGAGTGGGAAGGGACTGTCAAGATGTCTGACGCTGGGCTCTGTTGTGGGGAGCACAAGGCCATGCTGGGAACTGGGCAACAACAAACGCCAGGACTTCACAGTCAGCCATCTTGCCATTGCTGTCACACACCCTCACAGGGAAGCAGAGTCAAGAGGTAGGAAGTATGGGCATGCTGGGAAGGGGGGTGTTGCCAGGAGCATGATGGGAGTTGCAGTCACAGACAATCCCCAGCCACCCACATGGCCCAGCAAGTTCACACTGAAACATGTTCACCTCACAGGGAGTGTGAAGGGACTGTCAAGATATCTGACACTGGGCTCTGTTGTGGGGAGCACAAGGCCATGCTGGGAACTGGGCAACAACAAACACCAGGACTTCACAGTCTGCCATCTTGCCATTGCTGTCACACTCCCTCACAGGGAAGCAGAGTCAAGAGGTAGGAAGTATGGGCATGCTGGGATGGGAGGTGTAGCCAGGAGCATGATGGGAATTGCAGTCACAGACAATCCCCAGCCACCCACATGGCCCAGCAAGCTCAAACTGAACCATGCTCACCTCACAGAGAGTGGGAAGGGACTGTCAAGATGTCTGACACTGGGTTCTGTTGTGGGGAGCACAAGGCCATGCTCGGAACTGGGCAACAACAATATCAATCTCTGTCCGTGACAACCCGGAACAAAGCAGTGTACAGGCAGGGATCTGTTCGTACAGTAGAAAATGTCATGTTTGTGAATAATTGATGCCTGTAGAAACATAACTTACATTGTGTGTCTCTTCCAAACACAGGTGGTGCTGGGGACACAGCACCAAATGAAGAGGCTTCCCAGTCCCAGACTCTGGTGGACACTCATCTCTCTGGTTTGACTCTGTCTCTGTCCTCTTCGGATGACAAAGAACAACCTGGCACCTCTGGTGTGAGTCATCATGCAGCACCAGCAGCACCAACATCTGCACCCCCTGTACCCACGCCTCCAGCATCTGGAAACAGACAGGGCAATCCCGCCAACACGGACAGACCAAGGCCACAGAACACCCACAGCACAGGGACACAGACCCCCCAGATGTTGCAGCTAACATCACCAGCAACACTGCCCAAGGGGTACCAGTGTCACCTGTGCGTGCTGCCGCAGGTCATGCCCATGTGGATAGGGGTGCTGGGAGGGGTGGGAGGCAGAGGGCGCGCCTTGCAGAGGGGTCTGGACTGCATGATAACCCCCAACTGGCACGCATCATAGATGCGTACCAGGATAGCACCGGAGGATTTGGCAAGGTAGTGGGGATCCTCAAGGACATACAACAGGAGCAGGCTGCCCACCATGCTCGCATGGAGGCAAAGTGGGATGCCCTTACTGCGGTGCATCGGGACATACTCCAATGCCTCCGCCAGATCACCACAAACATTTCCACACCTCCCTGTGTGGTCACAACATCTGTTGCCACACCATCAGCCAGTGCCACAGGGAGGGAGGAGGACTCTGACGGAGAGTCCCCTGCACCACAGAGGCCTGCCCCTGATTATCCCCCCCAAGAAGAAGAGGGGGCATCCGAAGAAGGACATTTGAGACGCAGATGTCCCTGCACATCCCCAGGGCCTCTAAACCTGTTCTGGACAATGTTCTTTGTGCGCAACCCGTTCACCTTGTCCAATCACACACAACTCACCCACATGTCATGGAGGGTTCATGTTGGTCCAATGTAGCAGATGACTGTGGACTTTACTCTGGACATTTCATCTACCAACACTCCCAACTCAATTGTGAACTTTGGATTCAATGCCCAATATACAGCACCCACCATCCTGTGTACTTTCCTCACACATGTACGAAAATAAACTCACCAGTACACCATACTTGCCTCTGTTGTGATTCCAAATTGTCAAGTGTCATGGAGATGTTGATCTGCTAAACAACACAGTGCATGCCAAATACTACAACAATGTGACCACCGTTAGGTGAGTCATGGTGATGTGACACATGCGAGGGAGACACACCACTATGGCAACACAACACATACTCACCATGGCCATGTTACTCATCCCACACAATGATGTTGACCTGAAACACATTGGTATGCACAGACACAACACCTATCCACAGTCAGTGGTAACAAGTCCACAGGTGAGGTAAGCAAATGTCACTCAGATGTGGCAAGACTGACAACGCACCTATCAAAGCATAGCACAGGTTCATTACACATCAGCAAAATGTGTATTCTAAAATAGTTGCAAGGCAATTGTATGTTACGGTGGACACACGGTCACAGAGTGTCTGAGAATTGAAGTCCAGGGGTGTGTGGCACATCACTTGATGGCAATTGACTACTCCCACACTGGTGTTGGATTCTGGGTGTTGGGGGTCAGTGTTGACCAAACAACAGGCAAAGTACCCTGGGAAGGACAGACACAAGACACAGTCAAAAGCACTGCAGAACAGGAGAGAAATGCAATACACATGGACAAAACATGTCACAAGAAACCTACACAGAAACAAGTTAGCAGTACTACCCTATTGTGGGGTACAGACCACCTGAATGGACACATCACTGCATGCATCCAGTCAAGTGGCACACAGACACACAGACAGCAACCGAGCAGCCACAACACATTTCAGGCTAACTCCATACATTGACATAACAACCCTGTAAACTCACATTCAGGTGAAGAACTTGTTGATGAGCTGTGAGCGGACGTCACCCTCATCTTCATCATCACTGGCATCGTGGCCCAGGCCGGGATCCTCCACAGGTGGCGGAGGTCGGTCATCATCATCCTGGATGAGAAGCCCTTCTTCTGCACTGCCATGTTGTGTAGCATGCAGCATACAAGGATAATTTTGCACACCTTTGCAGGGTCATATGGGAGGGCCCCTCCGGTCTTGTCCAGGCAGCGAAAGCGGCTTTTCAGGAGGCCAAATGTCCGCTCAATCACCCTCCTGCTCCGACCATGTGCCTCATTGTAGTGCATCTCGGCTGGTGACACAGGGTTCCTGAGGGGTGTCAGCAACCCCGGCATGTTGGGGTATCCGGAGTCACCTACACACAAACAATTGAACAATTAGCTGAGTTTTGTAAGAGTGCGGAATACAACATTGCCAAACACACACAATGGTAAACAGTCAGTACACACCGACAAGCCAGGCACGCTGGTCTGGCATCTGTGACATCAGCGTTGCAATGCGACTATTCCTCATTATGTAGGCATCGTGCGCAGAACCGGGGAACCGTGCACAACATGTGTGATACACATGTCTGCAAGACATACCACCAGAGCATTGATCGAGTGGAAATGTTTCCTGTTCTGGTATGCCTGCTCATGTGCCTGTGGTGGTATCAGGGCCACATGTGTCCCATCAATAGATCCGATGACGTTCGGCATCCTCCCCAGTGCATAAAAGGCATCCCTTATTTCAGGGAGTTGAGCTGGGCTAGGGAACTTGATGTACAGGTCAAGGAAATGCAACATCCCCTCCAAGACATCGCGTAGCACACGACTAAACATAGTTTGCGACATACCACCAGCAGTAGCCACAGTGTACTGGAAGGTACCAGTAGCAAAGAAGTGCAGGGCTGCCATCACCTTCACCTCTGGGGTCAGTGCTGTAGGGTATGTCCGGCCAGGTAGCAGATGTGGCGCCAACTGCTCCGCCAACTCCTCAATCAGTGGCCTGGTAAAGTGGTACCGTCTGATGCAGTCGCGTTCCTGCATGATTTCAAGGTCTGGGAACGGTCAATGGACAGCTGGTGCCCTGCAGAACAGAGATGCACAAAGGAAGATTGTTGGTTCATCCACCCATGTGGCCATGACCAGGCTAAATATCACATGATACATCATGACATTACAGAATGTACTGAGGTGTGTGTTGTTGTGCATGGACACATATGTCACCTACATGCCCATCACCTCACATCTCAATTCCACGGGCCCGATTCCCAGAACTAACTTAAGACAAAATCCTAAACTTACTACCATTTTGGTATTCACAGAAGGCACTTACTCATTTTGGTATTCACAGAAGGCACTTACTCATTTCGGTATTCACAGAAGTTAGGAGTCCTAACTTTAGGACTCCTAAATGCCTTCTGTGAATACCGAAAGTCTTAAAATTAGGATTTTTCTCAATTTAGTAGTCCTAAATTTAGGACTCCTAACTTTAGGACTCCTAAATGCCTTCTGTGAATACCGAAAGCCTTAAAATTAGGATTTTTCTCAGTTTAGGAGTCCTAAGGTTAGGACTCCTAACTTTACAACTACTAAACTGAGAAAAATCCTAATTTTAAGGCTTTCGTTATTCACAGAAGGCATTTAGGAGTCCTAAACTTAGGACTACTAAATTGAGAAAAATCCTAATTTTAAGACTTTTGGTATTCACAGAAGGCATTTAGGAGTCCTAAAGTTAGGAGTCCTAACTATACTACTACTAAACTGAGAAAAATCCTAATTTTAAGACTTTCGGTATTCACAGAAGGCATTTAGGAGTCCTAAAGTTAGGAGTCCTAAATTTAGGACTACTAAATTGAGAAAAATCCTAATTTTAAGACTTTCGGTATTCACAGAAGGCATTTAGGAGTCCTAAAGTTAGGAGTCCTAACTATACTACTACTAAATTGAGAAAAATCCTAATTTTAAGACTTTCGGTATTCACAGAAGGCATTTAGGAGTCCTAAAATTAGGACTCCTAACTTCTGTGAATACCGAAATGAGTAAGTGCCTTCTGTGAATACCAAAATGAGTAAGTGCCTTCTGTGAATACCAAAATGGTAGTAAGTTCAGGATTTTGTCTTCAGTTAGTTCTGTGAATCGGGCCCCACATGTCCACATAAGTCCCGTGTAGTGCAATGGCCAATCATTGGGCTGTGTCACCCTACCTATGTACTGCTGTGACGTTACAAACATACATCACAGTGACAAGTGAGGCCTGATGTCTCCCAACCATCACACAGCTTTGCCATGCAGATACCCAGGGTCCCTGTATTGCCATATCGACACTGGCATGATATGGCGTATCACGTACACGCCACAAGGCAAGCGTGAGTCCCACAGGTAGTGGCCACTGTTGTCTCTGCAGGCCCTACATGTACGTCTCTTAGACACACACACACCATCAAGGTTGCTGCACATACCACATGGATGTGGACACTGTCTCCCTTGGGCACATTTGATCATCCACATCTGAGACACAACATGCACACAGACTGTGGGTGCACATCTGAATTGTGACTACAGGTCTCACTGTGACATACATGCCATCACCCCCAGGACATAGGGTGCATGTGACATGTCCTAAACATATCCAACCAGCAACTGTGTCCATGACTCATGCCCATAACTGTACAGTTGCACATCACAGTGGTAATGTGCACAACACACAAAGGATTCTGCCCCCATGAACACGTGCACAGCCTGGGAGTGGCTGAACAAAAGTGTAACACAACAAACCAAATGTTGCCCCTCCCCCCTCCCAACACACAGGGAATGCAGCCTTACATGCCATGGGACACTGTGTGGCCAATGCTGTAGTGTGGTAGGAGTGCACATGTGTCCCTGGCAAGTAATTGTGTGTTGAAGCCGTGAAATAGTCACACCAATGAGGTCCGACTCGGGTGACAATGCGTACGCATTGCACGGTTCATGACCGATCCGTGTGTACGCTTTGCCATTGAATGCAATGAGGTCCGACACGGGTGACAGTGCGTACGCATTGCACGGTTCATGTCCGAGCCGTGCGTACGCTTTGCCATTGACTGCAATGAGGTCTGACGCGGGTGACAATGCGTACGCATTGCACGGTTCATGGCCGAGCCGTGCGTACGCTTTGCCATTGACTGCAATGAGGTCCGACGCGGGTGAATATCATGCATGCGCATCGGGCAGGCTTGTTCCGAGACAAGCGTACGCCTTGGTCATTGGATCGTATGGAGACGGGTGCATGTGTATTTTCGAAAAATACGCGTTGTACAGTCAGTTGACCGAGCCGTGCGCTCCCATTGGCTCTGGACTGTCATGGAGACGGATGCAGATTCAAAACTTGTACGAGTTGTGCGCTGGAAATTCAGTTGGATGCCTACAACAATGTTGCAATTCCTAGGGTTTTATGAAGGTGAAGATTTGAACGATGCGGAAGACGTGTATGAGTCCTACATTTCCATGGATTGGCCAGATTCATAGAATGCAACCGTGTTGGACCTATCACTGGGGACACATGGCACAGAGTCTGCCTCTGCAGCGCAGATATAAGGCTGGATGGACCCCAGGGAGCTCACTTGCCTGCATTTCAAGCTATTGGACCACATCCCTGCTACCACTGCTGCTGTCCCTGCATCCTCTGGCTACTGCTATGGCACTTTCTCTGGAGAGGGCCCCTAGTCTTCACTGAGGAGGAGAACCAGGCCCTGCTGGACGGGCTCCTTCCACAGTACAGCAAGCTGTATGGGAAACCAGGGGAGCAGGTGAGTGTGCAGTCCACTGCCTTCCTAATTGTGCATGTTGTCTTACTAGCAGTACTAGCAGTGTGTACACCAGTGGCAAGCATGCTCACGGAGTACTTTCATCCCCCAAAGTGTGTAGGTACATGTAATGAACAGGTGTTTTGCAGCTAAAGTGCATTTGTGCAAGCTTAAACTTCAAAGGCATTGTTAACATGTCAGACATGCAGGTCATTTGTCCTTTTCCATGGGTGCACTACCTTTGTCACTCATTTCCCTTTGTGATGATGACATGTATATCCAAATGTGTGCAGCACAAATATGGGGCATGTGTGTTAATGTACTTTTAACTTTGTCATCCTCACAGGTTGATGCCCACCAGAAGCAGGAGATATGGCTGACCATCGCCCGGGCTGTTTGATCGGTGGGGGTCTACAAGCACCGGATCCGCAACTGCCAGAAGAGGTGGCAGGACCTTTGGGGCTGGACCCGGAGGGTCGCAAGGGTCCAGCTGAAGCTGTCGCCTCCTCGCAGGAGGGGCGGACACCGGACCCTGACCCCCCACATACTCCGGATACTGGTGGTGGTCTTCCCGGACCTGACCCCCCATATACTCCGGATACTGGTGGTGGTCTTCCCGGACCTGGATAGGCAGCTGAAGGCCAGACAGCAGCAAGGAGGGGGTAAGTCCATGCCTAATCTGTGTACTATGTCTGACATGCTAATTGCAGTCTTTTGGCCTGGTCACACTTCCACATTATGTAGGTCTTGTAGTCCAATACTCATGTCCCTCAATTGTGTGATACACCCTCCTCATCTGATCCACAGATGTGGGCCCTACAGTCTGTTGCTTGTGTCACTTGGGCACTGTGTCCCTGCAGTCAGCTATGCTTCAGCTTCCGGACAGCATCTGTTCCTGTGACTATGTTGTTTGTTTCATGGGTGGGTCAATTGTTTACCCAATGCCTGAGATCTGACATGTGATCGGTGTGTGCCCTTGATATGTGTTCCAATTGCTGGTCTGAGTCGCCACATGTGGCTGGGGTATTTCAAACAAACCCATGCAGCAGGGGACTCCAATTTATGGGCCTCAGGAAAACGTATATAAAGTATGTCACACTTGCTTATCCACCTGACACTTGTCCAGGGCCACACACTGTTTCACGTAGACCTGGGCAGTCATGCCTACTCAAGGGCATTTAGAAACACTCTGTAATCCCACTCCTGTGTACCAACTTACAGGTTGTGCTTAGTGACATGTGCCTTCAGGTGTCTGCCTCTGTGTCATTGTGGTGTGGCGTCCTGTTACGTACAACTGGGGTGTTCATGAGATTGAGGGTCAGCAGGACATCTGAGATGTGACTATGAGAGACAAGACCTGTGGGACATGTAGGGGTGTGATCATTTCACAGCGCACAATGGTGTATGCAACTGTGCACTTCAGGCAGCTGGGTTACATGCACAGCATACTGTGATGTGCTAATGTACAGGGAGTTGTGTTCGCAGAGACTCATATGTCTGATTTGTATGATGAGGGGTCTTCTGGATCCGGGAAATGTTGTTTGCAGGGGATGGGCAAGTGCACTTGTCAGCTGCAGAGTTTGCTTTACCCCTGAGCTATGATTGTGATACAGTGCATACTGTTGTTGTCTGGATGCCCTGCCCCTGTGACAGGAGACAGTGTTGACTGACTACCCAGGCATGCCAGTGCCATGGCATTTAACTTGCTATGAGTGATCCTGCACTGTGTTCAAGTGTGTTCCATGCACCCCATTGTGGCATTGACTATCAGGACATGAGAACATCATAGTGTGTGTTGCTGGCATGCATCACAAGCATGTAAAATGACTCTCTGGCCATCCCTTCATCCGGACACCTGCACTTAATCAATCAATCAATTAATTTGTAAAGCGCACTACATACCCACAAGGGTTTCTAGGCGCTGAAGGGAGGGGAGGAAGGGGGTGCCGTTTTTTACTGGTTGAGCAGCCAGGTCTTGAGTTGTCTCCTGAAGGTTAGAAGGTCTTCTGTTTGTCGTAGGATGAGGGGGAGGGTGTTCCATGTCTTTGCGGCACGGTGGGAGAAGGATTTGCCTCCGGCTGTGGTTCTACGGATGCGTGGGACGGTAGCCAGGGAGAAGTCTGCGAAGCGGAGTTTCCTGTTGGGTATGTAGAAGGAGAGTCGGCTGTTGAGATAGGCTGGACCGGACTTGTGGAGTGCCTTGTGTGCGTGAAACAGGAGCTTGAAAGAGATTCTTTTGTCGACAGGGAGCCAGTGCAGGTTCCTCAGGTGGGGGGTGATGTGGTCACGGCGTGGGACGTCGAGGATCAGGCGTGCAGAGGCATTCTGGATTCTTTGCAGTCTGTTGATGAGCTTGGTCGGTGCTCCGGCGTAGAGGGCGTTTCCGTAGTCGAGTCTGCTGCTGACTAGGGCCTGGGTGACTGTTTTCCTTGTGTCTGTCGGGATCCATCTGTACATCTGGCGGAGCATACAGAGGGTGTTGAAGCAGGTGGAGGAGACAGCGTTGACTTGTTTGGTCATGGTGAGTTTCGAGTCGAGGATGACTCCCAGGTTGCGTGCGTGGTTGGTGGGTGCGGTGGGTGTCCCCAGTGATGCGGGCCACCAGGAGTCATCCCATGCTGAAGGGTTGTGCCCGAGGATGAGGATCTCCGTCTTGTCTGTGTTCAGTCTGAGGCGGCTATGCTCCATCCATTCGGCGACGGCCTTCATTCCCTGGTGGAGGTTGGATTGGGTGGTGAGGGGGTCCTTGGTGAGGGAGAGGATCAGTTGTGTGTCATCGGCGTAGGAGATTATGTTGAGGTCGTGCTGTCGGGCGATGCGTGCGAGAGGCGCCATGTAGACGTTGAACAGCGTCGGGCTGAGGGAGGATCCCTGCGGGACGCCGCAGATGATCTCGGAGGCTTCAGATCGGAACGGGGGAGGCGGACTCTGGGTTCTGCCGGAGAGGAAGGAGTAGGTCCAGTGCAGGGCCTTGTCTCGGCAGGTGCGCTTTGACGCTAGGAGTGAACCAGTTGGCTCTCTTGCTGGTGTCTTTGAGGGTTTGTTTTTTCAGTGGGGCTAAGGTGTTGGCGCAGTTGTCCATCCATCGTCTGAGGGTGCGCGCACCATCGTCGGGGTTGGAGGGGTTGGTCGGTGGGATGAGTGCGAGGTTTGTCTGTAGTTCTGCTTCGGTGATTTTGCCCCAGCAGCGACGGGGAATCTGTACTGAGTCAGTGGCAAGAGATGTGCTTGTGTATAGTGACATACTCCTACATGTTCACTTGCATGTCCAACAAATGTGTGGGTGGTGCATGTCGGCACATTGGGGTATTAGCATCCAACATGCAACAGACATATGGGTGCAAGTCCAGGAGGGATATGTATGCCATGGTTGATGGTGAGACTGACAATTGGCTTATTCTCAACAGTGTGGGCACTTTGAGCAGTGTTCAGCTGATGATGCCAGGCCTTGACCTGTGATGTGATGTACTCACTGCGGTATGTGCAGTCAGTGCAGGTGACTGATGTTGTTCTCTTTCTTCCTATTTCTTTCCAGATACATCCACGGCCACAGGAGGGGACAGCTTCACGGACCAGGAGGAGCCACAGAGCCTGACAGAAGGAGAGGAGTCGGGGGTGACCCAGTGGCACGGAGGGCGAGTGGAGCCACACCGAGGAGTCCTCAGCACCATCCACCCCAGCTGAGGGCCACAGCAGCTCGGAGGATGACTCCTTTGTGGAGGCGGGTGTCAGCAGCCACCAAACCCCAGCTAGTGAGGCTGTCCCCGCCACCGCCCCCACCACCACCATCACCACCCTCCCATCGGATCCCATCCCAGAGGTCCGTGGAGGCTCCCGTGTTCAGGAGCATGTCTCCTTTGTGCCAGGCACCGCACCCCCTGCCCCTGTGTCCCCTGCTGCCCTGAGTGAGGAGTCTGTGGACTTACTTAGACAGATCCATGTAGGGCAGACATCAATGCTGACTGTCCTCCATGCCTACACCAGTCTCTTGACGCAACTGGTGTCGTTCATGTCGGGCATTTCATCGGGCATGTCTGCCCTACAGAGGACCAATCAGTCCATGGCCTCCTCTTTGACGGCAGCAGTGTCCCTCCTCCAACAGTCCCACACCCCTCCTACCCCTGCACCACCCACGATTCCAAGCACCCTACCTGTCCCAAGTACACACACACCTGCACATTCTCACAAAGCCAAAGACACGGGCAGCACACTAACACCCAAAACAAGGTCTAGACGTGCACACAAGCAAGTGCAGGGGACTGATACCACACTCACAGGGGATGGTTTGCAGACGCACACACAGTCATCCACAACCAATCCGAAGTCCTCCGATACCTCTCCCTCCCAGCACCCTTCCCTTGCCTCACCTGCAAACCCATCTCCACAGAAGCTCTTCCTCTGTGACCTTGGCCTCTTCCCCACCGACCCAGCAGATCCAGATTACAAGGGGAAGAGGAAGTCCCCACACACAGAGGGGAGTGCCCCTAACACCGGGACACCCTCCCCCAGGCGCAGTCAGACTGAGGCCCCCACCCGCAAGTCCCCCCAGAGCCAGAAGAGCAAAACCACACCCGGCCCCGCAGCTCTACAGCGAATTCTCCGTCCTCCATCCCCCAGGCCACCACTCCAGAGGTTCCCCCGCCACACCCTGCCCCGGGTTCCCCTATTCACAGATACACCATCCCCAAAATGCTGAGGCCCTCCCCCCCTACCACTTGCTCTTCCACTCCCGGTCAGACAGATAGTGCCACTGATGTGGGGACCATGTCCCCCCCCCTGTCCTGCCGACCGCACCTGAACCCCATTCCGTTCCCATGGAGTTAGGCACTGCAGTGGAGTCCACGACCACCCCGTCTAACTTGGGCACTGCAGTGGGGACCCAATCCACTCCATCTGACCTGCCCACTGAAGTTGTGCTGGCACCCACCCCATCTGACTTGTGCCCCACAGTTGTGACTGCACCCACCACTTCAGTCAGCTCCACTGCAGTTGCAAGTGACTCTCCTGCATCCACCACCCCTTCACTGCCTCCTTCTGCTGCGCCCTGATCCTGTCCCTGCGGTGCCTGGCCTGCCTGTTACACATTAGACCCGGTTTAGGCCACTACCCTGTTAATCCCCTTTAATAATCTGTCACGGTCCCGATCCCTTCTTCAGTAAACTACAGGTCCCAGAAGGCAGTGGTAAGGGGAGGAGGTTGTGTGCACTCGCAGCGGTCACCTGACGAACGAGATGGTTAAATAGCGTCTCGCTACGTGATCCGGTGCTTGACAATCCTTCCTTGTGATGGACCACGCCTCCCGCAGCTGTGCTTCGGACTCTCTGATTGCTGTTTGAATTCGTGTTTCCCGTATCCTCAGTCAACCGGTGTTGACCCCGTCGGTTCCCCCGTGTGGGGTGCGCATTTCCCCGTGTGCCGCCTCACTTCCTTTGGCCCTTGCTACTGTTCCGTGATTCTTACTTGGACTCGGAGGAGATTGGACGCCCTTGAACTCGCTGGGAAGTAACTTTGTGCTGACACCCCGTGCGGCCCCGCCCGGGTGCCGGCTTGTTCATCTCTCACGCATCAGGCGGGCCTCATTCTATTGGGCTCGATCTTCGCCTCCTGCTTCGGCTCCTCTCTCCGTCTGGTGCTTCACAAGTCTACCTGTTTCCTCCTTCTCCTATGACAGCCGCTACCGGACCTACAGCTCTTTGCCTGGTGTTTGGACTTCAAGTTAGCGCGCTTCCAGGGTAGTGTGCTTAAAGTACACTTCTACAAGGATTTCTAGACTTTTGACATTCGACTCGACCATCTCCGCCCTTCATCAGATATCGAGGTGTCTTACAGTTAGCCTGTCTGAATTCCTGTGGCGTTTCCATTGGCCGCTGCCTACGACCAGGCTCCTGCTGTATTCAACTTTGGCGCCATTGTTTTATCGCCACGGTGAGTCTGAGGGAGCACACAACCTAGGTGGGTGGGGGGTAGCTGCTGTAGGAGTAGGGAGAACGGCGGGTGGAAGGGGGTAGAGGTTAGAGAAGGGTTCCGGACATATCCTTTCCCTTAACTGCTGTTCCTTTTCTCTATCTATAGGCACCTTCCCCATCCTGGAAGTTCCATCCCCATCCCTGGGAGTCATACCTGTCTACAAATCACCCCCTGACGTCTGGTGGTCCTTCGCTGTCTCCTCCCTCTCCTTAGGGCAGGTGTTCTGTTCTCACGTTGAACTCGAGGCTGGTCCTGCCCTGGGGAGAGTGGTGAGAACATTCTTCGCTCCTGAGGTTTTTGTATCCTTTACTAATATCGCAACCTGACAGATTGTCGAGCCCACGTTTATCAAAACCCCCGAGCAAAGATGGATAAGGACTTGATGTCTATGGCTGGGGCCCTGGATGACCCTAGTCAGGATGTCAATATCTCGGAGTTAGTCATGTTAGTTACAAGTTTACGACAAGAGCTCCAACAAGTAAAAAACGAGAATACTCGTCTCCACCTGGAATTGAACACTGTAAAAACCCACTCCATGCCCAGATGGGTCAGTCAAGCCAAAGAAGACATATATTCAGCCTGCTCGGTTTCACATGCCGGCTCAGGTCACAGACCCCGCCATAGGGGTTAATCCCGCGCCGGTGAATGTAACAGTCCTAACCCCTCCTCAGACCCCCCTTGCTATGCCAGAAAGGTACTCTGGAGAAAGTCAGAAATTCGCAGTTTTCATGAACCAATGCCACTTACAGTTTCTATGCCGAGCGGCATCTTTCCCCGATGATGCGGCAAAAGTGGCATTCATTATACCCTATTTGTCGGGCAATGCTGCTTTATGGGCAGTTCCGCTAATTGACAACGATGACCCCATTTTGTATGATTTAAACCTTTTCGCTCGGCACGCTTATATGCAGGCGAGTGATAATGAGTTGCTAGGACTAAAACAAGGCTCCAAAGATTTGGTGACTTATATCACTACCTTCAACCGGCTGGTGGCCGAGACTCAATGGCCTGAAGAAAAACGGACGTCTTTATTTTATAGAGGACTCAGAGATGAGTTGAAGGACATCCTCTCTCAAATTGTAGATCCACCCGAAGATTGTCCATCTTTCATTGATTTGGTGGTCAAGCTAGACCACAGATTGAGTGAGAGGAAGGGAGAACGCACGAAAGGTGATTTTCCTCGCTTGCTGGTGTCAAGAGAGAGAAAAGACCCGAAGGACGGAGTAGAACCGATGCAAATCGGTGGTATCCGTGGACCTTTAAGCAAAGAGGAAAAGGGAAAGCGCAGAAAGTTAGATCTGTGCTTGTATTGTGGGAAAGGAGGCCATTACGCCAAGGAGTGTCTGGTTAAACCCAAGACTAGCGCTAGGGTCGGAATGAGTAAAATTGGAACTTCTGTGCCGGCGGAAAACTAGTTGACTTGAAGAAACCTGAGACCAGTTCTTCAAGTCCGCTCACCTCGTTGGTCTCCAGTTTTCTAGCCAACACCTCTTCTTCTACGCCCAAGCATTTGACTCTATCGGTGGTGTTGATTTTATCCTCTACTGATAAGACTAAGCTAGCTCTCATGTTGGACTCTGGGGCTACCGGTAACTTCCTAGACATTACTTTAGCCAACCGATTAGGGATCGACTTTCTACCCAAGACTCACCCTGAAACGGTCAGGGCGGTGGATGGTACAGAGTTATCCTCAGGCCGAATCGCATATCAAACACCCGTGATGGTGATGGTGTGTGAGAACGGACATACGGAACAGATCCAGTTTGATTTAATTGCAGCTCCGAACTTTGGTGCCATAGTTGGAGTGCCTTGGCTTCAGACACACAACCCTCACATTGATTGGGTAACGAGGAAGGTTACGCTTAGGTCTCCCTATTGTTTACAGCATTGTTACCAGGATACCATGCCTTCCACCACCTCCGTCACCTGTGCCCTCACAGAGGTGCTTACCACATCTCTACCAGAAGAATATCAAGAGTTCGCTGCGGTGTTTGATGAAGTCAAGGCAGTGGCGCTGCCACCACATAGACCTTTTGACTGTCGTATCGACTTGATACCAGGTGCTGACTTACCTGTGTGTCGAGTCTATGCATTGACAGAACCGGAAAGCAAATATTTGCAAGAATACTTGGATGATATGGTTAAGAAGGGGTTCATCCGCCATTCGACCTCCCCTGTCTCTTCCCCACTGTTTTTTAAACCGAAACGAGAAGGGGGTTTGAGAGCCTGCCTAGACTATAGAGCCCTTAACAAGGTGACTATAAAAAACAAGTATCCGCTTCCATTGATTCCTGGACTATTAGATCAAGTCAGAAAAGCTAAAATCTTCACAAAACTAGACCTACGGGGCGCGTATCATCTCATTCGCGTGAAAGAGGGAGACGAATGGAAAACGGCATTCCGCACAAAGTTTGGGCTCTATGAGTACTGCGTGATGCCGTTTGGCCTCTGCAACGCTCCAGCAGCGTTTCAATTCTTTATAAACGAAATCCTGCGTGAATATCTGGATGTATGTGTTATTGTCTGTATAGACGACATTTTAGTCTATTCACAGAACATACAAGAACATGTTTCTCATGTCAAACAAATCCTCCAGTTACTCCAAGACAATCATCTCTTCGCCAAATTGGAGAAATGCCTCTTTCACGTAGAAAAAGTAAACTTTTTAGGGTTTGTGATTTCTCCTGAAGGTATATATATGGATCCAACTAAAATCTCGGCCATCACACAATGGGCCAGTCCGTCATCCGTCAAAGAGGTGCAATCCTTCCTTGGCTTCGCCAATTTTTATAGGCGTTTTATAGATCATTTCTCGGATCTCATCTCGCCCATCACCAGACTACTTAAGAAGGGAGTGGTCTTCGAGTGGGACAGGAAAGCCGAAGACTCTTTCCAAGCCCTAAAAGACAAATTCGTGTCAGCCCCTATCTTGAGACACGCTGATGAAACCCAACCCTATTACGTGGAAGCAGATGCTTCACAATATGCGGTAGGTGGGGTACTTTTGCAGAGAGATCAGTTGACAGGAACTCTCCATCCGGTGGCTTATTTTTCAAAAACTCTTGCCCCCGCCAAGCAATATTATACCATCGGAGAGAGAGAACTCTTAGCGATAAAATTGGCTTTTCAAGAGTGGAGGCACTATTTATTGGGTTCTCCGCATGTTATCACAATCTACTCAGACCACAAGAACCTGCAGTTTTTTAGATCAGCTAAGGCTCTTACACCGCACCAGATGCGATGGGTATCTTTCTTTTGTGAGTACGATTTTGTTATAAATTTCAGACCGGGAGCAAGACATGGCAGAGCTGACGCCTTATCTAGGTTAGGCAAGAACATCACTCATACCCCTGAAGAGCCGGTACCCTTGATACCCTCCAATAAGATTTTAGCAGTGAGTATAAAATCAGGAGAAGTGGACTCTCCTTTTGTGGAGAGATTGATGCAGGCGTATCAAGGCCTACAAAGAGATGAATGGTTATTAGACCCTTTGAATGAAATCAAAGATGCCCTTTATTTTCATGACGGATTGCTGTATGTTCCTTCTATACCTTAACAGAAGGAAATAACTCAGTGGTGTCATGCTCTTCCTCTTGTAGGACATCCAGGGGGTGAGAAGACAGTCCTATTATGCAAAAGGTGGTTTTGGTGGCCCAACATGGGTCAGAGCATTCAGGACTTTGTGAAAGCCTGTCCTGTGTGTGCGCGACAGAAAGCACTCCATAGTGCTCCGGCAGGGTTGCTATGCCCCTTACCTATCCCCTCCAGCCCATGGTCTTCCATCAGTATGGATTTCATTACTGATTTACCCAGTGCCCAGGGTTACACGACTGTACTTGTGGTAGTGGACATGCTGACAAAGATGGCACATTTCATCCCCCTCAAGAAACTCCCCTCATCCAAGGAATTAATAGAGGCATTCATCATGCATGTAATACGGTTGCATGGACTGCCTTCGGTCATTGTGTCAGATAGAGGCCCCCAATTTGTTTCCAAATTCTGGCAGGGAGTTTGTACAGCCCTTCAGATTGATCATCGTTTATCTTCCGCTTACCACCCGCAAACTGACGGGCAAACGGAACGTACCAACCAAACGCTGGAACAGTACCTACGATGTCTGTTGAGTACTGTTACAGGGAATTGGGTGCAAGCACTTCCATTGGCGGAATTCGCCTACAACAACACAAACCACTCTGCCTCTAAGATCTCTCCTTTTTTTTCTCCTATGGGTATCATCCACGATTCTTGCCCCTGTCTCTTCCCTCCAGTGTAGCAAAATTCCCTGCAGTTACTGAACATCACGCCTTCCTAACTCAGATTTGGAAGCAAGCTATACACGAGCTCGCTGAAGCCAAAGACAGAATGAAGAGACAGGCTGACTCACACAGAAGACCCGCTCCCGAATACCACGAAGGGGATCGAGTTTGGTTAGCCACCAAAAATTTGAGAATGCCGGGCCCACGCAAGTTGCAACCCAGATATACAGGCCCTTTTGAGGTGAAACAAGTTATCAATCCTGTAGCGATCAAGCTAGACCTCCCCGAAGACATAAAGATCCATCCAGTGTTTCACACTTCGTTGCTTAAACCCTATTTAACGCCTTCTTGCACGGAACCCCCTCCTCCTCCACTTATCATTAATGGGGAAGAAGAGTACGAAGTCAGACGTATTGTAGATTCTAGAAGGGTACAGGGTAAGCTACAATACTTAGTAGACTGGGTAGGCTATAGCCTTGAGGATAGAACGTGGGAACCCGCAGCACACGTACATGCCCCTACTCTGATTCGGCGATTTCACGCCCAAAACCCTGACAAGCCTAGACCTGTGGGAAGATCTTTACGGAGGGGAACTGTTACACATTAGACCCGGTTTAGGCCACTACCCTGTTAATCCCCTTTAATAATCTATCACGGTCCCGATCCCTTCTTCAGTAAACTACAGGTCCCAGAAGGCAGTGGTAAGGGGAGGAGGTTGTGTGCACTCGCAGCGGTCACCTGACGAACGAGATGGTTAAATAGCGTCTCGCTACGTGATCCGGTGCTTGACAATCCTTCCTTGTGATGGACCACGCCTCCCGCAGCTGTGCTTCGGACTCTCTGATTGCTGTTTGAATTCGTGTTTCCCGTATCCTCAGTCAACCGGTGTTGACCCCGTCGGTTCCCCCGTGTGGGGTGCGCATTTCCCCGTGTGCCGCCTCACTTCCTTTGGCCCTTGCTACTGTTCCGTGATTCTTACTTGGACTCGGAGGAGATTGGACGCCCTTGAACTCGCTGGGAAGTAACTTTGTGCTGACACCCCGTGCGGCCCCGCCCGGGTGCCGGCTTGTTCATCTCTCACGCATCAGGCGGGCCTCATTCTATTGGGCTCGATCTTCGCCTCCTGCTTCGGCTCCTCTCTCCGTCTGGTGCTTCACGAGTCTACCTGTTCCCTCCTTCTCCTATGACAGCCGCTACCGGACCTACAGCTCTTTGCCTGGTGTTTGGACTTCAAGTTAGTGCGCTTCCAGGGTAGTGTGCTTAAAGTACACTTCTACAAGGATTTCTGGACTTTTGACATTCGACTCGACCATCTCCGCCCTTCATCAGATATCGAGGTGTCTTACAGTTAGCCTGTCTGAATTCCTGTGGCGTTTCCATTGGCCGCTGCCTACGACCAGGCTCCTGCTGTATTCAACTTTGGCGCCATTGTTTTATCGCCACGGTGAGTCTGAGGGAGCACACAACCTAGGTGGGTGGGGGGTAGCTGCTGTAGGAGTAGGGAGAACGGCGGGTGGAAGGGGGTAGAGGTTAGAGAAGGGTTCCGGACATATCCTTTCCCTTAACTGCTGTTCCTTTTCTCTATCTATAGGCACCTTCCCCATCCTGGAAGTTCCATCCCCATCCCTGGGAGTCATACCTGTCTACAAATCACCCCCTGACGTCTGGTGGTCCTTCGCTGTCTCCTCCCTCTCCTTAGGGCAGGTGTTCTGTTCTCGCGTTGAACTCGAGGCTGGTCCTGCCCTGGGGAGAGTGGTGAGAACATTCTTCGCTCCTGAGGTTTTTGTATCCTTTACTAATATCGCAACCTGACACTGCCCCCATGTATGCCCCTCCGAGGGGATGTCCCCTGTCCTTAGCAGTGCAGGCAAGCAACGTGTGACAGTTGTCACTCAAGTTCACTCCTTGTCATTTGATAATGGACTGGCCATTGGCCTTTGTTTTGAACGGACGTTTAATTTTTCATCTGCTGAATAAATCTTTTTTCTTTATCCTTGTGAATTTAATTTAGCTGTACATTATGTTGATGATGTTTACCATGACCTTGCAGTTCTAATGTTGGATTTCCAATGTTGAATACTGAGGTGTTGATGTGAGGTACTCTATGTGGTCCATGAGATATGTATCCTATTCTGGTCAGTATCCATGTCATCCTTTGCAGCTAACTGGGTGTGTCATGATCAACAATTTGTGAACATCTCTGTGAACATTTCATTTGCATGGTCACATCTGTGGCTTGCACACAGGCACATATGATGTGCTTCCCATTGTCCAACTTGTCTATTTCCCTGACTTTGGGCGCATCTCCACTGGACCTACAGGTGTGGGCATCATTGGTGTAGGAGCAACTGGGTCCTCTGTGCAACTTGCTGGACATATGTGTTGAATATGTGCAGATGACTTAAGGGAGACTCCCGTACCCAGGCTGTTGTGACCAGAGTCTTCATTGTGTGGTAACTAATGGCTGACTGACCAAGTGTTCTGCTGACATGATTGAGACCTGTTGGGACTATGTTTGGCACAGCTGAGCTTCCACAGGAGTTGAGTCCCCTCAAGTGAGTGTGTTGTTCCATGACATTGCCTGGGCCCATGGTGTGTGTTGTGTGAGCATGTGTGTGTGTGTCCACATCACTTTTCATACACAGGCAGTGTTCCCTAGATATGTTCCTGTTGTTGTTGCTTGCTGAGTGGTACTGTGTTCATCCCCCAACTATGCCATGGGCTACCAGATGTGTGGGTGCATGATACACTACTGTTAATTGGTGTTTCATCATTGGGATTTGTCATTTCTGAGTGGTGATGATGTTGTTAGACGCAGATGGGACACAGTCAGGGGTCCCCAAGGCACTTGTTTGTTCGCAAAATCATGTAGTTGTCCCGAGTGGTGCCTTTCAGTGTTTAAGACATGTGTATGTGTGTGTGACTGCTCCCACTTGTCCGGTTCAGGGCTGCAATGTTTGCAGGTGTCAGCATGTGTGCCTTGTGGTTCTCCTTGGCTTCTGCATTGTCCATGGACTGTGGCAGGTATTCCGCAGGTTACGTGAGCTTTGACGTCATGGCCATGTACCGCATACTTTGCAGTATGTCTGTCATTCACCAGGGTTGTACACTGTCCTTGTGTGATGATTCTGTGCACCTTAGTTCCTCCCAACATTGCCGTGTTTGTCATGGGTGCATGTGCAATGTCACCTGTCCATGTGGGCTTCACAGATGCACATTGGTGCAGTTCAGGGTGTGTGGTGTTGAGGGTGGACTGATGTAAATGTTTGCATGGATGTGCCCCTAGCTCCCGTTTGTCCATGGACGACGGGCCATGCTGAGTGACATGTGTTTGTGTAGGTGTGATGTACGTTTGTGGCACAGGACACATGTCTGGGTTTCTCAGTTTGTACGACATCTACCTTTGTCAGCACAGTGGAGGTGTCATGCATGCTTGTGTCACCCCAATGTCTTTTCCCTGGGGGTAGTGCTGTTGTTTGTCAGTCTCTTGCTGTGTTAGTTTGTGTTCATTCCAGCTTGTGTCACATGTGTCTGTTGTGCTCCCTCTCATCTCACAATGCCTGATTTCCCACTAAGGGGGGCCCATTGATGTGTTACTTTTGTATGGCACTGTATCCACATCTGTCTCACTGTGTTTCAGCCCTCCTCATGTGTTGTGTAGTTGCCTGTGGATACTGATACACACACAAACATGTTGTGTCAGATGTGCAGTGTGAGGTTGCCTGTTTGTGTTTGTGCATCTGCACCAGTGCATTGGTATTGCTGTTGTGGGCCATTGTCTGGATGTTGTTTTTGTGATTTACCCTGCTGTCCCTGTGAGTCATGTCACATCATTGTGCACATTCATCATGGTTGTTAGGTCCCATTGCTGGCATGGAATGGGCGTTTGTGACCTGATTCCTACAGTCTACACAGGTTGTTTTGATTAGTGTGTCTATTTTCGAGATGTGTGTATGCTTTGTGATGGTCACTTCTGCTTTTGTGTCATTGTACACTGTATGCATTGTCAGCCCCTATGGGTGGTGCTTGTCTGCACATGGCCCGAAGTATGTTAGGTTATCACAGAACTGTTACCCTCACCACATCTCTGTGGGTATGGGACACAACCACTACTTTGGCCCAAAAGTGTTTCATGTGTTGGGACCAGGAATCATACATGCTGTTTGCAGCTTTGTCCATGATGACACTTACCTTTTGGTCACTGTGATGAGGGGGGTTTTAGACCCCATCACCACAATGCTCAACATCTCCTACAGTTTGGAACCCCACACTTAACTTTTGTTCGACACAGTGAGGGGGTGTTATTTTTACATTGCCACAGTGCTAGTGATGCTTGCCTTGTGTAGGCCACACTCAGTTTTTGGTCACACATGTGATGGTAGTTACATTGTATGTTCGTTGTCATGATCACTGTTGTGGGCATTTGTCACAGACTACACACTGTTGCCATGATGTTAAGGGGGATGTATGTTGCTGACTTACATGATGTTGGTGTATGATGGATGTGTGGTGCATCACACATCCTATGAGTGGGGGTGGTAGGAGTGCTGGGCAACAGGTCCCCTATGGGTGGGGGTGGCAGGAGTGATGGGCAACAGTAGTGATGGGCAACAGGTCCCCTATGGGTGGGGGTGGCAGGGGTGATGGGCAACATAAGCCCAATGAGTGGGGGTGGCAGTAGTGATGGGCAACAGGTCCCCTGTGAGTAGGGGTGGCAGGAGTGCTGGGCAACAGGTCCCCTATGAGTGAGGGTGGCAGGAGTGCTGGGCAACATAGTCCCTAGGGTTGGGGGTGGCAGTAGTGCTGGGCAACAGATCCCCTATGAGTGGGGGTGGCAGTAGTGCTGGTCAACAGGTCCCCTATGGGTGGGGGTGGCAGTAGTGCTGGGCAACGGGTCACCTATGAGTGGGGGTGGCAGTAGTGATGGGCAACAGGTCCTCTATGAGTGGAGGTGCCAGGAGTGATGGGCAACAGTAGTGATGGGCAACAGGTCCCCAATGAGTGGGGGTGGCAGGAGTGATGGGCATCAGGTCCCCTATGAGTGGGGGTGGCAGGAGTGCTGGCCAACAGGTCCCCTATGGGTGGGGGTGGCAGGAGTGCTGGGCAACAGGTCCCAGATGGGTGGGGGTGGCAGTAGTTCTGGGCAACAGGTCCCCTATGAGTGGGGGTGGCAGGGATGATGGGCAACATAAGCCCTGAGTGGGGGTGGCAGTAGTGCTGGGCAACAGGTCCCCTATGGGTGGGGGTGGCAGTAGTGCTGGGCAACAGGTCACCTATGGGTGGGGGTGGCAGTGGTGATGGGCAACATAAGCCCTATGAGTGTGGGTGGCAGGAGTGATAGGCAACATAGTCCCTAGGGGTGGGGGTGGCAGTAGTGATGGGCAATAGGTCCCCTATGGCTGGGGGTGGCAGGAGTGCTGGGCAACATAATCTCTATGGGTGGGGGTGGCAGTCGTGATGGGCAACATGAGCCCTATGGGTGGGGGTGGTAGTGGTGCTGGCCATACAACCCCTATGGTGGCCTGTTGTTAGTGGCCAGGATATGGATCCCCTGTGTGTGTGTGCCGTTTTGCGGGTATGTGTCGTTAGTTTGTGTGGTGGGTGTCTGACTTACCGTCTGCGCCGTCCGCGTCGGTTCCTGATCCGGTCATAGATGTAGAGTACTGGTATGACCTGCGTGATGGGATTCATGATGTGTTCATCTCATACACGCTGCTTTTTGCTCCGTCTCGTACCCGTTGCAAGCTGGTCCGTCTCGTAGCCGTGGATTGAGTTTTGGCGCGAATCGTAGCTGATATGCTTCTTTTCCGGATGCAATGATGTGTTGTACGTGACGACCCGTCCGGCGTGTAGGAAGTACGCATCGTACTTGTCAGGGCGGAAACTGCTATGGATACTACTTCCGGGCGACTCGGTTCGGCGTTAGGAGTTACGGCTCGGACGGAGAATGATGCCTGAATCACTGCCTACGTGTCGGTCAGGTTTTTGTCAGTTATGCGCATCGTACTTCATAAACAGGACGGAGCAAGGTAAGGCTCTGAACAGCTCTCGGAGAGCTGTCCGACCCGGATCGGAATCGACCCCAGAGTGTCATATTCTTTCTCTCTGTGAGTTCTAACCCCTCACCAGACACACACATACATGCTCCCACACACAAATAATTCTACCCGAATAGTCTGTTTTACATATCATTCTATAAAATATTCCAGCCAGAATAGTGACTACCAAAAAATCATGAAGTTAAGCACCTTGATATTCTTTATCTTCAAAGTACAACTAAGGATTAGAGACTGAGGGTAAGCTCAAGACACATGAGAGTGATGAGGAAGGTACAAGAAGAATAAGCGGGAGATCAAGACTTAAGGTAGAAGAATAAGCGAGAGACTAAGCCATAAAATAGGCAAATTAAGGGGCTGAAGCACACATTGAATAGGAGAATAGAGTGATGCACTAGTTGAAAGTGTGAGCAAGTGAGGAATAAAACACAATAAGGGATGGTTCCGGGGAAGAAGAAAGATGAGAGAGAGGAGTAAGGAGCCAGCAGGATGAGAGCTGAGGGCAAGGAGCACAATGAATGAGAACACGAGTTAAAGCAATTTGGATGAGAGTGAAAATAGCTCAATGACAAATGTAAGAGAAGAGAGTGAGACACAAACCAGATTGGGAGAAGTCAAATAATGAAGGGGAGTCAGGTTCAAGATGGAGGAAAGAGGAGACTAAGGGCCTGATTACGAGTTTGGCAGTCCTGGAGGGGGCCACACCAGCACCCCGCTCCAGGATCACCAAGCCAGTAATCTTGTGGTCTGGCAGTCGGTCCTTTGGCGTACCAAAGGTGGTGCCTATTAAAAAGGCACCACAATGGAATGCTAAAGCACGTTCCTGCACAGCATGGACTGTAAAGTCCATGCCGTGCAGGAAAGGGGATGATTGCACACAGGGGGCACAACATGTGGCCCCTTGCAGGTACCCCTTGGTCCTGAGGCAACAGGCAGCTCTGTAGGGCCCCCTTTGGTTCCTCACCACAACAGTTTTCATGGTGGGCTCACCGCTATGGAAACTGTGGCAGTGAGGAAATTCCTAATATGCTCGTCGTTGCGGCAGCAGCACCAACAGCATATTAGGGCTTTGACTTCTGTGCCCCCGCTGTGGGATCCACGAACCCCGGTGATTGCGGTGGTCATGTGGTGGTCCCAGTGCTGTATTCGTAATACGGCGGGTAGACCGCCAATCTGACGATCAAGGGACCGGCACCACGCATTTGGGCCTTAGACAGAAGTTTAATTAAAAAGAGCAAATGTCAGAGAGGAGTCTAAGGTCCACAGAGGAGAGTGGTGACTAAGGGATGTGCTTTTATCTTATGATGGATAAGAGAAGAAGGGCTGAGGTACAAGAGGGGTTAGAGAAGAGACTTCTTAGGTGTTATATTTTGTCTGAACCAACTTTCACATCTCTTCGGCACTGTTCAGATACAGCACCCATTTGAAAGTCAAAGGAGCTGAGGGAGGTTTGGGAAATCCTTTTTAAGTGATGTAGCATCCTAGGCGAGTGAGGATAACAAGCCATTTCCTACTCTGTATATGTCCAGGGCTCCCTAAAAAACCCAGCACCCTGTCAAAGAGGGACTGGGAACCAAAAGCAGCCCTGGCAAAACTGTTCAAACTAATCCCGCTCTGTTCTTCCTCTCTCAAATCTCTCTCTCCTTTTCTCTTTCCTCTCTCTCATCTAAAGCACCCTGGTGTGCCTACTGTAATTACCTGAGGAAGAGGGGGATAGCGGCAGAGCCACCAGTAGGTGCCCTCTGTCTTCAATAGTCGGCCTCCAATGGCTCCAACCCAACGGGAAAATGCCCAGTGGTATAAACAAACAGTCCCTGCCTGGAAACAATACACTGCTCGGCCAATGCACCTCCATCCTGATATGCTGCATTACAAACTACTTCTATTCTTCTGCCCATAAAGGGATCTACTCTTCAATTCTATATCGTAGTATTTTCTGAGGCTAGGGTCTTTTTCCAAGTTACTGCCTCTTTTGCTCTTTTCTTTTGTCCACAACTTCTGCCACTTTTCATTTCTTCCTTCTGCTCCTATTATTCCTTTTTCTTCTATTCCATCTGACTTTTTAATTCCCCTTTGTACTTTTTCCATTTATATTCATTTCTCTAATATTTGTTTTATCTATCCCTTTTCTCCATTATATATCCCCCAATCACTGTTAGCCCCATTTATGTTTGTTCTTCTTACAACTCCCTTCTTTTCTTTTCTTCACCTTAATATACACTACCCCTTTCCCTCTCCTCTCTTTCCCCTCACCTTATCATTCGTACATCACTTGTTTAGTTTATGTCCTGTTTTCATTATTTTTCTAAGCTCTCACTATTGCTTTTTCTTCTCCAGCTCCTCTATATGTCTTACCTTTTTAACCTCACTCATGTTTTTCTCTCTCCAACCTCTCTCCCTTTCGTGTCTATTCTGCCTCTTTCCCCTTCTTCCAACTTTTCTTCTCTTTCTTCTCCCTCTAACTTTTCTTACATTTTACTCTCCTCTTTACTTTTTTCCTTCCCTCCTCTCCTATTTGGTCAACTTTGTGTTCTCCTTTCCCTCTCCCTGTAATCCACTCTTAATGCTATTATTTTATCTCCCCGCCTTGCTTCTCCCTTTCGCCTTCCTGCTCCTTATCATGTCCTCACCTCTTCTCTGATGGTCCCCTGTATCTCCCTACAGCAGATGCCAAGAGTTGAAAGGTGATGGCCGGCTCGAAGTCACATCGAAGGTAGCCAGGAATGAATCAAAGATTATCGAAAATGCGCCGTACAGACTCCTAAATCCAGCTCAATAAGTCTTTCACCGCCAGACTTCAGACTGGTTTAAAGGGCCAGCGTCCTTTGTAGGTAGAAAATCTCTTTATCTCGCTCTGAGTAGCTTCCCGGGTTTAGACAGTCATTATCAAGGGCAGAACACCTCACTTGACCGGGTCTGTCTGAGTGGAAGTGCAAAGCACGTCTTAGACCACTGTGGAACTTCACAGTCTAAGCCGGATCTTGGACACATTTTATAATTAATGCAAGGCTATTCTCAACATATGGTGCAGTGTGCAGCATGATACAGTAGGAGGCGCTACGGGAATGGCCAGAGTGCATGTCATACATTGTTATACTTCGAAGTGCAAGGCTACCTTCTCATATTCCTTGCCTAAATGAGGGAACAAAATGCAAAATACAAATACCCATCACTCTGGAGACAGAACTCGCTTGTTCCCCACCCTCCATAAAAATGCTTTCCCCAGAATGGATTGCTGCTATTTCTTGTGATACTTTCTTTTTAAACGCCACCCTTCCCTTTCGTTTCACTGTGATGCAGACCCATTTATCAAGCTGTTTGTGCCAAGCAATCATGCTATTCAGAATAGAAGTCTTGGACTCGGTCAAATGAAGATTATCAAACAATATTTGGGCTGCTGTCACCCGGTTCATCTTCCCTGTAGTAGTTCTCCCCTGAACCAGACTGTGAGGCAGTGAGCCCTCTTCACATACAAAACAACTCACCCAATCAACCTCCCAAATGTTGTGACGCCAGTGTTTTAATAAACATACACAATACACAGCCACATGGCTTCTGAACCTCGAAAGAGCTTTTCTGTACGTCTGCCACCACTCACCTAAAGTGCAGAACAAAGGGTTCATGAATCAGCTATATTTTAGGCTTGGGCAGTATTTCGATTATGCCAATCTAATCAAAGCAACTCCCGTAATTCTGCGTTACTTTTTGATGCAGAATTACCGATAATTACGCAATTGCGCCTGCTCACATAACTAAGAGTATTTTGGGGAATAAAATCCTAATGCAGAGCACATTTAGCGAGCGCGAGCAGCCGTACACTTCTCATTTAGAGCTGTTTGTTAGCGAAAGAAGGAATTTTGGACGCTAGAAAATAGTGCTGAATTCCAGTAGTAAGTTGGGGGAAAATCCTACCCCAAGAGCACATTTAGGGGCACATCAACAACAACCGGCGATAATTATCTCTAAGCGCACTTAGCGCTAGGATAATTATCGCCGGCTAGCGTGAATTTTTATCGCTGAGATAGCGTGCTATTAGCAACGCTTATCTCAATAGCGATAAAAATCCTCACGCTAACAGGCTAACGTGAGATTATCGCTGGAAACCCAGCGATAATCTCACGTTACCTTGTTGATAGGGACAGGCAAACTTAGCCATGATATCCTCCTTCCATAGGATATCATGGCTAAGTCAGAAAAATACCAGACGTAAAAAAGCAGCGCTAACCGCGGTTAGCGCTGCTTTTTTTGTCTCTAACAGGGTTAGCGACATTCTTGATAATAGGAGAAATGTCGCTTAGCGGCATTTCTCCTATTATTTTACTCTGGAACGCCCCCTTTGCAAGGGGAAGCGTAGAGTAAAAGGGTGCTAACATGCAAATTTGCATGTTAGCACCCTGTTGTTGATAGGGCGCTAGTTTTATCTCTCCTTTTTTGGCTTTTAAAGCCAAAAAAGCAGAGATAAAGCCCTTGTTGATATGCCCCTTGGGGGCAAATCAACAACAACCGGCGATAATTATCGCTAAGCGTACTTAGCGCTAGGATAATTATCGCCGGCTAGCGTGGATTTTTATCGCTGAGATAGCGTGCTATTAGCAACGCTTATCTCAATAGCGATAAAAATCCTCATGCTAAGTGGCTAACGTGAGATTATCGCTGGAAACCCAGCGATAATCTCACGTTAGCTTGTTGATAGGGACAGACAAACTTAGCCATGATATCCTCCTTCCATAGGATATCATGGCTAAGTCAGAAAAATACCAGACGTAAAAAAGCAGCGTTAACCGAGGTTAGCGCTGCTTTTTTTGTCTCTAACAGGGTTAGCGATATTCTTGATAATAGGAGAAATGTCGCTTAGCGACATTTCTCCTATTATTTTACTCAGGAACGCCTCCTTTGCATCTCATTAGAGATGCAAGGGGAAGCGTAGAGCAAACGGGTGCTAACATGCCAATTTGCATGTTAGCACCCTGTTGTTGATAGGGTGCTAGTTTTATCTCTGCTTTTTTGGCTTTTAAAGCCAAAAAAGCAGAGATAAAGCCCTTGTTGATATGCCCCTTGGTGAGCACAAGCGGCTGTTTGCGCTCGCTATTTGTATTCTGTTGCATTTAGTGCTACTTCTTAGCGCAAAATGCAGCCTTGCTTTAATTTTGATTACGTGGGTGCATTTTGGAAATAGCGCTAAATGCAAAATTACTCTCACATAATTGAAGCATAATATCATAGAATTCGTAGGTAATTCTGCATGATTACGCTACACAGAATTCTGCACGTTACGCCCATGTTTACTACTACTTTACTTGGTTGCACATTTCCTTTAAACCAATACCCTACCATTTAGGCCTGAAGCAGTCCTTGTCTGAGTGGATCAAGCCCTGTATTGCCTCTGCAAGAACCAACCCAGCTGTCTCCTAAACCTAGGTGATGGGCAAAGCAAATTCAATGGCAATGATGGAGAATGAAGTTTTAAAACTTTTAACTGCCCGAAAATAAATAATAAGTTAGCGTCAGTGAAAAAAGAACAGCTGTTTTTTTACCGCATATTAAAAGAGTTGTGAGCACATCCAGGTAATTCAGCAGTTCAGGACAAGGATTTTTGGGAAGTGGCTTATGATTCGTTAGAGAAAATGCAAGGTGAACATCTAAGTCAGCCATAGAATGAAAGAAAGAACTATTGTTTCCCATGGAAACCTCCTTCTATTATTAATTAAGACACATTTCAAGGAGTACAAGTGTATTGCTTTTTATATATATATATGTTTAGAAGACCATTTTGAACAATACTAATAAATATTTTCTGAAACATTGTTTGTTATGGAATAATAAAGTTATAAATAAGTTGGATTGGATTACTTTTTTCCATTTTACATAGTTGAACAGCGTAACAGTGGTGGTTTAAATATATTGAATATAGCACATGGAGTTAATACAGTATCAGCAGGTTATTGATGAACTAGCTTGTTGTATTTAAAGTTGTAGTTGATTGATCACCGTTTAAGAATATTTATGCACATTAACAATTTTCCCTACTCTACTCTTCTATATTTCGTTGGTCAAAATAAATGGCAGACGCAATCTCAGAAAAGTAACATTAAGCCAAAGAGCTCTCCTGTCTGGAAAAGATGCGATAAAGCCTGGAAGCGGTGCGAGCGTCGCAATCCGTGCAGCAGTGGCGATGCATCGGCGTTGCGGGAGATGTGCTGGTTCTGATCGGCGCAACATCGCTGATGCGTGGATTTTTCCAGGTGCAGCACTTTATACTCACTTCCACAGGCCCAGGCCTAGATTGGCACCACTTGGCAGAGAAGGACTCACAGCAGACAGATTCCAGGTGCTGGTTGCAGGTTGCAGGGTGAAGTTTTTGATATCCCTGAGACTTCAGAAACAGGAGGCAAGCCAACAAGTCCGTGGAGATACTTTGGTTCTTGGATGAAGAGATGCAGGTCCAGTCCTTCTGACTACCGGGCAAGAAGCAGCAGGCAGCAGGTCAACACAGCAAAGCAGTTCAGCAAAGTGCTAGTCCCTCCTGACAACACAGCAGTCCTTCTTCCTGGTAGAATGCCTACAGTTCCAGAAGTGTTTTGAGTCGGTGGTGTCAGGGGTCCAGTACTTATACCCAGTTGTGCCTTTGAAGTGGGGTAGACTTCAGAGAAAGGTTTTTGAAGTGCACCAGATCCCTGCCCTTCCTGCCCTGGCTCCAGACTCACTTCAGGAGGGTATGCAGCTTTTTGTGTGGTTACAGGCACAGCCCTTGGGGCTGTTCTGGGCCTACCTTAGAGGGGGTGAGATATGTATTAATAAAAAGGAAGGTTTGGGCATGGCAAGAGTGTTATTTAGCCAAGTCGACATGGCAGTTTAAAACTGCACATACAGGCTCTGCAATGGCAGGCCCGGCATATATTTAAAGGGCTAGTTAAGTGTGTGGCACAACCACTGCTGCAGACCTACTAGTAGCATTTAATTTACAGGCCTTAGGCACATGTAATGCACTTTACTTTGGAGTTAAAAGTAAATTAAATATGCCAATTGTGGATTAGCCAATGTCACCATGTTTTAAGGAGAAAGCACATGCACTTTAGCACTGATTAGCAGTGGTAAAGTGCTTAGGGTCCTAAAGCCAACAAAAACAAGGTCAGAAAAAGAGGAGGAGGAAGGCAAAACATTTGGGATGACCCTGTTGAAAGGGCCAATTCCAACTATTACCCACACCAGAACCCTTAAAACCCTTGCTATCCCTAAATACTACCCATCCCTGACCTCTAAAACTATTTAGTAATCCTATGCACTGAACACTTCTGAATCCTAAAAACTCCTTACCACACTATACTATATTCTCCCCTGAACCCTAAAACATCCAGACTACTTCTATACACCACCCATCCCTGTATCATAGAAACTACCCTACTACTGCTTAACACTACCCATTACTGCCCCTTAAATCCTCCTTACTACCTTGATGCATCACCCATACATGAACCCTAAAAAGTCATATCCACCCCTCTACACTATCTATACTTGCATCCTAAAAATAATGTATTAACTCTAAGCAGGTGTGTGGGATGTATGAGAGTTATAGTCCTATGGAGCAGAGGTGTCTTGTTGGTTGATTGAAGGAGATAAGACTGTTCAGGTAGGTGGGGCCTAAGTTGCGTAATACATTGAATGTGTATGATGAGTTTGCAATGAGCACATTTGTGTGTTGGGAGCCATTGGAAATCACTGAGGTGTAATGTGATGTGAATTGTGTGTGGGAGGTTGAGTATAAGTCTGGCTGCCAAGTTCTGGATGGTTTGTAGTCTTCCGTGAGTTGCTTAGAGATCCTGGTGTAGAGTGTGTTCCCATAGTCCAACTTGTTAATCACTAGGGTGTGAGTGATGTTTTTTTTTAGTGTTGTTTACAAGCCATTTCTTTTGTTTGATATTCCTTAGCATCTTCAGGGTGTGGAAGCTGGATGCTGTAATGGCGTTGGTTTGTGCGGTCATCTCCAGTTTGCTGTTATTAATGACTCCGAGGTTTCTCTTGTGAGTGCAGGTCCAAGATCCACTTTCTATCAATTGGAGTGCCATGGTGAGGTGTTCTTGCCAAAGATGACTACTCCTGAATTGTGGGCATTGAGCTTAAGACAGGTGGATTTCATCCAGTTAGCAACTTCAGTCATGCTGGCGGTGAACTTATTTCTCGTGTTGAGGGGTCTTGCCCGAGAGGGAGAGTATAAGTTGTGTGTCTTCGCTATAGGGGAGAATGTTCAGGTTGTGTGCATGGGTGACATTGGCCAGAGGGATCATGTATGCGTTAAAGAGGGTGGGGCAAAGCGATGAACACACTTCAAATGAGTTTTGGGGCTTCTGAGGAGTAAGGTGCCAGGCTGACAGCTTGTGTACCATTCATTTAGAAGGAGCAGATCCAGCAGAGAATGGGTCCTTGGATGCCAATCTCGTGCAGATTAGGGGTGGGCGGAATTTGCGATATTCACTTTTGCAAATTATCCCGAAAATGTTAAAAATCTCCGCAAACACGCGGAAATATCGCGAAGCTGCAGAAGTTTTTTTCCCGCCCGTTCGCGGTATTTTCTGCGTGGTCGTGGCTCGCCAACTTACCCATGCGGTTGCTCGCGGGCTCGGCCATCTTGTTTTTACTTGTCTCGCGGTGCATGATCGTGAGAAGAAAGATGTGATCGCGCGACGCATGACATTACTGCGGGCGCGAACTGTCGCGAGACAGCGCAAATGGCTACCAACAATCCAACATCTCATGGAGAACGTGACCGGATCGGGAAAACTTGTCGGCGAACATGGGGATTCAGGTAAGGCGATCGCGCGCACGTGAGAATGTATTATTTTACAGCGCGAACTAGAAACAAATTATTGCAAAGCTGCGGAATGCGGAAATTTTGACATTTTCGCGCTTTCCGCGGAACGCGAAAATGCCAAATTATCGCAATTTCCGTGAACGGAATTTTGGCCCAGACCTAGTGCCGATGCCTTATGAGGATGGAGTGTGAGATCGTGTCAAATGCTGCAGAGGTCCAGGAGAATAAGAGCTGCTGTGCCGCCTCTGTCAAGGATGATGCAGAAGCTGTCTGCGGTGGTGATAAGTGCTGTTTCTGTATTGTGGTTGGGCCTGAATCTGGACTGTATGGCGTCAATGAGCTGGTGGTTGCTGAGGTGGTTGGTGAGTTTCTCTAAGCTATTTGCCTGGTATAGTAGGATATGAGGGCGTATGTCCAGGTGTCCAGAAAAGTGGTGAGTCAATGAAGGCATTAAAGATGGATGTTAGTGCTTCACTGATTGTTAGGTGTCCTTTGGTGAAGGTATAGTAGAGCCAAAAGTCAGGTGGAGCTCCCAAGTGGGTGGTCTCCAGTTTCAATGGCGTTGACAATGTGGCACAATGTCAAGGTCTGTTCTTCCACCTTGATGTTTAACGTTGCAGTGATTGTGTTACAGAAAAAGTCAGAGAGCTGGTTGCAAAGGTCTTGCAAGGGAGTAACATTGCTGGAGGTGCTGTAAAATATTTGAAGATTGTGAAGATTATCATGCTTCTGTTAGTGGTGGTGTCCAAGTGAACTGCAAGAGCTGTGTGCTTCGTTTTCTGCGCCTGCTGAGGGTAGCATGTTAAGGTGGATTTTAAGATGTCTTTGTCTGTGGTGTCTTAACTTGTTCTACATTTGCACTCCAGTTCCTTGGAGTGGCTTTTCATCAGGCAGATTTCCTCTGTGTACCATATGACCTGTAGTCGTACTCTTGCCATTGGAATGCAGTTGAGGGGAACAAGGGTGTTGGCACATGCAGTGATCCAGCTGTTGATTTTTCCAAGTTGCTGGTGTGCTCAGGTCAGTGCGAGGAAAGGGCAAAAGCCAAAACAGATGACCCGTGCACACATGAGAATATTAACAGTATAGATTACTGTCAGTGAACAAAAACACAATTATAACAGCGGTCAGATGGCGTTTTCTTTCTTTTGTGGTTTTTAATTGGTGATCAATTGCCCAGCCAACATGTGTTTCGTCTGGGTGTTAACCCACGACTTCTTCAGGGCTAATGGACAGATTGTCAGAAAGAGTAAAGTTCTCTACGCCGGTTGTAATTCCGTTCCGGCTAGCAAATATAGGTAGAAAGGACAATGCGAAATTATGAGGTCAGTACCAGAACAGGAGCACTAATGTGATCCTGATATGGGGCATCAGCGAGTACGCATAGAAGTGTGTGGAAGTATCAGATACCGGAGATCTCCGGTACGGAATTACAACCCAAATCACCAATTAAAAACCACAAAAGAAAGAAAACGCCATCTGACCGCTGTTATAATTGTGTTTTTGTTCACTGACAGTAATCTATACTGTTAATATTCTCATGTGTGCACGGGTCATCTGTTTTTGCTTTAATCGTAGACTTAGGTCTATATTGGGGGTTTAGGGTTATTGCCCTACCTGTAGCACCGTGCAAATTTGTATTGCAATATACTTACGTACATATGAGTAGGCGCCATCGCATACCGCATCACGTCAAACCCTCTATGAGATTTTATAAAGGGCAAAAGCCCACTGTACTTCTGTAGTGCTTTTCCAGCTGTGGTAGGTAGGTCTGAGATGGTGTGGTAAACTGACATGGGCGTGGTCTGTGCAGGTCATACTTACAGGCTTATCGACTGTGATGTTGATTATTGAGAAGAAAATCTAGTACAATAGGTACCCAGCAGAGTTGATGGGTTCTATAATGTTCTGGGTGGAGTCTAGGTTGCCGTTTTTCTAGAAGGGCCATAGAGTTTCGGTTGGTGCAGTTTTTTAGCTGAAAGTTAATGTCTCAAAGGAGAATGAAGGTGTTGGCAATAATGATGAGGAATGCAACCAAGCCAGTGATGTTCCTGGTGCTCTGTCCATGAGGGTTCTGCCTAGAGAGAAGTTGGCGGTGATGAGTATCTTGAATGTGAAGTGTGCCTGGTGGGGGGTGTTTGTAGGTGGTGCAGCTGATGGTATCTTTGAATCTGATGGTGACACCTTCTCCAGACTAGTGCAAATGGTTTTGCCTGGAGATTTTATATCCAAGGTGGATGGATGTAGCGATGTCCAGGGCAAAGGTTGAGTTTAGCCATGTTTCCATTCGGAATAGCAGGTCCGGAGCATGGTTGTGCAGTAGATCTCTTATCTCTGTGGTGTGTTTGGAGAGTGAGCGGTTTAAGGGCATGCATGTGCGAATGGTGTGTTGTGTGGGTGGTGGTTGTCTGCGTGAGTATGTGGTCAGTTTGTGTGAGTCTGAGTGAGGTTGGTGTTGGTGTGGGAGTGGTGGGTGTAGGGTGTGGTAGAGTGCATGAGAACTTGCAGGAGGCGCATGTGAAAGCTCCTTCCATGTTGTCTGGTGCAGTGTGGCAGCAGCAATGCGGTGAGGAGCAGCTGGGTTTGAGAGCATGAAGGACTGCAGCAGGATAGCAGTGGGTAGGATGAGAACCAGGTTTCCTGGTGCTGATTTCTGAGGCTGCCAGCTTACAGCCTTTCGTTGAAGGGTGGAAAAAGGTGCATCACCATGGATGCAAATGTCTTTAGGCTGGATGCTGTGTTATCTCAGGTGGAAGGAATGACTGAACATATAATTGAGTTTTCATCAAGAACATAGAGCCTTGAAATATCAGTATTCTATTATTAAGAAAGAGATGTTGACATGCATTTGGAGTGCCAAGAAGTTCAAGGCATATGTTTGGAGAAGCACATGTATAACCAAAACAGACCACAGACCTCTTCTCTGCATTTTGTCAGCAACCAAAGTGAAGAAGTCAACAGGAAGATTGGCTAAATTTGCTACAAAACTGCTTGAATACTATTTGAAAAAGTAGTGCCTCCCTGGTCTAAAGAACGGATAGGCTTACTGCCGTTCTAGATGCTTGTTCAGGAGGAGTGTAGTGAGCCCACAGATGACCTAGATGAATGTATCTTAGCAGCATGTGATTTATACTAATCAGTTTCTGTAAATGAAGTATGACTTATTTTGTGACCTTGTGTTACAGGAAGTGCTTGACTATTTAGCTAATGTGTTTCCAAGAGAAAGCTCAGTCCATCAAGAAATACAACCTTTTTGAGAGGTTGCCAAGGAATTTTCTGAAATTAATGGTTTATTATTTTGAGGGGAAAGTTTGTTTCCCTCTAATAAGCTAGGCCAAAAGATTGTTGAGGTTGAGCATTATTGCCATTTGGGCAGAACTCTTACAGAAAAGTATTGGTGGCTCAGGATGGATGGTGAAATTGAAAGATGTGCAAAGTGATCTGTAAGTGACAATCGTTTAGTGGTTTCTTCACCTCCGGAGTCAGGGGTATATGTCCCTGACAGAGCATGCCCTTTCCAAGTATTATCCCCACATCTACGCTACATGATGGCATTAGTCAATCAATAATCTCATTTAGTTGAATTCAGGTTCTTGCTTGACCTCTCAGACTCTAGTTGCCTTTCTTTGTGAAATGTTCATTCAAGAACAAGTACCTGAGTGTATACTCAATGATAAAGGGTTTCAATTTACCTCTTCCCTCATGTCCTCATGTGTGATTATTTTTGGACAAGAGTGGTGTGAAACACATCAGAACTCCATTGTATTAACCTCAAAGTAATGGCACAGTCGAGCGTTTCAACTTTGTAATGGTTGAATGTGTTCAGAGTGCTGTGAGGAGGCATTGCTGAGACTGTGTGTGACTTGTTGTAGGCATACAAGACAACGCCCCAAGTGTCAACAGGGAACTCTCTATTTGAGCTAACACATGGAAAGAAAACTGGGTCTGGTCTACATACCACATGGCTTTTTTCATATAAACCTTACAGAGTTTATTTCCCCAGAGTGTGGGGAGAGGTCAAAGTTGTGAAGATAGAAGAAGCATAAATGTATTATTCCTCAGCTTATTGTGGGTGGCATGGTCAGAATAATGGAGAAAGAGGTTGTTGAAGTTTAGCGATATTGTTCAAGTGTTGGATGTGTCCGGTTATGCGGTTTTGGTGGAGGGAGGACAACGATAGCATTCTAGCAGAATGGCCAAACTGTTGAAAATCAAAGGTGGGATGCTCTTCTCTGCCAGGGATTATAGTCTGCTTGCATCTCAGCACCGATTGAGGACTAAAAGTGCACCTGAACCACTCAAAGAACTTTTCTTGGTATCAGGCGTGTAGCCAGGAAGAAAACATATCCCCACCCCCCCGAAGTACAAGCTGACAGGCTTTTAAGTGAGGTAAGCAAGCAAGCCCGTACCTCCCTAGGAGACTGTCGGGTTGTCATGTACTCCCTTGAGATTCATGTTTTTTAAAGTGGGGCCAAATCGTCTTTCCACCAAGCATTCCTTCACATAGGATGTTAGCAAGTGATACAGAGATGTGTGCAGAGAACCACACAGCAGCTACACTAACTCTCTGAACATATATGATTCATACATTTTTATCTTTGGTGACAGTTGCACACACTCCTCCATCTGCATCATTTCTCTTTCTGGGGCACAACACCCTGTGTAGCAGGTGCCACATCACCCCTTACTCTAGTATAATCTGGCCTCCCTCGACTGAGATCTATACACCTCCCCAGACCTGTCTTTTAAACTTAAAACAATGTTTCCATAGTTGACAATGAATACAAACTATTTTAAAGTTTAAGATGTGTCTTATAATTGAATGCACATCGTACACCAATGAAATTGGTATGGTTAGGAAGTAATTTGCAACATGAGAACCCACTAAGCTATCTTGTCACATCTGTTGAAAAGCATCAACTCATGAGACTCTGAACATCATGTGATGTTGGGAGGAAATAGTTTTACCTTTCGTTTAATGAAATAAGCTAATTTCTCTCAAGCTGATGTAAAATATGCTCAACAAAGAGCCACGCCATTGCCCAATTCCAGATTCAATTGGGAAATACCTTTCACTCACTTTTGTACCTGTATATTATTCTTCACATTTCTCTATACCTTGAAGAATTGTGAGCTGGTCACCTTAGTAAAAGACATGTTGATATACACATTTAAGCTGCTAAACCTAATTGATGAGGATCGACTGCTTACGGACCACCTAGCCAAAAAAGCTATATCGCTGACATATCGTAAGCTGATTAACCACCAGAAAGATCCCACAGGGATCCTTAAAAGGAAATGGGAGGCTGAGGTGGGGGAAATGGACGAACAAAAATGGCAGGAGGCGCTGGCGTCCCCACGGGAGGTGGCGACCCCATCAAAAATAAAACTAGTGCAACTTAAAATACTACACAGGCCATACTACACCAGATCCACACTTCACAAAATAGGGAGGGCGGATACTCCACTCTGCCTGCGGGGTTGTGGCCTCCAGGGCTCCTTCTACCATACCATATGGGACTGCCCTGGCATCACCCTATACTGGAGGGCGGTCATGGCAACGATCTCCCGGGTTACCGGCCACGATGTCCCCCCCGAACCGCGGAAATGTTTGCTTAATGTGTGGGAAGCTACAGATCTTAACCACGCCAAACAAACTTGGGTAACCATGGGACTTGCGTTGGTGAAGAGGAATATTGCACAACACTGGGGGGCGCAGTCAATTCCCTCCCAGCTGCAGTGGTGTCAGGATCTAGACGGTGCCATTGGCGCGGAAATGGCGGTCTGTATTAACAGGGGTTGCCCCGGGAAATGGCAGCGGGTTTGGGGGAAATGGAACACATTTAGGGGCAATATTTGTGAAACCCCTCCAGAAGACTCAGATCCGGACTTGAGCGAATAGAACATTGACAAAATAACGCCATATGAGATACTGGCATCCGGGGGTGGTGCGGACCCGAAGATGTACAATGAGGTGTGTGGGAATGTTAGACCTAAATGGATAACAGTAAGATTAATGGTGTTGTGGGATACGTTCTGTTGTAAAACTGCATCTGTGAGAGTGTTGCTTGTATTGACATGAGGTGCACTCTTAATAAAAATTGTTTAAAAAAAAACAAAAACTAATTGAATCTTTATAGTCTTTTTAAAAAGCCCAGGCCTAATTAGTTTGAGCAACTGATGTGCAAGAACAAATTCTATGCTGAAACATCATTGATGAACCTATATATGCCTAGGGCAGGTGTGTCCATCGTACCAGATCAACGCCTTCTTTTCAATATACGAATACTTTGAAGAAAACCTGCCCAAAGGAATGGCGAATGGAGACAGCGAGAATCCACTGTAATTGTTTGCTAGAAAACCCCTCACCCACCAGGGTTACCCCTAGGTGGCATTCTTCATCATTGGCGTTCATCCCAATCCTCTAAGGATTGAGGCGTGCTGCGACTTGGCGATTACGCTTGAGCCCTTACTGGTGTACACAAGGTGAAGTGAAGGGGAGTGTAAAATGTGCAGTTAAAAATACCTAACTAGCGGGCCACTATTTTATTCACGCCCCTAGTTGGTAAGCTTCAAATCAGGGGAAATTACTGAAAAACAAAGACCATAATGAGTCTGGTTGTCTTAGTAAAAGATATCTGGGCAGGTTCTCTTCGAAGTACTCGATTTTTGTGGGTTATGTATCAATAAGGAGGATAAACCTAGACTTTACCTCTACCCCCCCATTTTTTTTTACATATAACTCTTTTCAAGATATTCACTGAATATATAAAGAGCTACATTTAGATGTATTATAGATATCCTGTGAATCTTTCATAGATCCAGCTCTCCTGGGCCTACACTGCATGGCCCTGGCCTAAAAAGAAAAAAAGCTGTCTTTGTTGCAGTTTATTTGTAACCATAAGGCAAAAACTTGTAAAATAATTTCTGGCAAGGGGATTTCATCATTTGGTAATAATGATTTTTGTATCCAGAAAAATCAAACCTCCTTTTGTTCATGAAATGTTGGCAAGAATTTGTCATGTATCACAGGGCAGAACAATGGTGCATTGGCAAAGTTAGTGATAGAGACCCAGTGTTATGCTAGTCACCTAAGTGAGGTATCAGTTGATTGGCAGGGGTTTGCATGAGAGTTTTAAGTTCAGCAACTAGGTCGAGATCCCTGAAAAGAAATGTTTACTTTTCTTCTATTATGGCTCCTTTTCATTCTACCTCCACTCTCTTCTCCTAAATGTTTTCGTTCATCTTCGCCTGATTTATTTCATGATACCTAACAATTCTTCAAAAAATCTGCAGAGGGAGCGAATAATGCATATTTAGTAATCGCAATATATAGCTCAGTGTGGGCTGTTTCTGGCTTTTCAGGCACAAGCCAAACATGCGTGAAGAGACAGAGGGCAAACTTCCAGCCCCGAAGTCAGCACTCTGATGTAGCACTGAATTGCAAAAAGGAGACATTAAGAGTGAATTCTATGTCAGGACCGGAGGCGAGGATTATGCTTATCTTTCTCCCCTTTAATCACAGCAGCCATTTCAAAGTTAAACAAACCACAGTTCCCATGAGCCATAGGGAACAACAATACAAAACAATAGAGTGTCCATGGAAAGACCGTCCACTTCCAATGCACCAATCACGAGGCTCCTAGTAGTATGTAGTCCTCTGCCCCTCTTCATTCTCCCACTTTCTTCGCTGCTGCAGCCAAGATAAGTGTGGCCTTTTTTTTTTGCTCTCCTCATACTGCTCGGTATTATACTGTTTGCCTCTCTGCAGGATTTATATACGTGCACTGGCCGTTTCAGGGTCTTTACGTTCAGTATTGTGTGATTTTTTCCCTGTTTGCATTGTCTATTGCTCGATAGTGTTATTGGCTTTTCTTGCGTTTTGTAAGTGCCTCATCGCTATTGCTAACCGATTTATGGTTCTGCCTCAATCAGCCTTCCATGGTTTCTAGCTTCGCGCGCCTTTTGTTGTACGCTTCAGGTGCGCTGCAAGTTAACCGCTACTCGGTTTCCTCGCTCGGCCGTGGGAGATTTCAGTCTCCCTAACGGCTGTTGATTCTGTGGTGTGGCTTGCGGCGCCATCCTCCTGCTGCCAGAGGGCGCTGAGACGCGTCCTCTCGATCGTCCACGTCTCTGGCATTCCGTGCATTCCGGGCATTGCTGGACGGAGACGCGGATGATTCCCGAGCCTTGCCTGCCAGTATACCACGAGTGTGGTCTGTACAACTGCCTTCAGGCAGTGCTTTTCTCAAGATTTACGCCCCCTTGAACGCTCGCGTGCAAAGCGAGTCTGTAGCTGCCGTCAGGCAGGTTTGTGAGGCTGTTTTTTTGCCTTGGTGGGGGTCCGTTACTTTAGACCTGTTTGCTAACACTCTGCTTGAGCCTGTATTGGGACATTTGGCCAGGCAGGCTGCCCTCTACATTTACTGCACCAGGGCTGTCCGGCCTAGGGGTTTTGCCCATTTAAAAAGCGAGCTCTACCCGCCCGCATTAGGCTGTCACCCAGCCCCCCTTAACGTTGAGGTTACCCCTCGCAAGTTTACCCACTTACCTGTGTGGCGCTCTATCTTACCGATCCAATGGAAGAGTACCAAGACGAACCCTACCAGGACGACCAGTGGGAGGAGGATCCCCTCACTTCCCTCCAGTGGGATGAGGATTTTTACAGCACCGTTGATGATTCCATTTACAATGCGGTGGAACAGGCCATGGCTCCTTTGGAGGAGCGCCTGTCTCGCCGTATTGAGCAGGCTTGTGCGCAGCTAGCCCAGGGTTCTCATACCCTTCCTGCTCCTGCGTCCGGCGACAGTGGAACCCCCTCCGACTCCCAACCCCCTCAGCCTAAGCGACCTAGAGAGTCTGGGGTTGATTTGGACGCTTTTGCCCGCCTTAAGCAGGTGTTTTGGCTAGCAAGCCCACGCCGGTGCCCACAACGCCCCCGGGGGATGACGCTGCAGGGGATGCGGATGAGGAGCCTGGCCCCTCCCGCCCCTGGCTCCCTGCCCGCCCAGACCCTGCACCTGCCACTCCAGACCTTTGTGCTGACATGCTTGACCCCGATGATGTGTTGCATCCCAGGTCCTCGGACTGGGCCCCCTCCGAGAAAATAGCCCAATATGTGGCCAGTAGGATCCGACGGCCGTTAGAGGCTGCAGCCAGGAGCTGTCTGAGGGTGGAGTGCCCCCGACCTACGTTGGTGGGGAAGGTGGTGGCTACCCCGGAGATCGACTCGCGCATGGCCACCTTTCTTCAAAAATTTGTAACGGACCCCAAGAGGGGTATCGATAGGTCCTGGCGGGCTTGCCAGGACAAGCTCCTTGATGCCCTAGGCCCCATTACCAAAATATTAGACATGGCAGAGGAAGCTAAACAGTCGGGATCCCTTATTTCACCAGAGATTCTCTCCGCCTGGGCCCAACGAGTGTTGTTTTTCCTCGGGAATGCCAACTGTGCTCTTTCTACGGAAAGGCGCAGGAGTTTACTTATTAAGGTTGACCCCAAGCTTGGGGATCTAGCCGATTCATAGGCTGGCTCCGTGGCCCATGGTGGTCTCTTTGGAGAGCCCTTTATCAGTGAATTGGGCAAGTTTGTGAATACTTTCACGTCTCTTGATAAAGCCCAGACCTCGATTTTCAAGGTTTTTCGCCCTCAGGTTTTCTGGGGGGCCGGACGAGGTAGGGGCCACTCGTCCAGCCTTCCAAATCAGGGCAGGGGACAAGGCTCCGGAAGCGGACAGTATCAGGATCAAGCCAGGTTCGGCAACTTCTACCCGACCAGAGGACGTTGTGGGAAAGGCAGAGGCAGCCGAGGCGGTGGAGCCTCCAACTCCTCCGGTGAGTGTTCTCCCTACTTCCCTTCTAAAAGTGGGGGGCCATCTGGTGCATTTTTTGCAGGCCTGGACTTCTGTCACAGGGGACGCCTGGGTCCTGCAGACTGTCTGGGGTTTTCACATAGAGTTTCACGGAGATCCCTCCCAACCGGTTTGTCCGCACCCCCTCTCCTTCTCGGCTTCAGAGGCCGCTCTGGTCGACCAAGAGGTTTCCTCTCTTCTCGACAAAGCGGCCATCGTGGAGTCTGGTCCGCACCCCAGGGGTTTCCTCAGCAACCTCTTTTTAGTGGACAAGGCGGATGGTACGCAGCGCCCGGTCATCAACCTGCGGGAGTTCAATGGGTGGTTGGTGTACTGCCACTTCAAAATGGAAGGGATCCATTTGCTCCGCTATCTCCTCAGACCCAATAATTGGATGGTGCGTCTCGACTCGAAGGATGCCTATCTGATGATTCCCATTTTTCCCCCACACAGGCGGTTTCTTCAATTCCCCTGGCGGGACAGGGTGTACGAGTTCACTACCCTGCCTTTCGGTCTGTCCTCCGCGCCCTGGTGCTTCACCAAGGTTCTGCGGCCGGTGATCGAACGTCTGCGAGCGTCCGGTAAGCGTCTGATTATATACCTGGACGACATTCTGTTGATGGCTCAGTGTCCCAGAGCCTTGGCATCGCAGTTACAGACGGCGGTCAACCTCCTTCAGAGCTTGGGCTTCGTGGTCAACGAGGCGAAGTCAACGCTAGTGCCCGCTCAGAAGGTGGTGTTTTTGGGGTTTGTGATCAACTCGGTGGAGTCCACTCTCAGCCTCCCATCTCGGAAGATGACGAAGATTCGCCACGAGATCAGGAGAGCCCTCGCTCAACCACGTCTGTCTCTCCACCAGCTAGCCTGGATCGTGAGGCTCCTCTCGGCCTCCATCCAGGCAATTTTCCCGGGTCCTTTACACTACAGGGCCCTCCTGCGCCTCAAGGCTCACCACCTTCGAAGGGGTCTTTCTTACTCGCAAAAGGTAACCCTCTCCGCCGACGCCAAGGGGGAGCTCCAGTGGTGGTTGACCAACATGAAAGCTTGGAATGGGCGTGCCATATTCGGTTCCGCGCCCGATCTCATTATCGAGTCCGACGCCAGCAGGTCCGGCTGGGGCGCGCGATGTGGAGAGTTCACTACCGGTGGTGTGTGGTCTCCGCAAGAGCAACAGCTTCATATCAATTATCTAGAGCTCTTGGCGGGCTCTTTTGCGATCAAATGTTGGACCAAGGAGTCGGTCCGGTCCTGTATTCTCCTCAAGATGGACAATGTGTCGGCCGTTCGGTACATCAATCACCTTGGGGACACACGGTCGCGTGCTCTGGCAGACTTGGCGGCGAATTTCTGGCAGTATTGCCTGGATGACCAAGTCGCGGTCACAGCGGAGTACTTTCCGGGCCTGGACAACCAAGTGGTGGATTTCCACTCACGCCATTTCCACGATGTGAGCCAGTGGCAGCTTCATCCAGGAGTTTTCGTGGATCTCCAGAGCATTTGGGGTCCTTTCTCGGCTGACCTCTTCGCCTCCTGGATCGACTTTCAGCTTTCCCGGTTCTTCAGCTGGAGGCTGGATCCGTTAACTGCGGCCACGGACGCCTTCCTTCAGGATTGGAGGGAGGAGACGGGGTATGCCTTTCCCCCATTTACCATGTTAATGAGGGTCTCGGCCCAAGTTCGGTGCCAGGGGGCGGACCTTGTGCTGACATCGCCCATCTGGAGGTCTCAAGTCTGGTATCCGGTTCTTCTGGAACTTTCTTGGGATTTTCCAATCCCACTCCCCCGCTTTCCGACTCTTCTGCTCAGTCCAGACAAAGTTCCCCATCCGCTCATTGCTCAAGGATCTCTGACCTTGATGGCGTGGCAGATTACAGGTGATGCTGGGCAGTCCCTGGCCTTTCGGGAGCGGCTGAGAGGCTCATGTCCAAGGCCTGGGCCGATAGTACGATTAAGCGATATCGCTCCACGTGGAGACGATGGGTTCGCTGGTGTCTGCGACGGGTTCTCAATCCCATGGCAACAGATGTGACGGCCATTCTGAACTTTTTGGCGGCTTTGACGGAGGAAGGTTTGGCATACAGGACCATTAACACCTTTCGGTCTGCCATATCTGCCAGCCACAATATGGTGGATGGCTCTCCCGTGGGCGAGCACCCCCTTGTTTGTCGACTTCTTCGAGGCATCCGTCTTTCTTTACCACCTGAGCCTCATTACTCTCAGTTGTGGGATGTGAAACAGATCCTCAATTTGTTCTTGTCATGGCAACCCAATCGCTTCTTGTCTAGGAAGGAGCTGTCTGCCAAAGTGGCTATGCTTCTTTGTCTCATATCTTGCAGGCGCGTTTCGGATGTGCGAGCTCTGGATGTCTCGGGTAGAATCTATTCTACCTCCGGGGTGACCTTCATGATCAGGCGGCGTACGAAATGTGGGACATCATCCCGGCGTTCTCGGACTCTCCCAAGTTTTGTGTTGTTGCTTGCCTTAAGGCCTATGAGGAAATGTCAGAGGAGTTCCGTCCTCCGGGCGAGCGGCAGTTGCTTATCGCGTTCAGGAAACCTCATAGTGCTGTGTCTTCCCCCACGATCGCCCGATGGGTCCGTTGGGTGATGCAGGAAGCCGGAATTGATCTGCGGCTTTTTGGTGTCCATTCGACTAGAGGGGCTATGGCCTCTAAAACCCTGGGAGCTCGTCTGGAAGGCATTCTGAATGCAGCAGACTGGTCTTCCGACTCCCCCTTTAAACGGTTTTATTTTAAGCCGGTGACATGGCACACTTGGTGGTGAGCAAGCTTTAAACAAGCATAATCCTCGCCTCCGGTCCTGACATAGAATGAAACATTTCCTAGCTACCGTCACGGAAAGTTTCAATTCTATTAAGGACTCGGAGGCGAGGATTATCCCACCCAGTGTACCTGTTTCAGGTTTACTGCCCGCCCTCGTACTGGGGTAAGTAACTGTTTTTGTTCTTTGAGGATTCACTTATGTGCTTTGTGCTCTTATGCTGTGATTTTCCCTCCCTAGCAGGATTAAGCCTTAGCCATTGCTGTCGCTCTCGTTGTGCTTTGCTTCTGCAGGCGATGCTGGCAAGCAGGACTTGTGAGGATTTTGGATTGGCTGGCTTTGAGCGACGAATGAGGGAGAATGAAGAGGGACAGAGGACTACATACTACTAGGAGCCTCGTGATTGGTACATTGGAAGTGGACGGTCTTTCCATGGACACTCTATTGTTTTGTATTGTTATTCCCTATGGTTCATGGGAACTGTGGTTTGTTTAACTTTGAAATGGCTGCTGTGATTAAAGTGGAGAAAGATAAGCATAATCCTCGCCTCCGAGTCCTTAATAGAATTGAAACTTTCCGTTACGGTAGCTATGACATTTTTCATTCCTGTTGCATGCCCTTGGTCTGCCTATGTGACCTTAGGCTGCCTACTTACAGGGGCGACTCCTCCATGAAGGCAGAAGAGCAGCGCCCCACTAAAATATTTCACCCCTGAGATGGAAAAATAAAATGGTAATATAGTTAATTTATTAGCATTCTATTTTTCAAAACCCCATCCGGAGGCAAACATCAGGACAGAGGTTGGGGCTCTCTGATTTCTGTTGCTGCAAATCAGGCAGCAGCAGAAAGCAGTGATGGGCAAGGCACTTTTAGTTTAACTCCAAACACTCCCCAATGTGGCCAACAATCTGCCATGCACCAAGAAATGGCAGTCCGGTAGCAGATGTTCTTTTTGGAGCCAGTTATAAGGCTGGACCGCTCCATCTTGGGAGAATGCACGTAGCGTGCACACTCACACAACTTACCAGGCATCCATTCTTGCCCTACCCAGCATATCACTGAAGGAAGTGATGGAGCTCAACGGGACCTCAGTTGAGTATCGGGTAATACGCAGCATGAGGCGCAAAATACAATTAAAACTATCATATGCTATCCGGAACAGTCCATTAGCACTCGGTAGGAGTAGGGCCTGAGGCAGGAAGGCAAGCTGGACTAAATGCTGTTTAAGTGACGCTATAGGGAGACCGAATTCTTTAGTAAGTGCAGGTCACTGCAGCTGTGATGCAAAGTAATAATGTTCAAACTTCGGGGCTACTAACCTCTTTTGTCTATGGGCAGCTGCAATTTTTGAAACGCAACGAGCTGCCTCCCTTTATTCCATATCAAGCACCCCAGCTCTGAATGTAATATGCAGAATGTGGACCTGGGTATATGGACTGGGAGATTATGAAAATAATGGAGCAAGTGAGGGAGCATTACCATCTCAGATAATGACACTCTGCCCTGCACTGTAAGTGACAATGTGCTTATAATCAGATCCTAGAATAAACAATGGATGGTAAGAGGCAAGCTCCAACAGGTCCTTGTCCTGCTACAGAAGAGGTGTTAAGAAGGATTCACACAACGTGGGCTGGAGACTGCCCCTCGTCATGGTCTCCTGAAACAATTTAAGCAGCTTGGGAGCAAGATGGTGCTCATAAGCCTCGTGAAATTTGATGAGGAACCCATCTAGGCACTGGGTCTTGTTGGTTACCTCCCCTCTTATGGCCCCCTTTAAACCCTACATGGTGAGGGGCACTTCCGTTAGGGCTACAGAAGCAATGAATAATTGTATGGCATGCTGCCGGTCCAAAAATGGCGGATCATATAATGCTTGGTAGTGTGCAGTGAATGCCTCATGTAAATCTACCTGGTTGGTGGCCAAATGCCTTAGAGGGACCCTGATCAGTGTGATCGGTAAGGTTAGAGTGGCACTACATTATAGTTAAGCTAATAATCAGCCCTATTTGTCCCCTTCAGCGTGCAATTTAGCTTGGTACGCACGGATATCCAGGTGCCGCAATTGCTCAATGAGCTGGGCATGCCTATCCAGAGCCTCCGTTAATGCCCCCCACCGTGTCTGGTCCACTCGAGCATCAGCTTCTAACACACTCAAGGACAACTTAACGCCATTCCGGCCACGCTGCAGATCGTCCCTCACCCTACCACCGCTCATATGCAATGGCCCATGAGGACAACTTTCATTGCTCCCAGGTCTGTGGACCCAGAAGTGAAAATGCCCCAGTGCTCAGAGATATAGTGGAGAGGGACTGGTCAGTGTTATGCCTGACAACCTGTTCTTCCAACATGGCGAGCTGCAATCGCCAGGTGGGGACTGGCGGGTGCTGCGCTTCCCACTCCAACTGCAGTTGTAAAGGGCTGTGATCTGAAAAGTTCTTCCCTAAGCATTCCGCTCCCATTGCCAACAAGCATTTGCAATGCAACAGGTCTCGCATTTACGTGAGTTTGAGCTATTGACGTTGCAAATAACAATGCCTTTCATTTTTGTTTTTGTTTTTAAAATATAAATAATTCCATTGTCATTTACAATGCCAATAGCTTAAACTTGCGTAAATGCGAGACCTATTGCAATGCAAATGCTTGTTTATTAAGCACGGACCCACAACTTTCCAACCAGAAACAACACTAAACTACAGCAGAGGAGCTGTGTTGCTCAATCTTATTGGCTTCAGTACAAGCCTCAGCACAGCAGACTATGTCAGGGCACGAGCATCACCATGAACAACCAAACAAAATAACCACAATGCTACCCATATAGCACAGGCCACATTGTAAGACAGCACCTTCCAACAAAGCATTCCCCTATTTAGTGGCGTGCCACCTGTCCGCGAATGCGCTATTTAAATGCATATAGATTACAAAAGAATACAATATTGACCAGCGGCCTTGTACCTCGGCACACAGTCGCCAGTTATCAGGCCTTGCTAAGCAGGCCATGAGTCCCTAGCATGGATGCGTCTGCCCATAACGTACACCTCTCATTAGGTAAGGCAGCAAGCCGCCGGATCTTCGGGCTTAGGAGCAGGCAGTAGTATTTCACAGCTCTCACTAAAAAGCCAGCAGCCCCTGGATGAACCACTTACGGCCCTTTCTAAGCAGGCCAGCCGTCCCGCGGTGGTGGTGAGCTCATCTATCCGGCCAATAGAAACAACAGGCTTGTAGCTCCGGGGGACGTCACGCATAGGATGTAGCACGGACCGTCCGAGTCCGCACAGCCTCCGATGGAGAGGACGCCAGCTGAGCAGACTTGTGGCTCTGGGCAACGGTCAAAGCCGGACAGTGTCAGCCCTAGGCAACCGGACAGCAAGTAGCCTATGGCGGACGTGTGCACTCACACCTACACACCCTGCCAGTTACAAACACTATATTATCGTTTCCGGCACATGAACCGGATTCACACCGCCTGAGGCAGGGCCCACGTGTACAGAACAATCCGCTGAGAATCTGAGGGATCCTGTGAAGGCGTTTCACGAACCAATCTAACAAGCAAAACAGAAAGCAGCTCCACATCCGGGCCGGAAGGACGAGGGCTGCCGCGCATGCGCGGTACCAGTAACTTTCGCATGACCAGTGGCGGCGCGTGCGGCCGGTGCAGACAGCGCCTGTCCCCTTCCGGGGCTCCCGTGGTGAAGAGGGAGCCCCGGCGCCAGAGAGGAAGTGCGGGAGCTAAATTCCCGGGTCCCAGGAGGGGGCCCGGGTGAAGAGCGGCAGATAGCTGTGCGGGGCTCCCATGCCTAAGGAGAGAGCCTCGCGTCGTGCTGGCAGTAGTGGAGCTGGAGTGCTCCGGAAGCGCCGCAGCCAGCCGTCGTTCAGGAGGATTCCCCCCGCAGACCGGGTGAGTGGGGGATTCTCTAAGGCACAGTGTCAATGTTTGTTTCCTGAGCGGACCCGCCGTTGCGGGCCACTCCAACGAAAAGGCGAGTTTAAAAAAAAAAAAACGAAAGTGAAACTGCATGCTGGCTTGCGAGGGAAGGGGGACAGGAGATGTGCACGCAGCGTGACTGTAAGCGCGTACACCAACTCAAATCCGCCAAAAGCCTGCGCGTGCCCATCTCCTGTCCCACTTTCGAGGCAAGTCAGCAACAATAGATCTCGCTGGCGGACAGCAGCGCTTCGCGCTGCGTTCGCCAGGCGAGACCTAAAAACCTAGTAGATGGCTCACAGAGTATCCGGCGGGTTGGACATGAAAGTCATGTGGGGCAGAGTTATAGAAGTCCCTAGAATCAGGATGGAGTGATTTCCAGCAGTCTATTAAGGACCAGTGTGGCATGTTCCATTAACATTGATTGCTGAAATGTGAAGGCTGTTCTGAGCAAGTGTTTAAAACTCACGATTCTGGATATGACATTTGTTTTACAATGAAATATTTACAGGGCCGCACTCATAAATAAATAGCAGGCATTTCTGGGAAGTTTCAAACGGTTCCCAAATGCTACATAGAATGCTGAAGGCAGTGGTTTGGGATGTATGATTCATTGGGGGAGGGATGTGTGGGAAGAGCTATTGTGTAGTAGCAAAGCTGCATAAGTAGAAACCAGGGAATCATGAGATCCATTTTGGAAGCTGAGCATCACCAATTTATCAATTTGTGTGTTCTTGGGCAAATCATTTGCACTCGGTTCTGTTCTCTTCATGAGTGCATGAAGGCAATTCAATTCAGTGCATTATGCATGATAAACTCCATCTTTCCAAAGCTCCTAACCTGCCCTCCTTCCTGATGTGAGATCGTCTGTCTCCTTCACAATAAGCGCATAGGTCCAAAATCTGTGAGCAGGGTCTTAGCATATACATAGGGCACCACAGCCTTTCATTGAACTCCACTAAAGTAGAACAGAAAAGAGGCTTCATTGCAGTTCAATATATACCTGGTTTCATATGCTGTGATCTCACCCTTTATTGGCACCTTCTCATTTTGCGCACTAGCAGCTTTTTAAACAATACCATAAATGCTGTCTCTAAGTATGCCACGCCCACTTCCCCCCCTAAATGTATCCCTGCTCCAAAATATGTGGTCTATCAATAAAGTTCATCCACCCACCCCCCAAAAATGTGCCTTTGGATTTAATGACAATGGTGTTCTGGCCTGTTTCAAGTGCAGGGGTTACTCGGTTGTAATGGCAGCGGGGGTCACTCTACTGCCATTTGTGTAAAAAAACATATGTGCCAGGGCTCTCGTCAGGAACCCACCTCAGCTTGCACCACAAAAAGGCCTTTGTTATGCTGCCAATGATATTAACAACACAACTACTATCACAATCCTAGGAGTGTAACAATTCGGACTATTTCAGGCTCCCAAAGCTATAGGAATGGCTTGGGCGGCAGGTAATAGTCATTTTAATGTATATTGAATTAATAATTAACTATTCTTGTGCTCATCTCTAAATTAGCCAGACAGCACCACCTTGTGGAGACAGTCACGAGTGCCAATGTTGACAATTAAGTGCCGGTGCCCAGCACCGGAGCACACCGGCTCAAATTAAACACTGGTGTCTGGGTTCCTCTGTTTTAATGACAGCAAATGTGTATACCATAATATGACATTTTAGATACTGACCTGTACTTACATTGACTCCACTGTATTAGGTATCGTGAAGGAAGGAAGATGTTAAGGTAAGAGTAGTGATCAGTACAGGCCCCAGCTAGGCCCGCAGGACACAAGGGTTCGCTCTCCTGTAATGGAATCTGTAAGGAAGTTGGCACGGAAACTGCAAAGTACAAAGACAGCATTTATTAACCCTTAAGGGTGGTCCTACAATCCACACAACACTCTTCAGTATTGCATAGAGTAGCACAAAGAACTTGCGTACATGGTCCCCTTTTATACACAATAGAGGGGCTCATAAGTGGGTGGATACAACATGAGGCCGAAGAACATTACCATTTATGGTCATTTTCGATACTGAATCAATATGTGGGCGGAGCTAACACACTCCTTGAGCCCGCGAAAACATGGTCAAGCAAGGCTAACTGATAACAGATGTGGTCAAGTCTGGGCATGTGCCAGATGGACAAAAGAGCTATTTATAGACTGTTACTAGGCAGATTACAAGAGCAACTAACACAGAGGTTGGACTCTTCTCGTGGAGAACACGTGGAAGCATGACAATACAAAATGGAGTCCGAACTTCGGTCAACATAATAGAGAAAACATGATCTAGAGGAAGGGGATTAATGTCTTTAGTAAATGCTTAATCACATCGTTGTTTCAATTTACAACAGACGACCCTTTCAGCATTTACTGAAGACATCCGGTTTGTTAGAATAATCATCATATATGTCAATTGTCATCATTTCTTCAACTTCTTTAGCTAGACGTTTCTGGTGAGCAACATCGGCAATAGCTTTCTTGTCAGGGATACAGAAAGATACGCATAGGGAGCAGAGCAAGGGACCACATTGAACACAGATACAGCACGAAAACAGAACTGCTACAATAATGCAGAGACCAGTTAAAACCTTCCATCCCCAGGCAGTAATTAAGGCCCAAAACCATCCAGAAAAGGACCAAGTGCCGTTTTCTGTATGGATTTCAGCTGCAATTTTATGCAGCTTGTTGATGGCATTATAAACTGATGGCGTATGATCAGGGATAAACACACAACAGCTACTTCCGATAATTTTACATGCTCCTCCTCTGTCAGCTAGCATAACGTCTAATACCATACGATTCTGCAATGCAACAATTCTAGTAATTTGCAATTCCTCCGTAAGATTCCCAAGAGCAGCAGCAGTCTGATTTGTCACAGCCTCTACCACTCTTGTTAATCTTCGGATCTTCCTACTGTTCAGGGCAGCTCCAACAAAGAAAAACAATCCTAAGTTAAAATCAATATACTGTTGCAGACTGGTATCAGTCTGATCTACATCATCAATTGATAAAGTACGTTTATACCTATTTACAGTCACATTATTAAATAATTTCAGATCCTTATGATAAGATGCGGGTGCTAGGAATACAGGAGGTAATAGAAATGATACATAACATACCCCAGACCACCCAGCCGGTAGACGGTAATAACCTTTATTTCCACACACAAAGTACGTATTATGAGAGGCTAAAAAGGTACTATTGTTCAACCCATCAATGTTCAGAACAGTAATACAATCACTAACACCAACCGGAATAAAACCCACACTCTGGACACACAGGTCCGCTTGGGCTTGTGCTACTTGAATCACAAATTTGTCCTTTCCCACAGTGTCTCTTGTGTTCGTGAAGATGTAGGGAATGGATTCATTGTCTGGTCGGTACTCTTCCCACTCCCAAATTGTCCCATTCGCTTGCGGATACCCATTCTTATCTTGGTGACATTCTTTATTGAGTCTGAAGAGCAATCGTCCCACTGTCGGTTTCCGAGTGGCAAAAAGCAAAGTATACCATGCTCTACAAGAGCCATTATGAGAGAAAGGAAGTGGTATAAATGGCGTTCCTCCTTTCTTCTGATGGGCTGGCATCATCCCACATATCCAACAGTTCGTAGCGTTCGTAGCAACGTGGGTATGATGCAGCATCTGGATGAAAGTGTTATTCAAATAAGACTGTCGATGCTTCAACTCTTGATACGGTAATGTATAAAAGTAGTGCTCCTCAGGCACCGGAGTTGGCAACACAAGTATTTTCCGAGCGGGAGTTACATCCTCCACAAACCATGTGGTTATCCCAACAATAGCTACTGTCAACATGAACCCTAATGCACAAAAGATTTTCTTTTTCTCCATGTCAAAAATAAAAACCCAATATCTTCCTGAAACTAAAAGTCTGTCAGAACTCTTCCCCTTGGGCAGCGGTCGATTTCTTCACCAGCGGGCCAAGACGGGTGTCGCTACACTAATGCAGGGCTGATCCCCCCCCCTTGCCTCATCGGCTCTCCGTTTCACTAACCCAAGGGCCGTTCTGACAGTATGTCCCGGTACTGGAGAACTCACTTCCTTGGTCGAAGATGATATTGCCTTCTTCCAGGAGTCGCGTGGTCCGGAAAGAGCTCCTCAGTGGCGTTTGGCTCCACAGCACGGCCTGTCTCTGCAGCCAAGATGTCTCGTTGATCGGTCAGCACGGCAGGTTCCACCAATCCGGGCGGCACCTTCCTACAGTGCAGGGAATGGATCCAATTCTTTCTGTTGGAGACTCGCACAGCCGTCCTCGTTGCGAGGAGGACCTGTTCAGGACCCACCCATCTCGGTTCCAAGCTGTTTGTTCTGTCAAATATTTTCACCATCACGTGGTCACCAGGTCGAAGACCATGTCCTTCACCGGTGGACCGATCAGGGAGCGCCTCTCGGACCTGTTGATGAATAGAAACCAAGTTATCCGTTAACTGTGCCAGATAATCGTTCATCATTACACAAGGTACATCATACACAGCTTTAGGTTTTGGTGGACCCCAAATATTCATTGGGCGTCCAAAGACAATCTCATACGGCGTAAGGCCAGTTCGAGAGTGTGGTACCGATCTAATTGACAATAACGCCAGTGGTAGAGCATCTGGCCAAGTCAAAGACGTCGAAGCTTGAATTTTAGCGATCTTGAGCTTCAGTGTACCATTATACTTCTCGACCAGTCCCGCAGACTGAGGGTGGAATACCGCGTGAAACTTCTGGGTGATGCCCAGGCCCTTCAAGACATACTTTATAACATCCGCTACAAAGTGAGGCCCATTATCACTCCACAGAAGTCTACAGACGCCATATCGAGGGAAGAACTCTTTCAGCAGCAGCTTCGCAGTAGTCATTGCAGTATTGTCTTTCGTAGGGTACGCTTCAACCCATTTACTGAAGGCGCAAACCACTACTAGAACATACTTCAAATTGTTACAGCGCTCAAGCTGGATGTAATCCATCTGCAAAACCTCGAAGGGTGCAGTGGGTGTCACGAATCCTCCTGCTGGAGTTCGAGTACCCTTTCCTGGGTTATACCTCAAGCAGATCATACAAGTCTGCACCACCCTCTTTGCCGTGCTAGCAATCTCTGGATGCTCCCAGACTTGGGTAAGCAATTTTACAATTGCGGAAGCTCCAACATGTGCTAGCCCATGTGCCATCTGAACCATAGGTTGTACAAAAGCCGTGGGTAATTTCCATCTATCCATCTGCTTATTTCTCCAGCAGCCCTCATCATCCAGTTCTCCCTCACTAGCCCATTGTTCCCGCTCTTTGTCAGAAGCGGCTCTTTGCATTTCCCGCACTTCCTCCTTCGCATCATGCCATCTTTCCACCTGTGACTTTACTACATACATGGCAGTAGCACCGGGCTGCATCGCAGTTTCCCGTGCTACTCGATCTGCCAACGCATTCCCTTCTCCAACTTTGTCAACTACTTTCCTATGGGCGCTACACTTAACGATGGCAATTTTCTTTGGGTATGTCAATGCAGTTAAAAGATTGTGAACTAACTCTCCATGCATTATCTGTACTCCATGTGACGTTAAAAACCCTCTCTCCTTCCAGAGTAGGCCGAAGTCATGCGCTACTCCGAAGGCATAGCGGCTATCTGTATAAACATTCACACACAATCCTGTACTGAGCTCACATGCTCGTGTTAATGCTATCAGTTCCGCTGCTTGAGCTGATTTCTGTGGTATGCGTGCAGTCTCCACTATCGTTTGCAACGTGGTAATTGCATACGCTGCTGAAGTCGTACCATCTGGTAGCTTCAGACATGATCCGTCCACCCACAGTTCTCCATCTACATCTGGAAAAGGCGTATCCTGGAGATCAATACGACCCTTTGTTTGTTCCTCAGTCACGAGAATACAGTCATGTGCTCTCCGCGCCTCAGGCTGGGTTTCGGGGTATGGCAACAATGTTGCCGGGTTTAACGTTACGCACCTTTTCAACGTAATATGAGGAGCCAAAAGCGTCAACTCATATCCCGTTAAACGGGCACTGGTCAAATGCTGCGTCTTCGTTTGATTAAGCAGGGACTAATACCAACAGCTTATGGGATAACACAATCCCCTCACTTTGGCGTATTGACACAGCTGTCGCCGCAACCGAGCGAAAACACCCTGGTAATGCTCGGGCGACAGGATCAAGTACAGCCGAAAAGTATGCACAAGGGCGCTGCTTATCGCCGTGCATCTGCACTAAAACTGACAATGCACATCCATCTTTCTCATGCACATACAATGAAAAGGGTTTTGCATAATCAGGGGTCCCTAACACTGGTGCTGAACAAAGGGCCTGTCGTAGTTGCTGAAAAGCAGTATCACACTCATCTGACCAAGGGATTGGGATAGGCGTGTCCTTTGTCAAGAGGGCTAACAATGGCTTAGCTATATGTGAAAACCCCAATATCCACTGTCTACAAAAAGAAACAAGACCCAAAAATGCACGCACGTCCTTCTGCGTGGACGGTCTCGGTGTGTCCAAAATTACTTGGATACGATCCGGTGTGAGTGCACGTCCCTCCTTAGACAAAAGGTGACCCAAATAAGTCACCTTTGGTCTACAGAATTGCAACTTCTTCCTAGATACCTTATGATTGTGGGATGCTAAAAAGGAAAGTAAGGATAACGTACTTTTTTCACACAACTCCAGGGTGTCAGCCGCCAGCAAGATGTCATCGACATATTGAATGAGGGCGACCCCCTCGAGCAGAACAAAGGAATCCAATTGTCTTTTCACAGCCTGACTGTAAATGCTAGGGCTTTCTGTGTAGCCCTGGGGGATCCTACAAAAATGATAAGATCTATTATTTAATGTAAACCCAAAAAGATATCGGCTATCCGGGTGAATGGGAATGGAAAAGAAGGCATTCTTCAAATCGATCACTGAGAACATAGTCGCCGTAGGCGGGACCAAAGTAAGCAACGTCGTGATATCGGAAACCACTGGGTACTGAGGTATCACGATCTTATTTACTTCTCTCAAATCAATTATAAACCGATAAACTCTGGCATCCGTGTCCTTTTTCAATATGGGAAGAATCGGACTGTTACAAATGTTGTAGGGGACTTCCTCCACTACCCCTACCGCCATCAAATCCTGCACTATCTGTATGAGAGCCTCCTCGCCCTCCTGGGAAATACGGTACTGTGGGAGGCGTGGTAACACCGCCCCCTCCTGGACACTAATGTGGACCGGTGGAATCCCCATTTGTCCCACATCAGTATCCGACGTTGCCCACAAAGCACGAGGGAGGGTAGCTAACAGCGCATCCTCTGACATCGTACACATCCGTTCAGACCGGGGGTAATTGTCATTCAATATTACCCGCACACCAGCAGGGGAACAGCGGATCGTAGCCCTAAAATGCTTTAACATATCAAGGCCCATAATGTTGTCCGGTGTGTACGGGGCAAGCAGAAACGGACAGGGTGCAGAAAAAGAATCAACCTTAAACATGAGGGGCTGCGAAAGAGGGCTTCGGGAGAGTGTACCGTCAAACCCTACCGATGTGACCATTAAGCCGGATGGGGGAGCCCCCGGAACCAATTGCTTAGACAGCGCACTACGTGTCGCTCCTGTATCCACTAGGAACTGATCAGTAGAGCCCAAAACCTCAGCCGATACATAAGGACCCTTCTGATCGACCGGCACCTCAACTGATTCTAACCCCCATCCAACGCATTCCTATGCATGCTGAGAGTCATGGTACCCCAATCGGTCAATCCCCGACACTTGATACTGACGCTGGCGATCGAAAACATTTGATCTATCTCGGTGCTGCCCAGCAGAGTCAAAACGAGCCTGTTCGTTAGAACTCCCTCTAAAGTTCGAGAAACCCCCTCTACCTCGCGGGCCACCCTGAGTATGCCCCTGACGCGAAGCATGCAACACCGGGCAGTCCCTAGCCCAATGACCCGATTGCTTACAATACGCACATTGGTTCCTATTCAAATCAGATCGGCCCGAGGGAGGACCATAAAATCCTCCCCTACCTCTATTACTACCCCGTCGGGGCGGGCCATATACTTGTGCCAACATCACCTTTGTTTTTAAATCCTTCGATTTCTTTTCCTCCTGGCCCTTTGCTTCTTGCTCCTGACGCTCATAATACTGGGCAATAGTCAGGAGGGCCGTCGGTGTAGCGGAAGACCAAGAACTTTCACTCGCTTTCAAACGGGTCGCAACTGCCGGCAGCAGATTAGCCGCATATTTATCCGCAAAGAGGTGGCGACCCGTATCATCAGTAAGCGACTGGCCACTAAAATCATGAAACGTCTCCTCGAAACGCGTAAAGAAGTCCGCAACCGACTCGTCAACTTTCTGTTTACATGAAGCTAACATATTCCAGTCAATCTTTTTAGGGGGGATAATTGTCTTCAACTTGGTCAGAATAGCAGCAGGGAGGTCTAAGATACTCTGGGGTGGTTTCTGCGCGGGCTTCCGTTCCCTATCCTCATCCTCAAGGTCAGACCACCGAGCCTTAAAGGCAACTACATCATCTACCTTTCGGACAGATCGCCACATATCCGGTGGTAGAATAAGGCCAAAGAACAGGTCTATATCTGCTAAGGTCATAACGCAAGAATTCAAGGCCCCCTCGACTTCTTCGTAGAAGGCCGCTGGATTCTTGCGGGGATCAGGCAATGCATTCTTTAAAGCCATAACATCAGTTCTATGCCAAGGAGTATAAACCCAATTATACACAAAATATCCCTTAGCATCGGCGGAGGTAATGTCCGAGCTAGTCCCCGCTCCTTTAGGAGGAACATACAAAGGTGCCGCCTCTCGCATTGGTTTAACATGCACTATGCCATCCTTATCTGACTGGGAGGTGGATGAGTGGCCTTCTGCTGTACACGGATCCGACTGCTTCACCTCCCCTGCTTGTTGGCGCGCTTTTCCTTTAAGGGCCAGCACCGCGTCCCGCAAAGCGAACAGCCGCCGAGCCGTGTCAGGAGCCTTAGAGGGAGAGAAAACACCATTATGCAATGCTTTAGCATCCAATGTCACATCATCAGGCTCAAAAACACTGGAATATTTCCGGTAAGCAGCAGTCACTTCATCAGCAAAGTGACCCAAAAAATACAATTTCTCTCTCTCCTGCCACGGCCCCCAAGTATGGAACAATTCATCCAGGGACACTTTGCCCTTAAGTGCACGGAAGGAAACTTGCCGAAGCTCAGCCATTTGCTCAGCCGACAGCATGGACCGCGTATCTACCTTACCCGGAACCGGGTCAGAATCTTGTGGCTTCGGAGCAGATGCGCCCACATAAGGGGGCGGAGAGCGATCTAGTAAATAAAAATCATCATCAATATTATTAAGGACAGGATAAAGCGGCTGCCGAACAGCATATTGACCCGAGACTTGCAGCCTACGCTCTTTCTCTTGTCTCTCCGTTTGTTCTTTGTCCTCCCGACGCCTCGCTTCCTGTGCTCGCACATGATCATTCTTCCGTTGTTCTTTATCAAACAGCGCTTTCTCACGCTTCTCTCGCTCACGCACTTCCTTCACCCACAACCGCACACACTCAAACATATCCTGCCGAGCACGCCGTTTACACATACACTGTTCCACATACTCAATCTTACGTATATCAAACGATCCATACAAAGGCCATCGCAACTCAGGATCTTTTCTAGTATATTTCCTCCATACTGTGCTGTACATTATAGAAGAAAGACCATGCTTCACATACATATCCCTATTAGGAGTCCCCTCTGGGGGAGCTGGAGCAGATTCCTCGAGGTTCAACCGGTTTCTAAAGCAGCAACACCACTTACGGAGTGCGCTAAAAGCAGGCATGCTCAGAAATAATGCAAAATATGCAATATTATAAAGAAAAGGGCACTTAATCGTTGCGCCGTTCAGGGTTACACAGCTCCGGAGAAATCTCTCCACATTACCTGCCTATATGTGTTGCAACGCATATATTTTCACAAAGACAAATACAAAATATGACTAGTCATCACAAATCAAACTCAAATAGCCAGACCAGGCTTCAAAAACTCGGAGCAAGTACCGTACAACGGTTCTTACCAATCAAGAGTCCAGATTCCAACTGCCAAGCTCCAAAATCGCCCAAACGGCTTTCACGGCAGAACCGACAGAAGAGGTCTCAGTCGAGGACCGGCGCCACCCAGACGGTCAGCTCGGAAGGGAAGGAAGAAAAAACCTCGGGATGCCAGGGCTAAGACGCCGCTGGCAGTGATCACGTCCCTGGCCAAATTCCTCACCTTCGTCGCGACCAGTCCTTCGAGCATCCGAGTCGCCGATGAGCCCCACGTGACGGGCGCCAATTGATGAGTACAGGCCCCAGCTAGGCCCGCAGGACACAAGGGTTCGCTCTCCTGTAATGGAATCTGTAAGGAAGTTGGCACGGAAACTGCAAAGTACAAAGACAGCATTTATTAACCCTTAAGGGTGGTCCTACAATCCACACAACACTCTTCAGTATTGCATAGAGTAGCACAAAGAACTTGCGTACATGGTCCCCTTTTATACACAATAGAGGGGCTCATAAGTGGGTGGATACAACATGAGGCCGAAGAACATTACCATTTATGGTCATTTTCGATACTGAATCAATATGTGGGCGGAGCTAACACACTCCTTGAGCCCGCGAAAACATGGTCAAGCAAGGCTAACTGATAACAGATGTGGTCAAGTCTGGGCATGTGCCAGATGGACAAAAGAGCTATTTATAGACTGTTACTAGGCAGATTACAAGAGCAACTAACACAGAGGTTGGACTCTTCTCGTGGAGAACACGTGGAAGCATGACAATACAAAATGGAGTCCGAACTTCGGTCAACATAATAGAGAAAACATGATCTAGAGGAAGGGGATTAATGTCTTTAGTAAATGCTTAATCACATCGTTGTTTCAATTTACAACAGTAGTAAATCTACACTTTCCTAAGTATGCATTGTTTGACAATATATTGGTTATCAATATTGTGCATAGTGGATATCTGTGCAGGTTGATATTGCTGACTTCATTATTGAGATATACGAACTGGTCAGATATCATTATCTAGCTTCCTCCATTTTGGTGACAGGTGTGATCTGAGATGCAAAAAGTGTGTAAGGCCCCCATCCCCTCCGTTTTAATGACTTGATTTCTGACCAATGTCCTCAGTCTGATTACAGTACCGTTCTGGCTTATTGACAGTTTCTGGTACTCTGATTCCTACCTATGCAGCTTTGCCACTACACAATATCTCTTCCCACACATCCCTCCCCCTATGAATCACACATCCCAACCCACAGCCTTCAGCATTCTATGTAGCATTTGGGAACCGTTTGAAACATCCCAGAAATGCCTGCTATTTATTTATGAGTGCGGCCCTGTAAAAATGTAATTGTAAAAAAAATGTAAAATCCAGAATCGTAAGATTTAAACACTGGTCCTCCTCTGTTCCGGAAGTGAACTAAGGAGGACCAGTGCCTGTGTTCGACATCAGCTCTCACGCTGAAGATTGTGATCGACGCGCGGCACACCCGCCGCATTATCGCTCCTTACGCTGCACGTTAAGAAATCCGATATTCCGGTATCTTTCGACGGTGCACCCGCCGATCAACCCTTTACAGGCACTTTCACCACAGGATCTCCACACAGGGGATGTTCAGCCGCTTCCACCCATACTATTGATAACAGTTCTTCGATTGCTTTACCCAGACCAGCTGGGTCGGAATTATCATCGGTGAGGCGACTTCATGGAATGCCGGGCCCGGGGGAAGCAGAGTCGCAGACTAGTCTTTCCCCGGGGTCATTCGCGCGAGGGTAGGACCAGGTAGGGTCAAGGGGTGGAGTTAGGGGGTGGGTATATGAGCGCAGGGGAGGAAGGCGACTTCCTCTTCCTGCGCTCGGCACCATCGGGAGGGTTTAGAAAAGGCCACCCACCCGCCCTGCAGTTGAGGGTTGGGTTCCAGGGTTGGCTACAGCGTGCCAGTTTAGGACAGGCTGCGGGGTGGCGGTACTTTGGAGGGGTGGGGGGAGTCATTAGCGGGCACACCCATCCCTCGGGGGGGAAGAGTGAACGAGGTGGGGGTATTGGAGGCGTGAGTGAAATGGCCGAGGAGAGCCGGGAGGATGCAAGGAGGTTTGTGGAATGGTGAGGAACGGAAGGGGCATGGAGTGGTACAAAAGGGGAGTGTGGAGTGGGTGAAAGGAGTGAAGGATAGTAGAGTGTTGGGGGAAAGTTTATTCAGATAATGTTTGGTTATTGTTTAATGTTGTGCAGCCTGGTCCTAATAAATGGCCTTTTACGCTAAAGACACGGTGTGGTCTGTTTATTGCGCGAATATCATACGTGTTCTGTCACAACCCAGAAGAAGTCACGGGATACCTCCCATTGTGACGAAACACGTGTTGGCTGGTTGTGTCTGCCAATGTTAAATATTAAATGAATTGAAGAATTCCTATAAATCTTGAATGGATCCTTTGTGAAAATACTTGTGATAATAACAAAAACTTTGCGCAATAGGAAATCTACCCAATAACTGTGCGCGGGAATTTGTTTGGCTCTAGGAATTAACAAGTGAGAGGGCAAGGAAGCAGCGGGGCTCTCCAAATGGTTAGCAATGCTTGACTGAACAAAAGCGAGAAAGTTTCAGGGGGACATAATCAGTTTTACCAGCAAATTAATGTGACTGGACCTGTAGCACTGCCTGCTATCTCCCATAAAAGGGTACGTTGTGGAGTGCACGCCCTCTGTTTGTATATTGTTGTAAATAAAGACAGATTGATCCTCGTTTCGAATTGCATGGTATTTTTGGGTGTTTTGCCACACACACTATATACCAATATAGCCAAGTGTTCTGTTCAGAATGGGCAGTAATAATGCATCTTGTCCCTTGTTCCGAGCTGTACAATTTCCACCAGGTTTTACCTGGTAGATTTGTGTTGGGGGGAAAGTGCAGAATAATGTAACAAACTTTAATCCTCATTGAGGCTCGAGCTACTGCTTAGCCTGACCCTGGTCGGATTGTGTTTCAGCTGGAGAGAACAACTGGAAGCGGGGGCATAGCAACCATTGGTGCAGCAGGTGAAGTGGCACCTGGGCCCAGAGTCCTGAGAGGTCATTGAACTCTGATAATTGTTGCATTACTACTCCAACAGGAGTCAAAAGGCCATTTTTCTTGCTTGCAGAGGATTCAGGGACAGAGTGGAATTGCAAGTAGTAGAGTGAGATGGAGCTGGAAAAAATGGTGCCAGCATTCATGTGTTCATGGCCCTCAAAATTCAATGAGTATGGTAATGGGGACAGGTTCAGAACAGTAAGGACCAGATTATGACTCTGGTGGAGCGGCGTCGGGACTGCCACTCCTGCAGCACCGACAGAGCCGTGGTCGGGCTGACCTCCAGATTACGAGTGTAACTCGTGTCTGGCAGGCTTTTGTTTTGATGTTCCAACGGCAATGCCCAGTAAATTGGCACCCCAATGGGTATAAAGTCCATGTCGTGCAAGAAATAAAGTGCCTGTACACAGTGGGACACATATTGTGCCCCTCTGTGTGCATCCACATGATGCAGAGGCAGAAGGGCGCCCTCTAGGGCCCACTTTTTTCCTCTCCACCATGGTTTTCATGGCGTTGAAACCACCATGAAACTGTAGAGGACAGGAAACTTGTAATATGCTTGGCAGGACTGCAGCTGTCCTTCCAAGCATATTACTGCCTCCTAACCGCTGCAACACCACCAAGGATCGGAAGGGCAATGTCTGTCCAACCGACCTTAGTGTAATAGGGCAGTCGGGAGACCGCCACCTCCACACCTCCACGAGTCTTTCGGTTCCTGCACTGCCAGACTAGTAATTAAGCCCTAAGAGTTCCACAAAGAGATGGAACATAATGGGGTCCAAAAGGCCATGCATTTATAGGACATACGCCTTGCAGGGGTAATAGGGGTCGGAGAACACAAAGAGGCAGGGCCGTTTCTAGGTGTTTTGCTGCCCTAGGCGAGAATTGAAAAATGCCGCCCCCTACTTTTTACAATCATCATTCTCTCCCCCTGTCATCGAGGCTAAAAGAATTAATGCATTAGATATTCCCAAACTCATGTTTTTTGCCTCCCTCCCCCTTTTGCCGCCCTAGGCGGACACCTAGTCTTGCCTAATGGTAGAAACGGCCCTGCAAAGAGGGGTAGCAGGGGTGGGTAGGAGGATGTGTAGAGAATTGCATGAAGAGAGCAGAGTAAAGAGAGAATGCAGATGGAGATGGTGTGTTGTGTCAGTGTCCCCATAGAGAAAGCACAGAGTAGGGGGCGAGGAACATAGGTAGAAGACACAGGTGTGATGAATCCGGGGAGGAGCATGGAAGCTCAGTGGTTGAGCAGAGCGAGTAAATGAGGTTGCAGTGAGTGGTGGAGCACTTCGGATCAGCTCTGCCTAGATTCTCTCTCGTCTCTGGCAGACCCAGCACACAGCTGTTTTGCATATTTTAATAAAACCTAATAAAACTTCATTCGACGACTGACATTTCGCACTGATGGCTCCCTCCCAGAAGGCTGCCAAATCAAATCCAAATTTACCACGGCATTAATCATTAGTGGGAAATCAGTAAGCCCTCGCTGCTCTGGACAGCCACTTATAGGTACATGTTTCCTCCAGCGCCCCCCTCCCTAACTCCCTTTGCTGCCCTTTTCCTGCAACAGGCAGTCAGACAACAGATTTTCCTTATGAAGATTTTGATTGCAGATTTCTTTCAAAGGTCTTCCATCACTGTGTGCTTCAGTAAGTCGTCCACTATTGTGTCCTTTGGCAGGTCTAGGATTATAGTTTTCTTAGGTTTATCACTATTGTGTGTTTTGCATGGTCTAATAGCCAGTCGCGGCTCCTGCAGGTAAGCGCAGTGGGGCGGGGGGGAGTCGACAGACGACGGAATAGGATATATTTAATTTTCCCTTTTCCGACGTCTGTCTACTCCACCCGAGCCCTGCACCACCCTACCCCACCGCCCCACCAATCTTGCCTGCAGGATCCACGATTGCTAATAGCATTGCATGATTAGCAAGGTCTAGCACCCTAGTATGCAATTTTTAAGAAATAGCAGTGTAGGCCATTCAATGCTGCACCAGTGTAATGTTTCTCTATTACATGTGCACTCTGCTCACCTTTTCGTGACTACACTGCTTAGAAGTCATGATCAGTCTTTAAGCAATAAGAGCAATTGAAAAGGAAAGTAAAATATATCATAGCTATTGCTACAATTAGAGTATTATGCAAAACTTCCATAAGATTCAATGCCCATGTATATCCAAAAAGATGGTTCAAATAGAATCAGTTCCTTGGGAGTCTTGTTCATCCAACTTTTTATTGAATTATTTGTATTTAAAACAGATTGCAATCAGCCCAGCCTAGCACCCTAGTATGCTTTGAAAGGAGTCGCTACATTGTGGGGCATATTATCAACGACCAGCGATAATTATCGCTGGCCGTGCTTAGCTATAATAATATTATCGCAGGCTATCTCTGGAATTTATCGCCCTGGTGGCACGTTATTAACAACGCCTTTCTCCAGGGCGATAACAATTCCAGAGATAGCGAGGTTATCGCCCTTTTGCAGAGAACATCGCTGGTTTCCCAGCGATGTTCCCTGCAAAACGGTGATAACCTTGCTGATACGACCCACAGGGTCGTATCAGCATAATCCACCTCCTATGTTAGGGATGGCTAAGTCAGGATTTTAGCAGACGTTAGATTTTGACAAAAACGGCCGTTTTCACCAAACTCTATCGTCTGCTAAAATCATGTGGGCTGCCTTGTAAATATCGCGATGTAAACATCAGCGATATTTGCAAGGTAGTCCATTCGGGGTACGCCCAGTAACGCCCACTTTGCATCTCATTAGAGATGCAAAGCGGGGCGTTTTTGTGACAGGCGCTATGTCAGCAAAACACACGATAGCGTGTCTTTGTTGATAAGGCGATGAAATTATCGCCGCTTTTCACCCGAAAACGGACACAAAAGCGGTGATAATTTCATAGCGCCGCCTTGCTGATATGCCCCTTAGTTCTTTCAAAGGTGTAGCATAAGAAAGTGTATAAAGTCTAAAATCGTCGGGCTTTTCCGAAAGTCTAGCATCATAGCATACTTCTGAATGGCTAGCATCATAGAGTGCTATGGTATTATAACATCATAGTTCACTTTATTTATTTATTTTATTTATTTTGAAAGTTTTATAGAGCGTGGACAAGACCCTTGCGGGTATCAGAGCGCTTAACAGTAAGTAAAGTTTTTATACATAAACAAAAGACGAATTGAAGCATCTATACAAAAAACATGTTACACAAGCAAGGTGATCAGGTACAACATGACGCTATCCTCATGCGACAAGCAACAGGAAGATGTAATGTCAAGATTGCTTAGCAGGTCCCTTGATCTAGTTAGGGTAATGGCGGCGCTATAGTAGTTCGTCACAAAAACATTGGGCCTTATTCAGGTGAATTTGGCCATGAGGATTGATTTTACTTCCTTTTTGAATGAGACAGTAGAGGGGTTAAGTCTGGTTTCGGATGGTAAAGCATTCCAGATTCTTGGTGCCATTCCCGAGAAGGTACGGTTGTATGTTTTTTTCTTGTTGAATCGCTGTGGTTTTAGTAATAGTTTTTCCGCACTTCTGGAAGATCTGAGCCCACCAGAGATAGTCAGCTTCTGTGTTAGATATCTAGGTGCGTTGTGGTGCATGGCTTTGTGCGTCATACACGCTATCTTCAAGTGAATTCTGGCTTCCAGGGGAAGCCAATTTAGTGATTTGAGGTCTGGTGAGATGTGTACATTTCTTTTAGAACCGGTGATGAGTCTCGCTGCAGCATTGATTGAGGCTCTTAGTGGTGCCGTAGTTGCTTTGGGAAGGCCGCAGAGAGAGACGCTTCCATAATCCACTCTGGGGATAACTAGTGCTTGTACTGCTTGATTGAAGTCCTTGCTTGGTAGGAACGGTTTCAGCTTCCTCAATGTGTTGATCTGGTAGTTAGCTCCCTTTGTAGCATTGCTGATATGTTTTTGCATTTTGAGGCTACTGTCAAGAGTTATTCCCAGTGATTTAGCTGAGTCAACGATGGTAGGTTGAACATTGAGTGCCGTCAGGTGTTTTATCCACTCTTGCATTACAGGGACTTGGGCGGGTGGAGCTATAAGCAGGAATTCGTTTTTTTGGGCATTTAATTTGAGATGGTTTTTTGCCAGCCATATCTGGGTGTCCTCAAGCGTTGTGTTGAGCAGTTTGATGTCTTCTAAAGTGTTGATCTTGAGGTATAGTTGCGTGTCATCCGCGTACATGTGGTAGTGAACGTTAGATGCTTGAAGAAGTTCGGTGAGGGGTTCCATGAACAGGTTAAACAAAGTCGGGGATAGAGAAGACCCTTGCGGTACTCCTAGTGTAACTGGTACGGGTTTTGACATGGTGTTGTTGGCCTTGAATTGTTGTGTTCGATTTTGGAGAAATGAGGTAAACCAGTTTAACACTGCACCTGATAATCCCATTCTATGCTTCAGGAGATCCAACAGGTTCTCGTGCTTGACGGTATCAAAAGCTGAGGATAAGTCTAGCAGGATGAGTAGGCAGGCTCCGTTTTGATCCAGGATTTGTAGCGCGTCATCAATTATGTGTGTCATGGCTGATTCAGTACTGTAATCTGCTCGGAATCCTGATTGGTATTTATTCAGCAAGTCAAAGTGGTCAATATGCCTTGTCAGTTGGAGGTGTACACATTTTTCCAAGAGTTTGGCTAGTGTGGGGATGTTGGAGCTAGGGCGATAGTTGTTTAGGTCTGTCGGGTCCGCCGTGGGTTTCTTTAGAATGGGTGAGACCTGCCCCATTTTGAGGGTGTCCGGGATGCAGCCTTGTTGAAGTGAACTGTTTATGATCTTAGTCCAGAGGGGCAGAAGTAGTGGTGTTAGGTCTTTAACGGCGTTTGCGGGTAGAGGATCGGCAAAGTGATTGGCAGGGTTCATGTCCCCAAGTATTTTACTTATGGCTTCTTCGGAGTATGTCGAAAAGGATGACCAGTTGGCGTTGTTTTTAAGGTTAGGCTGTGATGGAAGTGGTACAGTGCAATTGGTATTAAAGGGGAGGACTTCGTGTGCGATCCCATGTGTAGGGTTAGATCATTGAGGAGGTCCATCTTGATATTATCTGTCTTCAGAGTGAAGAAGGCAGAGAATTCTTCACAGTTGGGTTGCCGGCAATCTAAGAGTTGTGGACGTTGAGGGGTGTCCTTACATTGGGTTTTAATTAGTTCGAAGAGTTTTTTGGGACGATTTCTAGCCTGGTCTAGTTGGTGGCTGAGGAATTCTGCTTTAGTGCGCTTGATCTTTCTGAAGTATGCGTTTCTCTTTTGCCTTAGTGTATTTAGGTGGTTGGCTGAAGGAGTTGACCTCCAGGTGCGTTCCGAGGCTCGGAGAGAGCGTCTGTCATTGTTGAGCATGCCATTGCACCACGGTTCGGAGTCCTTTATGGAGGCTCTCTTTAGTTGCAGGGGGGCTACCTCATTTATTATCCTGGTCATGGTATTAAGGTAGTGATTGGTAAGGTCATGGACTTCCGACGATCCCGTGGGAGGCAGGAGTAGGTTGTAACTGGACAATGGGAAGGTGTTAGGGTTTATTTTTTTTGTATCTCTTTTCCAGACTTTAGGTCATGTGGATTGCATCAAGTTCAGTTTCACTACTTCCTTGATAAAGAAGGTAATGATATGATAATCTGACCAGTCACAAGGTTGGATCGAGTCTAGCTGAGTGCAATCTCTTTTTGAGATTATTATATCCAGTATTGAGCCTTTGTCGTGTGTGGGGCTGTTGCATATTTGGGTAAGGTCTAGGTCCTCTAAGAAGTTTTTGAGGCTATTCACCATTACATCCTTGTGGTCGTTCCAGTGGAGATTGAAGTCGCCTAAGAATATTTGTGTATTTTGGCGCCCGGTGTTTGTTGATATTATGTCCATGACGTGCTCAATGAAGGCCAGGTTGCCACCTGGTGGATGATATATCGTATGTAAGGAGCAAAGTGGTTTGTCATTACTGGTGATGTTGAGGCATATGTATTCGCAGGAAGGGAATACCGGGGTAAGTGATCTGTTTACTGATATACTACTCCTATGTATACAAGCGATGCCCCCGCCTGTTTTATCAGTTCTATCCAATCTGATGATGACATAGTTAGGAGGTACTAGTATGTCAATGATAGGAGAGGAGGATTCATTTAGCCAAGTTTCAGTAAGCAGTATCAAGTCGAGATCTTGTGCGAGAATGAGGTCGGCTATATCTGCTGCGTGTCTAGCAGCCGATCTACAATTTAAGAGGATGCATTTGATGCGGGGCGTGATGAGGGATGAAGTAGGTTCTTGGGTGAGGGGGACTCTTTTTAGGTTGTTGTCCATGACGCCTCTAATGTTATGTTTGATGGGCCTGTGTGGGTTGAGGGGGATCGCTGGAATGGTCATTGTCAAGGGCGTGATAGGGTTTGTGAGGGCAGGGGCATATGAGTGCAGTAGAGATAGTAGATCCAACTCTGAAAGCAAATTGGTGCTTCGGCGTGGGCGGGTTGGATTATTAATGCCGGGAACTGATTTCCAGCCGGGTAAGAACGGAATAGAGGTGTTAGTTGGGTGCATCAAGGGCCCGCTAGCATTGGGCTGTCTTGTAATTCTAGAGAGCCATGGTTGTTTAGAAAGCAACTCCTTAAATGCTTGGAGTTCTTCTTTGATTTGATGTAATGCAATCATGATCTCATCGAGTCTAGGGTCAGGGGTGTTGAAGAGTGGTGTTATGGTCTGTAATGTGGATGTGACTGGGTGCGTTGGGGTTTGGTCGGGTTTGTGGGCTAGTGCAGGTATGGGTGGTGTGGGAGGAGGTGTAGCAGGCGCGAGAGGACGATGAGGGGATGTGGAAGGTTGAGCTGTTGATGTGGAAGGCTGGGAAGAGGGTGTAGGAGGTGTACTTAGGGACAGAAGGAGCTCAGGTGGTGGTATATCCTCAACGTGGGGATGGAAAGTATTATTATGTTCTGACACTTGAACCGGGTGTGTTGGGCTGGACTGAGGGCTATCTGTGCAAGGAGTCACAGAGGGTAACGGCGATGGGGTAGCTGGAGTGTTGGTTATGGGGGTGAGTATGTTGACAAGTGGGACAACTATGCTCGAGCATAAGGGGGATTGGTTATCTGTGATTTATGCGTGTGCTAGGTTGGCATACCGGATCAAGGTTGGGTGGAGTGTTTGATAGGATGATGTGCTGCGTGTTGTAGTCCAGGGTAGTCTGGGTGGAAGTAGCGTCTGAATCGGATGGAGGTAGAGGTGGGGATGGTGCTGTCACCTGGCTGTCAGTGGAGGGCGATGCTGGGGTGCTTTGTGTGGTTATGGTGCAGATGACCTGGGTAACAGCTTGGGATTTCGACACTTGCTCTTTAATAATTGGGAAGATGCTATCCAGGAGGTTTAAATTGTGGTCCGTGGCTTGCATGAGGATGGTGCCGTTATTGTAGATGGTGATGGTTGCCGTCGCGTGAAAGAGCTTGGAATGTGAGAGGTAAATAACTAGACCGTGAGCGGATTTCCTAGTGGAGGAGATCGTAAATAAGGTAAGGAAGGCTTTCCTCCATTGCACTCTACGTTTCGTATGAAAAATGATATCAGTAGTAGTGTGCCCATTGTGCATTGAGAAGTAGGGATCAGCGATGGGTGTTTCAGGATGAAGTTTTATGAGATTGTGTTTAAAGCGTTTGGCTGCTTTTTTAGATAAGTTGTGGGGGTAAATGATGTTGTAGGTGTGTGTGCCTGTGAGTTCCATGATATGGCGTATAAGAGCCCTAAATGAGTGCACCAATGGTGATGACAGTGGGGAGAGAAAGGTGGCAGGTTATGCAGAGTACGGAATTTAATAAGCAAAAAGGTTTTCCTGAAGAATCCGCCCTGTAACGCGGGGGTAGGTCGGTCAATGGTCAAAGGATATAAGTTATACCCTTGTATGGGAGTCGTTCTAAGATGGCCGCCTCCACTGACAAGGAGACTCCTTGCTAACTATGTAGTCCTTTGTCTCTTTCAGTGAGCTGTGCAATAGCTTGTTTCCCTTTCGTTTCCTTATTTTAGTTGATAGGCCTCTTTCAGTTGTTCTTGAGCTGTTATTATTACAGGGGCAGCCAGTGTCCGTAGGTGGACCCCTTGCCCTTGTTGTTTCAGTGGACGGCCATTTTGCGAGTGTGTGGCAGAGGGGTATTGCCAGTTAGCTTAGATTACAATGAAAAATAAATAAAGGTGCTTGATAATTTAAACAGTACCGTGCAGGCATCCGATGTATACCATGCCTGAGGGAACTGCAGGCTACTGCTGGGTCTGTCCTTGAAGATCGTGGCTTTGCAGTAGGACTGCTGTGGATTTATTGTATTTATTGTATGCCCCCAAACAAAGACTAGATGCACAATACACTGTCCGCTTTATGCGCATTCACCGTCTTTATGTGCTGCGATTTGGGGGCGGGGAAACGTATCGCCTGCTATCGTCTCCTACCGCCGTCCCAACCATGCGGGAAGAAATGCGCTTTCGCTGTGTCTCTGCCGGTCCGTCTGCCGTCCAACATGGGCACTCCCCGCTCCTTGGCCCGTGCGGACGTGGCGCGACTTGCAGACTCGTACACCCACACTCCTGCCTTCTCGCTCCGTGTGGGGGCCGGGGCTCCACTTCCGCGATGCTGTGTACCGTAGAGTTCCTCCACCATAGCCTCCTCCTAAGGTCGCCAGCGGTCTTTCCTGGTTAGAAATGCTGAGGGGTCCAAGGCCAACCATCCGCTACACCCGTGCGATTGGCACCATCCCTCCAGGATGCAAATTAGATCATGGCTCGTCCCACTACCCTCCAACTTCAGCGGATGGGAGAGCACAACCAACTCGCCTACCGGGTCCGGAGGAACACCGCTGGACAATCCGGGCGCTGTATCGGGGTAAGTGGCACCGATTTAGCCTCACTCCTTCTGAAAATAGATTGACACGATGAGTGAGTAATTTCTGTTCTTGTAGAATGTTCTGTTCCGTTCTGTTGCTGCCGCTAACCAGGATATACCGATTTCGGGATCCCAAGCGTAAGGAGCTCGTTCGGAGGGCTCCTACCAGTCGGCCATTTTGTGGTAGTACTTTGGACGGTCTATCATCCTAACACCCTTGAAGATATTAATATCAAAGTGTTCTTTGGAAGGTCTAGCAATAATTGGAGTTTGTAAAATCTTACATTATAGCTTGGATTAGAAGACCTTTAATTGCTGTATGACTTGGAAGGCTTCCCGTCATAGTGTGCTTCGGTCCAGCATTATGTGTTTTGGAAAGTCCAGCAACAATGTGTGTTCAGAAAGGTATAGCATTGAAATGTCATTTTGAAGGTCTTACATGATCACATTAATGTATAGATCTACTGTGTGGAAGAGGCATCATGTGCACTAGACGGTGTAGCAAAATACCATATTTAGTAAGATTTTTATAGTGCCGTGCTTTGCAAGTTCTAGCATCATGGCGTGCTTTGGAATGGCCAGCACCATAGTGTCCTTCCCAAGGATTAGAAACATAGACATTTTGGATTTCCTAGCATCATGGTGTACTTTGGAAGGTTAAGCATTATTGTGTGTTTTGAAAATCTAACATCATGATGCGCCTTGGAAGGTCTAACATCATAGTGTGGTTAGGATGGTATAGCAGTACAGTGTCTTTCAGAAAATGTACTTTTAAAAGATACTTCAGAAGATCTAGTATCATAGTGTGTTAGGGTGTTTATTATGCGTTTGGCGGTCTTATGGACCGCCGAACCCATGGTGGCGGTGCAGCTTCTGTCGCACCGGTGGTCTGACTGCCCTATTACAAGTAGGGCGGCTGGACTGCTATGGGACCACTACTGCTGCCAGAAAACTGCTATCCCTGGCAGCCTTGCAGAGGTCTGAGGCCCCTAATATGCTGGCAGGGCTGCAGCGGCACCGCTAAGCATATAAGAAGATTCCTCACCACCACTGTTTTAATGGTGGTGAGCCCGCCATGATAAAGTGTGGCAATGGGGAAAGAAACGGAGCCCTACAGGACTCCCTGTTGCCTCGGCGCCAGGGGATGCATGCAGGGAGGCACATGGTGTGCTGCCCTGTATGATGCACCCCCAGTTCCTGCAGGGCATGGACTTGACAGTTCATGCCCTGCAGGAACATGAAATGGTGTTCCCATTGCGGTGCCTTGCTAAGGCTCACGTATGAGCCTTAGCATTGCACCTCCATGAGCCAGCTGCCGCGTGAACGCCCAACCTGGATTCCAGTAGAATCTGGCGAGCCGTTTCAATATGACTTTGGCGGTGTGGCAGCAGAGCACTGGCTGGGCAGTCCTCTGTCATACGGCCAAATTCATAATAAGGTCCTTAGCATCATAGTTTGTACTTGTCAGAGCTCACCTTCAGCTTCTCGCTGGTTACCGTTGTCTTGCACAGGAACAGAAGTCGCTAGCTTCCCGACTCCCACTACTAATCACTCAGCCCCAAGAAATGTCTTTGGCTCTAACTGATCAGCAAGGGGGAAGGGGGAAATTGGATAAAATAATAAACGATAGAAGAGACTGGTTCTGGACCTTCTGGTTTTCCTATTTGGAATTCTTCTTCAGCTATCACTCTGCCTTCTGAAGACTCCTAAGGGTAACTAAGCACACAACAAATTATTATTCATTCTCTACTCTATTCTGTCTCTTTTCTTCTCTTCTCTTATGACTTTTCTACCTACCCAGAATCCTGAACTCTGTGCCTCTCTTCCTGTTCAACTCTGCCTTTTCTTCTTTCTTGTTATTGATGTCGCTAATTATCTGTAAAACATATATCTTTTTATTATACCTATTTACTCTTTGTCTTTTAAATACTTCTTCTAACTCTTTCTCTTTTAAACCTACCATTAATGTTTCTGTGTGTGGCCTTCTCTTTCTTCTCGTGATTTCTCTTCTTTCTTTTCTTGCCTCTTGCTTATTCTAAAAACTGTCGTTTTCTAAATTAAGCCTTTTGTGCTTTTAACTTTTTCTGTTTGCTTTCTCTCCTTAGGTTACTGCGGAGCTGCCATAACTCTGGTAAGTCTTTCTTCTTACTTTCCTAGTTAACTGTTGGTATTGTCTATTAACTTTTCCTGAGGAACCGTTTCTCAGTAAATCCTATAATGTTCTTCATTTTCTGTTACAGGACTCTGTATGCTGATCTCTGCTGACCTTGATGAGGGTTATACTTATTGCGTCACAACACTGCTTACATTTCAATGTGAACGAAAATTCCATCAATAATTCACTTAGCTTTCTTCGGTTTTCTTTTCAGGTGCGGCTGAAGTCTTCGCTCGTCTTTTCCCTGTAGCGACGAGGTGACTCCGTACTCGACTCCGGGTAAATAGCCCACTACGGACTCTTGCGGCTTTTCTGACCTCTTCAGTAAGTATCGGTTTCTTGACTCGGAACTACTCTCAAGCGTTACTGTGGAAAGCTTCTTACTCAAAAATTCACTTCAGAACTGGGAACACACTCGAACACGTCTTCTCTGAGGAAATGTCTAGGTGAAGTGCGCATTACTTCAGGCGTGCGCGCGTCACATCGTCTCTCTGAATTTGTAAACAACTAGACCGCAAACCCCAGCGCCTGAGCGGCCATCTTGGAATTGCGGGCATGCCACAAACTCGACCATTGAAGCCCATTCGAAAACGAAACGCCTATTGAACTAAGTTCCTTGCGCTTCGCTTTGGGACTCACATTAGGGATCCTGACAGTACTAGGGCAACTGGGTGTATTCTTAAGAAGGTCGAGTATCAAAGTGTGCTCCAGGAAGTCTACCATCACAGTGTGCTTTAAAAAGAGAGTTTGGAGGGTAGCCGACCACAGGGAAGTCTGCCCCCCAGGCTGATTGGGAGGGTGGTGTAGGCAACCGACTGCCATTTTGTGTTGGGCTTCATATTAGCCCAAATATACCCCAACACATAGATGTAAGCGGTGGTGTTGGGCTAGCAGCCATCATTTTAGCTTTAGGTGACCTGGTGGCTGGTAGTCTGCACTTAGTGGCATTTTTGTGTATTTGGTCTTGTTGGTTATTAGTGGTGTGCTTCACAGGAGGTTTATTACCCTCAGCAATTAGCACATTATGGCTGACAATGACTTGAAGGTGGCTGAGGCGATGCGGTTGCCCAAGGAAGCCGAGTGTTTAGACCATGTGATAGGCAGGGACGCCGTGTCCACTCCGGTCCGCCTGCCTTGTAAGGCCTCCATGGGAGTGGTGGCAGCTGCTTTTGCTTGCTCCACACCTCATTCATGGCGAGTAGCGGAGGCTGCGTTTACCCAAGTGAGCGCTCACGGCCGCTCGGTGCCCACATTCAGGCCCTGGGCAGGTGATGCATCAGTGTCAGGGTCGAGCCTGATGGAACTGGGTGGGGGGCGGGCATCTGTTGGGCCTGTTGGCGGGATCAGGGTTTCAGGTGCAGGCGCAGCTGGGCCTGCGAGAAATGAGCAAGGGAACGCGGCCCCGTCGCGTAGCATGTGCATTTACGGGGCAGCTGGAAAAGGCTCTACAAGGAAGAGGGCGCATCAGAGGAGCCGCCCTGTATGAGCATGGCCTGGTGGGGATGGGCATTCTCAGGCACATGTCATTGGCAGGGCCCCGCTGGGCTAGTCATGTAGCCAGGAGGAGGGAGAGGGTGGGGCTGGCCGGGGGACGGGCCGGAGGAGGATTTCTTTGCCGGGCAGCAAGGGGAAAGTTCTGGGAGGGCAGCAGGTGGAGTTGGAGTCGGATTTTCTTTTACATCAGAAAGGGGAGCCCAGGAGCATCTTATACATATGGAGTAGGCAGGGGAGAAGGTTAACAGGCCAGTTGGTCTGGCCTGGATATTTTGGGGAATTGGGAGGAGGCAGGTGCATGCAGGGAGGAGGATGCAGTGGCATGCCTGGATGATTACATGGGCAAGGGAGGGTCTCTTCAATGGGAAGTTTACATGGGCAAGAGAGAGTCTCTTCAATGGGAAGCGCTAGGGCAGGCTAAGGACGGGGAGGAGGTGTCAGTGTGGGTGAGAGTAGGGGCCGGGGGGGGCCTGGGATCCGCAATAGTGGTGACCATGATCGAATTGAGTGAAGAAGTGACGGGGAGGATTACCTTGATCAGGTGGACTTGGCGGATGATGGTGGGGGGCGCGATGAGAGTGTGCGGCCTGGTGCAGGGTCATGAGGGTTGGGAATCTTTGGGGTTTTGGCTACACTGTTAGCGGGGTGCAGGGGCCAGCACACCAGTCCTGTCTTCTTTTTAACAGGGGCAAGGGAGGGATGGTGTACTGGACTTGATAGAGCTGGTAGCGGCTCAAATATACCGAGAAGAGAAGCCGTAATTCGCCTGATGCCAGCTAGAGACTCTGACGCGGCGAACGCATGAAAGTCCAGAATGACTTTATTGGCCCCAGTGACTGATAGGTCTCGAACGGCTTCTAGTTTGGGAGGCAGTGGTGAACCGGCAGGGCAGGGTCACTTCAGCTCCTGGGTGCTGGGCATCGCAGCACCACGGGAAAGTTTGGTAGGAGTAATGCACACAGGAAGGTAATGGGCAATGGCTGGGAATGATTGGATGACCCTTTGGAGTTGGTCGCCTTTGATTATAATGAGGATAGCATGGAGGAGGGAGAGCTTCGCAAGGAGGAGCCTGAAGGCAGCAGGGAAGGCCTGCTGATTAATTGTCCAGTGTGTTGCAGGTGTGCAAAGTCGTAAAGGAACAGGAAATACTGGCGAGGCAGAATAGAACAGCTCAGGCCCTGACCTTGGCACCAGGTAAGGGCAAAGGGAAGGATCCTGCCCCTATAATGGTGTCCACAGGCGAGGATGCTAGCGCTTGGTTGGAAGAAGGGGAGGAGAAGCTGCACAAGGGATTATTCGTAAAGGATGTGGGAGTGGGTACAGAGGATAAAATAGTTGCTGGCGGCCTGGGAGATATTGCAGGCAAAACACAGGATACGGGGACAGCGGCTGGCGGGTGTGGGGAGGGCAAGGGAAAAGAATGAAGGTGCAGAGAGTAAGGAATTGAAGTTTAAGAAATGGCCATACATGGGGGCGATAAAGCCCCTGGGTGCTCATTTAATTTTGGCCACGAAGACACACATTTGGAAAGGGGAGTATATGGAAATGTTGAAACATAGAGAGGTGTGGTTGAAGGAGTGCTCTTAAGAGGAGTATTATGAGCTGGCCAAGCAGCCAAGAGTGCCCCATACGATAAACAATTGGAAGTCGGCCTTTTTAATTTATGTCAGTGTTTACAGTGAAAAATATCCAGAACGGTGTGTGGCCATGTTTAAGTACATGAATGTGATTTGGAAAGCACAGATCACTGGGGGATACACTTGGGTGCAGTATAATGAAGAATTTCAGGCACGTTTGGCTTTGACCCAGAAGCAAATGGGGGGAACTTGATTCTGACCTGCTGCGAAGTTGGGGAAGACTGCTTTCATGGCAAGTGGCCTGCCAAAAGTTTATCTCACCTTTCAGGGACATCCCTCTCGGGGAGGGGTGGGCGGGCCTTCAAAATCTATTTCAGTGTCAGGAAGGATGTGCTGGGATTTCAACAAAGGTATGTTACACAAGAGTATTGAAAATTCCAAAACAAATGTTCCAAATGCACCGGTAGACACCCCCTTGTCCACTGCTATGGGAGGGGGGGATTCATCCCTAGGTCACAGTTCTGGCCAGTGGCAACAGTATGAGGGAGGACAGGGCAGACCTCAGCAGTAGTTCTCTGGACAGAGAGGGGATAGAGGGGGACAAGGAACTGTTGCAAAAGGCTTGTATACCGGTTAATCTCTAGAGGTGGGAACGGTAGCTTGAGTTGTATGGGTGGCCAAAGAGGCAGAATTGTTGCCGAATGGGTTTCATTAGGGTTTTCAGGTTGGGGTACGATGGACCGTGGACACGTCGGTGGGCAGATAATTTGCGCTCAGCAGCAGAGCTTAAACAGGTAGTGAGGGACAAGCTGGAGAAAGAGGTTCAAGAAGGCAGGATGTAGGTCCATTTCTTGTCCGGCCTATGGAAGACCTTATTGTGTCCCCCATCGGGGTGGTCCCCAAAAAAGAGGAATGTCAGTTTTGTTTGATACATAATGTTAGAACTGGGGTCACCAATTCCGACGTGGTAGCTTGGCTCGAGGAAGGAAGGCACCCGAAGGCAATGTGTAAAGCAGTTGTGCAGCACTCACTCACATGGATTCAGCCATGCGCACACAATGAAGGACACCACACCAGGTTGTTTGGTAAAAAAAAACAAGATTCTTTATCTATTTCAAGTGGGGGTTAATCAACTAATTTTCGGAATAATGCAGGTAGTTTCAAGGCAACAATAAATTCATTCAAGTCAATGGGTCAGTGCTTCTCAAGGTAATAATCAATTCATTCAGGGATGATGAAGGTAATTCAAAGTAGCAGTCAATTCATTCAAGTAACTAAACAGATATTCACAGGGCAACCATTAATCCATCCAGTTAAATGGACCAGGGCATTGCATGGCAACAATTAATTCATTCCTGTGAATAAGGCAATGCATTTCAGGGCAACAACTAATTCATTCTTGTGAACAAAGCAATGCATTTCAGGGCCACAACTAATTCATTCTTGGGAACAGAGCAATGCATCTCAGGGCCACTGACTACGAGTGAGTGTGGTGTGTGTTGTTTGGTCCTGAGGCGGTAGCCGGGACAGCGCTAGTAACTTTACCGCTTGACTGCAAAAGCCATAGATTGTTTTTAACGCACACTTGAAAACCGAATGCTGTATTATAGCTTCTTTTAAAATCACATTTTGTATTCTGCCACTTACTAATCAGGCCGACGCTGAGTGATAGCGCATTCTGCCCCCCCTCGTGAAACCGACCGAGCCTTCGGCTTCCCTGCTGCACTTTCAACTTCCGGGCCCACCATCTTGGGTGAGGAACCCGATCACCTTGCTAGGCCCCTCCCACCCGAGGCCCTAGCCCTACAAAAGAACAACGATTACACCATTCGCCCACTGACTACGAGTGAGTGTGGTGTGTGTTGTTTGGTCCTGAGGCGGAAGCCGGGACAGCGCTAGTAACTTTACCGCATGACTGCAAAAGCCATAGATTGTTTTTAACACGCACTTGAAAACCGAATGCTGTATTATAGCTTCTTTTAAAATCACATTTTGTATTCTGCCACTTACTAATCAGGCCGACGCTGAGTGATAGCGCATTCTTCCCCCCCTCGTGAAACTGACAGAGCCTTCGGCTTCCTTGCTGCACTTTCAACTTCCGGGCCCACCATCTTGGGTGAGGAACCCGATCACCTTGCTAGGCCCCTCCCACCCCGAGGCCCTACAAAATGATTTCCCTACCCAGGAGGCGCAGCAGACGGGCGCAGCGGCGGCGCTGGCGGGGCGCCGAAGGCGCGCCAAAGGCAAGCCCGTCTGCGCCCGTCCGCGACCGACCGGGACCAGGGGCCATGACTGCTGGCAAAATTTGTCCCATACAGTACTCCCCCAACAAACTACATCTCCTACGTGGACACTCTAATAATCTTTGCCATGCGTCATGGGACCCCACTACAAAACACTTCAACTGTTCACACTGAAAGTTTCAAAGCCACCCTACCACACCCTCCCCCTTGTTCCGCATGGTTCTACTCAACTGCAGATCCCTCCCTAAACATGCCACAGAAATATCCCTGCTGATCTCGGACACAGACCCCGATGCCATTTTCCTCACGGAAACTTGGCTCCAATCTGACTCCGACCCCGAGGTCATTCAATCACTCCCTGCAGAATACCAAATTCTCCGAGCAGATCGCTCTTCTGGAAAAGGCGGCGGCATAGCCATTATTTATAAAAACTGCTACACCTGCCGCTCCTTTCCAACTAATCTATCCAACTGTGAACACCTCACTTTCTCGCTGGACTTTTCATCTACCTGTACCTTCTCAGGGACTCTCATCTACCGTCCACCCGGCACTTCGACTAATTTTATAAACCAACTTGCCCCAGAGAATGCCAGTGGTATCTGCTCATCACCTAATTACACTCTATTAGGCGATCTAAATGTGCACTTAGACGACCCCCTGGATTCGGCAGCCGCCGAACTACGAAATAATCTACTAGCACTAGATCTCCCCCAACTAGTTCTGCAACCCACCCACGAAAAAGGTCACCTCTTGGATCCTAATTTCAGTAACTGTACCCATTTTACAGTTAATTCACCCATCACCCTCCCATGGACGGACCACTTCATGATCCCATTCTCCTGGGCACCAGCAGAATCTCGCCCCACACCACTCCCTGCCCCAAGCAGAAACCGCAAATGGTCACAACTCAATACCAACCTGTGGACCTCCGCACTGGAAGTTTCTGCCCCGGAAAACAACCCCGATCCGATCATCAGTAACGACAATTTTAATAAATGGATTACCACCTCTTTAGACTCCACTATCCCATTTAAGGACATCAAATCCAAACATAGACCTAAAAATGCCCCTTGGTACTCCCAGGACCTGCGCACTCTCAAGAGAGAATGCCAAAGACTGGAACGGAAATGGCGCCTTGACTATTCTCATACCAACAAAACTGAATATCGGGCGTCTTTAAAACTCTATAAAATCAACATAAAAAAGGCCCAAGCCAGTTTCTTCAAAAATAAGATTAACGAAGCAGCATCCAAACCTAAGGAAATTTACCAGATCGCAAAAAATCTGCTACAACTCCCAGACAAGCTTCCAGATCCTCTGACCGCACAAACTCGCTGCAATGAACAGGCTGACTATTTTTACAATAAAATAGCCACAATCTACTCCTCCTTCCCCCCATCCCCTCACCCCCTATCGGCTCAACAGTATACTAGTCCCACCCTCCTACTTCTTTGGAAACCTTCCCTCATCTGCAGTCTACCAATCTAGAACCCATAATACTACAAGTCAAGTCTGGATCCCCTAGTGACCCAGCCCCAGCTCGTTTCCTAAAAACTATTACCCCCACCATCCTCCCCACTATTCTGAACCTAATCAACAACTCTCTCTCAGTAGGGCTTGTTCCCCCAAAGTGGAAACAAGCTATAGTGAAGGCTCTCCTGAAGAAATCCAATCTAGACCCGATGAATCCGGGGAACTACCGCCCGATCTCTTTGCTACCGTGGATGACTAAAATCGCGGAAAAATACGTAAACCAATGCCTGACAGAATTCTTTGAAACTAACAACTCTCTGGACACCTCTCAGACTGGATTCCGCCCTATGCACGGAACGGAAACCGCTTTATTAGCAGTAACAGAAGGAGCTAGAAAAATCGTGGATCAGGGCGGCACTGCGGCCATCATTTTACTGGACCTCAGTGCCGCCTTCGACACTGTAAATCATGACATCTTATGCCACAGAATGTCAGAGCTAGGGATAACCTCCACTGCTGCGACCTGGCTACACTCCTTTCTTTCTAGCCGCTCCTTCCATGTCTGTGAGGGCAATACCACCTCGCCCAGCAAACCACTTAGTTGTGGGGTTCCTCAGGGCTCGTCCTTGAGCCCCACACTATTTAACATTTACATGCTTCCCCTTGCAGAAATAATACGCCCTTTTGGCGTTCAAGTCGTGTCATACGCCGACGACACGCAATTGGTGGTTACCCTGACTCATCCCTCCTCTTACTCCAGCGATCTCAGAGGCTGCATGGAAGCAGTATGCACCTGGATGAGCCAGTCCTACCTGAAGCTGAACAGCGACAAAACAGAGCTAATGGTGCTGGGTAACTCCCCCCAAAAATCCATCGACTCTCTGTGGCCGCCAGCACTAGGCCCCGCACTCCCAGCCGTGAATTCCATCAAGAGCCTGGGCATCTGGCTGGACAACGCATTAACCTTCGGCCACCAAGCAACCAAATTAGCAGCCACCTGTATAGGTATCATGAGACTCATACGAAAGATCCTACTGCTTCTCCCTTTCAAGGCCAGACAGATCTTGGTCCAGGGTCTAATCCTCTCCCGGCTAGACTTCGGAAATGCCCTTTACTTAGGAGCCCCCGAATCCACCCTAAAAAAACTGCAGGTTATCCAAAACTGCGCGGCTCGTACTCTCCTACGCATCCCCAGATGGCAATCAGTGAAATCTGAATTAAGAGCCCTTCACTGGCTGCCAGTAAAGGATAGAGTCAACTTTAAAAGCATGTGCATCGCCCACCGTGCTTACTGGAGGAAAGGAGCAACCCTGAATCACACCTTAATCACCCCCTACCACCCCAACAGACAGCTGAGGTCGACCCTCGCCTTCCAAGTTATCATTCCTAGGTTCAAAAAAGAAAAAAGTGGAGGAAGAATGTTCTCAACAAACGCGGCCAGGCTCTGGAACTCCCTCCCACTCTCTATCCGATCCGAACCTCACATCCTGCTTTTCCGTAGAAAATTAAAAACCTTTTTCTTCAGGAGATAACCTCGACCCGCGCCACCCACTTGTATTCTGTTTAAGCGCTAGGACGCCTGCGGGTAGCTATCGCGCTATATAAAAATGTATTCCATTCCATCCAACTAATTCATTTCGGTAACCTGTGCAGGCAACTTCAAAGTAACAGTTTGCTTGTTCGATGCACCATAGCACGGATATCTCTCACTTCACTCTCTCTTGGGCAGTCTGGTATTCCCTTTAGCCAGCAACAGGGTAATACGGTGTATCTGTCTTCGGAGCACCCACGACGATGACCGTGGCAGCTCCTGGCTCTCCCTCGACCTGGAAGCCAATCGGCGGGCAGCTCTGCGAGGGCGCGGCCACCAGGACCAATGGGGCCGCGCCTTCCCCGAAGAACGGCAGAAGTCACTCCCCGGGCCTAGCGGGGCCTCCCACGCTGCCGCCGCGGCTCTCCCGGGCTTCGAGGGCCACGGCGGCAGATCTCCAGTGATGTAGCGCCGGGGCAGGGGCGCTGGGGTCATGACGGCGGACTTCCACAAGGTGAGCTCTCCCAGCGGCACGGTGCCCGTGCGTGGTTGCCGGGCCACGGCAGTGATGGCGGGTGCAGGACTTCCCCTTTTTCGGAGCGAGGGCCCGCGGTGGTGACTCGGGACAGTTAGCGCTACCACTCCCACAGCACTAGGTTGTATTTCCCTGGGCAGCGGCGGTGATTTAAGGGCTTACAGCGCGTAGGGCACAGTTCCTTGACGGCACAGTGCTTGGTAGGCACAGCGCTTAGGGGTCCCAGCGTCTTGAAGGCATAGCGCTTGGTAGGCACAGCGCTTAGAGGGCACAGCGCTTTGAAGGCACAGCGCTTAGAAGGCACAGCGCTTGGTAGGCACAGCGCTTTACCTGCAGGTCCTGTAGGGTTCACAACGATAGTCCATGGTTCCAGGGCAGCACTTATCTTAGAGTGGAAAGAAGATGGCAGGTCCCCTGGTAGGCTTAAGAGGGGGAGAAGGGGGGGTTGCGTTGGCAGGCCTCAGAGGCAGGGTGGGTCCCTGCAGCACACTGGAGATGGTCCCCTGGGTTGCCCCCTCACCAGGCAAGCTCAGCAGGCAGGCGGAGTCCCTCATCTAACTTGGGTACAGCAGGGCCTAGACTCAGTCAGTCCCAGTAGTGTAGGTTTCTCCCCTAGGCCCAACCGCCTACGCTCCGGCAGAGGTTCCCCCTGGTCCAGTGGTGCCCCAACTGACTAGTTCAGTTTCCCTCCTTCCCTCTTATACCCCCAGGTCAGGTGACCCTCCTGTAAACGCGGCAAAGCATAATCCCTCCCAGGGCTGGAAGATTCCAGGAGCTTCCACATAACTGTCTATGGGACAAAAAGGCGGGATGGTAAAGATACTGTAGCAAGATATCCCAGCCTGCTCCTAACCACTAGTGTGTGTATGCAAAGGCCACTCCGCTGTAGCAGGGGCCTGTGGCAGCCATGTTGTTAGGAGAGAGCACCTGCACCTCAGCACTGTTTAGCAGTGGTAAGGCGCCCATAGACCTAGGGCCAACAAAAAGATGGCGGCAAAAATGAGGCAACAAGGGCAAAAAAACGGGGAAAGACCACCCTAGGGCTAACAGGTTTAACATGTGTCCCCCCCAGCCGAAAGAGAGGAGAGCTACCCAACCTCTAGGGAGTTCTCATCACTAAGGCGGAAGAACCGAGAGAGACCGTCAGCGTTGGCGTGGCCTACTCCAGGTCGATGTTCCACCCTAAAGTCCATCCTCTGGAGGGAAATGGACCACCTCAACAATTTGGGCTTTTTGCCTCTCATTTGCATGTGCCAGCGAAGGGGTCGGTGGTCGGTCTGAATGAGGAAGTGAGAGCTAAAATGATATGGCCTCAGCTTCTTCATGGCCCAAACCACGGTGAAGGCTTTGCGTTCTATCGTACTCCACCGCTGTTCCCTGGGGAGTAGCCTTCGGGAGATAAAGGCCACTGGCTGGTCTTAGCCTTCCTCATTCAATTGAGAGAGCACAGCTCCAATGCCATGCTCAGAGGCGTCTGTCTGCACGATGAATTCCTTATTGAAATCTGGAGTTCGAAGTACCGGAGCGGTGCACAACGCGTGCTTAAGGGTGTCAAATGCTTCTTGACAGGGAGCTGTCCAGATGACTTTCCGAGGTTGCTTTTTAGAGGTCAACTCAGTCAGGGGGGGCACGATGGTTCCATACCCCTTGACAAACCGGCGGTAATAACCCGTGAGGCCGAGAAAAGCCCGGACCTCCGTTTGGGTTTTGGGGGGCTCCCAGGCCAAGATGGTCTCAATTTTGGCCTGGAGGGGTTGTACCTTACCCCCGCCCACCAGGTGTCCCAGGTAGACGACAGATCCCTGTTCAATCTGGCACTTGCTAGCCTTGATGGTCAGGCCAGCCCGTTGTAGAGCCTGTAGCACCTCCTGGAGATGCTCCAGATGGTCCTCCCAGCTGCTGCTGAAGACAGCTATGTCATTCAGGTAGGCAGCTGAGAAGGCCTCTAGGCCAGAAAGCACCTGGTTGACCAACCGCTGGAAAGTGTCCGGAGCATTCTTGAGCCCAAAGGGCATCAGCCGAAATTGAAAGTGGCCCTCGGGGGTGGAGAACGCAGTTTTCTCCTTGGCTCCGTCTGACATGGCAATCTGCCAATATCCTGACGTCAGGTCGATGGTACTTAGATACCGAGCTGCTCCCAGTCGGTCAATCAGCTCATCTGCCCTAGGGATCGGGTGAGCGTCCGTCTTGGTCATGGAGTTCAAACCACGGTAATCCACACAGAACCGAAGTTCCGGTGTGGGGCCGCTTTCAGCACCAACACCACCGGACTAGCCCAAGGGCTGCTGGAAGCTCAATCAACCCCAGCTCCAATATCTTGGCCACCTAACTCTGGATGCTGGTCTTGATTTTGTCGGACAGCCGGTAAGACTTGGTTTTCATGGGCGGGCTGTCCCCTGTGTCCACGTCATGGGTACACAGATGCGTGATCCCAGGAGTGAGGGAGAACAACGAGGTGTACTGCTCCAAGACCTGGCGTCAGTCCCTCTGTTGCTCAGGGGTTCAAGGATGGGGAGAGCACCACTCCCTCCACCGATCCATCCTTCTCTTGGGCCACCAGAAGGTCCGGAAGAGGCTCGCTCTCTTCCTCCTCGCTCCCATCAGGAGAGCAAGCTCCGATCGCTCATGGTGCGGCTTCAGGCGGTTGATGTGGAACACCCTATGGGGTTGCCGGGGGGGGGTCTAGAGGTCTACAACATACGTGGTCTGGCCTCTCTTTTCCAAAATGTCGTACGGTCCAGTCCACCGGTCCTGAAGGGTGCTAAGCTCTCCGGGCTCCATGACCCACACCTTCTGTCCAACATCCAACTCCACCGTCCGAGCTTTGTGGTCATATCACTCCTTCATGACGGCTTGACTAGCCTCCAGGTTGTCTGAGGCTTCCTTCCACAGCTTGGCCATCTGGCTGCGGAATGCCAGCATGTAGCTGACCACGTCACAGGGAAGCTTCGTAGAAGTCTTCTCCCATCCCTCCTTCACAAGACTGAGGGGCCCCCTAATCGGGTGGCCATAGAGCGGTTCAAAGGGGCTGAAACCGACCCCCTTCTGTGGCACCTCTCGGTAGGAGAACAGCAGACAGGGTAAGAACACATCCCACTTCCGTCTCAAGTCCTCTGGCAGGCTCCGGATCATCCCCTTTAGAGTCGTATTGAAGCGCTCTACTAGCCCGTTAGTCTGGGGGTGGTAAGGAGTGGAGAACCGGTAGGTCACTCGCACTCCTTCCACATGGCCGGCATGTAGGCCGACATAAAATTAGTGCCCCCATCTGACACCACGACCTTGGGGAATCCCACCCGGGTGAAAATCCCCATCAAGGCCCGCGCCAACGCAGGTGCAGTGATGGTCCTCAGAGGGATCGCCTCCGGGTACCGGGTGGCGTGGTCCACCAACACCAAGATGAACCGGTGTCCCGAAGAAGTCGGCGGGCCCATCGGCCCGACAATGTCAATGCCTACCCGCTCAAAAGGGGTACCGACAACTGGGAGCGGTTCCAGAGGGACCTTCAACTTAGTCCGAATCTTGCCACTCGCCTGGCATGTCTTTCAGGTCTTGCAAAAGGTGTCAGAAGCGACTCGCATTCTGGGCCAGTAAAAATGTGGGACCAAACAAGCAAAGGTTTTGTCCTGGCCCAGTTGTCCTGCTAGTGGTATCTTGTGTGCCAATTCCAGCAGAAAGGCCCGGTAGCATTGGGGGACCGCTAAGGCCCTTGATGACCCATGCACCGGAGCCTTAGGCTCACTGTAGAGGAGGCCATCCTCCCAGTAAATATGGTAATTGCCGGTCACTTGGTCCGTCGCTTGGGCTTCGGCCTGCCGCCGCATACCTTGAAGCGTGGGGCACTCTCTTTGTGCCCGACAGATTTCCTCCCGGGTAGGCCCTCCTTCCACCTGCCACTCTTCAGGGGTCGGCAAGTCCCCCACGGGAACAACATCCCCCTCCGCAGACTCCGGGGTCACCTCCGCGGGCTCCCCATTCATCTCGCAGGGTGCGTCCTCCACAACGTCCTCCTGACCAGCATTGGGCTGGGCCATTGTTCCAGGCTCCAACCCGGGTTGAGTTCCTTGCCGGGCAGCCATGGACCTCGTGACCACGCAGGTCCACCCTGGTAACCCCAGTATCTCAGCATGAGCGTTGAACTCCACTTCCTTCCAGGCGGTATGTTCCAAGTCGTTTCCGAGCAGACAGTCCACTGGCATGGCAGGGCTTACGGCGACTCTCAAATGGCCTGAGACTCCTCCCCACTCAAAGGGAACTTGGGCCACGGGGTAATGACCCAGGCTGTTATCAGCCATTACCACCGGGTGGAATACTTCAGGAATCACCTGCTCTGGGGACACCAGCTGACGTCTTACCATCGTCATGCTGGCACCCGTGTCCCTCAGAGCCTCCACCTCCTCCCCGTTAACCCGTACCCTCTGCCGGTACTTGGCAGTGTTCGAGGGCAACTGTGTCACTGGGACCATCTCTCTATCCCCCAGTGAGACCAGGGTCAGGCCTGTCCACTCACCCCCCCATCTAGGGACAACTCCTCCCCCAGCGCTACACTAGCCACCCCGGGGGTCTTACCTCTTGTGGGGGCTGGGGTCCGTTTGCGACACGGGGGATGCCCCTTGTAGTGCCCAACCTCCCCACATTCGTAACACCAGACAGTTCTGGGCTGCTGACTCTTGTCAGGGTAAGTGGGTTTCGGTAATCCAGATTGGGGTGGGGAACCTACCCCCTTCCCTTGCGGTCTATTTTGGGGGCCTGTGAAGAACTCCTTCTTTTTATCTCCCCCCTCTCTCTTCTGGGGTGCGCCCTGTCGGCACTCACTCACACGGATTCAGCCATGCGCACACAATGAAGGACACCACATCAGGTTGTTTGGTAAAAAAAAACAAGATTCTTTATCTATTTCAAGTGGGGGTGAATCAACTCATTTCCGGAATAATGCAGGTAGTTTCAAGGCAACAATAAATTCATTCAAGTCAATGGGTCAGTGCTTCTCAAGGTAATAATCAATTCATTCAGGGATGATGAAGGTAATTCAAAGTAGCAGTCAATTCCTTCAAGTAACTAAACAGATATTCGCAGGGCAACCATTAATCCATCCAGTTAAATGGACCAGGGCATTGCAGGGCAACAATTAATTCATTCCTGTGAATAAGGCAATGCATTTCAGGGCAACAACGAATTCATTCTTGGGAACAGAGCAATGCATCTCAGGGCCACAACTAATTAATTTCGGTAACCTGTGCAGGCAACTTCAAAGTAACAGTTTGCTTGTTCAATGCACCATAGCGTGGATATCTCTCACTTCACTCTCTCTTGGGCAGTCTGGTATTCCCTTTAGCCAGCAACAGGGTAATACGGTGTACCTGGGGGGGCCCGAGGCCTAGTTGCAGTTCCTGGGAGGTGAGGGGCGGTTGCGGGGCTGCCACGTGGTTTGCGCGATGCTCTTCGGCAGCCCCGCCGTCCCCTCTGAGTCCGGGCCACTCCTGAGGGAGTTACCTGTGGGCCCGGCCTCCAAGAAGGGTCTTGCGGCTCTAACCCGGCCTGGGGGCAGGTCGGGGTCTCCCACTGTCTTCGAAGCCCCCGCGCCAATGACCGTGGCAGCTCCTGGCTCTCCCTCGGCCTGGGAACCAATCGGCGGGCAGCTCTGCGAGGGCACGGCTGCCAGGACCCATGGGGCCGAGCCTTCCCTGATGAAATGGCTGACGTCACTCCCTGGGCCTAGCGGGGCCTCCCACGCTGCCGCGGCGGCCCTCCTGGGTTTAGTGGGCCACGGCGGCGGATCTCCAGCGATGCAGCGCCGGGGCAGGGGCGCTGGGGCCGCGACAGCAGACTTCCACACGGTGAGCTCTCCCAGCGGCACGGCGCCCGTGCCTGGGTACCGCGCCATGGCGGTGATGGCGGGTGTAGGACTTCCCCTTTTTCGGAGCGAGGGCCCGCGGCGGTGACTCGGGACAGTTAGCGCTACCACTCCCACAGCGCTAGGTTGTATGTCCCCGGGCAGCGGCGGTGATTTAAGGGCTTACAGCACGTAGGGCACAGTTCCTTGAAGGCACAGCGCTTGGTAGGCACAGCGCTTAGGGGGCCCAGCGCCTTGAAGGCATAGCGCTTGGTAGGCACAGCGCTTAGAGGGCACAGCGCTTTGAAGGCACAGCGCTTAGAAGGCACAGCACTTGGTAGGCACACCGCTTTACCTGCAGGTCCTGTAGGGTTCACAACGACAGTCCATGGTTCCTGGGCAGCACTTATCTTAGAGGGGAAAAAAGATGGCAGGTCCCCCTGGTAGGCTTAAGAGGGGGAGAAGGGGGGGTTGCGTTGGCAGGCCTCAGAGGCAGGGTGGGTCCCTGCAGCACACTGGAGATGGTCCCCTGGGTTGGCCCCTCACCAGGCAAGATCAGCAGGCAGGCGGAGTCCCTCATCTAACTTGGGTACAGCAGGGCCTAGACTCAGTCAGTCCCAGTAGTGTAGGTTTCTCCCCTAGGCCCAACCGCCTACTCTCCGGCAGAGGTTCCCCCTGGTCCAGTGGTGCCCAAACTGACTAGTTCAGTTTCCCTCCTTTCCTCTTATACCCCCAGGTCAGGTGACCCTCCTGTAAAGGCGGCAAAGCATAATCCCTCCCAGGGCTGGAAGGTTCCAGGAGCTTCCACATAACTGTCTATGGGACAAAAAGGCGGGATGATAAAGATACTGTAGCAAGATGTCCCAGCCTGCTCCTAACCACTAGTGTGTGTATGCAATGGCCACTCTGCAGTAGCAGGGGCCTGTGGCAGCCATGTTGTTAGGAGAGAGCACCTGCACCTCAGCACTGTTTAGCAGTGGTACGGTGCCCAGAGACCTAGGGCCAACAAAAAGATGGCGGCAAAAATGAGGCAACAAGGGCAAAAAAACGGGGTAAGACCACCCTAGGGCTGACAGGTCTAACACATAATCTTTGCTGGCCAGAGGGTCAGCCTGTAAATGTAATCATTGCAGACGAGGTAGCTTCAATGCCTTGCTCTTTAGTGGATGTGGCAATGTCACTGGTGGTGTCCTATCAAAAAAAGTAAAAAACATATAGGAGGCAGGTTAGGGATACCCTGCCACCCTACGCCTGGTGGGGCTTCCACCCTTTTGAAAAGTAAGTATCCTGTGGTGGGCTACTGCAAGAGGGTTGACAGTACTTAAATTTTTGGAGACAAGGGCTGGCACTCCTCCTCCCCAAGCCTTACAGACTCCCTAGCGACCCCATAAACCGGGACAAATTATATATTTTTGGGAGAGATCTGTAAAGAGGCCCGGGGGCCAATTTTTACATTTGGTGGATGGGGCATGCAGCCCCCTTCCTCAAGCCTTAAGGGGGCCGCAGTGACCACTTCCCCTGGGGCCAATTCTTGCATTTAGATTAGGGGAATGTGAAGTGCCCCTTCTCAGTAATTAAGAGAGACCTCAAGAACTTCCGGCCCATCTCGCTGCTCCCATTCCCGGCCAAGGTCATCAAGAAGATCGTCAACAGACAGCTAACCCGATACCTTGAAGAAAACAGAATCCTGGACCCTTCCCAGTCAGGGTTCCGCAGCAACCACAGCACCGAGACCACCATCATCGCCGCCACCGATGACATAGGACCCTGCTGGACAACGGTGAGACCACAGCCCTCATCCTCCTGGACCTCTCCGCCGCCTTCGACACCGTCTGCCACCGCACACTACGTGCAAGCCTCCACTCCGTAGGGATCTGAGACAAAGCCCTGGAATGGACCACCTCCCTCCTCTCCGGCAAGAACCCAGAGCCTCCGCCTCCCCCCATTCCGACCCGAAGCCTCCGAGATCATCTGCGGCGTACCCCAGGGATCCTCCCTCAGCCCGACACTGTTCAACATTTACATGGCCCCGCTTGCACACGTCTCCCGACAGCACGACCTCAACATATTCTCCTACACTGACGACACTCAACTGATCCTCTCCTTCACCAAAGACCCCATCACCGCCAAAGTCAACCTCCACGAAGGAATGAAGGCCATCGCCGACTGGATGAAGATCAGCCGACTGAAGCTGAACACGGACAAAACGGAGGTCCTCATCCTCGACCCCAACCCTTCAGCCTGGGACGACTCCTGGTGGCCGACGGCATTGGGGGCAGCCCCGACACCCGCCGACCACGCACGCATCCTGGGAATCATCCTCTCCATGACCAATCAAGTCAACGTCGTCTCCTCCTCCTGCTTCAACACCCTCTGCATGCTCCGCAAGACCTACAGGTGGATCCCGACTGATACAAGAAGAACAGTCACCCAGGCCCTCGTCAGCAGCAGACTCGACTACGGAAACGCCCTCTACGACGTGGAAGACCCGACCAAGCTCATCAAACGACTGCAACGCATCCAAAACGCCTCGGCACGACTGATCCTCGACATACCATGCCACAGCCACATCACCCCACACCTGAGAAACTTGCACTGGCTGCCCGTTAACAAGAGGATATCCTTCAAGCTCCTCATCCACGCACAAAAGGCACTCCACAAGACCAGCCCAGCCTACCTCAACAAACGACTTTCCTTCTACATCCCCAACCGCCAGCTCTGCTCCGCCGAACTCGCACTCGCCACTGCCCCGGCATCCAAAGAACAACCACCGGCGGGAGATACTTCTCCCACCTCGCCGCCAAGTCCTGGAACACCCTCCCACTGAGCCTACGACAGACCCAAGACCTGCTGACATTCAGGAGGCTGCTCAAGACCTGGCTGTTCGATCAGTAGTGACCCGCCCTCCCCCCCCACGCCTTGAGACCCTCACGGGTCCCTCCCGCGCGCTCTACAAATGTTTGATTGATTGATTGGTTCCTGCCTTTGGCAGGAGGAGTAATACACCCACTGGGTGGAAGCAAGATAGATAGATAGATAGATAGATAGATAGATAGATAGATAGATAGATAGATAGATAGATAGATAGATAGATAGATAGATAGATAGATAGATAGATAGATAGATAGATAGATAGATAGATAGATAGATAGATAGATAGATAGATAGATAGATAGGTAGGTAGATAGATAGATATGCATTTTTATAAGCTTTTGTTTTTAGAAAAAATGTTGCTAGAGAAACAATTAAACCTCTCTCTCTGTCAGAGAGCTAAAAGTATGTCAAGTGAAGTAGTTTGTCAAAGAGTGTTATTTTCCTATACGAAGAACCAGCCCAAGGGTATAATAGCACTGTACAGCAATTACAAAGAAATGTTTAACAGCAAGGAAACACGTAATGAATTTGCATCGAGGAAATACATAAATCAATTTAAACAGTGAGGACACCAGCGCGTAGTAGCTTAATTAGGACAGGTAGGAATCTGAGGATTATGTTAATGCATTTTAAATGAAGAATGAAATACTTCTTACATGAATTCCTAAGGTAGAGTTAAGTGGCAACTAAAACCTCATCCAGTTCCCCGGGGTTATGATGAAAACAAAAAGAATCAGGGGAGATTGACAGAGGTATGTTAAGACAGGTAAGCACAAGCTCCAAAGATCTATGACTGTGTTGTTTATTCAAATGAGTGCAGGGCTTTCTTTTGAAGGCCAATAAAAAATAAAATAGTTACACAAGAGCATATTAACACTGAATATTTAATCACCACGAGAATCTTTAGTTTGTGTTGTTCTTATATATTTTTTTCATTTTTTTTATTAGAAGTGTTTGTAAGATCTGGGTAAAATTTAAATTACGCAGGTGAAATTTGTGTAACTTCTGAAATTTCATGTCACACTTGGTATGCAAAATTCCCAAAAGATGCCATTATATGACGTTCTGTAATTATGCGTCATTGGGTGAAATGAGGCACAATTAGACCACTGACTCACTATATGTGTGTAAAAAGCTTCTTTATTGGAACAGGTGCGTATCACATAAACATCCTCAGCCTAAGGCCTTAAAGAAATAAAACCTCACTATACATCAAATAACCTGTAATCCATACCTCCTCCCCTAACCACACCCCCTTTATACAAACCCTACAACTGTAACCTCCAGACCTATTGTCTTCTTCTTATTGTCAAATTTTTAACTATCCCTTCTGCCTAGCAGTGATCTAAGTAACCTGCGCGTAACTTGGTGTCCCTGTGATGTAACATTTTAACTCCAGGACTTCCGGTGTGGGTGCTCTAAGACCCCCCTTTCTGCCAGCTTAGTTTATATTAAACAACCTAACTTTAAGTGACCAGAATCGTCCTGGATTTCAATGCCTCACTTCCCCCTACAGTCCGGATTCGATGCATCACTTCTCCTGTGTGCAGCAAAACTGTCGCCTCCACAAGGACTCAGAAACTGACGCATCACTGTGTTTTCCCACACTTGCTTTCTCTGCGGCTCTTTGGCCTTGTGACCTTTGACGCATCTAAAGGCACTTTGGTGTAAAATCACGCATCTATAACTTTCTATGGACCAAGTTGTTTGAAACCTTTTTAAAACGCATGCCTTTACAACGCGGTCAGTACAATGACCACATTGTTACCACGCGTACCATTACAACGCAAGTCATTACAACGACTTGCTGTAGGAGGGGCTGGAGTTTGGAATATTATAATTTACTTTTCCAACTCCAGTCTGTGCAACAGTAGGAAAGGTGTTGGATTAAAAATCCAACACCTTAAGCCCCCTACAGCAAGTCATTGTAATGACTTGCATGGTAATTGTATGCATGGTAACAACGCAGCCGTAGTACTGACCACATTGTAATGGTACCGCGTTGTATCGACACCGTTGTAAATGCTGTTTCCCCTTTATTTTTCCTAAACTGGTGTGGTGTACATTTGTGGTGTTATCACTGTATTTTTGGTGTTTGTGTACGAATACTTTACACATTGTCTATGGCATAAGTCTGTCTGCATGTGCCAAGCTAGCAAGGGGGTGAGCAGGGGTTATCTAAAGTGTGTATCCTCCTTACCCTGACTAGAATCAAGGGTCCCTATTTGCACAAAGGTACTTACTTCTGCCAACTAGAGACCCCCATTTATAACACCCCAACAACAGTTTCCACATGAAGTCAGTGCCTGACAGCTTCCCTGAAATGGTGACTCTAGATAAACCTTTCTCGGTCAGCTGCAGTATAAACTTTACAACATCCTCGACTCTCTGGCAATCCCTTTGTCTGCGACGAGCTCCAGAGCTCAAAGATTTGGCCCACGCCTCGTAATATGTCTTACGTGTAGACTCTGCCAGAGACCCTACTCCCAATTGACACATCCTCTGTCTCCCACTGTCCATAATTATGGTGGCATCAGAGTTTTGTTCGTGTCCGCCTCTGTGGCCAATACATAGAACCTCTCCCACTGTAAACGAGTAAAAGCATCTGCAATGTTATTGTCCACACCCGGTATGTGTCTAGCTCTAAACAAAATATCCTGTTGCAAACATTCACACACAAACACCCTCAACAACTTTAGGACCTGTGCATCTCTTGCTGACTGTCAATTAACACTTCACCACTGCCATGTTGTCCGACCTAAAAAGTACCCTCCTCTGTTGTAGCCAGACCCCCCACATGTCCACAGCTACCACTAATGGAAACAACTCAAGATATGCAATGCTACATCCTCCATATTTCCAATCATGTGGCCATTCCTCCGTACACCAGTGACCTTGGCAACACAAACCAAAGCCTTTGCCCCTTGAAGCATCTGTAAAAATCTGAACATCCCATTCCAGTTCCTGTGGTGTGCCCATGGGAATACCATTGAAGGACTCTAAAATTGTCCTCCACATTCGTAGATCTGCCTTAACACCTGTGGGTAACCTAACACCCGGGTGGGACAGGCCTGAAAGGGACGATAACTTATTGGCAAACCACTGGCTGTGTATACTGTCTTGCCGAATTTCACAGACCCCATCGCCTGTTGGACAAGGTCTATATCCAGTTCCCCCCATTGCGCCTTGGGGTCCCATGCCATGCGCACCCAGAATCATCATACTGCTCCCAAGTGTTACCACCAAAGGATATCTGTGCCTTGTGTATGACATCCATATATTTGAAGAGGGCAACACTCCGGATATTTTTCGCAATACATGCTACTGTATATGAGGAACACCACCATCCAGTTCTCAATGGTCACTGGAACCCTCTGGTGTTTGGCCAACTCGTTCTCCTCCACCTTTTAGCCTTCTTTTACTCTGAGTTCTCTACAAAGGTCTTTAAACAGTCTGACATACTGGTTTAATGCGCTCTTTCATAGCCAGCATTAGGTGCGCTCCCAATGGCTTTGTAGCCCCCCATATATGGGAGCTTACAAATCTTGAGTTCCTTACTCTCTTTCCCTGACATATCCTCTGCTTTACATTTGTCCCCCAGTTTGTCTTCTTCCCCTACCTTTATGGGTGCTTCCTTGTCCTTTGTCACCTCTACCATTGGCCCTGAAGCAGACTCCAGACAAGCGCCTACCCCTTCTTTTTTCTCCCCTTCTGTATCAACCTGTGTCTTTGACATATTAACTATACTCAATTTCTCCTCACATTCCCATTCACAATCCACATCCACCCCGTTGACACCAGCACTGGACCCAGTGTCTCATTTGTGCTCTTACCTGTCCTTAAGGTAGTTGCCTACCCTGAAACCTGCTGCCTTGCCAGAGGTATGCGTCTGTCGTGTCTTTGAATTGTCCGTCGGGTATCCTTGACCGAGGAGAGGAACCTGAGACGGAATTAGAATAACACACCCCCAAACCCGCTCCCTCTGAGTTTCCAGGACATCTTATCCTTTGTTATCCACAATCTCTTCCTCCTCGAGACTCTTGTCTCCATAATCCAAAACTTCATCTTGCCATCCGCACCCCACAGGCCTGCTTGCCATTGCAGCCACACTTTGTGAAGCTTTCCTTCCACACGCAGACCAAAAATCATTCAATCCCTGAGGGGCCGCACCAAACCCACTCAGGTGCTTCACTGATACCGGCCGACTGGCCCCCGCTGTTCCCGATGTGGAGATGCTCCCTTCCTCTCTTGCATGCATTCTGGAGAGGCCTCACAGGACCTTCATACGCCATATATCGCCTTGTCCAGCGATGCAGTCCGGCTGGCCGTTCTGGCCCAAATCTTCTCTTGCCCCTGGAGTGTGTGAGCCGCACCGTGCTTGCCCGGGTCTGGATAAGTCGCCCACCACGGACCCTCATGTGCAGCACCCAGAAAAATCTATTGACTGGTCCTGGTCCCCCCCTTCCCCTAGAAACTGCACTGACTGGTCGCTCTGTCTACTTGTCTGACCCATGTCTTCTGCCTGCCATTCACCCTGCTGGGTTTTGGGGAAGACTCGCCTACCTCCAAATGCTCCTCCAAACCAGGTAACTTCTTCGGCTCTTTCCATGGGTAGTGGGGAAAAAGGGGGTACAAAGGTTCTGGTGCTGGTCCTCAGTCACGGCTCTGGCTGGCTAGGGTCACCACGGCGGCCTCTCTTTTCCGATGACATTCTCCACCCAGGTCACACATCTTGCACGATCGCCATGGCCCCCTCTGGCATACGAGGTCACCATTCATCCACTTGACATTGGTACCAATCAGGAGAGTGGCTGTCTTCACGACAGCCCCACCTGGTATACAGGGTCGCAGGCTTAATACCACACATGTGCTTCAGCCTGCTCGGCATGGCAGTACTCTTCATGGCGGTCCCAACAGGCATATGGGGTCGCCGACTTATCACTGCCCACTGCTATGGCCCACAAGGCTCAACAGTACTCTTCATGGAGGCCCCACCTGGCATACGAGGTTGCCGATTTAACCTGCACACGGGTGATGACCTGTTTGGTGCAGCAACGATCACGGCTCACTTCATGGTAGCCCTACTCTGGTACACAAGGTTAACCAACTATCCCTGCACCTGGGCAACGACCTGATCTGTGCAACAGTCGTCTCCTCATACAACAATATGTTGATCAACTCGCCATAAATCCCCTCTGGACTTCCCTCCCTCCAATGCTCTCCTCTTCCTCACAGGATACACTGGTTCTGGCAAGCAGGCAGGCACAGGGGCTCCAGGGCAGGTGGTATTAGATTTACTGGGTGATGCTTCCTCACTCAGCTGGGAGACAGTCCTAGTCACAGGCAGACGTCTTGTAGAGCTTCTCCTCCTTGCATATCCCAATGATTGTGGCCTCAAACTCCCCTACTCATAGCCCAGTTTTAGACACCAAATTTGATTTAGAGTCTAAGGCTTTGAAGTTTGAGTTGGAGGTCTGCTTCCTTTTGAAGTGCACACTTTTCTGTTCTCGCTTCTTCCTGAAAGCAGTCTGACACAGCAAGAGTGGTTCCAAATTTTAGATGTTTCCAGGCCCCATTGTGGTGACTCCTCTCTGAATCAAAAAGCACCCTTTGAAGTGTACTGGAGAGCCTGGCTTTCCCTTTCTCCAGTGTAGCCCACCCAGCTCACATAAATGCAGCAATGCAGAAATTTGTCTGGGTGTATTCCTCTACCTCCTGTGTCAACATTCAGCCCTGGGTCTCTCAAAATGGGACCCAGAGTGTTTCATGTATTGTACCATTCACAGGCCCACATACATTCAGCATACATATAAAGAATACATACACTGCACACCACTACATCCTTTATGCATTGTACCACTCACAGGTACACATATACACTCCACATGCATATAACATACATGCACAGCACAGTACTGCATTTTCCCTATATTGTACCATTCAGAGGCCGGCGTTCACCCAGCACTTGTAGATCACATTTGTACTGCACAGCACTACTCTGGGTTCTATAGACTGAGTGCACCCTTTAGGGGTGCACAGCACTTAGGCCCAGTGCATCCTTGGATCTAACCCCCTACCCTGCTTTTGTGACTCTTTGACCAAAGGTCAGGGTAGGCCAGGGACTATGAGTTGTACATCTGGGCACTTGTCTAGCGAGTCACAGGATGGAGGATATGAAGCAGGAAGTTACCAGTGTGACTAGCACGTCATTTCTGGCCTTGATGTCGTGATGGTGAGGGTTCTATTTAGGCTAGGCTTGACCTGTACTCCTCCTTGTCAATCAATCAATCAATCAGCATTTGTAAAGCACCCTAGGGTATCTGGGTGCTATGTCTCCGTCAAAGAGCCAGGTCTTGAGTCTGAAGTCTGCCAGCGAAGGGGCTATACGGAGCTGGAGGGGGAGGTCGTTCCAGGGCTTGGCTGAGATGTAGGTGAAGCAGCTTCCACAGCAGGCATGGTGAATGTGGGGGGTGTGTGTGAGGCGAATCATTTGACCATCATGGCATTGACACTGGAAATGAGGCACGGTTACAGAGGTGTCTGAGGAATTTACCACCCACCCAGCCCCTTAATCATGCGGTGCTTAGAATTAGTGAATGTAAGTCGCTGTTTGCGGAATAGCAGCATACAACATGAAATCTTCTCGAGGATAGAGTGTCTCTGCATCTAATACTCCTTAGGTCAGCACTGATGGAATGGGCAGCAATCCATATTCTGCCAAGGACCTTCACGCCGCCATGTGGGCATAGGCTCACAGTTTACAAGTATAGGGCATGGGGCTGTAACCCCTGGTCTCACATCCTGTGGCTCCTGTGGACAAAAGCAGCTCCTCTGCTAAGGCAGAGGAGTGACGCCCCACTGCTCATGGAGCAGTGTTAAAAAAATGATAATAACAGAAGTTATTTCTGTTATTATCTTTTTTTTCCGGCCAGGTTGGGCTTGCCGGGACTTTTGTGACGGCTGGTAGGAGGAGTGGTTTGCACTCGGTAAGTGCTCACGTCAGCTTGGCCGGCCCTCTGGGGCCGCCCACGAGGCCATGCGCACTTTGCCTGTCCCCCACCAGGCTGCATTAAACAGCCTGGTGAGAACAATGCAAAGCCTCTCAGTCACCGTCTGAGTGCCGACCCATGAAGCTCAGACCAATCACAACGCTGCAATGCAGCATTGTGATTGTTCAGGGGAGGCAGCCTATGTACTTCCTGGTTCCGGAGAGACGACGAGGGACAACAAGACGGAGGACAGGCGGCGGTGGACTCGGAGTGGAGGTGTTTTATTTTTATTTTGTAATACCCCCCACCCGCGACTCACCAATCCCCGCCCGCCACTCCACTCTTGTTCCCTGCCAGCCACTACAGCCTGTTTTACAATGGTGTTGGGGGTGGGCATGATCAGTGGTCAAGAGTACAGATAGTTGGTTCCACCCCTGAGTTATACATTTGCCTGTGTGGTTCGAGTAGTTTGAAGGGAATCCAGTTCTCAGTATTGTGACATTTTCAGGGAGTGCCACAATGTAAATACTTGTATTAATCATCTTTTCCCTGATTAACAATTTTTTTAGATGTGTGAATTATTGTCTGATGTGAATTATTGTTATCTGATGTGATTATTTACATTTTCTTGTGATTTAAGAACGTTGTGTTTATGAGTCTCTGTAAATAAACATAACCTGATACCCACAGCAAATTCTAGAGCAATGACTTGTCATTGATTCGTTTGAGAAGGAAGCGGGTATGATCCAGACTGGTGGTCTCTGTGTCCTTTGTTTTTTTGTGCTCTGTTTTAGTGCAGAATGACACGAGGATGCGCTGTCAGCTAAATGACCGTTTGGCTTTTGCGTAATCACATGTAGTATTTGCCTGAATTTGACGTATTTACGTGCAAATCACATACATTCCACACACCCCACTACTCTGTGGAAATTGCCGCAAAGGCACAAACCTTTGCGAACTCTTAAATGAGCACATTTGGATCCTTGCACCTTGCCAAGGAGCAAACTGTTACTAGCTGGAGTTTGGGCCCCACTCGACCTCATATCTCCATAGCTACACAATCTAGTCGGCCTGGTCTAACCTGGCCTAAACCACCTTGCACCTGCTCGAATGCATGTGCCACGGTGAGACCAGAATCAGTAATAAGCCACCAACCTGGTAAACAAGACTGCTCCTCCTGGCATCCCACAAACCTTGGTCCCTTATCCCTTATCCCTTTTCTCATCTTTTATACAAGTCCAAAACTTTTCCGATTAACCATTTCTACGTCTTTTGTGGAATTATTTTGAGGAGTTCTAAGCTAGCCTCCCCTTGCTTCATAACTGATGATAATTCTATTTTCAATCTTGGCTGATGAGGGTACAGCAGACAAGAAAGCAAGAGAAACGTAACACTGGTCACATAGCGTTTTTTGGCAGACGTGGGTCACTCACCCTGATTCTCATTAGGACAGCAACCTGGTATCTAGTTGGAGGAAGGTTTGAGTGTGTTTTTCATTGTTAGCCAATTCATTCTGCATTCATAATAACTATAATTTATAAAGCGTTTCCATTTTCGTTATTTCTAGGTGCTGTAAATAACATGCATTACTCTTAATTAGTTTGGTAATCTTGGAAGGATGGAAGATTTGAGATGGCCTTGCCAGAGTTTAAACTCATGATTTGCAGATCACTTCATGTTTCATCAGTGAGAGTTCAACTCACTGAGCTATCATGCCCACTAACACTTAAATACAGTATGTGCCACACACTTCATACAAGATGGCCAGGGAAAAAGACTGTAGGAAACAGAAGTGGAGAGCACCCCAGAAGCTTTGTTATACGTTGTGGGGGTCCCTGATACTGCCAAAAACACGTTTGGATAACTGACCCTCTAGAATCAGAGATACCCACTGACAGGGCTATCTTCGATGGCGGTGTGCTGTGAGAAGTTCTCCAGTAGAGCAGAGCTAGCCATTTAATAGCCCTAAATCGAATTAATGGTTTCCTGAACGTTTTGCTAGTGACTGCAAGTGACTCACTGGTCTTGTGTAAATGGAAAGATATCCTTGGGCCAGAGGTGACATATGATAGCATTTTGCAGCACCTGCGGCAAAAATAAATAACTTCTTCCAGTCCAACAAAATTCTGTTGCAGTAACCCAGCCTCAGCCCAAACAACGAAAGGCCAAACTTCACGCAACAAAAATGTATGAGCATCTCCAATGAACTTTGAACTGTACAAGAGTGACTGTTGAGTGATGCGTTATTGGATATGACTTATTCATCCCTGTAGGGAAGTTGGGGATCCAGTCCTTGCAGATCAAAGGCCTCCTTAACTGCCTTCTGAATGGGGAGACCTCCCAACCCAGAGACATTCTGTTGAAGAGCCAAAAGTGAGTATCTGCTATTACAGTATGTCCCCTGAGCAGAGAACCACACCAGGGTAAAAGGAGACACGGTTTGACAAAGGGTGGTGATAAAAAAATGACTACAGGAGAACAGCTTGACTTATCACTGGGGAGAGGTAGCAGCCTGCATGCTAAATAAGGAATTATTCTCAACAGCCCACCCTCTCGGAAGGGGAGCATCTCTCTAAGGGGCATATGTATCAAACTCCCGTTTAGCGAATCCCAATTTGCGATATTTTGCGATTAGCAAATTGAGATTCGCAACGCGGGATATAAAAAAAAATCGCAAATATTTTGCGATTTCTTAAAAATCGCAAAATATTCTCAGAAACCCCATTTGCGATTTCTTAATAGCGAAATTCGCAAATTAGGAAATCGCAAAAACAGGAATCTGCAATCCAGGTGCAGCCTGATGACATCACAAACAGGAAACTGGAGTGATTTCCTGCACCTGCTCACCTGAGCCACACCCAGAGGCTGCTTGGAGAGTGTGAGGAGGCATCCCAGGAGAGAGCAACCAGCAATGGATTCCCACAAACAACAGGAGGGCAAGGATGCAGAGAAGAGGAAGAGGAAGCATAAGTTCTCAGAAAAGGAGCAGGAGGTCCTCATTGAGGAGATGGTGTGCAGCCATGAGCTCCTCTTCGGCAAAAAGGCACTGCGTGTCCCAGAGGCGAGGAAAAGGAAAATTTGGCTGGACATCCAAAATAAGGTGAATGCAGTGGGAGTGACCAATCGTACCATTGAAGAACTGCGCAAGCGGTGGCATGACATGCGCCAGAGGTCGAAGGAGAGGGTGGCAGCCAGACTGAAGGGCGCAAATCAGTCTGGAGGAGGACCATCCACAGCAGAACACCCAACACCCCACGAGGAGCTTGTGGAGTCCACTCTCCTGCCTGAGAGCGTCGGTGGTGTGGCTAACATAGACAGCTCCGACCCTGCATCCAGCAGCCAAGGTAAGATGCATGCAAAATCAATCTGCACTCATCCCTATCCCATGCACACTTCCCCAAATGCGCATAGTAACCTCCCAAAATGTCATTCCAGTCCAAGTCTTACAGCACACCCAGCAATGCATCATGGGACTTGTAGTACTATGTCTGACAGTGTGTCCATGAGACAAAGGAAATTTAATGCAACATGTGGGTTGGGGATAAGTGAATGATACAGTGTCAGAGGTTAGCCAAAACAAACTGTAGGAACTTTATTGATTGCCAAATGCAGACAAAGACACAAACTCATGTAGTCCCCTTTACATCCACAGCACAATCCAGGGCACGTGAAGACAGTGCAGAGGGAGAGGAGCCTGCACAGGCGGAGGACTCCAGTGACGAGACTGAGCAGATTCCAATCCAGCGCAGGAAGCGCGCACATGTGCCCCCACTGCCTCCATTTGAGGATGAATTACCTGCCACAGGGGATGACAGTGACAGGAGAGAGGGGAGTCAGGGTGTGTCACACATGCCCATTCAGGACACACCAAGGCCAGGGAGTAGACCACAGGACACACGCAGGTCAAGGCCCAGGAGCAGCACTGCGACTGAAGCCGAAGGATCCGTCTTCTCAGGCCTGGAACATAGCATGCTTCAGGAACAGCGCCTGCAAAGCAAAGCACTCAGATCAATCAATAGGCAGCTATGCCGTATGCACAAGGACCAGAAGAACATGGGGGAGGGCATCATGGCCATGGCAGGTGCCATCCGTGACCTATGCGACACTTTGAGGCACAACCAAGCCGCCAGTGATAGGGCTGGCCGACGTGCCAATGCACGCCTTCACAACTATACAAAGGCCGTGAACCGCCTCTGCACCACCACCAGCACCCTCACACGCAGAAGCGTCACTATGCAGGTCGAAATGGCGCACTGCTGCCAGCATATTGCCCGAGGACTTGCACAGGTCACCACTGCTGTGGAGCAGCTGCAGACGGCCAACGCTGGTGGCAGCGCACTCATGGCCTCTGCCGAGAGCGAAGACACCTCCAGTAGGAGCAGCATCACTCCTACATTGCCAGGGGAAAGACGACGCAGTGCCAGACAGGGTGCAGGACAAGGGAACACCAGGGGGGGCACTCAGCCTGGACCTCACCGAAGGAGGTGAACATGAGCGGTGACACTTACTGCAAAACGGGTGAAGTAACCCTACTATGCTGTTTGCACAGTTACTTGTGCCTTACCTGCACTGTGTGAATAACATGTGCTGGGTACAGCTACAATTTTCATTATTGTGAAGTGTGAACAAACACTGCACACATTTATCAAGCTTTTTTGTCTAATTTCATTATTACTCACCTAGAAGTAGTTTTGTGTGATCGCAGTCCGTCTCTGGCGTCCAGCAGCTGCCCCAACTCCTGCTGCAGGTCTGGCAGGGGCAGCAGGGTGCTCGTCATCCGATGTGTCTGTATCGGCCACATCAATTGTGGTGCCTTTCCTCATTGCCATGTTATGTAGCATTGCACAGCTTGCCACGATTTTACAGCAGGTCTCAGGGCTGTATTGCAGTGCGATTCCACTTTTATGCAGGCACCTGAAGCGGCTCTTCAGGATTCTAAACGTACGCTCAATGACGCAGCGTGTAGATCTGTGTGCCCTGTTGTAGCTCCTCTCACTTGCATTTGCAGGATCCAGATATGGGGTCAGGATGAAGTCCCGCACTGCATAGGCACTGTCACCTGCAGGGATAGACACAATAGGTAAGTCAATGTCCCCCCCTCAAGTGATGTAGTGGATGTATTGATGTGTGCCATGTATTTACCTAGCAGGTATCCCTCCCCAAACTCTCCAGCACTCAGACGTCTGTGTATTCCACTGTGTCTGAAGATGAAGGAGTCATGTGTACTGCCGGGGTATTTGGGTACAATGTCAGTGATGATATACTTTGCGTTGCACACAATCTGTATATTGAGGGAATGGTAGCATTTCCGATTTCTGTAGACATATTCAGTTGCTGATGGGGGTGTGATGGCCACATGGGTCCCATCGATGCAGCCAATGACGTGGGGGAACGTGTAATCTGGTAGAAGTCCAGTTTTGTTTGCTGTAATGCCTGTTGGGTGGTGGGGAAGTATATGTGATGTGAGAGACTCTGTAGCATTGCATCTAGAAAGGCATGGAAAAAGCGCGAAAGTGCACTTTGTGACACCCCACCAACCTCCGCTATTACCCGTTGAAAACTCCCTGACGCCAGGAGGTGCAGGGAGCACAGGACCTGCACATGTGTGGGAATTGTTTGTGTCCTGCGTGTAGGGTGTTCCAAGTAGGGTTTCAGCTCCTCAATCAGGTCCATTATGGTCTGTGGGTGCAGTCTGTACTTGTCATAGATGTCCTCTTCAGTGTGCTGGAACAGAGTAATGCGCAGCCTGAATATACGTTCCTGTCTCATTCTCCTCTGTGCAAGAGCCCGAATACGCAGCCTCCTGGCTATCACGAACAATGCTGCCATTGTGGTTGGGTCTGTTGCATTGTGGGGTGGTTTAAGCACCTTGCACCAGTTTACCACCTGCATGCAATTGGTGTTAATAGCGATTTCTTAAATAGCGAATTTCGTGAAATTGCAATTAGCGACTTTTTCATACATGTGTTAGCGAATTCTTATTTTGCGATATCCTTTTTGCGATTTTCGCAATGTTAAGAAATCGCAATTTAAGAAATCGCACGGAAAATCGCAAAATTCATGTTTCGCAGCCTAAGAAATCGCTAATTTAGCGATTTCTTAGTTTTCACTAGGAATGTGTGTCATACATATGAAATTGCGAAAAATCAGTCGCAAACGCTGTTTTTTTGCGATTCGCAGCGTTTGCGACTAATTTTTGCTTTCATACATATGCCCCTAAGTGAGTTAAAAGCTGATGACTGAAAAAGAAAAGTAAGGCTAATTGCACATTGTTAAAGTTCTGATAAAATAAAAACTGTGAAACTGGTGATCATTGCAACAAGCTCCTACATTAGGAAACAGGTTATATAGCACTCATGTTTTAAAATATCTTAAAGATCTAGTGACTACATAAAGGAATTATCCTAGTAATTAATGGACAGGGTATTCAAATTGAATATTTTCCAAAGGCCCTACGTCATGGGTGCCCATCATAGCTTCAGGCCACATCTTTCTTTAGTGAACGAATTGCACTCTGGAACATTTGTCGAACTGGTAATGCGAGAACGCGGCTCCAAGAATATATAATTTGTTAAAGAAAGCGCAGGCCTAGAATCATGACGTCTTGCTGGCATGGAGCTATCCATTCAGGGCCCCCTGCGCAGCCTTTATGACACGTGGTGAACCTTCAAAGAAATTGTATGAATCTATTAAAACCTGAACTAAAGTGCCCAATGACATGCTTCAGGTCACACACAGCGTGACTAGAATACCTGGGACTTGAATAATAACGCTTCTAAACCCACTGGGACAACTAAAGAGAAGGAATTAAACGGAGGATTTTCTCATTGAAATGAAAACTGCTTCTTGACTGACAGCTACTATTTGCAACCTGAAGAGTGGCAGGCCTGGAAATTTTTGTCAATTACCTACATTAGGAGCTGTGATCAGACCGCCTATCTCGGCATCTGTGTATTTGTAGGAAGGGGTTAAGGGGCGCTGCGTTAAGTGTACTGCCATTTCTATTTATGTGCTAATTGCTGCACGAGGACATGCTAGTTGAACACAAGCGCCTCTCACGCGGTCGCTAAGAAGGTTTATCTGTCTCAAAAATCCCACCTGTCTCTCTGAGCGGCACGTAAATGGCCTCGTGGAGTTGACGTCTGCACGCGCAAAAACCTCGGGGCAAACGCAGATTGGAACAGGGTGTGCGCAGCGCGTGCAGCCCTGCGGCCGGAAGGCAACCGCGGCTGCTCTTACTAGTTTGCCGCCCTCCCCGCGCCTACCTCTCCCCTTACCCCCCCCCCCTCCCCGCTTTTTATTTTAATTCAGTTGATATTTACAAGAGATACGGCAGACAACTTTAATATCCCAGTGATCTTTCGAAGATGATAAATGGAAGGGTAAATAAATCCTGAAGCAGGGAAAGGGACCTATGTGAAAATTCCGATGGCTGCATTCCGCGCGGATGAGATAACAATGAGCGCAAAATAATAGACTAACAGGAATAAAATGTCATCGACAATCCGAAGCCATTAACGCAACATGAGGCTGGAATATCAGATAATTAGCTTTCTGCCAGCTTTGCTGATTTGAAAAGAGAGCGAGGAAGGGGATGGAGCCGGGAAGGAAAGCGTGAAGACAAATAACGAGAGATGAAGCTCGAAATGTTACACAAAAATGTAATGAAAAACTGCCCCGCGCAGGGTGCGTGACGGCAGTGGTGGCTGCACGAGGAAAGAGAGGGGAAAACTGTGAAAAGGAGGGAGGGCGTCATGGCTGCCGGCAAGTGTGGATACTTACAGCATGCTGTATGTCAATTTTTATTCCCAAATTAATAATTGTACTAACGGAATATCACACCTCAGAATACAGGCAGTCAACTGTTACCTTGGCATCATGTAAAATACAGATAAAAGCTTGTAGGAATGGGAAAGCCATATATGGAGTGCACCAACTTGAGCACTGTTCCGATTACTTACCAGTGATCTTCCATTAATGTTTGCCCAACTCATCCTCCTACCAGCCATTATTCATGAGATGAGCACAGAAAAACTGCAGGAAAATGCTGTGAATGCAAGCCTTGCCCACCCCTATTAATACACTGGCAGTTCCATCATCCTCCTGACATACCTGAGCCATGAAGACGGTCAAACCAGGGCTAAGAATAATGAAGAATACTGTCACTGTTAGGTTTGCCTATAGAGCGCACGTGTCATCCCAGCTGTGGTCTCTCGGCGCTATAGCAGCTCCAAAGATTGGCCAAACCCAGAGTAGAAAGTGTCAGGCAGCTAAAAGAGCCAGGTCTTGAGCGATTTCTTAAACTGTTTAAAGTCAGTACATGCATGCAGAGGCAGTGGAAGCAATTCCAGTGCTTCGGGGGCTCAGTGTAAGGAGCGCACACTATACCTGGTGGTATGAATTCGCTGAGAAAGTAACAGGAATTTGCCACTGAATCTAAGACACCGAGTAGAGGCATACCACTGTAGTTTACCCTGCAGATAGGGTGGCCTACTTCCAAAGAAGGCTTTGTGGACCAGACAAAAGTTTAAACTTGTGCAGTTTTTTATTGGCAACCAGTGGAAGGATCTGAGGATAGTTTCTGAGAGCAAGCATGGCAGAAGATGACTAATTAGCCAAGCTGCAGTGTTTTGAACCACCTGAAGTTTGGAAGACAGCACTTCAAATATGGCTACCATTAGGGCATTCCCATAGTCCAGACAGCTGATTATGAGGTCCGGACTAGGGTTTTCCTTGTCTGCAACAGCAGCAACTAGAAGACCTTCCTGAGGAGGTCCATGACTCCAAAACAAGATCCCGCTTTGGCATTTACATGTTCCCTCTTAGAGAGATTTTCATCAACCAAGATTCCCAGGTTTCTTACTGTTGCTCTTGGAGTGGAAGCTGGGCCCAGGCCCTGAGGACCCAGGCCTCTGACCTCAGAGAATGAGTTTTTCCCGAAGAGCACAATCTCAGTTTTGCTTGTGTTTATCTGGAGGCAGTTGGACTGCACCCAGCAGGTGATCTTATCCATACAGTTCCAGGATCTCTCTTTAGTAGAGTCCGGATTAGGTCCCATTGTGATAACGAGTTGAGTGTCATTTGCAAAAGAGATGACATCCAACCTAAATTATTTTATCACTTAGGCCAGAGGGGCCACATAGATGTTAAAAAAGCATGGTGCTCAAAGAAGACCCATGTGGCACTCCCCTGTCCAAGGTTATGGTTTGAGAACGAAAGAACTCTAGCTGTACGGCATGAGTGCGCTCACTCAGAAAATTTATCAGCTATTTTAGGGCCATTCTCCGGCCACCTATCTCCTCCAGTCTTTGAATTAAGACAGAGTGGAAGATGGTCTCCAAAGCTGCAGAAAGGTCTAAAAGCACCAGCATCGCTAAGGGTCAGTCATCTAAGGACAGTCTTATGTTGTCTAAAACTTCCAACAATGCAGTTTCTGTTCTAAAAGAGGCTCAAAAGCCTGATTGGGAGGGATGAAGCAAGGAATGACTTTCCCAAAACCGCTGTTAAATGGGAATTAACAAGCGTTTTTTTACTTTCCCAAGAATGGGCAGT